>NC_058377.1:3707500-5060000 GCF_018350175.1 Felis catus | reverse complement strand
TCAAGAACACAAGTCTAAGAGCCTACTTAGTTTATGGACTATGAAGTGCTTCATAGTCTGACCTCTAGGGGAAATGAAGTAATTTTAGTCCTGTTTCAATCTGTTAGCAGGTCCATATATTCAATTCTTTCTTTTTTTCTCTTTTTTCCCCCTTTTACACTATTCTTTTTCCTGAATACAAAAAGAGAAAAAATTCATTTTTATTTTCAATTTTTATTAAAAATATTTTTCTTTATTTTTTTACCATATTTTTTACATTTGTGTAAATTTCTTCAAATTCTATCTTAAATCATTCTATTTTAGTCTACTTCAGTGTATTTATCTTTTCCAATTTTCAAATGAATCCCTTGTTTTATTTTTATTCTTTTATCTCCGTTTCTTTTCTTTTTCTTGAATGCAGAAAGAGAAAAACTTCATTTTTACTTTCAATTTCTATTAGAAATATTTTTCTTTAATTTTTTACTATATTTTTTCCTCTTATGTAATATTTTCAAATTCTATTTTACTTCTAGCATTTTATTTTAGTCTACTATAGTGTATTCACTTTTTCAAATTTTCAAACGATTTCATTTTTTTCCTATTTTTTCTCTTTTTCGTTTCTTTTTTCTTGAATACAGAAAGAGAAAAAATTCATTTTTATTCTTAATTTTTATTAAAAATATTTTTCTTTATGTTTTTCCTACTATATTCTTTAATTTTGTGTAAATTGTTTCAAATTCTATTTTACTCCCATCATCTCATTTTACTCTATTACAATGTATTCGTTTTTTAAAATTCTCAAATGATATCCTTTTTTTTCCTCCCTTTTTTTCTCTAATCTGTCAACCACTTTCAACACCAAGATGAAAACACACCTAGAATCTAACATCATTTATTAGATTTTGTGTGTGTGTGTTTAAATTTTTAATTTTAATTTTTTAATTTTAATTTTTACAACTCATTAATTCCTTTTCTCCCTTCAAAATGATGAAACGAAGGAATTCACCCCAAAAGAAAGACATTGAAAAATCAACAGCCAGGGATTTAACCAACACAGATACAAACAAGATGTCTGAATCAGAATTTAGAATCCCAATAATAAGAATGCTAACTGGAGTAAAAATAGATTAGAATCCCTTTATGCAGAGATAAAAGAAGTAAAAAATAGAATGAAATTAAAAATGCTATAACTGAGCTGTGATCACAGATGGATGCAGCAGCAGCAAGAATGGATGAGGCAGAACAGAGAATCAGTGATACAGAGGACAAACTTACAAGAATAAGGAAGCAGAAAAAAGCGGGAGATTAAGGCAAAAGAGCACAATTTAAGAATTAGAGAAATAGGTGACTCATTAAAAAGGAACATCAGATTCACAGGGGTCCCAGAAGACGAAGAGAGAGAAATAGGGGTAGAAGGGTTAGGTGAGCAAATCATAGCGGAAAACTTTCCTTACCTGGGGAAAGACACAGACATCAAAATCCAGGAAGCACAGAGGACCCCCATTAGATTCAACAAAAACTGACTATCAATAAGGCATATCATAGTCAAATTCACAAAATACTCAGGCAAGGAAAGAATCATGAAAGCAGCAAGGGAAAAAAAGTCCCTAACGTACAAGAGAAGACAGATCAGTTTTGCAGCAGACCTACCCACAGAAACTTGGCAGACCAGAAAGGAGTGGCAGGTTATATTCAATGCGTGGAATCATAAAAATATGCAGCCAAGAATTCTTTATCCAGCAAGGCTGTCATTCAAAATGAAGGAGAAACAAAAAGTTTTCAAGACAAACAAAAATTAAAGGAGTTTGTTACCACAAAACCAGTCTTGCAAGAAATTTTAAGGGGGACTCCCTGAGGGAGAAAAGATGAAAATATATATATATATATATATATATATATATATATATATATATATATATATACACATAGATAGATAGATATAGATATAGATATCTATATAGATATAGATATATAGATATAGATAGATATAGATAGATATAGATACAGATATATATCTATATCTATATATAGGTATAGATATAGATATAGATATAGATATAGATATAGATATAGATATAGATCTATCTATATCTATCTATAGATAGATATAGATCTATATCTATATCTATATCTATAGATAGATCTATCTATATCCATCTATATCTATCTATCTATAGATAGATTCAAAGCCATCTATAGATAGATATAGATAGATCTATAGATAGATAGATAGATATAGATAGATAGATAGATAGATAGATATAGATAGATAGAGATAGAGATAGAGATAGAGATAGAGATAGAGATAGAGATAGATATCTATATAGATATATAGATATATACAGATCTATATAGATATAGATATAGATATATAGATATATAGATATAGATAGATAAATACCAAAAGAGACAAAGATTAGAAAGGACCAGAGAACACCACCAGAAACTCCAACTCCACAAGCATCATAATGGCAATAAATTCCTATCTTTCAGTACTCACTCCAAACGTCAATGGACTCAATGCTCTAATAAAAAGACATAGGGTAACAATATGGATAAGTAAACATGATCTATCTATATGCTGTTTATAAGAGACCCACTTTAGACCTAAAGACATCTTCAGATTGAAAACAAGGGGATGGAACACCATCTATCATGCTAATGGTCAACAAGAGAAAGCTGGAGTAGCCATACTTATACCAGACAATCTAGACTTTAAAATAAAGACTGTATCAAGAGATGCAGAAGGGCATTATGTCATAATCAAGGGGTGTATCCACTAAGACCTAACAATTATAAACATTTATGTGCCAAATATGAGAGCACCCAAATATATAAATCAATTAATCACAAACATAAAGAAACTCATTGATAGTAATACCATCATAGTAGGAGACTTCAACACCCCACTCACAGCAATGGACAGATCATCTAATCAAAAAATCAACAAGCAAACAATGGCTTTGAATGACACGTAGACCAGATGGACTTAACAGATATATTCAGAACATTTCATCCTAAAGCAGCAGAATATACATTCTTCTCCAGTGCACATGGAACGTTCTCCAGAATAGACCATATACTGGGACACAAATTAGCCCTAAGTAAGTACAAAAATTTGGAGATCATATCGTGCATATTTTCAGACCACAATGTTATGAAACTCGAAATCAACCACAAGAAAAAATTGGAAAGATAAGAAACTTCTGGAGACTGAAGAACATCGTACTAAAGAATAAGGGGATAACCAAGCAGTTAAGGAGGAAATTAAAAATTATAGGGAAGTCAATGGAAATGATAACACCACAAACCAAAACCTCTGGGACGCAGTAAAGGTGGTCATAAGAGGAAAGTATATAGCACTCCAGGCCTTCCTAAACAAGGAATAAAGATCTCAGATACACAACCTAACCTTAGGCCTTAAGTGGCTGGAAAAATAACAGGAAATAAAACCCAAAACCAAAAGAAGATAGGAAATAATAAAGATTAGAGCAGAAATCAATGCTATGGAAAACCAAAAAAAAAAAAAAAAAAAAAAAAAAAAAAAAAAAAAAACTAAACACAAAACCAGTAGAACAGATCAATGAAACCAGAAGCTGGTTCTTTGAAAGACTTAACAAAATTGATAAACCACTAGCCAGTCTGATCAAAAAGAAAAAGGAAAGGACCCAAATAAATAAAATCAAGAATGAAAGAGGAGAGATCACAACCAACACAGCAGAAATAAAAACAATACTAAGATAATATTATGAGCAATTATATGCCAATAAATGGGCAATCTGGAAGAAATGGACAAGTTCCTAGAATCATATACACTACCAAATCTGAAACAGGAAGAAATAGAAAATTTGAGCACACCCATAACCACTAAGGAAATCGAATAAGTAATAAAAAATCTGCCAAAAAACAAGAGTCCAGGGCCAGATGGCTTTCCCGGGGAATTCTACCAAACATTTAAGGAGGAGTTAACACCTATTCTCTTGAAGCTGTTCCAAAAAATAGAAATGGAAGGAAAACTTCCACACTCTTTCTATGAAGCCAGCATTACCTTGATTCCAAAACCAGACAGAGACCCCACTAAAAAAGGTGAACTATAGGCCAATTTCCCTGATGAACATGGATGCAAAAATCCTCAACAAGATATTAGCCAACCAGATCCAACAATACATTAAAAAAATTATTCACCACGACCAAGTGAAATTCATACCTAAGATGCAGGGCTTGTTCAATATCTGCAAAACAATTAATGTGATTCATCACAACAATAAAAGAAAGGACAAGAACTATATGGTCTTCTAAATAGATGCAGAGAAAGCATTTGACAAAATACAGCATCCTTTCTTGATAAAAACCCTCAAGAAAGTAGGGCTAGAAGGAGCATACTTCGAGATCATAAAAGCCATATATGAACAACCCAATGCTAATATCATCCTCAATGGAGAAAAACTGGGAGCTTTCCCCCTAAGGTCAGGAACAAGACAGGGATGTCTACTCTAGCCACTTATTCAACAATGTATTGGAAGTCTTAGCCTCTGCAATCAGACAACACAAAGAAATAAAAGGCATCCAGATTGGCCAGGAGGAGGTCAAACTTTCACTATTCTCAGATGACATGATACTCTATATGGAAAACCCAAAAAATTCAACCAAAAAACTGCAAGAATTGATTCATAAATTCAGCAAAGTTGCAGGATATAAAATCAACACACAGAAATCGGTTGTATTCCTATATGCCCACAATGAAGTGACAGAAAGAGAAATCAGGAATCGATCCCTTTTACAGTTGCACAAAAAACCATAAAATACCTAGAAATAAATCTAACCAAAGAGATGAAAAATCTATACACTGAAAACTGTATAAAGCTTATGAAAGAAATTGAAGAAGACACAAAAAAAAATGGAAAAAGATTCCATGCTCCTGGATAGGAAGAAGAAATATTGTTAAAATGTCGATACTACCCAAAGCAATCTACACATTCAATGCAATCCCTATCAAATTAACACCAGAATTCTTCACAGAGCTAGAACAAATAATCCTAAAATTTGTATGGAACCAGAAAAGACCCCGAATAGCCCAAGCAATCTTGAAAAAGAAAACCAAAGCAGGAGGCATCACAATCCCTGACTTCAAGCTATACTACAAAGCTGTAATCACCAAGATAGTATGGTACTGAATAAGAACAGACACTCAGATCAAATGGAACAGAATAGAGAACCCAGAAATGGACCCACAAATGTATGGCCAACTAATCTTTGACAAAGCAGGAAAGAATATCCAATGGAATAGAGAGAGCTTTTCAGCAAGTGGTGCTGGGAAAACCGGACAGCGACATGAAGAATGAACCTGGACCACTTTCTTACACCATACATAAAAATAAACTCAAAATGGATGAAAGACCTCAATGTAATACAGGAAGCCATCAAAACCCTTGAGGAGAAAGCAGGCACAAACCTGTTAAATCTTGGCCTCAGCAACCTCTTACTCAACACGTCTCCAGAGGCAAGGGAAACAAAAGCAAAAATGAACTATTGGGACCTCATCAAAATAAAAAGCTTTTGCACAGCAAAGGAAACAATCAGCAAAACTAAAAAGCAACTGACAGAATGACAAAAGGTATTTGTAAATGGCATATCAGATAAAGGGTTAGTATCCAAAATCTATAAAGAACTTATTAAACTCAACACCAAGAAACAAATAATCCAGTGAAGAAATGGGAAAAGGCATGCAGACACTTCTCCAAAGAAGACATCCAGATGGCCAACCAACACATGAAAACATGCTCAACATCACTCATCATCAGGAAAGTACAAATCAAAACCACAATGAGATACCACCTGACACCTGTCAGAATGGCTAACATTAACAACTCAGGCAACAAGAGATGTTGGCGAGGATGCGGAGAAAGAGAATCTCTTTTGCACTGTTGGTGGGAATGCAAGCTGGTGCAGCCACTCTGGAAAACAGTATGGAGGTTCCTCAAAAAACTAAAAATAGAACTACCCTACGACCCAGCAATTGCACTACTAGGCATTTACCCACGGGATACAGGTGTGCTGTTTCAAAGGGTCACATGCACCCTCATGTTTATAGCAGCACTATCAACAATAGCCAAAGTATGGAAAGGGCCCAAATGTCCATCGATGGATGAGTGAAAAAAGAAGTGGGATGTGTATATATATATATATATATATATATATATATATATATATATATATATATATATACCACACACACACACACACACACACACACGTACACAATGGAGTATTACTCAGCAATCAAAAAGAATGAGATCTTGCCATTTGCAACTACGTGGATGGAACTGGAGGGTATTATGCTAAGTGAAAGTAGTCAGTCAGAGAAACACAAAATTCATATGACTTCACTCATATGAGGACTTTAAAAGACAAAACAGAGGAACATAAGGAAAGGGAAACAAAATTAATATAAAAACAGGGAGGGGACAAAACAGAAGAGACTCATAAATATGGAGAACAAACTGAGGGTTACTGGATGGGTTTTCGGATGGGGGATGGGCTAAATGGGTAAGGGGCACTAAGGAATCTACTCCTGATGTCACTGTGGCACTATATGCTAACTAATGTGGATATAAATTTAAAAAAATAAAAAATAAAACAAGTTAAGAAAAAAAAGAAAAAAAAAAGAAATGTATGTCAACCTAAAATATATGACAGCTCAGATTCCTGGAACTGGCATATTTTTATTTAGTAATTTGACCTTCAGAATCAGAAGATTCAATTGATACCCTATGACATTTAGATAACATAAAAAGATTTTTAAAAATCTTTATTCAATTAAAAAAATAAAATTAATGATTTAATTCAAACACACAAGTAAAATTCAATAGTAAAATTTATTGAGAGTATAAAATAAGGTAAAAGTTATACTTATTATTTACTTCCTCAGACCTATTTAAGGTAACTGCTGAGATTTTCAACTATTAACTCTGCTTCTGAATCATCCAAAGTCTACTCATGTTTTTGTAGTATTAGCCTCTCAAGATCACACTGTCCTGAGTCCCATTTTCTACCTATTTCTGACGCAAGCCCACAGCCTCCTTGCATCCATGTACTTAAGCAAAGTGGTCAAGTGACAGGGATCCTCAGTTCCTGGGTACCAAGAGCCGGGGTGGGCCAACTACCAAACCCCTCAGATGACTCAGAGTACTCCTGTGTAAATTTTTATGTTTGTACTCTGGCAATTTTAATAGGTCTCAGGTAAGAAATGGCTGGATGACTTTCTCATGTTCCATGGAGTGCTCAGTGTGACATACATCCCTAACTTTGAGTTTACGGTAATAATGCAACTTTGCTCACAGTCCAAGTTTAACATTGCATGATAGGATATAAGTATTTTCTGCATAAAACCTACTCTCTCAACTCAGCAAAGTCTCATTCACATGGTTTGATATTCCCCTCTCTCTCTCTCTCTCTCTCTCTCTCTCTCTCTCTCTCTCTCTCTCTCTCTTTTATTCTTATTTGTCTATCCAGCTTCCCACAGTTTCCTTCAATGCTTAGAGCCCCTGGGTCTTCCAACACTTCATGTAGAAGGAATTTACACCCTATTGTGTCTCTTTTCTCAAGATTTATTTTGAATTTTTTTAAGCAACTAGGCACTATTGTATCCATCAGAGTTCATAAGATGTCAACTTTAAAAGCTGTGCACTTTTTGAAACTAAGCAGTTATTATGGGTGCTGCAAAGAGCTTTTTATTTAGACATCTAGAAAGAGCACAATACTCAGGAAATTCTAGAGTATAGTTTGACTTAAGAGAAGAATATATCTATTCTTTCTGATCATTTATTTGAGATATCTTTGAAGCAGTGTTAGAAGTCTGCATGGTAGCTATGTGTTTCCAATTACGTTCTCAGATTTTCTTGAGAATATTAAAATATATTCATTGACTTTACAGTTATTCCTAGTGTGTATATGAAAGGGGAGGGGAGGGAATCTAACAAGTAACATAAAATCTGCCCATCTCTTAAGAAGAGAGTGAAAAAAAAAACATTATCAGAAACGTCCTTCAGAAATCAAAAGTAGACTGTATAGGTTCTATGTCATTTAAAAAGTATATTAATGTAGGGGCGCCTGGGTGGCGCAGTCGGTTAAGCGTCCGACTTCAGCCAGGTCACGATCTCGCGGTCCGTGAGTTCGAGCCCTGCGTCAGGCTCTGGGCTGATGGCTCAGAGCCTGGAGCCTGCTTCCGATTCTGTGTCTCCCTCTCTCTCTGCCCCTCCCCCGTTCATGCTCTCTCTCTCTCTCTGTCCCAAAAATAAATAAAAGTTGAAAAAAAATTTAAAAGTATATTAATGTAAATAACAGAAAGGTTTCCATTATATACATGCAAAGATCTTGCTCGTGTCCTAATTCAGGCCCTCTTACTACCTTGACCTCTTTACTAAGTAACTTTTTTCCCCTAAACCCTTATTCCAAACTATTCTTCACACAATTACATCCTTATTGCTCAAAATTCAAGTAAGTCATTCCATGTTTTAAATTTTCTTTGGTTCTCCATTGATACAAAGATTTTAAAAATTTTGCTTTACTTTATTATTCATTCAAACTATACTACAGTCTTTATTCATAAGTATACATCTTTCCTATTTCTGTACTATTATCCTCTACTATTATCCCCCTGCAATTTAAAAGGCACATAGAAGGTAGCCTGATAAATATTTATAAGTTATTTTACTCTGATATCTCATAACAAAAGAAAACACATGGAGAGGTACCTGGGTGACTCAGTAGGTTAAGCATCCAACTTCAGCTCAGGTCATGATCTCATGGTCCATGGGTTCGAGCCCTGTGTCAGGCTCTGTACTGACAGCTCAGAGCCTGGAGCCTGCTTTGGAGTCTGTGTCTCCCTCTCTTTATGCTGTCCCCTGCTTGCTCTCTGTTTCATTTTCTGTCTCCCAAAAATAAATAACACTAATAAATAATTAAAAAAAGAAAACACATGGAAAATAGGTAATTATCTTTGTCCTTTTTTATTTCAGACAAAGCAATAGACAAACTCAGGAGCCTTTGTGGCTGACTGCATGGAAGGGGTGAATAAAGAAGAGACTGCAAGATGCCCACATTATGGACTAGAACAACTAATTGGATTGTGGGGTCCTTCTTCAAGTAGTGACAAGAGAAGGAGAGACAAAGTGAGGGAGAAGATACAGATTTAGAGACCTCCAATTAATAGATCATTTTTCAAGTCATTTTCTGTCCAAGGAGAATGTGTGGAATGAGAAAATAGAGTCTGAGGAACAGGACATATGAGGAAGAGAAACCCTACAAAGGCTGGGTAAAAGGATCAGAGAGGAAGGGTGACAAGGAAGCAAAGGGGTGTTTTTTGGAGAGAAAGATTCCAAAACTGAGGCAATTAAGTTAGATAAGCACCAAAAAGTTTAGCATGAAACTTGAGCATTCAAATTAGCAACAATTAATTCTGGTGCTTTGTGAGGGACTGAAGCTCGAAGACTGTGGAATCAAGTAAAGAAGGTGGCGAAAAAACGGAAACTGCAGTGTAATCTAGTCTTTCGAGAAGTTGGACCTCTTTTTTGAACAGAAAAGAAAGTTGCATAGGGTAAATTCTGGTACATAGTTGCCTCAAGAGAAAGAGGTTGAATGTAGACAAGCGCGGGAAACCTAAGGAAAAAAGGCGGGGAGTACAAACGCAAGTAACTTGGTACATTTGGAGGCAGACACTAAAGGAAGCTTCCATCTTAGGGCTTCTCCTTTCTCTGGGATTGGAATGAGTTGTGGATGGATATCTTGGATTTACAGTGACCATTAGCAATGATAAGCCAAAGAGGGATGTGATTATATTCATAAAAAGAAAAGTGAATATGTAAGAATAGAGGGTAAATATGAAGACACAACTGAAAAGCATGGAGGCCAATTACACAAGACCTTAACCATATTCAGAAAAGAATATGGTCCTGTAGAGAAAAGAGCAATTTGCACCATCAAGCAATCAGCCCTTTACTGATTCACTGATGCTCAGTACTCCCCAACTCCTCTTTATCTACTCAGTCAGAGGCGAATTTTCCAATTAGTCTTCACCACTTGCCCACTGTTTCCTCCAAACTTAGGCCAACTGCATTCCTGATGACATCACTGACAATGCAGTAGAGAGGAGTAACAGGGAGAATATGGATAGATTCATGCAAACAAAAGCTGGAAAACATAATTATTATATTCTTTGAGACAGAGGAGGTCATCCCTTAATCTAAGTGCTTGCACATGAGTAAAACCCAGCAAGAAGAACTAACTGTTCCTCTACATCCAAGAGAGAGGATATCTCTAGATCACTTTAACTGGGAAATGCTGTCAAGACCATCCTACTAAGGAGCATGTGTGCTACTTGCTGCTGTAGGTGCTAATGGGCATATGGTGTACAAATAATTTGTATTTGGCATCCTCCAAGAGTGGTACTTTCAAAATAGGAAACAAAGAAGAGACAATGTGTGCCAAGGTATCTCCTCTGAGCAAATGTATTTATGGAAACCTCCGTTGTGCAGGAGGCAGAAGACCTATTATCCCATCTAACAAACTGGAGTAAACAGCTCATTAAATTCATACAGCACACTTACGTGAGAGAGCAAGTATGGAAATCAAAAATAAAATAAACAAAGAGATTGTATGTTTCCAGTGGAAATCTGTTTAAAACATATCAGGAAGAGGCCAAGTTAGGTTTAGGTTTCCTGTACATGGTAACTAATCTGGTCACTTATAGAATGGTTTTCATTAACAGTCATGGAACATCATCATAAAGGAAGCCTTGACTGGAAGACAGGAATGGTCCATGGAAATATGGACAAATGATGGCGAAGACCAAGAGTAAGTTTAGGGACACAGTTTTTCTTTTCTAAGTTATGTTCCACCCAACTAAAACAGAGATCCTTTCAAAATGTGAATCATGATATGCACTATGAAATCACTCTAAGAAATCATGGGTGCTACAAAATACAATCCTGTTCAAGTTTTTTTTTAAGGTTTGTAATTGTTCTGTCATTGAGTTACAATTCTTTATGTAATTAAATTATCTGAACATCAACCAATGTACCTTTCCTTTGATAAGACAAAAAAAATCCATTTGGTTAATACTTTTACTTATTTTACCAATGAATTCCAAGCTTTCAACTAGGTGTTACTTTTCAGGCCATGCCTTCCTTTTTTAAAATACAGTGTTTGATAAACCAATCTATTTATTTCTGGACAAGCTCTTCTTTCTCATCTCCCATGATGAAACATTAATTCTTTACCCTTTCCTGACATTTTTTGCCTTAAGTTCTTAAAATCTCAAAGATCCTATTCCAGGACCTCATCTCTTTTCCCTCTGCACATTAATGCTTGCAAAGAACCTGGAATATAGTTGAGTGAATCATCTTGAATTAAGAATCATCTTGAATTAAGAAACCTAATCAATCAGGGTACCTGAGTGGCTCAGTCAGTTGAGCATCCAACTCTTGATTTCAGCTCAGGTCATGATCCCAGGGTGGGGGGATGGAGCCCCACATTGGGCTCCATGCTGAGCATGGAACCTGCTCAGGATTCTCTCTTTCTCTCCCTCTACTCTTCTACCCTTCTTCCCCACTTGCAATCTCTAAAATAAAATTTGAAAAAATTAAAACAAAATAAATCCAATTAATCAAGGTCTATGGACTTCTGCTTTCAAATCCAAAATAGATGCATAAAACTTAATCTTACATTCATTTGGCTGGGGCTTGCCAATTTATGAGAACATGGTAATTTTTTAATGTTATAGTTGTAAATTTACATTTATTGCAATGTATTCAACTGCTCATGACTCCAGGAACACTGAAAGCTTCATGAGGATAGAGAAGATGTCTATTTTTATTTCCTATTCTTTTTCCAACACTAGTGTATCTAAGTCTGTGTATCCTCTATGAACATTTGTAGAACTTGTAGAATCATGACAATAATGTATCTCATTTTGCACAATGCTTGCCTGAAAGGCTCAATGTTGGGCAAAATGACAGAAGTAACCAATGCCAAGGCCTGCGAGGTGCAGAGCCGTGCTCCCAGTTAAGGGGTGATCACATTGGAGAGGGTGATGGAAGGTAAGCTTGGGGCTGACCACTGGATAAACTTCCTGTGTGGAGTAGTAGCAAGATGAGGGGACAGGAAAGCAATCACATCCACATCAAAGGGATTTCTGTACTCAGGAGTGGAGGACAGAATCAAGAACCATGGAAAAGTACATAATTAATGACTATAATAGCATGGCAGGTCACAAGAATGAATTTAAAAATGTCCAATTGTGGGGAAGAGGGGCCAAAGTAGTAACATAGCTTTATTCTGGAAGGAATGTTCCTATGCCTGTATGATATTTCCAGTGCTGGACACAGGGGAGCTGACCTCTGGAAGGTCTGGGACCCAAAAGCAGTTTATGAAAAATAAAATTAAAACTGTTCTGAAAGAGATGCTTAAAAACTGAGAATAAACTGAGGGTTGATGAGGGGTGGAGGGAGGGGAAAGTGGGTGATGGGTATTGAGGAGGGCACCTGCTAGGATGAGCACTGGGTGTTGTATGGAAACCAGTTTGACAATAAATTTCATATTTAAAAAATGAAATAAAAACATCACCTTTCTGGTCTTTACATGTGCCTGGGCCACTGGAGGCTGCTTATGGGCTGTGTCAGATTATTTTTTCTTACACTTTCTTTTGTTAATGTAGTGTCCCTGATAAACATTGTTACTGATGACCAAGACAAAGTTCTTCCAAAGCAAATCCCTCAAATCTAATTTTCCATTTCCAGCTACCAGACTAACATATTCACTCTACCTAGAACATACATTTCCCTGCTTTGCTTGTTTTTTTTAATTCTTTTAACAACATTTGAGCAAGGGTCAGAAAGTTCTGTGGGACTACAGATACAGCGGAGAACAAGATAATGGCTGAGTGTTTATTTTGGACCGGAGTACTGCATAAGTACTCTGCACAGATTTACTAATCGCAGTAGCACCATGACGCTCATTTATTATTACCCTTAGTTACAAATGAGGAATCAGAGAAACAGAGCTTAAATTTCCCAAGATCCTGCAGACTTAGGAAAGAATATGTGTATGAGGCACATAGTTACTCAATAAACACATAATGAGGGCTCACCATGTGCCTCCTACATAAGTGTACATCTTGCTGCTCTGCATTGGCTACTCCAATCCTCAAACCAGTCAACCAGTCTACCACTTGCTTTGGAACATTCTTATTTCCAGTTCTGTATATCCTTATGCCTGAGAATTTCTTTTTTCTTTTGAAAAAGATTCCTTTGAAACCACCCTGATTCATGAAGCGTTTCTCCTTTGCTTCAGAAGATGGTCACTTCTCTAGTCTCTACTGACTACTGCATGTAATTTCTCTAAAATCCAACCCAATTCCATCCAGCATTACTTTTTAATTATTTCCTTGTGTATGTCAACATACCCTAAGCCAGATAATGGCAGGAATTCTATCACATATCCTTTGTATTGTCCATGGGGTTTAGCAGTGCCAGACTCCTGAAAGCTTCTACAAAGTTCTAGATTAGAACTCCCCTCTATTTAATGGATCTTGATGAAGATATTCTATAGTTCACCTAATGTTTAAAGGGTACTTTCTTGTGGCACCCGGGATGCTCAGTCGGTTAAGCATCTGACTCTTGATTTGGGCTCAGATCATGACCTCACGGTTTGTGGGTTCAAGCCCTGCTGCCGGATCTGCACTGACAGCATGGAGCGTGTTTAGGATTTCCTCTCCCTCTCAAAATAAACTTAAAAAAAAAAGGGTGTTTTCTCTCTTTGCCTATACTTCTTTATATTTAGAGAGACAAAGTTGTTTTTTTAAATATTTTAATTCATCATTTTCAAAACAGTCATTAAAGATGCAGAAAAGCTACTGGGAAGGTATATTTGAAATGAAGGAGAGCTTTGAAACTTGATCATCTTTTTCTTTTTCATGATCCGTGACATTGCTAGGATTGAAAGGAAGCTAAAAGGTATTATTTAGTTTCTGTACCTAAATTAATTTAATGCCATGCTCCAAAGAATGACATTTCAAATGCCTTTGTAGCAAAAGATGTATTTTACTATTATTATTGAACTCAAAATGCAGTCATCCTCCAAAATGGGCCTGCTTCTCATTAAACTGATTTCAAAGTAGCTTTGTTTTTTCTTTTCTTTTTTTTTTTAAATTATACATGTCCATCTATTCTCCAAATCCTTTTGCCTGACTTAAAACATGCCCATTTTCTGACAGGTCTCTAATCTCTTAGAAGCTCATTTGAGAACCTTTTGCCTGACTTAAAACATGCCCATTTTCTGACAGGTCTCTAATCTCTTAGAAGCTCATTTGAGAACTTTAGTGACACTCTCTGTGACACAGTTTCACATGTCCATAGCCTTAACATCCCTGAATGTAAGAAGCTGCTGATTCTCTGGTCTGTGTCAGACCCTAACACCTAAATTTCCCTTTTCCAGGCTGCTGACAGCCAATTTCAAGTGCCTTCCCTCTCACTTTTCTTTCCAGACATCCAGGTCAACTGGGGTTCAGTAGCTGGCAAGATCTCTCCATTCTCCTTCCTCACAGCCAAGGTCATATCCTGTAAGACTGACAACCAAAGCAAGAAGCAGATGGAGGTCTTTTGTTGGTGGATGTGGATTTATGATGAACAATTGTAACAAAGGCTGTGATTCACAAAGAGCCTCAGACTCTAACAGTAACGGAAGCTGTGTGTGTACCTCCCTCCTGCTCCTTAGCATTTATGCAGCCAGTGGGCATATCCACACAGCCCTCAGGGCCTCAGTTTCATCTCCTGGGAAATAAGCATGATCATATCTATGTAGCAAGATTGCTGCAATAATTACACAAAGTCATAAATGCAAACAAAAAGTAGAAATGGAAGCAGGAAAAATATAAACTGGACTTCTAAATGTGAGGGCTTTGCCATTTTCTTTTAGTTTACCATTGAAATAGAAATAGGTCAACACATTTCCTCACAGCTAGAATCATCTGGAACTAACTACAGCCATTCAGAAGTTAAACCACTCAGGGTAGCCTAAAAATTCAAAGACACTGAACTTTTGTGAAGTCCACAAACATAAATGACCTTAACTAAAAACTTGTGCCAGAAAAATGGTTTTATTTATTTTGCCACACAGGCTTCACATCTTTTCTGTCTGTCCATCATTGCAGTTATGACCTAAGGAGGGAAAGAGATGAATAGGGGCAGGATAAGGCTGTGATAGCAAGAAGGAACTAGTAATAACTCAGTGTCACCATTAAATGGACCGCAACTTAATCTTATAGATTTGTAAGCCACCTTGTTGCCTGTGCAGCACTTTATTATAGTTTCTGCTCATAGGAGTAATTTCATATGGTTGTGTCCAGGCTATGTGCCCAGTTGATCCCTGGCATTGCCAATTCTGATCCTCTAGAACTCAGGCTGGAAACCCAAAGTCCAAACTATCAGCTCCCACTCTTCTATTATTGGTTAGGTGTCCCCAAGGACAGTCACGTGCAATCTCAACATGTCAGCCCACTGGCCACCACTGAGGGGCACAGATTTCTAGAAGCCCATGAAGGCGCATCATGTCCAACGCAGGAACATGGGCAAAATCCCCTTTGAGTAGTGATGGCAGATATGAGGGTGACTGCATTCCTCACAGTACAACTTTTCAAGGCAGAAGTGGCCAACTCCAGTGTTCTATTCATGGTACAGTTTTCCCTGTCCAGGGATGTTCAGGTTAAGTTATTTTATTTTGTTCTGCCTCCCAGTCATAAGACAGAGTACATGTAACTCAGATTGCTGTTCCTTGGGCAAAAGATGTACAGGAATATAGAAACAGTTAAGTCTGAGAAGATGCAGGCTTCCTGATAATGTTTGAGGTCAGGCTCACAGCAGAGCAAGAGAAGATTGATCCTCTGCACTGGCTCTGCATGAATTCTAAAACTCCACTCTTTCCTTCCCCAGCAAGTACTAGATGTCTATTATTAATGGGATACTCCACTGAACAATCAACATAAACAAGAGTCAGTAAAACAAATCAAGTCCCTACCTCAAGAAATCTGTGTATGTGATTGAGAAAACCATGCTTCTTAAAAGGAGGGGAAAAGACTCAATAACTTACTTAGTTGCATGACCCCCAAGCACTAACAGAGCCAGATACAGTGCTTTTTAACTTAGCAAGCCCTTATTTAATTCCTGCACAGCTGCATGTTTTGATTCCCAAATATCTGTAAGTTTATCCTGAAAGCCTCGTGTTAGTCAACTGTCTGGTAGGGCAGCCCACATCTCATTTCAACCCTGTTTACAGATCAGAACACTAACATTCAGAGAGACTGTGTTATTGTGTCAATAAAATATCTGTGTACCACAGTATCCCTGACTCCCAGAACAGAGTGTGTGTCAAAACAAAAAATACCAAGCGCATCGGGGCGCCTGGGTGGCTCAGTCGGTTGAGTGTCTGACTTCAGCTCAGGTCATGATCTCATGGCTTGTGAGTTCGAGCCCCGTGTTGGGGTCTGTGCTGACAGCTCAGAGCCTGGAGCCTGCTTCTGCTTCTGCTTCTGCGTCTCCCTTTCTCTATGCCCCTAACCCACTCGCATTCTGTCTATCTCCCTCAAAAATAAGTAAACATTAAAAAAAATAAAAAAATACCAAGGGCATGAATTTAGCCAAGATTAGAATGACAATTAGCAGACTTGGGGGGTGAGCTCTTGTCTTCTGATTCTGATATGCATTCCAAATTCATAGAGTAGCTTCCCGCTTGAATAAATTAGTGTGTAGAATCCAGAAATCTTAGAGCTCATTTAGTCTCTACATCCACCTTAGTATAGACAATAAAATATTCTGTACAGGACTATCTTGTGTATACACAAAGTTTCATAGCTATTTTCTAGTGAAAAAATGTTACCAGAAATGCTATCTTTGGAATAAACTTGTTTATAACAGAATAAAAAAAAAAAA
This sequence comes from Felis catus, assembly GCF_018350175.1. Taxonomy (NCBI): domain Eukaryota; kingdom Metazoa; phylum Chordata; class Mammalia; order Carnivora; family Felidae; genus Felis; species Felis catus. The sequence continues at coordinate 5,043,042 of NC_058377.1, read as the reverse complement.
CCCTAGTACTTGCTTATTCTCAGAATGGTATTTTTTGAGTTGGGGGAGCTGTTCCATACTAGAAGGTCTTTTTTTATGTTGTGTAACATAAGTTATGAAAATTCCAAAATCAGAAGAAATGTTTTCAGTAGATCATCTAAATTCCAGTCATGTTTATGTACTAAAAATATTTGCCTAAAAATGTTTGACTCTTGTAAGATGCATGCAGTTCATTAATGTGTCCTACCTGTGCAGTTCTTGAGATTGATTTAAGCTATCATATATTCCCTAAATGTCTTATGTACTCTGAGATAGACACTGGGAAGGTATATCAAGATAAATAAGACAAAGTAACAGTCATTTAAAACAGTAAGAATAAAAGGAATAGCATACAAATGATGTAAACACTTAAGAATTCTACATAATTATCACATAAGGTTGTGGGAAGGGGAATTGTAGTAAATGTTTACACATTAGACTTTTACAACAAACTGTTAGGATGGTTGTGACTCACTGAAATTGGAAAGCATTCTTTCATTCACTCACTCACCAAGTACTTAAAGAACACCAATCAGCAGCCAGAAATTGTAGATACAGTGATAAACACAACATCCATACCTCCCTGCCCTAATAAAGTTAATGATCTAAGTGACAAAGACCAATAATGAATGTGGAATTATGATAAAAATATGCCAATAGGGAAATAATGGTATTTTGAGAAAATATGGAAAGAGGACCAAATTAGTTTCAGAGCATAAGGCAAGGGCAACTTGGGTTCCCAATGATTAAGCTAAAACATAAAAATTCAGTAGTTACCCAAGTGAAGAAAAGCAGGCCAAGTATTCCAGACAGGTGAAACAGTATATTCTAAGATCAGGAAGTGAAAGACATGTGACTTCCAGGAACAGAACTGAATTCAGAATGCTAGTCTAAGAGCATGAACAAGTACCAAGAGATGTGATTGGAGACTCACCTTGGATGGAATGGTCAGCTTAATTTCCAGAAAGCAATGGAGCCAAGCTAAACAGGGATGTAACACCATTAAAGGTGCATTGGGAAGGAGCATTTCAGCTTTAGGAAGCCAAGAGACATGAGGTTTAGGACATCATCCAAGTGTCTATATGGCACGTCATGGGGCCCAGAACTATGGAGATACCAGTGGTAGTGCAGAGAAGTGGACAGATTCAGGAGCTACCAGTGATAGTAAAATCAACAGAATATGGTAATTAACAGAACCAAGGGGTATGAGAGATGGAAAAGTGCTTAAAATAACTCCATTTTCTCCAGTTCCTGACAAAGATGAAGAAGATTGGGAGAGACCTAAGACTGGAAAGGGAGAATCCATGGTGAGTTTTGTTTTGAATAGGTTGACTTTGAGTGCTCTGAAAAAAACAACTTCTATTGGTTTCCAGGGAGACAGAGGGTCATCAGAAAATAGTGGAGGTTGGAAAAGATGGAGGCCTCTTTCAAGAGAATGTAGCAAGGGGGTAAGGCTTCAAGAACTGATATGCAAGAAAGGCCAGAAACACATGCTAGAAGGTTTGGAATTCCAGGTGAGAGCAGAGCATACATTCATTTAAATAAGAACAAATAATTCCAACCACCCTACCCTCTATATAGAAAATGAATGAACATATCAGTTTCCTACAGAAATTAGGGTCTATATGGAAAAGAACCTCAGGAACTAATCAAGCCTCTCAAAAAGTTATTTTTTTCCTCCCACTGTTTGATTAGAGAAAACTTAGAGTATTTTAGTAGGGCTAAATTCTTCTTACTGACACTCAATCATGAGTCAGTCCCTTCTTGGAGAAGCCTGCACTTCAGATCAATTTTGGAAAACATGGATACCTCCAATAGAAATTCCAAGTATTATCTTCCTGCCTTCAATCTGAGCTCCTTTCCTCTCCTTCTGGGATTGGTGATTTCCCAGATTTCAATTACAAAAAAATGACTCCTACACTTACAACATACAACCTCAGGTACTACCTATTTTTAATCATCACAGGTATCATCTCAAGTAGGAAGAGCAGCAATCACTAGTCCATTTTAAATTGTCAAGAAATTGGGGTGCCTGGGTGGCTCGGTTGGTTGAGCCAACTCTTGATCTCAGTTCAGGTCATGATCTCTTGGTTCATGAGTTCGAGCCCCAACTCAAGGTCTGTGCTGACAGTGTGAAGCCTGCTTGGTATTTTGTCTCTCTTCCTCTCTCTCTCTCTCTCTGTCCCTCCCATGAGCACTTGCTCTCTCTCTCAAAATAAATAAACTTTAAAAAATAATAATAATAAAACAAGGCATCAGGGGACTAAGGTTTAGAGGCATTGAGTGGTTCATTCAAGGACACAGACCCATCAAGACATAAGAGCAGGTCTTCTGATGCTATGGCTAGAGTTTCCACACTCCTGATAATGAACTAGGGAGTTTTTCATCCCACAAATCAGAAATCTATAATACTTAGTGCATGTACCATTAAATTCCACTTCTTATAGGTAGAAGAAACATCAATTATGAATCATGGCACTCTTTCCCACTGATTCAAGATCCAACCTCCATATCATTGCCAATCTAATAATTCAAAAATTCTAATAATTCAAATGAATCTGAGTGGGCATATGAGGAAATCTGTTTTCAATGCTTCTCTTAAGTACTTGTATTTTTCATCAGGACCCTGACATCCCTAAAAGCTTTATTATGCATTCAGCTATGACTTCTTGTTTCTACACTAAGTTCGTATGCCATCTTGAGATGTCACTTTGCAGACATGAGCCTAGCTTCCTCACTTATGAAACAGATGATATGTGAGGTCTGTCCTAGTTCTGACAGTCGATTTTATGAAATTCCCAGGTGTGGTAATGGTGTGGGGGAGGGGGACTGTTATGAAGCAAGAGTGACTCAATTACATACCACAGAATTCCACTTTCATTATTTTCTTCTTGGTTCAACCTTGCTCATCATCATGCTTCACAGCTCATTCTGTCCCATAAAACGATGGGGAATATTAATTAATTCCTTAAAATACAATACAAGAAACTGTAGAATTTCTCTTGTTCTTTTAACATTGGGATTATACATAAAGCATGCAGTTTATAAGAGTCAGAGTACTTTAGTATAAGAAAGCAGGGACCTTGGAACCAAGAGAACAGAGTTCAAATCCTGAATCTATTTTTGATGGGTAATAGAAACCCTTGGCCAAAGTAACATTCCTAAACCTTGTATTCTTCATATTTTAAACAGATATATGTACTTTGTGATGTGCTGTGGTTTGAATTAGAAATACATGTGAACTGTTCTACTACTAAGTCTAGCACATGGAATATGTCATTAAATATTATTTTTGTGTCTCTAATGCTAGCTTGGGACACCACACATTTGGTGTCCCTGTCAAATTAAAGTGATGTCTTTTGACTCTAGATGTACTCCTCTGATGACCTGTAAACACTTAGTATTATCAAATCCCCATTTCCAAAACCTCTGCTGTGAAAACAGTTTTGTGGTACGTACAACTAGGGCTATCATCTTTGACATTAACTCAAGGTCTGTGATCCCTGCACAAAACACACACCCTACTATAGCCGCTTGTACTCTGCTCCAGTACTACTACATGAAGGTTCATGTTTTAAGACCATGTCTTCATACCGGGAGGAGGCTTTGTCTAAAAACGAATAGAATGTGGGAGGTTAAAATAGATACTAGATACACTGAAGAATCTCTGTATGTTTTAAAAGCAATTATAATGTGTGAGGACACAATACCTTCCAATCATAGTGTGATGTGCTAACCTCTGAAAAGCAGACAGATGAGAAAAAAATCGGTTTTTGACAGAAGTAGGGAGAACAACAGGGTAGCTCTGTGGGCTAAGGATCAGGGAGGGGCAGCTGTGGTGCTGCAAGCAGGAATCCTTTATCCTAGCCCTGCTTGTAACTTTCCAAAAGCCTGAGTGCAAATTGTCCCTTCTGCAGGTCTTTGATTTTTTTTTATAGCTGTCAAACGTGGACAACTCTTCAGAGTTATTGTGAGCCACAAAAAAATAAGTGAGGGAACCAAAGATTTATAATGTCCAATGAATATGAGTTGATGGAATAAAATACATTGATGTATTTATATAATCAGGACTGGCCCTGACTTGGTGACTGCCATCCAAGGGCTCTCTGCCCAAGCATTTCATGCTCCCCAACGACAGGGCTTCTCTGGTACTCCCAATTCTAATAATTTGGGATTTTGGCATTATGTCTCCAGAAGTCCCATGTTTTTAATGGAATTAGCTTACATGAAGAGTAAGGTATTAAGCAAAACTTGTCTCTTAGTATATGTGTGAATGATGTAATAAGCTAATAATGAGGGACATAAGTTAGATGGGTCCTGATGGATATGGTGGAGGAAGGTGGGTCAGGAGTAGGAGGCATTGTATCTAAAGGTAAGCTCAGGTGACCTAAGTAGGTGACAGAGAGAAAAGGCAGAGAAGTTCTAAAAAGCAGGAGTCTAAGAAGTAGGGAAATAGCTAAGCAGAGAAAGATGACTTCAAAGGTTACAGTGGCTAGCATTTCCACCATGAAGTCAAAGAATCAAACTAGAACACCAGATCAAAATTATCCTACACCTTCAGCGACACAGTACTAGAGTACTGAGATTGAGATGAAGTTCTTCCCTTCTGTCAGTCTTGGTTCCCTCATTCACATAATAAGGAGATTAAATGATCACTGGGACCCATCCCAATTCTCACATGCTAGGTTGCTATTTGTCAGCAATACCCATACACTGCTGGTATCTTAGGTCTTCCTCACATACAGCTCAGACATCAAGTATCCATTAGGATAAACTTCTGGTGAGCTCAGACACAACCTTGGGATCCTTTTCAAGGAGGTAACCACTAATCGTCTATCCGATACAGCCAGAGGTTGAAATCTATTTGCCATGGTGGATAAATATATTTCAATTCAAAGTGGCATACAAGATTTGCGCAAATGATATGAATGGCTCCAAAATGCTAATTACCTTCTGCCTGAGGAACTGAAGAGATCCTATGGAGATGATATGGCTAGAGCCAGCCACAGGAGAAGAGCTGAGAAGAGTTCTTCTCCCATTGCCCCTTGATTTTTGAAAGCTACTGCCTCATTCTAAGGCTCAATGTCTCCTCTGGAATGAAAACCACTCTGAAAGTAGTCCAAAGAGGGAGACAGCATAGTGTGCATAGAATTCACACACTTGGGTTACATTTGACAACGTGATCTTGGGTAAATCACCTCGAAGCATTAGCTGCCAGATCTTTAAATTGCAGATGAAAATACATTATCTTATTTACTTTTTGCAAGAATCCTATAAAGTGCAAGTGCTTTGAAAAATTACCCTACCATCACATTTTTGTGTATTGATAAGCCCTCCATCAGCTACCACCATTGGGGATTTGACAACCAATTAGGATTTATTTTTTAATATAATTTATTGTCAAATTGGTTTCCACGCAACACCCAGTGCTCATCCCAACAAGTGCCCTCCTCAGTGCCCATCACCAATTAACATTTAAAAATGAGCCACAGGGCAGATATTCTGGTGCCAAAGAAAGAAAAGGGCTGTGACAACTTAGAAGGGTACCAAACCTACATTTTATCAAGGTGACTTTCTCCTGTCATCCTCAGTGGATTACTTCTTCAACAAGTGCCTCTGACATTCTTCATCAAAGAAATGTCTAGACTCTGAGGTACTGAGATCCGGTGTTTTTCATTCATTCTGCTACACATGTTTCCTAGTCCCCTCTACTTCAAGGTGTTCTTGAAATTGATGGAAAACACACAAACTTCAGCCTACCTGCTACAATGTGAAAAGTTCAGTGGCACAGTGTAAATGAACAATGTTTGAAATTTTGGGCATTAACAAACTCTGAATATTGTGCAGGTCTTAAAAGTTCTGTTCCTTTTGCTATTCAGCAAAATGTTGGCAGTGAAGTAGCTCCTCAGTCTTTTTCTCCATGTACCTGGGACATTGGCTCAGTACGAAACACATCAATAGAACCTGGGAAATCATGTTCCAATCATATCCAAAAGTTAATCCCTAGAGCTGTCTTGAGGTCAGGAAAGATATCATGACCTAGAATTATCACTAACTCACTTACTGTATCCTATGTATGTCTGATGTGAGAGCAGTGCTCTGCAAAACTTTTAGTCAAAACAAAAGATAACTTGAAAAGGTGGGGAGGAAAGTCAGAGACAAAAAAAAGGAGGTAAATCCAAGCCCACAGAGCACAGTCGAAACATAACAGAGACTTAAGTGAAAAATCCTCAAGAATGTTTTATGAATGCAAGAAGATACTCGCGAATGACATATCGAACAAGGGGTTAATAGCCAATATATAAGAACTAATACAACTCAACACCCAAACAACAAGAAAATCCAATTGGAAAATGGGAAGAAAAGATGACTAGTCATTTCTCTAAAGACAACATCCAAATGGACAACAGACACATGAAAAGATGTTCAACATCACTCATCATTAGAGAAATGCAAATCAAAACAATGAGATGTTACCTCACACCTGTCAAAATGGCAAAAAATCAAAAGCACAAGAAATAAAAAGTGTTGTTGAGGATGTGATGTAAAAGGAACCCTCACACACTGTTGGTGAGAATGCAAACTAGTGCAGCCACTGTGGATAATAGTATGGCGGTTCCTCAAAAAATTGAAAATAAAATTACCATGTGATCCAATAATTCCACTGCTGGGTATTTACTCAAAGAACATAAAAACACTAAATCAAAATGATATTTGCACCCCTATGTTTATTGCAGCATTATTTACTGTAACTGAATTATGGAAACAGCCCAAGTGTCCACCGACTACTGAATGGATACAAAAGATGTGGTATATATACAATGGAGTATTACTCAGCCATTAAAAATGAAATATTGCCATTTGCAACAACATGAATGGAGCTAGTAAGTATAATGTTAAGTGAAATGAATCAGTCAGATAAAGACAAATAACTTACGATCTCATTCATATTTAAGAAACAAACAAAGGAAAAAAGAGGCAGACTCTTAACTATAGAGAAATAACTGATGACTACCACAGCAGGGTGGGGGAAATGTGGGAAATAAGTGAAAGGGATTAAGTATACTTGTTATGATGACCACTGAGTATGTATTCAACTATTGAATCACTATATAGCACACCTGAAACTATTATGGCACTATGTTAATTACACTGATTTTTTAAAATACAATTTATTGTCAAATTAGTTTCCATACAACACCCAGTGCTCTCATTTTTTAAAAATGTTTCATGGAGTAAAATAGGAAAAAGATCAGGATAAGGGATGTTGCATCAAAAATGTTCATTATCTGTCAATTTTAAGAATATTTGGATAGAATAGGATTCCTTATCACCTGACCCCAAACCTTATTTTATTATTCCTTTTCATAATTGTAACTACAGAATCCCAGAGTGGTAAAGCAGTCAACTGATACTAGAAGGCACCAATTTTCCTCTATACCCTGCCACTACATCAAAAATTAAGAGACCAACATGTTGGGGTGCCTGGGTGGCTCAGTCAGTTGAGCATCTAACTTTTGATTTCAGCTCAGATCATGATCTCACAGTTTGTGGGATCAAGCCCCTTGTCAGGCTTCTTGCTGACTGTGGAGCCTTCTTAGGATCCTCTCTCAAAATAAATGAATAAACTTTGGAAGAAGAAGAAGAAGAAGAAGAAGAAGAAGAAGAAGAAGAAGAAGCAGCAGAAGCAGCAGCAGAGGAGTAGACCAACAGATTGCATGACTTCATATAAGTCAAAAGTAGAGAGAAGCAGGCTTGGAGTGAGACAATGTTAGATACAGGGTCTCCAATATACATAAACTTAAGAGCAAATGTGGAAAAGAATGTATGCCCAATTCTATTTAGAACACTGTAGAATACTTAGGGCACTAGACAGTTCTTAGCTCCTATGATGTTTTCGTTGTTGACAACAAAACTTTTTACAGCAACAATTTCAATGTTATCCTCAAACAATCCAATGGGTCCTTCTACATGGCAGCATCATACATTTGATCCTTTTCATCCTGCAACCATGTGGAGGGAACACAGTAAGAGATGTGTAATGACATATTCAAGGTCATAATGAGAATTAATGACAGGTCTCAAATAGACAGTAGGGAAGAATTTATAAAGAAGCATAATTTTACCTCAAACAGAACATAGATACTAATAGGTTAAATGTAAACATGTGAAGACAACCAAGAGAACAAGAATAAAGTGGGGAGTAAGAAGATAATCTCCAGGAAATGCTGAAACGAATTCAACTCTATATTCATCCCTGTGCCTGGCACAATGCTTAGTAGATACAAAAGTTAGCATTTTTTTTAACTTGTTTTATTATTTTTTTTAATTTACATCCAAATTATCATATAGTGCAACAATGATTTCAGGAGTAGATTCCTTAGTGTCCCATACCCATTTAGGCCATGGCCCTCTCACAATCCTTCCCGTAACCCTCAGTTTGTTCTCCATATTTATGAGTCTCTTCTGTTTTGTCCCCCTCCCTGTTTTTATATTATTTTTTTGTTTCCCTTCCCTTCTGTTCATTTGTTTTGTCTCTTAAAGTCCTCATATGTGTGAAGTCATATGATTTTTGTCTGTCTCTGACTAATTTCACTTAGCATAATACCCTCCAGTTCCATCCATGTAGTTGCAAATGGCAAGATCTCATTCTTTTTGATTGCTGAGTAACAATCCATTGTATATATATATATACCACATCTTCTTTATCCATTCATCCATCGATGGACATTTGGACTCTTTCCATACTTTGGCTATTGTGGATAGTGCTGCTATAAACATGGGGGTGCATGTGTCCCTTCGAAACAGAACACCTGTATCCCTTGGATAAATGCCTTGTAGTGCAATTGCTGGGTCGTAGGGTAGTTCTACTTTTAGTTTTTTGAGGAAATTCCATACTGTTTTCCAGAGTGGCTGTACCAGCTTGCATTCCCACCAACAATGCAAAAGAGATTCTCTGCATCCTTGCCAACATCTCTTGTTGCCTGAGTTGTTAATGTTAGCCATTCTGACAGGTGTCACAATGGTATCTCATTGTGGTTTTGATTTGTATTTCCATGATGATGAGTGATGTTGAGCATTTTTTCATGTGTCGGTTGGCCATCTGGATGTCTTCTTTGGAGAAGTGTCTATGCATGTCTTTGGCCCATTTCTTCACTGGATTATTTGTTTTTTTGTTTGTTGAGGTTATTAAGTTCTTTATAGATTTTGGATACTAACCCTTTATCTGATATGTCATTTGCAAATATGTCCCATTCTGTCAGTCAAAAGTAGCAATTTTTTATTTGACTTTAATTTGATCAACTAAGTTCAGAAAGGGTTTTCTGATGGCTCCACCATAGCTGTTACTAAAATAAAAACTCACAATAGGAAATATTAGAACCCCCAAGGCAATTAAAAAAAAAACAAAACTAAACAAAACACCATAGGACTTTGAAAAGCATAGTAACCCAGTAAATTTTCCAAAGAAACAAGAACAAAAAATAAGAATAGTGTATGAAGAGACTGTGTGATCACAAAGAAGTTAACCTTTTAGGAATTAAGTTTTGACTTTGGGTTAAGAAGGTCATGATTAAACCTAAAAACTCTACGACTCCAAGTAATTTGGGTGTGAGTAGGTATTTTTAAACACTGACAGCAGAATATTTCTTGGACTTCTATGCTTTGGAGACATGGAGATCAGCTTGGGTGTATTTTGAGAATATACCACATTGATAACCCTGATCTCTTCTGGATGTGGAATTCAGGTATGAGATAATTTAAACTCTTGGGGGAGAGTTACACTGTAGCTTGAACATGATCTCACTATTGCTTCTCTGAGTGTCTATAAGAAAAGTATTCACAACATCAGTTCAACACTGCGACCTCAGCCATTAATTCAGTTTCCAAATAGTGGATCCTAGTAGTTTCTATTTGTGTCCCAAATAAGACTCAATCATCATCCTTTGCCTCCAGAAGAGATCAAATTCAAGTGAGACATTTGGACATCCAAATAACAATAATGTAAAATACGAGATTTCTTAATAAAACCATTTGATTTTATATAAAGTGCTCAAGTAGGAACACCTGGGTGACTCAGTCTGGTAAGTATCTAACTCTTGGTTTCAGCTCTGGTCATGATCTCAGGGTTCATCATATTGAACCCCACATTGGGCTCCGTGCTGACAGTGCAGAGTCTGCTTGGGATTCACTCTCTCCTTCTCTCTGTCCCTCCCTTGCTCATTCTCATATTCTCTCTCTCTCTCTCTCTCTCTCTCTCTCTCTCTCTCTCTCTCTCTCTCAAAATAAATGAACGTTTTTTTTAAAAACGTTCTCAGTGGCACAGAGAAAGAAGTCTCTTCCTCAAGGGGCCATCCATTCATTTAAGTGTCAGACATGGACACCTAGAACCAAAGGAAGAAAATGGGTAATATGGCAAAGCTTAATATTTTAAGTGAGTAAGCTTAAAACCTGTGTGACATGAGAAGAAAGTTGAGAAGTCAATGTCAAGAGTTTGTACAATACAATGGAATGACCTTATCATTTGTAGCAAACATTGAGTGGATTTGAATCCTCCCTCTGTCACATACTTGATGTAGCTTAAGGTGGGTAATTACTCTAAGGCTTTGTTTCCTGTCTACCTAAAACAAAGAGAAATATCTATTTGACTTGGTTGCTATGTGGTCGAATGAGCCTGTTAAGTAGACCAAGTATAAAATATAATTTTGGGGACACATTAATGAGAATTAGAACACAAATCCCACTTTTCCCTCCTATTTTTGATGACTCCCACATAAACCCTCTCTTGTTTTTCTGTGCTCAATCTCCTAGTCTAGGCTTCTCCCCACAAAGACAGACAGATCGTATCAGAAACAAGGAGCAGATCCCAAACAGATACTGCATCACACACTTTTCTAAACTTTAAATGGCAACATTTAGAGGGACTTAAACTGGCTTCATAGGTAGATCTCTGCCCAAATGATCTAAAAAGAAAGACAAGTAACAAGGAAAAAATATCTAACAAGTGTTGGTTTGATCATCAAGCTTGGGGACTGAACAATTGTGAATAAAGGTCAAATTGTGGAGAATGTATCTAAAATGTTATTCAGTGAAATGTTATATGGAAAAAGATGAACTAGAACCAATTCTGTTTAGAGTGTGATGCTATATAAAAAAATATACAAATACACTTAAAAGTCTCTTGAGGCTCACATCAAAGTAAAAATATAAGGAAGGTGGTCCTTACAGTGACACTTCATAGTGTCAGGCTGTATTATCTGGCTATAGCCCAACAAACTCGGGGAAAACTTGACCCATAAAAAGCTGGTTTCCTAAAATAAATCTAAACCTTAATGAGCATCCAAAGGCTTTCACTGGCAGTGATAAGGGTGCAGATCTTCACTCTTACTGTAGATTTTAAAATCCCAATATCTAAAGCTAATGAAGCCAGTGGAATTCATAGCCTAGGGTAAAAGTCAGGCCTCAGATCTGGGAGAATTCTATATTTAGTTTATTTGAAGTAAAAATTTTAAGGCTATAAACCTCATGTGCTATCTCCTGGTCTCCTTCCAGAATTTATTTCAACAAATCATTTGACATAAGGTATTATATAACCTAGAAGAGTAATCTTTTATGGATTAGGACTAATTGGGCTGTCAATTAGATTTTGCTATGCAACCGATGGTGTAGCTACCAGTAGGGAACGGGCTATTTTTTATTACAAACACATAGAAAATCCTTTGACAAAATTGACAGATAATCTTTAAACAAACTTATCTTAAAATTTTTTAAGTTTTTTTTTTGTTTTTTGTTTTTTTTATATAACAGCATCTGATGTTAACTTCAGAAGTGGAGTCTTGTCAAAAAACAGGAAAGACATCATCCTTGGATGATTAAATTTCAGTCCAGGAAGTAGGAGGTTTAACCAGCAAGTTGGCTTTGAGTAGGTCCCTTTTCTTCTCTTGCTTAGATTTTTACACTTTTAAATAAGGTGTCCCTAAAAAATATAAAATTTCATCTGGCTCCAAATTAAACTATTACTTAAGGTATTGGGAATCCTAATGACTTCATCTTTCCATCTCTGAAGGATGTTTATCCATTCTTTTACAAACATATTCAGAGTTATTATATATTTTACAAACATTTATTGAACACTTTTTATGCATTATGTACATAGTTACCTGGTGTTTAGCCATGTATGACCCAAATAGCAATAAACCTATGGTGCCCTGAAGTTGACATTCTTCCTTGGGGAAAAAATAAAGTCAAAGGGTGTTAAGCAAAGAAATTTAAAACAAGGAAGCAAAGATATTGACTTGAATGGAGTAACGTGTGACAATTTAAATAGAAACCTCACTGAAAGGTGACATTTAACCCAAGATCTGAAGGAGATAAGCAAGAGAGGCAGATGGAAACCTGGGGGCAGAACACTCTAGGGTAAGGCAACTGGAAGTGAAAATGACTTCAGACAACAGCCAAGTATGTGTATGTTCCAGAAAGACTAACAGCCCAGTACGAGTAGAATGGAATAAACAAAGAGATCAGTAGAAGATGAGATTAGAGAGGTAAAAGGGGAGCCGAGGTTTTAAAGCATGGCAGGTCATTATACAGATGCAGCCGTCTGTTCTGAGTGCCATAGAAAACCATTGCAGAAGATATATAATAGGATCTGTCTCTGTCTCCTATATTGAGATAGACACAAGTTAGAGAAGTATTTTTAATAATCCAGGCAAGAAGGAACAACGACTGGGACCAAGACTGTGGCAGTGGCAGTGCTGAACGGTCAGATTCTGGATGTATTATCAAAGTATTACTTACAGAATTTGCTCTTGGATCAGAAGTAGACATACAAGAGAAATTACAGATGATTTAAAAGTGTTTCACTTCAGGCATTGGAAGGACACTAGAGCACAGACTAGTATCAGGCTCTGCCACCTCTTCCACTCTGTGACACAGGGCAAGGTAATAGTTGTCTCCATTTTTTACTATAAAATGGTGTAATAATATTAATTACTTCATATGAAGTTTTTGATGATGATTAGTGTCAATACAAAGTTCTTCCAACATTGCCTGACACATAGTAAGTCCTATGTAAATGTTTGCTACTGCTATTGACATTATGTTGAGAAAAAACTGGGGACCAGATTGGGGGAAGGAGGTTGAAGACTTAGATTTGGGACACGTGAAGTCTGAGTTGAAAGATCAGTGATTCAAGGAGAGATGTTGAGGAGTTATATATATACATATATATACACATCCACAAAAGTATAGATCAAGAGATTAAATTTAAATGTCACCAATGTATAGGGGATGCTTAAAAGCCTACTAGTGCAGGAGATCACCAATAAAGGGATGAGTTCTGAAGACATAGCCCTAGAACACCCCAACACAAAGGAGAAGGAGACGTAAGAATATCCAAGAAGCCAAATCGATCATTTCAAAGATGAGGGAGGAATCAACTCAAATACTTCTGGTTTGTTAAGAAAAAGACTGAGAATTTGTTGTTGGATATGGCCATGTGGAGGTCATCAATCAAGAGCTTTTTGGTAGAGTGGTAGGGATGAGAGCTTGATAGGGATCCATGGTGAAGGAAAAAAAGAATGGGGTACAATGAATAAAGCCAAGTCTTTCCAAAAGTTTTGGTGTTAAATGCAATAAATAGATATGGTGGCAAATGAAAAAAAAGCAAAAGCAACAAACATTAATGTGGGAGAAATAACAGCGTGTTTGTGTGCTGACAGGAATGATCCAATTGAAAGGGAAAAATTAATGATGGAGAAGAAGAGACAGAGATGAAGTATTTCCATCTCATCCCTGCAATGGGGGAGAACAGAAAGTGGGTCCAGGAAAAACCACAGTGTGATTTACGATACTCAAGGCTGGAAGATACCAGGCCCCCTGGATGCGTACATTTGAATGTGGATTTTCCGGCCACTTCAGGAAGAATTGTTCATTACTTTTGCTTCCTAGGTAATAGGGAAAATATCCTACAATAGCATTCATCTAGTCCATTACTCTCTGGTTTAGAAAAAAAAATAATAACCCAGCTGAGAACTGAGGTATTGGGCCTCTGGACATCTCACTTCAAATTGTCCCAGCCCCAATCTCACTTCTGTAGGAATACTGGATTTTCCATAGCAGAAACTCAGTAACAGTCCCAGCCAAGTGCCAGGGACTTCATCAGGATTAGCTAATTGAATTCACAGAATCCACGAAGTACTAATGACAGGACTATTACAATTTATTCTATTTTAGAGAAAAGGGAACTGAGGTCCTTTGTGGGTAAATAAATTGCTCAGGAGATTTGAACTGAGATCTAGTCATCCACTGAGCCCAAGTGTTTCCTCTACAAGACTCATTCACACGCACCCCTTCCCTAAAGGTAAATGATATGCACACAGATTTCCTTGAATGAAAAGAATGATTGTTGAAGTCAATTGATGTGTTTATGTAAGACTGGGACCCAATTTTATTGTGTAATTAGTTGGCAAACACTGATGAATGCAAATTTCATGGTACCTTCAAAAAGACATTTGTGTGCCTTACTGGTGTCACAGAAACTTGAAAGTCAAATTTTAATTAATGTTAAAACCATCAGGGCACCTTGCATCTATACAACATTTTGAAAGGAAGACTCGCAAAGCCTAGGTTTGGAACTGACATCAGTAAGTTTGATATCAGCCTGGGTATGTGGGAGTCTGGTGGGGAAAATCACATACTCTTAGACAATGTAGAAGCCAGGAGCACTGATTCTTTCTGATAGCAGTACCACATCTCTCACCAGATCCTAGAGCTCCCTCAAGAGAAACATACAGCTGCATCCATCAACACTTATTTGATGCCCTACTATATGCCACGTACTGTTCTGACATGCACAATCTGCCTTTTGTATAAATTTAGCTAGTAGAATCTACCAGATTTGTTTCTCCTTCTGCAATACGAGGACTACAGGATTTGACTGGAAGGGTGTTAAGTAATTGCAAGCCAGGCTGTTTGAGATTCCTTTTATAACTGTCACATTAGTTAGCACAGAGTAAGCACACAAAAGCTCCTCCTTACTTACTAGTTGCTGTGGATGGTTGGACACAGAAGGGTGAGTGACCTCAGTTGAGTTATTTCCACTCTTATCTATCATTTCCATGTCCTATTTGAATGATAATAGTCCCTACTTCAAAAGATTGCTGAGGATTCTACCACATGAATAATATATATCACCTGGTTTAAGGCTCAGCATCTTTAATGAGTTATTAATATAAAGTTCTTTGAGCTCTTCAAATTAAGCATGTATTAAATGCATATTATTCTTAAGTCCTCCCTTTCCAGTTTCTTAGAGTCTACCATGTTCTAATGGGGCCAATGGAGTCAGATTTCTTAGTCACACCTAACCTCTTGGGAATTCCCAGATCCTGCTCATAAGCTCCCCAAACAAGGAAATGTTCATTAAGCATTTGGTTACGTTTTTCTTCACATTCTCAAATAGGTTAAGAGACAGCTTGATACATTTATATTATTCATTTGAAGTCATTTAAATGGTCTGACTCAGATTTGGCATACAAATAATTCCTGTTAGAAACAAAATGCAAAAAAAGAAAAAAAATCACTATTTCCAACACTTTCTCAGCTTTGACAGTTTCACCACAGGGCAAAGTTTGAATACTGTAAAATATACTTACTGAAACTACGCTTATTTTATTTCATCTTGAAGGACACTGAATTTTGTCATGATATTATCAGTGCTTTATATGGCAGCTTTCAGGATATTTACTCATTTCTTCTCCTTTAGTTTTAAGAAAGGGGAAAATATTGTGATTTCTATTTTACTACAATGTAAGTAGAAATTCAGAGAAATGGTCCCACATGTTCAGAGTCACAGAACTAGATTATTGCTGAGCACAGATTCAAGCCCTTGACGTCTAACTCTTGCTGGTCTTTTTTACCACACCTGGTAACCAACTTAAGAAGATTTCTGATATACTCATCACCTCATCCACCATGTCCATGGTAGCTTTTATCTAGCAATATTACTTTAAAAATTATTTATTTTTCTTCTCTTATTAGGTGTGGTGCTAGGACTGGATGTTAATAATATCCACAAACAGACAGAATTGCAAACATACATTGAAGATTAGAACAGGGATATGTGTTTTGAAGAACTCTGTGATGTCATGAAAACAGATCATGAGAGCATTTTATCTAGTCTGGGGATAGGAGGCCAGAAAAGTCTTCCTGAAGAAATCTGAAAGGTAAGTGACAGCTACATCAGCAAAAGGAGAAGATATTCGTGTCAGAGGAAGGCCACAAGCAAAGGATAATGAAGGAAGGACAATGTCTCAATTTTCATTGAGAAAATGAACAGGAAAACAGATGTGAGAGGAGACAGCCCACAAAATGGATTTCCATCACCTTCCTAGGAAAATAAACTTACTTTTTTCTTCTGCTGATTCGACACATATTGACAGAGCACTCATCATATACCAGTCGTAATATAGCAAGAGCTAGGGGAGCCTGTGAACAGATAATGGTCCCTGCTTGAGAGGACTTCAAGTCTTCACCACAACACAACAGACAGGTAATTAAGATTCAATTCTATGATAGACAAATGTAGGATGCTAGAGGTAGACCTACAAGAGACACCTAACCCAAACTGAGCAATCAGGAAAGCACCAGCCAGGACTTTAAGTAGAGAAGTGTTAGCCATGTGAAGGGCGGGGGGGGGGGGTGCTTTATAATCAACGTAACACATTATGAGAAAGTGCAAGATAAAAAAAGGAGGATGAATAAAGTATATAGTGGAAGAAAAGTAAGTTAGAGATGAAGTTGTGGATTTCAGGATACCAAGTATAGGTCTCACAAGTCATGTTAGACCATGTTAGATTTATCCTAAGTCACCAGGACCTTTTAGTACAGAAAAAAATCAGACTGTATTATGTATTGGAAAGTTCTCTCTGGCTGGAAAATTGAAAATGGATTAAATGGAACAGCACAGGAGGTGGCTGTGTACACAGGAAGCTATAGCTGTCATCAAGACAAGAGGTGATGGTGATTTCAACTACAGCAGTGACAGTGGGGATAGAGAGGTGACAAATACATGTCCTACTTTCAAGGTAGTGTCTTACATTGACTTCCTTTTTTTTTTAAAGCACATTTTCTGCCATCCTCAGCCCCTTCTGATGGAAATAATTTCATTCATGACCTCTGCTGAAGACACCACCATATTTTGCCCTATGTAATCCCACCACCCAATAGGCCCAGGCTACTGGAGAAGAGACATCTTCTTAGCTGAGGACTGAGTATCTGGCCCAAAGCTGGGATGAAGTCTATCTTTAAGAAATTTATGTTGCCACTTATGGGAATACAAGTTAAATACAAAGAGAAAAGTAAAATGGAAAGTAAAATGTAACATAATGAGAAAGCCAAGACACATGGGGGCATAACATTAAGCTGGAGTCCTAGAATGAAAAGCCATTGATCCCAATTGCTGGGGTACTTAAGCCACTCAGACCCAGAACCACCCTCAGGCTCCTGCTCTTTTCAGTTCGTTTGGGTCTTTCTGAAGTCCCATGTCCATATACTCATATAACAAGTTCTCTGACAGAAAATTTGAGTTAGTCTCAATTCCTTAAAACTCAATTTGTCTAACCAGTACCACCTACTATAAATCTTTTAAGATGGATCATACATCAAACATCCTCAAAAGTACTGGGACAATAGTGGTGTTCTTTTTCCACAAGTCATTCCCAGAGAGTAAGTTCTGTTTAACTGGTAGTTATCTTCAAGAGCATTAGATCTAATGACAGTGACTGGTTATTCTGTATTTTAGGTGAGAAATGAATGATGATAAAAAAAAAAAGGTAGGGGAGGGCTCCCATTGTAATAGGAGGAATTTCAATAAAATTTCCTTTAAGGTAATGGCTTTTTTTATGCTGGAAAGACAACAGAAGGAGTCCTCTGTGGATGAAAAAGACAACAAGTTATTTTAGAGAAGCAGGACTTTTTTTTTCTAATATGAAATTTATTGTCAAATTGCTTTCCATACAACACCCAGTGCTCATCCCAAAAGGTGCCCTCCTCAATACCCATCACCCCCCCTCCCCTCCCCTCCCTCCCACCCCATCTACCCTCAGTTTGTTCTCAGTTTTTAAGAGTCTCTTATGCTTTGGCTCTCTCCCACTCTAACCTCTTTTTTTTTTCCTTCCCCTCCCCCATGGACTTCTGTTAAGTTTCTCAGGATCCACATAACAGTAAAAACATATGGTATCTGTCTTTCTCTGTATGGCTTATTTCACTTAGCATAACACTCTCCAGTTCCATCCACATTGCTACAAAAGGCCATATTTCATTCTTCCTCATTGCCACGTAGTATTCCATTGTGTATACAAACCACAATTTCTTTATCCATTCATCAGGTGATGGACATTTAGGCTCTTTCCATAATTTGGCTATTGTTGAGAGTGCTGCTATAAACATTGAGGTACAAGTGCCCCAATGCATCAGTACTCCTGTATCCCTTGGGTAAATTCCTAGCAGTGCTATTGCTGGGTCATAGGGGAGATCTATTTTCAATTTTTTGAGGAATCTCCACACTGTTTTACAGAGCGGCTGCACCAGTTTGCCTTCCCACCAACAGGGCAAGAGGGTTCCCGTTTCTCCACATCCTCTCCAGCGTCTATAGTCTCCTGATTTGTTCATTTTAGCCACTCTGACTGGCGTGAGGTGGTATCTGAGTGTGGTTTTGATTTGTATTTCCCTGATGAGGAGCGACGTTGAGCATCTTTTCATGTGCGTGTTGGCCATCCGGATGTCTTCTTTAGAGAAGTGTCTATTCATGTTTTTTGCCCATTTCTTCACTGGATGATTTGTTTTTCAGGTGTGGAGTTTGGTGAGTTTTTTATAGATTTTGGATACTAGCCCTTTGTCTGATATGTCATTTGCAAATATCTTTTCCCATTCCATTGGTTGCCTTTTAGTTTTGTTGATTGTTTCCTTTGCAGTGAAGAAGGTTTTTATCTTCAGGAGGTCCCAATAGTTCATTTTTCCTTTTAATTCCCTTGCCTTTGGAGATGTGTCAAGTAAGAAATTGCTGTGGCTGAGGTCAGAGAGGTCTTTTCCTGCTTTCTCCTCTAGGGTTGTGATGGTTTCCTGTCTCACATTCAGGTCCTTTATCCATTTTGAGTTTGTTTTTGTGAATGGTGTAACAAAGTGGTCTAGTTTCATCTTTCTGCATGTTGCTGTCCTATTCTCCCAGCACCATTTGTTAAAGAGACTGTCATTTTTCCATTGGCTATTCTTTCCTGCCTTGTCAAAGATTAGTTGGCCATACGTTTGTGGGTCTAGTTCTGGGGTTTCTATTCTATTCCATTGGTCTCTGTGTCTGTTTTTGTGCCAATACCATGCTGTCTTGATGATGACAGCTTTGTAGTAGAGGCTAAAGTCTGGGATTGTGATGCCTCCTGCTTTGGTCTTCTTCTTCAGAATTACTTTGGCTATTTGGGGTCTTTTGTGGTTCCATACAAATTTTAGAATTGCTTGTTCTAGCTTCAAGAAGAATGTTGGTGCAATTGGGATTGGGATTGCATTGAATGTGTAGATTGCTTTGGGTAGTATTGCCATTTTAACAAGGTTTATTTTTCCAATCCATGAGCAGGGAATGTTTTTCCATTTCTTTCTATCTTCTTCAATTACCTTCATAAGCTTTCTATAGTTTTCAGCATACAGATCTTTTACATCTTTGGTTAGGTTTATTTCTAGGTATTTTATGCTTCCTGGTGCAACTGTGAATAGGATCAGTTTCTTTATTTGTCTTTCTGTTGCTTCATTATTAGTGTATAAGCATGCAACTGATTTCTGTACATTGATAGTGTAACCTGCGAGTTTGCTGAATTCATGTATCAGTTCTAGAAGACTTTTGGTAGAGTCTATCGGATTTTCCATGTATTATATCATGTCAGCTGCAAAGAGTGAAAGCTTGACTTCATCTTTGCCAATTTTGATGCCTTTGATTTTCTTTTGTTGTCTGATTGCTGATGCTAGAACTTCCAACACTATGTTAAACAATAGTGGTGAGAGTGGGCATCCCTGTCGTGTTCCTGATCTCAGGGAGAAAGCTCTCAGTTTTTCCCCATTGAGGATGATATTAGCTGTGGGCTTTTCATAAATGGCTTTTATGATGTTTAAGTATGTTCCTTCTATCCCGACCTTTCTCGAGGGTTTTTATTAAGAAAGGAAGCTGAATTTTGTCAAAGGCCTTTTCTGCATCAATTGACAGGATCATGTGGTTCTTATCTTTTCTTTTATTAATGTGATATATCACTTTGATTGATTTGTGAATGTTGAACCAGCCCTGCATCCCAGGAATGAATCCCACTTGATCATGGTGAAGAATTCTTTTTATATGCTGTTGAATTCGATTTGCTAGTATCTTATTGAGAATTTTTGCATCCATATTCATCAGGGATATTGGCCTCTAGTTATTTTTACTGGGTCTCTGTCTGGTTTAGGAACCAAAGTAATGCTGGCTTCATAGAATGAGTCTGGAAGTTTTCCTTCCCTTTATATTTTTTGGAATAGCTTGAGAAGGATAGGTATTATTTCTGCCTTAAATGTCTGGTAGAATTCTCCTGGGAAGCCATCTGGTCCTGGACTCTTGTTTGTCGGGAGATTTTTGATAACTGATTCCATTTCTTCACTGGTTATGGATCTATACAAGCTTTCTATTTCTTCCTGTTTGAGTTTTGGAAGTGTGTGGGTGCTTAGGAATTTGTCCATTTCTTCCAGATTGTCCAGTCTGTTGGCATATAATTTTACATAGTATTCCCTGATAATTGCTTGTATTTCTGAGGGATTGGTTGTAATAATTCCATTTTCATTCATGATTTTATCTATTTGGGTCATCTCCCCTTTCTTTTTGAGAAGTCTGGTTAGAGGTTTATCAATTTTGTTTATTTTTTAAAAAACCAACTCTTGGTTTCATTGATCTGCTCTACAGATTTTTTAGATTCTATATTGTTTATTTCTGCTCTGATCTGTATTATCTCTCTTCTGCTTCTGTGTTTGTGGTGTCTTTGCTGTTCTGCTTCTATTTCCTTTAGGTATGCTGTTAGATATTTTATTTGGGATTTTTCTTGTTTCTTGAGATAGGCCTGGATTGCAATGTATTTTCCTCTCAGGACTGCCTTCGCTGCATCCCAAAGCATTTGGATTGTTGTATTTTCATTTTCATTTGTTTCCACATATTTTTTACTTTCTTCTCTAATTGCCTGGTTTACCCATTCATTCTTTTGTTGGGTGTTATTTAACCTCCATGCTTTTGGATGTTTTCCAGACTTTTTCCTGTGGTTGACTTCAAGCTTCATAGCATTGTGGTCTGAAAGTGTTCATGGTATGATCTCAATTCTTATATGCTTATGAAGGAAGAAGCAGGACTTTTTTAAAATTCGAATTCAATGCACAGGTCCCTCTTCCAGTCTCCCTGTGACATGATGGCTGTACCACAGGAACCAAGAACCAGCTCATCAGCTCTGGCAGCCCCAGGGTCCCAGGGAGCCATTTGGAAGAGATGGGAGCCTGCAGGTCTTTATTGCACATTGTGGGAAGGAGCGTCATGAAAATTCCCAACATCAGCATTTAGTCTGAATATCTCAATTCAAAGTTTAACTCTACCTATTCTAAGTTTCTGTGTTAGGGTCTGTAAAGTGGAGATAAGAATACTTTTCTCAGATATTTTGAGAATTAATAACCACTACTTTTACTTTGCAGAAAAGTGTCATGGAAGCTGTACATTCCTATAAATTCTTAATATTTGTGGTAAGAAGAGATTTATTACAGAATAAGAAAAAACTAGTATTGAAATTCACTTAGGCATTAAGAACGTGGACTCTAGGATCAGACAGACCTAACTTTGAGAGATAACCTTCTAGATCACTAACCAGGTAATATTGGACAAGTTATTTCAACTTCCAAATCTCAGTTCCAGTAGCTGTAAAACGGGGTTAAATAGCACCTCACCTCATGAGCTGGTGTGATTTTAAGTTACAGAAGATCATGAGTATAAAGCATCAAGCCCTAGGATTCACACTCATTGTGTACTGCAAATGTTAATAGTAGTAGCAGCCACATTAAGTGGTATTTCCAACACTATTTATAAACAGAACATCATCCCAGATACAGAAACACCTTGGAATGCCCATTCCCAAGAAGTAACTAAAGAGCAGGAAACCTTGAATGTGATGCTCATTTTTATACCAACTAGCAAGTGGCTTCACTTAGAGAGCACAACAGTTTTCTGTGTTAACTTCTCATGCTAATAGCAAAAGGAAATTCAATTTAGCTTCTCCAGCCGCAAATACACAGTTGTCTTTAGGGAGAATTCAGGACTGGTGAACCATAAAAAGGAAATATATTCTCCTAACATCAATGTTCAATTTATTGTTTCAAGGCTTTAGATATAACCTACAGACAAGGCTGAGATCTGGCAGGAAGAAAACACTTTTGCTCTAATAAGCTAACACTTACATCCTTAGAGCTGTCATTTTGACTCCTACTTAAAATACTCTTTCATTTATCCAATCATTTAACATATATTCAATGACATAGGATCACACATTGGCTAGGCTATTTAACAGGAAGCAAGGCACATACATTCCCTATCCTTTACAGCTAATTTAATAAATTATGACTCTCAACGAGAGAATTCAGCTTGCTCATCATTAGTTTCTCCATAGAACCAGAACTATTACTTTCCACAGGTACTTGCCTGGCCCGTGTCCAGCTGAATGGCTCACTCAACATCTATTCCAACCTCCTTGTACTTTTCTGCAAGACTGCAAAGTAAAAACATCCCCCAGCTTCCCTTGTTTATCTGGATATCAATGTGATTTTGTTTTGCATGTAATTGGCATAACCGAAGAGTTGTTTTAGAAATGTGTTAAATGGAGACAAAAGTAGTCCTAGAACCATCGCTTAATGGTGTAGACTTCAGCAAACACATGGGGCTGAAGCCAACAAATTAAGCAGTGACTTGCTGGATTATGGCCAAAATGGGATTAAACTGGGGCCAGAATTTTGAATAGCAGCCTCCTAATCTCCTGGTATTGTAACTGTGACAGGGCTAACAGCAATTTTAGTGGGATTCTTATTCTGCAGTTCTTCCCAGAGGCCCAGCCTAACCAGTGTTTCTGCAGCATTTTAAACAATGTTATAGCCAATTAATTCCCTGTATGAAGTCCCTTTCTGCCCAAACTAGCTGGAACCATTTCTGTTATCTGTAACTAAACCCCCATCTTCTTAACCAAATGGAATTTGTCAGAAACATATAGAGGCTCCACCTTCAGTAATATGAAGCACTATAATGTAAGATGAAGCCACACATGGTATGTAAGAATAGTAAAAAGGAGCGCACCATGTCCAGACCTAACTAGTTAAATAATTCTGCTTCAGATGGTTTGTGAATGTGGTGGTCTGTCAGTAATCTAAAGCCAGTCAAGACCAATCAATATGCCTCTGTTGCAGGCTTAAACTGGTATGCAACCAAGTGGACAATCTAACATATTTAAGGATGTGTTGTGGTATGCACAAAGGCCTGGAAAGAAGGAAGTCAATGAGCAGGAACATTGTAAAGAAGATGGGGACTTGACCAGCAGACAGGACAAGCTTCCCTTGGAAAGCTTGATTCTGTTGATTATAAAAACAGTGAAAGTCACCATGTAGGTTCTCTACCTAATTCCTTTGGGTCTGCTTACAGATTCATTACAGATTTTTAAAAATACCTAGTTAGTTGCCGGTCATGTGGTGATTACTTTGCACCCACTTATTCATTTTCTTCTCTCACCCTACTCTTTCTAGACCCATTTTATAGGCAAAAGGCTGAAGCTCATGAAGGTAATTGATATACCCCAAGTCTTGTAGCTACTGGTTGGCAAAGTGGAGATTCTCTGGCTCTGGGACACCAAGAACAAATTCCTGAATGGCAAGTTAAATCATGCTGCCTCCTACAAAGAAATTCCTTCTCTGGAGAGAATGCGTTGACCAATTGCCATTAGTATTTATGTCCTCTGTTCAAGCATCGTCTCTGTAAAATAAATAATTGTATCTTGTTGTACAATAGTCTCTTTTGAGTTGAGATAACCTGATTTTTCATACCCCATTGACTACTTCAAATCTGATACACCAAGGAGGCAGATTTGAGGAAATGACCAACTCAAGAACAGGCTCAGAACATGCTGGACCCACCAAAATGCTGCCATCCTTGGGCTCCCAACATGGATAGCCTCTTTTGTAGCCACACACTGAAGAAAAAGTTCTCACTTAGACTGAGGAGATGAGCAGGGCTGCCTCTGCCAGCAAAATAGCAGCAGGAGCAAACCTTACATGGTCTTTATTTCATGTTCACCAGGTATAAATATGAAAGAATGTTAGAGCATGGGAGGAAAACACAAGGAGCCTCCAGACATAGACCAAACATACATCTGGTGTTTACGTGAAAGCATGCAGGGAAGATGTGCAGTTTCAAGGACTGCTAGGCAATGACGGTGGGTCTGTTCCCTAACTGGTCCCTGGGAGATCATGAGATTCTGGAGCTCACGGTGCTAATGCATTTGATAGCCTTGAGACCAGAACGTCACTTACGTTTCAGCAATTACCCTAATCGCTTTCCCATGGCTTACAATATGTTCTCTAGAAATAACTCCACACTCTTTGTATATCCTTTCTTTTCAAAGGCCATAACCCCTATTTCTCTTCCTCCTCTATCTGTCCTCAGGAGACTGCTGGGGTTTATGCAGAGGGCTCTTGGGTGTTCACTGTAACAGCATGACACAGATTTCTGAGCTATTTTGGTAAGAGGTTTGTCCCACGTTGTCCTCACATGAAAGATTTTTCAAAGGTTGTATAATTCCATAGCTCAGTCTTATCTTGACTAGTCCCTAAAGTGCAGGCTCCAACAACAACAGGGAGTCTTAGCGGCTGTTTTCATGATGTAATTTCAGGGTCAACAAGAAGCCCTTTCCCACCCTCATAAAATTATGTCTCCATCTGCCTAATGAGCCCTAAAAATGCACAGATTTATTCTTTTAAGCTGTGGCTTCCTGCCTTTCCCACATTTCAAATGCCCCTAGGAAACCATTATATTAAGCTTTTCCAGTGATTAACATCCTACTGAGCTGAGTTTATCATATGCTCCACCTACAGGAAGGTTTTAAAAAGTAGGACCAGAGAGGGAAGCCTCAGACTATGAGACTTTAAGACACAGAAGGGATGAGGGTGGGAGGTACGGAATGGTCTCTGCCTTTCTGGAGCCCAGCTCTAGGAGGGGTGGGAAGGGGAAGACTCAAAGGCATGGTTTACATTCACTCCCTCCACGATCTCCCCCCACCTCCCTGGGTTCTATATGCTATCTGAATCACCTATGTTGTATTTTTCAA
Source organism: Felis catus (assembly GCF_018350175.1). Taxonomy (NCBI): domain Eukaryota; kingdom Metazoa; phylum Chordata; class Mammalia; order Carnivora; family Felidae; genus Felis; species Felis catus. The sequence continues at coordinate 5,017,630 of NC_058377.1, read as the reverse complement.
ACTAAAACAAGGAGTTCAAATTGAGCTTCCATTGTCTACTTAGTACTAGACTGCAGTGTGGAAATTCAGCTCTGAAATCCAAATGCCAGTTCTACCTCTTCTTAGCTTTGTCAACTAGTATTCTCTAATTTCATTCAGTTTTCTGCAATCTTGCACCTGTTGTCACCCTCATAGTCTTGTCACACAACACTGAGCTCCCCAAGAGCAGGAATCTGGCTCACCATTGTGTCTCAGACATGCAGAACTGGGACTAGCAGAGTCAGTACTCAATGAATATTTGTTGAAAAAAAATGTTTTTGTGCAACAATGACCTTCCAACGGACATTATACAGTTCTTATCCAGTTAGCCTCTCTGCAACATGTGTTCACCACTTCTCCATTCCTGGAAATCTTTCTCCCTTCATATCCATGTTCTCATAACTTTCTGGCGACGTCGGGGTGAAGGGACAGCAAGAGTTCACTGACGAGGAGACTAGACTCTGGAGTCTGACAAGGCTCAAGTTCAAGATCTTTTACTAACTGTGTGATTCTGATAATTACTTACCTCTCCAGTCTTATTTCTTTGTGAAAAATACATGGATCTGAAGAAGTTTCTTCATCAGATTATGAGTGCTGTGTAAAGTGATCATTGTTAATACTGCAAAGTGCCATATACTTAATATACAATCAATACTTAATTACATTTTAATACCTTTAAACCATTTGGTTTCTACGTATGTTTCTCCTTGTTCACATGCCACCTAAATATTTACTGAGAAAACTCAATATTACTGAGTCCCATGTCCTGTTTTTCATTGTATCTACTCTTTATAAATTCTCATATACTTTATAGCCTCAATCACCTGTTCTGATTCCTAATTCTATACCCCTTGTCCAGATCTCGTTTCTGAACCATAAACCTCTATTGGCAGATTCAGCTGTAAGACTACCCCCAGACCCATTGATACACAGCTCAACTTCCTTTCCCATATTCCCTTACAGTTTCATAGAGCATCGGGGGTGAATTCTCTCAATGAAATGTAGAGCAAGTAACATAAGCCAACTTCAGGACTGGCCCATCCAACACCTTCCAGGTGTTCTTCCATTCCTTCTCTCCTCCCATCTGCTGGCTTATGCAGATAATCTAAGAGGTAGTGTGGTATCTAAACGAAAGAAGCCAGTGTCCCTGAATGACCACGAGGAAGGCTGCCTGGTGATGAGAAACATCTTCAGTGGTCTTCACAGGAGCAAGAAATACATTTCTCCTGAGTTAAGATGTCAAGGTTGGGGTGGGGGGTGGTTGTTTATTACAGTACCTTGTGTTACTTAACCCAACTAACACACCCTTTATCTAGTGGCCTGGTAGACCTTTTTATTAAGCAGCTCCTCCTGCAACTTGAACTCAGCATCCCTAAAACTGGACTTGTACCTTTTGAAATGTTTGCAACACTTCATTAGGTGAATAATGACAGTAGGAGTCTCTTCCAGGGACATCTCACTTCTCAGAATAGCACAAGTTTGGTGGGTTCATCTCAGTCCTCGGTCCATCTTAGTAGCACAAGTCCTGTTACTTTCAGCATACCAGGAAAGACTAAGTTTCTCATGAGCAATGTCGCATTAGACCATGTTATAAGGCAGATTCATTATGCCAGAATAAGAATTAATTTGCACTAAGAACTGCCAAGTACAATGGCTATTTGTATCACTCTTACTAGCATGTTGTCTCCATTTAGGAATACTACAAGTAGTTCAGAATTAACCCAAGATGCATCCAGAATTAAAGCCAGAGGAAGTTATGGGATTGAGGAGAATTAATAATGTTTACCTCTGGTAGTTTGATTTATACCGTCTAGTAACATTAATATGTATTACCCATCACTCATTCCTTACCAGTACTTTATTCTTTCTGGACTCCTTGATCTTCTCTCTGTTCCCAATATTAGTATCTTAAATCAGACTCTCATCATTTAAACCTTGATCCCAACAACTTAATCTCCTTACCTGCCCTTTTATTCCATTTTAATCAATGTTCTACCAGTCTAATACTCACCATTTTAAAATGGATTTTAAACGTGTTTCACATGCATCAATATTTCTCATTAATATAAAATTCAAAGACCATATGTGATTTTCAAGCTCTTTCAGGAACTGTCTCCTGCCTACCTCTCCAATCTAACTTACTGCCAATTTCCCTGTGCTCCTGTTGGGCTAAAATTTATTCAGTTCTTTCTGAATAGGACAGGCTCTTTCTTATTTTGTGTACAGCAGTGCACTGGACACAGACCTTCTAATTTCTTCCTTTCTCACTCCTTCTCATATTGGCTGAGGCACTCTTCCAAGATGCCTCCTAGTATCCTATGTATCTATCTATTATACGGATCCTAGATTGTAAATTTCTAATACATCATTGATCTAACCTAGATCCATCTAATTTAGCTTGTTAAGTGTTAAGCTCTGAAGGAAAGGATGTTTCTATTTTAAGTTTGTATCACCAGCTCTTCATGTAATACGTAGCACTTAGTTACCTGACAAGTATTTATGGAATGAATAAATGAATGCATGAATGAAATGGATCAATCCTTTTTGGTCAGTAACCCTTCTGGGTACCTCAAATATGTTATTATTTAATTCCTACTGAAAATCAAGTTTTTCCCCCCAAATAATTTTTATTATCCCTATTTTGTACTTGAAGAAATAATCATAAGAGTTAATTCCCCCCCAAGATCCACATCTAATAAATTCAAAGCCAAGATTTGAATACAGATCAGACTCTAGAAGTACATCATCTGCTGGACCATTCTTTGTGCAACTGACTATAGGTTCAAAAGGAGTTAATCTGATCATCAATTGGCCTGGAATCAAAGTTTCATGTAAGAAACACGTTTGGGTTTTTTGTTTGTTTGTTTGTTTTCTTTTTTTAATTTGAGAGAGAGAACAAATGCAAACAGGGGAAAGAGAGGGAGAGGGAGGGAAAGAGAGAGAGAGGGAGGGAGAATCCCAAGCAGGCTCCGTGCTGTCAGTGCACAGCCTGAGTTGGGGCTCCATCTCATAACCCTAGGATCATGACCTGAGCTGAAATCAAGAGTCAGACACTTAAACTGAGCCACTCAGGTGCCCCAAAACAAATTCTTAATTAGGATTGGAAAATTGGAAAGGTTTACATACACTGATAGTTGAAGATGGAGTCTTTCAGACAAGGAAGGCTTACCCTGAGAAGACCATTCTGAAGTAAAGCCCTGTGAGATCACTATGATGTTTTCTTACTTTTTTGAGAAACAGAACTTAATCTTAGCCCTCCCTATGTGAAATTAATCTCTGGTTCTATATAGAATGTTTTCAATTCTCAAGTTAGAAAGACAATCTAATTGAGGTTGCAGAGAAAATGATAGTATTTTTATTGCAAAGAAATTACTTCTGAACTATTCATTTATAGATAAAGAGCAAAAAGATTCAATGCTTACAACAAATCAGTTATTACATCAGCTTTCAGTGACTTTCCAGTTCGAACTGAGGGAAGATTTTTACCAACATATCATCATATTCATCTATTGTGATAATTTAAGCACTGAATTACCCTAAGAAACTTGGGGATACAAATAATAAAATGTTTTAAGATGTCAGAAACTTGAAATTGAGTTCAATTTTATATTTCAGAAGTAATTTTGGGCAGTTCCTGCTGTCTCAGATTATTTTGCCTCTTATGTACCTGGCAGCACAGACAGGCCTGAAATATTTCTGTTTTTCCAGCTGCTTATTTATAAACACAAGGAGAAATCTGAAAAACTGAGCCCCCTCAGCAAAAGGCTAGATGGGTGGATCCACCATGAAAGAGCTGAAGGGAACATAAGCTAGAGGGAGGCCAAGATTTATGAACACCTAGGAGCTGCTACCTGGGATGACCATTTTCACCTACATTGTGCCGTTTTTTCCGTAAAGGAACATTACCTATGGAAGTAACTTGTCCAAAATTTCACAGAGAGCATGGGCAGAATAAAGGTTACAAGTTTGTTTTTTTTTTTTTTTGGAGGTTCAGGGAACACACATTAATCCATCACTCCTTCCTTCCATCTAGATGCTAACCAGGAGCAGATAAACCCAAGGAACCAAGTGAGTGGGTCAAAACACATTTAAAGGTATTGGCTACTAACAAGCTAAACTGAACAACACAGTGGGGCCTCCTCCCCTCCATAAACTTAGCCTTGTAATGCATAGGATGTAGAAGTCTCCACCCAATGCAAAGTGGGGGAAAAAACAAGGAGAACAGAGCTGACCAACCAGAAACGAGGCCATCTCAACCAACAAGAACACACACCATCCCAGGTAAAGGCAGGACTGACAAAGCAAGAGATATGGCTCATCTTGCCCACATGACAGTAGAATGGCCCTACTTCCTGGCTTGCATGATCTATCCAGTACCAGCCATTCCTCCCAAGGGGAGAAACAAGTGGGAGCCAAAAGTCACTGTTCACACCTCACAGAGGAGGAAAAGCTCTTCATGAAAATGAACAACAAAGGTAGAGATAACCCCTAACACTTTTCATGGTATTCAGCTCATATTCAGCTTCTGCAGATTATTTTAAGTCTCTACAAGTTCTGTGGACTATTTCAAGTGTACATTAGGAGACTCTTTCATGTCTTATGATTATGATCCAAAGATGATAGAAGCGGCATAGAAGCACCATAGCATAAGGAAAGCAATTTCCAGGAACAGTTTTCATTGTGGTATTTACACTCATTATTGTGTGTGTATGTGTATTTATAAATTACACATGCTATAATTATATATACAATATATATTATGTAATATGTATTATACAAATATAAAGTGATAGTTACTTTTAATTTGAGGATTAAGTGCTCTTCCTCTCAAATATTACAAAAACAAAGTAATTTCACCTTAGATGTGGCTAAATCAATTCCTGCCTTGATTGTCCCCATTGCTTTTCTCTCCAAGGATATTGGAAACAGGTTTTTTATTTATCCTTCCCACAAAACACAAAACCTAGTTGGTGTTGTACCATTCACAAAATGTGGAACTGAAGTAAACTACTTTAAAGTTAATACACCTGTATTCTGACCTTTTTTTTTATTGAGACAGAAAGAGACAGAGTGTCAGCAGGGGAGGGGCAGAGAGAAGGAGACACAGAATCTGAAACAGGCTCTGAGCTGTCAGCACAGAGGCCGATGCAGGGCTCGAACCCACGAACCATGAAATCATGACCTGAGCCAAAGTCAGAAGGTAAACTACTGAGCCACTCAGGTGCCCCTGACCACATTTTTCTTAAAGTAAGCCCACATCCAACATGGCGGCCTGAACTCATGACCATGAGGCCAAGAGTTGCATGCTCCACAAACGGAGACAGCCAGGAGCCCCCAATATATTTGTATTCTGCTTCACCAATATCCCCACACTATCTAGCAGTGAATATTTAGTGGGAAATGAATGAATTCTTTATTTACTAAGAGACATAGAACCTAGAAAAAGATTTTCTTCTTCTTCAGAAAGCCTGTTCTGTCCTCAAGGATTTGTTGCTATTCTGGCATATACTTTAAATTTTACATAGGGGAAACATCCCCCTCATGCCAAGTGTTTAGATTATGTTCCTTAATAGTCTTAACTCACCTGATCTAAATCTTAGTCTTTCCCCAAATCCTCTAGCTACCTAGCTTCTTGCCTTTTTACTGTCTATAATCTCCTGTTCCAGCTTGATACACAATGCACTTTTTTTCAGTAACTCTGCTTTTCATTCACCTCCTTAACTGGAGTATTCAAAGGTATCCTTTAAAATAATGCATGGACTACTTCTGCCAGGTCTTTGGGATCACCCCATCTCCTTTAGCTACTCACCAGAAATAGTCTGACCAAGCTTTGTGGCCAGAGTAGAAAATGGGTCCCCTACGCTGAAGAAATCAAACACTATCTCTAGAAAACATGTGCTCGTTCTTTCTTCGGCAATAACTTTATAACCCAGTGCTGGTCAGTTGCCATTTTGCCAGAACAGCTCACAGCTACACTCAGTGCTTGCCCATACAACCATTAAATGTCCAGTAATATTTCTCTACTTTTTAGATTTTTGTGCAATTTAGCTGTCAATGTCAGTCCCTCTGATCCGCTAATAGTCATTCTAATAATCCATATAACCATAGTAGATCACTATCACTTTCCTAAGCTGTGTGGCTGTGTGTGTGTGTGTGTGTGTGTGTGTTGTTGTTGTTGTTGTTGTTGTTGTTTTTGTGGTGCTGTTATTCTTTTTTTTATATATATAATTAAACTGGATTGGATAAAGTTTAAGCAATTTGACCAAGATCTGATTAAAATTTGCCTCAAACCCTCACTTCCATATGTTTCAATTTCCGAAATTCTCCCTGACAGTCTCTCAGAATTCCTGAGTGCTTCATAATCCCAAGTCCCTGTCAAGTCCTTGTCAAGTCACTGAGTTCTTGCTTTCTTCTTTGATATATTTGACAGTGCCTCCCGTTGAGTCCTTATCAAACCAGTAACAGACCTCCTCTTTTCTTCCTTGGTTGGAACAAGAAATGAAACTTGATAGCTAGAGAAGATAGAGGTCCAAAAGTCAGTTACATTATTAATAAATCTGATGGGAGAAAGGGTCTTTACACCTACAGGTGAATGCATGTACTAATGATCTCCTCTAAAATCCCATGAGTCCACCCACCCTGTCACTTTCACAAATCAAAAACCACCATCCTTCCCAGCTTTTCTCTGTGAGTTTCCTACATGAAGGATCAAGAAGATCAGTTCTCAAGAAAAGTAAGAAGAGCACAACAAGACTCTAAATTCATTTCTTCTCACCAATCAGGTGGGTCCCTCTCATGCCCCTAGAGAGAGCCAAAATGTTATTCCAATACGAGTCTTTCCTCCTAGACATGGGACACAAGGGAAATGAAGGTTCTCTCTAAAAGCCAGACATGAAACTTGACACATTGTCCATTTCCATGCATTTGGTAGGTTTTATTAAACTGTTGGCAGTGGGGGAAGAGTGATAAATAAAAATGGGGTTACATCACAGCAATGTTCCGGCTCTTATTACCAATTTTTAAATATCTGTACAACAAATAAAAATTAGATGCCAAGTTTGGTTTTAAAACTACAGCAATGATTCCTACTATATGCGTATCCAACTTCTATTTTTAAGAGTTGGTTGTTATGATGGGTTCCACTGGACAAAATTATTTTTAGTAAGTTTTGAAGTAGGCATAATAAAATTCAAAATTAAAGCCTTGAACTACTGACCAAGTATACTTGTACATTTTACCAATTGCAGGAGAACCAGGTCAAATCTAATGATCCACTCTCAGTGATGTCCCATGCAAATGGTGGACAGAGCCAATGAAAATGAGCTAAGACAAGACCAAATCTACACTGTTCATGTTTGAATTTCTTCTGTTTTTACTTAAAAGTAATTCTTTCAAGTAAAAATAGTATTTATTCAGGATTTTCATTCAAATTGTTCAATACACAGAAAAGTAGACTTAATCAAAATTTTATGTTATAGGATTTTGTCAGGCAAGAAATTAACTAGTCCTGTAGTCTTGGTGGGGGGGGGGGGGGGATATAGTGAGTTAGCTAAAGAAGGTACCTGATCGCCACTCTCATAAATTCACATAAATTAACATAAATTTATAGAAATTTCATTAAAATTTCTTTTGGAATGTTTATGGCAAATGAATCTTCAAAGCACCCCTGAGAGCTGAGTGAGGGTTACTAATACTCTCCTTTGGGCTCTCAGTCACAAATGTCCATGGTGTAGGGGAAGGAAAATGGTCATAAAATGAAAAAGAAAAGTATTATCAATATTCTGGAAGTGATTTCATTGAGAGTAAATCAGGGGACTCCATGGGCAAAAGTCTAGTTACTAGAATGAAGTTTAAAAATATGTATAGTTATAAGAACTACAACACTATTTTAACTGGTTATGGAGGGCTGATAATATGCTCTACTCCCCCAAAAGATGTTCATACTCTAATACTCCAGACACTTTGAATAGGTACTCACAATGCAAGAAACATTGTAATAAAGGTTAGAGACCCTAAAATAGAGAGACTCTTCTAAATTGTCTAGGTGGGTACAATCTAATTATATGACTTTTAAAATCAGAGAACAATCTTTGACTGGAGTCAGAGGTGCATTGAATGATGGCAGAAACATGTGGCAGATAGAAAATTTGGATAGTTCAGACACAAGAGGAACCCAGAAGAGAAATTTGGAGCATGAGAAGGGCAAAGTCAACAAATGCTAGCTTTGAAGATGTCGGGAGAGAACCAGGAGCAAAGGAACACAAGTAGCCTTTAGAAACTAAAAAAGACTCCCAGCCAACAACGATCAAGAAAATGGGGCTTCATTCGACCAACCACAGTGAGTGATTCCTGCCAACCACCCCAATAATCATGGAAATGGAATCTCCCTGCAACATCTGATAACTGCTGAATTCAGCAAATCCTTTAACTTCTGTTTTAGGAGACTTGAAGCAGACAAACTAGGCATGTTTTTAAAAAAATAAAATCAATTTAAGGAATATTGAACTCAATTTCTCTTAGCATTTCCTTTGTAGTGGGTTTAATACTGTCTGCCCAAAATTTACATCCACCTGTAACCTCAGAATGGGATGTTATTTGCAAATAGAATCTTTGTAGATGTAATGGTAAGGATACAGATGAAATCATACTAAATTAGGGTAGTCCCTGAATCCAACAAGAGCATCCTTATAAAAGGCAGTAAAGGACACACAGAGATGCCACGTGACAACACAAGCAGAGATTGGAGTCAAGTTGACACAAGCCCTGGGTTGCCAAGTGACACCACAAGTGGGAAGATGCAAGGAAACACTCTGCCCTACATCCTTCAGAGGAAGCATGTCCTGCCAAAACCTGAATTTCAGACTTTGGACCTCTGGAACAGTAAGAATCAATTCTTGATGTTTCCTATAATCAAGCTTGCAGTAATTTAAAACATCAGACTTAGGAAAATAATATACCCCTAAAAAACAGAACAAACAAAAAAGGAACAACAAAAAATTATCCTAATAAAATTTGTTCCACACCCCTGTAGTTTTCTGTGGCTCCATGGTCAGCCTCCCTGATATGGAAATACTGGGTGTCAATTGTATACTTTTCTACATTTCTGTTTCATACAAGTTGCTCAATGGAATTAAGCACCTGAATCATGGCAGTTGATCATTTTTCCTCCTCTGCTCTTTTTTTGGCAAATTGCTGACAAAGACTGACTAAGGAGTAACTCTTTCCCATTCTCTACTGTTTATGGCCCTGTGGGGAGTCATCTTCAGTTTCTACGTAGTTCTGCATTTCCAGGATAACACCACTGACTGGGCAGGCTGAGCTCATGCTGTCCTTGAAAACCTATCTAAGCAACATGGTGGGGAGCTGAACAAGGGTTGCTGAGGTCTTGGGTTTATCAGCAGCTCTGTCTCAAGAATTCGTCTGGCACTATTTTCATCATTTCTAGGTCTTAATAAAATTTAATTTTGTTTATAGGTTGTTTTCCTAATTTTGCTGAATTATCTTTCTGTATTTTCCTGCAGTCTATTGAGTTTATTTAGAACAGCTATTTTCAATTCATTGGATAAATCACCCATCTTGATGTCCTTGGGTTCAGTTGCTGGAGGATAATCATAATCTTTTGGTGATGTCATATTCCTTTCAATTTTCATGTTCCTCTAAGTTGTATTGGCATCTGTGCATTTCAAACAGTCACTTCCTTTAGTTTTTACTAACTGCTTTTGGAAGAGAGATAATTTCCATCAGCCTTGCCAGGATTCTGAGGCTATCTCAGATCGTCTATGAAGACATATGCTCCACACTTCCCTGCTTCTTTGTGGGGCAGAGTTGTTAAGACTCTATGCCTTCCATGGAGGCTATAATGCATCAATCCATATGCCAATAGAGCCTCTCTTTTCTTTTCCAAAAGATGGTCTGAAGTTGTTTGCATTCTTGCCCTGGCCCAGACTCAGGTGGGCTTTCTGTGTATGCTCAACAGCCACATGCAAAAGCTTACTCTCACCACTGCCCTTGGGACCATGCACAGGAAAGCCATCACAGAATGGGGGTAAAGAACATGCTGAGGCTCATTGGCAACTTCTTGGTCAAGGCTGGCATGCAGTTGCTAGGATCTTAATGCCCTCTGAGGATCCCATCTGCCACTCTCCCAGTCCCTTCCTTAACCACCGCCCCCCCCCCCCCCAGTCACATAGCTCATGCTGGAGTACTCTGGATCTAAGGGAAGAGACATGAGTTCCTTTAGCAGCATTCTGTACAGATGGGGAATCTGGGTACTCAACTTACATACTTCTTTCCCCTGTGTGAGAAATCATGGGCAGAGAAAGAACTCTCATGGCCCTAAGCTGTGCCGCATTGGGGGAGGGGTGTGGACCAAATCAGACTGTTCCTCTCACTGCAATGCACCCCAACTCCTATCTTTTGCTCTCATGGGGTGCTGGAACTTCTCTGGAAACAAACTCTACAAGGCTCTCTTATCCATGTGTGATTGTTTTAAGATGAGGTTTTCCAGGGGCACCTGCATTGCAGACAACAGTGCCTGGAACTGACTCATAGGCCACTGCAGTGTCAATATCTAGGACCAAGATCTGTCTGCCTATTATCCAAATGTCCAAATGTTCCAGCAGTCAAGAATCCTCCTGGTCCTTGGGTGTTTGGTGCTGAATCCCACAACTCCTTCAAAATCACAGCTGTTCAGGGACAGATGCCAAATTTTTGTTCAGTTTTAAAAAATGATGTCTGTCTTATGCTGCCATGATACCAACACTCTTTCATAAATCTTTTATACACCAACTTACAAATCTAATCCTGACCTAAGTTTTTAAAGTTACCTTTAACCACCTAATTAGTGTCATTCGTGAAATTTAAAAGATCAGTTTTAGAAAATCTTTTTCCGGGGCGCCTGGGTGGCTCAGTTGGTTGAGAGTCCGACTTCGGCTCGGGTCATGATCTCATGGTTCATGAGTTCAAGCCCCATGTCGGGCTCTGTGTTGATGGCTCAGAGCCTGGAACCTGCTTCGGATTCTATGTCTCCCTCTCTCTCTGCCCCTCTGCCCCTCCACCTCTCACACTCTGACGCTCTCTCTCAAAAATAAACAAACATTAAAAATATTTTTTTTAATAGAAAATCTTTTTCCTGTCAAAAGGGAATGGAGAAGAATGGTATCATCAGCTTGTTTGTGGTCTAAAGGCATTTAGAAAAAACAATGACCACTGATGAACTCTATAGAGCAACAGAGGTGGGAATGCCCTATGGCTGACACCACTGCCTGTCAACAGTCGTTCTTCCCCTATGCCCTTTGGTCTGTAATGGGTTCAACACTAATTTGGTTCAGTTCTTCACCCTTGTATTTGCTCAGAGAACATGACCACACCATCCCTAGTTTCAGAAAGTAAATCATGATTAGCTTAATATCTATCAGAGTGGTTGCTTTTCCTTTACCGTGCCTAAGTTTGTATGTGAACACCTAACAGCCTCCTGGATAATTATACATAATCCAGTGTAGATTTAGGGAAAGATTTTCCTCATTAACTAAAAATTTATGTGGGAGAAAAAACCCACTCTTATTACCAGAGGTACTTGAGCCTTTATATGCTAAATGACATTAAAACAGCCATCTTGCCACATCAGGCATGAAATCCCAACCAACTGAAGATGACAGAACAGACTATACATGTACATTTGATGACAGAGTTGAATCACCAAATTCACTCTAGAACTCTACCTTTCAATGTATTATGTGAAAGGATAGCTTTTCCTCATTTTTCATGACAATTTTAGTGAGACTTTTGTATTGTTAGTTATGCTGTCATAACTAATACAGTCTCTTAATACAGTTCAGGATAAAAACAAAAGGCAACATGTTGAAAAGCATTCCTATTAAATTTGGAAGCAACATAAGCCTACCTGCTATTTAATTTCATCTCACAATGGTTTTTTTTAAGAATTAAACAAAAGAATTAAAAAACAAACAAACAAACAAAAAAGAATTAAGCAATAGAAATCAGATCTACCCTATGACTCAGCAATAGCACTGCTATGAATTTACCCAAAGGATACAGGAATGTTGATGCATAGGGGCACTTGTACCCCAAAGTTTATAGCAGCACTTTCAACAATAGCAAAATTATGGATAGAGCCTAAATATCCATCAACTGATGAATGGATAAAAAATATGTGGTTTATATATACAATGGAATACTACTTGGCTATGAGAAAGAATGAAATCTGCCCATTTGTAGAAACATGGATGGAACTGGAGAGTATTATGCTAAGTGAAATAAGTCAGGCAGAGAAAGACAGATACCATAAGTTTCTCAGGATCCACCTATGAGTGAAAACATAACAGAAGACCAGGAGGGAGGGGAAGGGGGAAAAAAATTACAGAGAGGGAAGGAGGCAAACCATAAGAGACTCTTAAATACTGAGAGCAAACTGAGGGTTGATGGGGTAGGGGGAGAGGTAAAGAGAGTGATGGATCTTGAGGAGGGCACCTGTTGGGATGAGTACTGGGTGTTGAATAAATCATAAATATATATAAATATATATATACATATATATATATATATGTATATATGTAGACAACAGGGAAATTTTTAAATACTGAGCTGTGAAACAATTAGAAAAAAGAATGTTATACTATATTTAGCTACATACCAATGTAAACAAATGACAAATTATTTGGATAATTTAAGACAAAAATCTTATTTCCAAATCAACTAAAACAACCAAAATTCCTAGAAATCAACTCTATGTCTGAAGAAAACTACCAAATTATTCTAAGGTCACAAGAGATTTGATTAGAAGGATTCATACTTGCTCTTTAAGAGTTCAACTCCATATAAATGGTATACACTCCTCAAAACACCAAAGGGTATTTTTTAAATGACAAGATTATTCTAAAGTTTAGCTGAAAGAATCAGCATAGGAGAATGGCTGAAACAATTCTACAAGTGTCATGAAGGAAAAGTTACTCTATATTCAAACAGGTGATAAATCTACAGTAATTAAAAGTGTGGCAGCAAAAGCATAGAGATGGAAAAGTGATGCAAGAAAAGGTCCATGAGACCAAGAGAATTAGGAGATATGAGTATTTAATAAAATTAGCAGTTAGGGACGATTGGATTAATCAATGAATGGTTTCCGTTCCAATAGTATACCATTCTAGAAAACAAAACTGGATCCCTTTATTGGCATATAAAACTACACCCTAATTAGTAATAAATTTAAATGTAAATATTAAAAGTAATTTTACTGGTTTCAGATCACAGAGTCAATTTTTAACACCTAAGTGCTCTTAAAAACACAAAAGGGAAAAGTCATTGTTCCCAGGAAGGGGTGGTTATTCTAAAAGCCACGTGATTAAAAGGGATGAAAACTTCTTGTTTCACAGCAGACCAGGAAGAGAATCAGACCATGGGCCTGGAGTAGAGCCTAGATTTCCCAGCCAGTCCTCAGCTGACACAGACAGCAACGATTGGGTACAGCCATGAAAAGTGGATCTATCACCCAGAAATGAATGAATGTGAGCACAGCAGTCACTTCATCTGGAAACAAAATGTCATCTTCAAGGATCAGAAACCTCAAGCTAAGAAACACATCCAAGGCTAGTTGAAGTTAAGGCTCCCAACACCATTGCAAGTTCTTGTGACATGCTGAAAATAACTTTCCATGAAGATATACTTAAACAATCACCAACAGCAGGGGGAAAGCATTATGAAAATCAAGTAATATTCTCTGAACATCGAAGAACTTACAACTCAAGGAAATCAGAATAGAGAACTCTAAAAACTTTAGAATAATTACTTTTAACATCTTCTGAATTAAAGTAGTCAATGGGAAGCCAAAAAAAAGGACAGAAGACTAATGAAAAAGAGATAATAAATATGAGTGGTTGGTTATTTTAAGAGAACCCATTACAATTTTTAGAAATGAGTAATTATAAACACAAGTTAAACCATCAGTAAAAGGATACATATACATTCAACAAAAAGTTAACAGCAAGTTCATGAATTGTTGAGTCAAACTGAGGCCTTACATAAAATAAAGAGATTTTTCTTAATGAGGATGGGAGGAGAATTAAGAAATACAAGTGAATAGGACCAAGTGTTCTAATGTAAATAATAAGACTTTCAGGAGGCAGTAGAAATGATGATAGTTAGACAATGCGTAAATAAAAATACTGAGAATTCCCACTATTAAAGAAACCCAAGTCCAAATATTGAAATAGGTTGAGACTACCAAGAACTAATTTTCTAATTTTATATATAGACCCATTATGGTGAAACCTTTGAAATAGAGAATCATAAGAACAACTAGAGAGTAAAAAGATTACCTACAAAGAAGAGGAATCACATTAATATTAGCTTTTTCACCAACAATACCAGATGACAAAAGACAGTGGATAAATTTATCTTCAAGATGGTGAGCAAAAATAACTCAGACCCATGAACTCTTTATCCATGTAAATGACCATTCAAGAACGAGGAATAAAGATATTTGAAGACTGAAAAATTCATAGTTTATCTTCCACAAACCCCAATGATACAACTAAAGAAAATATTCAACAAGAACAGTAAGTTAAAAAGCAGATGGCAAAATAAAAACATGTAACAAAACCTGTATAATCTGTGTCAAAATAGGCATAAGATATAAAATAAAGGACATTTTCACAGGTATAATAGCAGGTTGGTATAGAATTTTTAAAATGCATTAACATGTAAACTGCTTTTACTGCTCTTTGATCTAGCTCTCCAAACTGTAGATTTTGTCTTATTCAGAATAAAATAAACTCAAGACATTGTTAGAAAACATTTTTAAAATAGTTCCTAGTTAAAAAAAAAAATCTATCTTCCAAACTATTAAAATGGAAATAATGAAGCAAATAGTTTTTTAAAAGTTCATGCACTTTGATAGAAAACAGGACGAGAAGAGAAAGGACTATCACAAACATAAAATGCGATGGTAGAGACCAAATTTATTACTAGACACAACGTTTTTTAAAATGTTAAAAGCATCCTTTAAAAGAAAGTATCCTTAGGATGGATTTTTTAAAAAATACAAGAGAAACATTCAAAACAAACTGACACCATAACAGTTTAAATTAAATACATGGAAGATGTTAAATTAGGGAAACACCAACCAAAATAACACAGTACCAATCATAATTGAAGATTTTTAAACTACTTCTGTGAAGTAGAAAAATCAAGTAAAAGCATGATATATATCATTAATAAGATGAAAGAACACACACATAAATTACACCCAACACTGAATATACATGCTTTGAAGCAAGCAAAATCAATAATAACTCACCAACAAACGAAACCTCAACAAATCATATTTTTTAAAGTTTATTTCTTTTGAGAGAGAGACAATGTGAGTTGGGGAGGGGCAGAGAGAGAATCCAGGCATGGGGATCAAAACTTACAAAACCATGAGATCATGATCTGAGCTGAAACTACAAGTTGAAGGCTTAACTGAGCCACCCAGGCGCTCTGGCAAATCAAAATTGTTATCAAATAGTATTCACAGTAGAGTTATAAATAAACTTCAAAAACAAAAATAAATCTTCTCCAAATCCTAGAGATTTACAAACAAACAAAATTCTATCTCGGTCATGAATTAAAGACATCAAAAGAGAAAATTACAAAAGATTTGGAACAGAATGTCAACTGAATTAGTACCTATCAAATGCCTTGGGGTGTAGCTAATGTGGTACTTACAGCCTCAAACATACTAGAAAGCAGGAAAAATTGAAAATAAATAAGTCATGTTTTCTATTCAATAAGGAGGAAAAATTAACATGAATGCAAAGAAAACCTTTAAAATCTAACAAGGACAGGGGCGCCTGGGTGGCGCAGTCGGTTAAGTGTCCGACTTCAGCCGGGTCACGATCTCGCGGTCCGTGAGTTCGAGCCCCGCGTCAGGCTCTGGGCTGATGGCTCAGAGCCTGGAGCCTGTTTCCGATTCTGTGTCTCCCTCTCTCTCTGCCCCTCCCCCCCGTTCATGCTCTGTCTCTCTCTCTGTCCCAAAAATAAATAAACGTTGAAAAAAAAAATTAAAAAAAAAAATCTAACAAGGACAAAAACCACAGAAATAACGTAAAAAGCAAAAGCAATGCAGATCAGAAAAACAAAACAATAGATTCTTTAAAATATCAAATAAAATGGACAAATCTCAGAAGTTTTATCAAGGGAAAAACAACACAAACAATATTAAGATGGGTAAAATGGAAAGTAACCATGAAGAAATTTTACAATTCAAAAAAAATGCTATAAGTTTATGTTAATATGAAAAATTTATCAAAAGAATTTTCTAGAAAAAAATATTTACTAAAATCAGTTAATAAAGTTAAAAATCTGAGCAGACCAATAACCATAAAAGTATGTAAATGATATAATTTGATTAAAAATAAGCAGAGGACCTGAATAGATATTTTTCCACAAAAGATATACAGATGGCCAACAGATACATGAATAGATTCTCAACATCACTAAGCAAGGATGCACACCAAAACCACAATAAGGTATCACCTCATGCCAGTCAGACTCACTGGTATCAAAAGGACAAGTAACAAGTATAGAAAGGATATGGAGAAAAAGGTACCCTGGTGCACTGTTGGTGTGAATGCACATTGGTGCAGCCACTCTGGAGAACAATATTAAAATTTTAAAAATTAAAATAAGAACTACCTTATGATTCAGTAATTCCACTATGGAGTCTTTACCCAAATAAAACCAACACACACACACACACACATACACACACACACACACACGCACACGCACATGCGCGTGCACATGCACACACACTGGAATATTACTCAGCCATAAAGAAGAATGACATCTTGCCATGTGCAACAATATTGATGGGCCTAGGGGGTATAATGCTAAAAAAAAAAAAGTCAGACAGATAAAAGACAAATACCATATGATTTCACCTATATGTGGAATCTAAAAAATAAAACAAAACAAAAAGACTCTCAAATACAGAGAACAAACTGTTGGTTGTCAGAGGGGAAATGGATGGGAGAAGGGTTAAAAGAAAAGAAAGGGGATTAAGAGGTACCAACTTCCAGTTAGAAAATAAGTAAGTCACAGAGATGAAAAGTACAACATAAGGAATACAACCAATAATACTATAATAACATTGTGTTGTAACATATGTTGACTACACATCATGGTAAGTATTGAATAATGTACAGATTTTTTTAAACAATGTTGTTCATCTGAAACTAACACTGTATGCTAATTACACTGAAATCTAAAAAATGAATGTATTATTTAAACACACCTTTATTATTTAGCACAGAGGCTCCCAGACTTCTCTTGCCTGCCTCAACCCCCTTTACTTGCAGATCAAAACCAAATTCCTGCTCACCTTTCTACCCCTTATAGGGACTTATCAGAATTTCAAATAAGGTGAGGGAGGAGAGACAAGCTATTCATTACATTGACATAAATGCATCCGTATATGGCTATGATGAAGCTGGAGGAATCTTATTTCTCCCAAAAATATCCTGAGCTCAAATTCAACAACCAGAGTCCTGGTCTGTCCACATAGATAACATCACAAAACAGGAGCACACTCACATTTCAAGAACAGCAGTGATAATACATAAGGCAGAGGGGAAAGGGGATTTCTGGAAGAGAAGAATTTTTTTTCTGAATTAGCGTAGGATACTGGACAAAGCCACTGAAGCAATTAGTTGGGTCTGTTAATGTCACAATACCTGACCTTCCTGCCTGCAGCAATACACCTGTGGCTAATATAATCACAGCCAGAAAGTTAAAAGAAAAAGTGAATGATATTCAGAGATTCTCTATCTAAAGAAAAGGTACCAGGCCCAAATGGTTTCCAAAAATTTTTATCAAACATGGGTGCCAGGTGGCTCAGTCGGTTAAGCATCTGATTCTTGATTTCAGCTCAGGTCATGATCTTACAGTTTGTGAGATCAATACCCATGGGCTCTGCATGGAGAGCATGGAGTCTGCTTGACACTCTCCCTCTCTCTCTGCCCCTCCCCTGCTTACACACGTTCTCACATACTCTCTCTCTCTCTCTCTCAAAATAATAAACTTAAAATTTCTATCAAAGCTACAAGCAACAAATAATCCCTATTTTACACAAACTGTTCCAGCGTTTAGCAAAAGAAAAGTAACCCAACTCATTTCATAATTCTGGAAAAACACTGATCCCAAAACTAGATAACCCAAGAAAACCAAGGGCCATTCTCACTCACAGAATAAAAAATTATGTTTTTTTTAAAAATGAAAATCAGCATTTAGCAAGATAATCAAACGTTGTAAACAAGAGTATGTATCCCAACAATCCAAACTGATTCAACATTTTAATACATCAATTGAATGATCACATTAACAGATTAAATGAAAAAAAAAGTAGGTAAGTTTCTAGGAATAAATATTCAAAGTACCACCACCAGTGACACCCTTTCATGATTGAAAAATAAAATTTGGGGCATACTAAAAACACAACAAACTTTCTTAACCTGGTATCTATCCAAATATTACAGCAAATATTAGAAATATATCCACAAAAGTCAGAAAGAAGATAAAGGTACCCGTTATTACTGCTACCCCTCAACACAGCTTTGGAGAGCCTGGCTATGTGCTATAACAAGGAAAAGTAGAATAAGGCTTAGAAAGAACAAAATAATAACTGTAGTAACTCTTACTTTTTTGTCTGCCCATTTTTTCTCTCTCCTATGTGTTGGTTTGCACACTTGTCCTATATACAGAAGGGAAGGAGAGACCCAAGAAAGAAGCAAGCCACTCCAGATCTGTACGTGGAAGGTTTGTAAGCTAAACAAAAAGAGAGTAACTTCCTCAAGCAGATTAGTAGCGCAACAGGCACCAGCTGGGCAGAATACAGGTGAAATCTCAAATCTCAAAAAAGGCAGGATTTCCCTTTTGAAGGCTGAATAGGATTCCATTATATGTATATGTACCACACTTTCTTTATACATTCACCCATCAATGGGCATTTGGGGAATTTCTATTGTAAATAATGCTACAGTGAACATAAGGATGCATATGTATTTTGGAATTAGGGTTTTAATTTTCTTAGCATAAATACCCGGAAGTGGATTGTAGCATCATTGTGAATGATCCTACATTCCATCACAGTGATGGATCCCACAATCCATCACAGTGATGGCAGGTGTTTCTAGACAACATTGACTGTGATGGAATTTGACTCAGAGACTTCTTAGAAGTAGAAGAGGCAACGTGACAGGAGTAGAATGCTCTAGACCTCAAAGTCCTCGTTGGTGAAAAGGATCACTAGGTGTATTATGGCAGGTGAATGGGGTGAGAGTAGTGTTATCAGGTAGTGAGTTTAGCCTCATCAAGGAGTCTGTTGAGTTTATACAGGGATTTGCTACTTGAATTTCAGCCCTGTGGAATTTCAGACCTAGAAAGACTATCAGTGTCCCAGCTAACCTGATACCATCCCCTTTCCCATTTTTCTATCCTTCTAGTTTAATCTCAGGTTGCAAATCTCCAGTGACAGGAGACCAAGTTTCTTCCATGGAAGTATGTCTGATTTGGGGGTAAACATAAATTATAGAGGAAAAATCATCTTTGAACTTCTAAAATAGATATTACTTTTTGTTGATCTATGGGGTTCCATAGTGTCATGTGGACATTTCTGAACAGCTTTTATCTCATTGTGCTTCTACTGTTCTATTTGCTTGACTTTCCTATAAAACTTTAAAATCAATGAGGGAAATTACAATCTTATTCATCTTTGCATCTCCAAGCACAGCAGAGTAGCTGACACATAATTGCCACTCAATATATGTTTCTTAAATTAACTCAAATTGAATTTGCTCCACGTAACAATTTGCATTCTAAGAGCCAAAAACAGTCATTTTAACCCCTTTTCCACATTATCCTCCCCTTAGAATATGGTTTCCAGCATCTTCCACATAAATTGAAACACCATGGAGACTATTCTCAAGAAGACTCAGAAGACAAACAAAGTTATATATAACATGAGAACACCAAAGGATAAGGATTCATCACAACTTCCAATGGACAAAGAATTATTTATTTACTTACTTATTTAATTATTTATTGTAAAAGGAATTTGAGTTTTTGAGGGTGTATTTTTATATGAAATTTATTGTCAAATTGGTCTCCATACAACACCCAGTGCTCATCCCAACAGGTGCCCTCCTCAATGCACATCACCCACTTTCCCCTCCCCCCTATCCCCATCAACCCTCAGTTTATTGTCAGTATTTAAGAGTCTCTAGGCTGCTTCGGATTCTCTGTCTCCCTCTCTCTCTCCTCCTCCCCCACTCATGCTCTGTCTCTCAAAAATGAATAAAGATTTAAAAAATTTTTTAAAAAGATAGCCTTCTACTTTGGAAAACCTCTGAAACAGGCCTCATCCATAGCTTGCTGATATTCATAAAGACCAAAAACTCTCATGCCTTTGCACACAGGTCAAGCAAAACATGCCACCAGGTGTAGTTTTATTTTTCACAGAGAAATTCTGCCACTGCAAAATTAATGGGCCAGTCCACAGGGTACACAGAGATTGTGTAATTTTGTCTTTTAAGAACAATGTCTTTAGTGTTGTTTTAGAAAATATAGATTCAAAAAATCTAATGTGCTATCAGCCAGTCATGACATGATTTTAATATATTTGAGGAACTAACTACATGCCAGATGAATAAAGATCAATGATTATATTCATTTTATTCTACAAACACCTGTTTAATCCACTTAAACTGCTTACAGAATCTTCCTGTGTTCCAAAGGTGGATTTCTCATAGAAGTCCAAATTCTATATGAATTTATAATCCTCCAATATTGTCTAATTTCCTGATAAGCATTAGGATGCATTGAGTTTTGACATAATGCCTACCACATCTAGATATTCAGGACATTTTCATGAAACAAATTAGAAGTGTTTTCTTTTTACAAGCTCCAAAGGAACCTAATAATGAAACCACTCAATCTCTACTTCTGTGTAGTATCTCC
The DNA here is from genome assembly GCF_018350175.1 of Felis catus. NCBI lineage: Eukaryota > Metazoa > Chordata > Mammalia > Carnivora > Felidae > Felis > Felis catus. The sequence goes on along the minus strand of NC_058377.1, from coordinate 4,996,603 downwards.
TCACTCAGGATATTTTCAAATTCATTTTCTTGTGACCCTATCCTTAATTGGCTTTTTCCCTGTTCAATCCCTCCTTTAAATTTTAGGCAAATGTAGGAAATGGGTTCTACTTACATAAATGGGTTAGAAAAAAAGCTTAGGGTGGAAAGCTGCCACCACGGGGCAAAAGCACCTGAGGTTAGCTAGCAAAATGTTGTAATGGGATCACGAGTAACTCATTATATCACCTGCAGGAAGTTACTTTCCATCTGATGCCAATATACTATTGTACTTTGATCTCAAACTCCACTTGCCCCCCAGACCCTTTGCTTCTTACACACACTAGCTAATGATTACTGTCTGATTGCTTTCTCCACGTTCACATGTGTAAGACCTTGTTTTCTTCACATTTACTACGTGGGTAATATCTAGTGAGATCAATAAATAAGGAGATGAAACATCTGTTCAGGGCTCTTGTCTCCTCCCAGACATTAACTTCTGTCATATTCAATTCCGCTGTCTTACTGAACCAGAGGGAACTCCAGACTCATATTCTGCAACAGACCAAAGGGGAAGAGCCCCATCTTGTATTGGATTCATTATTTCTCCATCAAATGTCCAGAGAACTACTCTGAATCTATAGTATACTATGTGCTGAAAATGCCAACATAAAGAAGATGCAAGCACTGACTTACAAAAACTTGAAGTCCAGGGGGAGACACATACAGGGAAACATAAAAATTTGCATTTGCATTTGCAACTACAGTATGGGGGTCTCCCTACTCTGCCTTTAGGAAAGCTAGATGGACCACACAGAGGAGTTATAGTGATATTATCCATTTTTCTTATCTGTTAGCAACTAATCTAAAGTAAAATTATATCTCTAGTCCAAACTTGAAGATCAAGGCAACTAGTGGACACCGTTGATTAGATATCACACAAGTATATCAAATTTGACACATGCTTGCATTTACAAAACTGAATTTCTCAATTTTACTTTCTTTTTATTCTTTATATTGCTCCATTACCTCCCTCATTTATGTCATTGCAATAGTTTCCTGACTTGTGTTATCTCCAGTCTATCCTTGCCCATGTCTTCTGCATTGAAATCAAAATTTATTTCTGAAACACAAAGCTGATCACATCCCTTCCTCATCTAAAACATTCCAATAAGCTCTCATTTTTTACATGAAGAATGAAAAAACACACGTTGTTGATGTGCCAAAAACATGCCACGCATACTCTGTGCTCAACAAGTATTTATTGAATAAATCAATACCTCCCCACTTCATTGTATCCTGAGAATTCTTATGTGTTAAGTATAGTAATGGTTTCCAAAGACATCTATGTACTAATTTCCAGATCCTATACATACGTTTTTTGGATTGCAAGGGAGAATTTATGTTGCTAATTAGCTGACATTAAAACTAGATTGTCTGCATGGGCCCATTGGTCCTTGTAAGTGAAAGAAAGGTAAGAAAGTCAGTGTCACAGGGACATGGCCTGAGAAACACTATAGCTATTGTTGCTTTGAAGATGGAAAGAGGGCTTTTGGGAGGAAGATGGCGGCATACGAAGACACTGGGCTCACCGCGCGTCCTGCTGATCACTTACATTCCACCTACACCTGCCTAAATAACCCAGAAAACCGCCAGAGGATTAGCAGAATGGAGTCTCCAGAGCCAAGCACAGACGAGAGGCCCATGGAAGAGGGTAGGAAGGGCGGCGAGGTGGTGCGCGCTCCACAGACTGGAGGGAGGGAGCCGGGGCGGAGGGGCGGCTCGCCGGCCAAGCAGAGCCCCCAAGTCTGGCTTGCAAAAGCGGAGGGGCCGGATGGGGTGTGTTCCGACAGCAAGGGTGACTTAGCATCTGGGAGGTCATAAGTTAACAGCTCTGCTCAGAAAGTGGGAAGGCTGGAGGACAAAGGGAGGGAGAGTTGCTGAGCCCCGGGACAACAGAACTCAGTTTGGCAGGGAACAATGGCCTTAGCCAGCGCCATCTCCCTTGCCCATCCCCCAGCCAAAATCCCAAAGGGAACCAGTTCCTGCCAGGGAGCTTGCTCACTCCGCACAAACACCCAACACTGTGCTTCTGTGGAGCCACCCCTCCGGCAGCAGGTCTGACTCCCTCCCACGGCCACAAGGCCCCTCCTGAAGTGGATCACCTAAGGAGAAGCAAGCTAAGCCTGCCCCTCCTGCCCCCGGGCACCTTGCCTACCCACCCCAGCTAATACGCCAGATCCCCAGCACCACAAGCCTGGCAGTGTGCAAGTAGCCCAGACGGGCCATGCCACCCACAGTGAATGCCGTCCCTAGGAGAGGGGAAGAGAAGGCACACACCAGTCTGACTGTGGCCCCAGTGGTGGGCTGGGGGCAGACATCAGGTCTGACTGCGGCCCCGCCCACCAACTCCAGTTATACACCACAGCACAGGGGAAATGCCCTGCAGGTCTGCACCACTCCAGGGACTATCCAAAAGACCAAATGGAAGAATTCCCCTCAAAAGAATCTCCAGGAAATAACAACAGCTAATGAACTGATCAAAAAGGATTTGAATGATATAACAGAAAGTGAATTTAGAATAATAGTCATAAAATTAATCGCTGGGCTTGAAAACAGTATAGAGGACAGCAGAGAATCTCTTGCTACAGAGATCAAGGGACTAAGGAACAGTCAGGAGGAGCTGAAAACCGCTTTAAACGAGATGCAAAATAAAATGGAAATGTCCACGGCTCAGATAAAACAGGCAGAGGAGAGAATAGGTGAACTAGAAGATAAAATTATGGAAAAAGAGGAAGCTGAGAAAAAGAGAGATAAAAAAATCCAGGAGCATGAGAGGAAAATTAGAGAACTAAGTGATGCACTAAAGAGAAATAATATACGCATAATTGGTATCCCAGAGGAGGAAAAGAGAGGGAAAGGTGCTGAAGGGGTGCTTGAAAAAATAATAGCTGAGAATTCCCTGAACAGGGGAAGGAAAAAGGCATTGAAATCCAAGAGGCACAGAGAACTCCCTTCAGACGTAACTTGAATCAATCTTCTGCATGACATATCATAGTGAAACTGGCAAAATACAAGGATAAAGAGAACATTCTGAAAGCAGCAAGGGATAAACGTGCCCTCACATATAAAGGGAGACCTATAAGACTCGTGACTGATCTCTCTTTTGAAACTTGGCAGGCCAGAAAGGCATGGCAGGAGATCTTCAATGTGATGAACAGAAAAAATATACAGCCGAGAATCCTTTATCCAGCAAGTCTGTCATTTAGAATAGAAGGAGAGATAAAAGTCTTCCCAAACAAACAAAAACTGAAGGAATTCGTCACCACTAAACCAGCCCTACAAGAGATCCTAAGGGGAATCCTGTGAGACAAAGTACCAGAGACATCACTACAAGCAGAAAACATACAGACATCACAATGACTCTAAACCCATATCTTTCTATAATAACAATGAATGTAAATGGACTAAATGCGCCAACCAAAAGACATAGGGTATCAGAATGGATAAAAAAACAAGACCCATCTATTGGCTGTCTACAAGAGACTCATTTTAGACCTGAGGACACCTTTAGATTGAGAGTGAGGGGATGGAGAACTATTTATCATGCGACTGGAAGCCAAAAGAAAGCTGGAGTAGCCATACTTGTATCAGACAAACTAGACTTTAAACTAAAGGCTGTAACAAGAGATGAAGAAGGGCATTATATAATAATTACAGGGTCTATCCATCAGGAAGAGCTAACAGTTATAAATGTCTATGTGCCGAATATGGGAGCCCCCAAATATATAAAACAATTACTCATAGACATAAGCAACCTTATTGATAAGAATGTGGTAATTGCAGGGGACTTTAACATTCCACTTACAGAATTGGATAGATCATCTAGACACACGGCCAATAAAGAAACAAGGACCCTGAATGATACATTGGATCAGATGGACTTGACAGATATACTTAGAACTCTGCATCCAAAAGCAACAGAATATATTTTCTTCTCGAGTGCACATGGAACATTCTCCAAGATGGATCATATACTAGGTCACAAAACAGCCCTTCATAAGTATACAAGAATTGAAATCATACCATGCATACTTTCAGACCACAATGCTATGAAGCTTGAAATCAACCACAGGAAAAAGTCTGGAAAACCTCCAAAAGCATGGAGGTTAAAGAACACCCTACTAAAGAATGAGTGGGTCAACCAGGCAATTAGAGAAGAAATTAAAAAATGTATGGAAACAAACAAAAATGAAAATACAACAATCCAAATGCTTTGGGATGCAACGAAAGCAGTCCTGAGAGAAAAATACATTGCAATCCAGGCCTATCTCAAGAAATAAGAAAAATCCCAAATACAAAATCTAACAGCACACCTAAAGGAACTAGAAGCAGAACAGCAAAGGCAGCCTAAACCCACCAGAAGAAGAGAAATAATAAAGATCAGAGCAGAAATAAACAATATAGAATCTAAAAAAACTATAGAGCAGATCAATGAAACCAAGAGTTGGTTTCTTGAAAAAATAAACAAAATTGACAAACCTCTAGCCAGGCTTCTCAAAAAGAAAAGGGAGATGACCCAAATAGATAAAATCATGAATGAAAATGGAATGATTACAACCAATCCCTCAGTGATACAAACAATTATCAGGGAATACTATGAAAAATTATATGCCAACAAATTGGACACCCTGGAAGAAATGGACGAATTCCTACACACCCACACTCTTCCAAAACTCAAACAGGAGGAAATAGAAAGCTTGAACAGACCCATAACCAACGAAGAAATGGAATCGGTTATCAAAAATCTCCCAACAAATAAGAGTTCGGGACCAGATGGCTTCCCAGGCGAGTTCTACCAGACATTTAAAGCAGATGTAATACCTATCCTTCTCAAGCTATTCCAAGAAATAGAAAGGGAAGGAAAACTCCCAGACTCATTCATTGAAGCCAGCATTACTTTGATTCCCAAACCAGACAGAGACCCAGTAAAAAAAGGGAACTACAGGCCAATATCCCTGATGAATATGGATGCAAAAATTCTCAATAAGATACTAGCAAATCGAATTCAACAGCATATAAAAAGAATTCTTCACCATGATCAAGTGGGATTCATTCCTGGGATGCAGGGCTGGTTCAACATTCACAAATCAATCAATGTGATACATCACATTAATAAAAGAAAAGATAAGAACCATATGATCCTGTCAATCGATGCAGAAAAGGCCTTTGACAAAATTCAGCACCCTTTCTTAATAAAAACCCTTGAGAAAGTCGGGATAGAAGGAACATACTTAAACATCATAAAAGCCATTTATGAAAAGCCCACAGCTAATATCATCCTCAATGGGGAAAAACTGAGAGCTTTTCCCTGAGATCAGGAACACGACAGGGATGCCCACTCTCACCGCTGTTGTTTAACATAGTGTTCGAAGTTCTAGCATCAGCAATCACACAACAAAAGGAAATCAAAGGCATCAAAATTGGCAAAGATGAAGTCAAGCTTTCACTCTTTGCAGATGACATGATACTATGCATGGAAAAATCCGACAGACCACCAAAAGTCTGCTAGAACTGATACCTGAATTTAGCAAAGTTGCAGGATACAAAATCAATGTACAGACATCAGTTGCATTCTTATACACTAACAATGAAGCAACAGAAAGACAAATAAAGAAACTGATTCCATTCACAATTGCACCCGGAAGCATAAAATACCTAGGAATCAATCTAACCAAAAATGTAAAAGATCTGTATGCTGAAAACTATAGAAAGCTTATGAAGGTAATTGAAGAAGATATAAAGAAATGGAAAGACAAAGACATTCCCTGCTCATGGATTGGAAGAAGAAATATTGTCAAAATGTCAATACTACCCAAAGCTATCTACACATTCAATGCAATCCCAATCCCAATTGCACCAGCATTCATTTCGAAGCTAGAACAAGCAATCCTAAAATTCATATGGAACCACAATAGGCCCCAAATAGCCAATGCAATATTGAAGAAGAAGACCAAAGCAGGAGGCATCACAATCCCAGACTTTAGCCTCTACTACAAAGCTGTCATCATCAAGACAGCAGAGTATTGGCACAAAAACAGACACAGAGACCAATGGAATAGAATAGAAACCCCAGAACTAGACCCACAAACGTATGGCCAACTCATCTTTGACAAAGCAGGAAAGAACATCCAATGGAAAAAAGACAGTCTCTTTAACAAATAGTGCTGGGAGAACGGGACAGCAACATGCAGAAGGTTGAAACTAGACCACTTTCTCACACCATTCACAAAAATAAACTCAAAATGGATAAAGGACCTGAATGTGAGACAGGAAACCATCAAAACCCTAGAGGAGAAAGCAGGAAAAGACCTCTCTGACCTTAGCCGTAGCAATCTCTTACTCGACACATCCCCAAAGGCAAGGGAATTAAAAGCAAAAATGAATTACTGGGGCCTTATGAAGATAAAAAGCTTCTGCACAGCAAAGGAAACAACCAACAAAACTAAAAGGCAACCAATGGAATGGGAAAAGATATTTGCAAATTACATATCAGACAAAGGGCTAGTATCCAAAATCTATAAAGAGCTCACCAAACTCCACACCCAAAAAACAAATAACCCAGTGAAGAAATGGGCAGAAAACATGAATAGACACTTCTCTAAAGAAGACATCCAGATGGCCAACAGGCACATGAAAAGATGCTCAACGTCGCTCCTCATCAGGGAAATACAAATCAAAACCACACTCAGATATCACCTCACGCCAGTCAGAGTGGCCAAAATGAACAAATCAGGAGACTATAGATGCTGGAGAGGATGTGGAGAAAGGGGAACCCTCTTGCACTGTTGGTGGGAATGCAAACTGGTGCAGCCGCTCTGGAAAACAGTGTGGAGGTTCCTCAGAAAATTAAAAATAGACCTACCCTATGACCCAGCAATAGCACTGCTAGGAATTTACCCAAGGGATACAGGAGTACTGATGTATAGGGTACTTGTACCCCAATGTTTATAGCAGCACTCTCAACAATAGCCAAATTGTGGAAAGAGCCTAAATGTCCATCAACTGATGAATGGATAAAGAAATTGTGGTTTATATACACAATGGAGTACTACGTGGCAATGAGAAAGAAGGAAATATGGCCCTTTGTAGCAACGTGGATAGAACTGGAGAGTGTGATGCTAAGTGAAATAAGCCATACAGAGAAAGACAGATACCATATGGTTTCACTCTTATGTGGATCCTGAGAAACTTAACAGAATCCCAGGGGGAGGGGAAGGAAAAAAAAAAAAGAGGTTAGAGTGGGAGAGAGCCAAAGCATAAGAGACTCTTAAAAACTGAGAACAAACTGAGGGTTGATGGGGGGTGGGAGGGAGGGGAGGGTGGGTGATGGAGGAGGGCACCTTTTGGGATGAGCACTAGGTGTTGTATGGAAACCATTTTGACAATAAATTTCATATATTGAAAAAAAATAAAATAAACAAGTTTCAGAACGAAAAAAAAAAAAAAAAAGAAGAAGATGGAAAGAGGCCAGGGAATGTGAGCTATAAATGCTGGAAAAGGGAAGGAAATATATTCTCCCTTAAGACTTCCAGGGAAACTCAGCCCTGCCAATATCTTGATTGTAGCCTATTGGGACCATTTTGGACTTTGAAACTAGAAGATAATCAATGTGTGTTGTCTTAAGCTATTAAATTTGTGGTAATTGGTTGCAGCAACAATACAAAGGTGATGTACCTCATTACAGAGCATTAACCATTTTCCTGTCCTCAAGTTTTCACATATGATAAGCCCATCTTGGACAGGAAGGCGGACTCATTCATTGTTGTCGGGACTCAAAACTGAGTCAGCTGTACAGAGTAGAACCTTAATAAAAGTGTATTGGATTAAATGAATTTGTTAGGGAGGTTTTTTTTTTTTCCCATAACATTTTTAGTATTTCTTAAGGATTTGATGTCAGCTAAACTTCCACAAATATTGAACATCAATTTCTTATAAACATTCAAATTGCTTCTGTTCTCACTTAACTCAGTTTACCATCATATATTCTATGTAATTTTTTTCAAGCTGTATATTTTCTTTTCTTTATCCATTAGCAGACTTTCATGTTTCCCTTCTTCCATAAAGTCATAATGGGATTTTGCTCATCCTTATTCTCTTAATTCTAAGGATCATAAGGCTCTTGATTTAATGCTACCTGTTCTTTGAACATAATCCTAGTCAACTAATTTTTTTTGACTGATTTAAACAGTGTGTGTTGCTGACTTTCTCTCCTGCTCTAGATTTTGATCTTGACCTTTAGTAAGAACATGTAGGTAAGACACAGGCCACCACACACTCACTTTATCTTGGATCAGTTCCTGCAGTCCTAACTGTTCTCATTGACCACATTCTCTATTTTTGCCTTGTGAATACCATTCCAGTTTTCATATTATCAGCACTTAGACTGACCCCTGTACTCTGCACCTTCTCTGCATCCTTTTGTAAGGTCTCCTTTTTGGCCTTCAAAAATCTTTCCTTCTCTTTCCCATAGTATTTCAAATGTAGTTGTCTGAATTTAAAGTTTACTGTCCACCTGGCTTTTGTTTATTTTTTATCTGCTGATTGTGTTAAAAGTTGAATACAAATGACAACTAAACAGAAAATTACACTCAGCTCCACTCTTGGTACTGAAATGTGGGCTTCCTCCACATTTGCTCTGTTATCCTGTAGCACCATGAATAGTGTCACCATCAGTGAAATGGTGCATCTATTGGTGGGAGCCATACATCACTGTTACATAGATAAGTTGGCAAAAGAATCTGATTGATAACTCTTGTCTATTGCCTATGATAAATATGGTCCTATATATACCCTTTTAAAGTTTTCCCCATTTCTGAACTGCTTTGCACCTTTTGAAGTAAATACCAGTCACTCTTACTGGGTCATTCTCCACTTTTTATCTTCAGTTCCATTCATTTTTCCTTTTGTCTCTATATGACTTTTTACTTTGTTTCATTGTTTCCTGCTCCAAGGATAATTTTCATAATTTTCAAATGTTGGAACATCTTTTGTTATTGCCAGAATGACATCATTTTGAAGTTAAAGCAGGGCTCAGACTATTGACATTCATTTTGATCATTATTTGTTCCAACTCGTCAGTTTAAAATTAGGTTTTGTTAGAGAAAGAGATACTCCAAGACCACACATTCACTGACTCACTGTAATATTTTCTTACTCCCATTGCCTTCTTATTTCTTTCTCCCATTTCCACATAAAAATGTAAATTACCTTGGTTTATATGTCTTTACATATATTGGTGGTTTTTAGTACCTACTAAATTTGCCCATTTGGCAGTATGATTTAGTGAGATATCAATTTGGTCTCTGTTTTCACTGCTGTGGTGTCATTTCTCCCCCCAATAAAAGATTGTAGCCAAGCTTTACGATGTGGGGTGTGAACAGCTTGCATCTTTGAGGTGAGGTAAGAGGATTATAAATTTTATACTACAGATTATGGTGGTTCGGATCCTCCAAAATGCAGACACCAAGATAAATTTACAAGTCCAAGTTTATCTTATAAAGGATAAAGGAGAGAGGGCTTAGACATAAATTGGAGAGCTTCAGAATGTGTTGCTAGTCTGACATAGGTGAAGAAAGGGATGATGGAGGATTGGATAAGAACAGCCTCTGACCACACTGGAGATCATAGAATGTCTTACCTAGGCCAATGGGGCATCTTAAAACAAGTAATGCCCATTAGGGAAGTCCGGCATTGGGCAGGAAGTGCCCAGATCTAGTACCTCTGCCATGCTGAGTCATTGGCTAGGAGCAGCCTAAGGAACATGGCACTCTGGTGTGAACATAGGACTGATTGGATTGTGATGGTGTGACAGCTGAAGACTATACCCTAACCTTGAATCAGGCTCTTTCTTGAAGGGAGATCTGAGTGGTGTATTCCCATGGCTGACACATAGGACCCCAAGCAGAGTCTACTGGCCATGCAATGGACAGTCATCCCCCAACATTTTGAAGGTGGAGCGAAGTCTAAGCTGAAGTATGAGCTAACCTGAGAAGGAGTGTGAAATTTACTAGGATCTATTCTCTTACTACCAGATTTCAGGAAATGGTGGCACATGGAAGCCGTCCTGCATTTAGCTCCTACATCCTAAGTGATGTGTGATGATAAGACAGTACAGAGGTTGGACCCCATCCGAATAGATTAGGAGCACAGATATGTAACTTAGAGGAGAGTCTGTAGTCAAAGGAATGCTCCTCGGACCAGGATATCTGAGCATCTGCAGAGCAGACTCTTTCACCAGAGCTTAAGAAACAGGGTCTGAGAGCAACATCAGGTAGCAAAAGGAGAAACCAAAAGATAGTTGATCTCAATGGACACCATTTTTGTGATAGAACATAAGGCTGAGTTTATTTAAGACCTTGTGGAAAGATACACTACAAAGAAGTAACTGGAATTGAATTTGTTACCGCCCAGTATGGCAAGAAGACTCAGGACAGGTTAGACGGAATTTACAGGGACAGAGCAGCACTGTGGGACGAAAGCGGTAGTGGATGTGTGGACAGGTACTGGGGGACGTGGTCTCGCAGCAGATGCGAGGCTGCCTGGTGTTCTGCACTCTCTGCTCTGTTGACTGCTGCCTCTGGGTTGCTCCACAGTTACCTTCCTAAATCCCTGACAACTTCTTCTAAACCACTCATTTTCCATCATTTTCCATGCTAGTGTGCTGTCTGCACTGCTGCTGACCTCATACAAATCCCTACTGTGCAGTCGTCTTCTCCCTTTCTGGCAGAGGTGTCTTTACTGTGCCTGGTGACCACCTGTTCTAAAAAGGTTTACTTCAGGAGAACCTTCAGATCTCTTGTGACACCATTTTTCTTGTTTCTGTTCTGTTTGCTTACATAATAGTCTTGTCATTTCCAGATCACACAAACAGTCCAGGATTAGAAACTGCCAAATTGAGTAGTCAGGCTAGTCAGGAGGCTGATTCAAACTGCATGTGAACCGTATCAGTTATCAAGTTATTGCCTTTCAGCTCCGAAACCCACCCTTTTTTGCTCTACTTTGTGATTCTAGAGCTCAGACAGCCAATTACATTTCCTTTGCCAGTTGGGTCAATGTTAGGCTTTGCCAATAGGGGCCACCAGAGGGAGACTACCTGCTTGGAGGAGGGAAAATGGGTATTTTGTGCGTGGCAATGAATGATCATCATGAGTTGGCCCCAGCAGAAATCAAGAAAGCAGGGGTGGCTTTCACACTTTGCACCAAGAGGACCCAAACCAGTTTCTTCTTCCCTAGAGGGACATGTGGCATATTTCAGCACCAGGCACCATACCCTCTATGGAGCAGTCTCAGAGAGGCAGGGCTGTCCTCTCTCTAAGTTTACTTTTCTTGCAGTCCCATGGGTAGTAGCTGCTTTCTGCACCTGCAACCTTTATTACACCTTACAGTTATTTTCCACCTTTTTAAAGTTAACCATCTTTTATGTAGTTAATAATTCTTGACAGTAAGCTTTCCCTGTTCAAGTTCCTGGTATGGTTTCTATGAGCCTGAGTAACTCATGGACACACTAGACCCTTCGACACCCTGAGCTCAGCCAACTGACCCAAACTCTGACATATGTCTTCTCCATTCTGTGTCCTGTTTATCTCTCTCTTCAATACAACTTTCTTTAAAGATCCACAGGGCATAAAACAAGTCTGTATGTCTCTGAATTCCTAATGGTGGACAGAGTTCAAAGGCATTAGGTATCATGCAAATTAGTTCATCTGTGAAACTTTTTATGTGTCATTAAACAATCCTTTATAGGTAAGTAACCTCCTAAGTAAATAAGACAAAACAACCAGCTCGAGCCCATGAAAACCAGAACATTACATTAAGCTCGAAAAACATTGGAAAGAAAGTAAGAGGATGTTACAGATGACTTTATACCAAAAAATTGAAAAGTTAGGTTAAATAAACAAATTACTAGAAAAGATATATAACTCATGAAAACCAACTCAAGAAACAAAAATACTTAAAATATCTTGTAACTGTTAAAAAATTGAGTCAGTAGAAGAACATATTTGTATAAGAAAGTTCCAAATTCAAATGGATTCACACTGAATACTTAAAACAAATATTTTAATCTTACTGAAATAGTTCCAGAGTACAGAAGTAAGATCTCTTCCAATTCATTTTTGAGGCTAGCAGTTTGAGTCTAGTGGTTTGAGAGGATACTTGTGAAGCAACACAGAAACCATAGCCAACAGACAAGAAAGATAATACCCCAGAATACAGAGACTGCAGAACAACAGTGTCATGTATGCAGTTTGCAGAATCTGAGCTCTAGTATCACAAAATAGAGCAAGGAAGAGGAGCTTTTGGAACTAAAAGGCAGAAATCTGACAAGGACAGTATAAGGCTTATACCTCCTACGCATAATGATACAAAAACCCTAAACAAAGTGCTAAATCAAAACCCTTAAGATATAAAACAGATATTACTATGTGATCACATAAGAATTGTCCCAGAAATGCATGATTGTGATTTAATATCAAAAATAGTTTAAATTCTTCATGTTAACGGATTAAAGAAAAAAACATATCATTTCAATAAAAACATTTAATAAAATCCAAGATTAATTAATAATGTTTTTAAAAAACTCTTAGCAAGTGAAAAATTGAAGGAACTACCTTTAATTAAGGTTATCTACAGAAACCTGCAGGAAAACATACTTAAATGGTGAAATATTGAACATTTTCCCTTTCAAAACAGAAACAAGATCAAGAAGGTTTATCACTGTCTCAGCTATTCAACATTGTACAGGAGTGCCTAGTCCAGGAACACACTAGGAGTTGTTTCTCAAAATGTATATAATTCTGTTCTCCAAGGTCAATGACCCACTTCCGCTGGGGGCCTCCCACCACTGACACTCTCAATGCCATGCTGCTTCTAGAACTCAAAGCATTCACCAGGCATCATGCTTCCTGGAACCTGACAGATGGAGCACCTGACTATGGGAAACCAACTGACTGTGTAGCTGGAATTGGCCATCACGAATTGGATCCTATTGAACCAACAAGGTCAAAAAGTGGGACAGGCCCATGCAAATCCATCTTACTTTGGAAAGGGTACATCTTAGATCAAGCAGGAACAACACCACTGGTCTATACCCCAATGGCACCCATCACTGTTTCTCCAACTTATTCCTATGGCTATATGGGGCATCCCAAACAACCAGCTGAAGGAGGAACAAAAAATCCAAGACCAGTTTACAAGCACGTAGGCTTGATAGGTAAGTGCTAGACTCAGGGATGGATTTGAAAGACAATGATAAGAAAAAACACCCTCTCGCTGGGTATAGCTTTTAGGGGTATATCTAGTCATCTACTTTATGTGGAAAGAGAAATGGCCTCAGGTTGGAATATACTAACTCAGGGGCAGTGGCAAATAGCTTGGCCTGCTGGTCAGGGACCTAAATGGAAAAAGACAAAAAGATGTGGAACAAGGGGGTCTGGGGTAGATGCCTCTGGAGGGACAAATATGATTGAGCAGGAAATGTAATGGCTTCTGTATGACATGTTAATGCCTACCACAAAGCATTGACCATGGAAAAGGTGCTAAGTGGCTAAGTAGACAAAAGTTTCAGCCAGTTGACGTAATCCAGCCTCTATCATTGGCAGCACCAGTGATGGTCCAATGAACACAAGGAATAAAGTGGTCATGGCAGCAGAGATGGATATTACACATGGGCCCAAGAGCTTATCCAATCTTGTTTAGTTATTACTGCTGCCCAACATCCAACCTGAAAACCACACATACTAACATGGAGTCCTCAGTATGGTACCATTCCTCAAGGAGAACAATGAACCAGTTTGTGGCCACTTGGTGGCCCATTCCATGCTTGAAAAAGCTACTGCTTCTTTCTCAAAAGAGAAAAATGAATTTATTTTGGGTATATGTTTGTCTTTTTATGCCCTGTGGGTATTAGCCAGTATCACAGTCCTAAGGCTTATGGAATGTTTACCCACTGACATGCATCCCAAATAACATTACAGCAGACCAGAGGACCCACTTCACAGCAAAGGGATGTCCAGTCCTAAGATTCACTGGTTGTATCACCTACAAAACCACCCAGAAACTGTCAGCCATCATTGCAAACTCCTATGCAAAGCAGCAGTGCCATTTGGGGGCAATATTCTGCAAGATGAGAACCATCTCCAACATGCAATGTAGCTACCAAGTCAAAGACCTTTCCATCATGCTGTGTCTTCAACAGAAAGAATTCATGGGTTCAGAAACAAAGGGATAGAACCAAGAGCTGCCTGAGGTCTTGTTGCTTCCAATGACTCACTGCAAAATTTAAGTTTTTACGACTGGCAATGTCTTGCAAAAATTGAAGTCCAATTACAGCAGCAAAATTAAATTAGAGTAACAACAACACCAAAAATTAATTTAATTTGAAATTACAAAGAAAATAACATTTTTGCTGACTATTGAGCCTCTCTGTTATACTATATTAGAAAAACTTCCTTCAATACCAAAGCAGAGCCAGCTAATTTATATTTCTCAGAACCACTGGTGATTTACTGATAAAGACAGGCAAATAAATGATTTCTCAGCTAAGTTTTTCTGAAAGTCCCATTTCCAAGGAAGCATCCTATAAGGCCACTCCAACATACTGAGTTCATTTGTCTTGGAACCATGTTTATGAGTCTATTATATTTATTCTGTTCTTTCTCATATTTGTTCAAGAATTGATAGGAATGGTACCACATTTTAGCTAGCCAAGTCTAAAGTATAGAAACAGGAAGCTGATGATGTTCTAAGTGTATATACACATATATATGTTTAATAGATATGTATACATGCATACACATATGTATATGCACCTCATATTCCCACCCCTCCTCTCCTATCTAATCACCCCTTCACTGATGCATGCTGGGCTCTCTCACACACTGCCTGTGGCCTCCATTGTGCAGCGATATTGGTCTTTGTAGTCCTCTATCTTAACACATGCACTAAAATATCCTTACTCAACATATTTTGTGATTACCACTATTATTTTTCTGATGAGTGAATGTCAAGCTATATAACAGAGGCAAAACCAAGTTATTGGCTCTACAAATTTTCCTGGCCTAGAACAGATTTTTGTGCACCTTTAAAATGGGGCTGATACCCTCTACATTTGGAGTAGACAGGGGTTATGGCTAATATACAGAAAGGACTTGTGAGGATTAAATGAGATAATTACAGAAGTGCTTAGTACAGGAACAGTGTGAAGGAACTAATACTATTTCTCCATGCCCTTGTGAGAAGTGGGATCTCCTAATACTATCAGAAAGCCAGAAGTTCTAGAAAATTTATAATACTGAATTCCAAGATAATCATGAGCAGTATCCCATAACCTTGCTTACTGCAATTAAATAGTCTTTAAAAGTCTTCAACATAGTAATATTTTCAAATTTGAAAGAACAGTGTAATAAACAGTGTAATATATCTTCGGCCTATATTTAAAAATTATCATTGAGACGCCTGGGTGGCTCAGTCAGTTGAGCCTCCGACTCTTGATTTCTGCTCAGGTCATGATCTCACAGTTGATGAGACTGACCCCCATGTCAAGCTCTGTGTGACAGTGTGGAGCCTCCTTGGGATTCTCTTTCTCTCTCCCTCTCCCTCTGCCCCTCCCTTGTTCACTCAAGCTCTCTCTCTCAAAATAAATAAATACACATAAAAAAGAATTATCATTTGCCACATGTACTTAATCTTGTTCTCTCTTGCTATGCATTTTCCTTGTTGAAACATCTGAAAATAACTTGCAAACAGCATGATCCCTCGTAAACACTCAGCCTGGATTTCCTCAAGACATCTTCATACATAACTGCAGTAACATTGCCACACCAAGGAAAATTAACCATTCTCTCTTCTAACATTCCTTTTTTTAATAACAACAAAAAAGTCGAGTTATAGTGGGAAAATGAAATAAAAATGAATAATAAAAATGGCCAAAAATTTCACAGGGATTAAAAGATTTAAACTAAAATGACAGAGAAAATAACTTTTTTTGCTATTTTTGCTATAGAGCCTCTCTGTTACACTGTATTAGGTAAACTGAGGAATTTTTCTTTTCTTCAATACCCAAACGATTTATGTTAGGTGGATAAAGTTAATTTGTCTTTAAAAAACAAAGAAGAGGGGCACCTGGGAAGCTGAGTTGGTTAAGCATCTGACTTCGGCTTAGGTCATAATATCATCGTTCGTGTGTTCGAGCCCCCTATCAGGCTCTGTGCTGACAGCTCAGAGCCTGGAGCCTGCTTCAGATCTGTGTCTCCCTCTCTCTCTCTGTCCCTCCTCTGCTCATGCTTTGTCTTTCTCAAAAATAAGTAAATATTTTAAAAATTAAAAACAAAGAAGAATAACCAACTTCATTGTGTGCCTATAAATTATAAGTGCTCCTTAAGTAATGCAACAGCTCACATCAGGGCACAAAAGCCAACACTCACAGCTTGCTGTCTGCCAAAATGAAGCATTCTGCTTTCATAATTATAAACAATATTGTGACAAACTGCTCTGAGCGAATATTGGAATTTAAGTCAAGTCAGGAGTGAGGCACAAAACCGAGTCTTTCCTCCTCCATCTCAGAAGCACATTAACTTCCTGGATTACATGCACTTTAGGGTCACATAGGGCTTCTCCTCAGAAAAGCCAGGCCAAGTTTACAGGCTGTGCCCTAAAGGCTCCGTTAACCCTTACCTCCACATTAGTGCAAATATGAAACCGGGCGCATCAGCAGACACCTGTTGTGATCATCTTGCAGAAGCCCACGGGGCAAGAAGGAGGGGACGTTGATCAGAGTGGTTTTGGTTTTCTCCCTCACCCGAGCACAGTTTTGACTTAATACACTTAAGCAAGATTTGGTGACTGAGATTCCCCAGCAGCACTGAGGCTTCTGTCCCTGCAGATCACAGCACTGCCCGAGGCACCTAGATTTCCTTCTGTTAACCAGACGGAGCAGAGAGCATGCCTCCCCACGTCTAACCAGATTGAAGGGAACGGAAAACAGTGCTGCTCACTAAGTGCTAGTGTTTGGCCTCTGCCGGGGGAGGTGGGAGTTACTGTGGGACTTGTTTCCTTGTTACACATGTAACAGGAACCAATTTCAGGCCACAGACTCAGGTACAAGAAGTCTTTATTTCCCCCTTAGAACTCAAGTCCATATCTGCCTTGAGAGTCCTTTCTCTGGAAATGGCAGGAACATGGTCTCTGGTGGTTTGAAGGGTTTCTCTTATTTCCTTCCTCTCCCCATCCTGGGGACAGAATTTTCCTGTCTGGAAGCCTGAAGGAGAAGAGAAACTCAGTTCTCCAATTCTTGTGGTCTCTCTTTCAAATATTTTGTCTGCTGGAGTTTGGTGGACCCTCCCCAAGGTCATCAGGCTTTTGAGGCCAGAAATTGTCTTTTTATTTCCCCTGTGATTTCATCCTATCAAATCCATGCCCAGAAATGTTAGGCATACAACAGGACACAGATGCTTCAACAAGGGCTAGAGCAAATGGGGGAAATGGTTCTGACTCTGCCACTCATCTCTATTCTCCTGTCATCACTGTGTCACTCAGGCTTTTACACAAGAGAACCCTGGCTAATTTAACCTAAAGCAGTGTATCACATGAGATAAGTAGCTCACAGGGTCTCCAGGGAGGCTGGGAGAAGCAGACCTAGACTGCAGAAATGTTAGGATTGGCACCCAAACTTTAACAACAGAATTGGTTTCTCCCATGAAGGTACCGTCCCCACTGGGCAGACACCTGCCATTACGGCTCCTAGAGGGTGATGTGACTCCTCAGCCTCCTTCTGCACCCGAATGGCTTCTTCAAATCCTAGCTCCTGAGTCAGAATCCAGGCTGGGTGCCCCCTCTAGAGCATGATCCAGAAGCCGGCCTTACCGGAGGACCTGATAACAGGAATGTCCAGGAAAGGGTTTTCAGCTTCACTGGTGGGACCAGTGCTGCTTTCCACCATGACCCCAAAGACAGCTAAACCCCTGATGGTGTCTCTGACCCAGTTTATACCACCCCAATGTGCTCAGCACAACCTGTCCCCTGGACTCTGGCCATGTGCCTCACGTCTCTAGCAGACCAGGTGGATAACAGTTCACATTCTTCCTGTGAACACAAAGCAAGCAGTGAGAGACACTGTGTGCAGACCTCAGGCCATCATTGTCTCTGCACATCCCCCTTCTGAGCACGACTGGGGCCCGGCACTGTCTCAAGAATGCCCAACAAGGAAGACAACTCAGGAGCTCTGAAATCCAGTCTCTACACTGCCCTCTCCAGGGGATTCCCAGAGGGGCCACATCACACATCTCAGGGCACACGTTAATGTCTCAGGAGGCAGATTTTGATCAATAAACACCAGGAGGTGGGAAAAATCCAGCTGGTAAACTGCTTGCTGTTCTTTTCCTGGAAAACTGCTAAGGATCTGTGACTCCAGGTGTTTCTGGAAATGTCCTGTGGGGCAGAGCCCCCAACAGTGTGCTCTGGAGAAGCCATGGCTAGCTTAATAACACATCTCCTGTATTTTTTGGCTTTTCCCCCTCTCCTGCCTCACCTCTCTGCTGCTCTTGCATCCTTGGGTTTCAATAAAGTGCTAGAGGTGATCTGTGTCTCAGACTCTGCTTTCTACAGAATGAGCTAAGGTACATGATTAGGGGTTGGGGGTCACAATATCACTGCACCCTATGCCCCATAGCTCTTAAAGCAAGGTCCATTTTACAGATGAGAAAAACGAGGGGTTAAATCATCTCTCAAAGGTGACACTGCCAGTCAGTGACAAAGTCAGGACTTAAAATCAAGTCAAAAGGAGTGTGGCTCATGTTCTTTTCACAGCACTGGGTTCCCTGCCTATGCTCAACACCACACAGGCTGGTGAAAAAGGGGTGGGAAATACAGGAAGGGCTCTACATTAAATCATCTTGAAGGGAAGTCTACGACACCAAAATGGTTTTGTCCATACCCTGCTCACCAGGGCCTCCGATGGGTCTAAGTGCTTATCTGACCCACTTTCCCAAAGCTCTTTTGCAGGGTGGGAGGGCCGTTGCATGGGTGTAGCTTTGAATAAATAGCACTAGTAGGGAGTTAATAGGACAAGAAGCTGAGCAGCTCTTAGGGCAAGACTGAAGGAAAGGAAACATGATTAAGTATAGGGGAAGAGCCTTCAGAGAGAAAGCATCATAGAGAGATTTCCCATTTGGAGTGTGGAGTCAGACAGAGGCCCAAATCTTGGCTCTGCCACTAACCAACCGAAGGCTAATTTAATCTCTTTGCACCTCCATTTACTCAACTGCAAAGTGGGGCTATGTGTAGTCTCATTCAGCCCATTGGTAAGTACTTGTAAATGTAGACAAAAGAAGGTGATGCTGTCATCGGAGGAAGAGCAGTAAAATGAATCCCTCATACTTTGAAGACCCTAACCCTCTCTGAGAGACCCATACCCCATTCTGCCCCATAAGGCAGAGTCCAGAACATTTTGCTCCCTGGCACCCTTTCAGGATGAAGGCATGAGATGTGTTTCACCTGACATAAACACCTATATAGGACTTCAGTTTGTAAGTGAGTAGCCTAAGGAAAGAAAGAGGCTTTAAGGGGGACATCAACCTTCTGACACAAGTGACAGGCAATGGTGAAGATGTCCTGGTCTATCTACCACTTGCCACAGTGACGGGTTCCTGGCATCCAGGGAGAAGGGAGGAGGAGGGATGGCGGGCACGTTTGGTCACCATGCCAGTGCTGAAGCGTGGCTCTGAGTATTGATTTTGAAAGCTCAGCTTAGCTTCTAGCCCATTTCTCTGACCCTTCAGTGTATTCCATGCCCACCTAGCACTTTTTTAGAATGTGCTTCTTCCTTCCTAAAAGAGCCAGAGTGTATTGTTTATTTTCAACCAGCAATCCTTGTGGAGACAGTGGAGCTAACATCCATCACACCACGTTCAAGATATTCTCACATCATTAGGATTTTCATTTTACAGGTGAAGAACTGGGGCTTGGTAAGGTGCAATGACAGGAAGTGTGGCATACCACCTTTTGTCTGGCATGAGGAGGCATGATAATGGCACCATCAAATGCCAAATGTTATACTTAATCAAAAATTTCATGGAGAAACCACCATTGCTGTGTGGACTCTTTGTAAGCATCACTTACTAGCAAAGAATTGAGAGGAATGATGGGGGATAAAAAACATCTTTCAGTGTGTCTGAAACCTATAGAAAATAGCTAAGTACATTTTTCAGAGAAAATTCATGCCTTGATGAATTTGCCTCTGGGTGGCAAATTCACAAATCAACAAGCAGAGCACAGTGCCTCGAGCTGGAAAACAACTGAAATTCTAATAATGAACAACATAGCTGTTCTATTGTCTCCCCCTTCACTGCCCTTCATGCTAGCAGAATTATCTGCATGCAGGCATGCCCATCTTTATTACATTTTGAGATCCTTCAGGGCAAGATTGAGCTTTTACTTGTTTTCCAACTTTCTATTAAGGTATTTGTTATGGGAAGTTTCAAACATACATACATTCAAACAAGTAGAGAAAAAAATACAATGAAGCCCTACTCACCCATTACCCTTCTCAAACCATCATCAACTCAAGGCCAGTTTTGCTTCATCTGTTTCCTACTTTCCCCTCCTCTGGATTATTTTGGAACAATTCCTGGCAGCCAGTATCATTTCCCTCCACAAATGTTTGAACACGTATCTTTAAAAGATAATCATCTTTATAAAATATAATCACAATGCCATTATCCCTGCTGGTAATTATATAATTCATTAATTTTATGAGACGTTCAGTTAGTACTCACATTTCTTTGTCTCCAAAACATTTTTTCCTGCATGTTCACTTTAATTGGGATTGTCAAAAGGCCCATAAACTGCAGTTGGTAGATATGCTTCTTTTTTAATCCACAGTTTCTTTTCCTTCCTATTTTTGTTCTTCTCTTTAGATGTTGAAGAAACTGGCTTATCTGTGTTGTGGAGTTTCCCACAGCCAGGCCTTGGCTGACTATAAGACCATACTGTCATATAAAACATCCCTTGACCCCTTGTATTTACTATAAATTAGGTCTAGAAGCTTAGTTGATACAGGTTAGAATTTCTGGCAAGACTTGAAAGGCAGTAATACCTACTACCTCTATCATGAGGCGTGTATTTTCTGGTCCTCTCTGATATTAGTAGTAATTGATGATCACTGCTTAGAATCCTTATTTCATTAGACAATTGTGTTTTTCTGCTAGGACAGCCATAAAAAAATAGCATGGATTGAGGGGTTTCAACCACAGAAATTTATTTTCTCAAAGTTCTGGGAGGCAGGAAGTCGAAGAGCAAAGTTTCAGCCAGTTTGATTCCTGGTTAGAGCTCTCTCAGTGGCTTACAGAAGGCTACCTTCTCGCTGTGTTCTCACATAGCAGAGAGAGCTCTCGGGTCTTTCTCTTTTTGAAAGGGCACCAGACCTATCACATTATGGCTCTACCCTATGACCTCATTTAACCTTAATTACCTCTTTATAGGTCCTATCACCAAATAGAGCCACTCTGGGAGTTAGGGCTTCTTCACTGGGGGAGACACAATTGAGTTCATAGAAACATGTAAAATGTGACCTTCTGATCCTATCGTTTATGCTGCATTGATTAGCCTGAATCCCCCTCTAAGGAGAAAACTCCTCTCATTGACTATTTGGACACCCTCAGGAGTAGTTTATAACAGGAAAGATGAGGATTCTTTCCCTATATTACTGGTTTTCAAAAAATGAGTTTGTGTGTTAGTTGTCTTTGTTTTCCAATGCTTTTAAGATGTCTGACATACAGCAGGGGCTTAGTAAATGTTTATTGAATTGGGCTGAGCTACTTTCATATTGCTTATATGGACAATACTAAATTCTTTTAAGTCCCAATTTTCTTGAGAGCAACACTTTCCCTCCCAATTTTCCTGACAGTCCTCAGATTCAGATATTATTATGGTTAGTCTTTGAATAAGATCTACTTCTGCACCTTTTAGAGCAAATATGTCAGTACATGAGGGTACATGATGAAGCTCTCTGAGGTCTCAATCAGAATGTGGACAACAGATCTCAAGAAATCCCTGTAAAACAAGCCCTGCAACCCATCTACATAAGTTGATCAGCCCTTCACCTGGGCTAGACATAACTCAACATTCAGATTTTCACTTTATAATGTAATATTTGCCAACTGCACATCGTAGAGACTGGAGCCAACTTGTCTGTATGTCAGGCTGGGACTCAGCATGGAGGAGCCAGTGAGAACACAAGCAAATCAAGGACCATGTTTACAATAGCTCTAGTTTCAGTGAAAGAAACCAAGTAAGTAAAGTAACCCAGTAAAGAGGCTGTTCCCCAGTGAAGACAACCAGGAGGCTGGAAATGAGGATACCACCAGATCCTAGCTCTGTGAGTCCAAATGTTCCTTCTCGACTCCCCCGATGTAAACCCAGCCACAGGCACACAAACATACACACACATGCTCAAATGTATACATCTTCCACATAGTTTAACTGAGGCAGCAGAAGGATTTCCTTTCTTTGTTAAAATTGGCACAGTCAGATATCGGACGTAGACCTGTCTGGCTCCAGAGACAAGCTCTACTGCTACAATGGACTGCACCACCATTTGCTTGTTAATCTCGGCTTCTGCAAGCTACCTCAAATCCCTCCACACAATGGGTGGGACAACTAAAATTTATATATATACACATAAAATTCATTTATTTGTTTATTCAATATATACTGTAGATATATACTTGAATCTATATATGTGTCTATGTGTACGTGTGTATATATACATATACATCTATATACATATATAAATTTTTATAATCTTCTTTGCCACTGGAGCCCATGATTAGCACATTGTAGATGTGCAATAAATATGTATTAAATTAATGAATCCACTTATACAAACAGACCCAAATGTATGCAAGAGCAAATGAGTGTGGGGATAGAAGAATAAAACCATGTTACTAAATTTGCCTTCAGAATTACTCACCTGAGGTCTATGTGTTGCAACAATTCTGTTCCTTCCATAAATATTCTGAACAATATGTGGTGAATGAGTGCATGGCTAAAGTATGGCTAAATGACTCACTGTGGCTACTATATTCCATGGATATACAAGTATTCAAACAATTCCCATAAAGCAAACTGAAACAGGAAGCTACAAGCAGAGCATGCATTACAGAAAGCATGGTGTCCCACTGAAGAATGGTACCAAACAGTTCTGGCACCTGATCAAATTATGGGTCCCCGTGCTGTTGTTGTTTTTTTTTTTTTTCTATTATGAAAGGAAATGCAACATTGGCTTTTTTTTTTTCTAAAAGTCACTGAGACTTGAGTAACAAGATCTGAATATCTATACAGGGCCATTTGGTTGGTTTGCTTTGGTTTCATTTTATTTGTTTTAAGAATATGTGTTTTGAAGAGGTTTCATTTTCCATTCAAAAGCAAAGAGAAGAAGGGAATTTAGAGAGCATGCATCTGCCATGAATTGGCCACAATAGCAACCAGTTCCTTCCAAACCAACTCTGTCAATATATATTATGATAATGCAAAGTAAGGAAATAGAAACTCAGAGGTGAAGTGGTTTTCTCAAGGTTGAAAAGCAACTTAAGTGGCAAAGCTAAAGCCTGAATCCAGGTCTGTGGGCTTCAAAGCCCAAGGTCTTTCTTTTCCTTTTTTTTTTCTTTTTAATTTTTGAGAGAGACAGAATGCAAGTGGGGGAGGGGCAGAGAAAGAGAGAGACATAGAACCTGAAGCAGCTCCAGGCTCTGAGCTGTCAGCACAGAGCCCAACTCAGGGCTGGAATTCACACACCACAAGATCATGACCTGAGCTGAAGGCCCACACTCAACCAACTGAGCCACCCAGGCACCCCTCAAAGCTCAGGGTCTTTCTAAACATAGCTCAAGATCCCATCAAGCACAACCATGCTTTATTCCCCATTTGAGGAGCTTATCAATGTGCTCAGCATGAGCAGTGAGTATATCATAAACACTCTGATAGACTTTAGATAGTTTGCAGAGGCTGATTAAAATAGGTAAGCGGTTTTGCTCTTCCTGGGAGTGTCCTTCCTAATAACACATGGGGGACGGGATATGAAAACAGCAACAGAAATAATATAATACAATGCAAAACTTAGAGAAGAAGAAATACAATAGAATGATAGGAGTTTACAAGGAAAACATATATTTTCAAAGATCACTGTGTATCCTTTTAAGGTCCACAGATTTATACACATGTATTAAGGACTTTTTCTGATCACCTTAAATAGGTAAGAACACTTACCAAGCCAATCAAATGTGAATGAGTAGTAATGCTTTAGCAAAAATCACCATGCCAGCCAGCTACTGACAGAACAAATGGTTTTGCTACCAGTGAAATTCCTATAGAAATAAAGCCATTTGAACTGAATGGGTTTTGTACAATTTATTTCCAAAAATATCTCAACATAATGTAATTATCCTCAGAATTATTCTTCCCCAGTGATGGCACTGTTTAATCATAGGGCACAGCTACTCAAGCTGAAGTGGGCTTTGTTGGTGTTCAAAAATCATTTGGCAGATAGTCAGGCTTTACCCTATGTTAACTTTCTGTCAGTGAATATGGGAATGTAGGTGTCTCTATTTTCAAAACACTCAGCTCTATGAAGTCAAAAGAAATTTTTATCTTTCTTTTACCTCTAGAGCACCTAGAGAATGTTCACTCGTTCATGCAACAAATTGTATTCAGGGGGTTTATTTATGTCACTCTGGCTCTTGCCACAACCCACCAGAGTAAGTACAACAAATTCCATTTGCCCAAAGTCACTGAGTGGCAGGGTCAAGACTTCACTCACATCTGTCTGAATATCAAACTATCACACTACCTACCCTGCCTGCAACAATCTACCTATTATCAAAAGACTGCGTATGAATTTTTTTCAACTAAAAACAAGAAACTAAAATCACTATCACATAAGTGAAAACACTAAAAAAGGAAAGATTATGGAAATGAGGACCCAAAAGAAATTGTAAAGACATTTTAAATTTATGATCTCTCTTTTCTAACAGCTCTTCTTCTGTTTTTTTTTTTTTTGTGTGTGTTTGTTTGTTTGTTTGTTTGTTTGTTTTTGGAAATATCCAGATTATAATTAGAGTGGATAGAACCTTAGGCGGGTTTTAGGATCCCTATAGCCTGATAGTAATCTAGTGTAACTGATAATCTAGACTAACAGTATGGATGGAGCACCTAGGTGGCTCAGTCCGTTAAGCCTCCGACTTTAGCTCAGGTCATGATCTCATAGTTCGTGAGTTTGAGCCTCACATCAGGCTCTGTGCTGACAGCTTAGAGCCTGGAGCCTGCTTCAGATTCTGTGTCTCCCTCTCTCTCTCTCTCTCTCTGCTCCTCCCCCACTCATGCTCTGTCTCTCTCTCCCCTTCAAAAATAAATAAAAACATTAGAGTAACAGTATGGAATACACTAAAGATAGTATTATTCTTCAATCAAACATAGAAAAGAAGCTTTGTAGCAAGGTGCAAAAAAAAATATTTTTGTCCTTAATGATGATTAAAATCTTCACATAATTTTAATCTCCCACCAATATTCAAGAAAGACAAAACACTATGTCCCTTTATACCTACTATGCAAAAACCTGGTGTTGCCTGCCATTTTGCAAAAGTAACAGGGAACCAATTATAAGGGAGAGGGGTTTTATAAACCATCTTATGAATAACAACTGATTTTACCTCCAAAGCAAGTACCAGTTGATTGATAGTAGCTGCCCAGAATACTGTTCTCAAGGGAAGTGCAGGATTTACTGCAGTTCAGGACACAATTAACAATTATGTATAAGAGTGACTGCTGCCTTGCAGTATCTAGTGGGTTGAGTGGTATCTCCATAAAAGATCTGCCCACATCCTATTCCTAAGAACCTGCAAATATTACCTTATATGGTAAAAGGATGAAATTATCTTACATGTCAAAAGACATGACCAACTTAAGGATTTTGAGAAGGGTCCTTTATCCTATATTATCTAGGTGGGCCCTAAACCCAATGACAGGTGTCCTTCTAATAGTGAGGAAAGGAAATTTGACAGAAGAGAATGACACAATGTAACCACAGAGGCAGAGATTGGAGTCACAGGTCAAGGAATGCCAACAGCTAGCAGAACTGGGAGAGGCCAAGATGGGAGAGGATCCCATGGAGCCTCTGGAGGACCACAGCTCTACAGTTACCTTGATTTCAGACTTCTGGTGTACCTAAGTGTGAGAAAAAACAGGTTTAATCCATGCGGTTTGCAGTCATTTGTTACAGCAGCCATGGATAACTAACAAACCATGTGTCTACCATCTCTATAACTCAAGCTCTGTCATGCTAAAGATAGAAGAAGTGTGCTGAGAGAAAGAACAGAGCTTACTCAGAGGAGAGATTGCAGGCGGGATGCAACAACAGAAATTGGTGACTGGGGCAAATCTCAGCACAGAAATCAAGAAACTAAGTGATTCCAACCCAACAGCCTAGAATCACTGAGAGAGAAAGCATGGCAACGTGATTATATGCATGGGCTCTAGGTGCACACACTTAGGTCCAATGCATACCTGCTAGAGGCTTCACCTTGTAGAAATTGCTCAAACTCTCTGACTTTTCAGTTTCCTCATCTCCAAAATAAGTTAAATATCTATTTCATGGGGTTAGTGTGAGGGTTAATGGAGATAATTCATGGAAAGGAAAGGCATACTGCAGGGGATATTTTTGGTTCTGTTCCAGACCACTGCAATAAAGCTGCTATCACAATAAAGCAATATAATACATTCTTGGTTTCCCAGTGTATATAAAAGTTATGTTTATACTATACTGTCATCTAAGAGATGTGCAATAGTGTATTAAGTGTATAAAAACAATATATATACCTTTAATATAAAATAGTTTATTGCTAAAAAATATTAACCATCATCTGAGCTGTCAGTAAGTCATGATCTTTTTGCGGTAGAGGTCCTGCCTCAGTACTGATGGCTGATAATTGGTCAGGGTGGTGGGTTCTGAAGGTTGGGGTGTCTGTAGAAAGTTCACATACACCAATGACTCTTGCTCTCTGTCTCAAAATAAATAAATAATCATTAAAAAGAACATATAAATAAATAAACAAATGCTCATCTTTCTCAGACTGAAGCTTCTCGTGTTGAGAGTTCCGCAATGAGAAACAATCATATATACAAACCCCCTTATTGTCCCAACTTCCTGATGCACTGAGGGCAACTAACTGGGTGTAGAAAAACAGCAAAGGAGGGGGGAAATGGAGAGAGACGTAAACTAAGAAACAGGCTCTTAACTATAGAAAACAAACTGATGGTTACTGGAAGGAAGGTGGGTGGGGGATGGGGTAAACAGGTGAAGGGGATTAAGGAGGGGGGCACTTGTCATAATGGGCACCCGATGGTATATAGAAGTGTTGAATCACGATACTGTACACCTGAAACTGATATTGGACTGCGTGTTAACTAACTGGAATTTAAAAGAAAACTTTTTAAAATGGCAAAAAAAAAAAAAAAAAAAAAAAAAAAAAACAAAACAAGAAGCAAGAGACAAAGACCCTACCTGTTAAAGATGCCACATCTCTCAAATAGCAGACAGAGGGACGTGTGCCTTCTCTCTGCATTTCTTCTTGACACTGGAGATCTGGGCCAATGCCTTCCTGAAGACCAAACTGAGAGCTTCATTTCGTGTCTCCTGGACACACACACAAATGCTTCCAGAGACGCCCAAGTTTCTGGGCTTAAGTGTGATCGTCCACTTTGAAAATGAGTTGATTTCAGTTAAACAAAGAGGACACGATGGAGTTTTCTTTCCTCCCCTTCTTCTACTCTTGTCTTGTTCTATCTCTATGAGAGCATCTTGGGAAGAGGGAGAGAAGAGGTATGGGAGCCACGAGACATCTGGTCAGATCATCTTCCAGAGCCTGTGGAAGGAAGCCGAGACTGGCCTGGGGATCCTGGGGATCCCTGCAGCAAGGGCTCTCCAGGCTTCTTGCCACCAGAGACAAGCATGTCAGGGGAATGAGTTCCAGCCCATTCCTGCCCAGCGTCAGATCCTCTCAACTGCAAATCTGACCGGGACACTCCCTACTGACTGGACCAAAACTCCCTCAGGCTGGCACCACAAACTGAGACTTTTCCTCCCCACGTTTTTCTTCTCTCTCTCTTTTCATGGGTTTCAGATTTGGTCCATGGCCCAAAAGCTGTCTCTGCTTACTCTTCCTCCTTGATCCTTGACAGGACCTTCCCTGGTAAATCTCCTGCACACCTAGCCCCATCTAGTTGTCTGCTTCTCTGAAGGATGTGAATAAGAAGTGACTTTGCTAACATCAACCCTCATCAGTATTGTGTTCTAATGATGGTCAGTTGTGTTTTCCTTGAAGGACAGCAGAGGACAAGAGCCTCATACCTCACACAGTGCTTATGGATGTGATGGGGCCTCTTCAAGGCACTGGAAAGCTGAGAAGGAGTCAGAGGGAAAGTAAAGGGGAGCAGGGGTCTATGAAAGAGGAGAAAGGGGGACCTGGAGAAAGGGGGTCCATGGAAAGGAGATTAGGCAGGAACTCACAAAGCCATGTTGCTGTGAAAAAGGCAAGTCCTGAGTGCAGGACACGTAGGTAGAAACACAGTCTTAGGGAATAGGAAGCAATGTTTCCATTGACATAAACATTCATCAGGCCATTACAAAGTGATGCTTTCTACCATAAAGTGGTTCTAAAAGACACAGAAAAAGAAACCAGTAAAAGCACAAAGGAGCACAGATGGTTTCATTTTTTAAAGAGAATGATAGGTAATTCCTCATTGATTCTTGAACAAGCAGCAGGATGCAGACATTTTGAAAAAGAGAGATTAAGAGCACAGTTGAGAAGGAAGTAGAGCTGGGTATGATGGCTGGTGTTGCCACTCATCTTGGGTTAGTTATTCAACTTCTCTGATCCTCAATGTCCTTGTCTGATAATAGGGATGACAGCAGGACACCGTGAGTAGTCAATGCATGACAAGCACAAGAACATAGCATAGACAGCTAACAGTCACTGAACACAAATTGTTCACCAGGGCTTATGAGAAAGGCTTTATAGGGAATACTTAAGTTAATCAAAATGGATTATTACCCTAAGGTATATGGTGTCAAAAAGGAGTGAGTGACGTCAGTTACTGAACTAAATCTAGAGATTTTTAAAACCTATAAATATCAATGCATGAGATAGACAATGTCATTGTTTAAAGAAATTTTGATCTTATTACTCTAAATGCTACCCTGTTTAAGAAGTCTTCCCAGGGGAACCTGGTTGAGTCAGTCAGTCAAGTGTATGACTCTGAGATTTCAGCTCAGGTCATGATCTCATGGTTCGTGAGTTCAAGCCCCACATTGGGCTCTGTGCTGGCAGTGCAGAGCCTACTTGGAATTCTCTCTCTCCTCCTCCTCTACCTGCCCCTCCCTTGCTCACACTTTCTCTGTCTCTCTGAAAATAAATAAACAAATAATTTTTAAATAAATAAAAAAAGAAGTCTTCCCAGGTCAGATGTTTCCAGAACACAAATACCTTACAACTTGTATTGCAACAGCAAACCTTATAGAACCTGACACTAGAAGACATTCATAAATAATAAAATGACTACAAGTTTGAAGATGGTAACTTAAAGTCTGCACTTCTTCTTTTTCTTCCTTGGAAATCCTTCAAAAACAATGATGAAAACAAGAAACAAAATCACTCATCCATTTTTTGTGGAAACGGGGAAAAGCAAAAACCCCAAAACTCAAAATAGGTACACAATCTGTCAAAAACAGTGAAGATCAAGCAGAAGTGTGAGTGGGAAGAAGTCAAGAGACAGAAAGCCAAGTGGGACAGAAAGAACATGGAAAACAAGCTTGCAAAAAGAAAGAGAGGGGAGGGGAGGGAGGAGAGGGAAGGGAAGAGGAGGGGAGGGGAGGAAGGAGAGGGAAGGGGAGGGTTGGGGAGGGGAAGGAGGAGAGGAAATGGGAGGGGAGGGGAGCGGAGGGGAGGGAAGGGAAGGGAGAATGCCCTAAGGTATGAAATGCTCCTGGGATGACAAACTTCTTACTTGTGATGAAACGCTCCTGTCACAGGAGAATCATACACAAGTCAGTGGTAGACACCCATCTGTTTCAGGGACAGAGTGGGGGAAAAGGCTTTTCACTGATTATACAGCTATATCTATACCTAAATCTATATCTATAGATATATAAATATATATCTATCTCACAGATAGATCCTATATCAATTGACTGGAAAGAAGTACAAACTCACATGCACAAAATCATCAACAGTTATCTCAACTACCCTGAAACTGAGTTCTGGGCCTCCTGAGGATGAGTTTTAGGCAAATATATGAAAACATTCAGGTATTTCAAAAATTGATAATCAAAAAGAACCGATCCAGGATATATCTATTCAAACCCACCACAAGAAAATAAGTTAGAGAAAGAGAGAGAGAGAGAAAGAGTGAGAGAGAGAGAGAGAAGGCCAGATAAAGAAAGAACAAAATGCAGGGGGGAAAAAAGTCATCATGGAGCAGTTGAAAATTTAACCATACTGACACAAGCCTTTTTAAAATTAACAAAATATTACCATTTATAAAGAAAAGGTAAGGTCAAGATTCAAGAGCTGAGATGGAAAGGAGGGAAAACAGAAGGAAAGCAGAGAGAAAAGAAGCAACAGGTGATAAAGCATGAACTGACAAACCTCAGGAAAATAAAAATAGAAGAAAAAGTAAGCCATCACAGAAATGAACACAGAACTGGGAGAGACAGAATGAAGTATATCAATAATTACAGCAAAGGAGAAGACAAATAGTATAGAAAAAAAATCATGCAAAATAGAACATAAATGTAACAAAGTTTTGAAAAAAAAATAGGTTCACTTCCACCTAGAATGTAATGGTTGCAAAAGACCATCATTCCTCTGGGGGAAAAATGAGAAAATAGCAGATAAACGGGAGAAAATATACTTTTCTTTCAAGTTACTGAAGATCTGTGGAAACAAAGAAGTCTATGTAAATTCAATCACGAAAAGGAGCCAGCCTTCTGCAGGCGAGCAGAGATAAGTGTCACCGTCACCTCTGTGGAGGTATTTGCTGGGGCTGGGAGCACGGAGAAGTCCAGGAGGCAGCAGACCTGTGCAGACATAAGCAGAAACCACCCTATCTTTCAATAGCTATATGTTGTCTGGTGCAGTGGGACCAGAATCCCAACGAGCCCAAATCCAGGGCTGGGCTTTCCTGTTCACCAGTTTCTTTCCACCAGACCTTGGTGAGTAAATAGCGGTACAGGGACTTGTCTGGAAGACACAGAAGGATCTGACAGACTTGCACTGCTCAGATTGAAAAGAAATATGAACGAATAATGGGGGAGAATTTCCCCAAAAAGATAAAGATGTTAACCATGCAGTCAAGCTTAGCAAATCCTAAGCAAAATAAATGAAGGGATCCAGTCGTAGATACCTCAGAGTGAGCATTAAAAGAAAAAAGGGAAATCTTATACACAACCAGGGAAAAAAAAGCCACATAAAAATCAGGGTTAGGGGCACCTGGGTGGATCAGTCGGTTAAGCGTCTGACTTCAGCTCAGGTCATGATCTCACGGTTCATGAGTTCGAGCCCCACATCAGGCTCTATGCTGAGAGCCCAGAGCCTGGACCTGCTTTGGATTCTGTGTCTCCCTCTCTCTCTACCCCTTACCTACTCACACTCTGTCTCTCTCTGTCCCAAAAGTGGATAAACATTTTTTAAAAAATTAAATCAGGGTTAAAAAACAAAAATGAATTACAGCTGACTTCTCATCAAAATAATGGAAGCAATGGCAGAAGGAAGGTACCTTTAAAATGCTGAAATGAGAAAACTACCAATTTTAAGTTGTAGTGAATGTATCCTTCAAAAATAGGCAAAGATAAAGACATTTTTAGATGAACAGATGTTAAGTGAATTTGTCCTCATCAGATTCATACTACAAAAAACACTAAAGGAAGTTCTTCGTGTTGAAGAGAAGTGATTCCAGATAGAAGTCCAGACCTATGGGAAGAAACTAAGGACATTACAAGGAATAAATATATGAATAAATATAAAAGACTTACTTACATATTTACAAAAATAATGTTGATCATTTGAAGCAAAAATGGCATTTAAGTAAAGAAAAGAAAGATGGATTGTTTGATAAGCAGTTTGGGAACAGATGGTTAGTAACCTGGAAAAAAATTAAGTTGCCTTTGTTTTTCATACCTTAGATTAACATAAGTTTCAAATGGATGAAACATTATAATGAAACCGTAGAGAACTGGAATAATCTCTGGAGAAAACATTTGTTAATCTGAATATGGGGAAGAACTTTGTAATAGGACTTTAATGCCAGGAGCATAAAGTTTTAAAGTTTAATTCATTCACTCCCAAAATTCAAATTTTTATGCTTGGTAAAAGCATAAAGTCAAAAGTCATCCAAGAAATAGAGGGAAACTGCTTTTGTAAATCATATTACAGACCAAGAGGCAACCATGGTAAAAAATAAATAAATAAAAGGTATGCTAGAAATCAATAAGACTAAAACTCTAGTAGAGAAATAGGCAGAGTCCATGAAAGGCTATGAAAGGCCATTCACAGAGAAACACATAACAAGGGGCTCTACTTTAGATATGCTAAGAAGAATGCAAATTAAAAGTACACTGTAAGATCATTTTACACCAAAAGTGGTCACTGTATATTCATCTCAAAGACCCATGCCCTTTGTGGTAAGACTGTGTCAACAATGACTTTCACCCTTCCTTACAGAGGACACAGCCCTTCTAGATGGCACATTAGTCAGTGTTCATAAAAGTTACAAATGAATGTATTCTCCAATCCAGCAATTCCATTTCTACAAAATTTGACCTATAGAAACAATCAAGCAAGTACAGATTTAATCAATGAAATATTGTTTGTAAAAGTAAAATGAATAGAGTCAACTCAAAAGCCTGTCACTGAGGGAACAGATACATTAATCATAGTACATTCCTGTAAAAGGAAACTATAGCCATAAAAACAAGGAAGCAGGGTGTCTGGGTGGCTCAGTGCATTGAGCCTCCAACTCTTGATTTCAGTTCAGATCATGATCTCATGGTTCATGGGATTGAGCCCCATGTCAGTCTCTGCACTTAGAGTGCAGCCTGCTTGGAATTCTCTCTCTCTCTCTCTCTCTCTCTCTCTCTCTCTCTCTCTCTCTCTGCTCCTCCCCCACACGTTTCTTTCCTTGTTCTATTTCTCTAAAAAAAAGGAGGAAGCTTTACAAGATAGGTTGTCAAGCAGAAAAAATTAAAAATGCAAAACAGTGTGGATTCCAGAACAACTTTAAGAAAAAGAAAGAAAAATATTTTTAATTGAATACGCATAAATATCTGGAAGGATTCACCAGACTGATAACATTGAAAGCCCTCACAAGGGATGGAGAGTAAAGAGCATAGAATGGAAGATTGGATGAGAAAGGAGGCTTTTTATTTTATGTCCTTTCATACTTTATGATTTTTTAAGCAAAAATTATTTATTCCCTATTCAAACCCTATATAAATACAATACAAGTTTAAAAAATAAACATACTATCTTGGTCATGTTGAATTTGGTTGGAAGAGTAAGAAAGGAAAGCATTGTTTCAAAGAAAGAGGGAACCTTTCCAGTCCCTTCCCTTTCCCTTTTGTGGAAAATAAATCCAAACCTCATGGAAACTGGAAAATCCTCAATCCTGTGTCTCTCCCTGAGAGGTTGTCACCTTCCTTCTCTCCTGTGTCTGATGCCATTCTCCTGTCTGGAGGCCAGCCACCTTGAAACAGCCCCTAGTTCTGACCTGCCCTAATATAGGCTCTCTCACCACTTTACATCAGTACTCACTCTTGTCTCAGCTCCAGATTCTTAGCCTGTCTCACATACTCTGTCTACACCTCAAGTACATGTATGTCCAGGAGACAAACTCTAACTGCTCTGGCAAACATCACCCCTGGACACGGATGGTTGGCATGACAGAAACACCAGTGCAATGGGTAGGGCTGATTATCCCCCAAAAAAGAACAAATAATGGGTGTCTGTAAACAAAAAAGACAGAAATAAGTTAAGCTGGCAGTAGGGGAATTTAGTACTGACCCTAACGTTATTTTCCCCTGTCTCCACTGTGGGCAAAGATCATAAGATACAATTAGAAGATACCAGATAACTAAACCATAAGTTTTATGTCTCCGTGTATCAGTTATCTATTGCTATAACATTACCACACACTTAGCATCTTCAACTACCACACATTTGTCATCTCAGAGTTTGTGAGTTGGAAGTCTAGGCATTGCTTTTTTGAATTCTCTGCAATAAAAATGTTGGCCAGGACAGGTTCTCATCTGAGGTTCTCCTGGGGAAAGGTCCACTTCCAAGCTTGGATGGTAATTAGCAATATTCTGTTCCTTGCAGACTGCCAAACTGAAAGTCTCAGTGTCTTGCTGGCCAGAAATCACCCTCAGCTCTTTGCCACATGGCTGTCTCCACAGGGAAGTCTATAAGATGGAAGCTTGCTCTTCAAGGCCAACAAGGAAGAAAACATCTCCTCAGAGATTGGAAGTTATATTGTCTAATGTAATCCCATATACAATTCCATACATCCTGACCCCTTTGCCATATTCTATCAGCTGGAAGCAAGTCACAGGTCCCTTCCTCCCTCAAGAGGAAGGGACCACACAAAGCAGAAAATACCAGAAAGCAGAGAAACTGGCGGCCTCTTTAGAATCTATCCACCACATCCAGCACCACAAGAGATAAAAAATAATAATATTTTCTGATCCAAAATCTTATCCCTGATCTTTAAGTAGTTGTTTGACTTCTCTGTGTAAATATTCATCTCCCACTGCTTGGTCTCTACACCTAATTTATGAGTACTCTCTGGGCAGGGATGATTTGATGGCCTATTGGTTGGTGGCTGAGTTTTTTGTTGGTAATTCATACCCCATTTCTATTCCACCCCCTACTAGTTCAGTTAAGTATCTGAAAACTCTTAGTGGAATGCATTTCTTTATTATCAGTGTCTCTATTTGAGAGGTGGCTCTGTGCTGACAGCTCAGAGCCTGGAGCCTGCTTCAGATCCTGTGTCTCCCTCTCTCTCTGCCCCTCTCCCGCTCTTGCTCTGTCTCTCCCTCTCTCTTTCAAAAATAAAATAAACATTTTTTTTAATTTAAAAAGAAAGAGAGATCTGGATATTATATTAAAGAAGTGCCTTGGGAAAAAGTTGCTGCAAGGCAGAGAGTAGGTGAAAGTCAGCCCTGTACTTCAAATCAAGGAGGCTGTATTTAAAGGGGTCAGTGGCAGGTCTTATATCACACTGCTAATTCCAACATCTTATTAATCTCATCTCCAGAGTTATTTCCAGGAGTAGAAAGTGAAAAAGCTTTTGAACTGTTTCCATTGGCCAACTGAGAAACCTCCTTTAAACTGTTTTTAATGTTGCATTTGTTCTTAAGAACTTTCAGGAATTCTAAATTTAACTCCATCAAGAAAATATCTGAGAATGCAACTCCTCCCTCTAAGAAAATTATTTTGAGTTTTCTTTTACGGAAACATGACATGCCAAACGTTTCCAGCAGTGTTGTTTGTTTTTATAGAGCAAAACTCACAGCGTGGTTTTCCACTCAACTGTGAGCAAAACAATAGCAGTAACGTGAATAAATCCCATTTCTAAAGCAGTATCCTTACATATTGCTTGGCTCTTGTAAGACGCCCTATACAGCAAAAGAAATTACTGGCTTTTAGTTTCCTACATGGGCTTTTTACTTCATGTTCTTGAAGCCCTTTATATGAAGATTTCTTTAACCATACATCTTACATCTAAAAAAATTAATGAACTCAAACATGTATTCTTGAGGCATATTGCACTGTAAATAAAACACTAAGAATCTAGGACACAAGCAGAGAGAGACAAAGAGATAGAAACAATTGTTCAACCCATCCTGTTTCTTTTTCTTGTTGTTGTTCTATTTTATTTAATTTTTTTAATATGAAATTTATTGTCAAATTGGTTTCCATACAATACCCAGTGCTCATCCCAAAAGGTGCCTTCCTCGATACCCATCACCAACCTCCCCTCCCTCCCACCCAAAATCTACCCTCAGTTTGTTCTCAGTTTTTAAGAATCTCTTATGGTTTGCCTCCTTCCCTCTCTGTAACTTTACCCCCCTCCTTCCCCTCCTCCTTGGTCTTCCGTTAAGTTTCTCAGGATCCACGTAAGAGTGAAACCATATGGTATCTGTCTTTCTCTGTATGGCTTATTTCACTTAGCATCACACTCTCCAGTTCCATCCACATTGCTACAAAAGGCCATATTTCATTCTTCCTCATTGCCACGTAGTATTCCATTGTGTATACAAACCACAATTTCTTTATCCATTCATCAGTTGATGGACATTTAGGCTTTTTCCACAATTCGGCTATGGTTGAGAGTGCTGCTATAAACATTGGGGTAAAAGTGCTCCAATGCATCAGTACTCCTGTATCCCTTGGGTAAATTCCTAGCAGTGCTAGTGCTGGGTCATAGGGGAGATCTATTTTTAATTTTTTGAGGAAACTCCACACTGTTCTGCAGAGCAGCTGTGCCCGTTGCATTCCCACCAACAGGGAAAGAGGGTTCCCGTGTCTCCAACATCCTCGCCAGCATCTATAGTCTCCGGATTTGTTCATTTTAGCCCCTCTGACTGGCGTGAGGTGGTATCTGAGTGTGGTTTTGATTTGTATTTCTCTGATGAGGAGGGATGCTGAACATCTTTTCATGTGCCTGTAGGCCATCCGGATGTCTTCCTTAGAGAACTGTCTATTCATGTTTTCTGCCCATTTCTTCACTGAATTATTTGTTTTCCGGGTGTGGAGTTTGGTGAGCGCTTTATAGATTTTGGATACTAGCCCTTTGTCCAATATGTCATTTGCAAATATCTTTTCCCATTCCATTGGTTGCCTTTTAGTTCTCTTGATTGTTTCCTTTGCAGTGCAGAAGCTTTTTATCTTCATGAGTTCCCAATAGTTCATTTTTGCTTTTAATTCCCTTCCCTTTGGAGATGTGTCAAGTAAGAAATTGCTATGGCTGAGGTCACAGAGGTTTTTTCCTGCTTTCTCCCCTAGAGTTTTGATGGTTTCCTGAATCACATTCATGTTCTTTATGCATTTTGCGTTTGTCTTTGTGAGTGTTCTAAGAAAGTGATCTAGTTTCATCCTTCTGCATGTTGCTGTCCCATTCTCCCAGCACCATTTGTTAAAGAGACTGTCTTTTTTCCATTAGATATTCTTTCCTGCTTTGTCAAAGATTAGTTGGCCATACTTTTATGGCTCTAGTTCTGGGGTTTCTATTCTATTCCATTGGTCGATGTGTCTGTTTTTGGGCTAATACCATGCTGACTTGATGATGACAGCTTTGTAGTAGAGGCTAAAGTCTGGGATTGTGATGCCTCATGCTTTGGTCTTCTTCAAAATTACTTTGGCTATTCAGGGTCTTTTGTGGTTCCATATGAATTTTAGGATTGCTTGTTCTAGCTTAGAGATGAATGCTGGTGCAATTTTGATTGGGATTGCATTGAATGTGTAGATAGCTTTGGGTAGTATTGACATTTTGACAATATTTATTCTTCCAATCCATGAGCACAGAATGTTTTCCCATTTCTTTATATCTTTTTCAATTACCTTCATAAGCTTTCTATAGTTTTCAGCATACCGATCTTTTTCATCTTTGGTTAGGTTTATTCAGAGGTGTTTTAACCTTCTTGGTGCAATTGTGAATGGGATCAGTTCCTTTATTTGTCTTTCTGTTGCTTCATCATTAGTGTATAAGAATGCAACTGATTTCTGTACATCGATTTTGTCTCCTGCGACTTTGCTGAATTCATGTATCAGTTCTAGCAGATTTTGGTGGAGTCTATCAGATTTTCCATGTATTATATCATGTCAGCTGCAAAGTGTGAAAGCATGACTTCCTCATTGCCAATTTTGATGGCTTGATTTCCTTTTGTTGTTTGATTGCTGATGCTAGCACTTCCAACACTATTGTAAACAACAGCGGTGAGAGTGGCCATCCCTGTCGTGTTCCTGATCTCAAGGAGAAACCTCTCAGTTTTTCCCCATTGAGGGTGATATTAGCTGTGGGATTTTCATAAATGGCTTTTATGATGTTTAAGTATGTTCATTCTATCCCGACTTTCTCAAGGGTTTTTATTTAGAAAGGGTGCTGAGTTTTGTCAAATGCTTTTTCTGCATTGATTGACAGGATCATATGGTTCTTTTCTTTTATTACTGTGATGTATCACATTGATTGATTTGCAAGTATTGCACCAGCCCTGTAGCCCAGGAATGAATCCCACTTGATCATGGTGAAGAATTCTTTTTATATGCTGTTGAATTCGATTTGCTAGTATCTTACTGAGAATTTTTGCATCCATATTCATGAGGGATATTGGCCTGTAGTTCTCTTTTTTTACTGGTTCTCTGTCTGGTTTAGGAACCAAAGTAATGCTGGCTTCATAGAGTGAGTCTGGAAGTTTTCCTTCCCTTTCTATTTTATGGAATAGTTTGAGAAGGATAGGTATTATTTCTGCCTTAAATGTCTGGTGGAATTCCCAAGGGAAGCAATCTGCTCCTGGACTCTTATTTGTTGGGAGATTCTTGATAACTGATTCCATTTCTTCACTGGTTATGTGTCTGTTCAAGTTTTCTATTTCCTCCTGTTTGAGTTTTGGAAGTGTGTGGGTGCTTAGGAATTTGTCCATTTCTTCCA
The DNA here is from genome assembly GCF_018350175.1 of Felis catus. Lineage (NCBI taxonomy): Eukaryota > Metazoa > Chordata > Mammalia > Carnivora > Felidae > Felis > Felis catus. Next base: position 4,957,817 of record NC_058377.1, on the reverse strand, counting down.
GGGTGTCCAATTTGTTGGCATATAATTTTTCATAATACTCCCTGATAATTGCTTGTATTTCTGAGGGATTGGTGGTAATAATTCCATTTTTTTTTTCATGATTTTATCTATTTGGGTCATCTCCTTTTCTTTTTGAGAACCTGGCTAGAGATTTATCAATTTTGTTTATTTTTTCAAAAAACCAACTCTTGGGTTCATTGATCTGCTCTACAGGTATTTAGATTCTATATTGTTTATTTCTGCTCTGATCTTTATTATTTCTCTTCTTCTGCTGGGTTTTGGTATCTTTGATGTTCTGCTTCTATATCCTTTACATGTGCTGTTACATTTTGTATTTCAGATTTTTCTTGTTTCTTGAGATAGGCCTGGATTGCAAAGTATTTTCCTCTCAGGACTCCTTTCGCTGCATCCCAAAGCGTTTGGATTGTTGTATTTTCATTTTCACTTGTTTCCATATATTTTTAAATTTCTTCTCTAATTGCCTGTTTGACCCATTCATTCTTTAGTAGGGTGTTCTTTAACCTCCATGCTTTTGGAGGTTTTCCAGACTTTTTCCTGTGGTTGATTTCAAGCTTCATAGCATTGTGGTCTGAAAGTGTGCATGGGATGATCTCAATTCTTTTATACTTATGAAGGGCTATTTTGTGACCCAGTATGTGATATATCTTGAAGAATGTTCCATGTGCACTTGAGAAAAAAGTATATTCTGTTGCTTTTGGATGCAGAGTTCTAAATATATCTGTGAAGCCCATCTGATCCAATGCATCATTCAGGGTCCTTGTTTCTTTATTGGCCGTGTGTCTAGATGATCTATCCATTTCTGTAAGTGGAGTGTTAAAGTCCCCTGCAACTACCACATTCTTATCAATAAGGTTGCTTATGTTTGTGATTGTTTTATATATTTGGAGGCCCTCGTATTTGGCGCATAGACATTTATAATTGTTAGTTCTTCCTGATGGATAGACCCTGTAAGTATTATGTAATGCCCTTCTTAATCTCTTGTTACATCATTTAATTTAAAGTCTAGTTTGTCTGATATAAGTATGGCTGCTTCAGCTTTCATTTTACTTCCAGTAGCTTGATAGATAGTTCTCCATCCCCTCACTTTCAATCCGAAGGTGTCCTCAGGTCTAAAATGAGTCTCTTGTAGACAGCAAATAGATGGGTCTTTTTTTTTTATCCATTCTCATACCCTATGTCTTTTGGTTGGAGCATTTAGTCCATTTACATTCTGTGTTATCATAGAAAGATATGGGTTTAGAGTCATTGTGAAGTCTGTAGGTTTCATACTTGTAGTGATGTCTCTGGTACTTTGTCTCACAGAATCCCCCTTATGATCTCTTATAGGTCTGGTTTAGTGGTGATGCATTCCTTCAGTTTTTTATTTGTTTGGGAAGACCTTTATCTCTCCTTCAATTCTAAATGACAGACTTGCTGGATAAAGGATTCTCGGCTGCATGTTTTTTCTGTTCATCACATTGAAGATTTCCTGCCATTTCTCTCTGGCCTGCCAAGTTTCAGTAGATAGATCTGTCACTAGTCTTATCGGCCTCCCTTTATATTTTAGAGCATGTTTATCCCTAGCTGCTATCAGAATTTTCTCTTTATCCTTCTATTTTGCCAGTTTCACTATGATATGTCATGCAGAAGATCGATTCAAGTTACGTCTGAAGGGAGTTCTCTGTGCCTCTTGGATTTCAATGCCTTTTTCCTTCCCCAGATCAGGGAAGTTCTCAGCTATGATTTCTTCATGTACACTTTCAGCACCTTTCCTTCTCTTCCTCCTCTGGAATCCAATTATCCATATATTATTACATTTAATTGTGTCACTTAATTCTCTAATTCTCCCCTCATACTCCTGGATTTTTTTATCTCTCTTTTTCTCAGCTTCTTCTTTTTCCATAATGTTATCTTCTAATTCACCTATTATCTCCTCTGCCTCTTTAATCTGAGCTGTGATCACCTCCATTTTATTTTGCAGCTCATTTATAGCATTTTTTAATTCCTCCTGTTTCTTAGTCTCTTGATCTTTGTAGTAATAGATTCTCTGCTGTCCTCTATACTTTTTTCAAGCCTAGTGATTAATTTTATGACTATTATTTTAAATTCATTTTCTGTTACATTGCTTAAATCGTTTTTGATCAGTTCGTTAGCTGTCGCTACTTCCTGGAGTTTCTTTTGAGGGGAATTCTTCCATTTCACCATTTTGCATAGTCACTGGAATAGTGAGAAACTGCAGGGCTCTTCCCCTGTGCTGTCTGGAGAAGCTTGTGTTGGTGGGCGGGCCACAGTCAGACCAGATGTCTTCCCCCAGCCCACTGCTGGGGCCACAGTCAGACTGGTGTGTACCTTATCTTCCCTTCTCCCAGGGGCAGGATTCACTGTGGAGTGGTGTGGCTCCTGTCTAGACTACTTGCACACGGCCAGGCTTGTGGTGCTGCTTAGATGGGATCTGGCGTATTAGCCAGGGTGGATCCAGAAGGTGCAAGGGGCGTAAGGAGCAGACTCAGCTTGCTTTGCCTTAGGTTGTCTGCTTCAGGAGGGACCCTGTGGTACTGGGAGGGAGGCAGACCCATCAGAGGGATGGATCCACAGCAGCACAGCATTGGGTGTTTGTGCAGTGCAAGCAAGTTCTGTGATGGGAACTGGTTCCCTTTGGGATTTTTGGCTGGGAGATGGGCGAGGGAGATGGCACTGGCAAGTGCCTTTGCTCCCCACCAAGCTGAGCTCTGTTGTCTGGGGCTCAACAACTCTCCCTCCCATTGTCCTCCAGCCCTCCCACTCTCAGAGCAAAGCTGTTGACTTGTAACATTCCAGACGTTAAGTCCCACTGGCTGTCAGAACTCATGCAGTCCAGCCCCTCCACTTTTGCAAGCCAGACTCGGGGGCTCTGCCTTGTCGGACAGGCTGCCCCTCCACTGCCCTGGCTCCCTCCCGCCAGTCTGTGTAGTGTGCACTGCCTCTCAGCCCTTCCTACCCTCTTCTGTGGGCCTCTCATCTATACTTGGCTCCAGAGAGTCTGTTCTGCTAGTCTTCTGGCAGTTTTCTGGGTTATTTAGGCAGAGTGGTTGGAATCTAAGTGGTCAGCAGGATGAGGTGAGCCCAGCGTCCTCCTACACCGCCATCTTCCTTCAACCCATCCTGTTTCTTAATGGCCATTTCTCCTCCTCATTTTCTTTCCCTTCTTTATTTCCCATCCCTTGAAAAATATTACTTTGTACCATCTCTGTTGCTAGTTCTAAATTAGCTTTTTAAACTGCTTTTATCCTGAGGCAGGGCTGAACATACTAACACACAAAAATGTTCACAATAGAGTAAGGGAAACAAAAATCAAAACAGTTATAGTAGGAGTCCAATTTTTGTGTTTATATATACATAATAAGTTATAGGAAATACATATGTTTTTTCTGGCATTTAAATCTATTTACTCTATTAATATGTATCAATAGACTTATGATGGGAAAGAAAGATTAAAATGCTAGAAAGATACCTATCAAATTTTTAATAGAGTGGTGTGGGGGAATGACAATTGGAAAATGGGACATTCAGTTGATAGGTATGAATTTCCTTGCTTTTAAAAAATAAATGTCACTTACAAAGAAAAAATGTTAATGCTTTCAAACTGCACCTCTTGCACAATATCCAGTGATGCCCAAAGCTGCCCAATTTTGTTCTGCCTACACTGCAGGATTTTGACAAGGATGGAACTCAGTGGTGACTGTTTCCCCTGCTATTACCACAAATGTCATTATCTCAAAAACAGATGTGCTACCTACAATGCAGACCTACACGCATGCACCTTGCCCTGGGAACTTGCCCCACGTGTCCTGTCAGCACTCCATGGCACCTGTCTCCACAGAACCTCCTCCAAGCATTCCAGCCACTACCCTAAGAGCAGAGCATTGCACCTGCCTGCAACTGTCAGGTTTGGGAAGTTAGTCAATGCTTCCCCTGGGAAAGCTAATCACTGTTTTCAAAAGCTCAATTATAAAAGAAATCACCACACAAATGGGAACCCAGAGAATAATCTCAAAAACAATAATAAAGGCATAAAACCTCATACTTAGCACGTTATACTTGCCCATTTCTTTTTTGATTCTCACAATAATTCTGTGAGCTAAGAGAGGCAAGAGCTTACAGAGAGTCTCCGCTTTTTGCTGCTTTGCAATTCGCCCATGTGCTTACCCAACTCCACCAAAAATCCTTTCACTTTGTGTTTTGCTGATTCATTTGCTTAATCATCACCTCACCTTCTATCTCCAAAAAAGCTCCAGACCTTTGTATCTAGGGAACATAGCTGAAATAAGCATTTTTCTTCTGGGAAGAAACACAGTAGAGAAGAGCCTGACAGCTAGAGTCAGAAAGACTTCTGATCTAATCCTGGCTCTGCTACTTAGTAGCTCATGCAGTCTTGGTCACATTACTTAACCCACTAACCCTCAATTTTCCCATCCATAAAACAGGGATCATAATTCCTACTTAAGAGGGCTGTTGTAAGGATTAGATGAGAACATGGGATGAAGCAGCTGGCTTTAAGGAACCTCGCTAAGCATTTGGACCTTGGCAAAATCCTTTCCCTGGCCCCATCTGCTGGCGATAAAGAGTAAAGTCATGGCTACAATGAAGGAAAACCGTTTTCACCAGGTAGCTGTTCTTGGACTCACATGAGTTACAGAAACTCGTAACATTGAAAAGCAGGAATCGACTGTATCAATGTCTCTGTGTAGTAGTAAAAGAAACCAAAGGATGCAAGGCAGAGTCACGCAGCTCGCTGGGAAGAGAACTGCAGACTCAGAGTCCACAGAAGCCAAACCGAAGAGGTCTGTGGGTAGAAGGAAGGGAAGACAGGCTTCCAAGTCTGGCTCCACTGCTGTTCTCGGGGAAATCTCTTCCCCTCCTCAGAACGCTTGGCTCCTTTCTATATCTGTTCCATACAGACAGATACATACATTTTTGTGTTTTACAAACTTTGCGAAAGGCTTGGAGTAAGGATGCTATACACTGCTTATACATAAGCATTAACACTGATGAGTGGACATCACAGTCTGGAAAGTTCTTCAGCAAATTGACACCAGCACCTTCTCCCTAAGAGCCTCTTTCTGGAGACGCCAGCTTTCCACCACAGAACTCAGACTCCTTTCTCCCTTAAGTCTCTTTTACCTCCAATTCCTTTACGATTTTCCAGAAAATGTCAATTGCCACTTGCTCCTAAGCCCTGGACCAGTATTTGCACCAGCACATCCATTAATAAGACCCATTCACATCAAGGCCCATCTTTCTGGGTCACACCCTTCAGACACACCAACTGTCAGAGACAACAGCTTCGTTTCTGTCTGTCCATACCCAAAAATCTCTGTAAATAAAAGGGCACAGTGTAGATATTTACAGAAGGACCAACCCTCCCCCACAGTCTCTCCCTAAACTTGCAAGTAAACCTGAGAAAGCAGAGGCAGCTACAGTTACATTATATCTTTACATTGCATTTTTTGTTCATCCTACTACTCAAAGAAACAATACAGACTGAGGCTGATTACTTTTGAATATTAAAGAGCGAAGTGAAGTCAAAAATGACATATCCCTAAACTCAGGAAATTGGAAGGAGAAGGTGTCGAGATGCAGGATGGACTCTTTGGTTTGGGAAGCTCAGGGTCAGAAGTCCCTGGCGTTGAGCACACGGACGTGTCCAGTTGTGCGCAGGACATGTGGGCACAGAGTAGAGGGAAGAGGTCAGCGCTGGAGCTTAGGTGACACACAGCTCCCAAGATGACATAAGAAAGATGACTAAAACAAGACAGGAAGCTGTGCTCCTCAAAAAGAAAGGGGTGCAAGGAAACAACAAAGCTCAAGCCTCAGGCAATGCCTACAGTTAGCAGTTGCTGGGGAAAAGAAAAAACAATGACACAGAAGAACCGTGAGTATCTTAGAGACTAGAAGAGCCTCAAAAGAGAATCAAAACAATGTGCTGTCACAAAAGCCACAGCAACAGATAACTTCAAGGGAGAGTGGGAAGTAGGATCAGAGGCTCCATGTAGTTCAAAGATAATTGCTTCACAAGGTCTGCAAAAGGGCAGGAATCTCTTACCACTTCAGTTCTGCAGTGTGTTGGGAATAAAATTCAAGTTTCAAGTTGGTAGTAGCATCAGCAACTTTATCTAACATTTACTGAGCACTTAAGCTATGCCCAGTTGCCAGATGAAATACAGGATGCTCATTTAAATTAGAATGGTAGGCAAATAATGAGTAACTCTTAGTGTATCTTCCATTTCATATAAATAACTGTTTAGTATAGGTATATCCAATTGCACATAAAAGAATCTGAAATTCACATTTAACTGGGCATCCTGTATTTTTAAATCTAGCAATCCTACATACACAAGGCACTACCTGAAGTATTTTATATACCTAACCCATTTAATCCTTCTAACATCCAGTTCATTTAGGAGATCTGTTGCATTTCGTTCTTCTCTCTCCTGAGAAAGCCATAAAGGATTTGTATTGACAATAGGGGATAAGTCTACTTTTGCATATTTGCATTGATTAATATAGCATATTATGGCATATTTGTGCCAGGAATACAAGGAATAAAAAGACACTATTTCCTCCAGTATGGAGTTTATTATGTAGTCTTCCTCTCTCAAACCCTCATGAAAAGAAAGCCAGTATGATCACACTGTGTATGCATGTATGTGTGGGTGGGTGTGTCTAGGAGCTTTAAAGACACTCAAAAAAATCTAAAATGAAATGCTGACTGTCTAGCACCATACCATATAAATGACCAGCACTGGCAAGAGTATTAGGAACATGCAAATCATCTTTTATTCCATATGCATAATTGTCTAGAAGGTAGAGGTAGATTAGAATTAAAGAATGGGTATTTCCATAATACCTTAAAGATATAAAGAAAAAAACAGCAGTGTTGAATATAATTCATCTGATCCAGTGATCTTATTTATTAAAAAGTCTTGAATTTTCAGGGGTGCCTGGGTGGCTCAGTCAGTTAAGCATCTGAGTTCAGCTCAGATCACTATCTCACAGTTCATGGGTTTGAGCCCTGCAATGGGCTCTGTGCTGACAGCTCAGAGCCTGGAACCTGCTTTGGATTCTGTGTCTCCCTCTCTCTCTGCCCCTCCCCTGCTCATGATCGCTCTCTCTCTCTCTCTCTCTCTCTCTCTCTCTCTCTCTCTCTCTCTCTCTCCAAAACAAATAAATAAACTTTTTTTTTAAAGTCCCGCATTTCACCCTACATAAATAAGGCAAACATAGGTCCCTGAACTGGTACAACAAAATTGGTTTGAGAACTGCTAAACCCATTAGAACTTCTAGTTCACTGTCTTAATAAGCTACAATGTTAACACAAATCTCAAAATTTATATCATGACCTGTTTAAGCAGTGGAGTCTAATATACATTTTTATGTAACTTATCAAAGAGTCAATTCTTGATTATAGATGTGCTTAGGAATACAGCAAAAGGAGCCTGGAATTAAGTATAAAACAACCTAAGAGAGTTTTCCTACATCATTACTTACTAACATTCTATGATTTCTCTTTGAGCCTAAATTTTCTTATCTGCAATGATCCTTGCCTATTACAAAGGGTCACTAGGCAAACTTGTGTCCATAAAAGTGTACCATAAATTATAAGTACTATACAAGTGGAAGGAGACCTCATTGTTATTAATTATTGCAAGAATAGAAGGAAATATGGTTCATGTAACACAAATTTGATTAATATGATTTTGGAATTCACCTGATACAAACTAATTTTGCATTTAACAATATGATATTTCAAAAGCATAGTATATAGTACAAAGCATTTTTGTCTCATTTTACCCACTGTGTTAGTAATTGCCTCATATTAACAATGAGAGTCTTATACTCCATGGTTTTTCCAAGGTCTGTTCATCTCTATGATATCTAAATCTACAATGACAGTAGGACAAAATGGCACCTAAGCATTGGTAGGTGCTGGTGTAAAGCGAGCCTAGCTTTAAATTTTTGTTGCAAATATTCACAAAGTATGTAAATAATTCACATGTGGAACATGAAATCAAAATTCTAAAATATCAAGGTTTTATTCCTTCTGTCTCAGATATCTTTCTTAACAGAATTCAGCCTGATAATGTGTTCATCTTGCAAATATTTAGGAGGTCAAGTCATACTGAGTGTTGGCAAACAAAGGTCTTTGAGATCAAGGGGTTTATATAGTCAAGAGTAGAGACAATTAGAAAACTGAGTTCCTTGGGGTGCCTGGGTGGCTCAGTCAGTAAAGCTTCTGACTCTTGGTTTGGGCTCATGGTTTGTGAGTTCAGACCCCATGTGGGGCTCTGCACTGACAGCACAGAGCCTGCTTGGGAATCTCTCTCCCTTTCTCTCTGCCCCTCTCCCTCTCAAGAGAAGATGAAAGAAAGAAAGAAAGAAAGAAAGAAGGAAAGAAAGAAAGAAAGAAAGAAAGAAAGAAAGAAAGAAAGAAAGAAAGAAAGAAAGAAAAGAAAAGAAAAGAAGGAAGGAAAAAGAAAGAAAGAAAGAAAAAGAAAACTAAACAAAACTCAATATATTATAGGACATTTTTTCCAGTACATTATTATGGGTATTCCCATGAAGATGAAGTAAGCATACAGAGATAATTCCACATCAGAGGAGAGCAAGAAACCAAGCTTTAGTACTAGGTCAAGGAAGGGGGCCCAGTGTAAGTGATATCTAAGAGGAGAGAGAATAAGTAAATGAGTTAATCACATATGAGTGGGATGGGATAACATTTGGAACCAGTGGGGGTGTCCAGAGCAGAAAGCATAAAATAAATAAAAGAAGTATGCATTTGATAAAATATGATAGAACTTGGAAGACCATGAGGGAGAGGTAAAAGTTTAGATTGGATAGCTAAGGAAAAGGAGAAGGAGATGGAGAAAGAAATAGTATAAACCAATTCAAGAGAGTTACACTTAATGTTGAGGGCAAAAGTTGACCTTTTCACCTTTTAGCCAGGATAAATATTACTATTACTAGTATGGAGAGTAGAGAATGAGTTAGACTCTAAAATTTTAAAGAAATTAAAATTAGATGGAATGGATTTGAAGCAAGGGGGGAAATTGTAAGACAGAGAAAGGAGTCAAGTGAAATAAGAGATTTCTTGCTTGCAAGATCTGGTGGATGATGGCATTGTTAATTAAGAGAGGACACTAGTCAGTTTTCACTAGTTTAGACCATGGCAACAAACAACCTCAAAGTATCAATGTGCTATGGGAGCAATTTATTCTATGTTTGCATTACATATCATTGGTTATAGGTCAACTACCAAAAATTTTCTCATTCGAGGACCCAACCTGAAAGAGACCCTGTCTGAAACATGCTGCTCTGTAAACAGAAAGAAAAGACAAGATAGGTTCAGGAAGCAAGTATTAACATAAACATCAACTCATACACCATTGGCCAAAGCAAGTCACATGGCCATTCCCAAGGTCTTCAAAGAAGACAACACATATTTCCTTTATCCAAATGATTCAGTCTAGCACAATCACCTTTCCGGTCACAAATATTTGCATACCTCTTTTATTCACACAAAATGAATGAGACTATAAATGTTTTTCCAACCAGGTTGGAAATCCAGGATCTTGTTCTAGCCTCTATACCAGATTTAAGCCCTCCTGACTCAGACACCCATAAACGACAACAAAATAAAACAGAAGATATCTTCCCTACACACATCCAACATACAATGGTGGGATGGGGACAGGATAATGATGATAGGTGTTGCTATTTAACAAAGAGAATAACTGGAAGGCATAGCAATTATTGGTTGATAGCAATGCTGAAGCCTTATGGGACTAATGTTGCGACAAACCTGTATCTTGGGGAAAAGACATATTCTTAAGGCCAGGTTTTGTTATTTGGGATTAGCTCCCCAACCTATGTTTTCTCATAGTCCTTGGTTACTCCTCAGAGGTGCTCCCTTTTCCAATATCCTCCTTGGCCACACATGAAGAAGGTGTAGGAGAATATGCAGCTCTTTGGGGCTGGGCAGCTTTCTCAGTCTACCCACTGCCAGAAATAGCTTTGGGAGTCACAGCTGCTTTTAATCCAAGTTGGCAACTCTTTTGGCATCAACAGTCATTTAAAAACTTTTTATTACTATGTTATAACCAGCTTCATGTGTCAGTAATCACACCACCATCATTTTTGTGATATACATCTTTCTACATTAACAACTGGTAGTTTTAGTTTATCAGGATTCTACTAGACCAGTCCCTTAATCTTTGTCCACCAGCCGATTTTATAAAACTAAAAGAATAAACTTCCCCCTGCAGTACACTTTGTCCATGTGGAGGTTTTAACAATAGATAACATGGCACACTCTTGATCTGGTCTTTGTCCCAAGGCTGAACCCCAATGAGCCCTTATTGCTTAAAGCATTTCTGTTTCTCCTCTTTTTTAACTAGTTGGAGAAAAAACACAACTTCACTTTTCAACCATTCAAGTCCTAGAATTTCTCGATTCCTTCTGTTCTCTTCCATCCCTTCTTGCAAACTTCCTGGTTCTTTTCTAAGATTGTTTCTTTCCAGTAGAACCTTGGCCAAAGGAAGCTAAAAAGAACCAAGGTGCATAAGTGGCATTCTGTTCCTAACCTGTTCACTTAAAACCACATGCACATCAGGCACATTATCTGCTTGTATGTTATCACAATATTTTTATCAAATAATTTTCCACTGAAGAACACAGTGGAAACATCTTTGGGGCCTCCAATGGGTTTCCGTGCTACCCATTTCCGGATCTCAGAGTCAATTATTTGTTTAGCTGAATCCCACTTCTAGCGACCAAATTTGGTGTTTGCATTTTCCCGCCTAGTGAAGTTAAGCCATATTTTTTTAAAGCTTATTGTCATCCATATATCCTCTGTGGGGCAAAGGGTCTTTTCAAGTCTTTAGCCCGTTTTCTTCACTTGTATATTACTTTCTTATTTTGGGGTTTTGAGACTCTATATATTCTAGATCCAAGTCCCTTACCAGACATGTGATTCACAAATATTTTCTCCCAGTTTGTAGCTTGATTTTTCATCTTCTTACCAACGTATTTCCCAGAGCAAAATATTTTAATTTTAGTGAAATTTAATTCAGCACTTTTTTTTTCTTTTATGGATTGTGCTTTTGGTCCCATATCTAAGAAATCTTTGCCCAACCTCAGATCACAAAGATTTTCTCCTATAATTTCTTTTGGAATTAAAATAAAAATAAAACCATTATAGTTTTACATTTTATGTTTAGATCTATGGTCCATTTTAACTTAATTTTTGTATATCTGAGGTATAGGTCAAAGATCTCTCTCCTTTTGTTTTCTTTTTTGTTGTTGTTGTTATGAATATCCAGTTGTTCTAAAACCATTTGTTGAAAACCACTATTTTTTCTCCATTGAATTGCCTTTGTACCGTTGTCAAAAAAAAATGAGTCATATTTTCGTGGGTCTATTTCTGAAATCTTCTGTATCAACTGACCTTTGTGTCTGCCCGCTACCAATATCACTCTGTATTGATTGCTATAGCTTTATATTAAGACTTAATAATGAGTACTATGGGGGACACCTGGATGGCTCAGTCAGTTGACTGACTGACTTTGCCTTAGGTCACAATCTCACGGTTCATGAATTCTAGCCCTGGTGGGGCTTTGTACTCACAACTCAGAGCCTGGAACCTGCTTCAGATACTGTGTGTGTGTCTCTCTCTGCCCCTGCCCTGCTCGTGCTCACTCTCTCTCTCTCTCTCTCAAAAATAAACATTAATTTTTTTTTTAGAAAGACTTAATATTGAGTACTATGGGGGCTCTTGGGTGGCTCAGGCGGTTAAGCATCTGACTCTGTCTCAGGTCATGATTCCACAGTTTGTGAGTTCAAGCAGCACATCAGGCTCAATGCTGTAAGGGCAGAGACCACTTTGGATTCTCTATCCCCCCCACCAGCTCTAGTCTCTCTGTCCCTCCCCCAACATACTCTCTCAAAAATAAACTCTAAAAAAATTATTTTTAATAAATAAAAAGGAAAAAAATACTGAGTACTGTGATTTCTCCAACTTTATCCTTTTTAAAATAAATCTGGCTATTCAGATTCCATCTCTTTTTCATAAAATGTTGGAATCATCTGGATAGATCATAGGTCTGTATCTATGAGATGATACTGATAATGACAGATCAATTTGGAAAAATGTGACATATATGTTGAAACTTCCAATCCATTTACATGGTATATCTCTGCAGTTCTTTAGATCTTTTATTTCTTTCATCTCTGTTTTGTAGGTTTTAGCAAAAGGGTCCCTTCCTTTTTTTTATAACTATTGTGAATGGCATCCTTGGCAAATTTTGGTTTCAAGGTTTTCATTGCTTTTTTTTTTTAACAAATGTACAACTTTTTAATGTATTCACCTTGTATCCTACAATATTACTTAACTCACTTGTTAGTTCTAGGAATATTTTTGTAGCTTGTTTGGGATATTCTACATAAATAATCATCTTGTCTGTGAATAGGAGCAGTTTTATTTATTTTCCAATCTGGATTGGGGTTTTGTATGTCTGTCTGTTTCTTTGTTTTTCCTTATTTTGCTGGGTAGGACTTCTAGTAGGATGTTGAAGACTCATGGTAAGGGTACACATTTACCTGTGGGAAAGCATGAGGTTATTGCCATTAGGCATGATGTTAGTTGTGGTCTTTTCTTAGATGATCTTTATCAGACTGAGGAAGTTCCCTTCTATTCCTAGTATGCTGAAAATTATTAAGTGATGTTGAATTTTTTCAAGTTACATTCCTTCAGCACTTGATATGAGCATGTGGTTTTTCTTTAGATGGTTAACATGGTGGATTATGCTAACTGTATTATTTCCCAAAGTCCCTATGAGGAAAATGTAGAGAATGGATTTTGGAACTATTTCCTAATAAATACATTTAAAGACATGAATTTCCATACAGCACAATTTAGCTGCATCCTAGGAATTCTGATATGTAGTGTTTTCATTTTCATTCAATATGAAATATTTCTAATTTTTCTTTTGATTTCTTTTGTGACCTATGGGTTACTTGGCTGCATATTCTTTGATTTATAAATATTTGGTTTTACACACCAAATGGTGTGTTTTATTGTTTTATTGTGGCCAGGGAATATAATCTGTGTGATCTCAGTCTTTTTAAATTTAATGAGACTTGTTTGATACACCAAGAGATGATCCATCTTGATCAATGTTCTGTGTGGATCTGAAAGGACTATGCAGTGCAGTTGTTGCTATAGCATTCTATGTAACTGTCACTTAGGCTGAATATACTGATTGTCCTGTGCAGGTCCTCCATATTCCTACTGGCTGTCTTTCTACTTGTTCTATCATTTATTAAAAAGGATCACTGCCGTCTTCAAATATAATCATGAACTTATCCATATTTCTTTCCACTTTCTCTGATAGTTTTTCTTCATATGTTGTTAAACCTGTAATTCAGTTCATACTGTTTCATGTGGTTATATTTTTTATAAATTGAAACTGTTGTCATTATAAAACATCTCGATCTCTTGTAATGTGCCTTATTCTAAAGTTTACATGGTCTGAAATTAATATATCCACTGTGCCTGTTTTATAATCAGTATTTGCATAATGTATCTTTTACAACCTTTTTTTTATCTGTATCTTTTTAAAAATGTTTCTTTTTTTTTATTTTTGGGAGAGAGAGACACAGACAGAAAGTGGGCAGGGGAGGGGCCAAGAGAAAGCGAGACTCAGACTCTGAAGCAAACTCCAGGTTCAGAACTGTCAGCACAGAACCTGACATAGGGACTGAACCCATGAACTGTGAGATCATGACCTGAGACCAAGTCAGAGACTTAACCAACTGAGCCAATCAGGCGCCTCAATCTCTGTCTTTTTTTTTGGGGGGGAGGGGGGTGGGAGTGAGGGTGAAGAATCCTAACCAGGCTGCATTCTCAGAGCAGAGCCTGACCTGAGGCTGCATCTCACCACTGTGAGATCATGACATGAGCAGAAATCAATAATCGAACACTTGACACACTGAGCCACCCAGGTGCCACCTATTTATCTGTATATTATTTAAGCTGGGTTTTCTTTGTTTCTGCAAACTAACAATCTCTATCTTTTATTTTTTTTAATATGAAATTTATTGTCGAATTGGTTTCCACACAACACCCAGTGCTCATGACAACAGGTGCTCTCCTCAATGCCCATCACCCACTTTCCTCTTTATCCCACTCCCACCTCCATCAACCCTCAGTTTATTCTCCGTTTTTAAGAATCTCTTATGGTTTTCCTCCTTCCCTATCTGTAACTTCCCCCCCCCCTTCCCCTCCTCCTTGGTCTTCTGTTAAGTTTCTCAGGATCCACATAAGAGTGAAAACATATGGTACCTGTCTTTCTTTGTATGACTTATTTCACTTAGCATCACACTGTCTAGTTCCATCCACATTGCTACAAAAGGCCATATTTCATTCTTTATCATTGCCACGTAGTATTCCATTGTGTATATAAACCACAATTTCTTTATCCATTCATCAGTTGATGGACATTTAGGCTCTTTTCATAGTTTGGCTATGGTTGAGAGTGCTGCTATAAGCATTGGGGTACAAGTGCCCCAATGAATCAGTATTCCTGTATCCCTTGGGGAAATTCCTAGCAGTTCTATTGCTGGGTCAAAGGGGAGATCTATTTCTAATATTGTGAGGAAACTTGACACTGTTTTGCAGAGCAGCTGCACCAGTTTGCCTTCCCACCAACAGGGCAAGAGGGTTCCCATTTCTCCACATCCTCTCCAGCATCTATAGTCTCCTGATTTGTTCATTTTGGCCACTCTGACTGGCGTGAGGTGGTATCTGAGTGTGGTTTTGATTTGTATTTCCCTGATGAGGATCAACGCTGAGCATCTTTTCATGTGCCTATTGGCCATCTGGATGTCTTCTTTAGAGAAGTGTCTATTCATGTTTTCTGCCCATTTCTTCACTGGATTATTTATTTTTTGGGTGTGGAGTTTGATGAGCACTTTATAGATTTTGGATACTAGCCCTTTGTTCAATGTGTCATTTGCAAATATCTTTTCCCATTCCATTGGTTGCCTTTTAGTTTTGTTGATTGTTTCCTTTGCTGTGCAGAAGCTTTTTATCTTCATGAGGTCCCAATGGTTCATTTTTGCTTTTAATTCCCTTGCCTTTGGAGATGTGTCAAGTAAGAAATTGCTATGGCTGAGGTCAAAGAGGTTTTTTCCTGCTTTATCCTCTAGGGTTTTCATGCTTTTCTGTCTCACATTCGGGTCCTTTATCCGTTTTGAGTTTATTTTTGTGAATGATGTAAGAAAGTGGTCTAGTTTCATCCTTCTGCATGTTGCTGTCCCGTTCTGCCAGCACCATTTGTTAAAGAGACTGTCTTTTTTCCATTGGATGTTCTTTCCTGCTTTGTCAAAGATTAGTTGGCCATACTTTTATGGGTCCAATTCTGGAGTCTCTATTCCATTCCATTGGTCTATGTGTCTGTTTTTGTGCCAATACCATGCTTTCTTGATGATGACAGCTTTGTAGTAGAGGCTGACGTCTGGGATTGTGATGCCTCCTGCCTTGGTCTTCTTCAAAATTACTTTGGCTATTCGGGCCTTTTGTGATTCCATACAATTTTTAGGATTGCTTTTTATAGCTTTGAGAAGAATGCTGGTGCAATTTTGATTGGGATTGCATTGAATGTGTACACAGCTTTGGGTAGTATTGACATTTTAACAAGGTTTATTCTTCCAATCCATGAGCACGGAATGTTTTTCCATTTCTTTCCATCTTCTTCAATTTCCTTCATAAGCTTTCTATATTTTTAAGCATACAGATCTTGTACATCTTTGGTTAGATTTATTCCTAGGTATTTTATGCTTCTTGGTGCAATTGTGAATGGGATCAGTTTCTTTATTTGTCTTTCTGTTGCTTCATTATTAGTGTATAAGAATGCAACTGATTTCTGTACATTGATTTTGTATCCTGCAAAATTTCTGAATTCATGTATCAGTTCTAGCAGACTTTTGGTGGAATCTATCGGATTTTCCATGTATAATATCATGTGTCTGCAAAAAGTGAAAGCTTGACTTCATCTTTGCCAATTTTGATGCCTTTGATTTCCTTTTGTTGTCTGATTGCTAATGGTAGCACTTCCAACACTATGTTAAACAACAGCGGTGAGGGTGGACATCCCTGTCATGTTCCTGATCTCAGGGAGAAAGCTCTCAGTTTTTCCCCATTGAGGATGATATTGGCTGTGGGCTTTTCATGAATGGCTTTTATGATGTTTAAGTATGTTCCTTCTATCCCGACTTTCTCGAGGGTTTTTTTTAGAAAGGATGCTGAGTTTGGTCAAATGCTTTTCTGCATCGATTGACACGATCAATGGTCCTTATCTTTTCTTTTATTAATGTGATGTATCACATTGATTGATTTACAAATATTGAACCAGCCCTGCATCCCAGGAATGAATCCCACTTGATCATGGTGAAGAATTCTTTTTATAAGCTGTTGAATTCGATTTGCTAGTATCTTATTGAGAATTTTTGCATCCATATTCATGAGGGATATTGTCCTGTAGTTCTCTTTTTTTACTGGGCCTCTGTCTGGTTAGGAACCAAAGTAATGCTGGCTTCATAGAATGAGTCTGGAAGATTTCCTTCCCTATCTATTTTTTGGAATAGCTTGAGAAGGATAGGTATAATCTCTGCTTTAAATGTCTGGTAGAATTCCCCTGGGAAGCCATCTGGTCCTGGACTCTTATTTGTTGGGAGATTTTTGATAATTGATTCCATTTCTTTGCTGGTTTTGGGTCTGTTCTAATTTTCTCTTTCTTCCTGTTTGAGTTTGGAAGTGTGTGGGTGCTTAGGAATTTGTCCATTTCTTCCAGGTTGTCCAGTTTGTTGGCATATAATTTTTCACAGTATTCACTGATAACTGCTTGTATTGCTCAGAGACTGGTTGTAATAATTCCATTTTCATTCATGATGTGATCTATTTGGGTCATCTTCCTTTTCTTTTTGAGAATCCTGGTTTATCAATTTTGTTTATTTTTTCAAAAAACCAACTCTTGGGTTCATTGATCTGCTCTACAGGTTTTTTAGATTCTATATTGTTTATTTCTGATCTTTATTATTTCTCTTCTTCTGCTGGGTTTGGGTGTCTTTGCTGTTCTTCTTCTAGTTCCTTTAGGTGTGCTGTTAGATTTTGTATTTGGGATTTTTCTTGTTTCTGGAGATAGGCCTGGATTGCAATGTATTTTCCTCTCAGGACTGCCTTCACTGCATCCCAAAGCGTATGGATTGTTGTATTTTCATTTTCATTTGTTTCCATATGTTTCTTAATTTCTTCTCTAATTGCCTGGTTGACCCATTCATTCTTTAGTAGGGTGTTCTTTAACCTCCATGATTTTGGAGGTTTTCCAGTCTTTTATGTGGTTGATTTCAAGCTTCATAGCATTGTGATCTGAAAGTGTGCATGGTATGATCTTAATTCTTTTGTACTTATGAAGAGCTGTTTTGTGACCCAGTATATGATCTATCTTGGAGAATGTTCCATGTGCACTTGAGAAGAAAGTATATTCTGTTGCTTTGGGATGCAGAGTTCTAAATATATCTGTCAAGTCCATCTGATCCAATGTATCATTCAGGGCCCTTGTTTCTTTATTGATCCTGTGTCTAGGTGATCTTTCCATTGTTGTTAGTGAGGTATTGAAGTCCCCTGCAATTACCACATTCTTATCAATAAGGTTGCTTATGTTTGTGATTGTTTTATATATTTGGGGGCTCCTGTATTCGGCACATAGACATTTGTAATTGTTAGCTCTTCCTGATGGATAGACCCTGTAATTATTATATAATGCCGTTCTTCATGTCTTGTTAAAGCCTTTAAGTTAAAGTCTAGTTTGTCTGATACAAGTATGGCTACTCCAGCTTTCTTTTTACTTACAGTAGCATGATAGATAGTTCTCCATCCCCTCACTCTCAATCTGAAGGTGTCCTCAGGTCTAAAATGAGTCTCTTGTAGACAGCAAATGGATGGGTCTTGTTTTTTTATCCATTCAGATACCCTATGTCTTTTGGTTGGAGCATTAAGTGCAATTACATTCAGTGTTATTATAGGAAGATATGGGGTTAGAGTCATTGTGATGTCTGTAGGTTACATGCTTGTACTGATATCTCTAGTACTTTGTGGTCCTTGCAATATTTCACTCACAGATTCCCCGTTAGGATCTCTTATAGGTCTGGTTTAGTGGTGATGAATTCCTTCAGTTTTTGTTTGTGTGGGAAGACCTTTATCTCTCCTTCTATTCTAAATGACAGACTTGCTGGATAAAGAATTCTCAGTTGCATATTTTTTCTGTTCATCCCATTGAAGATTTCCTGCCATTCCTTTATGGCCTGCCAAGTTTCAGTAGATAGATCTGTCACTAGTCTTATCGGTCTCCCTTTATATGTTAGAGTATGTTTATCCCTAGCTGCTTTCATAATTTTCTCTTTATCCTTCTATTTTGCCAGTTTCACTATGATATGTCATGCAAAAGATTGATTCAAGTTACATCTGAAGGGATTTCTCTGTGCCTCTTGGATTTCAATGCCTGTTTCCTTCCCCAGATCAAGGAAGTTCTCAGCTATGATTTGTTAAAGTATACCTTCAGCCCCTTTCTCTCTCTTCTTCTTCTTCTGGAATTCCTATAATATGGATATTGTTCAGTTTGGTTGCATCACTGAGTTCTCTAATTCTCCCCTCATACACCTGGATTTTTTTTTATCTCTTTTTCTCTTCTTCCTCTTTTTCCATAACTTTATCTTCTAACTCATCTATTGTCTCCTCTCCTCTTCAATCCGTACTATGGCCACCTCCAGTTTATTTTGCACCTCATTTATAGCATTTTTTAGCTCCTTGTGACTATTTTTTAGTCCCTTGATCTCTGTAGCAATAGATTCTCTGCTGTCCTGTGTGCATTTTTCAAGTCCAGCGATTAATTTTATGACTATAATTCTAAATTATTGTTCCGTTTTATTGCTTAAGTCATTTTTGATCAATTCGTTAGCTGTTGCCACTTCCTGGAGTTTCTTTTGAGGAGAATTCTTCCATTTCATCATTTTGGATAGTCCCTGTGGTAGCTCCAAACTGCAGGGCACTTCCCCTGTGCTGTCTGGAGAAACTTGTGTTGGTGGGCAGGGCCACAGTCAGACCCAATGTCTGCCCCCAGCCCATCAGTGGAGCCACAGTCAGACTGGTGTGTACCTTATCCTCCCCTCTCCCAGGGGCAGCATCACTGTGGAGTCATGTGGCCCTGTCTGGGCTGCTTGCACACTGACAGGCTTGTAGTGCTGCTTCAATGGGATCTGGCAAAGGGCATATTATCCAGGGTGGATCCACAAGGTGCACAGGGGCAGGAAGGTTAGGCTTAGCTATCTTTGCCCTTGGTGGTCCCCTTCAGGAGGGGTCCTGCAGCATTGGGATGGAGGCAGGCCCATTCAAGGGATGGATCCACAGAAGCACAGCATTGGGCATATGCATGGTGCAAGCAAGTTCCATTATGGGAACTGGTTCCCTTTGGAATTTTGGCTCTAATTGGAATATATATATATATATATATATATATATATATATATATATATATATTTGTGTTTGTAAATATTTTTTCATTTAATGTTGGATCTCATTCTCTGTATGATTGCTATCATAAAGTTTATTTCTACATGTTTTGTGAAGCTAACAATTCAGTGAATTATACATGTAAATATAACAAATAGGTGAAAACATATTTACCAATAGATTACTATTTCTGATTCTTTTCATTCCATAATTCCAAGTTCATTTGTTATATATGTATTTTTTCATTTAAAAAACTTTCTTTAACAACTTTTAGTGTAATTTGCTGGCATTTAATGATCTCACCTCTGAAAAAAAATACTTGGCTGTTATTTTTAAAAGACATTTTCAGCCCCAGCCAGATCAGCAGAGGCAGGGCCCAGGCACTTGGGAGGTGATGGAGGGCAAGGAGCTGTTTGGGGGTAGGGAACAGTAAGATTTAGATTCACCCAGAGAGGGGAGAGCAGGGAAGAAGCTCTGAGGGCCCTAGAGGTGAGAGGGCAGATTAAGATCTAGAGCAACCTGATGGCCATAGAGGCCCAAGAAATGATGCAACACCTTCAGGAGTTTCCAGAATATCAAAAAATGATCCTGGGCCAATTTAATGAACAATGAGACAAAGATCAGTTTACTAACATCACCCTGATTGCCGACAGACGTGATTTTAAGGCCCACAAGGCCGTTTTGGCTACTTACAGTAAGTTCATCTATAAATTCTTTCATGAGTTTACTCAGGAACCTTTAGTGGAGGTTAAAGTTGTTAGTAAAATGGCCTCCATCATTTACTTGAGTTCACATATACAGAAAAATTGATGATACAAAGAGGAGACCAATGATGTATAGAAAGCAGCAGAGTTTCTACAAACACTAGAAGCTACCAAAGCCTTTGAAGTCAGGAACAAAGAAAACTAAGCTCCCCTAAAGGAAAATACCACAGGAAAAAGTGAGGCAAAAGAGAGAGAGAGAGAGAGAGATTGCAGAAACTTCAAATATTATCACTGAGTCATTGCCATCTGCAGAGTCAGAACCTATTAAAATTGGAGGTTGCTGAAGGCACAATCAAGGTGGAACATGAAGGCATTGAAATGTTGGAGGAAGTGGCTTCTGCCAAGCAGTCTATAAAGTACATCAGAGCACAGCTTCTTCTGATGATTCCACCCTAGCTCTGTTGGCAGATATTATGATGAAAGTACCATCGGGGTGATAGAAAAGAGCAGATTAAAGAAGAGGGTTGTACATCTGACCCCACAAGGAAACCAGTAGAAGGTATGGAAATTGGAATTTCAGCTCTCACATGTGAAAGACTCGATCCCTTGGGAGAAATGTAACTGTTCATTTAAAACATTTTACCGTTTTAAAAAATTTTTAATGTTTTTATTTTTGAAGGAAAGAGAGAGAGACAAGGCATGAGCAGGGGGAGAAACAGAGAGAGAGGGAGACACAGAATATGAAGCAGGCTCCAGGCTCTGAGCTGTCAGCACAGAGCCAGATGCGGGGCTCAAACGCACAAACTGTGAGATCATAACCTGAACTGAAGTCGGATGCTTAACCGACTGAGCCATCCAGACCCAACAATCATTTTACCATTTTAATGAACACTGAAACCACACTCCACTGAGAGCGTCGAGTGTGAAATATGCAATAAAAGGTATCGCTGGGAGAGCATGTGGAGACAGCAACTCAACTGTTAACACCTCAGAGAAGGTGGAGTCAGTATGCAGCAAAGAACTGGGGGAAATTTTCACATGTGTCAATACTATGAGAAACAATGTGACCACTTTGGACATTTTAAAGAACGTCTCTGAAAACATGCAGGTGAAACACCTTCTGAATGTCCAAACTGTCATGAACGATCTGCCAGAAATGGCATCCTCAAATGTCACCTGACTGTGTGCCAACTGGAGTGGGGACACAAAAAGGGAAGAAAATGCTTTAACAATGTCAGGTCCGTAACAATGTGTTTAACAACAGGGACCAGTTCAAAGATCATTTTGTAATACACACTGGAGATAAACCCCACCATTGCAGTCTATGTGACTTGTGGTTTATGCAAGGAAATGAATTAAGGAGGCATCTGGGTAATACTCACAGTATTTCAGAGTTTCTGGTAACCAAAGTTATTTCAGTAGAAACACGCATGCAAACTGAACCCCATGATTAATGACTATTATAGAACAAGTTGGGAAGGGGAATATGTTACCACTGCTTTCAATGTGTGGATTCAGCACAAGTGACTGTGGAACAGTTCCATCCCGATCTGCTCCAGGACAGCCAAGTGCATGATTCACAGATGAGTGAACTTCCAGGGCAGATCCAGGTGGGTTATCTAGAACTGGGTCAAATTCAGACTGAAGAACGTACTGAAGTATCAGTGGAGCAGCTGAATGTTGAATGGGTAAATCAGATGCCAGGGGAAGTACAAACTGAACTTCTAGAAGGTAATTTGGAACAAGTGACCCCTGAAATCATGAACCAGGAGGAGAGAGAGCCCATCCAAGCAGATGCTGTAGAGGCTGCCAGAGAAGCCTTCAAAGATGCTGATGGTTTAGAGACCAACAGTTGATTCCCAAGTTGAAAGGGCAGAGAATGAAAATAGAGTACCTGTGCCTGTTTTAGAATGAAATAACAAATGAATATTTTTTTTAATTTATGTGTTGGGTTTTTGAATTGATGATGGGCAATGTGACTGTCCTTAAGCTAACAGACAAATGGACCAAAGTTAAAATCTTTTCTGTTGTGAACTGTTTCTATTGAAACAAACTGATCCCTCCTCCATTTAATGCCACACA
This sequence comes from Felis catus, assembly GCF_018350175.1. Taxonomy (NCBI): domain Eukaryota; kingdom Metazoa; phylum Chordata; class Mammalia; order Carnivora; family Felidae; genus Felis; species Felis catus. The sequence goes on along the minus strand of NC_058377.1, from coordinate 4,935,431 downwards.
GGAGGGATCTTTCCCATAAGTGCATGGGAAGCTTTGAGAAATATTATTTCTGGAAACTTCAATGGATTATATTCTTATGGTACAGCTGGGTATGAATGTATTTTCATCGTGATAATGGTTTCTCCCTTCTCTCTTTCCCAGGTCATGTTCTTTCTCAGATGTTTTCCATGTTATAAAATCAAACCTGAAATCATTAGAAGACAAGTTTATGTATTCTAAATCGTGTTATAACATTGAATATATAGTAAACACAAGGCTGCATGAAGAAAAATACATTGTTACTGTGCAGTTAGATGTTGGTTTCTGGCCCTCTTTACTTTTTTTAAATGTTTTCTTTATTTTTGAGAGAGAGAGAGAGAGAGAGAGAGAGAGAGAGAGAGAGAGAACGAACAAGTGGGGACAAAGCAGAGAGAGAGGGAGACAGACTCTGAAGCAGGCTCCAGGCTCTGAGCTGTCAGCACAGAGCCTGACATGGGGTATGAACTCATGAACCCAAAGATTGTGACCTGTGTGGAAGTCAGATGCTTAAGTGACTGAGCCACCCTGTCCTTCTTTAGTTCGAACAAACTTCTTGTCTATACTGATAGTCACAGATGTCATCTCGGCAACAGAAACAGAGGTGGTGACATTTCAAGAACATTAAAAAAAGCACACCCATGTACCTTTTCAAAACCAACTAAACTTCTATAAAGTGTCTCTGATTCTTTCAAAGTATGTGTTGTAAGGAGCAATGTAGGTGATACTCTAGTACTTTATGTTTTTGCTTATAGTGGCAACTACTGATTCTTTTTCTTGGTAAGTTAGATTGAGAAATTTTATTTAATGGCAACTGAAGGGCCATTTCCAATTGGGAAAATTCCTTTATATCTGTCTTCAACTTTTTTTGGTAAAAAGTTGCATTAGTATTTTACCACCATATGTAGAAAAGAGGAGCATCATTTAAAAATTAATATACTTAAAATAAAGTACAAAGAAAAATATGTATACGTCAGGTTTTGTTTTGAATGAATCTTTTTCTCCAATCCTTAATGTAAAGATATTGTGATATAACTTTTAAAACCATACAAATAAGAGTGCTAAACTGTGGGCTTCAAAGTAGGTGCGTTTAACCAGTATTACTTGGAAAATAAAATAGAACCAAAAAGAAAGAAAGAAAGAAAGAAAGAAAGAAAGAAAGAAAGAAAGAAAGAGAGGGAGGGAGGGAGGGAGGGAGGGAGGGAGGGAGGGAGGGAGAGGGAGGGAGGGAGGGAGGGAGGGAGGAAGGAAGGAAGAAGAAAGAAAGAAAGAAAGAAAGAAAGAAAGAAAGAAAGAAAGAAAGAAAGAAAGAAAGAAAGAAAGAAAGAAAGAAATTTTCATGGGGTTTATTGTCTTCTGGTTTGCATAGTATCTTATACAATGTCTGTTGTAATTCTTTGTCCCTTTGTATGTAATGTGTCCTTTTCTCTTGCTATTTTTAAGATTTTCTGATTATAATTTTTTTAAATGTGTCAAGATGTGGTTTTCATCATGTTTATCCTGCTTGAAGCTTATTGAATATCTTACACCTGTGAGTTTACTGTGGTCATCAAATTTGCAAAGATTTTTTTTTATTATTTCTCCAAATATTTTTCATGTTTTTTTCTCTTGTATCATTTGTGGAGTCAAATTACATATATTTAGATTATTTATCTAAGAACTCACTGATATTGTTCTCTTGTGGTCTCTTTCTATGGGCTTAATTTTGGGAAGTTTATATTTCTGTCTTTAGGTTTATTAATGATTTGTTCTGTAGTGTCTATTCTGTGAAGTGCAGATTTTTTTTTCTGCAGAGTCTAATCTACTGTTGACTTTTCATTTTATTTGATGTCTCTGTGTGTGTGTGTACCTTTACTATCCTTCCTCTACTCATGTTTTCTTTTAAATTCTTGAAAATGTTTATAATTTCTCTTTTAATATGCATTCTAATTCTACTGTCTGCATTATTTCTGAGTCTGTTCCTATTAACTGACTTTTCTCCTGATTAATTTTTCCCTACTTTTTAGTATGTCCAGTGATATTTTCATTAGATGCTAGACAATAAATTTTATGTTATTAGTTCATGGATTGTGTTGTTTTTATTTAAAGAGTTTGGGCTTTTCTGATAGGCAATCAAGTTATTTGCAGTTTAGTCTGAAGGGCTCAAGGATTGTTTTAAGCTTTTTGAAGGTACTTATACAGTATTCTTTAGGAGTAGATTATCCCCACTATTGAAGCAGGGCTCATCTGGGGTTTTTACTGAATGTCTGCAAACCATTAACAAGGGCTCTTTCTTCTGGCTGGTGGAAAAAGCAAATGATTTCCATTCCTGCAGGAGTTCTGGGTTCCATTCAGCTCAGAGTTTCCCAGTTACTCTATTTTCCAAATTCTTAGAGCTTTCATTTGATGGACTCATTTCCCCATATTCAGCAAAATTTATAGAAATCCATCTTCAGATTTGTGGAGCTCTTTTCCTGTATAAATTCCTCCCTTCCAGAATTCTACTCTGCAACGTCCAGCAGCTTCAAAGTCCCTGACCCCTGATCTCCATCTCATCAACCCAGTAGAACATAATGAAACACTTGGAACATCTCTCTCTTTGCTGTCTGTTTGGGGATGTGCCCCTGGGCAAAAAGCCAGCATGGTCATCAGGCTCAACTCATTTGCTTCCCTTCAGGGATCATGATCCAATGAGTTCTGCTGTTTAATGTCCGAAAGAGTTGGTTCATAGATTTTGTCAAGTTTGCTAATTGTTTAAGACAGGAAATTAAATCCAGTCCTTTTACTCCTTCATGGCAGAAATAGAAGCTGTCATATAATTTTTTTTAATCTAGAAATGGATTTCCTTGTTTTTCAAAAGAATAGAACAGTTGCTTTAAAATTGATGTTCAAATGGTTTGTCTAATCATTTCTTCATTACTACATTAAGATCACACACTCTTGTCAGGAAAACTACAAAATGATTCTGTGATCCTTCAGTGTATATATCAGAAGGCATATAATAAAGTAACTCATTGTTTATAACATATATTTAGATTTAAATACCGTGTAATTATTCATATTCTCAGGTTCAGATCACATCTTTTTCCTGATAAAATCCTTTGTTTTTCCCAAATAGTGAGGCTTTTTCTGGTATTGATTCATCTCTATACAGTAGAAGAAGTATATATATATATTTTTTTCTAGATGGTTACATATTGAATAGAAGAAACAGATATTTATATATTTCGATATACATTATCCTGAAAATATCATTTTATGCAGTATGGTAAGTAGTATGTTATTAACATTTATTATACTAGAAACTGATTTTTTCTTTTTATACTTTCCCTATATACAAATAAGTATGGTTTATATTTTTATTTGACCCAAGTTTGATTTATTTCCCCACTCTGTGATTCAGAGAGGTTCTCAATAGTCAGTGTATGTACTGCCCCATTTACCATGGCAGTTTTCATTAAAAATTATAAATGAGGATATAAAGTCTCTTAAAAGAATCACTGAATAACAGGATCAGATAAATAGCTAAGAGATCAGCTGCTATGGTTTTTACACTGAAAAAGAGAAAATTATTTAACATAGTACTTACTATAGCATTTGCCTTAACTAAACACTGGTTCTCTTATGCACCCTCTTCTCTCTTTCTGAGCAGGAAGATACCATAGTGCCCCAATCACAAAATCAAAAATGCTTGATTCTGAGACCTTTGCTCTGTTTAAACACTAATATTTCTTATATATAGCTAAGATTTAATATAAGGCTAGCCCAACATTGTTCTCTTTGCCAGTTCTAACACTGGTTCCAAAAGCACATTTAATTCCCAGGGATACGCTGGAGCCACTTCATGACACAGTGAACCCTGGCTGCATATTGCAGCTAATGATCTCAACTATGCAAATGAAGCTGTAACATCTGTAATTACAAAGAATATCACTGTAAATCATTTGACATGAATAAGCAGCCTCATTGCACTTCAGGAAAGGCTTTTTAATGAACAAGGTCTAATAATTTTAAAGGCTTAATGAGCAATTACGCTAAAACTGATGATAGCACTAAGAAGATTCATCATAATTTATTGTTTTTTCTCAGATGTGATTTCTAATAATAGCATAGGCAAGATCATGATTGAGGTTCTACCCTTATCAACACACCATTTTCATTACAAAATGAATCTCCCCATACCTAATACTATGCATTCTAACCAGTGGGAAGGAGAAAAAGAGAACTGCTATTTATTAAAGATCATTACTACAAAGACTCTCATATATTAACTCATCTAATATACACCTAAATAACACTATATGATATTTATTATTTTTATTAAGTATATTATTATGTTCACATTGTTAATATAAGGAAACATAGACTCAGATATATTCAGGAATGTCTCCAAAGATTAGAAAGATAAAGAGAGAAAGAATATGATTTGGACCCAGAATAACAGACTTTAAACCTAATACCCTTTCCACTGTATTACACTTCCTCTCTTTTATACCACTATAGCTACATATTGTCATTAATTCAATGTCCAACACTAGTAATTTGACTCCTATTCCTGTTTATGCATTTTGCTTAAACATTGATATATTAATATGCTTCTCATTTTTTAAAAATTTTATTTGAGCTGATTTTATCTGATTCCCATGGAAGATAATATGACTTTATTCAGTAAGTCATATCATGCATGTCTCATGTCAAGCTAATTTATAAATGGAAGACATTTGTAAATAGCTATCCATTATACTCCTGTTTACACCTGCTTCTGTCTTCATTGCACCTATCACTTCTGCTAAATGCCTGAACAAATGGGAGAAATATGGCTTTCCAGAGTCTCAATATATTCACTAGTGTCTTGTGATCCTCTGAAATCCCTACACTCACTTGTTTTTTCTTCTGCTCATCAGGAAGCCATTTCGTTAATTTGTCCTATGGGCAAAAAAGCTTTGTTTGCCTAAACACAATGCAAACGTCCATGTACATAATGAACAACATTAATGCCATTTTATTTGGGGGACTTAAGAGGGTAATTAGTAGCAGTCCTTAGCTCAGAAGAGCCAATGTCTTTGTTTTTGTTTTGTTTTGTTTTTCGCTATCTCTTGTCTATTTTGATCACAGTAATATGAGCTAAGTGAACTTAATAAAATTGAGAGGCCCCTCATTTCTTTTTTTTAAGCTTATTTATTTATTTTGAGAGAGAGAGCATAAAGTCGTGAGGGCAGAGAGAGAAGAGACATCGAAAATACCAAGCAGGCTCTGTACCCGCACAATGGAGCCAGATGCAGGGCTCAAACCCATGAACCCTGAAATCATGACCTTAGCCAAACTCAGATGCTTAACCAACTGAGCCACCCGGTTGCTCTGGACCCTCATTTCTTCTTGCCTTCTCACCTGGAAGACTTGTATTATAAAACCAAACTACCAGGAAACTCAGAACACTTAATTACTGCTAGTGATGATTTACCAGAATCAATATTTTAGAACTTATCTCTATCCTAATTTAAGTCTTCCAAACCATGGTCATCAGAGTAATAACCGAGTAAATAAAATTTTCATCGTTTCTTCTGTCTTTTGGGGGAACGTATATACTGTCAATAAAATCAGATCTGAGCCTGCAAAGCTATGTAGAAATAACTGGAAAAAATATATCAGAAAAGATTAATTTCCAAATGTGTTCATTTCCCCTGTGCCAAACACAAATTTATCAGTTGAGGAAATCTAATGTCTTCAGAGGACCAAGGTCACCAAATGTTGTAGGCTCTATGAAAAGCCTACCATTTTATTTCAAATTGACACATTGCCCCATCTAGTTGAAACTCCACAGCTCATGTGCAAGTGCAATTTAGTTTAGGTTCTTATTAAACTGACTCAAAACACTTTAAAATGAAAGCTTCTGAAATTAGAAAATGTGCTCTGGAAATGAAAATGGTAAAATAAAAACAATGGATCTCATATTTGCAACAAGTCTGAGAATCAATGCAAAATGAAAGTCCCAAGGGACAATATGCAACATTAGCTACCATTTTAACAGCTCCCCAATCAGTGAAGACTAATTAAAAAAATAGCAAATCCATATTTCTACTAAATGAATACATGGTATTATTGGAAGGCAGAAAGTTAAACTCTCTTCATCCAGCTCCATATTAATAAAAGGAAGTTATTCCTTCACTATTTAAAAATGTGCCAAGACTTCATATAAGCCAAACTGTACATGTTTAAAGACAGGGACTATTAGAAAGGAAACTTAGATCTCAGACCCTGGGTCCACAACAAGAAAGACAATGAAGACCTGAAGAAGAGCCTCTCACATGATGTCTCTCTTGCCCTGCTTTCTCATCTTCTCTCCCTAGTTTACTGGTATGTGTCAGTTAATAGACAAACACTGTCAGAAACTAAAGTTAATATAAAAGAAGACAATACATGGTCCCTAATCTACTTTCTGAATTTTATAGTTTGTAGACAAAAGAGAGAAGGAGAAAAAGCTAACATTTATCCCTAGCAAGAGGAAGTCTTGTAGAGTAGTTAAGGATATCGGCTTCCAGTCCAGTCCACACTGGGTTCAAATCCCAATACTACCACTTACTGGCTCTATGACCTTAAGTAAAATACTTAACTGTGTCTCAGTTTCCTTACCTGTGTAATGGAGTGATAACAGATCCTTAGGATCAATAAGAGAAATAAACAAGTAAATACATTTATTAGCCCTCACTAAATATGAACTGTTGCCATTAGGTATTCCACATCAACTACCATACTAAGTGATTTTGAATACATTCACTTTTGACCTTTCCATCACCCATTGTAATAGTTACTCAATTACACAGATGAGGAAATTGGCACGCAGAGAATTCAAATTCATTGTCCAATGATAACCAGTAAGTGGTGTTGCGAAGACTGAGACTCAGATCAATTATAAAGCTTGTATTCTTTCCACACATGTGCCTATCTGACTTATTTTAAGGCATTTTACAAGATGACAGCTTTAATACTTTTTAAAAGGGTCAGAGGAATCCAATCGATGATTCCACACTTAAAACAAAAACAACAACCTAACCTGGTGCTTTTACAACTTGGCTTAACAAGATTTCCCCTTCCATTTAAGATGGATCTAATTAACTCATGTCCTAATTAACTATCCTGTAACTGGCCTGCAAATTAATTTGATCTTCTTTTCTCCACATAGATCATGTTCCTTTCTTGTGATCAAGAATACCTTCTTATGGGGCACCTGGGTGGCTCAGTGCGTTAAGTGTCCATATGTGGCTCAGGTCCTGATCTCACAGTTTGTGGGTTCAAGCCCGGTGTTGGATTCTGTGCTGACAGCTCAAAGCCTGCAGCCTGCTTCAGATTCTGTGTCTCCCTCTCTTTCTGCCCCTCGCCTGCTCATGCTCTTTCTCTCTCAAAAATAAATAAACATTAGAAATTTTTAAAAAGAATACCTTATTACAATAATTATAATTGACCATACAAATATTTTCAAAAAACTGAGTTTTCAAAATATGCTGTGTCAAGGAGAAAAAAAGAACTCATTCTCCCATATAAGATCATGGATATGACAGACCACCCTATGTTCACAGGGTATGACTGACATCCAAATTTACATTCACTCCTATACCTGGCTCTTGACCCAGATTTTATACTACTTGTCAGTTCTTCCATCCCTCAGTCTCCCAGCTGCAGACTAAAACAATGTGAAGACTCTGAATCCACTCATTCATTTGCTCAATATATATTGATTTATTACTTTCAGTGTTCCAGGACCTGGAGGCTGGAACACTCTGTTCCAGCCTCTGGAGAGGCTACTGTAAGCAGAAAAAAGTCCCTGCCTGCATGGAGATTTATTTCCTAGTGGGAGAAGAGATGCATTAAATAGATATACTATTCAAGGGCAAAAAATGCAATGAAAAAAAAAGGGGGGGAAAAAGATAGTGTATGTATATTGGTAAAGTTGCAAAATTAAACAAATTGATTAATGAAACCTCACTGAAAAGATGATATTTGAGCAAACACCTGGAAGAGGTGAGCGAGCATGTCATATGACATATGAGGAAGAAACATCCCAAGCAGAGATAACAGCAAGTATGAAGAACTTGATGCTAGAAGATGCCTAATGCATTTGACCAATGCAAGCAAACCACAGTGTCAAGAGGTAAGATCAGAAAAGTTGGGGCGCCTGGGTGGCGCAGTCGGTTAAGCGTCCGACTTCAGCCAGGTCACGATCTCGCGGTCCGCGGGTTCGAGCCCTGCGTCGGGCTCTGGGCTGATGGCTCGGAGCCTGGAGCCTGTTTCAGATTCTGTGTCTCCCTCTCTCTCTGCCCCTCCCCCATTCATTCTCTGTCTCTCTCTGTCCCAAAAATAAATAAACGTTGAAAAAAAAATTTAAACAGAAAAGTAATGAGGGACCAGATCATGTAGCGCCTGACAGAGTACTACTGTAGTACTCCACAGTTACTCCAGTGAACAATAAAGACATTGAAGTTTTTGGAGCAGAGAACTAGCAAGATTTTACTTAAGTTTTGAAAGGATTCCTTTTGTTGCTATATTAAAAATGGATTGTATGGTATTAATGGCAACAACAAAGATAAAATAAATATTTTTATATCTGTAGAAGAAATTGAATGTGTTTAATAGAAAATAGAGAAGAGAAATAAGAAACTGCAGCAGATGTAAGATATGACGTTAGGTAGCAAGAATAAGGCCTACTATATCAATAATAACAATAAATATAAATGGGTGTAATTTTTCTTTTTTTTTAATTTTTTTTCCAACATTTTTATTTATTTTTGGGACAGAGAGAGACAGAGCATGAACGGGGGAGGGGCAGAGAAGAGAGGGAGACACAGAATCGGAAACAGGCTCCAGGCTCCGAGCCATCAGCCCAGAGCCTGACATAGGGCTCGAACTCACAGACCGCCAGATCGTGACCTGGCTGAAGTCGGACGCTTAACTGACTGCGCCACCCAGGCGCCCCATAAATGGGTGTAATTTTTCAATTGACAGAAGGACTCAGATTAGGAAAATAAAGAAAGTCAGGAGAGCTTCTGGGAAGATACCGGCGTAGGAGGACGCTGGGCTCACCGCCTCCTGCGGATCACTTAGATTCCACCCACACCTGCCTAAATAACCCAGAAAATCGCCAGAAGACTAGCAGAACGGCTTCTCCAGAGCCAAGCATAGACAAGAGGTCCAAGGTAGAGAGTAGGAAGGGTGGAGAGGCAGTGCGTGCTACACGGACTGGCGGAGGGAGCCTGGGCGGAGGGGCAGCCCGCCAGCCAAGCAGAGCCCCTGACTCTGGCTGGCAAAAATGGAGAGGCTGGATGGAGTGTGTTCTGACAGCAAGCAGCACTTAACATCTGGAAGGTTATAAGTTAACAGCTCTGCTCGGAGAACGGGAGGGCTGGAGGACAACGGGAGGGAGAGTTGTTGAGCCCTGGACAACAGAGAGCAGCGTGGCAGGGAACAAAGGCGCTCACCACTGCCATCTCCCTTGCCCATCCCCCAGCCAAAATCCCAAAGGGAACCAGTTCCTGTCAGGGAACTTGCTTGCACCTCGCAAACACCCAACGCTGTGCTTCTGCAGATCCATCCCTCCCGCAGGTCTGACTCCCTCCCAGTGCTGCAGGGGCCCCTCCAGAAGCGGATTTCCAAAGGAAAAGTGAGCTGAGCCTGCCCTCCCCCCCCCCCCCTGTGCACCTTGCCGATCCACCCCAGCTAATACACAAGATCTCCAGCACCAAAAGCCTGGCAGTGTGCAAGTAGCCCAGATGGGCCACACCATCCCACAGTGAATCCTGCCCCCTAGGAGAGGGGAAGAGAAGGTACACACCAGTCTGACTGTGGCCCCAGCAGTGGGCTGGGGGCAAACATAAGGTCTGACTGCAGCCCCGCCCACCAATGCAAGTTATTCAAGACAGCACAGGTGAATGGCCCTGCAGTTCTGCACCACTCCAGGGACTATCCAAAATGACGAAATGGAAGAATTCTCCTCAAAAAAAGTTCAGAAAATAACGACAGCTAACGAACGGATCAAAAATGATTTAAACAATATTACAGAAAGTGAATTTAGAATAATAGTCATAAAATTAATTACTGGGCTTGAAAACAGTATAAAGGACAGCAGGGAATCTATTGCTATAGAGATCAAGGGACTAGGGAACATCCAGGAGGAGCTAAAAAATGCTATTAATGAGCTGCAAAATAAAATGTAGATGACCACAGCTTGGATTGAAGATGCAGAGGAGAGAATGGGTGAACTAGAAGGTAAAATTATGGAAAAAGAAGAAGCTGAGAAAAAGAGAGATTAAAAAAAACCCAGGAGTATGAGGGGAAAATTAGAGAACTAAGTGATGCACTAAAGAGAAATAATATACACATAACTGGTATTCCAGAGAAGGAAGAGAGAGGGAAAGGCACTGAAGATGTACTTGAACAAATAATAGCACAGAACTTCCCTGATCTGGGGAAGGAAAAAGGCATTGAAATCCAAGAGGCACAAAGAACTCCCTTCACACATAACTTGAATCAATCTTCTGCACAACATATCATAGTGAAACTGGCAAAAGACAAGGATAAAGAGGAAATTCTGAAAGCAGCTAGGGATAAACGTGCTCTAACATACAAAGAGAGACCAATAAGACTCGTGACTGATATCTCTTTTGAAACTTGGCAGGCCAGAAAGAAATGGCAGGAAATCTTCAATGTGATGAACAGTAAATATATGCAGCCAAGAATCCTCTATCCAGCAAATCTGTCATTTAGAAGAGGAGAGATAAAGGTCTTCCCAAACAAACAAAAACTGAAGGAATTCATCACCACTAAACCAGCCCTACAAGAGATCCTAAGGGGGATCCTGTGAGACAAAGTACCAGAGACATCGGTACAAGCATGAAACCTACAGACAACACAATGACTAGAAAGCCCATATCTTTCCATAATAACACTGAATGTAAATGGACTAAATGCTCCAACCAAAAGACATAGGGTATCTGAATTGATAAAAAAAAAAAAAAACAAACAAAAAACAAGACCCATCTATTTGCTGTCTAGAAGAGACTAATTTTAGACCTGAGGACACTTTCATATTGACAGTGACGGGATGGAGAACTATTTATCATGCTACTGGAAGCCAAAAGAAAGCTGGAGTAGCCATACTTGTATCAGACAAATTAGACTTTAAATTAAAGGCTTTAACAAGAGATGAAGATGGGAATTATATAATAATTACAGGGTCTATCCATCAGGAAGAACTAACAATTATAAATGTCTATGCACCGAATACAGGAGACCACAAATATATAAACCAAACCATCACAACATAACCAACCTTATTGATAAGAATGTGGTAATTGCAGGAGACATTAATACCCCACTTACAACAATGGATTGATCATCTAGACACATGATCAATAAAGAAAACAAGGGCCCTGAATGATACACTGGATCAGATGGACTTGACAGATATATTTAGAACTCTGCATCCAAAAGCAACAGAATATACTTTCTTCTCGAGTGCACATGGAACATTCTTCAAGATAGATCACATACTGGGTCACAACACAGCCCTTCATAAGTATACAAGAATTGAGATCATACATGCATTCTTTCAGACCACAATGCTATGAAGCTTGAAATCAACCAAAGGAAAAAGTCTGGAAAACCTCCAAAAGCATGGGGGTTAAAGAAAACCCTACTAAAGAATGAATGGGTCAATGAGGCAATTAGAGAAGAAATTAAAAAATGTATAGAAACAAACAAAAATCAAAATACAACAATACAAACACTTTGGGAGTCAGCTAAGGCAGTTCTGAGAGGAAAATACATTGCAATCCAGGCGTATCTCAAGTAAGAAGAAAAACCCCAAATACAAAATGTAACAGCACACCTAAAGGGAATAGAAGCAGAGCAGCAAAGACACCCCAAACTCAGCAGAGGAGAAATAAAAAAGATCAGAGCAGAAATAAACAATTTAGAAGCTAAAAAAACTGTAGAGCATATCAATGAAACCGAGAGTTGGTTTTTTGAAAAAATAAACAAAATTGATAAACTTCTAGCCAGGCTTCTCAAAAAGAAAAGGGAGATGACCCAAATAGATAAAATCAAGAATGAAAATGGAAATATTACAACCAATCCCTCAGAAACACAAGCAATTACAGGGAATACTATGAAAAATTATATGCCAACAAACTGGACAACCTGGAAGAAATAAACAAATTCCTAAGCACCCACACACTTCCAAAACTCAAACAGGAAGAAAGAGAAAACTTGAGTAGACCCATAACCAGTGAAGAAATTGAATCAGTTATCAAAAATCTCCCAACAAATAGAGTCCAGGAGCAGATGGCTTCCCAGGGGAGTTCTAAAGCAGAGATAATACCTATCCTTCTCAAGCTTCCAAAAAATAGAAAGGGAAGGAAAACTTCCAGACTCCTTTCATGAAGCCAGCATTAATTTGGTTCCTGAACCAGACAGAGACCCAGCAAAAAAAGAGAAGTACAGGACAATATCCCTGATGAATATGGATGCAAAAATTCTCAATAAGATACTAATAAATTGAATTCAACAGCATATAAAAAGAATTATTCACCATGATCAAGTGGGATTCATTCCTGGGATGCAGGGCTGGTTCAACAGTAACAAATCAATCAACGTGATATATGACATCAAAAAAAAAAAAAAAAAGATAAGAACCATATGATCCTGTCAATTGATGCAGAAAAAGCATTTGACAAAATTCAGCATCCTTTCTTAATAAAAACCCTCGAGAAAGTCAGGATAGAAGGAACATACTTAAAACATCATAAAAGCCATTTATGAAAAGCCCACAGCTAATATCATTATCGATGGGGAAACACTGAGAGCTTTCTCCCTGAGATCAGGAACATGACAGATGCCCACTCTCACCGCTGTTGTTTAACATAGTGTTGGAAGTGCTAGCATCAGCAATCAGACAACAAAAGGAAATCAAAGGCATCAAAATTGGCAAAGATGAAGTCAAACTTTCACTTTTTGCAGATGACATGATCTTATACATGGAAAATCCAATAGACTCCACCAAAAGTCTGCTAGAACTGATACATGAATTCAGCAAAGTTGCAGGATACAAAATCAATGTACAGAAATCAGTTGCATTCTTGTACACTAATAATGAAGCAACAGAAGCAAATAAAGAAACTGATCCCATTCACAATTGCACCAAGAAGCATAAAATACCTAGGAATCAATCTAACCAAAGATGTAAAAGATCTGTATGCTGAAAACTATAGAAAGTTTATGAAGGTAATTGAAAAAGATATAAAGAAATGGAAAGACATTCCCTGCTCATGGATTGGAAGAATAAATATTATCAAAATGTCAATACTACCCAAAGCTATCTACACATTCAATGCAATCCCAATCAAAATTGCACCAGCAGTCATCTCAAAGCTAGAACAAGCAATTCTAAAATTCATATGGAACCATAAAAGGCCCCGAATAGCCAAAGGAATTTTGAAGAAGAAGACCAAAGCAGGAGGCATCACGATCCCAGACTTTAGCCTCTACTACAAAGCTGTCATCACCAAGACAGCATGGTATTGGCACAAAAACAGACACATAGACCAATGGAATAGAATAGAAACCCCAGAACTAGACCCACAAATGTATGGCCAACTCATCGTTGACAAAGCAGGAAAGAATATCCAATGGAAAAAAGACAGTCTCTTTAACAAATGGTGCTGGGAGAACTGGACAGCAACATGCAGAAGGATAAAACTAGACCACTTTCTTACACCATTCACAAAAATAAACTCAAAATGGATAAAGGACCTCAATGTGAGACAGGAAACTGTCAAAACCCTAGAGGAGAAAGCAGGAAAAGACCTCTCTGACCCCAGCCGTAGCAATTTCTTACTTGACACATCCCTAAAGGCAAGGGAATTAAAAGCAAAAATGAACTATTGGGACTTCATGAAGACAAAAAGCTTCTGCACAGCAAAGGAAACAACCAACAAAACTAAACGTCAACCAATGGAATAGGAAAAGATATTTGCAAATGACATATCAGACAAAGGGCTAGTATCCACAATCTATAAAGAGCTCACCAAACTCCACACCCGAAAAACAAATAACCCAGTGAAGAAATGGGCAGAAAACATGAATAGACACTTCTCTAAAGAAGACATCCGGATGGCCAACACCACATGAAAAGATGCTCAACGTCACTCCTCATCAGGGAAATACAAGTCAAAACCACACTCAGATATCACCTCACACCAGTCGGAGTGGCCAAAATGAACAAATCAGGAGACTATAGATGCTGGAGAGGATGCAGAGAAATGGGAACCCTCTTGCACTGTTAGTGGGAAGGCAAACTGGTGCAGCAACTCTGCAAAACAGTGTGGAGTTTCCTCCAAAAATTAAAAATAGACCTACCCTATGACCCAGCAGTAGCACTGCTAGGAATTTACCCAAGGGATACAGGAGTATTGATGCATAGGGGCACTTGTATCCCAATGTTTATAGCAGCACTCTCAACAATAGCCAAATTGTGGAAACAGCCTAAATGTCCATCAACTGATGAATGGATAAAGAAATTGTGGTTTATATACACAATGGAATACTACGTGGCAATGAGAAAGAATGGAATATGGCCCTTTGTAGCAACGTGGATGGAACTGGAGAGTGTGATGTTAAGTGAAATAAGTCATACAGGGAAAGACAGGTACCGTATGTTTTCACTCTTATGTGGACCCTGAAAATCTTAACAGAAACCCATGGGGGAGGGGAAGGAAAAAAAAAGAGGTTAGAGTGGGAGAGCCAAATCATAAGAGATCCTTAAAAACTGAGAACAAACTGAGGGGTGATGGGGGTGGGAGGGAGGAGAGGGTAGGTGATGGGCATTGAAGAGGGCATCTTTTGGGATGAGCAGTGGGTGTTGTATGGAAACCAATTTGACAATAAATCTCATATATTAAAATAAATAAATAAATAAATAAATAAATAAATAAATAAATAAATAGAAAAAAGAAAGAAAGTCAATAAAACATTATGTACAAAACAACTTGGAAAAATTTTAAACGTTGAATATAAAAAAAAAATTTAATTATTAGGCAAATATGAAACAATTTTGAAAGCAATATTGTTATCTGACAAGATACAAGGAAGACAAAAAGTGGCACAAAAGAATATTACATGCTGGCAAAAGGAACAATAGAGCAAGATGATATAGCCCTTATTAACATCACTGCACCTAAGAATGGTGCTTGAAAATATGTCAAGCAGCAACTGACATAAGTAAATTAAGATATATATATATTATATATATATATATATATATATATACACACACATACATACACACACACATATACATACACATATAAATGAATAATAGTGATTGGAGATTTAGCACACCCATTTCTGCAAGTGATAGATGGAAGAGACAAAAAATAAACATCAGGATTTGAACAGTATTATAAGTATGCGGGTGCTAACACACACACACAGGCACACGCACAGAGAAAAAAACACACACACAGGCACACACACATACACACACACACACACACACACACACACACAAAGAGAAAGAAATCTATACCTAACATAAAGAGTACACCTACCATATGAGCACTGAGTAATGTATAGAATTATTCAATCTCTATAATGTATACCTGAAGCTCATAAAACACTGTGTGTTAACTATAATGGAATTAAAATGTAAAACTTAATTTAAAAAAAAGAGAAATCTATACCTAACAAAGTAAGATGCTCATGGAACATTTAAAAAATAGACCGTATATTAAGAAAAAAAAGAAATCACCAATAAAAGCCAAAGTATTAATATTATGTAGACTATATACACCAACCATAATGCGATAAAATTGAAAAATAAAAACAAAGTAGAGCTTAAAATTTATATATTTGAAAAAACTAAATAGAATATTTCTAAAAAAATAAAAAATAAAAAGGAAACTGTATAGGAAATTCAATATGTTGATGTTAATGATTATGGGTTTGTTTGGGTTTTTTTTTGATGTTTACTTAAATTTGTTTATTTGTAATATCTAAAAAGGCAGGGAGTAACAAGTAAAATGATACACATTCTGATGCTCATGTTAATGATATTAAAAGCAATGTATTAAAATTGGGGGGACAGAACTAAAAAGTAAGATGTCTTACCTCACAAAGAGCCAATTTTCACCCTTTTGGGGTGATATCACCCGTGTTGAGAATGCACATCCTAAATAATCTACCAATTTACAGGAATTGAAGCACACAGAGGGTCATATTAAATAACACCACAGGGATATAATCAGCAAAAGCTAGAGAGTGCTTATAAATATATACGTAAATGGAAGGATAAAACAAGAACATTTTTTAAATTTTTATTTATTTTTGAGAGACAGAGAGACAGAGTGAGAGCAGGGAAGGAGCACAGAGAGAGGGAGACACAGAATCTGAAGCAGGCTCCAGGCTCTGGGTGGTCAGCACAGAGCCCAACATGGGGCTTGAACCCATGAACTGGAGGATCATGAACCAAGCCAAAGTCAGACATTTAACTGACTGAGCCACCCAGTCAATTTGTAGAATTGACTCTTTGCAACTATTAATTTTCATAATTAAAAGCAAAGTTAAATTTAAAGATGAATGCCCACAATTTGAAAGCAAGAATGAACAAATTAACCTACAAGGCAACTTAAACCATAGGGACTACTCAATTTCTTAAACAAGCATTCGCAAGAAAAAAATCAAAGACAAATGTTTAGACAATAGTAACTTAAAAGATAGCTCACAAATTGTGGTGTAGGGAACATTTTTTCAATACTGATTCAGAAAAATCAACTGTACCAAAAACTTCCTCATCCAAGTGCAGAAATCTAATATTAAGATATTTAGTTTTGATGCCACAGAAATAAAAGGAATCATAAGAGATTACTGTAAATAATTATATGTCAACAAATTTGATAACTTAGAAGAAATAGACAAATTCCTAGACACATACAAGCTACAAAGACTGAACCATGAAGAAACAAAAAATCCAAACATGTAAAGAAGAATTAACAACAATCTTTCCCAAAAGCTTCCAAAAATTAAAGAGCAAAATATATTCCCAAACTCATTTTATGATATCAGCATTACCATATTAGCAAAGGCATAAAAAGGCTAGAAGAAAAGAAAACTCCTCATCAATATCCTTGATGAGCAGAGATGCAAAAATCCTCAAGAAAATAGTAGCAAACCAAATTCAAGAGCACATTAAAAAAAAACAATATAGCAGGACCAAGTAGGGTTTTATTCTTGGGAATGCAAGGAATATGGAAACCATTCTATCTGATTTGCCACTTAGAGTGGCAGATGAAAATCACATGATCATCTCAATAGAAAAATTATTTGACAAAATTAAACATCTTTGAAGATAAAAACTCTCAATAAACTTGGAATGAAAGGAAATTGCATCAACATAAGGAAGAGTATATATGAAAACTTACAGTAAACATGATAATACTCAATGGTAAAAAATGGAAAGCTTTTCCCCCTTGGATCAGGAACAAAACAAGGACGTCCACTCTCACCATTACTATTCATCATAGTATTGGAAGTCGTAGCCACAGAAATTGAGCAAGAAAATGAAATAAAATCAAACAATAGGAAAGGAAAAAGTAAAACTACCTTTGTTTACAAATGACATGATCTTATATGTAGAAAACCCTAAAGATTACACCAAAGGACTGTAAGAACTAATAAATAAATTCCATAAAATTGCAAGATACAAATCTACATGAAAACAACCAGTTATGTTTTTTGTTATTTTTTTAACATGTCTTTATTTTTGAGAGACAGAGAGTGGGCAGGGGAGGGGGCAGAGAGAGAGGAGACACAGAATCCAAAGCAGGCTCCAGGCTCTGAGCCGTCAGCACAGGACCCAACACTGGCCTGAACCCATGAACTGTGAGATCATGACCTGAGCTGAAGTCAGATGCTCAACCGACTGAGCCACCCAGGCTTCCCATAACCAGTTTTTTAGACTCTAATAATATATTATCCAAAAAAAAAAAAAAAAGAAATTAAGAAAACAATCTGATGGGTTATTCATCAAAACAACAAAATACTTAGAAATACTAACTTAAGAGGTCAAAGACTCCAATATTCATAGACTAGAAGACTTTATATTGTTAAAATGTCCAAACTACCCAGATTCTAGATCTGATGCAATACCTATTAAAATTTCAATATTTTTATCTGAAATACAAAAAGCATCCTAAAATTCATATGGAACCCCAAAGGACCTCAAACAGCCAAAACAACCTTGAGAAAGAACAAAGCTGGAGACATCACATTTCCCGATTTCACAATATATTACAAAGCTATGGTACTAAAAAAAATATGGTACTGTTATAAAGACAAACACATAGACAAAGTGAACACACTAGAGAACCTAGAAATAAACCCATCATATTTAGACAACTAATCTTCAAACAGGGGTGCCAACAATACACAATGAAGAAAGGGTGATGTCTTCAAGAAATGGTGTTGTGGGGTGCCTGGGTGGCTCAGTTGGTTAAGTGTCCGACTTTGGCCCAGGTCATGATCTCACAGTTTGTGAGTTCGAGCCCTGCATTGGGCTCTGCACTGACAGTTCAGAGCCTGAAGCCTGCTTCAGACTCTGTGTCTCCCTCCCTCTCTGCTCTTCTCCTGCTCATGCTCTCTCTCTCTCTCTCTCTCTCTCTCTCTCCTTCAAAAATAAATAAAAACATTTAAAAATTTAAAAAAAGAAAGGGTGTTATGAAAACTGGATATCCACATGCAAAAAAATGAAATGGGATTCTTATCCTATATCATACACAAAATCAAATCAAAATTGATTAAAGACTTTGATGTAACACCTGAAACTGTAAAACTCCTAAAAAAAAAAAAAAGGAAAAATCACATGACTTTGGTCTTGGCAATGATTTCATGGATATAACAACAGAAGCATAGGCAACAAAAGAAAAATGAACAAGTAACACTACATCAAACTAAAAAGCTTCTGCACAGCCAAGGCAACAATCAACATAAAGAAAAGGCAACCCATGGGATGCAAGAAAATATTTGCAAACTATATATTTGATAAAGGTTAATTTCTAAAATATATAGGGAACTCCTACAACTCACTAGGAAAAAAATAACAATTAAAATAGGCAAAGCACTTTTGAATAAACATTTCTAAAAAAGACATACAAAAGGCTTAGGATGGATCTTCTGCTATACCAACAGATAGAAGATAAAATGCTCAATATCACTAACCATCAGGGATATACAAATCAAAACAACAAGGCAATGTTATTTATAAGCATATTAATTGGGTAGATTTCATGCGAAGTATCTTTTCTGAAGTGAAATAATATAATACAATACAATACAATACAATACAATACAATACAATACAATACAATACAAAAGATATCACTCAGTTTTTAACATTTTAGGTAGGATAATGGCATTGTGGTTATATTTCAAAAAAGAATCCATATATTTGGATTTTACAGTGTGGATATTTATAGGTTAAATTCTATGATGTATGGGTTTGCTGCAAAATGATCTGGAGGAAGAGAGAGGTAGACAAGGTAAAGGGGAGATGAGATGGTCTAAACTGTACCTGCTAAAGCTGCGTGCAGGCATATGGAACATCACTGTTGCATCCTCTCTACTTAAATAAATGAATACATACACACACACACACATATATTTTATATACTATTTTATATTCCATATTTTATAGTATATGATGTATTTCATGTATTTTATTATATAAAATAATATAAAATTACGTACAATATATATTGCTATATAAAATATTAAACATATAAATATAAAATAATAATATATATAAAAACATGTATGAAAGTTGCAAGATAAAAGTTTTTTTAATGACTAGTATTCATCTCAAAAATTGGGACTTAGAACAACCAATCATAAACCCCTTTCCTCCAAAAAGAAGAAAAAAGAAGGAAGGCAATAATAAAGTTAAGAGCAGAAGATTAGCAAAACTAAATTCTAGTTCTTTGAAAAGATGAATATAATAAGCAAGAAATACCTACAGTAAGATTAAGCAAGAGAAAAAGGGAGAAGGATATGGTTAAATCAAATTTATTTTTTTTTGTTATTTTTTTTTAATGGAACGCTTCATGAATTTGCGTGTCATCCTTGCGCAGGGGCCATGCTAATCTTCTCTGTATCGTTCCAATTTTAGTATATGTGCTGCCGAGGTGAGCACAAATCAAATTTAATTTAAAAAGGAAAATAAAAAAGATATCAGTTATTTAAAAATTATTCAAAAAGTTACTCTAAACAGCTTACACTAATAAATTTGAAAACAGACAAAATGAAAAAAGTTCTAGAAATGTACAAAACACAAACATTGATGCAAGAAAGAGAATGGGAAGGGCCCCTGGGTGGCCTGTCAATTGAGCATCTGACTCTTGATTTCAGTTCAAGGTCATGATCAAACAGTTTGTGAATTCGAGCCCCACATCAGGCTCTGTGCTGACATTACTGAGCCTGCTTGGGATTCTCTCTGTCTCTTTTCTCTCTCTGCCCTTTCCACATGCTCTCCCACTCTTTCTCTTTCTCAAAATAAAAAATAAATGAACTTAAGAAAAACAAAGAGAAGTTTTATAGGGCAGTAAGTATCAAATAAATTAAAATGGTATTAAAGACTATTTCTACCCCCAAAACCAAGCTATCTTGGCTTTGCAGGACAATTCTACGAATTTTTCAAGGAATAATTCTTTATTATTTTATATAAATTATTTCAGAAAAAATTGAATAAAAAAGATGCCCAATTCTTTTTATGAGGTTAGTGTAATGTTTTGGGTTTTTTTCTCAAAATTTAATTTAAATTCTAGGGACACCTGGGTGGCTCAGTTGGTTGAGTGTCCGATTTCAGCTCAGGTCATGATCTCACAGTCTATGAGTTTGAGCCCTGCATTGGGCTCTGTGCTGACAGCTCCGAGCCTGGAGCCTGCCTCAGATACTGTGACTCCCCCTCTCTCTCTGCCCCTCCCCTGCTTATGCTCTGTCTCTCTGTCTCAAAAATAAATAAAAACAGAGAGAAGCTTCAAGAAAGATGGCAACGTAGGAGGACTGGGCTCACCACGTGATCCTAAGTGATCACACTTAGATTCCCCCCACATCTGCCTAAATAACCCAGAACACTGCCAGAAGACTAGCAAAATGGACCCTCCAGAGCCAAGTGTAGAAAAGAGGCCCATGGAAAAGGGTAGGAAGGGCAGACAGGTGGTGCACGCTACACAGACGGGCAGGAGGGAGCCATGGCAGTAGAGGGGCAGCCCACCCAGCAAGGCATAGCCCCCAAGTCTGGCTTGTAAAAGCAGAGGGGCTGGACTGCATGAGTTGTGACAGCCAGCGGGACTTAACATCTGGAATGTTAAGAGTCAATAGCTCTGCTTTCAGAGAGTGGGGAGGGTGAGAGAACAATGGGAGGGAGAGGTGTAGAGCCCAGGAAGACAGAGATCATCTCTGCGGGAACAAAGGTGCTGGCCAGCTCCATCTCCCTCTCCCATTCCCCAGACAAAACCCCAAAGGGAACCAGTTCCCATCACCGAACTTGCTTGCACTGCGCACACACCCAATGTTGTGCTTCAGTGGATCCATCCCTCTAACAGGTTGGCCTCCGTGCTTGTGCTGCAGGGCACCTCCTGAAGGGGACCACTGAGGGCAAAGTGAGCGGAACCTGCCCGTCCCACCCATGTGCTCCTTGTGGATCCACCCTGGATAATACGCCCTTGGCCAGATCCCATCAGCAGCACCACAAGCTTCACAGTGTGCAAGTAGCCCAGACAGGGGCCACACCACTCCATAGTGAGTCCTGCCCCTAGGAGAGGGGAAGATAAGGTACACACCAGTCTGTGGCCCCAGCGGTGGGCTGGGGACAGACATCAGGTCTGACTGAGGTCCCGCCCACCAACACAAGTTTCTCCAGACAGTGCAGGGGAAGTGCCCTGCAGTTTGGAGCTACCACAGGGACTTTGGTAACGATGAAATGGAAAAATTCTCAAAAGAAACTTCAGGAAATAGCAACAGCTAACAAATTGATCAAAAACGATATAACAGAAAAAGAATTTAGAATAATAGTCATAAAATTAATCACTGGGCTTGAAAAAAGTAGAGAGGACAGCAGAGAATCTATTACTACAGAGATCACAGGACTAAGAAACGGTCAGGAGTAGCTAAAAACTGCTATAAATGAGCTGCAAAATAAAATGGAAGTGACCACAGCTCCGATTGAAGAGGCAGAGGAGAGAATAGGTGAATTAGAAGATAACATTATGGAAAAAGAAGAAGCTGAGAAAAAGAGAGATAAAAAAAAATCCAGGAGTATGAGGGGAGAATTAGAGAACTAAGTGACACAATTAAAGCAATAATATATGCATAATTGGGATTCCAGAGGAGGAAAAGGGAGGGAAAGGTGCTGAAGGTGTGCTTGAACAAATCATAGATGAGAACTTTCCTGATAAGGGGAAGGAAAAAGGCATTGAAATCCAAGAGGCACAGAGAACTCCCTTCAGATATAACTTGAATTGATCTTCTGGACAACATATCAGAGTGAAACTGGCAAAATACAAGGATAAAGAGAAAATTCTGAAAGCAGCTTGGGATAAACGTGCTCTAACATATAAAGGGAGACCAATAAGACTAGTGATGGATCTATCTACCGAAACTTGGCAGGCCAGAGAGGAATGGCAGGAAATCTTCAAGGTAATGAAAAGAAAAAATACGCAGATGAGAATCCTTTATCAAGCAAGTCTGTCATTTAGAATAGAAGGAGAGATAAAGGTCTTCCCAAACAGACAAAAACTGAAGGAATTCATCACCACTAAACCAGCCCTACAAGAGATCCTAAGGATGATTCTATGAGTGAAATGTTGCAAGGACCACAAAGTACCAGAGACATCACTACAAGCATGAAACCTACAGACATCACAATGACTTGAAAACCCATATCTTTCCATAATAACACTGAATGTAAATGGACTAAATGCTCCAACCAAAAGACATAGGGTATCAAAATGGATAAAAAAACAAGACCCATCTATTTTCTGTCTACAAGAGACACATTTTAGACTTGAGGACACCTTCAGATTGAAATTGAGGGGATGGAGAACTATCTATCATGCTACCAGAACTCAAAAGAAAGCTGAAGTAGCCAAGCTTATATCTGACAAACTAGATGTTAAATTAAAAGCTGTAACAAGAGATGAAGAAGGGCATTATATAATAATTACAGGGGCTATCCATCAGGAAGAACTAACAATTATATATGTCTATGTGCCAAATACAGAAGCCCCCAAATATATAAAACAATTGATTCCAAACATAAGCAACCTTATTGATAAGAATGTGGTAATAGCAGGGGACTTTAATACCCTACTGACAACAATGGATAGATCATCTAGACACATGGTCAGTAAAGAAACAAGGGCCCTGAATGATATATTGGATCAGATGGACTTGACAGATATATTTAGAACTCTGCATCCCAAAGCAACAGAATATTCTTTCTTCTCGAGTGCACATGGAACATTCTCCAAGACAGATCACATACTGGGTCACAAAACAGCCCTTCATAAGTATAAAAGAATTAAGATCATACCATGCACACTTTCAGATCACAATGCAATAAAGCTTGAAATCAACCACAGGAAAAAGACTGGAAAACCTCCAAAAGAATGAAGGTTAAAGAACAACCTACTAAACAATAAATGGGTTAACCAGGCAATTAGAAAAGAAATTAAGAAACATATGGAAACAAATGAAAATGAAAATACAACAATCCAAACGCTTTGGGATTCAGCAAAGGCAGTCCTGACAGGAAAATACATTGCAATCCAGGCCAATATCAAGAAACAAGAAAAAATCCCAAATACAAAATCTAACAGCACACCTAAAGGAAATAGAAGCAGAACAGCAAAGACACCCTAAACACTGCAGAAGAAGAGAAATAATAAAGATCACAACAGAAATAAACAATATAGAATCTAAAAAAACTGTAGAGCAGATCAGTGAAACCAAGAGTTGGTTTTTTGAAACAAACAAAATTGATAAACCTCTAGCCAGGCTTCTCAAAAAAAAAAATGGAGATGACCCAAATAGATAAAATCATGAATGAAAATGGAATTATTACAACCAATCTCTCAGAAATACAATCAATTATCAGGGAATACTATGAAAAAATACATGCCAACAAACTGGACAACCTGGAAGAAATGGGAAAATTCCTAAGCACCACACACTTCCAAAACTCAAACAGGAAGAAAGAGAAAACTTGAACACCCCTAACCAGCGAAGAAATTGAATCAGTTATCAAAAATTTCCCAACACATAAGAGTTCAGGTCCAGATGGCGTCCCTGGGGAATTCTCTCAGACAGGACTCTCTCAGAGTCCAGGAGCAGATGCCTTCCCAGGGGAGTTCTAAAGCAGAGATAATACCTATCCTTCTCAAGCTGTTCCAAAACATAGAAAGGGAAGGAAAACTTCCAGACTCCTTTCATGAAGCCAGCATTACGTTGGTTCCTAAACCAGACAGAGACCCAGCAAAAAAAAGAGAACTAGAGGACAATATCCCTGATGAATATGGGTGCAAAAATTCTCAACAATATACTAGGAAATCGTATTAAACAGCATATAAAAAGAATTATACACCATGATCAAGTGGGATTCATTCCTAGGATGCACGGCTCATTCAACATTCCCAAATCGATGTGATACATCACATTAATGAAAGAAAAGATAAGGACCATATGATCCTGTCAATCAATGCAGAAAAATCATTTCACAAAATTCAGCATCCTTTCTAAATAAAAACCATCAAGAAAGTCGGGATAGAAGGAACATGCTTAAACATCATAGAAACCATTTATGAAAAGCCCACAGCTAGTATCATCCTCAATAGGGAAAAAATAAGAGCTTTCTCCCTGAGATCAGGCACAAAACAGGGATGTTCACTCTCACCCCTGTTGTTTAGCATAGTGTTGTTAGTGCTACCAACAGCAATCAGACAACAAAAGGAAATCAAAGGTATCAAAATTGGCAAAGATGAAGTCAAACTTTCACTTTTTGCAGATGACATGATATCATTCATGGAAAACCCTACAGACTCTACTAAAAGTCTGCTAGAAGTGATACATGAATTCAGCAATGTTGCAGGATACAAAATCAATGTACAGAAATCAGTTGCATTCTTATACACTAATAATGAACCAACAGAAAGACAAATAAAGAAACTGATCCTATTCACAACTGCACCAAGAAACATAAAATATCTAGGAATAAACCTAACCAAAAACTTAAAAGATCTGTATGCTGAAAACTATAGAAAGCTTATGAAGGAAATTGAAGAAGATATAAGGAAATGGAAAAAATTTCCATGCTCATGTATTGGAAGAATAAACCTTGTCAAAATGTCAGTACTACCCAAAGCTATCTACACATTCAATGCAATCCCAATCAAAATTGCACCAGCATTATTCTCAAAGCTAGAACAAGCAATTCTAAAATTTGTATGGAACCACAAAAGACCCCGAATAGCCAAAGTAATTTTGAAAAAGACCAAAGCAGAAGGCATCACAATCCCAGACATCAGCCTCTACTACAAAGCTGTCATCATCAAGAAAGCATGGTATTGGCACAAAAACAGACACATAGACCAATGGAATAGAATAGAAACCCCAGAACTAGACCCACAAAAGTATGGCCAACTCATCTTTAACAAAGCAGGAAAGAACATCCAATGGAAAAAAGACAGTCTCTTTAACAAATGGTGCTGGGAGAACGGGACAGCAACATGCAGAAGGATGAAACTAGACCACTTTCTTACACATTCACAAAAGTAAACTCAAAATGGATGAAGGACCTGAATGTAAGACAAGAAACCATCAAAACCCTGGAGGAGAAAGCAGTTAAAAAAAAAAAAAACCTCTCTAACCTCAGCTGCAGCAATTTCTTACTTGACACATCTCCAAAGGCAAGGGAATTAAAAGAAAAAATGAACCTTTGGACCTCATGAAGACAAAAAG
The DNA here is from genome assembly GCF_018350175.1 of Felis catus. Taxonomy (NCBI): domain Eukaryota; kingdom Metazoa; phylum Chordata; class Mammalia; order Carnivora; family Felidae; genus Felis; species Felis catus. The sequence goes on along the minus strand of NC_058377.1, from coordinate 4,909,385 downwards.
CTTCTACACAGCAAAGGAAACAATCAACAAAATTAAAAGGCAACCGACAGAATGAGAAAAGATATTTGCAAATGACATATTGGACAAAGGGCTAGTATCCAAAATCTATTAAGAGCTCACCAAACTCCACACCCAAAAAACAAATAATCCAGTGAATAAATGGGCAGAAAACATGAATAGACACTTCTCTAAAGAAGACATGAGCTGGACCTTCAAAGTGAGTAAGATCTGGACATATAAAGGTAAGTATGGGACTAAGAGAGGTACTCCAACGGGGGGAAATAATGCGATCATAATGAATAAGAAGAAACAAGTTTCATTTGGTTGGCGTATAAAAGCACCAAAAGGAAGTAGGAAAACTCACAGGACAAAGGAGTTTGAGGAATATTTCGCTGAGAGTTGCAAATGCTTGCAATTAATTCCAGAAGCAAGAGTGACCTACTGAAGTACTCTGAGCTCCAGAATGACACACCAAAAGCTCTATTTCAGGAAGATTAAAGAGAATTACAGGAAGGACTAGACCTTCAGAATTGTTGTCATCTGCTTCAATGAAGAAGAAACATCAAAACTGTCTTTCCCAGGCAGTTTCTTTAAATGGTGCACCAAATAAGCAAGGCCATAGTTTTTCATGAGACAATCCCTCTTCTTCCCATTGCATCAGTATTTCAGTCGCAGATTCCAATCACCCCTCAAATAGACACTGTTTATAATCAAATTGTATTTTTTAGTAATTAATCTGATCATATACTGTAACCACTAGGAAGAGCACAGGGGTCTCAATCACTGATACAGCCCAAGATCTAGTAAGGGTCAAGAACAAAATGGAGACCCAGAAGAGACAAAACTAGCAACACAAGGTGTCACAAAGGTGATAGAGGAATGGATGAGTAACCATGGTGCCCCCAAACTTGTGGGAGAAAAAAAAATGTACTATCATGGGTATGCTAGAAAATTGGTAAGTATGTTTATTAAGTAGGTCACCATTCTTTTATTAATGTAGTGGATAAAAATAAAAATAGATCAAAACAAAATAAAAAAACACTCTAATTCAGTGATGATGACACTTCAGTGTCTATGTGTAGTGGTTAGACATACAGTCTCTGGAGTCACATCCAAAATACAACCTGTATTATTTGTCCAAATTTCTGGACAGCTGTATGCCTTATTTTTCATTTGCAAAATGGGGTCACTAATTGTATCTGCCTTCAGGGTCTTGTAAACATTAAAGGAGTTAATGTACACCCTTACAAAGTGCCTGGAACAAAGTAAGAATCCAATAAATGCTAATGATCATCATCATTACCACCACCCCTATCATCATTATCATCATCATCACCATTACCATCATCACCACTATCATCATCATCACCATCATCACCATCAACACTATCATCAGAACCATCATCAATATCATCATCATCATCTTGCTAATGAAAGATATCTACACATACAAGTTTTTAAGCAGATGCATTTACATAGCTTTGAATCACATGGTATATGCATTTCTTACTAGCATTCAGTTATCCAATACAATGTCTTGGTCAACTATTTTTCTTTCTTAATAATAACTCATATTATTTTTAAACAATATAACAATATACACATGAAAATACCTCTTTTTTAATCCCCAAAACCCCTCAGTAGTTGTACTTCTTCAGCAGCATTTTTCCATCTACTTCTGTCTCTCTCCCCTTCCCACACTTTGTTCAGAATTAATACAACAGATTAGGCAGAAGTCATAAAAATTCCTGGATCCCAAAAGAGCTCTGTACTAATACAAAACCCACAGACAGCATTCAGGCCAACACTATCGATGCCCTCCTAGCATGGTGCACTCCCGTGAGGTCTGTGCCACCATAATGGAGATGAAGTTGGGTACAAGGAGGAAGGAAGGTTAGAGTCATCTTTGTCTGTGTGGCCTCCTCTTTCTCATGCTTCCATATAATATGGTGGTGCAAAAAAAAAAGCCAAGAAGGACCAGAGAGTCACCCACAGGAAAGGCAAGAATACTCATGTAATTAAGAAGCAAGGGAAAGGTATCACGCTCACAAGCTGTCCAGCAGTGTGCCTCCAATCAGGAGAACTACTTAGTGGTTCCATTAGCAAGGCCCAAACTCACACATCCCCTCTTCTAGGCCCCTTGCCAGGTGTGTGTGACTCACAATTTCACTCCCAAGTGTCTCCAAACTGCTTCCAGGGCCTGCTCAGGTCCCTTCATGAGGTCTGACACAGCTATTTATGCAGCATGGACAGAGCGTGGATGTGTGGGCCACAGTGTCCGCCTCTGGGAATGCAAACCTCCATGTGGTAAATGGCACAACCGAGGGCATGCAGAGGATGGAGCAAGCTACAGACCTTGGCCACGGGCTATGGGCTAACTCCCACATTCCAGCACAGAACTCTGAGGAAGCCAAGAATTCTCAGCTCAAACTTGGCCTTCCAGCCATCATGAAGATAGAAATAGGGTAGATAGCATTTAAAACATTTAGTTTGGTTAATCAATTTTTAAATATTTACACACATGGGTCCTCATTCGTACTCTTGTGCCACATCATGCCCATGACAGCACGATCATTTGTCCACCTCCACTTCCACTCCTTAAGAACCACGTGGGAGCCTACAAACATCAATGGCCCAAAAGGCTTTGGGTCATGGACCACGACAGGTTCATCCCAACGAACAGTACTGAGACTGGTAGGAACAGGCACTGTAAAATGCCTAGATGGTTCACTCAAATACCTTTGTAACCCAGCAACCATCAAATACTTGTTGAATGAAAAATGAATGAGTGGGTGAGCCCAAACTTTCTCAAAGGGCCGGGAAACTTGAGAAACTTAAATATAGCGTTCCTCTGGGTAGCACCATTACTGCTAATACAGACAGGTGCCTTGTGCATGAGAAACAACAAAGCTGATAAACAATAGCAAGAGCTGTGAAATTTGCATAAAATGCATATAGAAAGAACTATTTTCTGCTTTTTAACAACACACTGAGGTACCCACACGTGTAAACCAGGGATGTTACACTTGGAAGCAGGTGCCACTTCTACTCAGCTCCTTGATTACATATTCAAATAAATGTACACAGCTTTATTTGAATGTGTAATCCTATGTGAATGGGAACATTCAAACAAACTCATTCGGTCCATTTATTTAGGTCTCTGATGGCTCATTCTAGGAAAACGCATGTACTTTCCCCATTTTGCTTTCTACACCATTAACTGGAAGAAATACAATTTAAAACATTTTGTTAAACTAGCATTAAGGATGGTGGGGTATGTTTTCTTTCTTTGTGGAGCAGTTACACTAAACTGTGATGCATAGAAACATATGTACGCATCTCCAACAAAATGAATATATATTATATATGACCTCAATAACATTCTATAGAATAAAATGTCATAATGTATAGCAATATAGGTTTTTATGTATAAAGGGAAAAAATGGATTGCACTAGAAATAAAGGGAAAAGCCATTCTTTCTTGCCTCCCCTGCTGTTTCAACGATTGTGGATTGCAGGATTTGGATGGGACAAGATGGAAAGTAGTTCTTTATCATTATATAAAGGTGTTTTTTTTTAATACTTATAATTGTGCTCCAGAGCCACTAACGTGGGGAGTCCTATAAACCTGAGTTTCCAGAAGGTTAATCTGAGAGCAGTGTGTAAAAAAGAAGGAAGAAAGGAGAGGCTGGGAGGGAAAGCATCTGTCCCTTAAGAGGCTCAGAAAGAGTAACAGGGGCATGGAATGGGATGTGGTAAGGGAGACTGGGTTGTTCAGCAAGGACTGGTCATGGAAGGGGGAACAAGAGGACTGGAAATCCAATGGCTATCATTGCCTCTGCCCTCGCCTGAACCACAGACCCTCACTCCAGTGCATGGATGGACCTATCACACAGGCACCTTTCAGAACTCAAAGTCCTCATGGTCCACCAGGACTTACAATCTTTTCTACTTGGGTCTTCCACACAGTGTGTGGCTTTGTGCAAATCTCCACACTCCTAATAAACATTCTCTGACACCACTTCTCTGGCAAACCCGGGGTCTCATTCTTTGGTCAGTCTTTCTGAGTTTGGTCAAAGATAAAACAGAAACATGAATGTTTGATGGGAGAGACAAAAATTATAAACATCTCCCTGCTGCCTGTCTTGTGGGCTTCTCTTGGTTTCTGTCTGGGCCCTTTCAGATAGAAAGATAACACATACGTAATTTATTTGGGAGGGATTTTTAGGTCTGGGGTTTGAGAGAGCCAGGATGGGCCCAGGGGACTGACTTGGGCCAGTGGAAGACTGAAAGGGAAAATACGAATTTGAGCCAAGCTCTCCTCAGAAACAAAGTGTGTGTCTGGCTGCACCAGTAGGTAGGCTTACCTCTGAGTATGTGCAGTCTGACGAGACAGGGCCATTATCAACACCAGGCACAGCTGGAAGGAGAGAACCCCACCAGCTGGGAAGCCTCATCTCCCCTCGCATCTGCCCAATGGAATCTAGCTTCCTTTCCCATTATTTTATGGAAACAGCTCTGGTTAATGGGCTCCATCTTCAACTCATATGGACTCTCTATCTCATGCTGCTTGGCTCTCAGCCATGGCTGCCAGGTGCTCTTGTGTCTCTGCCCTCTGGATGGTGTCTGGCTCACCTCCACTCTCTCTGGCCGCTCCTGAGAAGCCCACCTCACCAGTCTTACCCAACTGACTTGCCTTTGTGTCTCTTCTCTTCTGGGTATTTTCTCCATTAGAAATCTCATTTTATCATATGGCTTCAAACTCCATATTCACCCAGTAGACTCTGAAATCTCTATCTTTTGTTACTGAAATGTCACCTAATCTTCCCTTTCCGGTTGTTTAGGGGTCTCCTAATTTTGGCTGGCTTCTCCAAGTGAGTGCCCCAAAAATGAAACTCATCTACCTCCCTCCCAAACCTGTTTTTTTCTCCTGAGTTCCCCTACAACACAATTCTCCCAGACACTCCTACTCAAGGTCTAATTGTTATTTTCTCATTCAGTGAAAAACAAAAACCCACTCAAGCATCTGTCGTGCACCAGGCACTGGGGACTGGGACAGCTGCTGGGCATCCAGTCTTGGCACAGTCACCTTTAATGCCTTTTTCCTTGATCATGCAACCCATCGCTAGGTCCAACCAACTCATAGTATCTTCCAAATCCATTCTGCCCTGTGTGTTCTAGCTTCTGCTATGCAAACCCCAATCTTAATGACTTCCAAGATGGATCTTTGCTGTCGCCTCTTAATGGGATGTTTTCGACACTCCTTTCTAATTCATTTGACAATCCTGCACCAGATTAATCTCAAAGCACATTTATCACTGATCAGAAGCCAACAGAGAGAGGTAAAAAGACAGGGCCATCTCAACGAGCTGTGTGAGCCTGGGCAAATCACTTACTTTTCTGACTCTGTTCATTCCTCTGTAAAATGACTCCTTCCTTATTGGGGTGTTGTCAGGATTAAGGAAATGGTAACATTGTTTAAGCACATTACACATAATACTTCACTAAATCCTTGCCACAACACTATGGAGTATATACTATTATTATCTTCCTTTCATAAGTAAAGAAATTGAGGCACAAAGAAAAAAAACTCGCCTAAATTCATAGTTCTAGGAGGAAGTAAAGCCAGGATTGTTGGGACCTAGACCACTGGATTAAAGCCAGGATTGGGACCCAGACCATTGGATTCTAGAGTACAGGCTTTTCCCAGACACATAGTAGGTAAGTAGGTACAAAACAAAAGTTAACTCTCATCACCTTCCCAGATACATGAGCTAATTTTTTCCTCTCTGCATTATCTAGACAGAGTTAGGTTTCTAACATTTAGAAATGAAAGAATCTTAATTAATATGACTGCCAAACTCATGGAGTTTTCACCAATTTATCTTTGGTGAATATTAGGGAGGCACAGGATAGTTTCTACATACCAACAAATCCAACATTATATGCAAAACATGTAACTTTTGAATCATCTCTTTCACATATATACAAAGCATTCTGTTTAATGGAACAAGCATAGAAATCTTACCCAAAGTATATTTCTCCTATGTTTTTAAAGCAAACATTCAGATGTTTACTCAAAAACACATAAAACTTCTAATCCTCATATTTGTAGTTTTCTTGGAGTGTAGAGTTCAGATTTTGAGACTCTCTTTATCCTGATTTTGCTAGTATCTCACCTAAAGTGTCAACGGTCATTAAGCAAATAAACTAGAATTTACAGGTCGTTCATTTGTACTTGTTCCTCCATTTCAGGTGGCTTACTCATTTAATCATTAGTCAACTATTTGAGCAGGGCTTTATATTCTATTAGATAATAGGCTGAAGAGCACAGCCACCAGCCCAAGAGTTGCTGACCATGCCTGGGGCATCTTTGCATCACCAAATATATACTCCATTTATTGAGTGTTGTCTATTTCTCTTCCTACCATCCTAACATCAGACTGTACTTTTAGTTCTCAAATCCTCCCCTCTGCAGCTGCAGAAGGGACCCAAGCCTCAGCCCTAGGAATGCTCTCAGTATGTCTTCCTGGCACAGGACTTAGTCTAGGAGACAGCACTTAGGCTTAGCTCAGGTTTACCTTTAACTTTACATCCTCAGGCTTTGCATATACAGAATTTCTCTTTGAAGCATATATTTTGTTAAACAGTTTCAGCTATGCTTGGTATTTTAAGCACTGAATCCATCACAGGAGAAATGACTACTGAATAATTTCTCAGAATAATTGTAAATGGAGCTAATGAATGCTGGGCTAGCTTTACAAAAATGTACATAGGGACACTTGGGTGGCTCAGTCGGTTGAGGGTCTAGCTCTTGATTTTGGCTCAGGTCATGATCCCAGAGCCATGGGATCAAGCCCCACACTGGGTCCATACTGAGTGCAGACCTACTTAAGATTCTATCTCCCTCTCCCTCTGTCCCACCCCCATTAGTGCACACACTCTCCCTCTCAAAATAAAAAAAAAAATTTAAACGCTGTACAAAAATAAACCAAGTAAATGAAATAATACAAATCAGATAAAACAACAATACACTTGGCTGTATCTAATTTCATAAGGTCTTTATACTTCATACTGCGTTTTTAATGCTCAAGACAAAATCAATCACTCAATTAATTAGATAGATTAAACAAACATAAAAAGTCCTGAAGTTTGTGCACTAATGTATATCCAATGTCTTTATATGTTCTTTGTGCCTCCATAAAGCTGAACTGGATGCATTGTTTGGATTAGAATTAATCTTTGGGCAGGCAGCTTTTCATTTTCATATATTTTATTTGAACTTTTTTCATCTCTCAAGGCAGCCTTGATAAGATTTATGAGCTCTGTCAATACTTCCAAAAGTTTTTATTGAGCCACAGAGGTGTCCAAGGAACATTCAATCCCAAATTTAGGGAAAACAATAAACAGGTAACTCTGTCCTTCCATAAAAACTGACAATGAGAGAGTGAAAGTGTCAATAAATAAGTGCATCCTCTTTTTTAAGATATCTGCTATTTTTAAATTTGCCTAGCTGCTGATAATAAACAAACACATCAGAAGGAGGAAGTATCTGATTGAACAGTTCCATTAAATCTCCCTTTTGACTCATAGGAGACTCATGCAAATTTTGAAAGGGGGGGGGCTTTTAAGTAATAATACACTGTTTATTAAACATCAAAGTCATTCACTGCTTAAAATCCTTCCCAATGGCTTCTAATAATGTATAGAATAAAATTCAAATCACTTACCCAATAAATTATTGCTGAACACCCCTACCCACACTCACATCCCATTGTGGCCCTCCTTGCGGCCAACCTGTGAACCTTAGAAACTATTATTCTTCCACCTAATCCACCTACAACCAACACAGACAGTGAATGTTCCATGGAGAAATAGAAAATCTGAGCAGGTCAATAATGAGTAAGGAGATCGAATCACTAATCAAAAACCTCCCAACAAAGAAAAGCCCAGGACCAGATGGCTTCACTGGTTAATTCTACCAAACATTTAAAGAAGAATTAGTATCAACCCTTCTTGACCTCTTCCAAAAAAAAAAAAAAAGGAAAGAGAGAAAAGGAGAGGACACACTCAAATTCATTTTATAAAGCCAGCATTACCCTTACACCAAAAACAAGGCCTCTGCAAGAAAAAAAATTATAGGCTAACATCCTTAATGAACAAAGATGCAAAAATTCTAACTGAGATATGAACTGGGACACCAGGGTGGCTCAGTCAGATGAGGGTCCAACTCTCGATTCTGGCTCTGGTCATGATTCTAGGGTCATGGGATTAAGCCCACATTGGGCTCTGTGTGAGTGTGGAGCCTGTTGGAGATTCTCTCTCCCTCTGCCCCTCTCCTACTAATGCTTCCTCTCTCTCTCTCTCTCTCTCTCTCTCTCTCTCTCTCTCTCTCTCTCGCTAAATTAAAGGAAATAAAAATTCATATATATGTATATATATATATATATATATATATATATATATATATATGTATATATAAATTGAATTTAACAACACATTAAAAGGACCGTACACTACGATTAAGTAGAGATCTGTTCCAGGAATGCAAAGATGGTTCAACATTCACAAATCAATAAATGTGATACATCATAAAAAATGAAAGATAAAAATCATAGAATTATCTCAATAGATGCAAAATAACATTCAAAACTCTCAATAAATTTGGTATAAAAGGAATTGATTTCAACATAATAAAGACCATATATGACAAAACCACAGTGAATATCACATTCAGTAGTCAAAGCTGAAAGCTTTTGCTGTAAGATAAGGAGCAAGACAAGGGTGTCCACTCTCACCACATCTATTCAACATAGTATTGGAAGTCATACCAGAGGAATCAGGCAAAAAACAGGAATAAAAAGCTTCCAAATCAAGAAGGAAGAACTAAAATCACCCATTTGCAAATAACATGATCTTATTGTATAGAGAAAACCCAAAAGACTCCACCAAAAAAAAAAAAAAGAAGAAAGAAAAGAAAGAAAAGAGAGAAAAGAAAGAAAAGAAAATAAAAGAAAGAGAAAGAAAGAAAGAAAGAAAGAAAGAAAGAAAGAAAGAAAGAAAGAAAGAAAGAAAGAAAGAAAGAGAAAGAAAGAAAGAAAGAAAGAAAGAAAGAAAGAAAGAAAGAAAGAAAGAAAGAAAGAAAGGGAACCAATCATAGGACATGCTGTTACTATATTTACCAAGTAAAATACCAAGTATTTTCAGGAAAAACCCTGGCAATATACCATTCCATCCATTCCAAGGCTCTACAGTAGCTGCACTTAATCTGCTGTATCTACTGCAGAGTCAGTTGCTAAGGCTTATACCTGGGCTAGGGATCAGCCTCCTGATTGCCAGGGGGGTATCAATGCCTTATAGCCTTGAAGGAGAGGTAGACCAGCAACTTTAGGAACTTCACCTGATTGTGCATGTCATATATGTTGGCAGGAGAAGCAGCACTGTCAGGCATGAGGAGATAGACTGGAGCAGAATATGCCAGACCAGGACCCCCATGTTCTCCCCTCTTTCAATGGGGTGTGCTCCATTCCAGGTATAATGGATTTCAACAGGTCTGACTTTAAGCAGAACAGGATCCCAGTAGAAATTGTAGATCCCCCTCACCCAAGGGTACAAAGTAACTCACCTATCCTATGGGACATCCCATGGCAAATTCCAGTAGACAACACCTTTGGTGCTCCCAGCAGCATAGCATATTCATCCACAGTGAGAGTTGGGGCCATATGGATCTCCCTATAATTCTATACCTTTATAGCATTGGGTGCCTCAGCAGGGGTCTCCAGTCTGGCATCTGGGGCCAGAGACCCTACTGCTTGATCATTCAAATGCATTAAAGCCTGTGACAGCACATTAGTACACCTGGCCAAGTTGGTTTTCCCTGTTAATAATTTAATCTGCTGCTTTAATATTCCATTTTTCCTTTCTACAAATCAGTGCTTTATGATCCAGGACATGGAAAACAGTGATGATCACCTCAGGCTCTTGCAGGTGAGCCCAAATGTCCTGATACAATATCCTGATACCACAGGGCTAAATTATGTTAATCTGCCCTTTGGTGTTGCAGTGTCTAAATCCTAGGTTAATCTCTTTAGAACAGCCCACCTGTCAGTGCAAAGGGTTAATGGCTAGAGCTCATGAGTGATCACCAGTGAAATTGCTCTGAGTTCAGCCCAGTGGCTGCTTAGCTTATTCCTGTTTCCATCCAGATGGCACCAGTATTGGGCTAAACAGCAACTTGAGTTCCTCTGTGTTGGGTTTCCCCAACTAGACCCATGTGTATATTAGGCATCAGAGGGAATTTTCCCCATTTCCTCTATAGGCCGCAAAGGCCATAACACGGATAAAAGTGGGGGCATTTGAAGGATCTACATATTCTATAGGACCCATTTGCACCTACATTTCTGGAGACAGTGAGCTGTACATGGCAAATTATAAACTTTGATGAAAAAATAAGAAAACAGAAACAAATGAAAAGATATCCTATGTTCATGGATCAGAAGAATTAATATCATTGAAACTCCCATATTATCTAAAGCTATCTATAGACCAATGCAATCTCTATCAAGATTCCAATGGCATTTTCACAGAAGTAGAAAAAAATAACCCTAAAATTTGTATGGAACCACAAAGGATTCCAAATAGCCAAAGCAATCTGAGGAAGTATATAAAGCTAGAGGAATCATATGTCCTGATTCATATTATATCACAAAGTTATAGCAATCAAAATATTATGGTACTGGCATAAAAAAAAAGATACATAGGCCAACAGAATAAAGAACCCAAAAATAAACCCATGCATGTGTGGTCAATTAATTTATAACAAACAATGTGAGATTATACAATGGGTAAAGGACAGTCTTTTCCATAAATGGTCTGGAAAAACTGAGTAGCTACATGCAGAAAAATGATAATGAATTCATAGTTTTTACTAGTCACAAAAATTAACTCAGAATAAAGACTTAAATGTACATGAAACTGTAAAACTCCTAGAAGAAAACCAACAGGAAAAACCCCTTAACATTGGACTTGACAACATATTTGGATATTACACCAAAAGCACAGGAATTAAAAATTAAATAAACAAGTGGAACTACATGAAATTAAGAAGCATCTCACAGCAAAGGAAATTGTTAACAAAATCAAAGGTGAACCTACAGAATGAGAGAAAACATTTGTAAATCATATACCTGCTAAGGGGTTAATATCCAAGATATGTAAAGAACTCATATCACTCAATAGCAGGACCCACAAATAATCCAATTTAAAAATGGGCAAAGAATTTAAAGAGACATTTTTCCAAAGATTTTTCCAAAGACCCACAATGGCCTACAGGTACACGAAAGGTGCTCAATATTACTAACATCAGGAAAGTGTAAATCAAAATCATAATGAGCAAACCACCAGAAGACTAGCAGAATGGACTCTCCGGAGTCCAGAGTAGACAAAAGGCCCACAGAAGAGGGCAGGATGGGCTAAGGGGTGGTGTGCAGTACACAGACTGGTGGGAGGGAGCCAGGGCAGTGGAGGGGCAGCCCACTGGGCAAGGCAGAGCCCCTGAAGTCTGGCTTGCAAAACCTGGAGGGGCTGGACTGCATGAGTTCTGACAGCCAGTGGGACTTAACATCTGGAATGTTATAAGTCAACATCTCTGCTCCCAGAGCGGGAAGGCGAGAGGACAATGGGAGGGAGAGGTGTTAAACCCCGGAAGGCAGAGTTCAGCTTAGCAGGGAACAAAGGCACTGGCCAGCACCATCTCTCTCACCATCCCTCTGCCAAAATCCCAGAGAACCAGTTTCTGTCACCGAACTTGCTTTCATCACGCAAACACCCAACACTGTGCTTCTGTGGGTCCATCCCCCCGATGGGCCTGCCTCCATTCTGGAGCCACAGGGCCCTACCCAAAGCAGACTACCAAAGGCAAAGTGACCTGAGTCTGCCCCTCCTACCCCGGAACACCTTGCGGATCCACCATGGCTAATATGCCAGATCCTATCCAAGCAGCACCACAAGCCTGGAAGTGTGCAAGTAGTCCAGACAGGGGCCACACCAGTCCACAGTGAATCCTGCCCCTGGGAGAGGGGAAGGTAAGGTACACACCACTCTGACTGTGGCCCCAGCAGTGGGCTGGGGGCAGACATCAGGTCTGACTACGGCCCCACCCACCAACACAAGTTACTCCAGACATCACAGGGGAAGATCCTGGCAGTTCCGCCCCACTCTAGGGACTATCCAAAGTGATGAAATGGAAGAATTCTCCTCAAAACAAACTCCAGGAAGTACCGACAGCTAACAAACTCATCAAAAATGATTTAAGCAATGTAACGGAAAAAGAATTTAGAATAATAGTCGTAAAATTAATCACTGGGCTTGAAAAAAGTAGAGAGGACAGCAGAGAATATATTACTACAGAGATCAAGGGACTAAGAAACAGTCAGGAGGAACTAAAAACTGCTATAAATGAGCTGCAAAATAAAATGGAGGCGACCACAACTCGGACTGAAGAGGCAGAGGAGAGAATAGGTGAATTAGAAGATAAAATGATGGAAAAAGAGGAAGCTGAGAAAAAGAGAGATAAAAAAAATCCAGGAGTATGAGGGGAGAATTAGAGAACTAAGTGACACAATTAAACAATAATATACGCATAATTGGGATTCCAGAGGAGGAAGAGAGACGGAAAGGTGCTGAAGGTGTACTTGAACAAATCATAGCTGAGAACTTCCCTGATCTGGGGAAGGAAAGAGGCACTGAAATCCAAGAGGCACAGAGAACTCCCTTCAGACGTAACCTGAATTGATCTTCTGCATGACATATCATAGTAAAACTGGCAAAACAGAAGGATAAAGAGAAAATTCTGAAAACAGCTTGGGATAAACGTGCTCTAACATATAAAGGGAGACCAATAAGACTAGTGATGGATCCATCTACTGAAACTTGGCAGGCCAGAAATGAATGGCAGGATATCTTCAATGTGATGAAAAGAAAAAATAGGCAGACGAGAATCCTTTATCCAGCAAGTCTGTCATTTAGAATAGAAGGAGAAATAAAGGTCTTCCCAAACAAACAAAAACTGAAGGAATTCATCACCACTAAACCAGCCCTACAAGAGATCCTAAGGGTGATTCTATGAGTGAAATGTTGCAAGGACCACAAGGTACCAGAGACATCACTACAAGCATGAAATCTACAGACATCACAATGACTTGAAAACCCATATCTTTCCATAATAACACTGAGTGTAAATGGATAAATGCTCCAACCCATATCTTTCCATAATAACACTAAATGTAAATGGACTAAATTCTCCAACCAAAAACATAGGGTATCAGAATGGATAAAAAAAATACCCATCTATTTACTGTCTACAAGACACTCATTTTACACCTGAGGACACCTTCAGATTGAAATTCAGGGGATGGAGAACTATTTATCATGCTACTGGAACTCAAAAGAAAGCTGGAGTAGCCATACTTATATCAGACAAACTAGACTTTAAATTAAAGGCTGTAACAAGAGATAAAGAAGGCAATTATAAATAATTACAGGGTCTATCCATTAGGAAGAGCTAACAATTATATATGTCTATGTGCCAAATACGGGAGACCCCAAATATATAAAACAATTGATCACAAACATAAGCAACATTATTGATAAGAATGTGGTAATTGCAGGGGACTTAAATTCTCCACTTAAAACAATGGATAAATCATCTAGACACAGGATCAATAAAGAAAACAAGAGCCCTGAATGATACATTAGATCAGAAGGACTTGACAGATATATTTAGAACTCTGTACCCCAAAGCAACAGAATATACTTTCTTCTCGAGTACACATGGAACATTCTCCAAGGTATATTACATACTGGGTCACAAAACAGTCCTTCATAAGTATAAAAGAATTGAGATCATACCATGCACACTTTCACACCACAATGCTATGAATGCTTGAAATCAACCACAGGAAAAAGTCTGGAAAACCTCCAAAAGTATGGAGGTTAAAGAACACCCTACTAAAGAATGAATGGGTCAACCAGGCAATTAGAGAAGAAATTAAAAAATATATGGAAACAAATGAAAATGAAAATACGATAATCCAAATGCTTTGGGATTCAGCAAAGGCAGTCCTGACAGGAAAATACATTGCAATCCAGGCCAATCTCAAGAAATAAGAAAAACCCCAAATACAAAATCTAATAGCACACCTAAGGAAATAGAATCTGAACAACAAAGACACCCCAAGCCCAGCAGAAGAAGAGAAATAATAAAGATCAGAGCAGAAATAAATAATATAGAATCTAAAAAAACTGTAGAGCAGATCAATGAAACCAAGAGTTGGTTTTTTGAAAAAATAAACAGAATTCATAAACCTCTAGCCAGACTTCTCAAAAAGAAAAGGGAGATGACCCAAATAGATAAAATCATGAATGAAAATGGAATTATTACAACCAACCCCGCAGAAATACAAGCAATTATCAGGGAATACTATGAAAAATGATATGCCAACAAACTGGACAACCTGGAAGTAATGGAAAAATTCCAAAACACCCACACACTTCCAAAACTCAAACAGGAAGAAACAGAAAACTTGAACAGACACATAACCAGCGAAGAAATTGAATCAGTTATCAAAAACCTCCCAACAAATAAGAGTCCAGGATCAGATGGCTTCCCAGGGGAATTCTACCAGACATTTTAAGCAGAGATAATACCTATCCTTCTCAACCTATTCCAAAAAATAGAAAGGGAAGGAAAACTTCCAGACTCCTTTCATGAAGCCAGCATTACTTTGGTTCCTAAACCAGACAGAGACCCAGCAAAAAGAGAGAACTACAGGACAATATCCCTGATGAATATGGATGCAAAAATTCTCAATAAGATACTAGCAAATCGAATTCAACAGCATATAAAAAGAACTATACACCATGATCCAGTGGGATTCATTCCTGGGCTACAGGGTTGGTTCAACATTCGCAAATCAATCAATGTGATACATCACATTAATAAAAGAAAAGATAAGAACCGTATGATCCTGTCAATCGATGCAGAAAAATGATTTGACAAAATTCTACATCCTTTCTCAATAAAAACCCTCGAGAAAGTCGGGATAGAAGGAACATACTTAAACATCATAAAAGCCATTTATGAAAGGCCCACAGCTAATATCACCCTCAATGGGGAAAAACAGAGAGGTTTCTCCCTGAGATCAGGAACATGACAGGGATGTCCACTCTCACCACTGTTGTTTAACATAGTGTTGAAGTGCTAGCATCAGTAATCAGACAACAAAAGGAAATCAAAGGCATCAAAACTGGCAAAGATGAAGTCAAGCTTTCACATTTTGCAGATGACATGATATTATATATGGAAAACCTGATAAACTCCACCAAAAGTCTGCTATAACTAATACATGAATTCAACAAAGTTGCAGGATACAAACTCAATGTACAGAAATCAGTTGCATTCTTATACATTAATAATGAAGCAACAGAAAGACAAATAAAGAAACTGATCCCATTCACAATTGCACCAGGAAGCATAAAATACCTAGGAATAAATCTAACCAAAGATGTAAAAGATCTGTATGCTGAAAACTATAGAAAGCTTATGAAGGAAATTGAAGAAGATAGAAGGAGATGAAAAACATTCCATGCTCATGGATTGGAAGAATAAATATTGTTAAAAAGTCAATACTACCCAAAGCTATCTACACATTCAATGTAATCCAAATCAAAATTGCACCAGCATTCTTCTCGAAGCTAGAACAAGCAATCCTAAAATTCATGTGGAACCACAAAAGGCCCCAAATAACCAAAGTAATTTTGAAGAAGAAGACCAAAGCAGGAGGCATCACAATCCCAGACTTTAGCCTCTACTACAAAGCTGTCATCATCAAGACAGCATGGTATTGGCACAAAAACAGACACATAGACCAATGGAATAGAATAGAAACCCCAGAATTAGACCCACAAAAATAATGGCCAACCAATCTTTGACAAAGCAGGAAAGAATATCCAATGGAAAAAAGACAGTCTCTTTAACAAATGGTGCTGGGAGAACTGGACAGCAACATGCAGAAGGATGAAACTAGACCACTTTCTTACACCATTCACAAAAATAAACTCAAAATGGATAAAGGACCTAAATTTGAGACAGAAAACCATCAAAATCCTAGAGGAGAAAGGAGGAAAAGACCTCTCTGACCTCGGCCACAGCAATTTCTTAGTTGACAAATCCCCAAAGGCAAAGGAATTAAAAGCAAAAATGAACTATTGGGACCTCATGAAGATAAAAAGCTTCTGCACAGCAAAGGAAACAATCAACAAAACTAAAAGGCAACCAACGGAATAGGAAAAGATATTTGCAAATGACATATTGGACAAAGGGCTAGTGTCCAAAATGTATAAAGAACTCACCAAACTCCACACCTGGAAAACAAATAATCCAGTGAAGAAATGGGCAGAAAACATGAATAGACACTTCTCTAAAGAAGACATCCAGATGAGCAACAGACACATGAGAAGATGCTCAACGTCGCTCCTCATCAGGGAAATACAAATGAAAACCACACTGAGATACCACCTCATGCCAGTCAGAGGGGCTAAAATGAACAAATCAGGAGACTATAGATTCTGGCGAGGATGTGGAGAAATGGGAACCCTCTTGTCCTGTTGGTGGGAAAGAAAACTGGTGCAGCCGCTCTGAAAAACAGTGTGGAGTTTCCTCAAAATATTAAAAATAGATCTCCCCTATGACCCAGCAATAGTACTGCTAGGAATTTACCCAAGGGATATAGGAGTGCTGCTGCATTGGGGCACTTGTGCCCCAATGTTTATAGCAGCACTCTCAACAATAGCCAAAATGTGGAAAGAGCCTAAATGTCCATCAACTGATGAATAGATAAAGAAATTGTGATTTATATACACAATGGAATACTATGTGGCAATGAGAAAGAATGAAATATGGCCCTTTGTAGCAACGTGAATGGAACTGGAGAGTGTGATGCTAAGTGAAATAAGTCATACAGAGAAAGACAGATACCATATGCTTTCACTCTTATGTGGATCCTGAGAAACTTAACAGAAGACCATGGGGGAGGGGAAGAAAAAAAAGAGGTTAGAGAGGGAGAGAGCCAAAGCATAAGAGACTCTTAAAAACTGAGAACAAACTGAGGGTTGATGGGGGGTGGGAGGGAGGGGAGGGTGGGTGATGGTATTGAGGAGGGCACCTGTTGGGTGAGCACTGGGTGTTTAATGGAAACCAATTTGACAATAAATTTCATATTTAAAAAAAATCAAAATCATAATGAGATTCTGCCTCATACCTGTTAGGATTTTTATTATAAAAAAGACAAGTAATAACAAGTGTTGGTGACAATGTACAGAAAAGGGAAGCTTTGTGCACTGCTGGTAAGAATAAAAATTATATGCCCACTATGGCAAATAGTATGGAGGATATTCCAAATATTGAAAATAGAACTACCAGGGCACTTGGCTGACTCAGTCAGTGGAGCATCTGACTCTTAATCTCAGAGTCATGAGTCAAGTCCCACGTTGGGTGTAGAGATGGCATAAACAAACAGACAAACAAACTTATAAAGAAATGCAACTACAATATGATGCTGCAAACCCACTCTGGTTGTACAATCAAAGGAAACAAAATCCCTACCTCAAAGAGATTATCTGCCTCTACATGTTCTTTTCAGCATTATGCAAAATAGCCAAGACATGGAAAAAAACAAAGTATCCACCAACAGATGAAACAATAAAGAAGATGCAATATATATATGGATACAGATATATATATGGATATATATCATATGATATATGTATGGATATATATGGATATATACCGTATGAATATTTTATATATATATATATAATACAATGAGTTATTATTCAGCCATAACAAAATCTTACCATATGTGACAACATGGATAGACCTTGAGAGCATTATGCTTAGTGAAATAAGTCAGAGTCGGGGTGCCTGGGTGGCGCAGTCGGTTAAGCGTCCGACTTCAGCCAGGTCACGATCTCGCGGTCCGGGAGTTCGAGCCCCGCATCGGGCTCTGGGCTGATGGCTCGGAGCCTGGAGCCTGTTTCCGATTCTGTGACTCCCTCTCTCTCTGCCCCTCCCCCGTTCATGCTCTGTCTCTCTCTGTCCCAAAAATAAATAAACGTTGAAAAAAAATTAAAAAAAAGAAATAAGTCAGAGAGAGAAAGACAATTCTTGTATAATATCACTTATTTATGAATCTAAAAAAAGTCAAATTCACTCATAGAAACCAAGAGTAAATTGGTGATTGTCAAAGGCTAAGGATGGGAAGATGTTGCCCAAAGCAGACAAACCTTCAATTATAAGATGACTAATTCTGGGGTTTGTGCAGCATAGTGACCATGGTTAACAATACCGTACTGGGTACCTGAGAGTTGCTAAGATAGTATTTTTTCCACCACCCCCACCCCACATACACAAACAGGTAACAATGAGAGGTGTTGGATGTGTTGACCAACCTTACTGTGGTAATTATTTCATAATATATATGTGTACCAAATCATCACATTGTACATCTTGAACTTACATAATGTTATTTGTCAATTATATCTCAATAAAGCAAGAAAGAAAACTCAGGTCAAGCATCTACTTCCTTATACAGCCTTTCTGGGACACTTTTCACACCCAGTGAGAGTTGACTCAGTTCTTCTGTTCCAACTGTACTATGCATATGTTCTAATAATAACCCTGATAACATTTTATTACCCTTATTTACCTGTGTGCCTATCACCCACCAAGAGATTATAAGCTCTTTCAGGACAGGGACTATTTTATTCATGTCTACACCTTTTGTGACTAAAATACAGCTTGACATAATTATAAGTGGGAAAAATTAGATTATAAATGGGAAGTGAATAAATAAACTTTGCTTCTCCAATAAATATTCAAACTGAAAAAAAAATTGATCTAGGAAATTTGGCTCAAACTTCTCAAGCATGCTTTAAAAATTCTATTTGAGCTGACAACAAGGTATAACTTTTTTAAAAACCAAGAGGGAAACACTGTTTGTAACATATCCTGAGGTCACTATGCCTACATATGTAATGCCCTTAAAGTCTGAGGCAATGAACACAATAAAAAAAAATCTGTTTATTCTCTTGTGAAAAATAACTCTTTACACAGATGACTGATATATTTTACATGGGAATAACTCCTCACTTTTAAGGAATTTTCCATTTAGTAGGGTGCTCGTTAAAAACTCAGATTCCTAAAGCCCATGCCAAGCAAGCCCTACTGGATCTAAGTCTCTGAGCAGGTGCAACTTTTACAATGTTCCCAGATGTGTCCTGACATTTGACCATGGCTTCTCTACTCCTGGTTTACTGTTGGAGGTCAAGGGTCTACTCCTGGCGGCTGGGGTTCTTTTCCCCTCTTTCCTGACAGTTCTTAGAACTGGAGATTTTCTCCTCTGATGCAAACCTAATGGCCCAATTATACATGACTTTCTGAACCCCAAATCTTATTATTGCAAAGTACATTTTTGCTTCGAAAATTACTTCAAAGTGGCAGATAACCCAAACATTGACCAGTTTATCTGATTAAGATCTAAGCCCTTCTGATTACATCACACGTGTCATTTTCCCTCTGCACTAGCAGCATCCAATTTGCTTCAGGGCACAGATCTGTGGGCTTGAATCTGCTCAAACCTAACAGCAGAGCTGCAGAAAATATACATGTATGTCATTATCTGGTCATTAATAACAGTAAGTGGATCAATATAAGATTTTGTGGTAGTAAATTACATGTAGTGCCTACTGGATGTGGGAGAATTTTTCTTATAAATCAAAGCAATACTATTATTGTATTTTTGGAAAGTTTATAATAATGTAGAGGTTAATTAACAATTAGTGATCCTCATAGATGCCAGTTTACCAAGATATTATTTTATTCTCTTAGCAATGGAGCTATAAAGCCCTCCAAATCAGACAATAGATTATGCTACAATTTTATTGTTGATCTCGTGGAACTTTTCCAACAATCTATGAAGTTTTCTGAAGGTGTTAAAATTACATCCATTTGAACAACAGAAAGTATATGGGTTTCGATTTATATCTATCATGAGTCAAATGTTCAAACAATAGCCTTTTCTGAGATTAGTGCCACAACTGCAAAATAATCCATAACCAATGCAGCCTAACAGAAAATTCCTTACATTATTTTCTTATCAGAGAAGTAGGCTCTGCTTTGAGGGGGGCTGGGTGTTTTTATCTGCCTTTTCACTAATTTTACTAGGAAATAAATGTATAGTTTACTTCCACATATAAATTCACAAAGCCGTAGAACCAAAGAGCCAGAAGGGACTTAAGAAGTCAACATCCTTGTTCAAGGTCAGTGGCAAAAATGGGACTATAAGCAGATCTGCTCTTCCTACTGTTCCATAAATCCAATTCAGTTTATTTAACACAAGAATATTAGATACCAACTTTGTATAAAGGAAACATCTTTTGAAGCATATGTTTCCACTTGGAAACAAGTGGAAGCATAATGTTTGTAAAGAACAATTGTCCCAGAATATCTGCCACAAATCTCTACTTCAATATGACACCATCTCTTGATAAAGTTTTTGTTAAAACAAAATGTATACCCAGTAGCAATAACATAATCTGAAAAGAGAAATTCTTTGTCTGCCCATGACTCATTCATTTGTCCAGTCAATTATCAAGCATATAGCAAGAGTCTTACCATGTCAGGCACAACTAAGTCTAAGCGTAAGTAGATCAACCAGAGATGGTTGCTACCCTTGAGGAATTTACTGGCTAGTGGGGAGAGACAGAGATATCAACTAATGGCTAACAGCATACAAATTAGGATCAAGGCAAGGAAATGTTGAAACAGCGGTTTAACATTTAGCCTGAAGGAAGTCAATAAGATAACATTTGTGATGGATTTGGAAGTACACCTGGTCATCTTTCTTTAAGGTATGAGTGCAATTAATGGGACGCTATCTCGGCTATGCTTGGAGTTACCAACCATCAGGTACTGTAACAGAAAGTTCACTCATTCTGAATCTCTCAGATTCTCTTCTCTTTCATACATCAAAACAGCAGTGGGTTTCAGCTTTGCCGTAACCCTGTTTCCAAGTGAAGATTTAAAACCTGGCATCAGCAGGCTGTGTTGGAAGCATGGTACTGGGGGTTCAGAAGTTATCTCAAGGAGTAAGGCAGCATCTATTCACAGCCGTAAAGATTCTGAGGATGGAAGAACATATTCCCCAGCATTATGCTCAGAGAAGGGGCCAGGACTCTGAGGATCAATGCTCTGTCATTCCCTCACCTATGCATATTCATAAGGCATAAGGCAGTCCCAGAGTGGTGAGGTCAAGTCAGGTTTTTACAGAGTTCCTGTCACCTCAGGGGTTAGTGATTATGGAGTTCTGGCTGTGAAGGGAACCTTTTTAGGAATAATAGCAAAAACTGACCAGAAGACTGTAGGGGGCTGTGCTCCTGCAGAGGAAACTTTTCCCAAAGGCCCTATGAGGACAGCTTAGGGTTCAGTTGAGATTATGTCTTGCCCTAATGGGCCCAGTTTTCAAGCTTCCCTGAGCCAGCTTTTCAGTTCACCTGCCCAGTTGCTTACAGGAGAGCTAGCTAGCTGCGTTAGGACTAGTTCCAGGGTTTGCCACATCACAGGAACAGAGCACTCTCATTGCTTCTTGCCACAACTCAGAACTATTTCTGATCCCATGTCTCACTATGGCAATAAGAGTTGTCACCTTCTCCAGTACCATTATGCACCAGAAATGAAATCATAATTCAACCTTTCTTCCTGAAATAACCACAGATTCTTTTATGCAAATTTATCCAATCACTTTCAAGAACACTTGGATGCCATCACTAAGAGAAAGTGGCTTCCATAAGTCAAATGAAAGTCTCTATTCACCTTTTCTGCAGACCTCCTTAACACAACTTCTGTCTCTAAGCAGCATAACACAATGGTTGAAAGTGCTTCCTTTAGAGCCATATTCCTTGAGTTTACAATATTCTGGCTCCACCACTTACTACCTGTGTAAATTTAAATGTCCTGTGCCAACTGATTTGGAAAATAGATGTTACAACAGTTCCTGCTTCATGGGGTTGTTATGGTACCTACAAAATAGATAAAGCATTTAGATCAGAGTCAGCATAATATAACTGCTAGTGATTATTATTATTTTAGGAAGAGCAACTAGAAGCTGTTTTCATAAGAGAGGGAAAACTGTCTGATAGGATGCTGTATTACAAAAAGATTAACAAAATGAAAAACAAACAACATTCAGGACATCTCAGAAGAAAGAGTTAACATATAGATATGAAGGTATTTGATCTTCCAACATGTATTTATTGAAGCCCCGTTAAAAAAAAACACAGGGATACAGTCATTCACAAAGAGACCACAATCTCTGCCCTCATGGAGCTAATACTCAATGGGGGAATTGGAGAACAGATAATTTACCAAAAACATAAGCAAAAGGATATAATATATGAGCTTAGGATGAGTACTTTGGAAAAAAATAAATGGGCATGATAATTCAAACTTAGGAAAGAAGGTGTAATTTGGTTAGGGTGGTTGGGAAAGCCTTATTGACAAGATAGTATTTGCTCCAGGACCAGAAGGAGGGAAGGCTACAATCCATGCGTATAGCTCAGGAAATACTTCCAAGTTTCTTGCAAAGTTTGTGAGATAAAAACTTGGTGTGTTTGAAAAACAGCAAAGAAGTCAATACAGGTGGAGCAGAGTAAGAGAAGGAGAAACTGGTAGAAGATAAGGTCAAAGACTAGCAAGGATGGGGGCAGATAATATAAGATCTCATTAGCCATGGGGTAATGACTTTGGGTTTTACTCTGAGAGAGCTGGAAGACAAGCGTTATTGTGACTGGAAGAGTCAAAAATTCATACTTCAGTTTTTAAAGGACCATTTGGCTTCTGTATTAAAATAATAATAATAATAATAATAATAATAATAATAATAAAATTATGAGTTAAAGAGGGAGAAAGCAGGATACCAATGAGAAGGTGGCTACAATGTTCCAGATGAAGAATGATGGTATCTTGGACCTGGGTGGTAATTTCAGAGAGGATGAAAAGGAGTCTGATTTAGATATATTTTAAAGGCAAGGCCAACAGTACCTGCTGACATACTGGATATGAGGGTAGGGTATAAAACAAAGTGGGGACTCAAAAAAACTCCAAAATTTGAAAACCCAAGACCTGAAAAAATAGAATTTATATTTATTATGGGAAGAGGACTGTGGAATGAGAAGGTTGTAAGAGGATCACAATTTTGGTTTTGAATATAATGTGTTTGAGACGTTTCTTAGACATACCAGCAAAGGCATCAAGGGGAGAAATAGGAGACAGGAATTCAGAGGGAGGTCTGGGCTGGTGATTTAAATTTGAGTATCATCAGGGGAAAAGGTATTTAGGAGAGTGATAAGGGCAAAAAGAAGAGATATAAGGATTGAGACATGGAGCCTCCAATATTTAGGGTTTGGGGAGACAACAGAAACCAGCAAGAAAACACTGAGGAAGAAGAGACTTGATCCATGTGGTATATTGCAAACTAAGTGAAGAAGATGTATCAAGGAAAGTGTCTTAGTTCTGGTTAATATAACAGAATACCACACATGAGTGGCTTATAAACAATACAAATTTATTTCTCAAAGTTCTGGAGTCTGCAAGTCCAAGATCAGGGAGCATTATGGTCAGGTTCTGGTGAGAACTCTCTTCTGGGGTGCAGATTTTTCTTTGTATTCTCTTGTGGCAGAAGCAGAAAAAGGAAGCAGGCTCTCTCATGACTCATTACAAGGGCACTAATCCCATCCATCAGGATATCATCCTCATGATCTCATCTAATCCTAACTACTTCCCGAATGTCCCACCTCCTAAAACCATCATAATGGGGAGTAGAGTTTTAACGTATAAATTTAGGGCATGACACAAACATTTACTCCCCAACAGTGAACACTTGCACTGATCTAAATATTATTCATAGGTCAAGTAAGATGAAGACAAAGAATAAAGAAAGAAGTCTAGTATTGCCCAAAAGACTTAGCAATATGGAGGTGTTAGGTGAGCTTGAAAAAAAAGAAGCCTGATTTGAGTAGCTTGTTGAGGTCATGGATGAGAGAAACTGGAAATAATGAATGTATCACCGGTTTTGGCAGAAAAGGGAACAGAAACATGGAATGGTATCTAAGAATGAGGAATGGGATCAAGAGAGGTAT
This sequence comes from Felis catus, assembly GCF_018350175.1. Taxonomy (NCBI): domain Eukaryota; kingdom Metazoa; phylum Chordata; class Mammalia; order Carnivora; family Felidae; genus Felis; species Felis catus. Next base: position 4,885,133 of record NC_058377.1, on the reverse strand, counting down.
ATTTTTCTTAGGGGAAAAGCAATAACATGTTTATATGCATTGGGGGATGATGCAGTCAAGAGGGGGAAACTGACATGCCAAGGAGGTGAGAGTCGCCAACATCCTAAGGAAGGGGGAAGGAACTGAACCTAGTGAATCTAATGGGACCTAATATAAGGCTGGGGGAGCTGGCTTCAGGCAGGAGCATGGACAATTCCTCTCTGGGAGCAGCAAGATATATCCGCTGACTAATTCTGCTTTTTCAATGGAATAGGAAACAAAGGAATCTGCTGAGTTGAAGGATCAAGACTGACGTATTAGAGACTTGAGGAGTGAAGGAAAGCTATGGAGCAGTCACGTAGGGGAGTGGAGCAGAGAAATACAGTAGGATGGCAGGATGGCACTACTACCCATTTAATATTAGCACTTAGGGATTTCAATGAGACCAAGCAGCTGGAAAAGGTGGGGAAGGAAGAGGCAGAGAGTGAAGAGTCAGAGGGTTTGGTGAACAGTATAAAAACCCTGGTAAGGATTTTATACTCCAACCTACAAGATAAAGGGAAGCTAATCCTGTTTGTCAAGCAGGGCAGTGGCATAATTTAACGTGGCTTATTAGAGAGAAAATTCTGGTCGGAAAGAACATGATGGGCTAAAAGTTTTTAGTGGAGACATGGGCTTTGTGGTATCTAAAACTCCTTCTTACAACCAACAAAATATATAGTTTGCTCTGTAAAACTAACCCAGTAAATGAAAGATTTCCCAACAGAATATTGTTGAAAACTCCAAATCAGTCATGAGTCCCCACTAAGCTTTGTAACTAAGTGGCTTTCTTAATTTTCCTAGTTTCTCATAAATATAGACCGTGTGCTCTGACCCAAATCTGCTCTTGCCCTGCCTCAAGGTTAGCAGAAAGAAAATATTCTCCTATGACTTTGGCTTGTTAAAAAGAAAAGAGCAAAGAAAATTCATTTGAGATAAACCAACTATTTCTCATGATGGAAAATCTGCATGATTATTTTGGACATAATGTATTGCATTTGTTTCTGGCTGACTTTGCCTAAATTAGTGAAGCCTTTTAAATGACCAAATACTGCACATTTTACTTATTCACATACACACACGCATACAAACACACACACACACACACACACACACACACACAGCATGAAAGTGAATAGGATATAACATAAGTGCACTAAGGACATAAAAGTTTAATTTTCCTGTAAAATATAAAATAACTGCTTTGAGAACAGTTTTCTATTTGATAACTGTGCAAGCAAATTTATGTTGATATCTATTTATTAACTGTTTTTAGAAATACTATTTTTAATGATAACTCTAAATACAAATGTGATTATGGTTCAGAAAGAGGGAAACATTTTATTTCTCTTTGGCAAATTAATCATGCCAAAAACTGAAAGGATATCAGTTTTGCAAATTCCATGAGACAACATTGTTGATATCTGAACCATCATTTCAGTGAAAGTAGAGTCACTGAGGCTGTATCCTTGACTCAAAACCATGTACCATTGTTGGAGGGAACCCCAGAAACTCTACTTCAACATGGTGATTGTCATCTGGGAACTGTACTTCTTTTTTTATTGATGAAAAGGCATGTTCAAACTATTTTTATCATGACTCCAGGATCTGACTTTTGTAGTCCAGCTCAGTTATAAAATGGTCTTAATTCATTTGTTTCAGGTTACTTATCTTAGTCCTGAATACCCAAATAAAAGACACCACACATTAATTCTTTGATCATTAAAGAAAATAGGTCTACAAGAAAGATATATACCAAATTTACTAGCTAAGATAGTAAGCTTATCTCTTCCAAGTTACTAAAAGATTAATGCTTTCATTCAGCTTAGTGGTCAACATGATATATGATGGGTTCCTAGAGAAAGAACAGTAATTTATGCTTGGATATTCAGGATATTTCTTTGTTTTAATCACCAGTCATTATAAGCATGTTACTGTCTACTGATTTATTCTAGAATATTTTTTTTGTTTTTTTATGTTTTATATTATTTTTTTATGTTTTATACTATATTTGAGAGAGAGAGAGACAGAGCATGAGTAGGGGAAGGGCAGAGAGAGGGAGACAAAAAATCTGAAGCCAGTCTCAGGCTCCCAGCTGTCAGCACAGAGGCTGATATGGGGCTTGAACTCACAAGTAGTGAGATCATGACCCAAGCCAAAGTCAGACACTTTAACAAATTGAGCCCCCCAAGACACCCCTAGACTTATTTTAAATTTGCAAATTAATATCAGAGTCCAAAAGTACTAATTATTATGTAAGCCTTTATCTCATTCACAAGGTACATTTATTTTAAACAAAATTTATTTTGATAAAATGCTCTAGTCTTCTGTTTTCAGGAGCTACATAGAAGTAGAGAACCAACAGCTTCCTCATACACAACTTAAGAGCCTGATGCCAATTTAAAACAACAATTACATGGCCACTTGATCAACATCCATAAGCTCAGGGCAGTGATTTGGAAATGCCAAATGAAACCAGAGCTCAACACGTTTAAGTGGTCACACCGTGACCTATCAGTATTTCCATCTATATGTCCAAATGACAACTATTAACAGCTACTTTCCTGTCAATTTAATGACTGCACAACTTGCATGAATGCAAATACAACATACTCTTTAAAGCACAGCTCATTCTAAAATATAAAATCTATGGAGAAAAATTCTAATTTCCATTTTAAACAATCAGCTGCACTCAAAGAGAGAATGATATTATCCTAACTATAAGTAACTGACTTTCAAAGTCTACTACGGTTTTCACCAATAGAGCTCAGGCGTGTTATCAAGAACACATGGCAAAATCTTACAACAAAGGCAAAGACCTTTTCCTCTATATTTTAGGATAAAATAATGGCTATTGCCTTGACATGATGAATTCATTGTATAATTCTGACCTCTTAAAAAGGAAACAAACTTTCTTAGTATTCTTAGTGGCTAAATTTTGCAAAGGGAAAAATACATTTAGATAAATCTAAGAAATCTAAGGATTATCTAAGAAATGGCAGCAGAAAAAAAAAAAAAAAAAAAGGACATGACATTCAAATTCAAACTGTTCCTGAAATGTGACACCAGCCTTACAGGTAACATTACTTATAATATGTCAGGCTGAGTATGGCTTTTCCCCATTCATCTTGGGGACAGTGTGTTAGATGAAAGTAAGTGGGCTTTGGAGCCCATGGAAACCAAGTTATCAAAATGACAGCACTTACTAGTACTGTGATCTCAGAAACATGACCCACTCCCTTTTGAGCCTCAGATTGTAGATTTTTGAAATGAGAGTAAGCATACTTACCTCACCTGGAGGTTATGATGTGCATGCTAAGGATGTAATTCCAGTCCCAGCCAGGAACATGGAGTATAGAGGTAGAGGGCAGATGCAAGCCTATACCAATAAATAAATAAAGTTATAACTTGGGCTAAGGGCAAATTGGGATTAGCACTGGGTGAGCAAATAATGGGACAAGGACATACAGGAAAGAAAAAAAAAACCCATGTGAGCAGTGACTAGGTACTACAGACAGAAACCTGTTATTGAGTGGATTTTCCCCCAAAATCCATACTTTGAAGTCCTAACTACCTATGTGACTGTACTTGGATACCAGCTCTTGAAAGGTAAACTGGAGGTTGAGTGAGCTCATTTGGGGGGAGGGACCCTAATCTGATAACTGGTGTCCCATAAGAAGAGAGTGGACACCTACATACACAGAAGGATGACTACGTCAAGACAGTGGGAAGGAGGTCATCCACCAGCCACGGAGAGAGGAGACCCACCCTGCCCACACCTTGATCTAAAGTGTGAGAAAATAAATAAATCAATTTCTGTTGCTTAAGCCACCCAGTCTGTGGTACTCTGTGATGGCAGACCTAGCAAACTAATACGAAATCCCAACACTTACTCAGCGAATGGTGTCTGAGCCTCTGTAGGAGTTAGGCACTGTTGTAGAGGCATAAGGAAACAGCCCTAAACAAAGCTAGATTGGTATTTGGACCCCATAGAGCTGACATTCTGGCAGGGACTGCAGTAGGCAACAGACAGCAAGGAAGTAAGAAAAACAGATGATGCCCACGGCCAGGAAGAAAAAGAATGCGGGGAAGGGAGATCAGGTGTTTGGGTTGGAGAAGGAGCACTATTGTTTTAGAGACCTAGCAGAGGCCCCACTGAGCAGGTGACGTCAGAGCAAAGATATGACAGAAATGAGGAGTATGTCATCTGGGCACATGGGAGAACATTCCGGACAGAGAGAGGCAAAGCCAGCGCAAAGGCCTGAAGCAGGAGCGTGTGCCTGACATGCTCAGGGAGCAGGGAGGGGGCCGGTGTGGCCGCAGCCCAGTAAACAAGGGGAGGGGAAGAGGAGAAGCCTTCAGGGAGGTAGCAGAGGCTGGGGACGGTAGCACCTGTGTGGTGCGCAGACGGAGTCAGGCGTCTGGAGACAGGAAGAGCTGGGGGCAGAGCTTAAAGACTTGGAGGCCCCAGCTGCTTGTAGATAGAAGCCTGAGGCTGGCTGCGATCGCCCCAGAGTAAGGACGGGCGGAAAGCTGATGGGAGGTGGGAAGAAGATGAGGACAGACCAACACAGACACTGGTGAGCAGCGGCCCGGGCGGTGGGAGGAGGAAGGAAGGAATTTTTAAATTTTTTTTTCAACGTTTATTTATTTTTGGGACAGAGAGAGACAGAGCATGAACGGGGGAGGGGCAGAGAGAGAGGGAGACACAGAATCGGAAACAGGCTCCAGGCTCTGAGCCATCAGCCCAGAGCCTGACACGGGGCTCGAACCCACGGACCGCGAGATCGTGACCTGACTGAAGTCGGACGCTTAACCGACTGCGCCACCCAGGCGCCCCTAGGAAGGAATTTTTAAAGAAAGGGAGTAATTACGTGTGTCTGTAAAATGGTGCCACGTAGTCCGCAAACTGGGGGTTGAGACTTCACCGTGAGCTTCAGCGAGGTGAGTGTGGTTCCTTAATGAGATGAGAACTAGAGCCCAGTGGGAGAGGAAGCCGGCTCAGACTCAGCTGACAGAGGGAAGATCTGCAGGTGCTGGCACGTGCAACATAGGACGTAGGAAGACAAACAGGTGGTGGTGGATGGGAAGTGATTGCCCCCGTGGGCCGGGAGAAACAGCCGCAGGTGCACAGGATGGCCGGTCCCGAGGAAACCCCCAGGTGTGCAGGAGAGAGTGAAACCGTGCAGGAGCTGCGTGAGCGAGATGGCTTCCTCCCTTAGGAACACGGCTCAACTGTGGCAACGGGACACCAGCCAGGGCCGGGGGGACAGATGTAGCAAGGTGGGCGGCTGTGAGGTCGCTGGGACTGTGTGTGATTGGCAAACACCGTAAAGATGCCCTACGTTCTCTCTGCCCATAGGACGGGCTCACGGCCGGGATTTCAAAAGTGATGCACGTGAGAAACAGAGCATCGGGCCCTCCACAGGGACCCCCGTGTTGTCCTCTTAGAGCAGACATTCCCACCTCCTTCTTGCCCCCGTCATCTTCGTGATGCCTGGCAATCCCTCATCTGCTCTCCATTTCTGTGATTTTGTCCCCTCAAGAGTATTACACAAGTGGAATCGAAAAGCGTGTGACCCTTTCAGGAGTCGCTTTCTCCCCTCTGGGCATAATTCCCTGGAGATTCGGTACTGCTGCTGTGTCTATCAGCAGTGCATGCCCTGGCACTGCTCACCGGTGAGCACCCCACTGCACGGGGCTAGCATGGTTTGGCTGTCTCCCTATGGAAGGACACGTTGTACTAGGCTGGACAATGGCCCTCAAAGAAATCAAGTCCTGATACCTGGGATCTAACTCCCATCAATGGGATCTAGTTAAGGATCTTGAGTCCTGGGTTTTCCGAGTGAGCCCTACATGGAATCACGAGCATCCTTAGAGAAGCAAAGGGAGACTTGACAAAAGAGGAGGCACTGTATCCATGGAGACAGACTGGGGTGATGTGGACACAAGCCAAGGGAGGTTGGTGGCCACCGGGAGCTACCAGAGGGAAGGGATACACTGTCCCCTGGAGCCCTGGGATCTCCAGAGGGAGTACAGCCCTGCTGACACCTTAGTCTCAGTGAAATGAATTTTGGGTTCCTGGCCTCCAGAACCGTGAGAGAACACGATTTTGTTCTCATAAGCCACCAACTTTGTGGTAAACGAGCAGGTGTGTGCACAACAGGTCCTCATTCCCATCTCCCTCGGACCTTGGAGTCTTCCTTCCCTGAGAAAGTCAGGGAAGCTCTGGCATTTCAACCTAGTTGACTGAAGGCAGCCATTGAGTCATTATTATGACTATTCTCAGTTCTCAAGGCAACATGTTAAATCACATTTCCTGCAGGAGGAACCCTGTATCCATGTCTGGCCTATCGTATGCCACTCTCTTTTGTTTAATACTCTGTAAATCCACACCCATACTTGTTCCCCAGTCTCCTACCAGTGTGAAGTGGTAATACCCTGCTACTCCCCTGCATGGGCACCTAATCCTGTACGGACCTGATCCCATACTTCCATTTGGAGTACGCTGGCATTCCGTTATTTTCCAGGAAGTAAACACAGATAGCAGATGTGGACGCTGAAGATCACTGCTCTCTATCACGATGGTATTGTCTTAGGTGAAGCCATTGAAACCTTTTCTTGAGGGGTCCTGGGGATAGGGTAAGACTGTTTCCCTCAGACGGTGGGGGAGCTGATTCTCCTGGCAACAAAACACAAGATACTCCACTCATGAGGCCCTATGTTTCGCCCTTGCTTTCAATCTATCCTATTTCCTGCGTATACCCCAGATACCCAAAACTGACCCTGAACAATCTCTGTAACTGCCCCCCATGGCCACAGTGATGACTCCACCTGCAATCCTCCAGCGTGCTGTCCTCCATCACTCCACACCAGCACCAGTGGTAACATGAGCAAATGTGAAATCGCCTCTTGCCACCAATGATCAATATTCTCTTCTGCCAACAAGGAAGCTACTTATTTGTATGCCCACCAGAGAGCAGAGCAGTCCAGTCCGAGAGTCCCATCTTGAGGCAGTTTCCTGAGGCCACTCCAGGTACAAATTACCTTTTGTGCATAACTGCGACAGAAGACAGACCGCACACCCTAAAGCAGTGAGTGGAGAGTGCTGCAAGGGTAAGGGAACCTCCAGGAGATGGCGGAGAGGGCAAAGTGGCCATGCTAAGCAAAGGCAAGATGTTTCCACTAAGAAGAAAGTGCAAGGAAAAGTGGTTCCTGATCCTGTGAGATTTATCTGGAGACAAGGGTCATGTGGGGAGATGTGATACAAAGGAAAAAGACTACAATAGCACCCCACCCAACCCTGTTATCCATGGGGATATGTCCAGAGACCCCAGGTGGGTACCTGAAACCACAGATAGTACAAATACTATAGTGGCCATGAGAGGTGCAGGCATCTCACCCCCACATGGCTCGTGAAGGGGTGCTGGCAGCATGCTCCCACAACACTGATGAAGGGGTACAAGTTGCCGATTAAGGGGGGCAGGCAGCATACTCCCACATCGCCAATGAAGGGGTGCAGGACGCCCATATACAGTTGCAGTCAGCACACCCCACTACACCGATAGAAGAATACAAGACACCGATGTGGGGGTGCAGGCAGCAAATCCCTTCATTGCTGATGAAGGGCTACTGGTGGCTCTCCCCCACATAGCCCATGAAAGGGCAGAGACAGCTCACTCCTCCATGGCCCATGTAGGTGTGACATCACTACATAGCCCATGAAGGGGCTCAAGTGGCTTACCCCTCCATGGCCCTTGACAGGGCACAAGTGGGACACCCTTACATGGCCAATGGTGGGAATGCAAGCATGACACTGCTTCATCACAGATGGAGGGATTGCAAGTGTGACACCCCTCCATCGCTGATGGGGGAGTGCAAGAGCGTCCATCGCCAATGGAAGGGTGTAAGGAATTGAAATGAGGCTGTTAGAAAGGACAAGAATATGATTCATGGACTGTAAGAGCTGTTAGGGATGTGGTGATGACAGTTATTAGTAGGGCTCAGCAATTGGTATACAATCTTAAGATCTTAATACCAAAACTATGCAACCAACTCCTAACTTAATACTGGGTTAATTTAACAATAGAAGCAATAATTCTAGTATGAGTAACAAGAAATTGTTCTCCTTGCATAAGGTTATATCAGAGCAGACAACCCGATAGTTAACACTAAGATAAAAATAACCTATGAACTAAATATCAAACCAATTTCTGACCCAACACAGGTATACAATCAAGGAAATATTAAAAGAAGCAAAAGGGACTCAACAAACACAATCCTGACTGTTTACCAAAATCATCACCTCTAGCATTTCTAGTATTAGAGGCACTGCCTGCCCAGTGACATTCATTAAACAGCTGTGATATCCTGACCTTGCAAAGGTAGCATAATCACTTGTTCCCTAAATAGTGACTCCTATGAATGGCCACATGAAGGTTTTACTGTCTCTTCCAATCGGTGAAATGGACCTTCCCGTGAAGAGGCCCAAAGAGACTACACCAATACAACCAATAGGGACAACAAATCTCCCCATGGGCCAACAATATAGATTGGGGTGACTTCAGATAATAAAATCACCTCCGAGTGATTTAGATATAGACTTACCAGTCAAAAGTACAACATCACTTATTGATGCAAATTACTCAATCAATGCTGTATGTAGTATACATGTACCCTGTCGGAGTTTCCTTTGGGGGTGGGTGGTTGCTTTCTCCACATTTAGGGCAGGGTTATTAAATGATGGTGGTGGTGGTGGTGGTGGTATTTTCTCCTCTTCTATAAAGAGTCTCAAGGCGACCATTTTGTGGGAGCCAAGCAGTAGCTGGGCTTCTCCTGGGATCCCTCCCTGCTTTGGGTTCCCTGTCATGCTTCCTAGCAGTGGCCTACTGGAAAAATAAGAGAAGGTGTCAGAAGATACTCGGGTAACCCAAGATGAGAATGACGAGCCCATTGAAATACCATCAGAAGACAATGGGACAGTGCTGCTGTCCACAGTTACAGCCCAGTTTCTGGGAGCTTGTGGGATGTGCTATAGGAATCCAGTGTCTCAGTGGATGAGGTGTCAGCTGGTAGAAGAAATTCTGCATGTCTGTAATAATGGCTGGGGAAATCTGGTGTATGTGCTCAACTATCCCAAAGATAACAAAAGAAAAATGGACTAGACAGAGGCCTACTCCTTCAGCAGTCAAAGTGAAAAGAGCCATTCAGGAAACATCTGATTTAAGAGTGGCAACACACACACACGCACACACACACACACACACACACACACACACACACACACAAATAAAATAAAATAATAAAAAAAATAATAAGAGTGGCAACACTCCTCCATCACAGTTGGGGGGTGCAAGCATGACACCCCTCCATCGCCGATGTGGGTATGTAGGGTGACACCCCTCCATCCTTGAATGGGGGGGGTGCAAGCATGACCTATCCCTACCCTAACCCTAACCCTAACCCTAACAGATGCCTGGTTCTTCTGCTGTGAAAGTTTAAAAAGGCATTCAGGAAACGTCTGATTTAATTAGCGACATCACTACTCCATTGCCGATGGGGGGGGGGTGTAAGCGTGACACCCCTCCATCGCCACTGGGGAGTGCAAGATGACCTACCCCTACCCCTTATCCTAATCCTAACCCTTACCCTTAACAGATGTCTGCTTCCTCAGCTGTGAAAGTGAAAAGAGCCATTCAGATAATGTCAGATTTAACAGTGCCATCACTACTCCATCGCTGATGGTGGTGCCAATGTGACACCCCTGCATCACCGATAGGGCACAACAGCGACACCCCTCCATCACCCATGGGGGGTGCAAGTGTGACACCCCTGCATCACCAATGAATGGGTGCAATTGTGACACTGTGCATCGCAGATGAAAGGGTGCAAGCTTTACACCCCTGCATCACCAATGAAGGGGTGCCAGAGTGACACCTCTGCATTGCCGATGAAGAGGTGCAAGCATGACACCTAATGCCATTAGTCTCAAACTATTCCAGAACAGAGGAAACTAAGCTTTCAAATTCATTGTAGGAGGCCACCATTACCCTGATAACAAGACCAATAAGGACACTACACAAAAGGAGAACTAGAGGCCAATATCTTTGATGAACACAGATGGGAAAACCCTTAACAAAATATTAGCAAACCAAACCAAAACAACATTTAAAAACATCATTCACCATGATTGGGTGGGATTTCTTCCAAGGATGCAAGGGTGATTCAGTATTCACAAATCATTGTGATACATCACGTCAGTAAGAGAAAGGATAAAAATAAAACTGTACGGTCATTTCAACAGATTTACCTGACACCTGTCAAAATGGCTATTATGAAAAACAAAACAAAAAACAAAACAAAAACAAAATCAAAGTGTCGCCTGGGTGGTTCAGTTGGTTAAGCATCCAATTCTTGATATCAGTTCATGTCATGGTCTCATGGTTACAGAATGAAGCCCTGCACTGGGCTCCATGGAGCCTGCTTAGGATTCTCTCTCCCTCTCTCACTACCCCTTCCCCTTCTTGTTCTCACTCTCTCTCAAAATAAATAAGTAATAAAAACATTTTTATTTTTTTAATAAAAACATTTTTTAAAAGACAAGTAATTGTTGGAGAGGATGTGGAGAAAAAGGATCTCTCATTACACACTCACTGTTAGGAATGCAAACTGGCACAGCCACTGTGTAAGACAGTATGGAGTTTCCTCAAAAAGGTACAAATAAAAGTACCCTATGATCCAATAATCCCACTATTGAGTGCCCAAAGAATACAAAAAACACTAATTCAAAAAGATATATGCACCCTTATGTTTATTGCAGCATTATTTAAAATAGCCAAGATATGGAAGCAACCCAAGTATCCATCGGTAGACAAACGGATAAAGTATAGGATGGAATATCACTCAGCCATAAAAAAATGAAATCTTGCCATTTGCAACACAGACGGACCCATAGGGCATAAAGTTAAGTGAAAGAAGTCAGAGAAAGAAATACCATAGGATTTCACTCATACATGGAATTTAAGAAACAAAATAAATGAACATAGATGAGAAGAGAAACAAAACAGAGAGTGTGGTCACCAGAGGGGAGGTGGATGGGGGGGAGGGGTAAAACAGGTGAAGGGAATTAAGAGAACACTTACCATGGTGAGCACCGAGTAATATATAGCAATGCTGAATCATTGTACACCTGACACTAATCTAACACTAAGTAAATTACACTTGAATAAAAAAACAGAAATGATACAAACTGAAGCAGAGAGAAAAAAACCACCTCAGTGACCCATGAGAGAGTATCAAGCGATCTAACATGTGCAATGGGAGCATCAGGAGAACAAAGATGCAGGCAGCTTCCATTCAAAAACAGGGCTCAGATGGAGACCTATACCTTGAGGTGAAATTTGTGAAATGATTTAAGTCTTCATTTTAAGTTAAAAAAAAAAAGAGTAAAGTAAAGCCAAAGCCAGCAGAAAGAAGGAAACAATAATGGAAGTCAATTAAACAGCAAACACAATAGGGAAAGATTTTTAAGTTGATTCTTTGAAAAAGTTTACACTAATATGCCACTAGCTTAGAAAGTTAGCAGTCTAAAGGGAATATTACAAGCTAAAACACATCACTACAGTCCATAGACATTAAAAATAATTTTATGAATTATGATGAATTGGTATTATGTGGTATTATGAGGGTTTTACTGTCTCTTCCAATGGGTGAAATGGACCTTCCCTTGAAGAGGCCCAAAGAGACTACACCAATACAACCAATAGGGACAACAAATCTCCCCATGGGCCAACAATATAGATTGGGGTGACTTCAGAGATGGAGAAAACTGACCCACACATTCACACTGAGGGCCTCACCTAGGAGTCCCTTAATGAAGGCATTCAGTTAGTGACAGTGATCGTAGTTACTCGCAGGACATGGCTTTGCCACTGGCAGGGTGATGCCATGCTTTGTATTATACATCAGGTTCCTGAATGAAGGCTATGGACTTACAGCCGATCAAGCCCAGAGTGAAACACAGGTTTTGTGGAGCCCATGCTGTGTGGATCCCGTGCTTGGTGAGGAAGGTTCCTCCTTGCCTGGGGACCCCACAGGACATGTTCAGGCCATAACGAGTTCTCCCACAACCCCACCCAGCCCCGTGAGGCACAAACCCTACACAGCAGGCTGTCATGGAAGGAATTCAGGAGAACCCTCATGTCTGGGAACATTGGTATGTAAATTTCCCATTTCTCTTTGGAAATCAATTATGGACAGAACTCATTATTTTTTTAATGTTTATTTATTTTTGAGAGAGAGAGAGAGAGAGAGAGAGAGAGAGAGAGAGAGAGAGAGCGCCAGCAGGGGAGGGGCAGAGAGAGAGAGAGGGAGACACAAAATCCGAAGCAGGCTCCAGGCTCTGAGCTGTCAGCACAGATCCCAATGCAGAGCTTGAACCCAGGAGCTGTGAGATCATGACCTGAGCCAAAGTTGGACACTCAACCGACTGAGACACCCAAGCGCCCCATGAGAGTCCATTATTTTTAAGCATATCAATGTCTGTGTCCATTGCTACATGTGACCGAAATTAAGAACCACAGTGGTTTAGGGTCCCTGCCTGTGTAGATGTAGGACAGGATTGCTTTCTAGGTTTCTGCTGGAGATTGGGGGAAACTTGCTGTGCTATCATACATGCATGGAGAGCTTCAGTTGCCCATAATATGCCTTTGTGCAAAGGAGAAGGAAGGATTCCTTCCCCTGGGCAGAGGCAGCCCCATGCACCTGTGCACTGGCCTGGCGAGTGGAAAAGGGCTTGGATTCCATCTGACAAGGCATCCTAGAGCTGCAGGTCAGTTTCCCAACCACACTTGACAGCCTTTACAAAGGCCACAGATTTCCACCTGAGGGGAGCTAATAAAAGACATCAGAATTCCGTCTTCCATGTAGAGCTTGGCTATGGCAAGCAAGCCTCTTTGAAACTGTACTTTGGATGAAAACCCTATTCAGACAACAAAAATCCACCCCCAGCTAATGGTTAAGGGGTTGTTGCTGTGTGGAGGACATTACTGATGTGTAACTGTCTCAGCTCCAAGAGTCACAACACTTCATCCCTTCATGTGGAAGATCAAGGTAACACCAAGCCCAGGCAGAGGGCTGGGCCTTGGTTTTGTGGGGTTCTCAGAAGTGCAATGGCTTAGCTCAGTCACCTTCTGCCCTCATTCTCACGCACAAGACTCCAATTTGATCCTGCTCATGTTCCCTGGTTCAGCTAAGTCAGTTAAAGACACACTTCTTAAAATAACTCTGAGGGGACAAGAGAGACTCAGTATGCATAGGTCTGTGGCCACGCAGCTCATCAATCCAAACTCAAATGCAGGGCTTTCAACTGCACATCTGTGTTCTTCCCACATATTCCCTCTGCATGGGATCCAAGCCAGGAAGACACCCCAAATGTCAACAACACTTAAGTGTGGTATTTCTGCCTCTAAACCCAAAACATGCCTCCAGCAAATCCAAGTCAAGAGGATCCACTTCATGCATGCCAAGCTGGCAAAAATTAAGTCAAATAACAAATTACGATAGGTGTAAAACCGGTTCCTCAAGATACCCATGTCTTCACCCCCAAACGGAGGGGTGGGAGTAGGTCCTGCATGTGGTGAGGGAGAAGGAAGTGCACAGATGGAATTACTGTGCCCACCATAATCCCAGGGTCCTGTAGAACAGAAGGGGGAGACTGAAGGGGACAGAGAGGCTCAGTGAAGATTCTACCTGCAGGTACCTGCAGGCTTAGGAGGAGGAAAGGCCACATGCCAAAAAATACAGGTGGCTTCCAGAAGCAGGGAAAGGCCAGGAAATTAATCACCCCCTAGAGCCTTGAGAAAAGAACGTGGCCCTGTGAACACCTTCATTTTTAGCTCAAAGGGACCTCATTTCAAACTTGTGACCAACAGAGCTGGAAGAGAAGTTTGTGGAGTTTTTAAGCTGCTATGAAGGTGGTACTCTATTCCAGCAGCAACAGGACATGACTGCACCCAGAACTTTCCTAGGCTCCCTGGTGCTGGATGTTATGGGAACACGAGATCCCAGACAGCATGACGGACATGGCAGGGGAGCAGCAGGGGGACTTCCTGGAGCCAGCGGTGTTGGATGCCAGCAACAGGAGGGACTGGCTGTCAGAGGTCCACTGCCAGCCAAGCCACCACACGGCACCAGGAGAAAGGTGGGCTGTGGGTTCGCTGCAGCTGGAGACAGAAACAGGTCTGGGGCACTGTGGCAGCCACGCTGAGGGCCTTGGACCTTGTTCCCAGGCAGTAGGGAGTGGGTAGGGGGTTAGCCAGGTCATCCTCAGGGTCCTCAAATCTGCCTTGGGGAGCCCACCCTGGCTGCGCTGCAGGGAGAAGATGGGAGCTGGCAGCAGGCAGACCACGGAGGAGGCCACCACAGCAACCAAGCGGAAGGGCACAGGCCAGTACAGATGTTGGCAGAGGACAAGACTCATGGACAGACCAAGGGGACAGTTGTGGTAGCTGCTCACAAGGGCTTTGGGTTGGCAGAGGAATGAAAGGGGCAGGTGGGGTCTTATTTAAGGTTCTTGGCACATCCCTTTTACCACAGTTGCTTCACCTGGTCATACCCAGAGTCTCTTAAAAGCTGTTCTATACTCGTTAAAGCTGCTGCATATCCCTGTCCCTAGAGGCACATGTGACAGGGCACAGGGGTTGTCATTTACCATCTGCAGAGTGAGGCACCAGTGAGGGAAAAGATATGTTAATTATGAGGAGCGCAGGTGAGGGAGAAAATGACCACCATCTGCTCTGTTGCTGTGGGGGAAGGGGAAGGTCAAGGACGAGGACATGGACTTGGTGACCCTGATTTAGTTGGAAGATGAGCAGTCTCGAGGATGGAGCTTAAGGGATCCCGGTGTCCTTGGCAATGCCCTTACACTGTCAGCTTGTAAGGGCATGGGCCTGGAAGAGCCACCTTTGGCCTGCTCACTGAGCGGCTTTTTGGGTGTTGAGTTTAGTAAGTTCTTTATAGATTATGGATACTAGCCCTTTGTCTGATATGTCATTTGCAAATATCTTCTCCCATTCGGTCGGTTGCCTTTTAGTTTTGTTGATTGTTTCCTTTGCAGTGCAGAAGCTTTTTACCTTCATGACGTCCCAATAGTTCATTTTCACTTTTAATTCCCTTGCTTTGGAGATGTGTCGAGTAAGAAATTGCTTCAGCTGAGGTCAAAGAGGTTGTTGCCTGCTTTATCCTCTAGGGTTTTGATGGTTTCCTGTCTCCCATTCAGGTCCTTCATCCATTTTGAGTTTATTTTTGTGAATGGTATAAGAAAGTGGTCTAGCTTCGTTCTTATGCATGTTGCTGTCCAGTTCTCCCAGCATCATTTGCTAAAGAGACTGTCTTTTTTCCATTGGATACTCTTTGCTGCTTTGTTAATGATTAGTTAGCCATACATTTGTGGGTCCAATTTTGGGTTCTTTATTCTATTCCATTGGTCTACGTGTCTATTTTTGTGTCAATACCATGCTGTCTTGATGATGACAGCTTTGTAGTAGAGGCTAAAGTCTAGGATAGTGATGCTTCCCACTTTGGTTTCTTCTTCAATATTACTTTGGCTATTTTAAGTCTTTTGTGGTTCCTTACAAATTTTAGGATTGTTTGTTTTAGCTTTGAGAAGAATGCTGGTGCAATTTATATTGGGATTGCATTGAATGTGTAGATTGCTTTGGGGAGTGTTGACATTTTAGCAATATTTATTCTTGCAATCCATGAGCATGGAATGTTTTTCCATTTCTTTGTGTCTTTCTTCAATTTCCTTCATAAGCATTCTATAGTTTTCAGCCTACAGATCTTTTCACCTCTTTGGTTAGGTTTATCACTAGGTATTTTATGATTCTTAGTGCAATTGTAAGTGGGATCAGTTTCTTTATTTCTCTTTCAGTTGCTTCATTATTGGTTTATAAAAGTGCAACCGATTTCTGTACACTGATTTTGTACCCTGTGACTTTGCTGAATTCATGTATCAGTTCTAGCACTATCTTGGTGGAGTCTTAGGGGTTTTCCATGTGGAGTATCATGTCATCTGCAAAAAGTGAAAGTTTGACTTCATCATTGCCAATTTTGGTGAATTTTATTTCATTTTGCTGTCTTATTGCTGATGCTAGAACTTCCAACACTATATTAAACAACAGAGGTGAGAGTGGACATCCCTGTCATGTTCTTGATCTCAGAGGAAAGCGTTCAGTTGTCCCCCATTGAGGATGGTATTATGGTGGGCTTTCCATATATGGCTTTTATGATATTCAAGTATGTTCCTTCTATCCCAACTTTCTTGATGGTTTTTATTAGGAAAGGATGCTGTATTTTGTAAAATACTTTTTCTGCATCTATTGACAGGATCATATGGTTCTTCTTTCTTTTATTAATGTGATGTATCACATTGACTGATTTGTGAATATTGACCCAGCCCTGCATCCCAGGAATGAATCCCACTTGATCATGGTGAATACTTCTTTCTATATGGTGTTGAATTCAATTTGCTAGTATCTTGTTGAGAATTTTTGCATCCATGTTCATCAGGGATATTGGTCTGTAATTCTCCTTTTTTGTGGGGTCTCTGTGTGGTTTGGGAATCAAGGGAATGCTGGCTTCATAGAATGAGTCTGGAAGTTTTCCTTCCATTTCTATTTTTTGGAACAGCTTGAGACAGGTTGGTATTAACTCTGCTTTAAATGTCTGGTAGAATTCCCCAGGGAAGCCATCTGGTACAGAACTCTTATTTGTTGGGAGATTTTTGATAATGGATTCAATTTCTACACTTGTTATGGGTCTGTTCAAATTTTCTAGTTCTTCCCATTTGAGTTTTGGTAGTGTGTGGATGTCTAGGAATTTGTCCATTCGTTCCAGGTTGTCCAGTTTGTTGGCATATAATTTTTCATAGTATTCTCTGATAATTGCTTGTATTTCTGAGGAACTGGTTGTGATAAATACTTTTTAATTCATGATAGTATCTATTTGGGCCCTCTCTCTTTTCTTTTTGAGAAGTCTGGCTAAGGGGTTATCAATTTTGTTTATTCTTTTTCTTTTTTTAATTTTTTTAAAAAACCAGCTCTTAGTTTCATTGATGTGTTCTGGTCTTTTTTGGTTTTTGTGTGGTTTTGGGTTTTTTTTTTTGTTTGTTTACTTGTTTGTTGTTGTTGTTTGATTCTACATTGTTTACTTCTGCTCTGATCTTTATTATTTCTCTTCTTTTGCTGGATTTGGGGTTTGCTGTTCTACTTCTAGTTCCTTTAGGCGTGCAGTTAGATTTTGTATTTGGGATTTTTCTTATTTCTTGAGGTAGGCCTGGATTGCAATGTATTTTCCTCTCAGAACTGCCTTTGCTGCATCCCAAAGGGTTTGGATTGTTGTGTTTTCATTTTCATTTGTTTCCATATATTTTTTAATTTCTTCTTTAATTGCCTGGTTGACCCATTCATTCTTTAGTAGGATGTTCTATAACCTCCCTGTATTTGTGGGTTTTCCAAACTTTTTCCTGTGGTTGATTTCAAGTTTCATAGCATTGTGATCTGAAAGTGTGTATGGTATGATCTCAATTATTTTATATTTATTGAGGGCTGTTTTGTGACCCAGTATGTGATCTATCTTGAAGAATGTTCCCTGTGCACTCAAGAAGAATGTGTATTCTCCAGTTTTAGGATGAAAAGTTCTAAATATATCTGTCAAGTCCATCTGGTCCAGTGTATCATTCAGGGCCATTGTTTCTTTATTGATTTTCTGTCTAGATGATCTGTCCATTGCTGTAAGTGGAGTATTAAAGTCCCCTGCAATTACTGTATTCTTACCAATAAGACTGCTTATGTCTGTGATTGTTTTATGTATTTGGGTGCTTTCAAATTTGGTGCATAACATTTGTGATTGTTAGCTCTTCTTGATGGATAGATTATGCAATTATTATATAATGCCTTTCTTCACCTCTTGTTACAGACTTTAGATTAAAATCTAGTCTAAGTATGGCTACTCCAGCCTTTTTTTTTTTTTTGACTTTGTAGGGTACTTTCAACTTCCAAATGTAGAACAGGGGTTTTTAAAAAAATGCATCTTCTCTAGATCATAAAGGGCAAGAAGCCCTCCAGCTGACTTCAGGGTCCACACTGCAATATTTGAAGTTGACAAGGGGGCTGCTATAGTGGAGGTGGGAACAGACAGACCCAACGAGATCCCCCAAAAGTCACTGGCTAGATGGTGCTTGAGGTTCAAGTCTCTTAACCTTGAGATTTGGTAATTGGAATACAAGTTGTACCTTAGATGAACATTACCCTCGAGCCAGAGAGGCAAGATCGCTTTGGGGCCTTTTGGTAAAGATCAAGGGAAGCCAGAGAGGCAGGAAACCAGGAATGTCATTCTCCCAAGAGGAACAGTGTAGACCAGGAGGGGTTAGTTCTGTAACCTAGCACACACTTGGGTCTCTGTGCCCTTGACCTCAAGGACAGACAGACAGGATCCTTGCTTATGTTCTTTCTACACCCCACACCACTGCTGGCTCTTCAGAAACCTTCCCATTGCCTCTGTGTCTGGTGTATGCAATCCACAGAGAGACTTCAAAGCATTGTGGTGCCTCAGAAGCAAAGGTGCAGCCACACTCAGCAGTTTTCTTCTGGGACACACCTGTGGGTTGTGGTAAGATTGTGAAATACCAGTTCGTAGCCACAGATGTGGGATAACCCAGATTCTGAAATCTCATGCATGATAGTGTGGACTGGGATCTGTGGGTGTGTGAGCCCCGGTATCTCAGGGACACAGTTCACATTTCCTGGCCAACTTTGTCTCCTTCCAGCAGAAAACAGTCCATGACCATGGTCTTCATCTTCAACAACCCAAGTTATCCAACACACACAAGTAACTTCACAATCCATGTGGGAGGTTATCCAATAGGAGATACCTAGATACTCAATGGGGAAAGACTTTCAAAAGGGAGTAAGTGGTCCAAACGTGATTTACTTATTTCTGGCCCAAAAGATGGAATAAATAATGACAATAGCTAGAATAACTAAAAGTGGCCCAAATGTATTGGGCACATCAAGTATGCAGGTTCTCATTTTTCTGGAGGCTGCAAGTCCAAGATAAAGGTGTTGGATAGCTGCTTCCTAGAGAAGCACTGTGCTCACATGGCCCTTCCCTTATGCAGTGTGGTCCTAGTCTCTTCTTAAAGGAACACTAGTTGTATTGATTGGAGCCACACCTTCAGGACGTCATGTAACTTTAAGTACCTCCTTAAAGGCCTGTGTCCAAATGTGGTCACACTGGGGTTAGGAATTTGTGCTGTGGGAGAACTGTTCAGTCCACAGCACACGGATTCATCTACTTCTTACCATCTCGCGAGGAGGTACTATTATTTTACATCTCACAGACATGGAAATGGAGGCTCGAGGTACACAGTGAGCACTCAGGGTCCAGCACCTGTGCTCCTGACCACCAAGTAATCCGGCCTTTCCTGTGTACCAGTAAGCACACTGGAGGAATGTTCTCTGGCAATGATACTTTGAATTGTCTGGGAACCTTCCTAAATTATCAGCCAAGTTGAGAACCAAGAGTTAAGAAGCCTATCCTCTGCCTTCACCTTGGAGTTGTCACATCTTCAGATGCTATATATGATCCTTAGTTCGCCTTGTGTAAACAGGGAGGGGACTCCTTCAATGCAGGACCATGGTGACTCAGCAGATGTAGCACAGAGCCCTCAAACCGTTAAAGATATGCAAATAGATTCCAGAGTCCTCAATCTTAGTTTTTAGAGGTTTGTGGCACTGAAGAAAACCTTAAATCTTTCTTGCCTAAATAGAGCCATGTCTGGAGAGTCCCTCATCACAGCAGAGGGGAACTGAAGGGGTTCAGTGAACCCATAGCATGGTGGTCACCATCAGAGTTGGTATTAGTTCATTTATCCAACAAAGAGAAAAGAGTCAAAGGCAATAAAGCAAAGTAGGTAACAAACAAGGAAGAGAAAAAATTAGAATGGGTCCTAGAATGAATGGTTTTCCCAAGAAACTAAAAAACCTCGTAGTTGAAGCAATTATTTGGCATTGAAATTGTTCTTCAAGTTTCCAGGTTAGAAGGCTAAATTCTGGAAACATCCATGAAGATAAAATAAAGGTTAACCACAATAGGCCACAGATTTTTCTCAAAGAAAAATTAAGAATAACACAAAATCTCAAGGATTTTGAGAGCAGACGCCCTTAGTTAACAATTTTCACCCAGCCAAGCTGTAATTTGTGTGTAAAACAGAGGAAAAGACATTATTGGAAGATTAAGGCAATAGTAAAGAAAAACAATAACAAGTGGGGTCTAAACCATCATATTAAAACACAATATAAAGCTGCAATAGATAGAGCAGTGGGAAGTCAAACTAAGAATTAACTCTCCAATCAATGGAACTGAATAGCTTTAAAATGGGCCCCAGGTAGAAATTTGTACAAGTTACATACAAAGATTCATGGGATCACTATTTTTCAGGCTTGTACTGGAGGTTGAAACACACATAAAAAGAACTACAAGGATCAGAAACAGACACAAAGTATACAACATTGAATACGATGCAACCTAGACAATTTTAAGAAGAGATTTATGTACCATCTATAAATGAGAGCAAAGTAGGAAGATGGTAGACACACCCAAAAAAGACGCAATAGGAAATCTAAGAATTAGATAGCAACGAAACGTGTTAAAAAAAAAAAAAAGAGGTTAAAGAGATCAGGATCAATCTTTCCTGCTTAAAAGAAGCCTCATTAATGGGATGTTATGTGTTCGTGAAGGAGATAATTACAAACATGGAAGTCCTTTCTTCCCAAGTTATTTCATAAATGTAATACAGTCCCTGTCAAAGTCCCAGTAAGATTTTTCATGGAGTTTGACAAGATTATTCTGAAATTCAAAACAAGAGCCAGGACCAATTTTGGGAGAACAGAAACAAATGAGACTGGTCTCACCAGATACCAAAAAGAGATGACAAAGGAGAAATATATATAACTATGAAAGACAACACAGACCCAGGTGGACCGGGGAGGTGGTGAGTATTGTTTTGAAGGGGGACTTCACAGAAGTAGAGAAAGACTTTTCCATAACTTGTGTAGAAACATTTGGGTGTACTTATTTAAAAAAAAAAAGGTTGGAGCCCTACCTCATGACCCACAGAACTAAGTTTTAGTAAAAACTAAAACAATTACAATAAATGAACAACTGTTTAAGACTTTAGGGTTTTAAAGGACTTTACAAATAAAAGGTTTTAAAAGCCACAGAAGAGAAGACTGGTATATGTGAGCATATGAAGACATTAGGGTTCCATGGAAGAAAAGCACAGTTCAAGGGTCCCTGGCTGGCTCAGTCAGTGCAATGTATGAATCTTGATCTCAGGGTTTTGGGTTCAAGCACCATGTTGGGTGGAGAGATCACTTAAAAGTAAAATCTTAAAAAAGTTTTAAAAAAAGTTCAAAGGCAAGGAACATTTCCCAGAAGTTATTAACACATGTGACAAGTTATCCAAAATCATATATATATATATATATATATATATATATATATATATATACACACACACACACACACACACACACACACACACACACATTCATTTGAGGGTGGGGAGGGGAGAAAGCCTCTTATGTTGAAAAATTATTTCACCTAGGTGCACTTCAGTGGTTCCACTGATTGAGCATCCCAACTTTTGATTTTGGCTCAGGTCATTATCTCATGGTTTGTGAGCTTGAGCCCCACATCAGGCTCTCTGATGTCAGTAGAGAGCCCTCTTTGAATCTTCTGTCCCCCTCTCTCTGTCCCTCCTTGTTTGTGTTCTCTCTTGTTTACTATCAAAAACAAACATTAAAAAATATTCTTAAATGATTTCACACATATATGGAATTTAAGACAAAAAACAGATGAACATAGGGGAAGAGAGGGAAAAAGAAGATAAAAAGAGAGGGAGGCAAACGATAAGACACTTTATTTTTTAAAAAACATTTGTTTTGGGGAGAGGAGCCAAGATGGCTCAACAGCATGGGGCTTTTTTTTTTGAGTCTCATATCATGAATTACAGCCAGATCAACACTAAACCATCCTGCAAACCTAGAAAACTGATTTGAGAATTAACACAACAATCTGCATACCTGAACCACAGAACTCAGCAGGTACGTGGCACAGAGAGGTGAACTGGGGGAGAGAGAAGCCACGGAGGGCAGGGAGCTGTTTTTGCTTGCAGAGAGAGGACAGAGATAGGGAGAGAGTATGGGGAAAGCACCCCCCACAAAAGCATCTGGAGAGAAAGTGGAAAAGTAGAAACAGCCACAGAGACTGAACTAAAAATGGGATAAAGGAGAAAGGAGAGAGTTTAAATTCCATTAAGACTCTATAAAGAGGGGGAGCGCAGAGTCTGAAACTCTGCAGCTCGATAGCTGGTGGTGCTCTGGTGAGAAGGGTGAATCCTCAGGAGCAGAGTGAAGTCTGGGGGGTCTTTGGGCCACACGGGAAGAGGCTATTCCCCTGCTAGGGGGAAGATGCCAAGCAAAGATGCCAGTGGACCCCAGAGAACAACCACATTTACTGGTGCTGGAACAAGGTCATTAAGGGTGAAGCCTGTTGCCAGATGAGTGTTGTGATTTCCCATAATCCCTGAAATGCTGCTGCTACACAATTGCGTGAACTTTTTCTGAGGTAGGCTGGTACCCAGCCACAGTCTCTGGGCATCAGCAGCAGCATGGTCCCAGAAACATTCCTGGGTGTGGTCGTCACCTGGCCATTGCCCAGTGACACACTCCCACAGAAGGTCTGAATGGGTCGAAGCCCCGGTCCCTCAAAAGTGAGGGGTTGAGAAACACAACTGCATTTGAGACAAATCTCAGGAGGGAAGTGTCACTTGGCAACCTGATGGCTTGGTCATGGACAGTGTGAAAGTGGTGAGAGGACAGAAGCCAGAAACAAAGGACGGGTGCTCGATTACTGGTACCGGAGAGCACAGAGTTCAAATGCCAGAGACTGGGTAGCTGGGTGACACCATTTTCACCCCCCACGCATGCACATACACACCTACAAGTGCCACAACAATTCACCCCAGTAAGCTAAGCAGTGTCATCTAGTGGAGAACAGAGCCATTACACTAAGCCCACCCAACTGGGCCAACCTCGCTCTTCAGGAACACGAGTCTCTCCACCTGCTTAGTATACGGACTATAAAGTGCTTCAGAGTTTGACTTCTAGGGGAAAACAACATAATTCCAATCGTATTTCAGTCTGTTCACTGTCCATCTACTCAATTTTCTTTTCTTTTTTAGTTTTCACTTCTTTTCTTGTTCTTGAATACAGAAAGAGAAAAAATGTATTTTTATTTTCAATTTTTATTAAAAATATTTTTAATTTTTTCTACTATATTTTACTTTTTTGTAGATTTTTCAAATTCTATTTCACTTCCATCATTTCATTTTATTCTATTTCATTGTATACGTTTCTTACAAATTTTCAAACGTTTTCCTTTTCCCCCCTTTTTTCTCTAATCTGTCAAACTCCTTTCAACACCCAGACCAAAACACACCTAGGATATAGCATCATTTATTTGATTTTGTGTATGTGTGTGTGTGTGAATTTTTTAATTTTTTTTTACTTTATTAATTCTTTTTCTTCCTTCAAAATGACAAAACAAAGAAAGAGCAGGAAGAAACAACAGCCAGGGACTTAATCAACATATACAAGCAAGATGTCTGAAACAGATTTAGAATCACAAAATAAGAATACTAGCTGGGGTCAAAAATAGTTTAGAATCCCTTTCTGTAGAGGTAAAAGAAGTTAAAGCTAGTCAGGATGAAATGAAAATTGCTATAACTGAGCTGCAATCTCGAATTGCTGCCACAGCAGAAGGATGGATGAGGCAGAGCAGAGAATTAGCGTTATAGAGGACAAACTCATGGAGAATAATGAAGCAGGAAAAAAAAAGAGGGAGACTAAGGCAAAAGAGGATGATTTAAGAATTAGAGAAATCAGTGAATTACTAAAAAGGAACAACATCAGAATCATAGGGGTCCCAGAAGAGGAAGAGAGAGAAAAAGCGGTAGAAGAGTCATGTGAGCAAATCATAGCAATAAACTCGCCCAAGCTTGGGAAAGACAGACCTCAAAATCCAAGAAGCAGAGAGGACTCCCATTAGATGCAACAAAAACCGACCATAAACAAAAGCATATCAGAGTCAAATTCACAAAATACTCAGGCAAGGGGAGAATCATGAAAGGACCAAGGGAAAAAAAAGTCCCTAACCTATAAGAGATGAAAGGTCAGGTTTGCAGCAGAACTATCCACAGAAACTTGGCAGGCCAGAAACGAGTGGCAAGATATATTCAATGTGCTGAATCAGAAAAATATTCAGCCAAGAATTCTGTATCTAGCAAGGCTGTCATTCAAAATAGAAGGAGAGATTAAAAGTTTCCCAGATAAACAAAAATTAAAGAAGTTCATGACCACTAAACGAGCCCTGCAAAAATGCTGAGAAGAGAAAAGTTGAAAAGGAAAAAAAAGGAAAAGACCAAAAGCAAAAAAGACTAGAAAGGACCAGAGAACACCATCAGAAACTCCAACTCTACAAGAAACATAATGTCAGTAAATTCATATCTTTCAGTGCTCACTCTAAATGTCAATGGACTTAATGTTCCATTCAAATGGCATAGGGTAACAGAATAGACAAGAAAACAAGATCCATCTATATGCTATTTGCAAGAGACCCACTTTAGACCTAAAGACACCTTCCGATTGAAAATAAGGAGATGGAGAACAATCTATCATGCAATTGGTCGACAAAAGAAAGTGGAAGTTGCCATACTTATATCAAAAAATCTAGACTTCGACATAAAGACTGTAACAAGAGATGAATAAGGGCATTATATCATAATCAAGGGGTCTATCCACCAAGAAGACCTAACAACTGTAAACATTTATGTGCCAAATGTGGAAGTACCCAATTATATAAGTCAATTAATCACAAAACATAAGGAAACCCATTGATAATAATACCATAATAGTAGGGTACTTCAACACCCCAGTTACAACAATGGACAGATCATCTAAACATAAAATCAACAAGGAAACAATGGCTTTGAATAATGCACCAGACCGGATGTACTTAACATATATATTCAGAACATGTCATCCAAAAGCAGTAGAATATACATTCTTCTCCAATGCACATGGAACGTTCTCCAGAATAGATCACATTCTGGGAAAGAAATCATTCCTCACCAAGTACAAAAAGATCGAGATCATACCGTGCATATTTTCAGACCACAACGCTATGGAACTCAAAATCAACCACAAGAAAAAGTTTGGAGGGGCGCCTGGATGGCTCAGTTGGTTAGGCGACTGACTACGGCTCAGGTCATGATCTCACAGTTTGTAAGTTTGAGCCCCCCCGTGTTGGGCTCTGTGCTGACAGCTCAGAGCCTGGAGCCTGCTTCAGATTCTGTGTCTTCCCCTCCCTCAAGCCCTCCCATGCTCATTTTCTGTGTCTCTCTGTCTCTCAATAATAAACATTAAAAAAAATTTTTTTAAAGTAAAAGTTTGGAAAGGTAACAAATACTTGTAGACTAAAGAACATCCGGAGCAGCAAGATGGCGGCTTAGGAGGACGCTGGGCTCACCGCACGTCCTGCCGATCACTTAGATTCCACCTACACCTGCCTAAATAACCCAGAAAACCGCCAGAGGATTAGCAGAACGGAGTCACCGGAGCCAACGCAGACGAGAGGCTCACAGAAGAGGGTAGGAAGGGCGGCGAGGCGGTGCGTGCTCCACGGACTGGCGGGAGGGAGCCGGGGCGGAGGGGCGGCTCGCCGGCCAAGCACAGCCCCCAAGTCTGGCTGGCAAAAGCGGAGGGGCCTGATGGACTGTGTTCCCACAGCAAGCCCGACTTAGCGTCTGGGAGGTCATAAGTTAACAGCTCTGCTCGGAAAGCGGGAAGGCTGGAGGACAAAGGGAGGGAGAGCTGCTGAGCCCCTGGACGACAGAGCTCAGTTTGGTGGGGAACAAAGGCGCTCGCCAGCGCCATCTCCCCCGCCCATCCCCCTGCCAAAATCCCAAAGAGAACCAGTTCCTGCCAGGGAACTTGCTCGGTCCGCGCAAACACCCAACTCTGTGCTTCTGCGGAGCCAAACCTCCGGCAGCGGATCTGACTCCCTCCCGCTGCCACAGGGCCCCTCCTGAAGAGGATCACCTAAGGAGAAGCGATCTAAGCCTGCTCCTCCTGCCCCTGTGCACCTTGCCTACCCACCCCAGCTAATACGCCAGATCCCCAGCATCACAAGCCTGGCAGTATGCAAGTAGCCCAGACGGGCCACACCACCCCACAGTGAATCCCGCCCCTAGGAGAGGGGAAGAGAAGGCACACACCAGTCTGACTGTGGCCCCAGAGGTGGGCTGGGGGCAGACATCAGGTCTGACTGCGGCCCCGCCCACCAACTCCAGTTATACACCACAGCACAGGGGAAGTGCCCTGCAGGTCCTTACCTCGCCAGGGACTATCCAAAATGACCAAGCGGAAGAATTCCCCTCAGAAGAATCTCCAGGAAATAACAACAGCTAATGAGCTGATCAAAAAGGATTTAAATAATATAACAGAAAGTGAATTTAGAATAATAGTCATAAAATTAATCGCTGGGCTTGAAAACAGTATACAGGACAGCAGAGAATCTCTTGCTACAGAGATCAAGGGACTAAGGAACAGTCACGAGGAGCTGAAAAACGCTTTAAACGAAATGCATAACAAAATGGAAACCACCACAGCTCGGCTTGAAGAGGCAGAGGAGAGAATAGGTGAACTAGAAGATAAAGTTATGGAAAAAGAGGAAGCTGAGAAAAAGAGAGATAAAAAAACCCAGGAGTATGAGGGGAAAATTAGAGTACTAAGTGATACACTAAAAAGAAATAATATACGCATAATTGGTATCCCAGAGGAGGAAGAGAGAGGGAAAGGTGCTGAAGGGGTACTTGAAGAAATAATAGCTGAGAACTTCCCTGAACTGGGGAAGGAAAAAGGCATTGAAATCCAAGAGGCACAGAGAACTCCCTTCAGACGTAACTTGAATCGATCTTCTGCACGACATATCATAGTGACACTGGCAAAATACAAGGATAAAGAGAAAATTCTGAAAGCAGCAAGGGGTAAACGTGCCCTCACATATAAAGGGAGACCTATAAGACTCGTGACTGATCTCTCTTTTGAAACTTGGCAGGCCAGAAAGAATTGGCACGAGATTTTCAGGGTGCTAGACAGAAAAAATATGCAGCCGAGAATCCTTTATCCAGCAAGTCTGTCATTTAGAATAGAAGGAGAGATAAAAGTCTTCCCAAACAAACAAAAATTGAAGGAATTTGTCACCACTAAACCAGCCCTACAAGAGATCCTAAGGGGGACCCTGTGAGATAAAGTCCCAGGGACATCACTACAAGCATAAAACATACAGACATCACAATGACTCTAAACCCGTATCTTTCTATAATAACACTGAATGTAAATGGATTAAATGCGCCAACCAAAAGACATAGGGTATCAGAATGGATAAAAAAACAAGACCCATCTATTTGCTGTCTACAAGAGACTCATTTTAGACCTGAGGACACCTTTAGATTGAGAGTGAGGGGATGGAGAACTATTTATCATGCTACTGGAAGCCAAAAGAAAGCTGGAGTAGCCATACTTATATCAGACAAACTAGACTTTAAATTAAAGGCTGTAACAAGAGATGAAGAGGGACATTATGTAATAGTTACAGGGTCTGTCCATCAGGAAGAGCTAACAATTATAAATGTCTATGCGCCGAATACCGGAGCCCCTAAATATATAAAACAATTACTCATAAACATAAGCAACCTTATTGATAAGAATGTGGTAATTGCAGGGGACTTTAACGCCCCACTTACAGAAATGGATAGATCATCTAGACACACGGTCAGTAAAGAAACAAGGGCCCTGAATGAGACATTGGATCAGATGGACTTGACAGATATATTTAGAACTCTGCATCCCAAAGCAACAGAATATATTTTCTTCTCGAGTGCACATGGAACATTCTCCAAGATAGATCATATACTGGGTCACAAAACAGCCCTTCATAAGTTTACAAGAATTGAAATTATACCATGCATACTTTCAGACCACAATGCTATGAAGCTTGAAATCAACCACAGAAAAAAGTCTGGGAAACCTCCAAAAGCATGGAGGTTAAAGAACACCCTACTAACGAATGAGTGGGTCAACCAGGCAATTAGAGAAGAAATTAAAAAATATATGGAAACAAACGAAAATGAAAATACAGCAATCCAAACGCTTTGGGACGCAGCGAAGGCAGTCCTGAGAGGAAAATACATTGCAATCCAGGCCTATCTCAAGAAACAAGAAAAATCCCAAATACAAAATCTAACAGCACACCTAAAGGAACTAGAAGCAGAACAGCAAAGGCAGCCTAAACCCAGCAGAAGAAGAGAAATAATAAAGATCAGAGCAGAAATAAACAATATAGAATCTAAAAAAACTGTAGAGCAGATCAATGAAACCAAGAGTTGGTTTCTTGAAAAAATAAACAAAATTGACAAACCTCTAGCCAGGCTTCTCAAAAAGAAAAGGGAGATGACCCAAATAGATAAAATCATGAATGAAAATGGAATTATTACAACCAATCCCTCAGAGATACAAACAATTATCAGGGAATACTATGAAAAATTGTATGCCAACAAATTGGACAACCTGGAAGAAATGGACAAATTCCTGAACACCCACACTCTTCCAAAACTCAATCAGGAGGAAATAGAAAGCTTGAACAGACCCATAACCAGCGAAGAAATTGAATCGGTTATCAAAAATCTCCCAACAAATAAGAGTCCAGGACCAGATGGCTTCCCAGGGGAGTTCTACCAGACGTTTAAAGCAGAAATAATACCTATCCTTCTCAAGCTATTCCAAGAAATAGAAAGGGAAGGAAAACTTCCAGACTCATTCTATGAAGCCAGTATTACTTTGATTCCTAAACCAGACAGAGACCCAGTAAAAAAAGAGAACTACAAGCCAATATCCCTGATGAATATGGATGCAAAAATTCTCAATAAGATACTAGCAAATCGAATTCAAGAGCATATAAAAAGAATTATTCACCATGATCAAGTGGGATTCATTCCTGGGATGCAGGGCTGGTTCAACATTCGCAAATCAATCAACGTGATACATCACATTAACAAAAAAAAAGAGAAGAACCATATGATCCTGTCAATCGATGCAGAAAAGGCCTTTGACAAAATCCAGCACCGTTTCTTAATAAAAACCCTTGAGAAAGTCGGGATAGAAGGAACATACTTAAAGATCATAAAAGCCATTTATGAAAAGCCCACAGCTAACATCATCCTCAATGGGGAAAAACTGAGAGCTTTTTCCCTGAGATCAGGAACACGACAAGGATGCCCACTCTCACCGCTGCTGTTTAACGTAGTACTGGAAGTTCTAGCATCAGCAATCAGACCACAAAAGGAAATCAAAGGCATCAAAATTGGCAAAGATGAAGTCAAGCTTTCACTTTTTGCAGATGACATGATATTATACATGGAAAATACGACAGACTCCACCAAAAGTCTACTAGAACTGATACATGAATTCAGCAAAGTTGCAGGATACAAAATCAATGTACAGAAATCAGTTGCATTCTTATACACTAACAATGAAGCAACAGAAAGACAAATAAAGAAACTGATCCCATTCACAATTGCACCAAGAAGCATAAAATACCTAGGAATAAATCTAACCAAAGATGTAAAGGATCTGTATGCTGAAAACTATAGAAAGCTTATGAAGGAAATTGAAGAAGATCCAAAGAAATGGAAAGACAGTCCCTGCTCATGGATTGAAAAAATAAATATTGTCAAAATGTCAATACTACCCAAAGCTATCTACACATTTAATGCAATCCCAATCAAAATTGCACCAGCATTCTTCTCGAAACTAGAACAAGCAATCCTAAAATTCATATGGAACCACAAAAGGCCCCGAATAGCCAAAGGAATTTTGAAGAAGAAGACCAAAGCAGGAGGCATCACAATCCCAGACTTTAGCCTCTACTACAAAGCTGTCATCATCAAGACAGCATGGGATTGGCACAAAAACAGACACATAGACCAATGGAATAGAATAGAAACCCCAGAACTAGACCCACAAACGTATGGCCAACTCATCTTTGACAAAGCAGGAAAGAACATGCAATGGAAAAAAGACAGCCTCTTTAACAAATGGTGCTGGGAGAAATGGACAGCAACATGCAGAAGGATAAAACTAGACCACTTTCTCACACCATTCACAAAAATAAACTCAAAATGGATAAAGGACCTAAATGTGAGACAGGAAACCAACAAAACCTTAGAGGAGAAAGCAGGAAAAGACCTCTCTGACCTCAGCTGTAGCAATCTCTTACTCGACACATCCCCAAAGGCAAGGGAATTAAAAGCAAAAGTGAATTACTGGGACCTTATGAAGATAAAAAGCTTCTGCACAGCAAAGGAAACAACCAACAAAACTAAAAGGCAACCAACGGAATGGGAAAAGATATTCGCAAATGACATATCGGACAAAGGGCTAGTATCCAAAATCTATAAAGAGCTCACCAAACTCCACAACCGAAAAACAAATAACCCAGTGAAGAAATGGGCAGAAAATATGAATAGACACTTCTCTAAAGAAGACATCGGATCGCCAACAGGCACATGAAAAGATGTTCAGCGTCGCTCCTTATCAGGGAAATACAAATCAAAACCACACTCAGGTATCACCTCACACCAGTCAGAGTGGCCAAAATGAACAAATCAGGAGACTATAGATGCTGGAGAGGATGTGGAGAAACGGGAACCCTCTTGCACTGTTGGTGGGAATGCAAATTGGTGCAGCCGCTCTGGAAAGCAGTGTGGAGTTTCCTCAGAAAATTAAAAATAGACCTACCCTATGACCCAGCAATAGCACTGCTAGGAATTTATCCAAGGGATACAGGAGTACTGATGCATAGGGCCACTTGTACCCCAATGTTCGTAGCAGCACTCTCAACAATAGCCAAATTATGGAAAGAGCCTAAATGTCCATCAACTGATGAATGGATAAAGAAATTGTGGTTTATATACACAATGGAATATTACGTGGCAATGAGAAAAAATGAAATATGGCCTTTTGTAGCAACGTGGATGGAACTGGAGAGTGTGATGCTAAGTGAAATAAGCCATACAGAGAAAGACAGATACCATATGGTTTCACTCTTATGTGGATCCTGAGAAACTTAACAGGAACCCATGGGGGAGGGGAAGGAAAAAAAAAAAAAAAGAGGTTAGAGTGGGAGAGAGCCAAAGCATAAGAGACTGTTAAAAACTGAGAACAAACTGAGGGTTGATGGGGGGTGGGAGGGAGGAGAGGGTGGGTGATGGGTATTGAGGAGGGCACCTTTTGGGATGAGCACTGTGTGTTATATGGAAACCAATTTGTCAATAAATTTCATAAAAAAAAGAACATCCTACTACAGAATGAATGGGCTAACCAAGAAGTTAAAGAGGTAATTAAAAAGGACATGGAAATGAAATGATGACACCACAGCCCAAAACCTCTAGGATGCAGCAAAGGCGGTCATAAGAGGAAAGGATATAGCAATCCAGGCCTTCCTTTTTTTATTACTCTTTTTAACATTTATTTTTACTAAGAGAAAGAGAGACACAGAGCATAAGCAGGGGAGGGGTAGAGAGAGGGGGAGATACAGAATCTGAAACAGGCTCCAGGCTCTGAGCTGTCAGCACAGAGCCCAATGCGGGTCTCAAACTCACAAACTGTGAGATCATGACCTGAGCTGAAGTCAGTTGACCAACCAACTGAGCCACCAGGCACCACACACTCCAGGCCTTCCTGAAGAAGAAACAAAAGTCTCAGATACAAAACCTAACCTTACACCTTAAAGAGCTGGAAAAATAACAGCAAATGAAACCCAAAACTAGCAGAAGACAGCAAATCATAAAGATTAGAGCAGAAATCAATGCTGTCGAGATCAAAATGAAATAAAACAAAAAGCAGTAGAAGAGATCAATGAAACCAGAAGCTAGTTCTTTGAAGGAATTAACAAAATTGATAAACCATTAGCCATTTTGATTAAAAAAAAGGAAAGGACCCAAATAAATAAAATCAAGAATGAAAGAGGAGAGATCACAACAAACACAGCAGAAATACAAATAATAAGAGGATATTATGAGCAATTATATGCCAATAAAATGAGCAATCTGGAAGAAATGGACAAATTCCTAGAAACATATAAACTATAAAAACTGAAACAGGATGAAATAAAAAACTGAACAGACCCATAACTAGCAAATAAATCGAATTAGTAATCAAAAATCTCCCAAACAACAGGAGTCCAGGACTGGATCGCTTTCCAAAGTAATTCTACCAAACATTTATGGAAGAGTTAACACCTATTCTCTTGAAGCTGTTTCAAAAAATAGAAATGGAAAGAAAACTTCCAAACTCTTTCTATGAAGCCAGCATTACCTTGATTCCAAAACTACACAGAGACCCCACAAAAAAGGAGAACTATAGGCCATTTTTCCTGATGAACATGGAGGCAAAAATCCTCAACAAGATATTAGCCAACCAGATCCAACAATATATTAAAAAATTATTCACCATGACCGAGTGAGATATATACCAGGGAGGCAGGGCTGTTTCAATATCTGCAAAACAATCAATGTGATTCATCAAGTGAATAAAACAAAGGACAAGAACCACATGATCCTCTCAATAGATGCATACAAAGCATTTGACAAAATACAGCATCCTTTCTTGATAAAAACCCTCAAGAAAGTAGGGATAGAAGTAGCATACCTTGAGATCACGAAAGCCATATATGAAAGACCTGATGCCAATATTATCCTCAATGGGGAAAAACTGAGAGCTTTACCCCTAAGGTCAGGAACAAGACAGGGATGTCCACTCTCACCACTGTTATTCAACATAGTATTGGAAGTCTTAGCCTCTGCAATCAGACAATACAAAGAAATAAAAGACATCCAAATTGTCCAGGTCAAACTTTCACTCTTCACAGATGACATGATACTCTATATGGAAAACCTGAAAGATTCCACCAAAAACTGCTAGAACTGATCCATGAATTCAGCAAAGTGGCAGGATATAAAATCAATGCACAGAAGTCAGTTTCATTACTATTCATTAACAATGAAGCAACAGAAAGAGAAATCAAGAAATCGATCCCATTTACAATTGCTTCAAAACCCATAAAATACCTAGGAATAAATCTAACCAAAAAGGTGAAAAAGCTATACACTGAAAAGTATAGAAAGCTTATGAAAGAAATTGAAGAAGACACAAAAATTGGAAAAATATTCCACACTCCTAGATAGGAAGAAGAAATATTGTTAAAATGTAAGTACTACCCAAATAAGTCTACATATCCAATGCAACACCTATCAAAATACCACCAGCATTCTTTTCAGAGCTAGAACAAACAATCCTAAAATTTGTATGGAACCAGAAAAGACCCCAAATAGCCAAAGCAATCTTGAAAAAGAAACCAAAGCAGGAGGTATCGCAATCCCAGACTTCAAGCTGTATTACAAAGGTGTAATTATCAAGACAGTATGGTACTGGGACAAAAACAGACACTGAGATCAATGGAACAGAATAGAGAACCCAGAAATGGACCCACACACGTGTGGCCAAGTAATCTTTGACAAAGCAGGAAAGAATATCCAATGGAATAAAGACTGTCTCTTCAGAATGGGGTGCTGAGAAAAGCAGGAAGTGACATGCAGAAAAATGAACCTGGACCACTTTCTTACACCATACACAAAAATAAACTCAAAATGGATGAAAGACTTAAATGTAAGACAGGAAGCCAACAAAATCCTCAAGGAGAAAACAGGCAAATACCTCTTTGACCACGGCCGCAGTAACGTCTCACTCAACACATCTCCAGAGGCAAGGGAAATGAAAGCAAAAATGAATATTGGGACCTCATCAAAATTAAAAGCTTCTGCAGTGAAGGAAATAATCAGCAAAACTAAAAGGCAACTGGTGGAATGGGAGAAGATATTTGGCAATGACCCAAAACAAACAAATTTCCAGTGAAGAAATGGGGAAAAGACATGAATAGACACTTCCCCAAAGAAAACATCCAGATAGGCAACCGACACATGAAAACATGCTCAACATCACTCATCATCAGGGAAATACAAATCAAAACCACAATAATACCACCTCACACCTGTCAGAATGGCTAATATTAAAAATAGGCAATAACAGATGTTGGCGAGGATGTGGAAAGAGAGTATCTCTTTTGCACTGACGGTGGGAATGTAAACTGGTGCAGCCACTCTGGAAAACGTTATGGAGATTCTTCAGAAAATTAAAAATAGAACTACTGTATGACCCATCAATTGTACTACTAGGTATTTATCCAAGGGGTACAGGTGTGCTGTTTCAAAGAGACACATGCACCCTAATGTTTATAGCAACACTATCTACAATAGCCAAAGTATGGAAAGAGCCCAAATGTCCATCGAAGAATGAATGGATAAAGAAGATATGGTGTGTGTGTGTGTGTGTGTGTGTGTGTGTGTGTGTGTATACATATACATATATATGTGTGTGTGTGTGTGTGTGTGTGTGTGTGTGTGTATTAGTAATAAAAAAGAATGAAATCTTGCCATTTGCAACTACATGGATGGAGCTAGAAGGTATTACGCTAAGCGAAATTAGTCAGTCAGAGAAAGACAAATATCATAGGACTTCACTCATATGAGGACTTTAACATACAAAACAGATGAACATAAGCGAAGGGAAGCAAAAAATAATATAAAAACAGGGGGGATGGGGACAAAACATAAGAGACTCTTAAATATGGAGAACAAACAGAGGGTTCCTGGAGGGGTTGTGGGAGGGGGATAGGCTAAATGTGTAAGGGACATTAAGGAATCTAATACTGATATCACTGTTGCACTATATGCTAACTTGGATGTAAATTTAAAAAATAAATAAAAATTATTTGGTTTTGAGAGTGCACTAGCAGATGAGGGGCAGAGAGAGGGGGGCCAGAGAGATGGGGACAGAGGATTTGAAGCAGCTTGTGCACTGACAGGAGTGAGCCCGATGTGGGGCTCAAACTCGCAAACCATGAGATCATGACCTGAGCCGAAGTCAGACGCTCAACCAACTGAGCCACCCAGGCACGCACATAAGTGACTCTTTCAATAGAGCAAACTGAGGGTTGCTGGAGGGGTAATGGGTGTGGGCATGGGCAAAATGGGTGATGGGCATTAAGGAGGGCACTTGTTGGGATGAGCACTGGTGAGGAATGAGTCACTAAGTTCTACTCCTGAGGCCATTACTACACTAGATGTTATCTTGGAATTAAATATTTAAAAAATTAAAAGTACAAAAAATGAGCCAATAGAGAAGTGGGCAGTTGTGATGAGCAAGCAGTTCAAAGAGCAAATGCAAGTATCCAACCATCACATGAAAAGGCATTCAACCTACTTAGCCATCAGAGAAACACAAATTTAAATGAAATAACATTTCTACCTATTAAATTGCTAAACCCTGAAATACAGTAGTTTCGTGCATGGCTGGTTATCAATTGCTAGAACCACACTGGAGATTATGTCAGCAGTAATGTTGTGTGCCCACCTAGGATGGAGTCATTCTATTTTTCACGGTCTCCCCTGGAAGAACATTTGTCTGCATCAGCCAGAAAGCCTGAAACACACTGTTCATCGCATCATGTATAAAAGTGAGTTAGAGGACAACCCAAATATCCAGTGCTGGGTGAATGGCTGGATAAACCTTGGTGTATCTGTACCATTATCCACAGCACAGCAGTTTCAAAGAAGGAAATTAAGCATACTGGTATACTGGTATACCTCAGATACAAGTGGTGAAATAAATTTAACAATACATTCAGGATGGTACTGTTGACAACAGGATCCTGTGGATTTTTGCCCACACAAAGATGTCTGGAAAGCCACACACTTAATCAGGGAAAGAGAAAGGAAACATGGGAGGTCTGGATGGTGGGTAGTGGTCAGGGAGGACTTTGGTTCCAAGAGAACTTTAGAACATCCAGGTTGTAAAGAATGTAGTTGTCAAAAAGGATTCAAAACTCACACTTGCTCAGGAGGTTTAAGATCTTGACAGGGATCTTCAGAAATATATGCTGTTCTACTAGGAACTTATCCAAAGGATACAGGAGTGCTGATTCACAGGGACACAGGTACCCCAATGTTTATAGCAGTGCTGTCAACAATAGCCACAATTATGGAAAAAGCCCAAATGTCCATCAACTGATGAAGTGGATAAAGAAAATATGTTTTATATATACAATGGAATACTACTCAACAAAAATGAAATCTTACCATTTGCAACAATGTGGATGGACCTGGAAGGTATTATGCTAAGTGAAATAAGTAGTCAGAGAAAGACAGAGATCACATGTTTTTACTCCTATGTGGAATTTTAGAAACCTAACAGAAGACCATGCGGGAAGGAAAGGGAAAAAATAGTTTCCAACAGAGGGGGAGGCAAACCAAAAGACACTCTTAAGTACAGAGAACAAACTGGGCTTTATGGGAGGAGTGGGGGAGAGGAGAAAGTGGGCCATGAGCATTGAGGATGGCACTTGTTGGGATGAACACTGGGTGTTGTATGTAAGCACTGAATAATGGGAATCTACTCCTGAAGCCAAGAGCACACTGTATACACTGTTAGCTAACTTGACAATAAATTATATTTTTAAAAAAAGTATCTGCTTGTGTCCTAGAAGAATGGGCAAGGGATGGGAGCAGGGAAGTGGACTTGGAGATGTGGGAGGTTGGGTCTGTTTAAGTCCAGTAAAGCAAGGTCAGGAGTAAAACATGCTTCTTTTTCAAGGTCATGATCTAAGAAAGTGTCATTTCTTCTTGTCCCCAGTGACACAGCAGGTATCTGGTTACAAAAATCAGAATCCCATATTCAAGTCCCAATCCCACTTCTAAACAAGTGATCTCTGGGTGAGCCATTTGTATCGCTGAGTCTATCATTACTATATACATTAGGAAGGTCATTCCAGGCCACCCTGTCTCCTTTATGGTCACTTTGAGTCAGACACAACATGAGCAGAAATTCCCTGAAAGCTATAAAAAACTCAACACAGAGAACAGTTGACTCCCTCCCAAACACACACCAGGATAATGTGTATACCCACTGAGTAATTACAGACACAGTTAAAATAGTTTTTCTCCCTAAAATTTCCCAGGAGTTCAATACCTCACACCATATTCTAAAAGAAAGCACAGATGAAATAATCAAGCACTAAACATGAAACAATAAAAAGATACAAATCCAAACAGTATCTTCTTTACATCAAGTAATAGAGGCAAAATAAGGCCAACAACAAACCTCAAAAGCAACAGACAGCATATTTAGTACAGAAAGGACTTCCACAAACCAATGTGAGAAACAAATTCTCTAACAGAAAAAGAGTTGCCAGAATTCTAAGCCAATAACGTCCAAAAGTATGGAAAGTGAAAAATCAAGAAAAGAACAAATTAGATACTTTTTTTTTTACCTACCAAAGTCAAAATACCAGTAATACTTAATACTGCCCCAAAATCAAGCAAGACGGATGCCTACAGTAATGCCATCCCAGGAGACACCTGCCAGCCAGATATGGGATTTAACACTTTCCAGGAACCATGTTAAAAGCAAAAATAACCAAGTAAAATTTTAATATCTTTAACCCAATATACCAAAAGTGTTATTTTAACTCACTATGAAATTAAGATTTTTATGTCCCCACCTCCTTTTTTTTTTCTTTTTGGAAAAGTACTCCTTCTTTGAAATTTAGTACTTTAGACTTACAGCATCTCTCAATCCAGATGCTAAACTTTTGATGGAAAGGTTTTGTGTTTCCTATGATTTTCTGTAGAAAAAGATTCACATACCCATTTTGTCCCAAATATATTTAAGTCTTCCAGTAACTAGATTGAGTGTCAGGTTTTAAA
Source organism: Felis catus (assembly GCF_018350175.1). Taxonomy (NCBI): domain Eukaryota; kingdom Metazoa; phylum Chordata; class Mammalia; order Carnivora; family Felidae; genus Felis; species Felis catus. The sequence goes on along the minus strand of NC_058377.1, from coordinate 4,847,053 downwards.
ATTAATTCTAGATTAATCAAAATTCAAACTATTCCTCGGTCCCACTAGCCACATTTCAAGGGCCTGAAAACGAGGCATGCTGGTGGGTACCTTACTAGAGGACATCACTCTGTAGAAAATCTGCCCAACTAGCTTCCTGTCCCGGCAGTAGGAAAAGGCAGCTCTTCATTCAGCCTCCTAAAACTCTACACAGGGAATCTGATCACCATAAATAATGCAAGACTTCCCCCTCCTGCCCTCCCACAGAGGTACCTTCCACTCCATGGACAGATCCATCCCATTGTCCTTTTCTGTTCCTGCAGAGACAGTTTTCCAGGGGTCCCCCAGTCCAGTCCTTAGTTGGTGGGCACATCTTCAGTTCTCATGCTATAAACAGGAAATAATGACGGCAATAGGAAGGATAAGAATACAAACTGATAGGTTCCATCTACTGAGCGGTCTGTGGTACGAAATCCTTTCTATTCATCTATCCACACCCCTCCAGTTTAGACAGGAAACTGACCCAGGAAAGCAACATGTACAGGTCATGCTGGAAAAACCTCAGTACTAGTGGAGCCACCTGCTGTTGCAACCAGAGCTAATGGCTCCCAAACCCTTCCTAGGCTGTTCCCTGTTCAGCATTCAAGCTCTCTTCCCCAGTCACCAACAGGGGCTCCCAGCTCTCCATGCAGGATCAGGGACACCAGGATGCCTTCTGGGGCACGACTTTTTTCCAGAATAGCATTAGGCCCAAATAAAGAAGAAAACCATCATGTGAGAACCTACTAGGTGTTAGGCACAGTGAAGCCCTCTGCACAGACAATGCTCACAGCAACCTCTGAACTAGGGGTGGTCATTTCTACCATTTTACAGAGAAGAGACTTGTCCAAGGGCAAGAAGCAAGCAGGAGGGCCAGGATTTCAGCGTGGTAAATGTGTCCCATGTTCTCCCCAGGTGACTAGTGCTGTGTGCATGCAAGACTACCGGGGGGGGGGGGGGGCACAGAGTTCCCTATACCTCAGTCCACACCTCTGACATGATCAGATACTGATCTCAGTGGTGCGCGGTCACAGGCGAGTAAGACCTATACTTTGTCAGATGAAAGCATTCACATTAGTTTTCGGTGTATTCTACAAACAATGAGCCATTTCGAAGGCCAGCATGTCGGGGGTGGGTTATTGGGCACCCACTGTGCACCAGCTGTCTGCAAAGCATTCACATGGATTTCACATCTGAGTCTCTTAACAAGTCTGCAGGCTGGGTAACACCGCCCACAGCCCACAGAAAACTAAGGTACAAAAGGTGAAGAGACCCATCTGAGATGACAAAGTAAATGGCAGAGTCAGGGTACAGAACCACCGCCCAAGTGGGAGGGGCTTTCTCCAGGCAAACATCATTTTCCAGCCACCTATGGGTCTAGCCCTGACGACGCACACAGGACCCAGAAAAGAATAGGGCAAACATGATGCATGGTCCCAGGGGGTTCAGGTCACCAGGTGGGAACTGTTTCAATGTCTTTTATGGATGCCAGATTTCCATGATCACCTCCCCCCCATGATTTACCCAGCCCCTCCAGATTCAGGTGGCTGGGGCATACACAGTTGTTTCAGCCTATAAGCCCTCAGTGGCAGTGAGAGGGTCCTCTCTAGGCAGAAGCACTCAGGAGTTGGGCACAACACAACACAAACTCTCCTTGGAAGTCAGGTACTGACTGGTGGAACCATCCTGGATCCCAAGCCACCAGATGGAGGACAACCAAGCCTCCCCACGTGGTGTGAGGGCTAGGCTTTTGTATGCCAACCACAGAGATGAGAGGGAGTTGCTGCAACAAAGCCAAACACATGCTGATGAACATGGTGAGATAGGATCAAGAACTACACAAAGTTGCATCATAATTTACATGAGAAACAAGAGCATTGAGATTTTAATAGACTGATTTGGTCTTGCCCGAGAAGGCAAGGGTCGGTAATGGAAAGATGGAGTGGAGATCAGACAGACGAGGATGATGGCAGGTCCTGTTTGTTAATGTGCCAGGCATGCTTTACGATCATCTGAGCAAAAGCCAGTCTCACAAAGCCTGAAGTTTGGGGAGTGGGAGACTGGAGGTTGGCCCTGGGCATGTGGTTCATCAGGCACCAGTCACAGTCCACTTTCATGGATTTCACACAATGGAGCAAGGGGAGCTAGTGGAGATGGGACCTTAAGGAAGGCCTCTCCAGAGAGGTAACAGCAGAGAGTGGAGGGTCACCCAGAGGAGGACATTCCAGGGGATACTTTGTGAGTTTGTGACCCAACAAGGGGCAAACAGGAGTGATTGGGGGTGAAAACAAAGTCAGATGCAGGCTCAGGATGCTACTGTAAGTCTCTGGAGAGTCCCGATCAAATGCTCTGATAGGCTCTCTGGTGGGAGGGCTGCTTAGCCAGGGGCAATGGGACCCCCCACCATGGGACATCTGACAATGGCCAGAGATGCTACCAGCTTCTATGAGTCTGGGGCTGCTGCCCCAGGTCCTGTGATGCACAGGACAGCCCCATAGCAGAGGACAACCCAGCCCCAAGCATGGTCAGGGCTTGCTAGAGACTGGAGTGCAGAAAGAAAGCAGAAGGAACCCAGTTAGGCTGCTGAGTAATTCAGACAAAGTGGTGGCTTGGACAGGGTGGCAAGAAATGAATTTCTGATGCTCTTAGAAGGAATGGCCAACAGGATTTCTTTAGGAGAATTCCTGAAGTGGAATGAGAGAGGGAGAAGTCAAAGACAACATCAAGGCTTGTCATCAGAGCCATGAAAGAGGCATTTATATGGAAAACATGTTAGTTGAGCACCTAGTAGGTGCCAGAGAAACAGGCATTAAAAAACTCCTTCCCTCATTGACACTTACCATTGGGTGGGAAGGAAGCTGGCAGCTAAGCCAATACACAGTAATTTCCAGTAGCATTAATCCCTCTTACCACGATTTGATAGACTTTACCAAGCGTACTTGGGGAGTTTCTCTGAGGAGCTACCATCTGAATACCCATCAGCCAGGAGATCTGGGGTAAAGACAGGCCAGGCAGGGGGTACAGTGGGTGCAAATGCCCAGAGGCACAAGCGTGCACATGTTTGCAGTGCTACAGGAAGAACAGCGTGTCTGGACCAAGGGAGTGGGAAGAAGCAGGCACTGAACAGGTAGGAAGAGGTGCAGAATCCACAGGTCCTCCAGCTACATCAGATTTCATTTTCAGCACAACTGGCTGTCATTTGAACATTTAGCCAGAACCGCATTAACTCACTACTTCAAGGAGCTCAAGCAGTGAGTGAAGATCGCTGGAAGGCTAAGGGAACCTCCAGGAGATGGTAGAGAGGGCAAAATGGCCGCGCTAAGCAAAGGCAAGATGTTTCCACTAAGAATAAAGTGCAAGGAAAAGTGGTTCCTGATCCCATAAGATTTATCTGGAGACGAGGGTCATGTGTGGAGCTGTGATGCAGCAGAATACGACTACAGTAGCCTCCTGTTATCCGTGGGGATATGTGCAGAGTCCCCAGGTGGGTGCCTGAAACCACAGATAGTACAAAGACTATAGACACCATGTTTGTTCCTATACATGCATATGTAAAGTTTGGTTGATAAATTAGAGATAATAATCTCTATTAATAACTAATGAATTTAATAACAATTTAATTTGATAATTTAATACTATGTTTTTTCCTATACAAGCATACCTATGCTAAAGTTGGATTTATAAATTAAGCATGGTGAGAAATGAACAATAATCGTTTCTAATAATAACTAATAATCTAACAATAAGAGTAGCTAACGATCAAATAGGACAATTCAAACAAGATACGGTGATACAAGTTCTGGGAATGTGATCTCCTTCTCAGAACTTCTTGTATCAGACTCACTTTCCGCTTGTCAGGATGTGAGATGATAAAATGCCCACAGCAGGATCTGATGGGAGGTGAGCATTGTGACATAATGAGGCTCCTACTGACCTCCTGAGGATTCGTCAGGAGGGTCACTGGTTTCCCAAGGAAGAGGAGCCACAGGGAAGTGCACAGAAGGCCTGCTGCCTGCTCTCCAAACCACTGTCCAGCAGGGAATCAACACCCTGACAGAGTTCCCTTCCTACCCAGTCTTCCTCGCACTTGCCAACACCAACAAGGAAAAGGGATTCTGATTAACATAGCGCCTATAGTGAACATGCTTCTGGTGTCCTGAGCGGGTGGAGAATGGAGTTAGAAGGGGGAAAGAGTAGCCAGATGGACAGGTTCCCTGCCCCTCCAACACTAACAAGAACACAGGAAGGGTGCAAAGTATCAGCAGAAAAAGGTGGGGGTCGGCCATGATCACCCAGGTTCCAAGCCCAGGGGCTCCAGGTCAAGACTGCAAGACTGGCCTCACTCTCAGCACGTTGGGCACTCTCGTGAGGGACAGCACACTGAGTATTAAGCTCGACTTCTGCTTCCATGTCCCAGAAATGTTCCCTTCCTTCTTTGTCATGTTGGTTCCTTTCCAACTTTTCCACAAAAAAAAAAAAAAAAAAAAAAAAATGACCCTAGAAGAACAGTGACTGTGTACTTGTAGGCAGGGAAAATCATCTGAAGCCCTCCTCTGCCTTCTGTCTTAAAATGTAGGAAAGTTTTTTCACTTCTTACTAGATCTGTATTGCTTTTATCTAAGAGTCTTTCCCAAACTTTAGATGAAATGAATACCTCCGGAAGGTGCGCAGGTGTAACTGTTAGCACCACCTACCCCTCAGGGTATCTATTATCTCCTTTGAGAAGTATGAGATCAGTGAGCTCCTCATTTGACACCCTTGCCACTTTAAATAACACACAGAGACCCCAAACTGATGTTTCAGTCCCAATAGGAAAATCTAGGATAGAAGTACATGACACCACACATCCAGGATGGATGCATACTTAAGTAGTTACGTGAATAAAATTACAAGTGACAGAGGTTATCACTGGAGAGGGAAGGCAAAGGGGTGACAGGGTGGAAGGTCTTCAGCTACACCTGTATATGCATTCAGGAGGGGCAATTTGAAATTAATATGGCAAAATAGCAGTTAAACCTAGAAGCTGAGTTACACACGTGGCATTATTTCACAAAATCAGCAAAAGCTACCAATATAAAGGCTCCTGGACCACATCATCCCTGCCCCAGGATGGCTTGCTGTTAAAACTTTCATCAGCCTACCAATGAGTTTTGCAGAGTGTAGTTCAGACTCTGAATCTAGCCTATATGGTTTGAAATAGAGTCCACTATTCAATGGATGCATTATTTTTAATAAGTTATTCAATACCACAGTAAATTGGGATGATACTATAACCTACTCTATAACATTATGAGGATTGAATAGCTTGATACTTGTGAGGTGCTTGCAAAGGAAGACAGATATTCTAATAGAGATACTCTAAGACAAAGAAGCCACTTGATCTTAATTGTACGTATGTCCAAAGACTTTGCTAATTCACAAACACTATGATAGCATATTTATTTGCCCCATAAAATAAAACTAGCTCCCTTTATATTCCCTTTGATTGAATACTAGCAGATGGAATTGCTTCAGGCATATTTTTGACCAAGGATGTATATACCCACGTATTCATGTATAAACCTATTTTGCTATCAAGTTCAGATGACAATAGTTCAGCCAGTGAGGGCCTACTGAGTTACCCAAATATTATGGGTTTCTGAGTTTGATACTGAGTAGTAAGGGTAGTTTAAAATTTAATTGAAAAAAATATATATCTGATTCCTGAGCTCTAAACTGCAATGGGTATATGAATATGCACACATACATATGTCGATCCATTTTTCAAATCAACCTGTCAGTTCCTATGCAGAGAATAAGTTTCTATTCATAGAAACGAATGAAGCTGTCTTGAGCAGTATATGGTGTAATGCAAATAATGATTTTGGACTCAGCAAAACACGGCTGTGAAGCAACAGCACTGTGGTCCAGCCCAGCCCAGGATTTAACAATCGTCGGGACCAAACACTGGGCTTCAGTGGCAGGGAATGGAGTAATCTGTGTAAGCAGCAGCTGAATCCCTTACACCACCTGCATAAGGGGATTGCCCCTTTCTCACGTAAAGTCTCAGAAAATACATCTCTGATGTCCCCTACACCAGCATATGCTATAAAACAAGAGGTGGATGAAATGGGAAACCAAGGAGTCTAACAGAGGGAGAGGCAAGGGATGCCTTGGGGGGACAGTAAGAGGAGATTCCAGGAACACCAGCTGGGCACCAGCCACAGAAGGCACAAAGTCCTGACCGGACAAACAGACTGCTCCAGACACGGTGTCTTCCAGAAAATGGATGAAGTGGACAGCACGGATATGTGTGAACATGCATCTCGTAGAGTTTTGGGCAGCATTAGCAAGAAGTTCCTACAAACCTATGCAAACGAAGTCAATTGTCAAGGAAAGAAAACTGCTGTCTAGGTCAAGAACAGCCATCGCTCCGCGGGCACAGCTTTACATCTTAATAATGTAAAAGTTCTGAATCAGTCAACAATGTAAGAACTGAATCACAATGTGATTATGCTAGGAAGAGGAGGCAGGAAGGGTACATATAATGAACTGGAAACAGAACAAGATTTTGAAAGTAGAAATTAAAAGAATGCCCATGATTGCAAAATCAAGTAAGACAGAAGCATGTTATTCGAAGATATGGTAATGGATAACAAAAAGAGCTTGCTCTGGGGGATAGGAAATGGAAGAATGAGGTCAGAAAAATGAGACTATAGATCCTTTAGACTCTGTAAACCATGTGTAACTTTGAGAAACAGAAAAACAAAACATGAAATCTAGCGCAGTGCCTGGCTCATAAAAATTCACTAACGTTATTTGCTTTATTATCATGACAAGACAGATGACAGGTTTTCATATCACTATTACATTCATGCTAAGGGACAACAAGGTTTCCTATTTTATATGTTACTTGATCATTTAAAAACACATTATTTACTCTGCTTGGAGTATTTTGGCATACTTAATAAAATAAAAAATTACATAACACTCCAACTGTGTTGTTTACTAAGAAAAGTATCTAATTTTACACAATTTACAATTATTTTTAGTAACAAAAATAATAAAATCCTTTCACTTCTTGATATCCCACAATAAGACTTTAACTCTCCAAGATATGCACTACAGCTGTGTAACAGATTATGTCATCGATGTGATGGTCTTGGCATCTTATATATTATGCTACCACTTTAAGTGCTAATTTAGTGAAGGAAAACAGGCAAAGATGATTAACAAGTGGTTCAGAAGAAAGGAATAAAAACAGCCAATAACAACACCGATGTATCAATCTCATCTGCAATAAAAGAGATTCAAATTTAAAAACAACACATCATTTTTCACTTATATTTGCAAAGATTAAATTTTAAAAAAAAAGGGAAGAATATGTACAGTTGACCAGGAAGAACATAGGTAGGGGGCGTACGGGTGGTCGCAGATGTAACACTAGCTGGAAGTGGAAACCTCATGGCCTTTTCTTCTCAAAGCTCTAGAACTGTTTAAGCTTTGTGAACCACTTCTAGAAATGCTCTTAAGGATGAGAATAAGCATGTTCCTCAACATGTGGTCATGAGGACACTCACTGCATCAGTGTTCATAGTAAACAGTGCACACGGTCACAATGTCCAGCATCGGAAGGGGTGCACATGATGCGGACCTGTGATGGCAGGTGGCTGGGCGCCCTCGAGGCCACGTCCCCACCCTCGTCAGGCTGCCTACCATGGGTCTACTCCTCGCAGAGGCTGCTAATGTCAGGCGTCTGATCTGAGTCAACAGAAGCTGCGGGAAACATTGTGGGGTCTGTTGGGAAGTTCTCTTCACGGATGACAAGGAGACATTTCCTGCCTTTTAGACCCAATCCTATGAAGATGTGAGGCTCACGTTATGGTAGCAGCTCTTTAGATGAGGGAGAGGAGCCACAGGAAGAACCGATAACCTGAGGCTGAGGTGCCAAGTCGGATGACAAATTCCCCAGGGTTATTTGGACATTGTTACGTCTGGTCAGGAATTCAGCACCAGTTAAGCCACAGATGCAGACTAACGAACGAACAGGAGATGCAGAGTTAAGCCAATAAAAAAATTACAGGGGTGGAGCCAAGATGGCGGAACCGCATGGAAGTGTTTTGTGTGTCTCCCGTCCGTGAAATACAGCCAGGCCAACACTAAACCATCCTAAACACCTAGAAAACCGACTGGAGGATTAACACAACAATCTGCACAACCTGAACCACAGAATTCAGCAGGTACGTGGCGCGGAGTAGTGAACTTGGGGAGCGAGAAGGTGCAGGAAGGGAGGTGCTTTTGCAAGCGGAGACAGGACAGAGACTGGGGTGGGGGGAGAATACAGGAAAAGCACCCCTCCCCAAAAGCAGCTGGAGAGAAAGTGGAAAGTTGGAAACAGCTGCAGGGACGAACCTAAAAAGGGAGAAAGGAGAGAGTTTAAATTCCATTAAGACTGTAAACAAGGAGAGCGCAGTCTGCAACTCTGCAGTTCGATACCTGCTGGTGGTCTGGTGGGAAGGGTGAATCCCCAGGAACAGAGTGGGGTCCGGGAGGATCTTGGGCCACATGGTGAAAGCGGTTCCACTGCTGGAAGGACAGTTGGTAGAGACTGTTGAAGCCACCTGGTCCCAGCAGACCCCAGAAAACAGCCACATTCGCTGGTGCTGGAACAAGGCCGTTACAGGTGAAGCCTGGTTTCAGATGTGTGATGTGATGTGATCTTCCATAATCCCTGAAACGCTGCTGCTACATTATTTCCCGAACTTTATCTGGGGCGGGCTGGCACCTGGCCGTAGTCTCGGGGCACCGGCGGCAGCACGGTCCAGCAAGCGTGCCTGGGTGCAGCCATATTTGGCCATAGTTTATTCGGCCATTGTTCAGTGAGGCTGTTCCACAGAAGGGCAGAACAGGTCCAAGCCGCAGTCCTTCGTAAGTAAGGGGCCAGGGAAAATAGCCGCATCTGAGAGAAAACTCGGGAGAGAGGTACTGCCTGGGGCCTGGTCATGGAGAGTGAAAAAGTGGGGAGTGGACGAAAGCTGAAGACAGAGGACAGGTGCACGATTGCTGGTCCGGGAGGACAGGGTGGCTGGGTGGCTCATTTTCACCGCTCCCGCGCATGCGCATTCGCACCTACAACCACCGCAACCATCCACCCCAGTAGGCTAGCAGCGCCATCTAGTGGAGAGCAGAGCTGTTACACTGAGCCCTGCCCAACTGGGCCAACTTAGCTCTTCAAGAACACAAGTCTCACTGCCGGCTTAGTTTATGGACTGTAAAGCGCCACGTAGGCTGACTTCTATGGGAAAACAAAGTAATTTCAGTCCTACTTCAATCTGTTAGCAGGTTCATCTATTCAGTTTTCTTTCTTTTTTTTTTCTCTTTTACACTTCTTTTTCTGGAATACAGATAGAGAAAAAATTCATTTTTATTTTCAATTTGTATTAAAAATATTTTTCTTTATTTTTTATTACTATATTATTCACTTTTGTGTAAATTTTTTCAAATTCTATTTTACTTCCATCATTTTATTTTGGTCTACTTGAGTGTATTCACCTTTTCAAATTTTCATACGATTTCCTTTTTTTTCTCCTTTTCTCTTTTTCTTTTTTCCTCTTTTTTGTTTCTTTTCTTTTGCTTTAATGCAGAAAGAGAAAATTGATTTTTACCTTCAATTTCCATTAAAAATATTTTTCTTTAAACTTTTTACTATATTTTTCGCTTTTATGTAAATTTTTTCAAATTCTATTTTACTTCCATCATATTATTTTAGTCTAATACAGTGTATTCAATTTTTCAAATTTTCAAACGATTTCCTTTTCTCCTTTTTTCTTTTTTCTTTTTTCTCTTTTTCATTTCTTTTCTTTTTCTTGAATATAGAAAAAGAAAAAATTCATTTTTACTTTTAATTTTTAATAAAAATATTTTTCTTTAGCTTTTTCTACTATATTCTTTACTTCTGTGTATATTTTTTCAAATTCTAGTTTACCTCCATCATCTCATTTTAGTCTACTTCAGTGTATTCATTTTTCAAATTCTGAAATAATTTACTTTTTTTTTCTTTTTCCACCCCTTTTTTTCTCTTATCTGTCAAACCACTTTCAACACACACACCAGAACACACCTAGGATCTAGCATCATTTATTAAATTTGTGTGTGTATGTGTTTAATTTTTTAATCCTAATATTTTTTTTAATTTTAATTTTTTTTAATTTCAACTTTTCTACCTCGTTACTTCCTTTTCTCCCTTCATGATGATGAATGAAAGAATTCACCCCCCCCCAAAAAAAAGAACACAAAGAAACGACAGCCAGGGATTTAACCAACACGCATACAAGCAAGATGTCTGAACCAGAATTTAGAATCACGATAATACGAATACTAGCTAGAGTCAAAAATAGATCAAAATCCCTTTCTGCAGAGATAAAAGAAGTAAAAAATAGCAAGAGTGAAATTAAAAATGCTATACTGAGCTGCAATCACAGATGGATGCAGCGGCAGCAAGGATGGATGAGGCAGAACAGAGAATCAGTGATATAGAGGACAAACTTATAGAGAATAATGAAGCAGAAAAAAAGAGGGAGATTAAGGCAAAAATGCATCATTTAAGAATTAGAGAAATCAGTGACTCATTAAAAAGGAACAACATCAGAATCATCAGGGTCCCAGAAGAGGAAGAGAGAGATAGGGATAAAAGGGTTCTGTGAGCAAATCATAGCAGAAAACTTTCCTAACCTGGGGAAAGACACAGACATCAAAATCGAGGAAGCACAGAGGACCCCATTAAATTCAACAAAAATTGACCATTAACAAGGCATATCATAGTGAAATTCACAAAATATTCAGGCAAGGAGAGAATCATGAAAGCAGCAAGGGAAAAAAGTCCCTAACCTAAAAGAGAAGACAGATCAGGTTTGCAGCAGGACTATCCACAGAAACTTGGCAGGCCAGAAAGGAGTGGTGGGATATATTCAGTGTGCCGAATCATAAAAATATGTAGCCAAAAGGGAATTAAAAGCAAAAATGAATTACTGGGACCTTATGAAGATAAAAAGCTTCTGCACAACAAAGGAAACAACCAACAAAACTAAAAGGCAACCAAAGGAATGGGAAAAGATATTCGCAAATGACATATCAGACAAAGGGCTAGTATCCAAAATCTATAAAGAGCTCACCAAACTCCACACCCGAAAAACAAATAACCCAGTGAAGAAATGGGCAGAAAACATGAATAGACACTTCTCTAAAGAAGACATCCGGATGGCCAACAGGCACATGAAAAGATGCTCAACGTCGCTCCTCATCAGAGAAATACAAATCAAAACCACACTCAGATATCACCTCACACCAGTCAGAGTGGCCAAAATGAACAAATCAGGAGACTATAGATGCTCACGAGGATGTGGAGAAACGGGAACCCTCTTGCACTGTTGGTGGTAATGCAAACTGGTGCAGCTACTCTGGAAAACAGTGTGGAGGTTCCTCAGAAAATTAAAAATAGACCTACCCTATGACCCAGCAGTAGCACTGCTAGGAATTTACCCAAGGGATACAGGAGTACTGATGCATAGGGGCACTTGTACCCCAATGTTTATAGCAGCACTCTCAACAATAGCCAAATTGTGGAAAGAGCCTAAATGTCCATCCACTGATGAATGGATAAAGAAATTGTGGTTTATATACACAATGGAGTACTACATGGCAATGAGAAAGAAGGAAATATGGCCCTTTGTAGCAACATGGATGGAACTGGAGAGTGTGATGCTAAGTGAAATAAGCCATACAGAGAAAGACAGATACCATATGGTTTCACTCTTATGTGGATCCTGAGAAACTTAACAGGAACCCATGGGGGAGGGGAAGGAAAAAAAAAAAGAGGTTAGAGTGGAAGAGAGCCAAAGCATAAGAGACTCTTAAAAACTGAGAACAAACTGAGGGTTGATGGGGGGTGGGAGGGAGAGGAGGGTGGGAGATGGGTATTGAGGAGGGCACCTTTTGGGATGAGCACTGGGTGTTGTATGGAAAACAATTTGACAATAAATTTCATATATTGAAAAAAATAAAAAATAAAAATAAATAAAAATAAATATGCAGCCAAGAATTCTTTATCCAGCAAGGATGTCATTCAAAATAGAAGGAGGATAAAAAGTTTCCCAAACAAAAATTAAAGGAGTTTGTGACCAGTAAACCAGTCCTACAAGAAATTTTAAGGGGGACTCTCTGAGGGGAGAGAAGATTAAAAAATATAGATAGATAGAGAAATACATACATACATACATACATACATACATACATACATTCTAAAAGCAACAAGGATTAGAAAAGACCAGAGAACACCACCAGAAATTCCAACTCTACAAGCATCATAATGGCAATAAATTCATATCTTTCACTACTCACTCTAAACATCAATGGACTCAATGCTCCAATCAAAAGACATAGGGTCACAAAATGGGTAAGAAAACAAGATCCGTCTATATGCTGTTTACAGGAGACCCACTTTAGACCTAAAGACACCTTCTGATTGAAAATAAGGGGATGGAGAATCATCTATCATGCTAATGGTCAACAAAAGAAAGCTGGAGTAGCCATACTTATATCAGACAATCTAGACTTTAAAATAAAGACTGTATCAAGAGATGCAGAAGGACATTATATCATAATCAAGGGGTCTATCCACCAAGAAGACCTAACAATTGTAAACATTCATGCTCCAAATGTCATAGCACCCAAATATATAAATTAATCACAAACATAAAGAAACTCATCGATAGTAATACCATCATAGTAGGAGACTTCAACACCCCACTCACAGCAATGGACAGATCATCTAATCAAAAATCAACAAGAAAACAATGGCTTTGAATGACACACTGGACCAGATGGACTTAACAGATATATTCAGAACAATTCATCCTAAAGCAGCAGAATATACATTCTTCTCCAGTGTACATGGAACGTTCTCCAGAATAGACCATATACTGGGACACAAATCAGCCCTAAGTAAGTACAAAAAGATCAAGATCATACCATGCATATTTTCAGACTACAACGCTATGAAACTCGAAATCAACCACAAGAAAAAATTTGGAAAGGTAACAAATACTTGGAGACTGAAAAACGTCCTACTAAAGAATGAATGGAAGTCAATGAAAATGATAACACCACAATTCAAAACATCTGGGATGCAGCAAAGGCAGTCATAAGAGGAAAGTATATAGCAATCCAGGCCTTCCTAAACAAAGAATAAAGATCTCACACAGCCTAACTTTACGCCTTAAGGAGCTGGAAAAAGAACAGCAAATAAAACCCAAAACCAGAAGAAGGAAGGAAATAATAAAGATTAGAGCAGAAATTAATGCCATTGAAACCAAAACAAAAAACAAACAAACAAAAAACAGTAGAACAGATCAATGAAACCAGAAGCTGGTTCTTTGAAGGAACTAACAAAATTGATAGACCACTAGCCAGTCTGATCAAAAAGAAAAAGGAAAGGACCCAAATAAATAAAATCAAGAATGAAAGAGGAGAGATCACAACCAACACAGCAGAAATAAAAACAATAATAAGAGAATATTGTGAGCAATTATATGCCAATAAAATGGGCAATCTGGAAGAAATGGACAAATTCCTAGATATATATACACTACCAAAACTGAAACAGGAAGAAATAGAAAATTTGAACAGACCCATAATCAGTAAGGAAATTGAATTAGTAATCAAAAATCTGCCAAAAAACAAGAGTCCAGGGCCAGATGGCTTTCCAGGGGAATTCTACCAAACATTTATGGAAGAGTTAACACCTATTCTCTTGAAGCTGTTCCAAAAAATAGAAATGGAAGGAAAACTTCCAAACTCTTTCTATGAAGCCAGCATTACCTTGATTCCAAAACCACACAGAGACCCAGAGAAAAAGGAGAACTATAGGCCAATTTCCCTGATGAACTTGGATGCAAAAATCCTCAACAAGATATTAGCCAACCGGCTCCAACAATACATTAAAAAATTATTCACCACGACCAAGTGGGATTTATACCTGGGATGCAGGGCTGGTTCAATATCTGCAAAATAATTAACGTGATTCATCACATCAATAAAAGAAGGGACAAGAACCATATGATCCTCTCAATAGATGCAGAGAAAGCATTTGACAAAATACAGCATCCTTTCTTGATAAAAACCCTCAAGAAAGTAGGGATAGAAGGAGCACACCTGGAGATCATAAAAGCCATAAATGAATGACCCAACGTTAATATCATCCCCAATGTGGAAAAACTGAGAGCTTTCCCCCTAAGGTCAGGAACAAGACAGGGATGTCCATCCACACCCACCACTGTTATTCAACATAATACTGGAAGTCTTAGCCTCTGCAATCAGATAATACAAAGAAATAGAAGGCATCCAAATCAGCCAGGAGAAGGTCAAACTTTTACTTCTCGCAGATAACATGATATTCTATATGGAAAACCCTAAAGATTCCATCAAAAAACTGCTAGAATTGATTCATGAATTCAGCAAAGTTGCAGGATATAAAATCAATGCACAGAAATCAGTTGCATTAGGCGGCTCCCCCCCACATAGCCGATGAAGGGGGCATGTGGTATATTCCCATGTCGCCGATGAAGGGGTGCAGGACAACGATGAGGGGTATAGGCGACTCACCCCAAGTCGCCGATGAAGGGGGACAGGCGGTTCCCACCACATAGCCAATGAAGGTACTGCCAAGCTTCCTGAGAGATGGTTGAGTTTTCAGTGTGATTTGACCCTCTGTTTTCAAGTGGTTAACTTTGCAATGCTTTACGTCAAATGACCCTAAGAACTAGGAACTTCTTGAAAGTGTTTTTCACATGGGAAAATGGAAGCATTTTTTCCTCAAAGTTTCCTTCTCCCAGGTGAAGAGATGTTGGCTAATTTTATAAAAAATCAGTAGCACAGCTGGGCTTGAAACACAGAGGTCTTGACTCAATGTTTTGGACATAATTTGCCACTATTCTCTCTCTCTCTCTCTCTCTCTCTCGCTCTCGCTCTCGCTCTCGCTCTCGCTCTCGCTCTCTCTCTCTTTGGGGGGTATATGTAATAACTTTAGTCAGAGGCTGGAAAAGTGAATATTTTGTCTGCATATTTAGCAAGATTGATGATTACTGCAATCACATATCTTTCAGAAGCAGTTAAAATGTTTGTCAGAAGTGACTTATTGTTTTGACTAGTTTTATTAATAACACCAATCATCTCGCTTGATCCATTGGTGTCTACAGGCTTAGCCATAAAGATAGGGTATCTCACGTTATGATTTTGGTCATGTTACATGATGGAATTTGGCATATCATGTACTACTATGTGAAATAATCTTGTAGGGAACATGGAGGTCCCTGTGGTGTGATTTAGATGAGAAGTGGTTTCTGCCCCCAGTTTGTCTCTCACTGATAAGCCTATTTACCACAATTCCACTATTACTGGTCAGACCATATTTTATATTGTAGGGAAACTCCTTTTTTTATCATCCTCTACCTTAGGACCAGGGATCGAGTTTTTGAGGAAATGGAAGTATGACTCCTTCTGAGCACCACCTCAGATAAGAGCACTAAAGGTATTTAAAATTTTGATGAGAAAAGGAAGTAGATTATGCAATGATGATTACTGGAGACGTGTTTAGGGAGTTTACATGATGATGGTAGCGATTGAGCCTATCAGAATGCAGCATGAAGATATTAGATGCCCAGGGTGTGAGGAAGGGGTGAGCCAGAGGAGGACACAGAGTTGGGAGAGGAGGAGTGGACATGTGTGTCCAAGGCAAGACTTTATTCCTGATTTTGCCTCTTTCTTTGTCTATACAGGTTTGGTGTCAAGAATGTTAAATGTGTCCTCAAGAAGCAGACAATTTGAATCCATGTGATTCTTTAATTGTGCGTTGACATTAAAAAAATTCTTTCTTACTGGAAACACTTTCTAAGGGGAGAGATGCTCTGTTTGCAAAAGAGGACTTGTAACATCTCTAACTTTGGTTCTTTTTCAGTCAAATGGTGATAATAACACCAGCCTGACTATTTCCCTGGAGGTCCCTGGGACTGGTGGAAGATCCACTGGCATGGCACGCGTTAAAAAACATGAACTGTAAAGTGTGCAACCAGATCCAAAGTCTTAAGTGTAATGTGCAGTGTAGGTTGGAGGCTTTGTGCCTGGACTCTGGAGCAGATTATCTACTCTTCAGTACTGGTTTTGCCTCTTTTTACCTGTGTGACATAGGGCAGCTTCAGTTTTGTGTGTCTCATTTCTCTTACCTGTAAAATAATAACACCCATGTCTATGTCATCCTGTTGATGTGACAAACAAAGGAGTTTGTGTGCAGGGAGCTTACAGCAGTGCCTCTCATAGAGGGAGGGTCATACTAGCTGTTATGTTGTATGTATGTGTCCCAGCATTGCTGACATAAGTGCCTGGGACTGAGTTATATGGAAATTTTAAACATCCTTTATTTATGCCTCAAGCAACATAGCTCTTTATTTATCTAAGAAATTCACATTAATTATAAGTCATTAGTGACAGTTAATAAATGGAACTGTGTTAAACTTGGCAGTTACGTATGAACACCTCTCAGAAGCTTACTTCTCTTGATATTTGAATAAAGAATGTGTTCTCATTAATGTGGACTTACTCAGTTAAGATAAGGTTTATCGAGTATTATTGGTCTTGATCATCATGTTTATACCTTAAACGACAGGTATGCAACCCATGACTGCACATTAGAAGCAACTGGATCTCCCAGACCATTTGAGTTGGAAAATTTGGAGGTGGAACTCAGGCATTGGTATTTTTAGAGTTCCCCAAGGTGATTTTAATGTACAGACAAAATAGAAAACCACTGGCCTAGAGAGTTAGTAATTAAGTGTATATCTCTATCATTTAATTGCTGACATTGATATGTAATTTCCTCATATTTAAGTAAATAAAATGACATGGCTATTTACAGACATTTCTTTAAAGGAGGGCCTAGGGTTTCCATTAATTCTGTAGCCTATGGGTGTGTGCCATAAAGCAGAAATGAGAAGCTTGTTTTAAAATTATCAAGGTCACCTGGGTGGCTCAGGTGGTTAAGTGTCCTACTTCGGCTCAGGTCATGGTCTCATGATTTGTGAGTTTGAGGCCCCTGTCAGACTCTGTGCTGACAGCTCAGAGCCTACAACCAGCTTCCTATTCTGTCTATGCCTCTCTCTCTGCCCCTCCCCCACTCATGCTCTGTCTCTCTCTCTGTCTCTCTCTCTCAAAAATAAATAAACATTAAAAAACAAAAATTAGCTATGAAGTTTTGTTTTTGGAAGGATGAAGTGCTGTCAATATTAGCAAACAATATAGAAATACCAGAATGTTAAAGATGAGAGGGACCCTCAAGGCATCTCATAGAAAGAGGGGTACACTTTGAAGCCAGTCCTGGCTTTTAGTGGCTTATTCACTTCCTACCTTTGTGATCTTGGGTTTTTTACTTAACCAATCTGAACCTCAACTTCTTGATCATAAAATTGAGGTGAGCATGTGCTTTATATGATGACGAGTGTGTTTCATGGGCACACACACTCATGTCTTGCTTCCCTGCCTCCTACCTGATCCCTAGATCCATCTGGTGCAGATGTCCATGGCAAGGACTGCGTCACAACCTCCCAGCTGCTGGGAACTGCTTCCTCCCACTCCTCGGGGACCACTTCTCTGGCTCTGTTGGGACTGTTTCATGGCTGGATGTTTGGATCCCATGACCTTAAGTGAGCATAACATTTAGTGTGCAAGGGTCAGTACTGCTGGCGAAGCAGAGTGAAACTTTTCATGAGACAGGAAATGAAGGAGATCTTGTGGCCATGTGATGGCAGCCTTTGAGTACCTTCTTTCTGCCCCAGATGATCTGTGTGCAGGACCCAGATGGCTGCCTTGTGTCTCCAGCTCTATGTTCTCAGCCATTGCTTCTAGGGGTTGAACAGGAACAATGAGAGGCTACTATCTCTATCTTAGCTTGGGGTAAGCAGACAAGAATCATAGACCTCTTTTATTGTTGTTGTTGTTGTTTTTATTATAGGAATACTGGATTTCATCTTTTTCCCCACCCTTGTCTCTCAGATCCTTCAGCATTTGGCTATAAAATGATTAGGCCACCTAGTTCTCCTCTTGCCCATTCTTTGTGTCCTAGGAAGGAGGTTCATGGTTTCTTACTCTTTGTAAAGCTTAAGGCCTCAGGTCTTGATCTCAACTATGGGGCTTCAGTGTCCTTCCCATTTGTAAGCCTGCTTTCTAGGACTATCCTCAATCTTAATTTTCAGAATTCTGCTTCTATAACCATCTCTGGACTGATATGAAGTTTTCATTGGAAATGAAACTGCCATTTTTCTGTTGCCTTTGTCTACTGGAATCAGCAGCCTCTTATGATTAACAGTAGTAGGAGCTGTATTGAATTTTTAGGTGGTAAGGATCTCAAAACATCACACTTGTGGGCTGGGTGGTGTGACTTAAATCTTGTGCCCCTCCACTAGATTATGAGACTATTGAGGGTAGAAGCCATGTTTTACAGCTGAGTATCATTGTAACTATCATTTATTATGTATCTACTGTGCACTGAAGACTTTGCTTTATTTCAATTAATCTCCATAAAAATAATGTACACATAAGGAATCTTAGCTTAAGTAAACTGCCCAAGGTCATGTGGCTTGTGAGTGGATTTTTGAACTCACTTTGATATTAAACCCTGTGTTCTAAAATCATGTTTCTAAATTCCTTCTGAAAGGAAGGAGCAGATACAGGTAAGAAGAATGGGATCTTGGCCTGTAGAAAGTTGGATGACCTCTTGAGTCAGGGACAGGTATGGAGGTATATTCTTAGAGGAGGAGAGAAGGTCTGCATATCTTCAAAGCCCCTCTTTTTCCCATAAATATACTGACTGGCATTACTGACATATGTGGACTAAGAATGGACCCTATGACTCTCAAGGCAGAAGTCACCCCCGTGGATGGCTTTGGCCCACACGTGGCTTTTTTATTCAGGTCAAGAGAGACCCCAAGATTACATGAAGATATCTCTCACTGATAAGAGCCATTGGGTGAGCAATCAGGCAAACTCTGAAGAGGACTCTGTGAATCCATGGTGATGAGATGTTCTGTGCTGAAGTCATCCTTTACTTGCTGACGATGAGAAGATAGTCTCCAATCACCCTCTGTGCTTGCAGTTTAGACCATGAGAATGTGCCCACCAGCTCTGGCAAGCCACAGGAAGTATATAAATGCTTTCTGGCGTTGGAGCTCTGTTGGATATTCCCAGAGAACGTTTCCCTTTTAATGTAGTTGGAAACTATAAATTTAACTCCTGCTGGCAGAAAAAAAAAAGTAATGGTTTCATGAAAGAAAAAAATCAGCTCTTTAAAAGGCTTAACTCCCTCTCACAAACATGTGCTTTTTAATGACTGGGAAATTCCTGGTGCAGGGGAAAAAAATGTCCTTTTATACAAATGAGGTCATTCTGGTCTTAACTGGCCCTATGTGCTCTAGTTCCTGCGTTCTGTTCCACGTTTTGTGACCAGAGGTTATTGGAAGGGTAATTCCTGTGTGCATAGTCACTGCTTTTAGGGCATGTTGCCAAAGAGAAAGTTATCTTAGCTCACAAGCTTCCAAGCCAGTGCAAGAGGCCCAGGTCCCAGGGGTACCCGGCCAGTGACTGATAATGACTTGGTTTAGCTTGGCCATGGGTTGAGTTTTTAAAGCACACTTTTCTCGTGCACTGGGATGGTTGTGCCTGCTTCTTCCTCTTTAGATTTCTCAACAGCTCCATTGCTTCTCGATTCAGGAGTGATTTTTCTTGCTTGGGCACATTCTATCTACTGTGCTTTGATTCCGTCCCGAAGAGAAGAAACATCAGTGCCAGATTGAGGCTTCCTGTTCATCCTCACCCGGTGTAAATGAAAAACAGCTGTTGAAGGCATTTGCCCTGTACCCATTTCCTTGCACACTTGGAGGCTGATTCCTCCAAAAATTAATTTCTTATTTGGTTCTTACCCCAATTTCTTAATAAACTCTATGTTCAGGGATCTTCGTGGCTACCTGGCTCAGAAACCCGAAGCCCAGGCTCTGTCGCCTAAATAAGTCTAAGAAAAATTTGTTGACCTGGGAGTAACAAACTATCTTCAGCTCTCCCAGAAAGGCAAGGATTATACAATTCAGCTGGGAACTATTTATATATTTGCCACAGACCCCATTTTGTTGCCCAGAGCACCTGTGGCCCCTCTTGGAGGCCTCAGTATCCTTGCTTGAAAACTCTCGAGTCCTTGAGGAGGTGAGGCTTGATCTAGCCATGGCCCTTGTTTCTTGAGTCCACCTCCCCTCCACTGCTCTCAAGGCCTCGGTTTGTTGTAGACAACCACAATAAATATTGAACCGAAGGGCTGGTGCAAAAGAATTGGAAAAAATATGGCTAGGAAATGCTATCACCCTTGAAATGCTGGGAAATTCGGGGTAATTGCTGAGTGCCTCATATTACTTCCTGTGGAGAAAATACGTGGCAAAATGCATAATGGGTTAATATTTTAAAGCGAAAACTTGTAAGAGATAAATCAGAAGACCCATGTCTGCCTCTGACGCTCAGAAAGGGAAAGACACTGATGTGCTGATAATATATTTTTATTTTTTTTCTTCTTCTCCAGCCTCAGACAATACAGCAGACTCTCCAGAGGACACTGCAGTATTATGAGCACCAAGTTATTGGGTAAGTAAAACAGACTTTGGCCATTATTTGGAGAAAATTAAAGATCATTACTCAAACATAGCTGTTGAACATGCGCTTTCCTGCCACCCAAGTCAGTCTTCTTTACAGTGGCTGTGGGGCCACTCCTTGGGACCCCTGGACTGACGTCCTTTGGTTTATTTTTGTTTAATCCTTTTGAATGAAATCCCCTTTTGGTATTGTCTTTCCTTTTTAACTTTTCTTCTTCTTGTGTTCTTTCCATCTTCTCCTCCACTGAATCTCCTAATTGTGCCTTCATAATACAGTCAGGTTTAATGGTACCAACCTGAGAGGCTTTAAATGGGATTTTAGAATCCTTTAGGAAAGTCGACTCCGAGTCATTATAAGCCTAATAGAGTTCAGAGGAGGTATTGGTTTAGAGTTCCACATTCCACATTGTTCTTTAATCTTTCTTTCCTTGACATCATTTGGATATGGTATAATATAAGAAGACAAAATCAAGGAACAGGAACTCAAGGCCTCACCAGCGCATAGAAGTTTAAAGTTACTTTAATCTGTTTTGTAAAGGAGGATGAAGATGGTAACACCTAATTGAAGATTAGATGCTATGAATAAATGAGATAATTTCAGTGGGAGTATTCTGTAAATAGAAAGCTTCAGATAAGTGTACGGTTTACTTACAACTGCCTATGGCAGAAAGCAGTTGGAAATGCAGAAGGCTAAATTCACCTTCTGATGCAGTCTAGCTTAAAACGGAGGAGTTAAACTCATTGACATGAAAGGCAGTGCATATTTGTAATTCACATAGTTAATGTTGTCTCTGAGCTGCCATCATTTATTTGTGTAAGATTGTGAGCACTTTTGAGGAGCTAAGATTCAAATCCTAGTACCTTTTGAAAGGTCATCAAGCATCATTTAACATTTGGGGCCAATAATCATTGCCCTGGGGATCGAGACTATATTTGTGGCTAGTAGGATGCACTGTGATTATTTTTTTAAACAAAAACAGAAGAAAAGATTTAGTGGAAACATAATCTCGGTACCTAGTACAATGCCATATGTTTTAAGTGCTGGATAATTATGTTAGTTGTCATTTCAGAGGGAATTGCTTTGAAACCTTGTCACATGAGTACTCAAAAGTGTGGTACTAGGAGAAACATATTATTTAAACTCGTGAGATGGCTTTTAGTTTGAGGCCATTAGTGACTTTAAATGGTTTACCCTAATGGAGGCAAATGATGTCAAATTAATCTCTCCCCACATATTCTAAAATAAAACTTAATCACTCTCATTGGATTTGCTGCTTCCAAAGTGTGGTATTTGGATCAAACTAGTCAATATACTTGGCACAGTTTCTTGTATGTGGTGAGCACTACAACCTGTTTGCTCTTGTGTTTAGTGTCATTATTATTTTTTTAATTGTATTTAAATTTTTTTTTTTTAATTTTTGAGGGAGAGAGAGAGAGAGAGAGAGAGATAGAGAGTGAGCAGGGGAGGGGCAGACAGAGAGGGAGACATAGAACCCAAAGCAGGCTCCAGACTCTGAGCAGTCAGCACAGAGCCTGATGCAGGCTCAAACCCACGAACCGTGAGATGATGACCTGAGCCAAAGTCAGTCACCTAACTGACCGAGCCACCCAGGAGCCCCTGTTTTTAATATTTTAAAGAAAATACCAGTAACCAAAGACAAATCATTTCCTGGTATTGCAAATGCCCTCTTTTGAAATGAAATGGTAACTGATGAAAGGCTCATTTGTGAACTGAACTTATGTCTTCAGGGCACATTGGAGAGGGAATCTTGTAACTGTGATCAGAGTAGTTACCTAGACTATGTTACCATAATCAGGAGAAAATTCTTTTTTCCATTAGTAAGAGGGAGTTCTCTTTTATCTCAACCACTGCCTCACCTCTCTTGTTCCCTCTGTCCATGTAGACATAGCCTGTGGTTATTCTTGGTTTCCAAATAGTCTTTGGTAGTTCTGTTTCTTAGAGACAGTGTAAGGAAAACCGTGCATGTGTCTCTGATAAAGAGGCATCCTGATGTCCAGCTGTCTCCAAAGAGACCCGTTAACACATTTTCACCTGAGTGGGGGCTGCCTTCTGAGGACTTGGAAGTACCAGTGCCCGCAGCCTTTATTCGTGGGCACGCAAACAGAGAGGAGATGTTGGTGGCAGTATCGTGACATTGGCCTTTCTTGACTTTGTCTTCCCTCTTCCCTTGGCGCCAGTGTCCCCACCCGTCTGTCTCTCTTTCTTCCTATTTCTCTTTAATAGTGAAAAAGGAGAGCATCTATTATGACTAACATTTGAATTCAGTATTCACACCTGCCTATTGTTCCTCTTTCAAAGACACAATTAAAGGCTTTTTATCTCTAACTGAAAAGGAGTGTGTTTCTTCCAGTTAAAAGGATGTCAGGCAATTGGTAAAAATTGCTGAGTATTAGTTTACATGTTTCCGGCAGAGGGTGAGGGTGGGAGAGCGATGGTTTTCCAAAACTCTGAAATAGGGCTTTGCCCAAGGTTTGTCTTGAAGTAATTCAGCTTTAAGGAGCCTTGAGTTGGGAGGATGAATTGGGATGAATGGTAAGCCCAGGACGAATAATAAGCTAGCCCTCCTGGGGTTTCTTTTTTTCAAAATTGTAATTGCATTGCAGTTAACATACAGTGTTATGTTAGCTTCAGGTGTAGAATATGTTTATTCTTCACTTCCATACATCACCCTGTGCTCATCACAAGTGCACCCTTCACCTGTTTCATTCATCCCCCACCCACCTCCCCTTGGGGGACCACCAGTGTGTCAGTGTATTCTCTGTAGTCAAGAGTCTATTTCTTGGTTTGTCTCTCTTGTTTTTCCTTTTGCTCATTTGTTTTGTTTCTTAAATCCCACATATGAGTGACATGATATGGTATCTGTCTTTCTCTGACTGATTTCACTCAGCATAACTTTCTAGCTCCATCCATGTCCAGAAGGGTCCCAGCCCTTCTGCTGTGAATTTCTTAAGTCCCCTCTAACCACTGGCCCCCCAGCCTCCCTTTCTTGTCCTTTAAAACTGCCCTTGGACCTGCTTTATTTATCAGAACTTCAGGACTGCCTGCTGGCCCTTGATGAATTCTTACAAGTAGTTCACAGAAACTCTCTGAGGCTTTTTTAGTCTCCGAGATGGAGACATGAATGCAGGGAGCAGCTGTTGAAAGGCTCACACAGATGGAGGATGGAAGGGAGGAGCTCGCGAGCCTCTGTCGGGGAGACAGCCTCTCTGTGCCCCAGGAACTCTATCTTCAAACATTTGTTCTAGTCCTCAGCTTGTCCATTCTCTGGTTCACGCAGTTATTCAGAGACCGTTCAGGCTGCAGAAAGGAGGGCTCAAGTTATTCATGCCACGTGGAAAAGCCTCTGCATCCCCACTGTTGCCGTGGCGGCTTCTCACCTGGACACTTACTCTTGTGCCTCAACGTTGTGTCCACCACAGCAAGGTGACCAATCAGATTAGATTATGTCCCCTTCTCATTTCAGCCCAATGGTTCTCACTTGTTAACGTGCATCAGAATCACCTGCGGGTTTGTTAAAACACAGAGAGCTGGACTTCACCTGCAGGACTCTGACCCTGTGTGTCCCATCCACTCTTGGAGCATTTCTAATGAGTTTCCAGATAATTCTGCTGACGCTGCTGGGCCAGATATTAAACTGTGAAATCCTCGCTTTACACCATTTAATGGCTTCCTGTGATAGAGTAAACTCTGAACTTTGCCTGTGGTCTGGGCTCTGCTTACCTCTCTGATTCCATCTTCTTCCACTCCCCCTTGTCACTTCCTGCCCTCCCTGCCAGGCGTCTGTGGGCTTCTCAACTCCTACTTAGCCTCAGGACCTTTGCACATACCATTCCAATTTCCTGAAATGGCCTGTCCCCAGATTGGTGCGTGGATTACTTTTTTTTTTTTTTTAAATGTTCAGGTCTCTTTTTAAACATCATTATCTTCAGAAAAACATGCCATGGCCACCCAATCTAGAGAAGCCCTCCATCCCCCCCTTACATCTCCAACCCAGATATTTTGTATTCTATTCCTCTCTGGTATTCCTTTTCATAGAACTTATAATAGCCGATGTTATCTTGTTTATTTATCTAAATTACTTTCTTTTCTACTAATCCCATTCCTCTGTAATTTCTTGGTACATAGGAGGGACTAACATGTTTTTGGGGAGTCATTGGGAAGTGTGAATAAATGAAAAAGTTGCTCCCTGGAGGTATATACATAGAAGTATGTGTCTAGTGGATAAAAGAGTAGATTATGCTTGGAAGGGGGCTTAAAATGAGGGGTAGAAATAATCTCCAGGATCGATTACAGTTGTAGTATTCAAGAGCCTTTCCTGCATAGCATAAATTTTACTGATTTATTTGCTTAGTTTCTCCTTTATGCTTAATGCTCTACCTCTGTGTGTCAGGCTGACTTTGTGGTAAGTTTATTTTTTAAAATTTTTTATATAAACTCTGCACAAGCACACTCACCTGTCCATACAGCACAGTCTTCTTCCCTCAATATGAGGAAAAGGGGCACCGAGTGCGCATCTTTGTGTTAGTCTTTCTGTAACTCAAGCTTCTAGGGGCTGGACTTGCTTCTTGGACAGTGTGGTGGAAGGAACAATCAGAACCAGAAGGGGTAAGTAGGGGACAGGCTGGGATCACTGTCAGAATTGAAAGGCACCCCAGATTGAGGAAAGTCTGCTTTACGAGGACTTTCTCCCTCTGATGTCATTGTTGCCATTATGTTGTGTCCCTCCTGGTCTCTGAGCAGAGGGCTGAGAAAATGCTTTGGGAGGAGACCTACCACATACCAGGTTTCCTAGATTTAAAGTGATTCTGCCTTCGAATGCTTTAGGGCACATTAGGTAACAAAAACTGGCCTCAGTTTTCCCATTTTTAAAGTGGTAATAACATACTGATGTCCAGAGTGCCACCCCCAGCCTCTCTCCTCACGTTTGTGCTTCATGACTCCCCCTGGTCTATAACTCACTCAAAGTGGATTACCATGACAGTGCAGAGATTTCTTTTTTTAAATTTTTTTTATTTTTTTAAATTTACACCCAAATTAGTTAGCATATAGTGCAACAATGATTTCAGGAGTAGATTCCTTAGTGCCTCTTACTATCCCCCCTCCCACAACCCCTCCCACAACCCCATCCCCCCTCCCACATCCCCTCCAGTAACCCTGTTTTTTCTCCATATTTATGAGTCTCCTTCTGTTTTGTCTCCCTCCCTGGTTTTGTATTATTTTTGTTTCCCTTCCCTTATGTTCATCTGTTTTGTCTCTTAAAGTCTTCATATGAGTGAATCCATATGATTTTTGTCTTTCTCTGACTAATTTCACTTAGCATAATACCCTCCAGTTCCATCCACTTAGTTGAAAATGGCAAGATTTCATGCTTTTCGATTTCTGAGTACTACTCCATTGTGTATATATATATACCACATCTTCTTTATCCATTCATCCATCGATGGACATTTGGGCTCTTTCCATACTTTGGCTATTGTTAATAGTGCTGCTATAAACATGGGGGGTGCATATGTCCCTTCGAAACAGCACACCTCTATCCTGTGGATAAATGCCTAGTAGTGCAACTGCTGGGTCATAGGGTAGTTCTATTTTTAGTTTTTTGAGGAACCTCCATACTGTCTTCCAGAGTGGCTGCACCAGCTTCCATTCCCATCAACAATGCAAAAGAGATCCCATTTCTCCGCATCCTCACCAACATATGTTGTTGCCTGAGTTGTTAATGTTAGCCATTCTGACAGGTGTGAGGTCGTATCTGAGTGTGGTTTTGATTTGTATTTCCCTGATGATGAGTGATGTTGAGCGTTTTTTCATGTGTCAATTGGGTATCTGGATGTTTTCTTTGGAGAAGTGTCCATTCATGTCTTTTGCCCATTTGTTCTCTGGAATATTTGTTTTTTGGGTGTTGATTTTGATAAGTTCTTTATAGATTTTGGATACTAACCCATTATCTGATATGTCATTTGCAAATATTATCTACCATTCTGTCGGTTGCCTTTTAGTTTTGCTGATTGTTTCCTTCTCTGTGTTGTAGCCTTTTATTTTGATGAGGTCCCAGTAGTTCATTTTTGCATTTGTTTCCCTTGCCTCCAGAGATGTGTTGAGTAAGAAGTTGCTGTGGGCAAGATCAGAGAGGATTTTGCTTGCTTTCTCCTTAAGGATTTTGATGGTCTCCTGTCTTACATTTAAGTCTTTCATCCATTTTGAGTTTATTTTTGTGTATGTTGTAAGAAAGTGGTCAGGTTCATTCTTCTGCATGTTGCTATCCACTTTTCCCAGCACCACTTGCTGAAGAGACTGTCTTTATTCCGTTGCATATTCTTTCCTGCTTTGTCAAAGATTAGTTGGCCATACGTTTTTGGTTCAATTTTGGGTTCACTATTCTGTTCCATTGATCTGAGTGTCTGTTCTTATGCCAGTACCATACTATCTTGGTGATTACAGCTTTGCAGTATAGCTTTGATGTCTGGGATTGTGATGCCTCCTGCTTTGGTTTTGTTTTTTAAGATTGCTTTGGCTCTTCTGGGTCTTTTCTGGTTCCATACAAATTTTAGGATTATTTGTTCTAGCTCTGGGAAGAATGCTGGTGTTACTTTGATAGGGATTGCCTTGAATATGTAGATTGCTTTGGATAGTACCGACATTTTTTTTTCTGTGATAAACTATTTTTCTACCTCAGTTGCTTAAAGGGGGAGAAAAATAAAACATCATTAGGGAGAAGCACAGATAAACTATTTACAGAGATGAAGAAAATTCACAATGGCTGTAACGTCTGCAAGGCAAGAATACTAGGACAAGTTCACCAAAGCAAAGCAATTCATAGCAAAACAAAATATAGGGTGGGGGAGGGGGGAGTCATACAGATATGTTTAAAAAAAATAGCACTCATGAAAAAGCCTGCAGGAAAATCAAAGGAAGCTAACCAATTATTACGTCAAGCATCTTTAATGAGATGAGCAAAACTACACAGGTTGGTTCTCAAGGACAGTGACATTCAAACAGATGGATCTGCTCACATAAAAAACATCCAGTGGATCCGACTTCGGCTTGGGTCAGATCTAGCGGTCCATGAGTTCGAGCCCCGCGTCAGGCTCTGTGCTGACTGCTCAGAGCCTGGAGCCTGTTTCAGATTCTGTCTCCCTCTCTCTCTGACCCTCCCCCGTTAATGCTCTGTCTCTCTCTGTCTCAAAAATAAATAAGTGTTAAAAAAATAAAAAAAAAAAAAACATCCAGTGGAAACATGTGGGTCATTTCTCACAAACTATGCGCATAAACAAAGGGATGACTCTTGAAGGTCCTGCTGTGCTGTACTTCAATCTAAGAGAGTGGGGGTATTTTATTTCAAGTGCAGAAGTGGAGGGGATCAGAATCATGGGAAAAGCAAGCCCTTCTGGGGAGGTGACCATCAGGGGTGCCAATCAGATCAGGAGAGACCCTCTGTGTTCTGTCCCCTCCTATGTCAGTGGGCCAAGGGGCCATGATGCCAACAGGGAATTCAAGGCCAGGGTGGGCAGGGAGGTGAGTGTGGGGGTGCTGGGGAAGGAGGGGCCTGGCATGGATCTGTGCCCACAGTGCCCGAGACACAGCAGTGCCCAGGTGACTCCTCTGTCCCTTCTCAAAGACAGATGTACATAAGTTATTGGCAATAGCCACTGATGGACTGGCCCCCAAAGACAAAAACAACCAGATAATGCTGGTTTTTGAGATACAGTTTTTCTTCCAGATTCAGTTCAATTAGTATTTACAGGAACAGGGTGTGTGTGTGTGTGTGTGTGTGTGTGTGTGTGTGTGTGTGTGTTCACTTTTGGTAATATCCACTACAGGACATAGGTGCTCCAAGTCACATATCCTCAACCCCTGTGAGCCATCAGCACTAAAAGCTCACCCCATGGAATGCCCCAAGAAGCTTATTTGGTCAATATTTAAAGTAATTTTATGCCTGTTTCCTGGACTCCCCTGAGGAGGCTCTACAAAGTTTGTAAGAGTTTTCCCCCTGGTCCTGTTACATTCCAGGTGAGGGTGGGAGGTTGGGGTAGGTAGGAAGAATGTTCACGCTGGGTACAAGAAGCAAAATGCCAGGAGACTGCATAAGAAAAAAAAATTATTTTTAAACTGAGTGAAGCAATGAGGACATGAGTCTTTTCTAAGAATTAAAAAAGAGTAAAAGAACATTGGTTCAAATGGGCAGCTAGGACAGTCTCAGCAGGCATGGACAGTGGCGGGGCTGGCCCCGACCGGGACTGTGTCCTCTGTCTAGTAATGGTAGCAAACCCCACTTTGTTATGCCTCTCTTAAGAGCTAGTTGATAAAAATTATGTGAAATTTATGTGAATCTTGTGAAATCGGCAAATAGTCTGGGAACTGATAGTCATAGCTAGGAGCAAATACAGGGTAGCCACGGCCATAGATTGTCACAAAGTTGGGGTAGCCTAGCATTCCCATGCCAAGCATGAATGCATCCATGGTGTAAGGCAGTCCCCGGGCCTGGCCTCTTGTCCCCAGTGGGAACATAACTTCCCTAGGCTGAGCTTTCTTATATTCCACCATTTTATTATTGATTTCATGGAAATGAATCCCACAGACTTTTTCCACATCTTCATTCTCACACGTAACAAAGCCAAACCTCTGAGCCTTTTGGTAATTTTATCAAATATCAGCATTGCATCCTCCATCTTGCCAAACTGTTCAAAGTACTCTTTTACGTCCTCCATCACCATGTTTGCAGATAATCCGCCTACGAATATCTTCTTTGTTCTTTGTGACCATCTTGGGTTGTGCCCCACGAGGAAATGCAACTTTGGGGTCGATCATCTTGGAATCGAACTCATGGTGGGGCTGACTTAATACTTCATCTACACTTGATGGGTCTGCGAACGTGATGAAACCGAAGACTCTGGAGCATTTCGTAATGGCATCTCTCATGACCATACATTCTCTAATGTCTCCAAATTTGCTAAAATAGTCTCTGAGGCTATCTGGTGACGTCTGCCAGCTCAATCGATAAACATGTTACCGGGGTCGTGCTGGGAGTTGTGGGCACTGCCGGAGGTGCCTTGGCTCCCATTTGCCTCCATAGTTGAGCCCCCCCGCCCCCCACCCCCAAAAAACCGAGCCCCACAGGGATCGGAGCAGAGCCGGGCTGGCTACAAGCCCGAGATCTCCCGTTCCCACCTCCCCCTCCTCCTCCTCCCTTCCCCAGGCTCCTCCGAATCTCTAAGCCAGTGGCGGAGCACAGGAAGCCACACACCTGGGCTCGGCTGAGCTCAGCCTGGCTGCTCCACATCCCCCCCCCCATCCCCACCTCTCCCCCTCCTCCTCCTCACCCCCATCTGGGTAGTATCAACACTTTAACAATATTTGTTCTTCCTATCCAGGAGCATGGAATATTTTTCCATTTTTTTGTGTCTTCTTCAATTTCTTTCATAAGCTTTATACAGTTTTCAGTGTATAGATTTTTCACCTCTTTGGTTAGATTTATTCCTAGATATTTTATGCTTTTTGGTGCAACTGTAAATGGGATCAATTCCTTGATTTGTCTTTCTGTTGCTTCATTGTTGGTGAATAGGACTGCAACCGATTTCTGTGCATTGCTTTTATATCCTGCAACTTTGCTGAATTCATTAATCAATTCTCACAGTTTTTTGGTGGAATCTTTTGGGTTTTCCATATAAAGTATCATGTCATCTGCAAAGAGTGAAAGTTTGACCTCCTCCTGGCTGATCTGGATGCCTTTTATTTCTTTGTGTTGTCTGATTGCAGAGGCTAAGACTTCCAATACTATGTTGAATAACAGTGGCAAGAGTAGACATCCCTGTCTTGTTCCTGATCTTTTGGGGAAAGCTCTCAGTTTTTCCCCATTGAGGATGATATTAGCGTTGGGTCATTCATATAAGGCTTTTATGATCTTGAGGTATGCTCCTTCTATCCCTACTTTCTCGAGGGTTTTTATCCAGAAAGGATGCTGTATTTTGTCAAATACAAAATTTCTTTCTCTGCATCTATTGAGAGGATCATATGGTTCTTGTCCTTTCTTTTATTGATGTGATGAATCACGGTAATTATTTTGCGGATATTGAACCCGCCCTGCATCCCAAGTATAAATCCCACTTGGGTGTGGTGAATAATTTTTTTAATGTATTGTTGGATCCGGTTGGCTACTAATCTTGTTGAGGATTTTTGCATCCATGTTCATCAGGGAAATTGGTCTATAGTTTTCCTTTTTTGTGGCATCTCTGTCTGGTTTTGGAATCAAAGTAATGTTGGCTTCATAGAAAGAGTTTGGAAGTTTTCCTTCCATTTCTAGTTTTTGGAACAGTTTCAAGAGAATAGGTGTTAAGTCTTCCTTAAATGTTTGGTAGAATGCCCCTGGAAAGCCATCTGGACCTGGACTCTTGGTTTTTGGCAGAGTTTTGATTACTAACTCAATTTCCTTACTGGTTATGGGTCTGTTCAAATGTTCTATTTCTTCCTGTTTCAGTTTTGATAGTGTATATGTTTCTAGGAATTTGTCCATTTCTTCCAGATTACCCATTTTATTGGCATATAATTGCTCATAATATTCTCATATTATTGTTTTTATTTCTTTTGTGTTGTTTGTGATTTTGCCTCTTTCATTCGTGATTTTATTTTGGTCCTTTCCTTTTTCTGCTTGATCAAACTGGCTATTGGTTTATCAATTTTGTTAATTCTTTCAAAGAACCACCTTCTGGTTTCATAGATCTGTTCTACTGGGTTGTTTTTTTTTTTTTTTTTTTTTTTTTTTTTTTTTTTTGAGAGCATTAATTTCTGCTCTAATCTTTATTATTTCCTATCTTCTGCTGGTTTTGTGTTTAATTTGCTGTTCTTTTTCCAGGTCTTTAAGGTGTATGGTTAGGTTGTGTATGTGAGATCTTTCTTTCTTCTTTAGAAAGGCATGGATTGCTATATACTTTCCTCTTAAGACTGCCTTTGCTGCATCCCAGAAGTTTTGAGTTGTGGTGTTATCATTTTCATTGACTTCTGTGTACTTCTTAATTTCTTCTTTAACTGCTTGGTTAGCCCATTCATTCCTTAGTAGGATGTTCTTCCTTCTCCAAGTATTTGTTACCTTTCCAAATTTTTTCTTGTGGTTGATTTCGAGTTTCATAGCGTTGTGATCTGAAAATATGCATGGTATGATCTGGATCTTTTTGTACTTACTTAGGGCTAATTTGTGTCCCAGTATATGGTCTATTCTGGAGAACGTTCCATGTACACTGGAGAAGAATGTATATTCTGCTGCTTTAGGATAAATTGTTCTGAATATATCTGTTAAGTCCATCTGGTCCAGTGTGTCATTCAAAGCCATTGTTTTCTTGTTGAGTTTTTGATTAGATGATCTGTCCATTGCTGTGAGTGGTGTGTTGAAGTCTCCTACTATGATGGTATTACTATCAATGAGTTTCTTTATGTTTGTGATTAATTGATTTATATATTTGGGTGCTATGACATTTGGAGCATGAATGTTTACAATTGTTAGGTCTTCTTGGTGGATAGACCCCTTGATTATGATATAATGCCCTTCTGCACTTCTTGATACAGTCCTTATTTTAAAGTCTAGATTGTCTGATATAAGTATGGCTACTCCAGCTTTCTTTTGTTGACCATTAGTATGATAGATGGTTCTCCATCCCCTTATTTTCAATCGGAAGGTGTCTTTAAGTCTAAGTGGGTCTCTTGTAAACCGCATATAGATGGGTCTTGTTTTCTTATCCATTCTGTTACCCTATGTCTTTTGATTGGAGCATTGAGTCCATTGACATTTAGAGTGAGCACTGAAAGATATGAATTTATTGCCATTATGACGCTTGTAGAGTTGGAGTTTCTGGTGGTATTCTCTGGTCTTTTCTAATCTTTATTGCTTTAAATATATATATATATATATATATATATATATATATATATATATATGTATGTGTGTATATATATATATATATATATTTTTTTTTTTTTTTTAATCTTCTCTCCCCTCACAGAGTCCCCTTTAAAATTTCTTGTAGGACTGGTTTACTGGCCACAAAATCCTTTAATTTTTGTTTGGGAAACTTTTTATCTCTCCTTCTATTTTGAATGACATCCTTGCTGGATAAAGAATTCTTGACTGCATATTTTTCTGATTCAGCACACTGAATATATTCTGCCCCTCCTTTCTGGCCTGCCAAGTTTCTGTGGATAGTCCTGCTGCAAACCTGATCTGTCTTTCCTTGTAGGTTAGGGACTGTTTTTCCCTTGCTGTTTTTGTGATTCTCTCCTTGCCTGAGTATTTTGTGAATTTGACTATGATATGCCTTGTTGATGGTCAGTTTTTGTTGAATCTAATGTGGTCCTCTATGATTTCTGGATTTTGATGTCTGTGTCTTTCCCCAGGTTAGGAAAGTTTTCTGCTATGATTCGCTCACAGAACCCTTCTACCCCTATCTCTCTCTCTTCCTCTTCTGGGACCCCGATGATTCTGATGTTCCTTTTTAATGACTCACTGATTTCTCTAATTCTTAAATCATGCTTTTTTGCCTTAATCTCCCTCTTTTTTTCTGCTTCATTACTTTCTATAAGTTTGCCCTGTATATCATCGATTCTCTGTTCTGCTTCATTCATCCTTACCACCATGGCATCCATCCGTGATTGCAGCCCAGTTTCAGCATTTTTAATATCATTCTTGCTATTTTTTACTTCTTTTATCTCTGCATAAAGGGATTCTAATCTATTTTTGACTCCAGCTAGTATTCCTATTATTGTGATTCTAAATTCTGGTTCAGACATCTTTCTTGTATCTGTGTTGGTTAAATCCCTGGCTGTCGTTTCTTCGTGTTATTTCTTTTGGAGAAAATTCGTTCATTTTGTTATTTTGAAGGGAGAAAAGGAAGTAATGAGGTAGAAACATTAAAATTAAAAAAATAAATTAAAAAAAAATTAAAATTAAAAAAATTAAACACACACACAAATTGAGTAAATGATGCAAGATCCTAGGTGTGTTTTGGTCTGTGTGTTGAAAGTGGTTTGACAGATTAGATTTAAAAAAGGGGTGGAAAAAGAAAAAAAAAGGAAATTTTTTGAGAATTTGAAAAAATGAATACACTGAAGTGGACTAAAATAAGATGATGGAGGTACACTAGAATTTGAAAAAATATACACAGAAGTAAATAATATAGTAGAAAAAACTAAAGAAAAATATTTTTATTAAAAATTAAAAATGAATGTGAAATTTTTCATTTTCTGTGTTTAAGAAAAAAGAAGAGAAATTAAAAAGAGAAAAAAGATAAAGAAAAAAAGGGAAAAAAGAAATCATGAAAATTTGAAAAAATACACTGTATTAGACTAAAATAAAATGATGGAAGTAAAATAGAATTAGAAAAAAATTTACATAAAAGCAAAAAATATAGTAATGAAAATTAAATAAGACTATTTTTAATATAAATTGAAAATAAAAATGAAGTATTCCTCTTTGTCCATTCAAGAAAAAGAAAAGAATTGAAAAAGAGAAAAAAAAAAGAAAGAAAAAAAAGGAAATTGTTTAAAATTTTTAAAAGGTGAATACACTGAATTAGACTAAAATAAAATTATGGAAATAAAATAGAATTTGAAAACATTTACACAAAAGCAAAAAATATAATAATAAAAATTAAAGAAGATACTTTTAATAAAAATTAAAAATAAAAATGAATTATTTCTCTTTCTCTATTCAAGAAAAAGTAAAGGATTATAAAAGAGAAAAAGGAAAAAGAAATAAAATTGAATAGATGAACCTGCTAACAGATTGAAGTAGGACTGAAATTGCTTCATTTTCCCTTAAAAGTCAGTCTGTGTAAGTCTTTATAGTCCATAAATTAAGCTAACGGTGAGACTTGTTTCTTGAAGAGCAAGGTTGGCCCAGTTGGGCAGGGCTCAGTGTAATGGCTCAGTTCTCTGCTAGATGGTGTTGCTAGCCTACTGAGGTGGATTGTTGTGGAGCTCGTAGGTGGGCATGCGCAGAAGCAGTGAAAATGGCCGCTACCCAGCTACCCAGTCTGTTCTCCAGGATCAGCAGTTGTGCACCCATCCTCTGTCTTCAGCTTTTGCCCACTCCCTGCTTTTTCACTCTCTGTACCAGACCCCAGGCAGTACCTCTCTCCCAAGTTTTGTCTCAGATGTGGCTGTTTTCCCTGGCCCCTTATTTCTGAAGGACTGCATCTTTGACCCATTCTGGCCCTCTGTGGGAGGGTCTCACTGAGCAATGGCCGAATGAGTAGTGTCCAAATATCGGAAACACCCAGAAATGCCCACTGAACCCTATTGTTGCCTGTGCCCCAAGACTGCAGCCAGCTGCCACCTGGCCCCAGAAAATGTTTGGGAGATAGTTTAGCAGCAGTGTTTCAGGGATGATGGAAAATCACAACACACATCTGGCATCAAGCTTCACCCTTAATGACCTTGCCCCAGCACCAGCGAATGTGGCCGCCTTCTGGGGTCTGCTGGGACCAGGTGGCTTCAACAGTCTCTCCCAAATGTACTTCCAGCAGTGGAGATGCTTTTCCCCATGTGGCCCGAGAACCTCCTGGACCCCACTCTGTTCCTGGGGATTCGCCCTTCCCACCAGAGCACTTCCAGGTATCGAGCTGCAGAGCTGCAGCCTTTGTGTTCCCTTTGTTTACAGTCTTAATGGAATTTAAGCACTCTCCTTTCTCCTTTCTCCTTTCTCCCTGTTTAGTTTAGTCCCTGCGACTGTTTCCAATTTTCCACTTTCTCTCCAGCTACTTTTGGAGAGGGGTGCTTTTCCTGTATTCTCCCCCCTTCCCCAGTTTCCATCCTCTCTCTGTCCACAAAAGTGATTCCCTACCTTCCGCAGCTTCTCGCTCCCCAAGTTCACTTCTCTGCACCACATACCTGCTGAATTCTGTGGTTCAGGTTGTGCAGATTGTTGTGTTAATCCTCCAATCAGTTTTCTAGGTGTGTAGGATGGTTTAGTGTTGGTCTGGCTGTATTTCATGGACATGAGACACACAAGATTCCATTCTGTTCCGCCATCTTGGCTCTTCCCCTGAATATAGCTTTTCTAACTATAAAGAGACATGGTTCTTTTTACCAGGTCACATTTTTTTGTTTCTAAAAATAGCAATTGTAGCACATCTCCTGTTTAAAAGAACCATCTCTGTTTCTTAGTAAAGGAAAGAAAAGGCAACTTGGTGTGTGTGTGTTTGTGTGTGCATGTATTGCCATAAACTACTGTATCTGTGTATATGTATATATATATACACATAAATGCATACTGTATTATATAGATATAGTACCCTCATATACATACATACATACATACATACATACATACATAACTTTGGCCAACTCCTTGAACTAAAAGACATTTTATAAATAACTTTGGCTAATGATGGTTCTGGCTATAAATGTATTTTCTTATGAAGATAGAAAACAAATAAGGATCTAGAGAACAAGGGCTTTGAACTGATAAAAATGGGAGGAACCTAACTTATCCTTCTATTACAGCACATTTCATGGTGTGCTTCCTAATTGTCTCCAGGTCTTTCTCTCCACCTTGATGTGGGTATCTAGTGGTTAGGTGCTATATTAGTCCTTTGTAACCACACCAATAAGGTAGGGGGCCTGGAAGGGTAGGTATTGTTTGAAAGAAGTATTGTTTGAAAGACAAAGGCTGAGGAACTGTTCCAGAGGAAGGAAAGCTAAAGATACAAGACAAATGCTGTGAATAATCCTGTAGTGGATCCTGTGCTAGGAAGGAGCCATGAAGAACATTACTGGGCCAATAAACAAAATTGGAATATGGAGTGTGGATTAGATAATATTGTACCAAAGTTAAATTTCCTCATCTTCAAAACTGTACTGTGGTTTTGTAAGGGAACATCCTTGTTCATAGGAAATATGCACTGATGTATTTAGGGAAGGACCTTTGCCACTTAATTCTCAAATTGTGTGTGTGTGTGTGTGTGTGTGTGTGTGTGTGTGTGTGTGTGTGTGAGAGAGAGAGAGAGAGAGAGAGAGAGAGAGAGAGAGAGAGAGAGACAGAGAGAGAGAGAGACAGAGAGAGAGAGAGAGACAGAGAGAGAGAGAGAGACAGAGAGAGAGAGAGAGAGAGAGAGAGAGAGAGAGAGAGAATGAGAATAAAACAGAAGGGATGAATTTCTAACAAATTGATGAATCTTTATAAAAGAAAATGGGAGTTTTTGGTACTATTGGTAGTATTTGGTGCTATTCCTACTATTCCTACTTTGGTACTGTTTGCTACTATCCTCTAAGTTTGAAATTATATCAAAATCAAATAGTTCTAAAAGCTGTTGAATAAAATGATACTTAAGATAGGTAAGCCCAAAAGGACTTTGTATTTCTACTTGGTGGTAGCCCCAATTAAGAAAAAAATCCAAACCTAAACTAAAACACATAAGAGCTTGTAGTCTATTTTTATATTTAAGTGTGTTTTTCCCCCAATGTCACTCATGAAAGCACCAAATTTTATACATGTAATGAGTGTCCAGAGTAGAGCCCATCTATGAGGTGTATTTCCTCCAGTTCTGTGGTCTTTCTTATTA
The DNA here is from genome assembly GCF_018350175.1 of Felis catus. Taxonomy (NCBI): domain Eukaryota; kingdom Metazoa; phylum Chordata; class Mammalia; order Carnivora; family Felidae; genus Felis; species Felis catus. The sequence continues at coordinate 4,809,755 of NC_058377.1, read as the reverse complement.
AACTGTTGCAGTGCTAAGGACCTTGAAGATGAAATTAGAATAGTGTCTGAACATAATCCCACTCCATTTATCTAATACTGTAGGGAACTGGTCTCAGAGCAGGTGATTCATGCCTCTAGTGATAGGAAGGGTGCCTGGGTGGCTCAGTTGGTTAAGTGACCAACTTCAGGTCAGGTCATGATGTTATAGTTCGGTTCATAGGTTCAAGCCCCACATTGGGCTCTGTGCTGACAGCTCAGAGCCTGGAGCCTGCTTCAGATACTGTGTCTCCCTCTCTCTCTGCCCCTTGCCCACTCGTGCTCTGTCTCGGTCTCAAAAATAAATAAACATTGAAAAAACATAACAAATACCCAGGGTAAATGACTTTTCACCGTCTGTCATCAGTCATTAGATACTATTGCAATGTGCTATTAAAGTGTTTCTGTGTTTAGGTGCTTTCTGCCTCTGTCTACAGCAGCATGTACAGTTAGTTAAACAGAATCTTCACCTTAAGCAGGACATCATGTTAAGTAGCTGTTTAGTGTATCAACTGAGCTAATAGTTTAGAGTGAACTATTTAAAGGTGATTAAAACCCCTGTGACAATTACCACACATAGTTAAAATGACCACGGCTCACTTGTTGCAATTCATAGTGGGTCAGAGCATCTGGAACATGCTAGATACTCATTTTCTTTCTTGTTGGACAGATGGAATACTTTTCAAGAACTATATCCATTTTTTAAAGTTTATTTTATTTTAGAGAAAGAGAGACAGAAACAGAGTATGAGTGGGGGAGGGGGAGAGAGAGGGAGACATAGAATCCAAAGCAGGCTGACAAAGTTGTGCTGACAGCTCAGAACCTGGCACGGGGCTCAAACTCACGAACTGTGAGACCATGACCTGAGCTGAAGTCAGATGCTTAATCGACTGAGCCACCCAGGTACCCTAAGAACCATATCCATTTTAAATGCATCTCTGTGTAATTCTTTAAAGCCCTAATTGTTGTATAGAAATAATGGGATTTAAGTGAATTATACTCAAATTTCAAACTTGTATAGGATCAGAAGCCAACATACAAGGCAGATAAATGTCATTTTATGTCTCCCTACGTGTTCTTAACCACCCCCCTCCAATCTGACGTCCACACATGCATTTTCATGCTGTGACATACTTGACAATCTTGATCCTTAGGGGGCACAATTTTTAATTAAATGGTGGGCTGAATCTAGTTACTGATGGGAGGCAGAAATTTAAGTAACAGCCGTATTCACAAACCTGTATGGCTGCTTCCACTTTAGTATGCAAGAAAAATAGGGATTTGGGAGATAGAGTATATCTTAGTACTACTGTTACCACAAACAGGCTTGCCTGCTCTTGGTTTCATTCTTGTCTTATTTATCTATGTATTTGGATCATTCTCATAAGTCAAACAGGGATGTTAGTAAGTTTCACTGTTGGCTCAGTTCTCCTGGCAACAGAATTGTAGTTTACTGGCTCACTGTTTTAAAAGAAGATCGCCCACATTGCAAGGTTTGCACTTGCAACAAGGTGGCCATGGTCACAAAGCTTAAAAAAAAAAAAAAACAGTATATCTCTTTGCCTTCTAGAGCACCAGGCCAACCATTTCATTGTCATTGGGATAGAAAAAGCAAACTCTGTTGACCATTGACATCCTTCTGGAAGCTAGAAAGGAAATAGCAATCAATATTCTGGCAAGTCCTGGGAATGGACTGAGGAGAGAAAAGCCAGGGTTTTTTTTTTTTTTTTGGTTTGTTTGTTTTTTTTGTTTTTGTTTTTGTTTTTTTCTTTCATTTATGACTTTCTCTACACCACACTAAATAAGTGCTTTGGAAAGAGTGGCTTTTTTTAAATTTACATCCAAATTAGTTAGCATATAGTGAAACAGTGATTTCAAGAGTAGATTCCTTAATGCCCCTTACCCATTTAGCCCATCCCCCCCTCCCACAACCCCTCCAGTAACCCTCAGTTTGTTCTACATATTTACGAGTCTCTTCTGTTTTGTCCCCTTCCCTGGTTTTATATTATGTTTGTTTCCCTTCACTTGTGTTCATCTGTTTTGTCTCTTAAAGTCCTCATATGAGTGAAGTCATATGATTTTTGTCTTTCTCTGAGTAATTTCACTTAGCATAATATGGTCCAGTTCCATCCATGTAGTTGCAAATGGCAAGATTTCAAGCTTTTTGATTGCCGAGTAATACTCCATCATGTATGTATGTATGTGTGTGTGTGTGTGTGTATATATATATATATATATATATATATATATATACACACACACACACATACCACATCTTCTTTATCCATTGATCCATCGATGGACATTTGGGCTCTTTCCATACTTTGGCTATTGTGGATAGTGTTGCTATAAACATGGGGGTGCATGTGTCCCTTCAAAACAGCACACCTGTATCCCATAGATAAATGCCTAGTAGTGCAATTACTGGGTCATAGGGTAGTTATATTTTTAGTTTTTTGAGGAACCTCCATACTGTTTTCCAGAGTGGCTGCACAAGCTTGAATTCCCAGGCATCTTTTGTTGACTGAAAGTTCAAGATCTTACAGCTCTGTAACATCTTCTTCCTGTCAAGTACTAGATTTAGTTGACCTTTGGATAATGCTTTTTTGTTTGCTTTCAAATATTAAGAAAGATTTCTCATAGAACCTTTAGTTTTCTTTAGGAGTTAAGGAGTAATACAGCAGGGATAAACGTTTATAGGAAAATGAAGAGCTCTGAATACAGACATTTTTGTTTTATATCTCCTTTGGGTCAAGTGGCCCCTAAACTGACCTATTAAGCTATCTATAGGAAGAAACTAAGCCTTTGGTCTGTTTCTTCCTTTTGCACCTTCTATGTCCCATTGTTTTTCTTCTATCCCCTCAAAAACAAGTAGAGTGTCCCCTTCTTTGTCCTCCTATGCTCTCTTGTGATAACCCCAGGGAGGGTCTGAGTGATGGGACATGAGTTGGATAGTAGGGCGTGCTCACAAGGTACTGATGAGGTCAGACTAATTTGAGAAATGATTCTTGTTGGGACATTTTAAGAGACAAGAACAGGAGATGATTCTTAGGTTATGTCTCCAGGATCTGTCAGTGCATCTCAGAGGTAGACTGTGCTCAGCATACTGTCTTTATTCCTCATCTGCCCCGAATTTAAAGTTTGGGGTTTTCACTAAAATCCAGTCTTTGACATTCTTTTGCATGAATTTGTTGTATGTGTCCTATTGTGATAATGACAAACTTGGCTTACTGGTTTTTGGTTGACAAAGTGCTTTTATTAGCAATTATTTTATTTCTCCTTAAATTCTCCTCGTTGGTCCCTTTGCTAAGTTGTGCATAAAAGAGGATCTAACACATACCCATGTGGGCTCTCCCTGTTACCACCACCATCACTTTTGCTTTGGAATGGGAATAATTTAAGAACTTAAAGCCACGGACTTATTAGTATCCAGTCCATATTTTCTGCATTATCTACATTTCTATATTAATGAGTCCCCTCATGTTTCAGTTAAAATTTAAAGCAAACTAAATATTCATTTATTCATTCACACATCTACTGAACAAATATTTATTGTACACTGGGTACCTTGTGTAGGCTCTCATTTACTCAGCCAAGTATAATGGAATGCTATATAAGTTCATTATAGAGCATTCTGTTCTCTTTTTCTCTTTGGGCTTCTGAAGCATTCTGTTCGGAGCCTTGGGTCAAAGACACTATAATGTAGAACATAATCTGCCCTGATTCCTTAGTGTATCTTCCTATTAAACTTAGGTGTGCCATATTACAACTTATACGGCTTTAGTATCAGTAATCTGAAACCTTTCCATCCTCTTGGTGATGGCCCACACCTTAGATTATTGTGAAGAAATAATTCAAAAGAAGAAGAAACTTTAAATAATGGCTCGATGGCGTTTATTGAATGCTCTTTATAATGACAAAATATTGGCAACAACCAACCGTCTTACTGTAAGGAAATGGTCAATTAAAATATCTGCTTCCGAGGACATTAAGCAGCTGTTGCAATGAGAACGGTGTGGCAAAATGACACTGTGGTATGAAGAATGTTTATGATGTTGTGATAGCCTGATTTCTCCAGGAAACAGACTCAGATGAAGATTTGTGCTCAGGAACCCTTAGTTAGGACCGATGACACACCAGGCAAACCCCTGTAGATATCAAGTCCTGAGAATAACGCTTTGTGGCTCGCAGCTCCACCCTCCAATCATCCCTTTTTCTGGAAGTTAGGTAGCACGTGTTTACAGCTTTATAGTTTGACCAGACTAATTCCTTGTGAGGATGTGAAGAAAGGAGAGGGGCCAGGGTTCATTTGCTGTCACAGGAAAGGACTCTGCTCAGCTTTTCACAGTTGCCCTCCATGGAGACCAGGAAGCCTCATCTTTGCATTACAGCTCATGTCTTTGGATTCAGGTTGCCCTGGGGAAGGGACGTTGGGTCAGCCAGCCTTATTTAGCTCAAGGCAGTTTCTAGATCAAGGCTCTGCTGAGCATCGACAGCTACAAATACCCCCGCCTCTGCTAGAGAGAAACAATTACACAAAAAGAAAAATAGGCAAAAACCAAGTGTTTTTGTGTCCACTGTGAATCCAGCTTTGTAAAATATGTGTATGGGTATGGAGAAAAACTGGAAGGGGACAGAGAAAAAAATGAACACAGCTATGTCACAAAAGCAAAAGAAATAATAAGGGCATAACACTTTCCCCAAAGAAACCGTGAATCCAAAGAGATTATTGGTTCCTTTACAATAACAGAGGAGCTCAAATGTAGATGGTATCCCCTCCTGATTTAAAAAGCTGGCCATTTTTGTTAATTCTTGTGTGTCTGAGGCTTGCCCTTGTGTTCTATTTGTGGAATATGTCCAGATGTGGTGTGACAAATGTAGCTCAGAGTTCCTGTCAGATTCCCATGGAAATGGTAACATGCATAAACAGTCTCTGTTCATCTGTTCATACAGTGGCCTTACCCATGATGGAGAAGACATAGAGGATATTCATTCAGTCCACATGTGTGCTATCGGTACTGTTTTTCCATAGTCCTCACTTGCTTCCCTACCTGGCCTAGCATCCTCCATATGTATGATCTAAAGGGAACGGAGTATGAAAAGTGTGGATGGGGTCAGGGCAAATAAATAGGACACTGAAAAACAGTTTGAAGTGTATACTCTAGTGAGGATGAATAAATACAGACATCTATTTTCCCGCGTTAGAGCACATATACACACAGGGCTGAAACCTGGAGTCAAAGCATCTCACGTCAGCTCCTCTTATCTGAAATAGACCTCTTTTATCTCTGCTGCTTTCTTGTTCCCTTCCTCCTGGTAACCTATAATGTCCTTCGAAATCACACCTGTTCTGTATCTTTTTTCTCATGTACTCTTGCCTTTCACATCCATTTAAGATCATTCTTTTGAGCTGCCTTTAATGGATTTTGAATTAGTTCTTTGAAAACAAGATGAGAAGACAAAGGAGAGCCTGTGAGCTATTTTCAGGCACTTTAACAGATTTTTGTGGGGAAAACAGAGGGTATAATAGAACCAGTGAGCCAAAGTGATAGGAATAGATTGTTTCTCTGTGGAAGAAGGAAGGAACTATGTGATCACTAGAGATATTATCGGGAGAGTATGCTTCAGGAGTTCCTCATCATGGGTGGTGTAGAAGTAGACGAAGGATGACTATTTATGAGGAATACTATATTTTTTTAGTATGTACTATATTTATTTATTTTGAGACAGAGCACAAGCTGGGGAGGAACAGAGAGAGGGAGAGAGAGAATCCCAAGCAGGCTCCACACTGTCAGCACAGAGCCTGATGCAGGGCTCAAACCCATGAACCATGAGATCATGACTTGAGCTGAAATCAATAGTTGGATGCTCAATTGACTGAGCTACCCAGGCACCCTGAGGACTACTGTATTTTGATGGAGGTTTGATGGGTTAGTGCAGTTCCAGGGCATCTGATGACTTCATGTCACTGATCTTGTGTGTAACAGTGTAACTACAAATTATTTTTTAAATAAACATACACATAGTTCCATGCTATTGTCCTCCAGAAGTACAAAAGTACTAGGATTGCTTCTTCATGCATGCTGTAAAAGCTGCCATATGCTACTGTAATAGCCACATCATGGACATAGGATGTGATACTTTCTGTCACACTTAAAGTCTGATACTTTTGGCTAAGGAAACTCATAGGTTTAGCCTTTGGCTAACTTTTACCTATATCATTTGGAAAGTGGTAAAAAATTTTCAGATTCTCCTCAATTTTATTTCCTTACTATAACACAACTTTGTTTCCAAAACCTAATAATTTCTGTACAAGTTGGTCAGACACATAGCTCCCAAGACTGGGTTGCAGCAGTTCAGGAGGGTGAATCACACAGCTGAATAATTGTAGAAGGCGTAGCAATCAAAGAGGCATTAGCAGTGATTAATGGCTCCAAGTAAACCCTCTGAGGATCTATCCTTGTGGAAATGAAACTCTCCTGCCATCGCTACAGTGGCCTCCAATTTAAGCAGGGACAGTCGTCATCAACAGAAGCCAGAGTCCATGCATATTTGCACTGTGATTCCCTCTCCAACCTTCTTAGCCACCAGGTGAAAGATTGGGAGAAGTACAGGCATGAGAAATGATGAGAGCAGCTCTCTGTGGGAAGATGCCAAAGCCTGTGAGCCATTGCCCTATTTATGCAATGCAAAAATGCAGGTTTTTGGGTATAGAGCTGAGGCAGGTGCTTGGCCAGCTCCTCTTTGTAATTAGGTTGTGTGTGTGTGTGTGTGTGTGTGTGTGTGTGTGTGTGTGTGTGTGTGTGTGTGTGACAGAGAGAGAGAGAGAGAGAGAGAGAGAGAGAGAAAGAGAGAGAGAGAGAGGGAACATTAGAGTGTGTGTGTGCATGCCCTTATCAAATCTGGCTGGAACTTGTGCCTTTACATCTGAAGATTCAGGATTTTCTACAATTAAGGGGAAAGTTCTTTTGGTTTATATTTCTTCCTCCATTGTTTTTTTCCTTCTCATTCTAGATCACACTGTTTTTAGAGGTTGTACTTTTCATTAATTGTCCTACTAAATCTGTTTTATAATCAACAGAGGAATGCAGACAAATATGTATAATACACGGGAATATCTGGTATTTTATAAGAAAGGCACACAGGCTTTGCTGTTTGAAAGGAAAGAGAAACAACTGATAATATTGGAGTGTAATTTTATGATACTCTTTTTTTAAAACTTAGATTAATCTCTTAATTTACATCTTAAAAATTTCCAATCATACAACATTCGACACCCAGTCTCTATTTCATCATTTCCATAGGATGCTCTGCTTTTTAGATGTGGTTTCTTGGTGAAAAATGTATCCCAGACTGTAAATGTGGCCCAGATTATAAAGAGTCTGGTTTCACCTCCATTATGCTAGATTTCTATCAAAATTTCTACCCTATGCATATTTTAAAGTATATCTTAGCATATTCTCCAATTTAAAAACTTTAAACTTAACCATCACAAATGGCCCTGAAGCACTTAATATGCTTTTGATAATACCTACTTCTTTGGGTATTCAGTAATTAATCTTAAATACATTAGAGAGTTCCCTGTTAGCAAATTCTTTGTTAGCTCAAAGATGTTAAAACCCTATTTTAAAAAAAAATCTGAATGTATACTGTGTTTTAACTATATCATAAAATTTGAAACAATTAATTTGGTTCACTTATATTTAAAAGTAAATATATGACATAGTTGTGTTCCTTTTGGAGAGGGGCAGAGATGCCACAAATGCAGTAAAAGGAGAATGATTTGCTTCTAAAATAGTAGAAACTCATTGTTTAACTCTTCACAGATTAAGGCCACTATTCTTTTCACTATTATACCTATACTGTTACTTACTTAACTCCAGAATATCCTGAAACTACAAAGGTTTTATATCATCCCAACAGAGATTCAAATGAAACTGTATTGATACATCAGATTGAAAACAGTTTTCTTTAAAATTACAATTGAGGCAATGGCATTTCTTTTTTTTTTTTCTCATGAATATAATTTATTGTCAACTTGGCTTCCATACAGCACCAGTGTTCCTCCCAACAAGTGCCCTCCTCAATGCCCGTCACCCAAATCCCCCTCTCCCCTGCGCCCCATCCACCCTTAGTTTGTTCTCTGTATTTAATAGTCTCTTGTGGTTTGCCTCCCTCCCTCTCTGTTTGTATCTATTTTTCCCCCTTCCCTTCCCCCATGGTCTTCTGTTCAATTTCTCAAGATCCACATATGAGTGAAAACCTATGATATCTGTCATTCTCTGACTGATTTATTTCCCTCAGCATAATACCTTCAGCTTCCAGTGGCATTTCTTTTGAGCCTTTCTCCTTTGTTATTATTTAGACATATGCATATAGTATTTACCGGTAAGTCTCCCCTGGGAGGCCGAGACCAACTTCAGTCATTTCTTTATAGATTGGCAAGACACTAGAATAATATTTTTATTAAAGTGTCATCTGGGTTTCAAACTAGCTGACAAAAACCTTAGGGTCTTCCTGATAAAAGTATTGTTTCTGGACAAATACTATATGCTGTCACTTCTATGTGGAATCTAAAAAATGCCAAATTCACAGAATGATTCCCAGGGTCTGGGAGGTGGGGGATTGGGGAGATGTTAGTCAAAGGGTACAAACTTCCAGTTAGAAGATGAATATGTTCTTGGGATCTATTGCACAGCTTTGTGAGCATTGTTAACAATGATGTATTATATGCTTGGGTGTTGTTCAGAGAGTATATTTTAAATGTTCTCACTAGCAAAAAGAAAAAAAAATTATATATATTATATATATATAATATATATATATATACAATATATATATATAGTGTGTGTGTATATATATATATATATATATATATACACACACACACACACAAAATTATGTGGCATATTGAAAGTGTTAGCTAACACTATGAGAGTAATTGTTTTGCAATATATAAATGTATCAAAAGAATACTTTGTACACCTTAAAGGTATACAATATTATATGTCATTTATAGCAGAGGAAGGAAAGCTGTAAAAATGGTTTCTCTAAGAGGATGATTATCTCCTTAAAATATCGGAATCTCTTTACAGTATGGACTTGAGATATAGTTGTGCTTGAGTTACATTACTTAAATGTGAATTTGATGGAGCCTAAATAATTAAAAGATAATTATGGGGCATCTGCAGCTCACAGAAGTGAGTAGCTGGTAGGTATCCACCTCCTCAGTTGATATTTGGTCCACGTAAGGATACACTTGCTGCTTTGGTGTTTTCCTGTGTTAGTGGAGACCAGTGCCCTTCCTGGGTGACAAGGATGGTCTCTGGATCTAAAAAAACACTAATTGCACTCTTTTATTGATACATCTTCCCCTAGAGCATCCAGGACCCCAAATGTACAATGCTGTGTATTTGGTGCTCTCTGTCTCTAATTACTTGGTTCTCAACGCAGGTAATATTTCCTTTTCCAAGTATAGTGGTCAGATTTGTTACAGTTTTATAAAGTAAGTAATTTTAGCTCTCCAATAATATTAATTCAGCTGAAAACTTTTTGTTTCTTTACTTGTCACACACTCCTTAATTAATCCCTTACACCCAGTAGTCTGCCCCACTCCTCCACTAAAATTGCTGTCAAAGGTCCCCAAAGTGCTGACCAATCCATTTTACAGTTTTCTGTCTTTCTTTTACTTGACTTCACTGTGACATTTGATAGCTGTTGACTGCTCCTTATAACTGCTTTCTGTTGACTTCAGTGATACATTAATTCATTGACCATCCAGCTAATACTTATTAACCATCTCCTAAGTGACAGGCAGAATGCTAGGCATTGATTAAATAACAGTGGTCAAGACTGTGCATTTCTTCCCTCACACAGATGTTTTCCTCTGTGTTTATTTCACAAGATGTGGTATCACCTTGAGACCTACGTTTGCTACGTATAGTTGTGGAACTTGGGCAAATGTCTTAACATTTTTCACCTGTAAAACGAAGACAATTAAAAATATCTACTTGATAAGAATTTTTTTAAGTGTAAAGTCATCTATGAAAATATTTGGCACATTGTTTAACATTATTCTCACTGGGACCTCTCTAGTTCAGTCAATGTAGGCTTTTAAAGACATTATAGCATCTTGGGCTGGTATCTTTGACTCTGGTGTTGGTGCTCAAAAGTCTAGCCTTTGTGTTGCCCATCAGTTAACAGCTCACCTCCTCATTCCTATTCTCCAGATGCTATCCACTTACAGTTTGCCCATCCCTGACCATGCTGGGGTCTCCCACTTCTCTGATTCATCTGTATTCCATTACTGTCCATCTGTCAGTGTGACTGTGCCTTCCTTGTTGGGTTTTTGAACACCTACTTTTATTCAAGTTCTTCTTCAGACACTATCACAGGCATGGGGCTCAAACCCATGCCTCTGTTAGGCTCTAATGGAGGCAAACAGGAAAACCTATGGAGGAGAGAGTCATACATTGTTTTCTCCATTGTCCATAAGTATTCCCATTTGCCTCTGTCACAGCCTAATCACACTGTGACTTAATTATCCCTAGAGGCTCATACCAGAAAAGAATGTGTCTAGGTGTCTAGGTACCCTTAAATGTGGCACAACTTTGGTTTTAAAGGTACTTTTTAAAAGTTATTTAATATTTTATTTTTTATATGTTTATTTTTGAGAGGGGGAGAGAGAGAGAGGGAGAGAGAGGATCTGAAGCAGGCTCCATGTTGAGAGCAGAGAGCCCCAATGTGGGCCTCAAAGTCACAAACCAGGAGATGGTGACCTGAGCTGAAGTTGGATACTTAACTGATGGAGCCACCCAGGTGCCCTGGCACAAGTGTAGCTTTAAAAGCTTGATTATATTTACCAAACAAATATTTAGATGAAAGCTTAGTTTTCTTTTAAACTTTTATTTATTTATTTTTAATGCTTTTATTCATTTGAGAGAGGCAGAATGTGAGTGGGGGAGGGGCAGAGAAAGGGAGACACAGAATCCCAAGCAGCCTCCAGGTTCTGAGCTGTCAGCACAGAACCCGATGCAAGGCTTAAACTCACATACTGTGAGATCATGACCTGAGCTAAAGTTGAACGCTTAAACAACTGACCAACCAGGTGCCCCAGCTTAGATTTTTTAAAGTTTTTATCTATTTTGAGAGAGAGAGAGAGAGAGAGAGAGAGAGAGAGAGAGAGAGAACATGAGTGGGGAAGGGGCAGAGAGACAGAAGGAGAGAGATACCCAAGTACACTCTGTGCTGGCAGCCTGATGTGGGGCTCGAACCTAGGAACTGTTAGATCATGACCTGAGCCAAAATCAAGATTTGGATGCTTAAGTGGCTGAGCCACCCAGGCACCCTGAAAGCTTAGTTTCTATGAATGAAATCTTTGTGTCCATGTGCCAGGCATTACACTAGTGATGGATGTGCAGAGATAAATGAGCTCATGTCTTTGTCCTTAAGAGGTGCACGATGTCAAGTCAGATGGATAGCAAATGAAGGACAAAGATTCATGTCATCAATGGATAGGTTATTACACTTTGAGATAAAGGATGTCACATTTAGGCTACTCATTTTTCTAAAGAAGTGAATTAACAGTAACAATTTTTTTTTAAGTTTTATTCATTTTTGAGAGAGAGAGAGAGAGACAGAGTGTGAGAAGGGGAAGGGCAGAGAGAGAGAGGGAGACGCAGAATCTGAAGCAGGCTCCAGGCTCTGAGCTGTCTGCATAGAACCCGATTTGGGGCTCGAACTCACAAACCATGAGATCATGACCTGAGCTAAAGTTGGACGCTTAACCAATTGAGCCACCCAGGTGCCCCAACAATAATTTAAAATTTTAACTTGTTAATGAAAGCAGATTTATTTTAAGTTTTGCCTCTAGAGGAACTTATTCTTATAGACCCAAAGGTCAAACTGTCATAGCATCTTCTGACATGAACACATGAGCATGGTCTATATGTTTCATGTGATTTGCTGTAAGTAGGGGATTTGCATCCTCATAAGTGGGATATTGGAAGTGAGAACTGTACCACTTGTCTGAGCTGAACTACTTTCTCTGTGCTTTCTGAATTCTGAGATGAGGCTTAAAATGAAACTATTTGTAAAAGTTAAGTGATCTTTCCCAAAGTTTACATGTTTACAACTTGAAGAACTTTCTTGTCTTTTATGATACTGTACAGTTTAATAATTGTGAGAACAAAATTTTTTTAATGTTTATTTTGAGACAGAGATTGAGATTGAGTGGGGGAGGGTCATAGAGAGAATGAGAGAAAGAGAAAATCCCAAGCAGGCTCTGTAATGTCAGCACAGAGCCTGGTCCTGGGCTGGAACCCACAAACCATGAGACGATGACCTGAGCCAGAATCAGGAGTCAGACACTTAACTGGCTGTGCTACCCAGGCACCCCCCAAAGATCTTTATTAGTTAACTGAGTACTGTGATTTTATAGAATTACCATGTATAGTATTTGGGTGTAATAGTCAAAATATTCTAGCTTTTCTTTATTGGTATAAGTCACTCTAGCATCCTGGCAGACCTCGGTGTCTTTGCTTGAGAATTAACAACTCTTCTTTACCCTTAAGTACAGAAGTGCTTTGTAAGACAGCAGGGATTCCTAGTGGATAGAATGCTGTACTCACAGAGTAGTTTTTATTTTGTGCTCCTGGTGAATTGTTTTCTGGATTATTTTTTGGGATTCTGGCAATGAAAATAGAACATAAGCTTATTATATTATGTTTAATCTCTGTTCTTAATAACTCTGAGGGCATTTTCAATGTTATAAAAAAAAAGCAAGTTAGAAGAATTCTTTTTTTCTTTTTTGTGCATAAAGACTCTGTGTCCTTTTAAGATAAAACTCTTCAAAATATAGAAGCAATTCATGGGATGTTTTAGTGACCCCTGGAATTTTGTAGTTCAGGGAGTATAATCAGCTTATAGGAATTTTTATTTATTTTGAATTTAGTTTTAATTAGAATTTTGTAATTGAAAAATTTAATAACAACCAAGAACATTGTCTTTGAAGGGATATACATTTAATTTGTATTAGGACTTTTTAGTTATGTATCGATGGTGATATAAGGATTTGGTCTAGGAATACATTTTAGGGAAGGAGTCTTCAGACAGTCAGTAATCAAACCAACAGGGTATATTTTTGGAAGCCAAGAGAAGGGAGATTTAGGAGAATGAGATGATCAGTACAGTCAAATTAAAAACAACAAACCAGGTTAACTAAGGTAGGGATGAAACAGTATGTATTGCTTTAAGCAATAGGAAAAGTAGTTTCAGTAGAGCCATTGGGACAGGAACCAAATTGCAGTGAGTGTCGTCCACCTTTTTTTTTCCACACTGGAGAACTGGACAGATAAATGCTATTATCATCAGTTGAGCTGGTCTTACTGCTTGTGGTTGCAGCCTACGTTGAAGGGCAATCTTGTACCATGACCATGTAAGATGTGCGCTCATGTTTTTATCTTGATAGGTGACTTTGTCAGCTTGACTTGAATGTCAAACCTATGAAAGTAAAATTAATATGAAATTCTTCTTAATAAAAGGACTCTTTTTCTCTTAGGTTTTCTACTTTTTTTTTTCATTTCACGTTGATTTTAAGAACTTTTTTTGTCCAGCTGACTTCTTCACTTGGCTATTACAAAATTTATACTCTCTAGTGCTGTCTCAAAAAATATTTGATGTATTTTGGCTGTGTTTTTCAAATAGTAGTGTTGACTCTGCTTTGTTCCCTGATTTCTGCATGGGGAGAACCCTTAGGGAATAATAAAGGTAGGAATAGATAGCAAAGTGAGCCATAGACAGCCCAGATGGCTCTGCCCTTGGACAGGACATTGGCAGAGTGGCCTTCTGTTTCTTTCCCAGTCAGGCCTTATCTTCAGGACCTCCTTATGAGATGGAGTAGACGGGGCAAGAAAATATGAATATATGAACTTACATGTGTTGATTTCAGCCAAAGTCAAAGGAGAAGCAACAGACTGACTCTGTATAGAAGTTTCCTTTAGTGTACACACTCAGCTCATACACAGGTGTTGTTTCCTTCCTGTATGGACCGTAAATTCCCTCCATATTTTCCCTCAGATTGTCCTTAATGGTGGATCTAACTAGATCACGTGTGACTGGTTCTAGTTTCTACATAATGTGTTGTGTGTATGTGTGTGTGTATGTACTTACTTTTTATTATACCTCCATTACTGTAAGATAGAGTTCCTTTTGCCATGTCAAGGGAGTGAATGTAGACCAGGAAGACAAAGACTTTTAACCCTTTCGGTGAGATTCCAGACTCTTGGTTACTCTCAGTTTTGTGGGTCAAATAATGCAAATCAGTCCACCATTCTGCCATTTTAGTTTCTTGTTTTGTCCCTCTCTCCCTGGATTCTAGCTTCATTCCTTCTGTTGACACTAGATAATTCGATACCTTTCTCTGCTCAAGTACCATAAATTTCCTCTCTGGTTGACATTTCCCACTTAACAGAAGAATTTTGATAAGTCAGATAGTAATAGTGGATGGGCCCGATAGAGAAACAACTTGATAGCTGCTTCTAGAAAGTTTCTTTACCTATGAGGGAAACCATTAAGAAAAAGATCTTGTTTGTGCTAATTGTAGCAAATGGAGTAGGGTATTGAAAAGAAAATTGGGCAGCTAAATTAGCAGCATTTAGAAAGTTTGTGCTACAGGAGGCTGAGGTAAGGTGGGAGGCATGAACAGGCAGAGCACAGGATTTCTAGAGCAGCAAAACTACTCTGTGTGATGCTGTAATGGTGGACACGTATCCTTACACATTTGTCCAAGCCCAAGGACTTACAACACCAAGAGTGAACCTTACTGTAAACTACCAACTCTGAGTGATGGTGTTGTATCATTGTAATTCATTGTAACAGATGTACCACTGTAGTGCATGACTGATTGTGTGTATGTGTGTGTGTGTGTGTGTGTGTGTGTGTGTGTGTGTGTGTGTGAAGGGGGAGGTTGTGTATTTGTGGGAAGAGTGTTCTAATGAAAATATCTGTACTTTGTGCTCACTTTTGCTGTGAGTCTCAAACTTCTCTAAAAAAAGTCTACTTAAAAACAAAAACAAAAACAAAAAAACATAAAGTTAAAGGAAGCTTATGCTCATCAACATCTTAGAAGCCCCCAGAAGGTGAACTGAAATTTTCTTTCTCTAATTCAAAATGAATTAATCTCTCTGAGAATCTCTGGGCCCAAGGGAAATATCTCTCTAGTTTCACTCACTAGTTATCTCATTTGATGAGCATTTTTTAAAAAGCTATAAATTCAATTATTTTATTGCACTTGACTAACATTTGCTTCCCATTTACCTCTGGGTTTGAAGTTTGAGGAAGTTCAAGAAAGATTTGGTGAGGAGTTCTTTAATATATTCTTTGATGAGAATGAGAGAGTCCTTTGAGCCATAGGTGGCACATTGCAGGACTTTTTTAATGGCTTTGATGCTTTGTTGGAACACATCAGAACTTCTTTTGGGAAACAGGCCATGCTGGTGTCCCCATCGTTCCTTTGCAAGGAGCTCCTGGAGGGCACCCTTCTGCTTCACTACTTCCGTCCTCACCACGTTGTGGGCTTTGCAATGCTGGGCATGATCAAGGCTGCAGGAAAGAAGATCTACCAGCTTGATGTGGCCATGGAGCAGGTGGCCAATGAGAAACTGTGCTCTGATAGAACCCAGGCAATTTTAGCTGTCTTACCTTCCTCATCAAAGAATGTGACAATACTAACACCAGGAAGAACCTTCCCCGGGGAGTCTCCCAAGTCCCTGCGGACCTCAGAATCAGCATCAGTACCTTCTGCAGTACCTTCCCTTTCCAATTGATATTTGACATCCACATGCCCGTCCTACAGCTGGGGGAAGGCCTGTGGAAATAGCTGTGGCGCAACAGCCACAAAATGCTAAGAGGACTGCTTCGAGATCGTTTCTCCAAAGGTCAGTGCCGCCTTTGAGAGGATCCTGTTGTGACTGTCCACCCGGTTTGTGATCAGGACCAAGCCTGAGGCTTCTGGCACTGAAAATAAAGACAAGGTGAGTGGCCATGGGCTTGAGATGGGTGATGGGGACTGGAAGAGTGCATAATTATTTCTGTAAATTACATGCTGGCGGTAGTTGTAATTATTGAGGCTACAGAGCTTAAAGTGCCATTTAGAAAATTACTGGTCCCTGAATGTATGGAAAAAGATTTGGCCTTACTCCCAGCCATTTTGCATAGGGTCTGCCTCTTCCATTAGTTTATTTCAGCATATAAAAGGAAGACACTTACTAATACCAGCCACAGTAATTACAAAAATGATAGGACTCACCAAGAACCTGATCCTGTAAAGCCATGAATATTTCCACCAATTGAAGGCAAACAGGAGAGAAATGGAAAGATGGATTCCAACAGTGTGGGGCCTGCTCACCTTCTCCTTAAATAACTATGGGTGGAAAGCTAGCTCCACTTTGAATATGCTCTGTTCTAAATGTCATCATCTAGGAACGTCTTGGTTGCATCCTATTTTTGTCTCAGTGTGCAGAATAATGGATTTTCTAAGAGTTGGAAATTAAGTGGCTATCTCACAAGTGCTTTTCTCAATAGATTGTAGCATTGACACAGGGACTCATTCCTTTAGAACAGGCTCACTGCTTGGAGAACAGTGTCAACACTAGGAATTATCAATTTCTTTGAATCCCTGTTTGGAAAATCTTGGTTATTAACAAATGAAAAGATGGGTAAAGCTATTTTTTTTAGGGGAAGTCAAATTTAAGTAGAAATGTGAAGAAAAATTAGTCATTATTATTTTAAATACAAAAATAAATGATATAAATGATACTCTTCTGCAGTAGACCTTTGTGTGTATCAACTTTCAGTAGAGCTTTTTGGTATTTTGTGACCAGAAAAGTATGGGGCTCCTGGGTGGCTCAGTTGGTTAAGCATCCAACTTTGGCTCAGGTCACGATCTCCTGGTTCAAGTCCCATGTGGGGCTCTGTGTTGACAGCTCAGATCCTATAGCCTGCTTGAGATTCTGTGTCCCCCTCACTCTCTGCCCCTTCCTCTCTCGTGCTTTGTCTCTGTCTCTCAAAAATAAATGTTAAAAAAAATTTTTTAAAGTAAAGTGAAGTTCTTCACGTGATTCAGCTTGTTCGCAAGCATTTTAGGGAAAGCTGTTGACTTTTGGAAATGAACAGGCTGCTGTGGGCTAAAGGAAAGATGAGTTACAGAGATGATTAAAAACTCAGTGAATTAGGGGCACCTGGGTCACTCAGTCAATTAAGCATCTGACTTCACTTAGGTCATGATCTCGTGGTTCATGAGTTCAAGCCCTGCGTTGGGCTCTGTGCTGACAGCTCAGAGCCTGGAGTCTGCTTCAGATTCTATGTCTCCCTCCCTCTCTGCCCCTCCCCCACTCGCACTCTGTCTCTCTGTCTCTCAAAAATAAATAAACATTAAAAAAAAAAAAACCTTAGTGAATGAGTACTCATGTATTTGTATTGTGGTGTGCCTGCCATGAGAAATAAATAAGGGACTAGCCCCCTGAAAGCAGAGCCAAAGACATTTTTGAGGATCTTCTGCAGCATTCATTTTAGAACTGCTTTTTATAATTTTGAAATTCAATGGAAACATTTTAAACAAAATACTTGAGAGATAAGGAACAAAACCATGTATTCAGGATGACTGGATCCCGTGATTTAGAAAACTGATCCAATGTTGTTTTCAACATTTAGATTCAGCGATTCGAAAGCATCTAAGTATAAACCTGAAAAATCTAACTTGGCATGCTTGGATATTTTAGTCTGAATGAATTGTTATTATTTCGTTTGATTACACATGGTGTTTTAAATAATATTTCTTACATATATATTATATGTATTTATATGTTCAATGATTGCTACCCTTTCTTGAAGGTCTTTGCAAAAGAGGGAAGTTGTTTAGTGTATGTTTTTGTCTATATTTTTAGTTGACTTAAAATTGGAATTATTCTGTCCTTTTAATTTAGAGAATATTAAAACTGTCAGTTCTGTTTTACAGAAGTGAAGTGTTTGGCTAGAAGGGTGTGAGCAGTGTTGGCCTTTAAAATTGAAGTTAATATTTTGGAAAATGTGCCTGAAGTAGAATATGTTATTACCAATGTTAATTGCTTCATATATTTTGTAGATTTTAGAAAAATTAATTCAATTTATAGTTATTGCTTCAGATTTCCCCCCTCTATTTCATCTGGCTTGTATTTCTGTTTAATTTGCATACCAGTGTGAGGAATAGACATAATGAAATGATGATTCACATGTCAAGGCCCCCTGCCAGTTCCGATAATAGGAAAATGTGCTTATGAATGAAATGCCATTATAACTTAAACATGGCAGTGACAGCTTAAAAATAAAGCAAGAGGCAGGATTTTTACTTAGAATAGGACAGCAATCCTCTCATCCTTAGGCTTACATTTCTGCTTATTCACCTGGGTTTGCAAGAAGGGGACATTTGGGAAGTCCTTTTGGCCCATTTGGAACTGTGGTCAGTAACTTTATGGCATGGAGTCTTAACCAAGTGAATAACATTTTTGAGTTACTCTGTTTCCATATCCCAAATTTGTATTTTCTTAACACATGGAAAGAAGAAAACCAAGGTTAGAAATTAGGATTCTCTTGATAAATTTGACCTGTTACTCACTATTTTCCCCATAATAGGTGTTCTTTCTTGTTGATGAATAATTCCATGTTGTCTGAAGTTTCTAATTTTTTATGGGGCTTTGATAAGAAAGTGCTATTTTCATTTTTACTTATTTTTTTAATGTTTTATTTATTCTTAAGAGGGAGAAAGAGCATGAGCCAGGGAGGGGCAGAGTGAGAGAGGGACACAGAATCCAAAGCAGGCCCCAGGCTCTGAGCTGTCAGCACAGAGCCTGACATGGGGCTTGAACTCACAAGCCATGAGATCATGACCTGAGCCAAAGTCAGACACTCAGCAGACTGAGCCACCCAGGTACCTCAAGAAAGTGCTGTTTTTTAATAATTTAGGATATTCCTTGGTCCAAAGGTGAAAGCTTTCATGATAATTTCACTGTTTTGGCTGTGCACTTAATGCCTGCCATCCAAAAAAAAAAAAAAAAAAGTCAAATACCCAAGAAGTGAAAACCAAGAGCTAATTGTGTAACTGAATGACAGTAAATCATTTGCAGAATGAACTGTAATGCTTCTGCTAAACAGAATCTTTGTCATTTTCTGTTGTCAGCCATTGCTTACCCATATGATTAGAGGCAGAATGTGTTTGTGTGCAGTTTGGTGAAATACTAATGGATCAGAAAGCCATCATCCTAGTTCCAGAGAACTTGCATCATGATTGTGCAGTAATGAGTTATGGAGACCAGAAGGGAGAATGTCACTGAGAGGCATCATATGCAGTCATCAGTGGCAGACTTCAATTCAGCAGACTTTAGAGGTCAGGAGGGACTCTTCCAGGTGGATTGATCCAACTTGGAGTCCCTCTATTTGGCTCCCTCTGCATCTTCTAAGTGATCATCTATACCTTACATAGTCTCCTCTCTCTATTTTCTTCTCTGCCCATGTGGCATTTCTGTATTTTTATCTTTCCTTAAAGCTCACCTTCTTTTCATCACGTTTCTTTATCAGATGTCAGACATTAAATATGAATGAATTAGTTCATTATTTAAAAAAAGAACAGATACAGTATTGGGAATTAATGGTGAATTATGAATCTCTTTTAATTTGTGCATGCATCTTTAGGTCATTCAAATCTAACGATTTGGAGAATTTGGAAGTTTTTCACATCAGTCTTTGGAGGCATTGTGGTGATTTTTAGAGGAAATTTCTTGTAGTACAATGTGCAGCTTGGGGCATTACATCCAGTGCTGTGAATCTAATGTATTGACACAGATTCCAAAGCTTCTTTGTATGAAAGGGGCCATGTGTGTAAAGAGGGCTGTTAGAAACTGGAAAAATGGCCCATGGCTTCCTTCTCCACATTATAAAGTAATAGTGTGTGGGAAAGTGGAGGTAGCCTGGGCGAGAGGCATCTGAGACCTGTGATTTTAGTAAATCCCTGTAATCTGAGCCTCAGGTTAATTCATCTGGAAATTAAGAAACCCAGATGAATAATTAGCATTTATACTCCTTATTAAGTCATCTTTAACATGTGTAAATTTATAGGAAGTCCGTGGGTCATGAAAGTTGCTATCATCCCTTTGATTCAATGAATTCAGGCAATTTCAAAGAGAAGCAGAGGGGAATCTGACTTTTCAACCATGAAAAGTCATGCTCTTATCAGGACCGACTTAAAGTAATTCTCTGACAGCTTAGGCTGCCTACCTCAAACACTTTTTTGTAAGGATTAAATGACAATCCATGTAAAATTTTTCTATCTTCAGCTTCAGTGTAAGCCATGATTATTATTTTTGCTCTTCACACTTGTAACCTCCTTCCTATCTGTTCTCCTCCTCACTTATGGCCTTAGAAAAGAAGTACTGGACATCAGTAGGTTTAATAATTTTAAAGAAATATGAAACCTGCTGGTATAACATCTCCCTAAAATATGACTTGGGGATCTGCTTTTTTTCTTTATAAACTGTTCTTGTTTTAAAATCCTGAGTCTCCTTTTCAGAGTCACTGGAGTTTGGAATCAAGTTTTTACTACCTGAGTCTACTAATACCTTTTATGTACACACGTTATAGTGCTCTACTGTGCCAGTGGCTTCCAAGATAAAACCAACTGGTTAGCTTAGGCACAACCTGAAATAGCAGTGGATTTGAGAAACAATAAATAACATGAGTTCCTTTGACATTTTTTTCCTAGTAGCAACGCTTCAAAGAACTTTAATAATACTGTGGAAGGAGTCCAGATTTTGAAATACATCATCCCTACAACAGAGAAATGGCATTTTCACTTGTGTTCTCAGAGTTGGAACTGAGGAAAAGCATGAACAGTAACGCATTTCTTTTTCAATCCCTAGAAATATCCTCACATTTGTCTTATTAATTAGAAGTCACAAAACAAATTCTGGGAAATAATTTTAAGAGAATACAGAATTAACCTCTGATTTTCTGTGATCAGATCAGCTTCCAGCCTTCTTTATCTTGCCTAGACATGTGTCCATTTTCTTCTGACACAATGATTGAAAAGTTGAAAATATATTTATTAATCTTACCATGCTGTAATGACATTGTTGAAAGACAAATTTCACCTATCAAGAATATATCACTTGACTTCATTTCAGGTTAGTGTGGGAAAAT
Source organism: Felis catus (assembly GCF_018350175.1). NCBI lineage: Eukaryota > Metazoa > Chordata > Mammalia > Carnivora > Felidae > Felis > Felis catus. The sequence goes on along the minus strand of NC_058377.1, from coordinate 4,788,513 downwards.
GTGAGGTTTTTTTTTCTCTCTTCAGACTGACACATTCTGTTAGAGAATTTCAAATATTGGATGATAATTTTAATGATGGAAAAAATGCCATTAGGTCTTTCTCTATAAATTAGCATTATACAACATAGGTGTAACTATGTCTATGAGTCACAACTATCTGGAGTTTGCTTTGCTCTTGTAGTTATAAATGAGATCTTCAATTTTTGTGGGTTTTTTGTTTGTTTGTTTGTTTGTTTGTTTGTCTTTTCTCTGGAACTGCTTCCTGCCCATACACTGCCTTTTAAAGTAGGTTGGACAAATTTGGATTCTGACTCTGGTATTGCTGAGGCTCATTCTGGTTCTTTCAATCTTTAAATGCCTGTAATGTTAAAATGCCTGCATAGTGCCATGCTACTGTATAGTTACTGTATTCTGTAAAGAGGACAAGGTATTTGTTACATGGTGAATTATATATTCATTATAGTGACCTCCATGCCTCAAGTGCCCATTTTACTGTTGGATAGGTGAATAAAGTATGCCAAAGATGGCCGATGGGGTGCAAACAAACTCTGGTGTCTAGCTTAGAGACCCCTCCTCTGTGTTCTTCTTCCTTTGTTTGCTGAATGCACAAAAATCCCCACAGATAGGGAAGCTGACAGCTATAAATTACCCTCCCCACTTGCATTTGGAGCTCAGATCTTTGGAAAAACAGTCTCCTCTGAACCCACCAGTGTTAAATAAATCTCTGATTGACCAAGATTTTTGAGTGCTGCCTGGTTTTTCTGCCAGTGTTCCATCCTGGTTCCGTAACATATTTGGTTCCCTGACTGGGAAACCCAACCGCACTGGCCCATTGTTGCCACTGGTTTGGAAGAATGGCTAGGCAGTGACAGAGCAAGGGATCACAAGGGAGAAGACGCATCCTGCCTGAATTTCAGCAGTCTCCTACTCAGTCACCTCAGGTCGGCCCTGTTCCATTGTTCCCACCAGACTCAAAGAGACCTGGAAGGTGAGGACCTGGACCCGATGTCAGAACCGGTAAGGTCGGGACCTCAAAATAGTCAAGCCTACCCAAAAGGGTGGAAGGGGGATCTAATCAATCCCCAGAGGACTTAATAGTCTCACAGGTAGAAAATTTTGCAGGAGGGAATGTAATAGACTCTGGTGTGTGTGTGCATGTGAATGTACAGCTCAGCCGGCTTGCCAGTCGAGTTCGAGTTTCTGGCTTCACAGGCAGGCACTCTTAAGGTCCCCAAAAGTCTACAGAATCTGAATGGGCTCTCCTGTGTCATGGTGAGCGTATAAGGTCTAGGGCAGTATCGGATCAGACTCTGATTGCAAGTCACAAAGCTGAGTCCACAACAGCCAAACCTCACCTAAAGTTTCCCTCAGAAACGGGACCAGTGGAGTATCTGATTGGTCCTCTCATCCAAGGGGATACCCTCCCTTTGTCTGTCATTGTGACACTAAACATGAGAAAGAAATTAATAATGGGATCAGAACAGAGTAAACCTATGATTTTAGATGTCATGCTCAAATGTTTTAAAAAGGGATTTTCAGGTGCTTATGGGGTGAAAATGACACCCCGGAAATTAAGGAACTTTTGTGAACTAGAATGGCCCATATTCAATGTAGGATGGCCCCCAAAAGGGGCATTAGATGCTCAAATAGTGCAGCAGGTTTGGCTAATAGTCACTGGGAACACAGGCCACCATGATAAATTTCCATACATCAACTCCTGGCTTGAAATTGCCCAAAATCCCCTGCCTTGGGTGTGATTCATCCTTAGCAAACAGAGCCAGGCAAAGGTTTTTGCCACTTCATCCGGAGGCTCCCATAGGAAGCCAAAGAAATGATGCACTGCTCCTCTAATATTTAAAGGAGACATGGAGGAAGATATTGTCTTTCTGCCTCCTTATGACTGTTCAAGCTCCCTCCCCACTGCCCCTGAGATTGAAACTCCTCCCCCATCTGTCTCTCTGCTGCCACCACAGCCACTGCTGCAGCAGTTGCCACCGAGCCCATCTCCCCACCCCTCTCAGACCCAGAAAACCCTCCCCCACCGGGGCCAGCAGCCAGACTGGGCCCCAGACCCAGATCTAACGCTCTCCAAATGCCTGTAAGGGATATGAGAGAGCCTGAAAGACATAATGAGGATGGAACAGTCCAGCCCAGTCATTCCATGATGTATTATCAACCTTTCTCTACAACCGACCTCCTCAATTGAAAACATAACACTCCACCATACTCTGAAAAGCCACAAGCATTAGTCAACTTGATGGAGTCCCTCTTCCAGACCCACCAACCAACTTGGGAAGATTGTCAACAGTTACTCCATACTCTGTTTAATACAGAAGAAAGAAGAAGAATGAGAGAAACACGACAGTACCTAGAAGATCACACACCTCTGGGTATTAATGACCCTGCTGTCTGGGCTCAAGCTGCTGCACCTGAAGAATGCCTAACATGGGATTTCACCACAGAAGAAGGACAAGCCCACATCTGATGATACCAGGAAGCCCTCTTTCAGGGAATCTGAGCTGGAGCCAAAAAGCCCATGAACATGACTAAAATATCATCAGTCACCCAGCACCCTGGGGAGTCTCCCGGAGACTACTATGAAAGATTATGTGAAACATACCGTGTATACACCCCGTTTGACCCTGAGGCACCAGAAAGTCAATAAATGGTAAATACCTCTTTTGTGGCACAGGCTACCCCAGATATCAGAAGAAAACTGCAGAAGTTGGAGCGCTTTGCCAGGATGAATATCACTCAGCTGATAGAGGTTGCCAATAGTTTTCATGAACAGAGAATTTGCAGCCAAAAGAGAAGTGGAGAGAAGGCTAAAAAATAAGGCCACCCTTCTCACAGCAGCACTAAAAGAAACAGATGGTGCAAAGATGGGAAGACCCCAACCACTAAAAGGGGGGAAGCCCAGAGCCCCCTTAGCAAAGGACCAATGTGCATACTGCAAAGAGAAAGGACACTGGAAGAATGAATGTCTGAATTGGAAGGGACCTCAAAACCCAGCCAATATCGGGAGGATCCTTAAGGCGAGAACTTTGTTGGTCTGGCCAGGATAGAATCGGACTGAGGGCGACCGGGCTCTTTCTCTCTTGGCCCACATGAGCCCACAGACAAAATGAAGGTAGGGGGCCAAACAATAATTTTCATGGTTGACACTGGGGCTGAATACTCCATTGTTAGTTCCCCAGTGGTGCCCTACAGCCAAAAGATGGCAACCATACTTGGGGCTACTTGGACATGGGCAATGCAACAGCCCTTCTGTCAAGCTCGTCAATGTGAACTTGGGGGTCCCAAGGTCCGGCATGATTTCCTCTACTTATCTGACTGTCTGATTCCTCTCCTGGGCCAGGATCTGCTCTTCAAACTTGGGGCCCAGATAACCTTTGAACACACTGAGCACACTAGCCTCCAATTAAACCCAAGGCAGAAGGAAACCCTGGTCTTGGTGATTACCCTGCCAAGGGAAGAAGAATAGAGACTATTCTGTGCCGAGGCCCTACCCTGTGGCCCCTCAGAATTCAGGCTTACATTCCCCTCTGTATGGGCTGAAGATAACCCACCTGGACTAGCTTGGAGTTGGGCCCGCATCATTGTTGACCTGATCCCTGGAGCCCAACCTCAGAGACAAAGGCAGTACCCCCTTCCACTCGAGACTAGAATGAGTATATAAGAGCACCTGACCAAGGTCAGAGAAGCAGGTATTCTAGTTGAGTGCCAGTCGGCTTGGAATACCCCACTCTTGCCAGTCAAGAAGTGAGGAGGAGGATACTGACCAGTACAGGATTTGAGGGCCATTAACAAACTGTTTCCTTACACTCAGTGGTTCCAAACCCATATACTCTCCTCAGCCAAATTCTGGAGTCATGCCAAATGGACACATCTTTGTCCTGTCATCTATGGGAAAACACCTAGTGGAGGAATATCACCAACTCACACACCTAGGGAAAACTGCGCTAGAGGCCCTCCTCAAAAAGTACTACTATATCAGCCAGCTGCCGGCATTATGGCGACCTGTCAGTGAACAATGTGTAACCTGTGCCAAAAACAATGCTTAGTCTGCCCTACAGCCCCTCCCTCGCACACAAAGGATGGGAGCCACCCCTTTTGAAGACTTAGAGGTGGACTTTGCCAACCTACAACCAAATAAAGGGTTTAGGTACTTTTTTGTAATAATCTGCACATATTTAGGATGGGTCAAAGCATTCCATAGCAGAGTGGAACAAAGTTGCAAGGTGGCCAAATCTCTTCTATGGGAGATTGTGCCTCAGTTTGGTCTACCCTTAACCATACACAATGATAATTGACCTGCATTTGTGGCAGACATACAAACCCTGACAAAGTCCTTCAACATTACCTGAAAACTGCACACTGCTTACCGACCCCAGAGCTCAGGGAAAATAGAGTGGATGAATCACACCCTCAAGGAAACCCTGACTAAGTTCCACCAAGAGACTAATTTCCCATGGCCAGATTTACTACCGCTGGGCCTCCTGCATGCCCGATGCATGCCTGGGCACTAGGATTCTCCCCTTTTGAGTTATTATATGGGTGACCCCTCCCCTCATTTTTAGGAAAACTCCCAGGAGACCTACACCAGATTGGAGACAAGGGAATAAGAAAACAGCTCCAGACTTTGGGGGCAGTCCTAAACAAGTTACAGAGATACACCATAGAGAGGGCCCAATTTCCTTAGGGACTCCTTTTCACCCCTTTCAGCCAGGAGACTCTGTGTCGGTCAAAGATTGGAAGAGGGAACCTCTTAAACTACCGTGGACTGGGCCTCATACTGTTATTCTAACAACTCCTACAGCCCTTAAAGTTTCAGGTATCAACCCATGGGTCCTTCACTCCAGAGTTAAGAAGGTCAGCTCAGAAGAACCCACAACTTGGTGAAGTGATCCAGCTCCAGTCAACCCACTTAAACTGACCCTCAAAAGGGAAATGGACCCCTGAGACCTACATCCCTGCTCTAACCACACCCCAGAAGCTATCTGGCCTGCACACAGCAGAAGCCTGAGGAATCAACACGCGAACCTAGCCCAGGGGTTTGGATGCAGCTCTGCCAGCCCTTGCCCCTTACTGGTGTCATAGCCCTGATCTTACTTCTTACTGTTGGGCTGATAGAGACTGCACCAACAAGCTGGACATGGGACAAAACATGCTTGGTGGGTCTCACATACCTCCTCTGGATGGGAGGATTATCAAGAATTGCCTGCATATTAAGATAACCTCTCTCACCCTCACAATTGCCACTTATCCACTTTGCCCCCAGGATTGTTATATGACAATTAGGGAGTCAAGGGTGTTCAGCGCCTTCACCTCCCTCCACAAAGATTGCTATAAGGGAAAAACACACACTCTCTGTCAGTCACCTGGTACCCCAAGGGCTAAGTATTGGACCATAGAAATAACCCAAAATGTCAGGAACCCATGTCACAACAAGGGTCTCCAGAGAGGGAAGTGAGCTTGCTACACTTACCTTCCTCAATGGGGTATCTCGGATGGAGAAGGGGTACAAGACATGGCCCTTCAGAAGGCTATAAAGGATACCCAGCATAGGGTAATACAAGCCATAAAGGTGACCACTTCCCTGGCAGCCTACCAGCGTTTGAACCTTTCGGCCCTCAATCAGGTATGCTTACCAACACTACTACAGTGGGCCAACACTACTCTACAAGTCTTCCATAAAATAGATAATCACACCCAAACCTGCTGGATGTGCTCGTCCCACAGCTGGAGGGCTTACTTAGCCACTCCTATCCCTTTGACCCGAGAAGTTCCTGAAAATCTCAAAACCAACACCTCTGTCTTAATTGGACCCCTGGCCACTGGGGTCTATCTCACAAATGCCGACAATCTAATTGGTACAGTTCCTGAAGGTATGAATGGTACCTCTCTATGTGGAAGAAATATAACCTTGAAGAGGAATACAACCCTATGCTCAACCCTGGGATGTTCTATCTTTGTTCTAATTTGGCCTACCAATGCTTACAGGCCAACTGGACTCAGATATATTATTCTGAGGGGTGCCTGGGTGGCTCAGTTGGTTAAGTGACCGACTTCGGCTCATGTCATGATTTCACAGTTTGTGAGTTCGAGCCCCGCATCGGGCTCTGTGCTGACAGCTCAGAGCCTGGAGCCTACTTCAGATTCTGTGTCTCCCCCTCTCTCTACCCCTCCCCTGATCATGCTCTTTGTCTCTCTGTCTCTCTCTAATAAATAAATGTTAAAAGAGAGATAAATGAAGACATGGAACAGGTAGAAGATTCTCTGGTAACCTTACAAAGCCAAATAAACTCTCTGGTGGCAGTGACCCTCCAAAATAGGGGATCCCTCAATCTCCTCACTTCAGAAGAAGGAGGAACTTTCATCTTTCTGGGAGAAGTCTATTTCATAAACCAATCAGGAATAGTTACAACTAAGGTTAAGGAACTCAAAGAAAGAATTCAACCTAGACAACAGGAAAATATCAATCAATGGAAAGGATGAGATCTCACAGATTTGACATCCTGGCTTCCTTCCCTAGAGGGGCCCCTCTTCTCCATAATTTTACTTGTATCCATCAGCCCCTGTATACTGAATGCCGTGGTACATTTTATTGAAAACACTGTTGCTCGCCAAACTGCAGCACATATCTTAACCTTCTGAGAGTACCAACCTGTAAAACTGAAAGGTGATGCCTACTAAAAGTTTTTTTAAGGCACCAAAGGGGGAAATGTTGGAGAAGTGACTAGAGTACGCCAAAGATGGCCAATGGGCATAAAACAAACTCTGGTCTCTAGCTTAGAGACCCCTCCTCCGTGTTCTTCCTGTGTTTGCTGTGTGCACGAAAACCCCCACAGATATGGAAGCTGACAAATATAAATTACCCTCCCCCCCTTGCATTCAGGGCTCATATCTTTGGGAAAACAGTCTCCTCTGAGCCCACCGCTGTTAAATAAATCTCCAATCCACGAAGATCTCTGAGTGCCGCTTGGTTTTTCCACCAGTGTTCCAGTCTGGTTCTGTAACATTACCACATTTTTAGTTTTGTTAGCAGGAAAGAGTGCACCTGAACTAACAAAGGAGGTGTCTCCTACCATAGATCAGATACCATTGACTGCTAGAGTGACACATTCTTGGAGAGGAGGCGGAATTGGCCCTTTGAGTTACAAATTGTTCAGAATCTTTCTTTAATTGGTCCTTTTGTTTTAGCTGGTAGCTTTCAGTCTCAGTTAAATTAAAAGCTGAAGAGATGTTTAGAATTCATTGGGTACCTCCTCAGTTTTAATGATGAATTTAATTCATATTAACATTTTTCACAAGTATTCAGTGTAAAACTATCACAGCAGTAGTTTTAGAATACTTTACTGCCCACCCCCCAACCAAAGTTTCCTGTGCCCATTTGTGGTCAATCCTTGCTCCTACTCCTGACCCCAGGCAACCACTGGCCTACGTACATCTGCATAGATTTGTCTTTTCTAGATCTTTCTTAAAAATATAATCATACAAATATGTAGTCTTTTTTGGTCTAGCATAATGTTTTTGAGATTCATCCATGTTCTTGTGTGTATGAGTAATTTGTTCAATTTTAGTACAATGTTCCATTGCATATATATACTGTGGTTTTTCTGTTTTGTTTTGTTTTGTTTTGTTTTTACACATTTACCAGCTGATAGACACTGGATTGTTTTCAGATTTTGGCTGTTGTGAATAATGTTGCAATGAACATCTGTGTATAAGTGATTGTGTTGGATATATTTCCAATTGTCCTTGATAGATTCCTAGCAGAGGAATTACTGTGTCATATACTAAGTATACATTTAACTTTTTAGAGAATTGCCATGCTGTTGAACAAAGAGGCTATGCTGTTTCACATTTGAGCAACATATGAGGCTTCACGCTTCTTCACGTTCTCACCAACACTAGGTATTGGCATTCTTTTTGATCATGACCATCCTGGTGGATGTAAAGTAGTATCTTCGGTTTTAGTTCACATTTCCCTGATGACTGATGATGTTAAGCATCTTCTCTTGTACTTATTCGCCATTGGTATAATTTCTTTGGTTAAATGTCTAATCAGATGTTTTGCCTATATCTGTTGTTTGTCTTCCTACTGAATTTTTTTAAACATACATTCTGGATAAAGACTTCAAAAATTACTGTCTTTTGAAGCACAAAGATACTGTGATGGTATCATTATTTTCTGTTAGGAAGCTTGCTTTTGGTATGATATCTCACAAATCTTTATATAACTCAAGGCCACAGTTTTCTCCTTTGTTTTCTTCTAGATGTTTTATGGTTTTAACTCTTACATTTAGATTTGTGATTCATTTTGAGGTATATTTTGTGTATGCCATGGGGCCCAAGTTTTTGTTTTTATTTTTTATTTATTTATTTTTTTGCACATAGATTTCCAGTTGTCTCAGCTCAGTTTTTGAGAAAACTATCTTTTCACCATTGAATTGCCTTTGCAACTTTGTCAAAAATCAATTGATTGTACGTTTTTTTCTTGCCTTTCTGTTCTTTTTCATTTTTTAAAAATACCTAACTGTATGGTGATAACACAGTGTCTTGATTACTGGATCAAAATAAGTTTTGCAATTGGGTATTTTAAGTCTTCCAAGTTTGCTCTTTTTCAAAGTTGTGTTGGCTATTCTTGGTCCTTTGTATTTCCACATAAAGTTTAGGATACCCTTGTCAATTTCTAAAATAGTTTCTAGTATTTTTATAGGGATTTCACCGAATTTGTAGGTTTATTTAGAAAGAAGAGCTATCTTAAAATACTGAGTCTTCCATTCCATGAAGTTATCTCTCTCAGTTAATATAGATCTTTTTTAACTTTTGCCAACAAAGGTTTTATAATTTTCTGTGGACAGGTCTTGCACTTTTTTGCTTTTTTGTTGCCTGTTTCTTGATATGACAAAGACAATGTTTTTAAATGGTATTTTTATATATAAATACAAATTATTTTTGTATATTGATCGTGAGTCCTATGGTCTTACTAAACTCATATTCGAATAGTTTACTATTACACAATAGAAAAAATGCAATGGGGGGGCTTTAGGATTTTTTACATAGGAGGTCATGTAGTCTGAGAGTTAAGATAGTTGTCCTTCTTGCTTTTTAATTTGTCTTTCTTTGTCTATCTCCCGCCCTATATCTCCCCCTCCCTCCTTCTCTCTCTCTCCTAACCTTTGCCCTGGCTAGAACCTTCAGTACAGTGTTGAATAGAAGTGGTGATAGTGGATATCCTTGCCTTTTTCTGAACTTAAAAAGTAAAGCATTCAGTCTTTTGCCATATGTGTGATGTTAACTGTAGGTTATTTATGTTCTTAATAAGATGGAGAAAATTGCTTTCTATTCCTAGTTTGTTGAGACTTTTTATCATGAATAGGTGTTAGGTTGTGTCTACTCTATTTTCTTTATCTATTGAGATGATCATGTGGTTTTGCCTTTCTCTTAATATGAGATACTAATGATTTCCAGATGTTGAACTCAAAATCTTGAGATAAATCCCACTTGGTCATGTATATGTTACAAATGTTTTTATATGTTGCTAAATTTGGTTTGCTGATGTTTTGTTAAGGATTTTTGCATCTTAGTAGATGAGAGATATTGGTATGTAGAATTTTTCATTTCTTTAAAAAAAATTTTTTTTTGCAATGTCTTTGGCCTCAGAGGATGAGTTGGGAAGTGTTTGTTTTTATTCATTTTCTGAAAGACTTTGTGTAGGATTGTTACTATTTTTTTTCTTTGAATGTTTGATGACTAGATATTGTTTACATGGTATATATATATATATATATATATATATATATATATATATATATAATCTTTTCACTTTCAACCTGTGTTTGTCTTTGAACTTGAAGGGTGTTTATTTCAAATAAAGTTGACTTTCACTTTTTTAATACACCCTCATAATCTCTGTCTTTTGACTGGATTGCAGTGTATTCACATTTAATGTAATTGTTGACTTGTTTGGAATTACATGTACTGTTTTGTTTTCGATGTGTCTCATGTTTCTTTGTTCCTATGTTCCTATTTCAAAAAGAATTCTTTCGTATTAAATGAATATTTTATCATGATACTTAAATTCCTTGATTTTACAAATATATTTTAAAATTATTTTATTAGTGGATGCTCTAGAGATTACAATGCATAATTTAGCTTGTTACAAGCTCTTTCAAATTAATGCTGCCCTGGTGTTGGTAGACAGTTCTGTTCTTAGATGGTTCCATTCCTTCTCTCCCACTACCTTTTGTGGTGTAGTTTATGTGTTATAAACCTAGTTATATGTAATAATTGTGACTATTATGTATAAGATAATAATTACATATAATAATTAGAACTATATGTTTTTTAAAGGAATTAGGAAAAGGAAGCAAAACTATATTCCACTGTACTATATACTATTCTTTTTAAGTTTTAATTTAAATTCCAGTTAACAAACAGTATAATATTAGCTTTAAATATACAATATAGTGATTCAACATTTCCATGCATCACCTGGTGCTTATCATGACAAGGGCTCTCCTTCATCCCCATCACCTATTTTACCCTTCCCCCACCCACCTCCCCTGTGCTAAACATCACTTTGTTCTCTATAGTTAAGAGTATGTTTCTTGGTTTGTCTCTCTTTTTTTTCATGAATGCTCATTTTTGTTGTTGTTGTTTCTTAAATTCCACATATGATTGAAATCATATAGGATTTGTTTTTTCTCTGACTGACTTATTTCACTACCATAATACACTCTGGCTTCATCCATGTTGTTGGAAATGGCAGGATTTATTCTTTTTTATGGATGAGTAATATTCAATTACACACACACGCACACACACACATGCATATATACTTACATACGTATACATATACCATATCTTCTTTATCCATTCATCAGTTCATGGACAGTTGGGTTCTCCATAGTTTTACTATTGTTGATAATGCTGCTATAAACAGCGGGGCAATAACTGAGGGCTGATGGGGGGTGGGAGGGAGGGTAGGGTGGATGATGGGTATTGAGGAGGGCACCTTTTGGGATGAGCACTGGGTGTTGTATGGAAACCAATTTGACAATAAATTTCATATATTTAAAAAAAAGAGTGGGGGGGCGCCTGGGTGGCGCAGTCGGTTAAGCATCCGACTTCAGCCAGGTCACAATCTGCGCTCCATGAGTTCGAGCCCCGCGTCGGGCTCTGGGCTGATGGCTCAGAGCCTGGAGCCTGTTTCCGATTCTGTGTCTCCCTCTCTCTCTGCCCCTCCCCCGTTCATGCTCTGTCTCTCTCTGTCCCAAAAATAAATAAAAACGTTGAAAAAAAAATTAAAAAAAAAAAGAGTGGGGCATCCAGTTTAATTTCTTACTTTCTGTCTTTCTCTCTTTCTTTGTTTCTCTCTCTCTTTCTTTTTTTAATGAATAAAACTACATATTTTTTTGGCTACTGAAGATTTTTCATCACATTATTTCAGTCTGTTACTGGAATCTTTTTATTAAGTTTTTATTATGAAATAATTTATACTTTGTACAAAATGCAGATCATGAAAAAAATCTATTTTTATTTTTAGTACTTTGAAATAATATTGATAAAATTTTGATATACTTATTTTTACTTTTTCCTATAAATCTCTTTTTTATATAGTTTTAGATAATTTGATTTAAAAATTGTTTCTCTGATAACAGAGTAACATGTGCCAATTTAGTCTTTATAGTTTTTTTTTCAGATAGTCATTAGTGCAGTTACTCTTTTGTGTGTCATTTTTTGGTTACTCAGTAGCAGTCTCACATACTTTAGCACATCTACTAACTCTATCCCTGTTAGTTCTCATGTAATTGTCTTTTGTGATCTTTCATTTATTCTTCTGTAAAAAATAGTTACAGAGAAACTTCTGCCCAGGAACTTCTGTTCTGCACAAATAAAAGTCTAGTCTTTATCAGTCAACACTATTTGCATATTTCAATATCTCCTACTCTTCTACTTAACTTCATCCTTTTTTATAAATAGCATCGGTTGAAATCACAGGTGTATCTCTGGGTATATATATATTTTTATGTGCTTGTGTGGGAACCCAGAAATTGCAGTTGAACCACAAGGCCAGTATGTACCTTTGCACATCCTTTTTTTCTCTAAGCAGCAACTGAACCTGGAAGTCAATTGAATACTCCAAGATCATTAGACAAACACTGTTGACATGTCAGTGTTGTTACGACTACCACAGGATGTGTCTCCTAAGAGAACACACATCAGTTGTCTTGGCAAGCTTCACCCTGTAGTCATCAAAAGAGGGCCACAGAGCCTGCCATTTACTATGTTACCTGTGTAGTGGGAAGGCAGCTTAAGTGGTCCTGCCTTCCTGAAGATTTCAGAGGCATGAAAACACAGTATACTAGATTTTCTTTTCTTCTTTATTCACATTACATCTTTACCCTTCAAGGATTCTGAGAGTTGTTATAATTGAGTTCCAGAACACTGATCATGACGGACTTCTTGACTATGGAGGCAACTTGTAAGCCATTCTTTAAACTATATCTTCTTTATTTTTTCAAGTGGATTTTATGATAATACATAATGATTCTGATTCTGATTGAAACAATTAGCTCTATATGTGTCTTGTTGGGCATCCTCCTTGAACAAGCACAGAAGGGGTGTTGAGAGGCAGTATTGTATGTGATTAAGAATGTCATCTCTACAGCAGAACTTTCCAAGTTTACACTGTCTCTGTCACTTACAGAATGAATATATATTCATTCATTCATGCAAAGCACTCAAAATAGTACCTGGACTATTGAAAGATATTAAGTCCCTTGCATGAAAATATTCATAAGAAAGATGTGGAAACTGCCTTCAAGTATTTGAATAGTTATCAAATAGAAGATACTATTTATGCCACTTTATTTCAGAAGGCAAAGCCAGGATAGAGCTGCAGATTATAAGGGAGTAGATTTGGTTTAGGATTAAGAGGAACCTTTCAATCATTAGATACATTTACAGTGGAGTGAGCTGCCATTTGAGATAATCAGCTACATAATACTTGGGAATTCAAAAATATATTAAATGATAACCTCTTAGAGATATTTTATCAAAGATTCAGAGAGGGAACCCAAAAATCTTCAGAGGTAAATAATACCACATTGTTTTTAAAATGCTATTTTATGGAATAAGAGTAGTACCTATATTTTTCTTTTTGTCTATCAGTAACACCAGCTGACTTTTGTTGCACTTACCATTTGACGGGTGGCACTCTGCTAAGTTTTTTTTTTCTCTAATTATTTTGAATACGGTTGACACATGATACTATGTTAGTTTCAATGCACAGCATGATGACATGATGAGTTTGAACATGCCACCAGCTCACCACAGGTGCAGCTACCATCTGACTGGAACACTGCTTCAACCCATGCCCTCCACCTGTGTTGCCTACTCCCCTCCACTCTGGGGACAGGCAGTTTGTTCTCAGGGTTTACATATCTGTTTCTGCTTTATGTTTGTTGATTTAGTTGTTTTGTTTCTTTAGATTCCACGTATGAGTGGAATCATACAGTATCTTTCTCAGTCTGACTTATTTCACTGAGCCAGAGTAGTATATATCTTACAGACATTCTGTGCTCTTATGAGGATAAGCTTTGATACCATTTTATTTGCACTCCTGAACAACTGATGAATTTGTGAAATAGACATTTTTGTAAAAGCTATAATTCTAGTTATCAATTCTTTTTCTTTTCTTTTTTTATTTTTTTTAAGTTTATTTATTTTGAGGGAGAGAGAGAGAGAGAAAGTATGCAAGTTGGGGGGGGGGGGGGGCAAAGGGAGAAAATTCCAAGCAGCCTCTGCTGTCGGCACAGACTCTGATGAAGGGCTCAAACTCAGGAACCTTGAGATCATAACCCAAGACGAAATCAAGAGTCAGATGCTTAACTGACTAAGCCATCCACGCATGCCAACAATCCTTCTCTTTTATAATGTAGTCTATGGTGTCCTTCAAATTTCAACTCACTAAAGTATCTTTGAAATGCCCCCTATATTGGGGCTCCAAGTTTAGCAGTCAGTTTCTACTCCTCAAAATGCAATGAAAATTTGATTTGTATGAGCTATTTTCTATTATGAATAGTAAAACATAGGAAAAGCTACCTTTACAACATTTTCAGCTTACAGGAGTACTGTTTAAGAAAGTATTTATTTATGCCTTTTAGTATAAAAATTGAACCTCTAGGAAATCCTGAAATAGTAAATAATTCTTTAGGATATGAGTCTTTAGTAAGTTTTCTTGAGGCTTTTTAGTTATTAGAAAATCACAGTTTTCATTTTCTAATATATTGGTGGTTAAAGACTCTGATTTCTTATTAGGTTGATTTTATTCTGTCGTACTTAAAAAAATATGAACTAGAGCCCTTGCTCATGTTCAGTAGTGTTCCCCTGTTTCGTGAGAGAATGAATAGAGTTCACCACATTGTGTTTTTCTGAAAAGAATCGAAGTATTTATGTTTGAATCACATGATTGTCTTGGTTTGTTCTTACTTTTCCTTTAAGACAGTGTCTATGTTTTTCATGGGGGCTCAGAGGAGTCCAAATCTGATTTGAGTGCCAGAGACCAGCACAAAAACAGAATTGATCTCCAAACTCTGTCCCTTTGAGGAGACATCTAGAACTGTATTTCTTGTCAAGACAGACTAATCTGTGATGTTGTTTGTCACAGACTGAGTCTGGAGTTCTTCCTTGTCCAGCAAGAGAGTGGATGCAGAATTGAATATGAGAGAGGCTAATGTCCAGGAGGAGATGAGAGCCCTGAACAAGGGTTTCATGTCTGTATTTTTTTAGCTCACAAGATATTACCGACATGGTGAACATGAGGAAAACAAGATCTTACACATGTGAACATGAAGAAAACAACCAGACAGTAACCATTAACTTGTATGTGTAAGAAGCAAAGGGTCTGGGGGACAAGTGGAGTTTGTGATCAAGGTACATTGATACCCGATGGAAAGTAATTTCCTGCAAGTGATATAACAGGTTACTCATGATCCCAGTACAATATCTCACTAGCTTGTCTTGGGCGCTTTCACCCATGGTGGCAGCTTTGCACCCCAAGCTTTTTTTCCTAATCCATTTATGTAAGTAGAACCTATTTCCCCACAGTTGTTGATGGTTAATATTGAGAATGTTTATGATAACATGTACAATTCCTTAAAAGGATTGAGGCTTTAAGTTTTATGTCTCAAAATTATGAGTGAATGAATGGAATAATTCTCTATGGACTGTTGAACACCATCTTCAGACATACTTCTACTTTAGTAAAGATGTCATGGAATCTCTATCTATATGTATGGAGAATTTATACTATGATTCTAGTACCTTGTATTTCCATATTTTCTAATTTAGATGATACTAGAAACACGATAAATGGACCTTTAATACTAGAATTTCAGTAAACAAGAGGAAGAAAGTAACTTTTATAAGTAATTTACATTAAAAGGGTTCTGTCCTATTCTGATGCATTTTCTAGGTAGGTTATATATTATTCTATTCTAAAGATCTTTCGGGGACTAGTTATGACAAGTAATTTTCAGTGATTTAATTTCCATTCGACTCTGGTCTGTAGTTTTGTCCATACTATGAGTTTACTATTCTGTGAAATAATTTACATTTTATTTTATACATAATATTTTTAATTTATGTAAATTCAAAAGGACAAAGTTTTATGAAGTTAGAGTCCTTATTTATTCCTTCCAGTTTACATATAGAAATAATATCTAATAAATTATTTACAGGTTCTGTTTTCAATTTCTCTATAATCTTTTTGATTTTATGGGATTATGTATTTCATAGATTTTACATTGCAGTCTGTCAGTTTTTCCATTCATACTTAAAAAAATTTTTTTTATTGTAGTCAGAACATTTAACATAAGATAAACTCTCTAACAGATTTTTAGGTGTATACTACAATATTGTTAACCACAGGGCAGATCTGTAGAACTTACTGCTCTTGTATTACTGAAACTTTATTCCCAAGGCTATGCCTTTTTAAACTTGAATCCATATTACTAAATTACAGAAGAGAATGAATAATTTCATCTCTATATGAGAAAAAGGATCCAATGTTTTGTTTCTGATAGGGATCATTGGACACTATAAAAATGTGTTTGATTTCTTAAAGAACACTACCTGAAGACATTACATATAGTTTGGTGTATTTAACTTTCCTTAGACATTTCTCTGAAGAGATCAGCTCTTCTATAGTGAGACCTTGTGAGTGCTGCCAATATTCAATTTATAGGGCTGCTTCTCACCCCTATGATATAACAACTTAAAGTAATTTAATTTGAGAGATGTGTTCTCAGAGTCTTCCCTAATTCTAAATATAGAGTATATGTACAACTGCCTTGTTTCTCTTAACCACTCATTTGATAATTCCAAAGGAAAAAAGTATTAAGTGGGTCTGGTATGAAATGTTCTTTGTAATTTGAACAAGGGTCTGATCTCATGTTTCCTGGAGAAAAAAATTTCTCATAAATTTTGAAATGATTTTGTTATTTGTACAAGAATTTACTTCAGCACTTCATTATTTTCCTGTTTTTGCCCTTGATAATTCTTGAGTCATAATACCTAAATTACATTTACTTTTACCTATCTTAGTATCAAAGGTGTGAGGATTTTGTGGGTTAACTTTTGGATATGTTCCCTTCAGTCCATCTTTTACTTTAATTTTTAAAAAATTTTTTAAAATTTTGAAAAATTTTTTAATGTTTACTTTTGAGAGAGAGCATGAATGGTGGAGGGTCACAGAGAGGGGGGAAATACAGAATCCAAAACAGGCTCCAGGCTCTGAGCTGTCCGCGCAGAGCCCAACGCAGGGCTTGAACTCATGAACTGAACCATAAGATCATGACCTGAGCTGAAGTCGGTCACTTAACCGACTGAGCCACCCAGGCACCCTTCCCATCACTCTATCTTAATAGTAATTGCTCTCACCAACAAAAATGGTTTATTTAAAACTTTTCAACTTATTTTATTTGAGCTACTCCATTCCCCAATTTGATCTGTTTCCTTTGTCATTGTTTGTATTCAATGGTAGGGTTGGTTTTCTTGGTTTGGCATAGTTGGGTTGACTATGACACTATTTTTACATATTGTAAGTTTGAGTATATTTTTCAAAATCACACTTTATGATAGAGAAGAAGCCTTCTAGTATTGATGGCACTAATGCCAAAAAGTCAGCTATTAGACCAACCATTGATTTACTTGTGAACTATTATGTATCATAGTATAGATGTTTCTCTTTATTTTTAGTGTAAAGTGTCAAAAATCATTCCAGCCACCCTGTTAAAAATTAGGGTAAACAATTATCTAATTATTTATTCCATTTATTTTCCCAGCAGAATTAATCAAGACATTTAAAAAAATCTATTTTTATTTAACTTAAAGTAAGGCCTAGAATTCCTGATATTCTTTACCCTTTCAGATCTAAGGATAATTGACAACTGGTTCCATACCACCTGGTATAGAATTGGTCCACAGTAGGACGGAGAGGAAAATAATCTAAAATTCTACCACTGATGATACAGATATAAAATAGGTTTTGTGTGGCAGTCATTGTGAAGGATTAATGAAGTTAATTGAGGTTTAAAATTAAGATGAATTTCTTTAAAATTAATGACTTCCAGTTTCTGGTCAAAAATCTTAGTATATTAAAAAAAAGATGATCTTTGGGACTAAACCTTTTGGAAACTTTCTCAGAGTTTTAATCTACTTTGGGAAAATAGCTTGTAATAGCGTGATGGGTTACATAATAGTTTTTTTACTACCCTTTCAAAGATTATTTTAATGGCAGTGATGATAGGGCGTGTTGAGTGCTTTTGATAAAGCTCTCTTCCAAATATTTTCTGTGTATGATCCTGTTTAGTTACCATAACAACTCTGTGAGGTGTAGGTTCTATTACTAAGGACCACTTCATAGATAAGGAAAGTGAAGTACAAAGATGTGAAAACTTTTCTAAGGTTCTAGACCTAGTCCTTGACAAAGTCAGTATTTGAACTCAAACAGTCCGGCTCCAGAGCCTCTCCTACAATATACAGCTTGGAATGAACATTATTAGCATATTCTGCTAAGGGAATATCAAACAGTGTATACTTTTTGAGCATTTATTGCAAAAGGGGTTGTTACAGGTACTCATAAGGTTCATATTCTCACAGATCAACTCACAGAGAAATAAGATAAATTTTTACCAAGGTCATAATTAGCACAAAAGATACAGAAAAGTTCTTCAATAACTTAACGTCAATCTGAACTTAGAATACTTTCTTTGAGAGGAGATAATTTTGTTTTTAAATATCACATTTAGGTTATTCTTTTGATTGCCCTAGGAGTATAACTGTAGATGATAACAAATTGTATTATTGTTTTTATTTTTGAGTGGTATGAGCAAATTGTGCTAATTTAAGTTTCTTTCTCATCTGTTATAAAATACAGGAAAATCTAATACTACCTTGATGTATTTACATG
Source organism: Felis catus (assembly GCF_018350175.1). Taxonomy (NCBI): domain Eukaryota; kingdom Metazoa; phylum Chordata; class Mammalia; order Carnivora; family Felidae; genus Felis; species Felis catus. The sequence continues at coordinate 4,770,029 of NC_058377.1, read as the reverse complement.
ATATCCTTAAAGTCTTTTTTTTTATTTTTTTTATTTTTTTCCTTAAAACCTTAAGTCTATCATCCCCCTCCCTGTTTTATTCGGTAGAGTTCTGATATATTGTTACCCCCTCCCCCATTTCACATTTTAGTAGTTACTAAAATAAAAATTTTTTTAGATGTTGCTTCCCAGTGCATCTTTTTTGACATATGTTTTTTAGAAAGTTTCAAAAAGTTTGCATTTTCTGCCCATAGTTAATGTCCTCTTTACAATGGCATGTTTAGGCAAATGTGGCTTTGGGACCTCAAAAGTGCTGGCCTGGGACTACATCTGACCCAGTCACATATGTATGACCAGGCATCATACCTTGTCCTTTAGCTTCACGTGTGAGTCAGGCATGTCGACTTCCATTCGTGACTCCATCCCCAACCTTGAGCCCCTGTCTGGCATGTCACGGGCACTCAGGAAATGTTTGCTGAGGGAGTGATTGAACAATTTTGTAATTCACTCTGTATTGTTAAGGCCAAAGTGTGAGGATACATGTGATGGCATTTTGTAAAGTACTGTTGGATTGGGAGGTACTTTTAGATAAAACCAATTCACTCTTTAACTAGTGGTCATATTTAAACTTTCACTGTTAACATAAAATAATTGGATTAATTAGACAATACTTCTCTAATTTACTTGCCATCACAATATGCCTGGCATAAAATGAAAGGGGGAAAAAAAGGATTACAAGTAAAATCTTAAGATATTCAGTTTCAATCATTGCCTAAAACATAAATAATTCAAACTTATTATATATTTCCCCTACTTTATCTAACATGTTTCTACAATGAATATTCAGAATTTTGACCTTAAGTCCCTCGTCATTTGTCTTTGCCTTCTTTCCTTTCCATTACTGCCTGCATCTCTTCAGTCGTGGTTCAGCACAAGACCATTAAGTGAACACTTACTTCATTTCAAGCCTTTGGAAGTACATATCTGAATAAGACACATTTCCAGCCCTTAAAGACTCTTACCACTCATTACTCATATTGCATATATTTTTTAATTGTTGTCCATTTCTGTGTGTCTGTCTCTCTCCTTGAATCATGAGTTTAAGAACACAAACTCTATCTTACACACCTGCATTTCTTTAGAACCCCATACAGTGCCTGGCCTAAAATGGGCCCTCAGTCATTGATCAAGTGAATAAGCTCACAGAGAGTTTATCCTTTATTAGAAAGGCCCATGTAAAACCATTTCATGCGTAAGCCTCAATTCAAATTCTTCTTTCAGCTCATCAACTCGCAGTAAGAGGGCAGGTCTTTGTTATCACTATTTTATAGTTGAAGAAACAGAGGGCTGATGATAGAAATGATGTACCACATGCTGTGCTAATCCCAGACTCATTTTCATGAAGAAAGCAACCTATGCAAAAGCTAATTGTTAAGAGTGTAGAGAGTTCAGCACTTTTCAAACTTTTATGGAATAAATATGTTTTTGGAGATGCACTGATGGGCACCTGATGACAAGATCCTAACTGGAAAAAGAAATGAGCATCTTTCTTAAATTCAGTAACTTGATTAATTCTTGAGAATGTACTGTGTACTAATCAGCGGGTTGGGCTTGACGTTAAAGACACAGTGATGAATAAGCCATCTGTTGTTAGTGAGTTTCCACCCCTGGAGAAGGGCAAGACCAAATTCAGTGTGGCAAATAGCCAATACATTGTGGTAATCCTTAAATGGAAGGGGTTGGTTTGTTCTTGGCTTGTCTCCTTGGTGACTGTTTATCAAGTTCTTACTATGATCAAGGCCTTGGCCTAAATTGTTCCAACAGCCCTGTAAGGTCAAACCACTATTCCCATTTTACAGATAAGAAAATTAATTGTGTGAATATTATTTTGTAAGCTCATCAAAGACGAGATAACATGTAGAGGAATTGGAGGAGGCAATTGAGAATAGAAGGATGACATGATTATACTGGTCAGGAAAGACCCCTGGAAGTTACTGAAAGCATATTCTTAATAAAAGAGTGGCAGTTTTACACCAGAATTGTTCTAGTCTTTTAATGATCTTTGAAGCCACGTTTGGATTGCATTTTGTCTTGAGGATCACATTTCTGGCACGAATCCCTGGGAATATGAGGAAATGGCATCTTAGAATGTTCCAGTTGGCTGTAAATGTGGGAACATCTGAGGGATTTTTCTGGTCAGGTCCAGTAGGAACAGAAGTCATAATGCAAGTTCGAGTCTTGGAGCATTTCAGGATATGGGTAATTGAGTTCAGTGAACATGGAAATAATGATGAGAAATCCATAAACAAGGTTTAAAAATAGGTGACTTCCATGCCCTGTCCCTGGCTTTTCCCATGGTGTCACATAATCACATTACAAGGCACATGGACTATGTAAGACAGGGTATATCACAGTTGGCCTTATAACATGATACTTTACTGGCTTTAGGACATGTTACATGTATTGAATCGATTATAAAATATGAAAAGAAAAATAAAAATTAGGTTCATCATAGGATTCTGAATATAAGGTACATTTCAGAAAAGTGGAGGCTCCATTGTTTTTTATTACTAGAATGTCATTGTGTTTGGTAGTTAATGAAGCACTGAAGTGTCATTATTTGAGCGTAATCGCAATAAGGACAGTCTGAATAAGAGAACTCATTAAATAGATATATTTTTAAAAAAGAAATGGAATTTTCTTATGCTCAACTTTATTTGGTGTTTGAAAGAAACCACCAGGTTAATGTTCTGCTAGTGAGAGGCATCTTGCAGGACTGTTGGAGCGGCTATAAAAGAGTCCTGTGTAATTATATTATACAAATGGCAAACAATTGGAAATATTTAGGCCATTAAACAGGGTTGAGTTCCTTTTAACAGATTAAAATTGCCCCGAAATAGTAATCCTGTTTATAGTTTTAATGTGATTTAATAAACTTACACTTCACCCACACTCAATGATATATATTTTAAATTTTGAATTGGTGCAATGTGGTTTAATGACTTTTTGATTTTATTTCCCAGTGATAGAAATATAGCATTTACTCTGCATTTTTCCATGGTAATTAATCCAGTTCCACTCTAATCCCTCTAATCCTGGGTTGATCTGTCTGTCTTGAGTTTCTCTTCTTGTCCTGGGTAAATATGGAACAGCCTGACCTATTCTCAAGTTACCTGTTGAAAGATTATGAAACTAGGTGTAACTGCAACTCATTGGGGGGGGGGGATTAATTAAGAATTGTTGATTTTTTAAGTTCTTGCTTGTGTGGTATGATTTTAAGAAGTTGCATCCTCCAGTGTGCTCACCAATGGACAGGCTCTCATTTTGCCACTTGGTCCTTAAATGAATGCCATAGTCTACATGTGTTCTGGCCTGGAAGGATTGGTAGTATTTGAGGTGGAAATGAGGCTTCTTCCATTAATGAAGCTAGTGATTTTTCTTTCTCCCTGTCCCCACCCTGTCCCAGGAAACAGGTGCTTTGGATTGGTAGTCACTTTCATTGCCCAGATCATTTTGTAGCAAATTGTTTCAAATAAGGTCTTCTGTCTGCCTTTGAATTTTGTTTTTGTGTAAATTATTTTTCACTGTTCAATCTCATCATCTTAGTTTTAGGTCATTGCTCTAGTTATTGGGATATTTTTGCAGACTGATTCTGTCATTAGTGTATTATGAATTCCTTCTGGAAGGCTGTGTTTTAGCATGTCTTCAAGAAGAGAAGGGAAATGGGGGAAGACACAATAAGGAAATTCTATTAAAAACCTATCAAGTGATGGCATTATAAAGGTTGTAACAAAAAATTTTGGTATTTTATAGTGTTTACTTCCCATTTCCAACACGGTAAAAATCTCCATTCATATTTGCATGCGCTCTAAGAGGTAATTACTAACAATGCATCACAATTACATGATACATCTTTTCATAGTACACACAACATCATTACTAAATATTTTTTCTTCCTACCAAGGTAACATACTTTCCCTACTTCAATTATTTATCAATATTTTTAAGTGAATTTAGTAAATGCACTTATGTGATTGTAACCATGATTGACAGTTGAAAGCTCTGTTCTATATTAGTGATGGATTTAACAGTGCTTTTAGTTTTCTTCAAAAAATGCTCATAAATTGTCAGTATTAAGCAAGAGAGCTACCTTTTTCTCTATAGTCTCTGGTTACATACTCTTGAATTATTACTATTTATTATTATTACTATTGTCTCCTGTAATTTAGTCCCTAGGGCTTTAATGTCTGTTTCTGTGGTCTCTGAAGTTCCAGGAAAAGGTTTAAACCAAGAAACTGTATTGGATTATGCTCTACCTCCTCCAGCCACATAGTGGTAAACTGGTAGCTATTTTTCAATATTCATTATCGCCTCCTCTATGAAACTTTTCCTGACTCAGGTAAAACTAAACAAACACTCCATCTTAAAGTCCCCATATTTCCTACAGAGTACCAATGTAATACTTGATTACATTCCTTAAGTATTCTTGTTATAAAGCAGAGTATAAACATTCTCACGTCTGTTTATGTATAAATTGTCCAGTGTCCCTTCACCCAGTGATGAGTTATGTCATAGTCCTCTTTTTATGTCAGTACAAACCCCAGTATCGGTTGCAGCATAAGCACTCAATAAATGTCATCAAATGAGAAGACATGAGTGGATGAAATCTGCCTTTGGTCCTTCCCCTGCTCTCCAGTCTCTGTTCTAGAGCCCTGGTCACTTTGACTTATTCCTGGTCTACAAGTTTCCCATGTTTCACCACTTTTTAATTCAATTTTACCTCATTTTCCAATAGGAGAAAAATTTATTCTCTCTTTTTCTTGATAAATGTGAATCAAAAAGAATAAAGTAATCCTTGTGCCACTATATATATATATTTTTTTGTTAATAAAAATGTTTTTTCTTTTTCTCTTGAAAAGTTTACATTTGCTTTAAAATGTTACTGGATCAATAAAGTTGGCTAAGAGATATTTGTGGACCTGTGTACACCAGATGCCCCTGGATGGGTCATTTCTTTAGACCTACCTCTTTTAGCAAGGATGGTTGGTTATGGAAAGTATTTTTTAATACTTAATAAAGGAATTTTTCACCTTTAAAATAATGTAAACCTCTTAAACTTTGAACAATAAGCATGCTGTACACTTGTTATTTTAAGGAAGGTTTTTAGTTTTCAGGAGAAAATAGGGACTTGTCAGGAGTGGACAGAATAAGGGGGGAACAGAATAGCCAGCTGGCAGAATGCACATGGTGAGAAACTGTGTGAGTGACCTTCTAAAGCACACATTTTCCCAATAGGCTGGACAGGCACTTGGCTGGGAGAAAGGATCCCCAACATGTAGCAGATTTTTGCAGATAGATGTAAAAGTGGTATTTGAACAAGTTCAGCAGCCTGTGGTGAACAGGTGCAACAAACAGGCAATTTTCAGGGAGCCATGAGGACTCAGCCTGAGGCACTATGGGAATGGTCACCAGAGGAGGTTTATGAGTAACCAGTGAAAGTGTGAGCCTTCTCTTCTGCCCAGGACAATCAGCAGCTGTTTGTTTGAGTCAACTTTGTAACAAGAGGTAGGTAAGTGGAAGGCTGTGACATAAATAGAAAGGAAAGGGATGGAGGGAATGAAATCCCATTAAAGCACTGCCCCCTGCCAGGTCTTTAATTCATTCAATATGTACTAAATAAATCCTCTGGGTCAAGGAATGGTAGATATACAAAATGTGACTAATTCTTAAAACATTGCTATGAGGTTTGAAATTTTTTTCTTGGTGAACAAGGAAATTGGAACTCAAGAAACTAATGTCCTTTGTTCAGGCTTCTGAAAACAGTAAACTGTAGAATTAGGTATTAGTGCCCTTCTGCTGAAACCCTCACTCAAAATTGCAGGATTTATAGGCACTAAACTTATAAGGAATCCTTCTTTAAACTCTAGATGGGAGACGTACTAACAACATGTGTGCTTTACCTTTGAAAGCCAGGAAGGCAGCCAAATAGAGTCCTGGCTTGGAAGACTCAGAAGTGCTCATGTTCATCATAAGATCCAGAAATACCACCACAAAAGGGAAAAAAAATGAATAGGTGAACCAGCACACAGAATGAAATCCGAAACAAGTTACATCCAGTTTTCCCTAGAACTCAAACTATGAAGCACTCTATAATCTCTTGATCATGAGGAATACTTCTTTAATATATTGTTGGATCTGGTTGGCTAGTATCTTGTTGAGTATTTTTGCATCCATGGTCATCAGAAAAATTGGTCTGTAGTTCTTCTTTTAAATGGGGTCCTTGTCTGGTTTTGGAATCAAAGTTATGCTGGCCTTGTAGAATGAGTTTGGTACCTTGCCTTCAATTTCTATTTTTTGGAAAAGCTTCAAGAGAATAGGTTTAACTTTTCTTTAAATATTTGGTATATTTCCCATGGAAAGCCATCTGGCCCTGGACTCTTGTTTGGGGGAGATTTTTTATTAATAATTCACTTTCTTTACTGGTAATGGGCCTGTTCAAATTTTCTATTTCCTCCTATGTCATTTTTGGTAGCTTATACGTTTTTAGGGATTTCTCCATTTCTTCCAGATTGCCCAATTAAATGACATATAATTGCTTGTAATATTCTCTTAAGACTGTTTTTTATTTCTGCAGTGTTCATTGTGATCTCTCCTCTTTCATTCTTAATTTTATTTATTTGGACCCTTTCTTTTTTGTTGTGATCAGTCTGGCTAGGGGTTTATCAATTTTGTTACTTCTTTCAAAGAACCAGCTCCTGGTTTCATTGATCTGTTCTATTGTTTTCTTGATTTTGATATCATTGGTTCCTCCTGTAATCTTTACTATTTCCATTTTTATGCTTGTTTTGGCCTGTATTTTCTGTTCTGTCTCTAACTCTTTAAGGTGTAAGGTTAGACTGTGTATTTGAGACCTTTCTTCTTTCTTTAGGCAGGCCTGGATTGCTATATACTTCCCTCTTATGAGCACCTTTGCAGCATCCCAGAGGATTGGGGCTGTCATGTTATCATTTTCATTGGCTTCCATGTACTTTTTAATTTGCTCTTTAATTTCTTGGTTAGCCCATTTGTTCTTTAGTAGGATGTTATTTAATCAAAGTTTTTGTGGTCTTTCAAAATTTTATCTTGTGGTTTATTTTGAGATTCATAGCACTGTGATCTGAAATTATGCATGGTATGATCTTGATCTTTTTGTACTTGTTGAGGGCTGACTTGTGACCCAGTGTGTGTTCTATTCTAGAGAATGTTCCATGTGCACTCAAGAAGAATGTGTATTCTTCTGCTTTAGGAAGAAATGTTCTGAATATATCTGTTAAATCCATCTGGTCCAGTGTGTCATTCAAAGCCATTGTTACCAGTTGATTTTCTACTTAGATGATTGGTCCACTGCTCTAAGTGGGGTGTTGAAGTCCCTTACTATTATGGTATTATTATCAAGGAGTTTCTTACGTTTGTGGTTAATTGATTTATGTATTTGGGTGCTATCACATTGGGGGCATAAATGTTTACATTTGTTAGCTCTACTTGGTGGGCAGAGCCCTTAGTTATGATATAATGCCTTTCTTCATCTCTTCTTACAGTGTTTATTTTAAAATATAGTTTGTCTGATATCAGTATGGCTACTCTGGCTTTCTTTCAGCAACCATTAGCATGATAGATCATTCTCCATCCCCTTACTTGCTTTCTTAAAAAAAAAAAGGTTTATTTATTCTTGAGAAAGAGAGAGAGAGAACATGAGCCAGGGAGGGGCAGAGAGAGAAAGGGAGACACAGAATCCAAAGCAGGCTCCAGGCTCTGAGCTGTCAGCACAGACCCCAATGCAGGTCTCGAACTTGTGAACTGCGAGATCATGACCTGAGCTGAAGTCAGACACTCAACAGACTGAACCACCCAGGCGCCAATCCTCCCCTTACTTTCAATCTGAGGTGTCTTTAGGTCTAAAATGGGTGTCTTGTAAACAGCATATAAATGGATCTTGTTTTCATATCCATTCTCATACCCTACATCTTTTGATTGGAGCATTTAATCCATTGACATTTCGAGTGAGTACTGAAAGATATGAATTTAGTGCCGTTGGGTTGCCTGTAGAGTTGGACTTTCTGGTGCTGTTCTCTGGTCCCTTCTAGTCTTTTTTGCTTTTGGTCTTTTTTGTCTTGTTCCATCTTTTCTCCCCTCGGGGAGTCCCCAGTAACAGTTCCTGCAAGGCCAGTTTAGTGGTCACAAACTTCTTTAGTTTTTATTTGTCTGGGAAACACTTTATTTCTCCTTTATTTTTAATGACAACCTTGCAGGATAAAGAGTTCTTGGCTGCATATTTCTCTGATTCAGCACATTGAATATATTCTGCCACTCCTTTCTGGCCTGCCAGGCTTCTGTGTATAGGTCTGATGCCAACCTGATCTGTCTTCACTGGTAGGTTAAGGACTTTTTTCCTTGCTTCTTTCATAATTCTTTCCTTTTCTATGTATTTTTTTTAAATTTGACTGTGATATGCCTTGTTGATGGTCGGTCTTTGTTGAATCTAATGGGAGTACTCTGTGCTTCTTTGATTTTGATGTCTCTGTCCTTCCCCAGATTAGGAAAATTTTCCATTATAATTTGCTTACATAAACCTTCTGCAGCTTTTTCTCTCTCTTCATCTTGTGGGACTCCTATTTTTCAGATGTATGCACATGCATGGGAGAGGTGAAAATGGCATCACCCAGCTTCCTAGTTTCTGGCACAGGAACTCTGTGTTCTCACCCAACCACATTTAAGCACCCCTCCTTTGTCTGAGTCTTCTGTCCACTCTCTGCTTCTACATTGTCTGTGTCCAAGTTGTCAGCCTGCCTGTCAGCACCTCCCTCTTGAATTTTATTTCAGATGGGGCTGTGTTTCCAAACCCCTCACTTCTGAGAACTCTGCAGTTTGGACCTGCTCCAACCATCTGGGGAAGTCTTGTTGAGCAATGGCCAGGTGCCTGCTTGCCCCAGAAAATGTTCATGCTATCCTTGCAGTGGCAAAGTTTCAGAGATCATGGCACATCACAACACATCACTGGTACCAGGTTTCACCATACTCTGACATTTTTGTTCTAATACCAGCAAACATGGCTGCTCTCTGGGGTCTGCTGGGACCTTTGCCTGTGGAGAGGCTGTATGGCCTCTACCAAGTGCCCTCCAAGCAGGGGAACCACTTCTCCCCATGTGGCCTACAGACCCCTCAGACCTCATTTTCTGCTCCTGGGGATTCATTCTTCCTACCAGGTATTGGGCTCTGGAATTTCCAACTCTGTGCTCCCCTGTTTTTATAGAGTCATAATAGTATTGAAACCCTCTCTTTTCTCCCCATCAGTTATTTTGAGGAACAGATTTCTTGTTCAGTCCCTCGTGAGTGTTTCCACTCTTTCTCTTTCTCTTCAGCTGCTTTTGGGAGAGTGTTTTTCCTATACTCCTCAAGTGCACCACACTCTCCTCTAGTTTCTCTGTCCTCTCTCCCCCAAAACAGCTCCCTACCCTCTATGGTTTCACTGTCCCCCACTTCACCTCTCTGCACTCATACCTGCCAAATTCCGTAGCTAAAATCATGCACATTGTTGTGTTAATAACCAGATCAATTTCCTAGGTGTGCATAATGGTTTTGTGCTGACCTAGCTGCATTTCAAGGATGAGAGAAGCCAGAATCTCCATGCTGTTCTGCCATCTTGGCCCCACCCAGAGAAGTTTGTCTGTTTCTCTAAATCTTGTTCAGGGTGTTCCCAGTGGGTGAGTTTCATGGAATATTTGGCCTACCTCTCAGCAACAAGCATGTAAACCTACTGATAAAAATCTGAGAAACCAGGTTGGTAAGTTGGAATAAATATGTTAAATTCTTCAGCAAACATATAGGGGTCCTCAGTCACTTTAGGAAATGCTTTAACTCTACTTTGAAATTCAGCTTTAGTCTTACGCACATAAAATACTTGGGGTCTGTTTATTTTGATGAATTCCCAATAGTTTATTTTTGCTTTTGATTCCTTTACCTTAGGAGACATATCCAGAAATATGTTGCTGTAACAGATGTCAGAAAAATTATTGACTGTGTTTAATTCTAGGATTTTGTTTGGATTTAGGGCTGTAAGCAATTTTGAGTTTATTTTTTGTGTATAGTGTTAAAAGTAGTCCAGTTTAATTATTTTATATGTAGCTGTCTACTTTTCCCAGCAGAATATATTGAAAAGACTATCCTTTCCCTATTGTATATCCTTGTCTCCTTTGTCATAGATTAATTGATCATCTACATGTGGGTTTATTTCTAGGGTCTCTATTCTGTTCCATTGATCTATGTGTCTGTTTTTCATCTAGTGCCATGCTGTTTTGATTACTACACCCTTATAGTATATTTTCAAATCTGGGATTGTGCTGTCGCCAGCTTTGTTCTTCTTTCTCATTATTGCTTTGGCTATTTGAGTTCTTCATTGGTTCCATACATATTTTTGGATTATCCTAGTTTTGCAAAAAAAAAAATGCTTTTGTTATTAAGATAGGGATTGCATTGAATCTGTAGATTGCTTTGGGTAATATGGACATCACAACAATGCTCATTATTCCAATCCATCAGCCGGGAGCATCATTCCATTTGTGTTATCTTCAGTTTCATCACTGTTTTATAATTTTCAGAACACAGGTCTTTCACCTCTCATAAAGAGCTTTTGCACAGCAAAGAATATCATCAACAAAACAAAACCTACTGAATGGGAGAAGGTATTTGCAAATGAAATATCTGATAGGAGTTACTATCTAAAATACAAAAAGAACTCCTACAACTCAACACCAAAAATACAATCCAATTAAGAAATGGACAGAGGAAGTAATATAGATGGCCAACAGACACATGAAAAGATAAGATGCTCAACATCACTCATCATCAGGGAAATGCAAATCCAAACTGCAATGTGATATCACCTCATGCCTGTTAGAATGGCTAAAATCAAGAACACAAAAACCAAGTGTTGGTGAGGATGTGGAGAAAGAAGAACCTTGTGCACTGTTGTTGGGAATATAAATTGGTACAGCCACTGGGGAAAACAGTATGGTATTTACACAAAAAATTAAAAATAGAAATACCATATGGCCCAATAGTGCCACTATTGATATTTACCCAGGGAAAAGGAAAACACTAACTGGAAAAGATACACACACCCTTATGTTTATTGCAGCACTGTTTACAATAGCCAAGATATGGGAGCAACCTTAGTGCCCATTAGTAGATGAATGGATAAGGAAAAAGTGGCATACATATATGATGGAATATCATACAGCTTTGAAAAGTGCGAGATCATGACATTTGAGACAACATGAAAGGACCCAGAGAGCATTATACTAAGTGAAATAAGTCACTTATTTGTCCTGAGAAGGACAAATACCATATGATTGCACTCATAAATGGAATCTAAAAAAAATTAATAAGAAAACAAGCAGAATCAGAACTATAAATACAGAGAATAAAATGATGATTGCCAGATGGCCAGGGGGTACACAAAATGGGAGAAGGGGAGAGGGAGATATAGCCTCCAGTTGTGAATTGAGTAAGTCACGGGAATAAAAAGCAGAGCATAAGGACTACAGTCAAAGATACTGTAATAGTGATGTAATGGGATAGGTGGTATCTCTCTGGTATCTATCTGGTATGGGATATGGGAATGTGGGAGAGGGCTTCTCAAAACAAAGGAAGGCAGTATGGCCCAATGAACTCCCATACACGTATGAATAGCTCTGACATAACTCTTATACCCTGCTGCACTCAGGGCTCTGTTTTTCAGGTACAAGCCCACTGAGCCTGTGCAAGCACAACAAATAAAGTTGCTTCCTGGACAAAGAAAGCCTCAATATCCTGTCTCTCTGTGCGAGAATCCTGCTATATTTCTCGGGGGCTTGCTTCCAGGATTCGGGGATGGTGCATTCACACTTCGTTTATCACTGGGGTATGAACCTCGGAGCACCAGGGGAAGTGACCTCACCTGGTGCCAGCAGACCACTTGATTCATAGGAGACTAGCCCCTCCCGACGCACTGGGACAAGGGCCCCAGATGCACAACAGAATCAGTGAGGCTCAGGAACCAGCTCAGGGAGCACCAGTGGTCAGACTGGTAAAACCCAGGTTCATTTTGGTAGACCTGCCCCTAAGAGACAGAAGGGGAGCCTGATCACCTCCCAGAGTTACCTGAGTAGTTCCATAAGGAATAAGAAGTGAAGCCACAACTCTAAGGTGCTGGGCACTGAGCAGCAGGTTGGAGTCACTCTATGACTGTGTGTGAATGATACAGACAATGGAAAGGTTCTGACCTGACCAAGGGACTCAAGCGAGTGTTGAATCCCAATCTACGATTCCATGGTGAGTGACTTCATACAGCTTAGGGCGGTGTCAGACTTCCCTGGGAGTCTTATCCAGGTCAGGGCTTGATATTGGACCTGCCAATGCTAAGAGGAGCCTGAAATATCTCCTGGAGGATGGAGATTCCTGGCCTCCTGAGGGAGACATTCAGTCAGTACTATCTTAAAGTTAGATCTATATTGTAAAAGAGAGGGTAAATGGTTAAAATTTTCTCATGTAAGAGTTGTAAGTTAGGTGCCAAACTTCTGGCCCTTAACAGGACCAGGGAAAGCAAGTTCTTGCAGGCTTGCCCTCTGAGGGCTCTTCTCAGGAAAAGCCACCTAATAGACCCTCATGCCCTCCTTATCCAGGATTATCAGAGATGAAAAGTCATCCCCTCAAAAGAAAGGCACATTCAATGTATCTATTGACTGAAATGCTTCATGGTGAATTTGATCCCATGAAGGTTCCATTTTCCTTGCAAGGTTCTAAGCAAATAAAAAGTACCTGGAAAAATTTGCAGACAACCCAGATCAATATATAGAAGTATTCCAAAGCCTAACCCAGATTGCTGGGAAACAACAACAATACAGGCCATCCCTAACAAAGGGGACTCTAACACTCTTTCTCTGTTTTTCCTAATACATTACAGCGATTCTAACTGTATGTGGGGGCTTCTCCCTCGTTCATTTCCTGGGTCAATGATTATGATGATTAGAGCCAACTGTCTCTAGTTAGTCTTCCTTGGGATGGATACTTTAAGGAATATTTTCAAGCAGCTACTAAAACTCCTTTTGTTTCAGGGAAGATCCCTGTCTTCTCTAGCCTGGCATGGACTGCCTAATTCTACTTGTTAGTGGACAAAATCTGACGTCTGCTCATCTGTCCAAGTTGACAGGCTTTAGGACCAGGAGACTTCTCTCTTTTCTCTCTGGGCTTTTATCTGCCTTCAGGCTTTTAGGCTGAATCTCACCTCTTCTGCCTTCCTCTCCCCCTCCTGTTTATGTATCACCTTGGGTAAGACCTGCAAAACTGGTTCCTATACCATGCTCAGTGCCTGGGGCACCATTGGCTCCTCCTCCCACCCTCTGATGTCAGGGAGCAAAGAGCACTCCCTTGGGACACCCACTTCAGATCTCCCTACCAGTGTCCCAGGTAAAAACTGACAATAGTGAACAAGTTGATTGTCTTTTAAGCGGATGCAAGAGAAACGTAATATTTAAACTAATGTAAGTTTATTGGTTTAATTAAAAATAGAGTCATTGGCATTAAATAGAAAACTTTTTATTCTATCCAGGTTTACTAAAGGTCAAATAAGCTCATGCTGTCTCTGTTGCAATTTGCTAGCAAAAAGATGACTTAAAATGATGGTTAATTCTTTCTCAAAGTTTTCGTGGGTAATTGTTAAGATAGCTTTCAAAGTCTTTGGTAACCTGAAACTTGTAAGTTTTGCTTGGATGATAAATTGAAATTGAATTCATTGGACATCTAGGTCTTTTCCAAATGAGATAATGTACCACAGCATCGATTGCTAAACATAGGTTTGTGCTTTTGACTTCTTATTGCACAGAAACAAAGGATATTTGCATCTTTTGGAAAAAATGATTTTGCTTAATTGATAAATTTGCCATCTAAAGAATTCTGCTGTAACCATTCACAATTGGTTACTGCTGAGTTTTCACTGGAGACTAAGGTTTCTAAGAGTTAAATTCTGCTAAATGCAATTAATACTGATAACAATAAGGAAATTTACTATATAGAAAAGTAGAAGATATGTAAGAAATATATAAACAATGGGAATACATTTTTGTTAAAGGTAAAAGAAAGTAATTTTGTCCAAAATGAGACTGGTTGTTTGGAGAAAAGGGGCTTAGGTCACAATCTGAAAACAAAGAAAAGCCTTGTAGAGGTTTGTGAAGGGAAATCTTTGGAAAGAAATTTTATATGTGGTCAGGACAGACTAAGGTTAAAAATAAATGGATTTTAAAAGTACACTGGTTTAAGATTAAAATTCTGCCCTACTCTGTTAAAAAGGCAAAGGTTTCTTGGATTGTTGGTATTCTTTTGATTTAAAAAAAAAAAAAGGTAAACGAAGGGTTTTTTTTTTTCCAATTTTGTCTGTCCAAAAACATGGGAAAAATATGATCTTAACCAAAAGGGTGGACAGCATGCTCTTTTGAGTTGTTTTACTCAAGCTTTGGTTGAAATTGCTCCTCCTTTGATCCAAAGGCTGGAGAGATGATGATGATGTCCTTGCTGCCAGACACCAAATGCTCCACATTTGTGTTGTTTTTCTTTAGCACAGGAATGGATGTCTGTGCCATTTAAGGGATAGATGACTATAATACATAAATGGCTCTTACTGGAATACATAGGAGTCATTTTGCTACACTTAGTCCAGTTTATGCCAATTTCTAATGCCTAGATACTCTAAAATGGATATCCACATAGCTGGAACATATTTCTGTGGGCACTGCTGAAAAAAGCAAGGAAATAGACCTCTACTTTGGCCCTTTTAGCCCTCTCAACAGCCAATTTTATCCTCACAAAAAATGGTTTTCATAAGCCTTTTAAAATATATTTGTAAAGATGATTACTGTTGGTCCAAAATAAAATTAGTGCATCCTTCTACAACCAGGCAAGTCTTGCTTGGTCACAGTCGATACCCCCAAAGTCCTGCAGGAGGAAAATGGAGGGATAGGAGAAATCAGGGAAGACAAGGTCACCTCTCAGAGGTGGAGTCAAGCCTGGATAAGAGTGACTGCTCCCAGCACCTCACGAGATTGGCAAAGCTTTTGGCTGCCAGTCGAATAGCCAGCCAAAATGCAGGGCCAGGAGATAAGGCTTCTTCTCCTGTCCAACTATCAGGGTCAGAACATGAGGATTCTCTTGGCCAGCTATAGAAAATTAAGATAAGGGATGCCTCTGCCTCCTTTACCTATAGATGGGCAACTCCCCAAACAAAGCCAATACTCATTTGGAATGCATTCTGAAACATTGGGATGATTTTGATCCATAAATTCTAAAAGAATAAAATAAAGACAGTTCAGTAATTATCAGGGGCTGGAGGTCCTATAGGGAATGTCCAGTTTCCTACTAGGACCCAGGTAATTATATCCCAAGATCCTAAATGGGACTGTGACCATCCCATTAAGAAATGGTATTGCCACCACTTCCAAGTTTGTGCTTTAGAGAAATTAAGGAGGTCTAAGGTTAAGCCCTTAAGTTATATTAAATTAGCCTCTACTTTACAGACACAAAATAGGAGCCTGAAGGCCTTCCTGGAGAGGTTGAGGGAGGCTCTCATTAAATATATGGCTATCTCTGCTGACACCCCTGAGGCTGAGATCATTTTAAAGGACAAATTTATTACTCAGTTGGCCCCAAATATTCAGAGGAAGCTGCAAAAATTGGCTGTTGGCCTGGAAGTGACCCAGGAGGAGCTCTTAGGAGCTGCCAATCAGGGACATTACAACGGAGATAAAAATGAAACAAAACAAAACAAACAAACAAACAAACAGGAAAGGAGCCTTAAGAAAAATCTGAGACCTTAATCATGGCCTTACACATTATGTCAGACAGAGGAAGATGGGCACCAGAGGCAGGGCCTGAGGTGTGGCCTGAACACGAGGTGGTTGTCTCCCTTCTGTAGACAGAGAAGGTGGGGGAAGGGAAGAAGAGGACTCAGAAGCCCCTTTTTGTCTTTTTAATCTATGCTTGCATCATTTAATTTGTAAGTTGTATTTAGAGAGATGTAATTTTTGATTCTTGATAGCATTTGGAAGCTTCAAATAGGCATCCCATTCAGTTTTGTCAATTTTAGGACCATGGTTGTCCAGTTTAGCTTTGAGAAAATTAGGTTGGAGATGGCCAAAAGCTCCCCATCATGGACATTGAAGTCCTACATTATTTCTGGTTAAGTCAGTCTATTTATTTATCAGTGTGCATACATAGAGGGACCATAGTTTTTAAACATCCAGAGTCCCAGTAGGTAGGATGCCCTCAAACCATTTTGATGTCTGGGATCCCACTTCTTAGAAGGTTTTCAGGGACATCCTGTTTCTAGAAGGAATCAGACCAAAGGCCAGCACAGTTCCAGAGAGAACAGTCGAGCCCCAAACAGATCACAGACTGAGGTTAGCACAGTTCCAACCGGCAGAGTTCCAATGGGAACAGCCCAGTTGCAAAGGGGAATAAGAACAAAGGTCTTCACAATTCCACCTGGCACCATTCCAACTGGAAAGGTCTGATTTTGAAAAAGACTCAGACTGGGGTGCCTGGGTGGCTCAGTCGGTTAAGCGTCTGGCTTCAGGTCAGGTCATGATCTCGCGGTTTGTGTGTTCAAGCCCCACATCCGGCTCTCTGCTGACAGCTCAGAGCCTGGAGCCTGCTTAGGATTCTGTGTCTCCTTCTCTCTCTGCCCCTCGCCCACTTGTGCTCTGTCTCTTTCTATCTGTCAAAAATAAATAAACATAAGATAAAACAATTTAAAAAAAAGAAAAGGACTCAGACTGAGGGCTAGCCCAGTTCCATTAGGAGCTGTCTAATTCAAAACAGAAATTAGACCAAAGGCTAGTGCAGTTCCTTTAGATTGAAGGCCAAATGAGTACCCCTGAGATACATTTTTTTTTTAATCATAAATAGTTCCCAAATCCTGGAGAAGTGAGACATGAGGTGCAGAGCTTGAAATCCAGGAGAAAAGCCCAGGTGGGCAAGAAAGGAGCTCAAACAGCTCCATGGATACTGTACCTGTTAGCTAGCCAGCTCTGGAGTAGTTGGGGTCTTCTCTGGAGCCCATTTCTGATCACCAAGAAATGTTAACCTTAAAAATAGAAACTGCCAGTTATTTTACCAGAAGAAGATGGTTTTATTCAGGAATGAAAGAGAACTGTAATCTGGGACACAAAAGCTGTCACAAAACCATAAGCAAGTACAGGAAATAAAGGATGGGCAAGATTTTTTAAGGAGAAAGGGGTAAGTAAGAAAGGCTCATTAAAAGTCCATTGGAGTAAAATGGAGGTTTGAAATGTGGTGGCTTCTCATTGTCTGAGCTGTTGCAGAGATGGCGGTGGTGAGGAAAGAGTTTCTTCTCTCTGGCTAGAGTAGTAGATTAGTATCCACATGCAATGTCAAGTCTTTGTAAGGTCAAGTCCTTCTCTTCCTATTGTGTCTACAATCAACTTGCCATGGTTGGGTGGGAGAGCTGCCCCTACCATAACATTCTGTGTCCATTTTATAAGGTTTCCCATTACTAATTTTCAAAGTTCATACAAGCTTTTGATGAAATGTGAAAAAATTTTTGAAGGTTTGGGTTTGAGAGAGTGAATGGCTAAGAAAGAATTCTTGAGGTGTTTTTGGTGCAAAAAGGTGATTTTATTATAACGCAGGAACAGGACCTGTGGGCAGGAAGAACTGCACTGAGATTTTTTTTTTAATTTTACTTTAAAGAGAGAGAACACAAGTTTTGGAAAGGGGCAGAGGCAGAGGTGGGGTGGGAGGGAGAACCCCAAGGAGGCCCCATGCTCACCCTAGAGCCTGACTGAGCTCTTCCCAGTCTGGAAGAGCAAACATTAGAGAACCAGTAATGGTTCAAACAAAAGTCATAAAAATCATATTTTTTTTCAGTTCATTTAGTGTCATGTTACTAATCTTTTGTTCAGTTTGAATTAAACTTTTTAATTCTAGAAATCTTGTCCATTTCATTTTTATGATTTTAAAGATATCAAAAACCTGTATTTTTTTAAAGTTCTTTTTATGAACCTTGTTGAAGATGAAACTCATTTTGCAAATGACAAAAGACTGCAATGCAGTTGACAAGAAAATCAAGTTATTTTTGTGACACAGAACACTTCAATAATTAAAATATCAAGTGATGAATTTATTATCAAATCATATTAAAACTTCAGGAATTTCATTTATATATTTGAACAGTGACAACATTAACCCAAGCAATACAACTTAAAGTTCATCATTATTTGTTTGACAGTTCTTTCCATGTAATTTAACATACCAAATAAACAAGCCAAATTAGTCAAAAAGACTTCATTTACAAATCAAGTCTTAAGGAAGCTTGTTAAAACCCTCAAAGTTTTAAAGTACACGTCTAAATAGGATTATGGATCATTATAAAACTTGAAACATTTATTTAACCAATGTGCCAATAAGATTTTAAAGGCAAATATGTAGGGTTATATAGCTGTGAGTAAAATTTAGCTCCTTTAATATTGAGAAGTTTTAACCTTTTTTAAGTAACCAAGGACCTGAAAAAGACAAAACATAGAAACTTTGGTTCTCTATGGAGACAAAAGATAAGAAAAAAACAGCTTTGTTTACATTTTTTTCATCAAGAGCTGACCAACAATCCAAGAAACCTTTGTCTTTTTTAACAGAGAGAAAAGCAGAATTTCAATCTTCTACCAGTGTAATTTTTAAAATCCATTTATTTCAACTTTGTCCTGACAGCACATAAAATTCCTTTCCAAAGATTTCCCTTTATGAAACTTTTACAACCTTTTTTAAAATTCAGAGTTGCTTTCCTTATTTCCATGAATCTTAATTACATTTAGCAGAAGAATTTTAACTCTTAGAAACCTTAGTCTCCAGTGAAAACTAAGTAGTGGCCAATTGTGAATTGTCTGTTACATCAGAATTCTTCTGGATCTGAAATTTTAAAACATGGGTTTTTCCATAGTACCATCTTTCCATAAAGCACACAGAATATTTACCAACAAATCCAAGTATCCTTAGGTTCTGTGAAATAAGAAGCCAAAAGCACAAAACTACCTTCAGTAATCATTGTTTTAGTATTTTATCTCATTTGGAAAATACTTAGATACCAATGAATTCAACCCAATTTATCATTTAACTTAGCAAAACTTCAAAGTTTCAGGTTACCAAAGCTCTTGATAGCTGTCTTAACATTTACTCATGAAAACTCTGAGACACGAAATTAACCATCATTTCAAGTCTTCCCTTTGCTAACAAATTGCAACAGAGAAAACAGGAGCTTATTTGACCTTTAGAAAATGCTGGTAGAGAAAAGTTTCACATTTCATACTGACAACTCCAAAGACATGTCTATCTTAATTAAACCAACAAACTTAAATTAGTTTAAATATTGAGTATGGTCCACCTGTGTCCACTTAAAAGTCAACCAATTTGTTCCCCCATTTCAACTTGTACCTGGGACACTGGTGGGGAATCTGAAGTGGGCAGTGTAAGTCCAAGGTGGTGCTCTTTGTTCTTTGACAGTGAAGGGAGCAGGAGGAGCCAATGGTGCCAGAGGCACCCAGGATGGTATAAGAACCAGTTATGCAGGCAATATCCAAGGTGGTACAAAAACAGGAGGAGGGGGAGGGGAAGGCAGAGATGGGAGGTTATCTTCCTGCTGCCAGGAAGGCTGGAGGCAAGTCAAAGCCTAGCGGGCAGAGAAAGAGCTTTTCTGGTCCTAAAGCCTGTCATCTCAGACAGATAACCAGATGTAGATGTTTTCTCCCCAACAGCAAGGGGAAACGGGCAGTCCAAATCTGGCCAGAGAAAACAGGGAACTTCCGTGAAACAAAAGGAGTTTTGGCAGCTGCCTGAGAATATTCCTTAAAGTCCCTGTCCCAAGGTAGATTCACCAGAGACAACTGGCTCCAATTATCATAGCCATTAACCTGGGAAATAAACGAAGGAGAAGCTTCTACTTAGAGCTAGAGGAACCTGAGTCTATAAGGACGAACAAAGAGTGTCAGCATCCCCTTTGTTAGGGATGGCCTGTGTTTCCTCCAGCAAGCTGGATTTCTTCAGAGGAAGCATGTTTAGACAATCATCCAATATATCAGAAGGGAGTTCATCAACCTGGTTAGTGGCCAAACATATTCTGCAAGTGGTCCTTAGATAGGGGTCCTGACTTAGGGCCATTCAGGCCTAGACATTGGCCCCTCCTGCTCCCTTCACTGTCAAAGAGCAGTCCATTTTCCCTGTTTCCTGCAGAAGAGATACAACGGAAAGTTTATACTGAAGCTTAATGTCCCATTATTGGGTGATTTTTCCTCGTATCCTAAGGAATAATGAGTCTTTGCAGTGTTACAGAAGACCAGTCCTTTTTTAAAGCTTGCAATCCTAGTTGGTTCCAGTGGGTTGAAAGGCATGTCAAAGAAGAGTCCCTAGAACCAAAGAAGCAGCCTAGAGAAGGTCCATTACCAAAAATCCACACCATCCCCACCTTCTGACTCCTGGGTGGTGTCCCACACAGGATATGTCTTTGACACTAGGAACCTATGACATACCATGGTTTTCATTTGGGTTCACTCTTGGGTTGTGCATTCTGTGGAACTGGACAAATTTTTGATTACATGTATCCACCATTATAGTATCATAACCACTGGTTTCACTGCCCTAAACATTCTGTGTGCTGCACCTATTCATCCCTCCCCCTCCCTCTGCCCTATGCCCTGACAGTCACTGACCTTTTACTGTCTCCATCATCTTGCCTTTTCTAGAATGTCATATAGTTGGAATCATAGTGTATGTAGCCTTTTCAGATTGGCTTCTTCCCCCTAATAACATCTGTTTAGGTTTTCCTCCATGTCTTTTCATAGCTTGATACCTTCTTTTATTATAGCCCTGAATAATAATCCATTGTCTGAATGTACCACGGTTTTCTTATCCATTCACCTACTAACAGACACGTTGGTTACTTCCTACTGTTGGAAATTGTTACTAAAACTGCTCTAATCATCCATGTTCAGGGTTTTGTGGGTAAAAGTTTTCAACTTTGTGGACAAATACGGAAGAGCACAATTACTGGATCATAGGATAAGAGTTTTGTAAGAACCACCCAACTCTCTTCAAAATGGCTGTACCATTTTTCATTCCCCCCCAGGAATGATTGAGTTTCTGTTGCTCAACATCCACAATAGCATTTGGTGTAGTCAGTGTTCTAGATTATGGCCATTCTAACAGGTGTAGTGGTATCTCCTGTTGTTTTAATTTTCATCTACCTTGTGACATATGATGCAGAGCACATTTTCATATGCTTATTTACCATGTGTATATCTTTCTGTTGTGGCATCTGTTAAAGTCATTTCTATCAGGTTGGTTGATTTCTTACTGTTGAGTTTGAAAGGTACTTGGCATATTTAGATAACAGTCCTTATAGGTGTGTCCTTTACAAATATTTTCTACCAGTCTTTGGTTTCTTTTTTTGTTCTTTTGATGAGGATGACTTCTTACATGTTTTTGTTCCTTAATATTTTATTTGAAGCATTGGAGTCCAAAACTTAATACTAGGGTTAAGAAAATAAAGCAAAACTGTTTGAAAATTTGCCCTGAAAACATCTTGTGTATTTTAGCTTACTTTATATAATAACTTTGAAGCTATAGTTGCAATTATATGCACATTCCTGGCATAAAGACATACTGAGTCAAGTGTTGATGTAGGAGAGTTTGGATGCAAATTTTCTGAAAAAAATTATATGCCAACTATAATTTAATGTTTTGAAATCCATTCATACTTGTACAATACTATTGTGAAAATGGTTCTTTTTGAAAATTTTCCTTTGAGAGCTTACATGAACAGGGGTGGAGGAGCAGAGAGGGAGAGAGAGAGAATCTGGTGCATGTTCCATGCTCACTGTGGAGCCCAATGTGGGTCTCCATCCCTTGACTCTGGAATCATGACATGAGCCAAAATGAAGTCAGACGTTCAACCAACTGAGCCACTCAAGCAACCCCAAAATGGTTCTTTTTCAATGAAAAATATTTGAGGGCTTCAGAAATGTTCTCAGGATGCTGGATCTCCTCGTTATCCTTTTTTCTTAAAGGGCTTATCACATCATTCTTCCTGTTCATTTTCTCTCCCTCAGATGTTTCTGATCTAACTCTCTGACATCATCCTTTGTCATTTTATGAGTGATTTTCATACTTTCCAGCATCAGTACTCTTAGCATCTTGAAATCTTACACCTCATAGACCATTGACAGCAGAGGCCAGCATCAAGAATATCACAAGGAAAGTGAGGAATCGCCACTTGAATGAATTAGAGAGGAATACTTGAGAACATTACCCAGGACAAAACTTTTTAGGGAAAGAATTTAGTGTGTTTTCAGTTGTACCAGGCTTAGTTGGATCCTGAGGAAGCATGACTTTGTCATTGCATTTATGTGGAGGTTACATGTGGGTTTAGAAAATGTGTGTGGTGCTGTGCTGGTGCATGACAAAGCCATCACAGTGATCAGTGGTACATGCAGCAGGTTCCTTAGGAAATATCATTGTGTTAGTGGCCAGTGCTAGTTCCCTCAGCATCATCCTACCCATGGATCCTAATGAGGATCCAGATGATCCCTTCCTGATATTTCAGTCTGAACCAACTGACTGTTTGAGGGCTAAGATGAAATTTTCTAATGCCCACACCACCAGGGCCTCAATAGTTGCTGCTTTCATCCCTTCTGAGATGGACAAGGCCTCTCAGGACTTTTCTACTCACTTCTGAGGAGGAAGCCTGTTTGAGGGAGCAAGGGAAGATCTCATCAGCCCTCTTTGCTGCATAGCATGTCGGATTAACACCTGACCCTTCTAAGTCATTGCCTTTTTGTTGTCTACTATAAGGGGCTTTAAGAATGGTTAGTGGTCATTCTGGGGGTCATACGAAGTGGGAGAGGGCCTGGGGAGCCATCCAGGTGGCTAAAGGTGTCCTGAGCATCTTGATGTGGTAGGGGGTTCTACAGATGAATGCACATGTAAAAATTTCATTGCAAATTAAATTGTGTATTTTATAAACTCAATTAAAATATTATTTTTAAATAATTTTGATAAGAATGAAGAGTACTTAAGAGCAAGTGTATCTAGCAGTGATGGTTGTAGAACCTTATGAATATACTAAAATCCACCATGATAAATTTCATGGTGTGCAAATATCTTTTTCTCTTTTTTTCTAAAAAAAATTTAACTGAAGTATAAAATATCTACATAAAATTGCTCAATGAATTATCCGATGGTGTGTCAATATCTCAATTAAAATATCCAACCCAGAGTGATTCTGTGATCATTACAAGTCGTTCAGCTTCTCTGGAGCCTCAGATTAATTATCCTAAACTCAGCTTGTCTTTCTGTGACAGAGAAGGGGGAATGGATGTTGGGTGACAATTATCATCTTGACTCTAAATGGCCTGGAAGGTCTAGACCAAGCCCACTTCTCAGTGACCCCTGGTATCCAACCCTCGACACTCAGTAGTGTGTGCATGACCCTTCTGAGAGTTCCTCTGGTGCGAGCTGCCCCCCCCCCACTTCCAGGATGCCCCCCTTCACCTGGTGATGTCCCATTTATCCTTCAGATGTCAGGGCAAGTAGGACTTTTTTGGGGAAGGGGCCTTGTTCTCCTAAAATAGGTAATTTCCTTCTAAAATGTATCTTCATGGCCTTATCTGGTCCTTCCCTTAATAGCACTTATTTCAGTTTGTGGCTGTATTATTACAACACTGTTATTAGACTAAAATTTTGTTTTTGCTCTGCTGTATCTGATTCTCATGAGGCTGGGCTGTGTGTTCTGGCTCACCACGATGTACTTTGCTTAGAAGAGAATAGGCTTTCCGTTAGTACTCATGGAGTGAGTGAATTAATGAGTGAAAGAATCAGAAACTTGGATACAGAAAAGGATGCAGGGGAACCTTTGCATGTTCCTTAAGTTGTTCCTTAGCACACAGGAAAACTAGGTCTTGGATCTCAACTTCAGAGTATCTCCACATTATTTTAGAAAATACTTGAAAGTATAAGAAATATTGATTTTGTTCATACCTCTGTGTGTTACCTGCCTACACGCTGGAATGAGGCATATTTTTTTAAGTTTATTGATTTATTTTGAGAGTGCAGGGAGGGGCACAAAGAGAGGAGGAGAGAGACAATTCCTAGCAGGCTCCACACTCAGCATGGAGCCCGATGTGGGGCTCGATCCTATGAACGTTAAGATCATGACCTGAGCTGAAATCAAGAGTTGGACGTTTAATGGACTGAGCCACCCAGGTGCCCCTAGAGTAAGACATATTAATTAACCTGAAAACTCATAAGCTGAGGTAGTAATGCAATAGGACATATAGGAGATTGTCTTCAACTTCAGATCAGAAAATCTTACTGACTTTGTTACAATTAGAGTCCGTGTGCCAAAAAAACATGCAGCCTGAACATTAGAATGAAACAGGTGATAACTCAACTCTGAGACCCCAACACTAGCTGGTGACATGGGACAAATTATTTCACCATTTGAGTCTGTGTTACCTTAGAGAAACTGGGGAAGTAACTGTGTACTTTCTAATCCTTTATGAAGTGTAAGAGTCATGATGTGTAGAAATGAATCTGCACCATGCTTGCATACTATAACAGCTTAATCTGTGGTAACCTTCTTATCATTATGAGAATGTGAGTTACTGAGAGCAGGAACCCTGTCTGTTTGTTCTCTACTGTGTCCCTAAGACCATGAATCATGTCTGACACATAGCAGATACTTAACATTTGTTGAATGAATATTTGGCAGTCTTGGAGAGAAGGCAGAAGGAGGAATGGGACATGTTTGTAAAATAAAGTGATTTTTCTAGGAAAAGGTTACATTATCCTACAGCACCCCATTTCCATGTATATTTAAACAATAGAGAGTCTTTTCTTATTTTTCCTAAAACATGCTCATATAATGAGATAGGATGCCGAATTTGCCTGAAGGTTTCACATTAAGCCCCAGAGCTCAGGGAAGACTAAACATGTGCCCTCTTCCCTGACCAGAGGCAGTGAGGTAAGAAACTCTGGGGAGCATGTGACTATCATATTTCTTTCTTTTTTAATGATTATTTATTTTTGAGAGGGCAGAGAGAGTCAGAGTGTCAGCGGAGAAGAGGCAGAAAGAGAGGGAGACACAGAATCTGAAGCAGAAGTCGGATGCTTAACCCACCCAGCCACCCAGGTGCCCCATGACTGTCATATTTCTTACCTGGAGTGCCCATTCTTCATGTTTGGGGCCCAAGAAAGAAGCAGGTCACAGGTATCTGGGCTCACTGAGACAGTTATCCTACATACCAAATTAAGATGTGATACTCAAAAATATGACACTTGATGGCCTGGGTCACCCAGCCCTGCCAGTTGCTCAGAAACCGAGAAGGAGTCATTGATCCTCCAGGTACTGGATCAGGCCAGTGAAGTCAAGAATGCCCTGGTGGAACATCTGGCAGTAGCTGAATCAGCTGTGGTGAGCAACCAGACCCGATTCAAAAGGAGGTAAGGACGAGGACACAGAAGTCATCATGTCTGTGTGTGGGCACCCAGAAGGCAGGAGCCAGAAAAACATTTTCCAGGCCATATCTCCCCAGCCTCCCACCTAGGGTGGAGGGAGGGTAGAGTGCATGTGCATGTGCATTTACACTATGTGGTCACCAGAGGGCACTGTGGCCCTAACTGTGTGCTGACAGAAAATGATGCTTGTGAATGCTGCTCCTGCTGCTGCTGCCAATCTCCTATTGAATGAGCCCTTAATATGTGCAAGCTCATTTCCCCCTCACAACAGCCTAATTCATTAAGGATTCTGATACCCTTTTTTAAATAGTAAAGAAGCATAAAGAGATTAAATAACTTACCTAATCACAAAGCCCTTAAGTGGTGGAGGTGGAATGGGAATCTGAGAGGTCTGGCTTCAGAGCATGCATTCATCGATTCAACAAGTGTGTGCTGAATACTCACTATGTACAAGGTCCTGTGTCCCATAACAGGGACATAGATAATCTAAAGGGAGTTAATTACCAACATTTATTTCATGCCCGCAGAACTCTATCTTATAATAATAGTAAAAATGGTGATGATAATGATAGGAATACAAATAATTTAAACTGGCTTCACGTTTTCCATGTATGATCTCAATGAATCTTGAAATAAATGCAATGAGGGGTGAAGCTGTGCTATCCCCACATCACAGAGAAGGAAATAAAGGCTGAGAGGTTATTTTCTAAGGCAAAGAGTAGACATTGGAAGTATAGAAACTGGCCCTGTTTTTTCCAAAGGCTCAACTCTCAACTCTCAACTTGTTTTCACATTTATTTAATAAAAATTTACTTTTTAAATTATGCAACTGGTTGCCACTCACCCTGAACTTCCACTCTGGTTCTGCACTGCAGGTGGTGAAGGCATTTATTGTCCTGACCCCAGAATTCCTCTCCCATGACCAGGACCAGCTCACCCAAGAGCTGCAGCAGCATGTGAAGTCGGTAACATCTCTGTATAAGTACCTGAGGAAGGTGATTGAGGGCAGATGGATGGGATCTGGTACCCTCCAGTGGTTCCTGGGGTTCTGCTGCCCCAAATCCCCTTGGGTGGCTGGGGTGAAGCTTATGGAGCCAACGGAATGAACATTTCCCTAAGCAGAAGAAACAGTTCAACTTAGGGATTTGGGGGAAGCAACTCAATCAGATGGAACCTCTGTCCTATGTCAGAAACATGGCTGGCATGTCAACATAAAGAAAAGATGAAGCAAGTGCCCAGAGGTATCAAGATTATTTGTGTGGAGTTAAGATTACAGAGGTGCATGGATATCCTGATCTTGCCTCATCCCTGAAACACAGCCAGATCAGCATGAAACCATTTCTAAAACCTAGGAAATTGATCCGAGGACAATAACAATTGGCATAACTTGAGCAACAGAATTCGGCATGTACATGGTGCAGAGGGTAAACTGGGGGAGAGAAAAAATGAGAAGGGTAGGGAGATGTTTTTCTGGAGAGAAGACAGAGAAAGAGAAGGGGGGAGAGTGTGGTGCAACAGGATCATGCAAGAAAAGCACTCCCCTGAAAGTAGCTAGAGAGAGAGTAAAAATGCTCACAGGAGACTGAACAAGAAATCAGTTCCCTAAGACCTTTGACAGGAGGACAGGAGAGGGTCAGTGGACTGCAGAGTCTGAAGTTTTGGAACTCAATGCCTGGCAGTGCTCTGGTGAGGAAGTATGGCAACTCCCCAGGAACAGGCAGTGGGGCCTGAGGGGTCCTTGTGCCACATGGGGAGAAATGATTCCCCTGCTTGGAATGCATTTGGTAGAGGCCATATGACCTCCTCACAGAAAAAGATCTCATGCAGACCCCAGAGAGCAGCCACATTTGCTGGTATTGGGACAAAGATGCCAGAGTGAAACCTGGCACCAGCTGTGTGTGTTGTGATTTGCCATAATCTCTGAACCTCTGCTGCTGTGCTATTGCATGAATATTTTCTGGGCAAGCCCTCACCTGGCCATTGCTCAGTGAGACCCTCCCCCAGAGAGTTGGTGCTTGTCCAAGCCACAGGTGTCTCTGAAGTGTGGGACTTTGAAACACAACCCCGTCTGAGATAAAACTCTACAGGAAGGTGCTGCCTGGCAGGCAGACAGTGTGGACATGAAAGAGTAGAGATGGGGAGCGGACAGAGGCCTGGGATAAGGGAGAGGTGCTTGATCGTGGGTTGGTGAGAGTATGAAGTTTCTGTGCCAGAGACTTGGGAGCTGGGTGAAGCCATTTCCACTTCTCTCACACACACACATGCGCACACCCACGCCAGTATGCTAAACTACTGGAGAACAGAGCCTTACACCAACACTTACCCAACTGTCCCCTTCAAGCACATCCCCTAGAAGACCAGCACAAGTCACTTCACTTACTGAGTGTACACACTATAGAGGGCTTCATAGTTTCAGTTCTAGGTGAAACTGGATGTAACTTCATTTGGGTTTCATTCTGTTTCCTGGTACATTTATTTGTACATTTTCTTCTGTTTGGGCTTAAAATGTAGACTTTTTTCTTTCTTTCTTTGTGCCTCTTTGGAAACAGAAAGAAAAATGTGTTTTTATTTTTTTTTACTTTATTTTTAACTTTTTAAAGTTTTTTATTCTGTTTCATTTTTCTTTATTTCATTCTAATTATATAAATTTTAATGTTTTGTTTTGTGGGTTTTTTTATTTTATTTCCCTCTTTTCTCTATTCTAACAATATCATAGACAGAATTAATAAGGCACCTTTCTTTTGTTAATCATCTCCACTCTGGGCTGCTACACCTGTAGGTGTAGCAGCAGTCTATAGTCCAACTTACCTGTTTACCTAACTTGGTCCTTTCCTCTTGTGAAAGCAGCTTTTTGCTATAGTATTAAATTGGGGGTGCTTCCACTCTGAATATCTAATCTTGTTTATCTCATATACCTATGTATTGGGCACCTTTGCGCCCTTATTTTGGGCCTTTGCCCCTCCCTCTTTATTCTAGGGGTTCTGCACCCCCTCTCTATTCTGGGCTGCCTTTGCACCTCCCTCTTCTTGGTTTCTTTTCCTGTTTACCCAAACTCGGATGTGAGCATCCTATGGCTTTGTAATTCTTTATGCCTTGTTAACCCATTGGTGTAAGCCCAGAGAATTTCTAAGCTTATTCCCCACACAGCAAGCTTCTTTCACAAGGCAACAAAACACACCTAGGATCTAGCTTCCTTTATTTGAATTTTTTTATTTTTTATTTGACCATTTTTTTTCTTACTCCAAAATAACAAGGTGAGGGATTCACCCCAAAAGAAAGAACAGGGAGAAATGATAGGGGCTTAATCAACATAGATATAAGCAAGATGTCTGAACTAGAATTTAGAACCACAATAATAGGCATACTAGCTGGGTGGAAAAAAGCACAAAATCCATTTCTGCAGAGATAGAAGAAATAAAATCTAGTCAGGATGAAATTAAAAATGCTAAAACTGACATGCAATATCGAATGAATGCCACAATGGAATGAATGGACAAAGGAGAGCAGTGAATCAGGAAAATAGAAGATAAAATTATGGGGGAAATGAAGTAGAAAAAAGGAGGGGAACAGGCAAAAGAGCATGATACAAGAAGTAGAGAACTCAGTGACTTAAAAAAAAAAGGAATAACATCTGAAAAATAGGGGCCCCAAAAGATGAAGAGAGAGAAAAAGGAGCAGAAGGTTTATGTGAACAAATTATAGTGGAAAACTTTCATAATCTGGAGAACAACATAGACATCAAAATCCAAGAAGCACAGAGAACTCTCATTAGATTCAACAGAAAACGACCATCACCAAGGCATATCATAGTCAAATTCAGAAAATACACAGACAAGGAAATAATTATGAAAGCAGCAAGGGAAACAATGTCTTTAATGTACAAGGGAAGACAGATCAGGTTTGCAGCAGACCTGTAAACAGAAACTTGGCAGGTCAGAAAGGAGTCACAGGATATATTCAATGTGCTGAATCAGAGAAATATGCAGCCAAGAATTCTTTATCTAACAAGGCTGTCATTCAAAATAGAAGGAGAGATAAAGTGGTTTCCAGACATTCAAAAACTGAAGGAGTTCACAACCACTAAACCAGCCCTGCAAGAAATTTTAAGGGTGAATCTTTGGGGAAAAGACAAAACAAAACAGAAAATACCAAAAGCAACAAAGATTAGAAAGGCCCAGACAACATCATCAGAAACCACAAATCTACAGGCAACACAATGGTACAAAATCCATATCTTTGAGTACTCAATCTAAATGTCAATGGACCAAACACTCCAATCAAAAGACATACGGCATGAAAAGGGATAAGAAAACAAGATCTATATGCTGCTTACAAGAGACTCATTGTAGACCTCAAGATACAAATTGAAAATAAGGGGATGGAGGATCATCTATCACGCTAATGGTCGCCAAAAGAAAGCCAGAGTAGCCATACTTTTACCAGGCAAATTATATTTTAAAATAAAGACTGTAACAAGAGATGGGGAAGGGCATTATATCATAAATAAAGGGTCTATCCACTAAGAAGATCTACAATTGTAAACATTTGTGCCCCCAACGTGGTGGAACTCAAGTATATAAATCAATTAATTAATCACAAACATAAGGAATAAAAGTGTCAAATACACAACGCAACCTTACACCTAAAGGAGCTGGGGAAAGAATAGCAAATAAAGCCCAAACAGATAGAAGAAGGGAATAATAAGATTAGGGCAGAAATCAAACAAACCAACAAAAAACAAAACAGTAGAACAGTTCAACAAAACCAGAAGCTGGTTTTTTGAAATAATTAACAAAATTGATAACCCCCTGGCCAGATTGATCAAAAAGAAAAAGGAAATGATGCAAATAATTAAAGTCGTGAATGAAAGAGGAGATATCACAGCCAACATCACAGAAATACAAACAATAAAAAGACCATACTATGAGCAATTATATGCCAACAAATTGGGCAATCAGGAAGAAATGGACAAATTCATAGAAATATAAACTACCGAAACTGAAACAGGAGGAAATGGAAACTTTGAAGAAATCCAAAACCACTAAAGAAATTGAATCAGCAATCAAAAATCTCCCAACAAAGAGTCCAGAGCCAGATGCCTTTCCAGAGGAATTCTACCAAACATTTAAAGAAGTTACCACCTATTCTTTTGAAGCAGTTCCAACAAATAGAAATGGATGGAAAACTTCCAAACTCATTCTATGAGTCCAGCATTACCTTTAATTCAAAACAAGACAAAGACTGCACTACAAAGGAGAACTACAGACCAATTTCCCTGATGAACCTTGATCCAAAAATTATTTAACAAGATACTAGGCAACTGGATCAAGTAATACATTAAAATAACTATTCACCATGATCAAGTGGGATTTATTCCTAGGATGCAGGGCTGATTCCATATTCACAAATTAACCAATGTGATTCATCACATTAGTAAAAGGATACAAACCACATGATCCTCTCAATAGACGTAGAAAAAGCATTTGACAAAATACAGCATCCTTTCATGATAAAAAACCCTCAAGAACGGAGGGATAGAAAGATCATACCTCAAGATCATAAAGGCCATATAATAAAGACCCACAGCTAATATTATCCTCAACAGGGAAAAACTGAGGGCTTTCCCTCTAAGGTCTGGACTAGATCAAGGATGTCCATTCTCACCACTATTATACAACATAGTATTGAAGGTCCTAGCCTCAGCAATAGGACAATACAAAGAAATAAAAGGTATCCAAATCAGCAGGGAGCAAGGCAAACTTTAACTGTTCATAGATGACATGGTACCTGTGTGGAAAACACAAATCCTCCACCAAAAAACTGCTATAACTTATAGATGATTTCAGCCAAGTCACAGGATACAAAATCAGTATACAGAAATCAGTTGCATTTTTATACACAAATAATGAAGCAGCAGAAAGAGAAATCAAGGAATCAATCTCATTTACACTTGCACCAAACACCATAAAATCCCTAGGGATAAACCAAACCAAAGGGGTGAAAAATCTCTAAACTGGAAACTACAGAAAGTATATGGAAGAAATTGAAGACACAGAAAAATGAAAAACATTCCATGCTCATGGATGGGAAGAACAGATATTGTTAAAATGTCGATACTACCTATAGCAATTTACATATTCAATGCAATCCCTATCAAAATAACACCAGCATTCTTCACAGAGCTAGAACAAACATTCCTAAAATTTGTATGAAATCAGAAAAGACCCCGAATAGCCAAAGCAATCCTGAAAAATAAAACAAAGGCTGGAGGCATCACAATTCCAGACTTCAAGCTGCATTACAAAGTTGTAATCATCAAGACAGTATGGTACTGGCACAAAAACAGACTCGTAGATCAATGGAACAGAATAAAAACCCAGAAATGGACCCACAAACCTATAGCCAACTAATCTTTGACAAAGCAATAAAGAATATGTAATAGAAAAGACAGTCTCTTCAGCAAATGGTACTGAGAAAACTGGACGGCGACATGCAGAAGACTGAATGTGGACCACTTTCTTACACCATACACAAAAGCAAACTCAAAATGGATGAAAGACCTAAATGTAAGGTGGGAAGCCACAAAAATCCTAGAGGAGAAAACACGCAACAACCTCTTTGACCTCGGCTGCATCAACTTCTTGTCATGTCTCCGGAGGCAAGAGAAACAAAATCAAAAATGAACTCTTGGGACCTCATCAGGATAAAAACCTTCTGCACAGCAGAGGAAACAATCAGCAAAGCTAAAAGTCAACCAATGGATTGGGAGAAGATATTTCCAAATGACATATCAGGTAAAGGGTTAGTATCCAAAATCTATAAAGAACTTATCAAACTCAACACCTAAAAAGCAAATAATCCAATGAAGAAATGGGCAAAAGACATGAAAGATACTTTTCCAAAGAAGAGATCCAGATGGCTAACAGACACATGAAAAGATGCTCAACATGACTCATCATGAGGGAAATACAAATCAAAACCACACTGAGATACTCCCTCAAATCTGTCAGAACAGATAAAATTAACAACTAAAGCAATGACAGATGTTGGCGAGGATGCAGAGAAAGATGAACCCTTTTGCACTGCTGGTGGGAATGCAAACTGGTGCAGCCATCCTGGAAAAGAGTATGAAGGTTCCTAAAAAAAAATTAAAAATAGAACTACACTGTGACCCAGAAATTCACTACTAAGTATTTATGCAAAGGGTACAGGACAGCTGATTCAAAGTGGAACATGACCCCAATGTTTATAGCAGCACTATCAACAATAGCTCAAGTATGAAAAGAGCCCAAATGTCTATTGACTAATGAATATGTAAAGAAGATGTGGTATATATATACAATGGAATATTACTCATCAATCAAAAAGAATGAAATCTTGCCCCTTGCAACAATGTAAACGAAACTACAGTGTACTATGCTAAGTTAAACAAGTCAGAGAAAGACAAATATCACATGATTTTACTCATATGTGGAATTTAAGAAACAAAATATATGAACATAAGGGAAGCAAAAATAATATAAAAGCAGACAGGGAGACAAATCATAAGAGACTCTTAAATAAGGAGAACAAACAGGGTCATTGGTGTGGTATTGGATGGGATGGGCTAAATGAGCAAGGGGCATTAAGGAGGACACTTTTTGGGATGATCCCTGGGTGTTATATGTAAGTGATGAATCACTAAATTCTATTCCTGAAATTTAAAAACATGGATTATTTGTAACCTTTCAGATTTTGAAAAAACTTGAAAACAACTGCCATAGTTTTTAAAAACATTATTTGTGATAAGAAAAACATTGTAAATTGCAACCCAATACATATATAGATACAGAGCAAACAAAAGTTAACAAATATTTATTCTAGAAAACAATACATTCTGATAGTTTTTATTTACTTCATTTGTTTTCAGTGCCATGTGCAACCTATGGAAATGTCCAGCAACAGAGAAGTGATTGAATTCTTCATGGTATTTAATGTTCTCCTATAATTTAAAAAGACGATGCAGATCTTTTTATTTGAAACATAAAAATATCACAACAATATCTTATTAAGAGTAGAAAGCAGGGTGTGAAATACGTAACATTATCCTATTTGTTATAAAACAGTTTGAAAGGCAACATATGCCACAGGCTTAATATTTCCTTCTTTTCTTTTGTAATAGTTGCTGCATTTTCTGAATGCAATCTGGACATAAAGCTATATAGCTAATACTTATTGAGCATTCACTATGTGTGCCAGGCCCTGGACTCAAAGTTTTATATGTTTTATTATTTCATTTAATCCTCTTCAAACATGAGATGGTGTAACCAGCCATTTTATGGAGCAGAAATGGAGGCTCAGAGACTCCCAGTAAATTGCCTGGGGTTGGAGTTAATTAAATGATGGAGCTGGAACTCAAACCCATGTGTATCTAACAACAGAGATCATGCTTTGAATGTTAGGCCATGCTGCCTTGTAGAGAGGAGAATGGAGGATGCATACCAGTTAGGATGGGCTAGATGTTATTGTGGGAAATAGCCCCAAAGTCTTAATGGCTTATAAGGGAAGTCTCTTCCTTGCTCATGCTACATGTCCACCATGATCCTCCTGGGACCTGGATAGAAGAGCACCCACCATAGGTAAAGACCAGGTGCCATAAGAGATGGACAGAGAGGTGGCCAGACGCAGTTGTTCCCAAGTGTTGTGTTCGAGGTGGAACATTTCACTCCCACTCACATTTCACAGGTCAGAGCACATCACAGGGCTGCGTCCAGCTTACTGGGTCAGAGGACAATGTGACATTCTTCGTGGAGCCTAGTGAGGCTACCATATGGTACCAGCCTGTCTGGGGGACTGTGCAGGGGCAAAGGAGGGGCATGTGTCATTGGTAGGAAATGACAGCAGGACTCATCGAGGATGGGTTTGCTTCATCCTTGACGAGGTGAAATTTGTCACAGAGCGGCCCAAAAACATCACTGACAAAATTAAAGACGTGAACTTCAGAAAATGGAGTTTAGTCAGATGTAATCAGCAAAACATTCAGAAACCACTATGTGATCTTGGCCAAATCCCTGACTGCCTCAGTTTCCCCATTATGGAGAGGATGAGGAGGAGGGAGTGTTGGGCATTGTTTTGTAAGAGCATCAGGAGTGCACACTATCCAGCATTTTTGTTCTTTTAAATTAATATCAGTTATTCTCACTCCTGAGTGAGTGCTCTGAAAGTGGTCTGTGTAAGAAAACACTGACATCAGCATCGAAGGTGACCTCGTGTTGTGCTTTTATCCTGTGAATAAACTGGCACTAAATGCTGTCCCTCCATAGTTCTCCCCAAGTCCCATCAGAGAAGATTCCAGGGCTAAATTCTCCCTCCTGGTTCCAGGGGCCCTGGGTGACTCCTTATGCCCATTCAACAATTAGCACAGAGGTCAGAGGAGACACTTCTGTGGCCACAGGTGTCTGTCTCTGCCTGGCTTGCCCATGCCCTGCTGGAGGGTGATGTCAGGGCCAGAGCTAGCGAGGTGGCTGGGGAAGGGGGAAAGGGCCCAGGGCAGCTCAGCATGGTGATTCCACTTGCTTGCAAGACCATGGCTCACTGCTCCATCTACCATCCCATGGATCTGCTGCCTCTGGATGCTGCTGCTGCTTCCCAGCCCCAGCCTGTACCAGCACAGGTGAGTGAGGGATCTGCCCTTTGGGGACTCACAAGTCCTGCAGGACTCCTCCAGCTCTTTCCCGGGGTGCCCAATCCTGCATTCCTTCCATGGGTCCCAGGAGCCCCCAGCCCTCCCTTGGGGCCCCCACTCAATCACCCTTCCCAGGGCCTAGGAATCCCTCAGCGTCACCAGGGGCCCCGAGGCTTCCCCACTCTTTGTGACCTCCAGCTGCCATTTACAGCCCTCCCAGCCCCTGGCCTGTGATCCTATGAGGTGATCCTGCACTCCATCCATCTACACCACAAGGCATTGTACCACAAGAGGGGCACTGAAGGATGGGAGAAAAACAGGCAGAGAGAGCTGAGCCTGAGTGGAGGAAGCACATATTGTCTCTTGCTCACCCCCTCCCAGGAGTCACCCTTAAAGGGCCCCCTCTGCAGCTGCTTACTTCTGAGCTGCATGGATACACACGTGCAGAGGAAAAAACAGACACCACAAGCACAGAGGCACACAGGCATGGAACCACCGACAGCCTCATCTGGGGACTCAGGTATGGGGCTCATGGACAGGCTCACACACAGACCCACACAGCATACATAGCCAATGACATCTTGAGGGGAATACACACACACACACAGGGCCACATGACTAGGCCCCATAAAGCAAACTCTACACATACTAGACACAAGCACAGAAAACCACACACATACCCACAGGTATGATCAAGAACACTCAAAGGGGCCTCAAATCCACACATACAACCAATACACACACAGACATCAAACACAGATACTCCCACAGGGACACATGTACCCGAGAGATACAGATAATACAGTCACAGACACAGATTTGCACTGCAGATATATGCTCATTCAGAGACAGACACAAATACAGACACAAACACATGCATACAGATAAACACAAGAGTAAAACATGAAAGCAACCTAAAAACAGGAAACTCATGTCGACAGTCAATATATTCACAGAAAGAGAACTCAGACTCACAGGTGCATAATGTAGATTTACACATAAACACACACCACATTCCACATAACTCTGGCACTCCAGTGAAGGCCAGCACAAGCAGATGGAATGCACAGACCCTGGCATGACCTGTTCCAAGTTGTCATGGAAGAGGGTATTTTCCTCGTTCTAACCCTGTGCTGGGCATCTGTCCCATGCCAGTGGCTTATAGAGGGTTGTGCCCAGGCCTGGATTCCAGAAAGTGGCCAGGGTAGGGTGGCCATGAGGACAGGGGCACAGGATAGGGACAGGATACACTTAGAGTGGGAGTATTTCATGGGGCCATGTCAAGTGTAGGAGACAGGTAGGCTTCTCCAGAACCCCTCCTCCTCTTTCTCTACTACCTGGGGTGCCACCTGCATATTAAACTCATATACTGTCCTTGGTGCCTCTGGCAGCACTGGCTCCTTCTATCCTCGCTGTCAAGGAGCAAAGAGTAACCCCTTGGACTTATTTCAGATTTGCAGCAGCAGCTCCAGGTAAAAATTGACAATGGGGAACAAACTGATGGACTTTTTAGTGGCCCCAGGTGGAATATATTTGGTATTTAAACTATGTTTGTTGGTTTAATGAAAATGGACACGTCTTTGGAGTTGTCAGCATCAAATATAAAACTTTTATTCTACCAAGGTGTGCAGAAAGTCAAATAAGCTTGTGTTATTTCTGTTGCAATTGGTTAGCAAAAAGATGACTTAAAATGATTCTTAATTTTGTCTGTCTCAAAGTTTTCTTGGATAATTGTTAAGATAGCTTTCAAAGTCCTTAACTTGAAAGTTTTGCTTGAATGATAAATAGAACTGAATTCGTTGGCCATCTGTGCATTTTCCAAATAGGACTGAGTGCTGTAACATTAATTACTGAACATAGATTTGGGCTTTGGGCTTCTTACTGAAGAGAAGATGAGGATATTTGGGTCTGTTGGGAATATGCTTTGTGATTCCTTAAAAGATTGTACTAGGGAAAAATATGTTTTTAAATTATAAAATGCAATTATACATTTTAGATCTAGAAGAATTCTGGTATAACAGTTCACAATTGATTACTACTTAGTTTTTACTGGAGACTTAGGTTTCTAAGAGTTAAAAGTTTTCTGCTAAATGTAATTAAGACTGACAGAAATAAGAAAAGTAACTCTGCATATAAAAAAAGAAAAGATGTGTAAGAAATATGTGAGGAATGAGAATACATTTCTGTTGAGATAAAAGAAGGTAATTTTATTTACTTTATTATTTAGGTGTTTTATTAATATACAATAGAAGTCGTTGACTTCTTATCTACCATATGTTTAATATTATGTATTTTTCTGTTTTGAGTTGGTTTATAAATTCTTAAGTTAACTATTTAGAAAGTATTTGGAAGTGTTTTTCAGCAAAAAAAAATCCCTAAGTGTTGCCTGTTATAGTTTTCCTATAGCTTCAGTGTGGTATAATTTATGTATAATAACACCTTTTTAAAGGAAACAATTTGTTGATATTTAACATATGTAAGGAGTAATGAAGCTATCACCACAGTAAGAGAGTAAACACATTGCATCACTCCCAAAAGTTTGCTCCTGCTCCTTTCTAACCCGTCTGTCCTTCTCCTTTGAGGAGGCATTGGAAAGTCTCCTGGAGATTGTTTGAGGGTTTGTAAAGATGATTCTTTGTGACAGATACATTGTCAATGTCTGATGGATTCCTCGTTGTCTCCAATATTATTTCGGCTTCTCCATATTTGAGCCTACCATTTCTCTCATGGCTCTGATGTGTTTGGAATTCTGTGGAAACATAACATTATTACTGCCTCCCTCGGAATTTGTGCATTTCTAATTTACCTCTGGAGAACTGTCCTTGCTGTGAATATACTAAAGTACCTTAGATTTTTTAAATCATAAATAAGCAGAAAATTTTATACTCACTGTGCCTTTATATGCACTCAGTATTACAAATTTCACTCTAATCTGTTCAACTTTCACTATCATTTAAACTGAACTATTTAAAAATTTCTGTAGAAATGTCTTCTTTGACCCATGTTTTTTTTTTTTTTTTAAGTTCTGGTATAATGAACATAAAATGTAATATTAGATTCAGGTGTACATTCACCTGAATGTACATGCAATTCTTTACATTTCTCAGTGCTCATCACCATAAGTATACTCTTGATTCCCTTCACCTCTTTTGCCCATCCCCCCACCAATCTCCCCTCTAACCCATGTGTTCTTTAGAAGCTTATTTAATCTACAAGGTTTTTGTCATTTTCCAGCTCTCTTTCTGTTCGTGAGGTCTGACTTGACTCATTTATGGTCTACGAACATACTTCCTATGATTTCTGTTATTGTGGTTGTTCAGATGTATCTTATGGCCACAAATATGGCCCATCTCGGTAAACGTTCTATGTGACCTTGACAGGAATGTATAATCTTCTGTTGGATGAAGTATTCTACAGATGGTAATGGATCCAGTTGATTAGTGATGCTGTTCAGTTCATCTGTGATCTTACTGAATGTCTATATACTGGATCTGTCAGTGACTGATAGAGGGTATTGAATTATCCAGCTATAGTAATGGATTCAGTTCTTTCTACCAGAAGTTCTGTCAGCATTGGCCTTGTGTATCTAGACTCATCTGTTGTTAATGCATGCACATTAGAAATTGTTGAGTCTTTTTGGAGAACTGACTTCTTTACCATTGAAATAATGCCAGTCATGATCCCTGACAATTTTCCTTACTCTGTAGTGTTTGAAGGATAATTTCCCTGGCTACAGATAGTTTAATGTTTCTCTTAACACTTGAAATATTTCATTCTTGATTGTGTGGTTTATGAAAAGAAGTCTTAGGTATTTCTTATCCTTGTTCCTCTTGGGTAAGGTGTTCTTGCGCCCCTCTCTCCTTATACCTCCAACCCCTGCTCCAGATTTCCAAAGCTATTTTAATTATCCATAGTTGAATATTATATATTAAGCATAGTTGATGGGTTTATTGTTGTTGTTAGTTGTTTCTATGTTTGTTTGGGTATTTGTCCTGCTGTTGATTTTTTAAGCATCCTGGATCTGTGATTTGGTGACCAGTATTCATTTTGGAAAATCCTCAGTCATTATTGCTTCAAGTCTCTCTCCTCCATTGTCATGGTACGCCTAACATGTGTGTGTTTCACATTTTGCAATTGTCTCACTGGTCTTGGGTTTGCTGTGCCATATTTTTATTTTTATTTTCTTTGTGTTCCTTTTTGGAAGGTGCTACTGGCATTTCTTTAGCCTCAATGATTCTTTCCTCAGCTATGTTGAGTCTATTAATGAACCCATCAGAGGCATTTTTTATTTCTGTTATGGTGCTCTTGATATCTCGAATCACTTTAAACTGTTAGAGTTTCATCTCTCTGCTTACATTCACCATCTCTTTTTGCATGATGTCCACTTTTTTCATTATCTGCATTATCATAGGAATGGAAGTGGTTTTAAGTTCCCTGACTGGTAATTCCTACATCTCTGCTCATTCTGCTCATCTCTGTGATTCTAGTGCTTGCTGTTTGTGTTCAAACTGTGCGGTTTTTACTTAACTGTGCCTTGTAAGTTGTGTGGAAAGCTAAATGTTATGTGCTGGTAAAGAAAATGAGGTAAATAGAACATGAGTGTGAGGTATTTATATTTATATGGCTGGGGGTTGGGCTTAATTTACTGCCAGGTGAGACAGGAAGGAGAGAGCCCTGGAGTTGAGTATTTTCCCTCGGCTGTATCAGTTACTCTTTGGGAAATCCCCAGTTAGGCTCTTAGTTTCTCTTGAGGGCAGATCTTTTCTGGAAGAACAGAATACTTTGGAATTTATTTCTAAATGAGTATTTCACCCTCTCCCTGCCACTGTAGAAAACTTTCCTTCACAAAGAAGCACAAATATTTAAGTATTTGGTGAGTTCATATTCCTTTTCACTTCCCCTGCCAGTGCGGCTGGGTGACAAGGGACAGGGAAGCTCAGAAGTTCCTAAGTAGCTTTTTGATAGCATGATGATATTCTGATGTCCCGGCAAGAGTTTAGGGCTGGCCTTAGCCTCTCATCATCCTTTAAAACTTTAGAATGGGGAAATATGTTAATGGTGTCAAAACTGGGTCATGTCTAGATTTGATTGAGCTAGAATTTATCAGGGGTGACTGAGGTCTGCAGAGCACTTTTTGCTCTTTTTTTAAACATTGGCTGTCATTTCTGTTGTTGTTTGTGCTTTAGCTCTCTCCGTGTTTTATTCTTTCTCTCATTTGGTGGCTTTTATTTCATTTGTAGCAGTCTGGAAAAGCTCATGGCACCTGATGTGCTATAACTGTATGAATTCAGCAAACAGCCAACTTCATGTAATATTTCAGAAGAGCTTTCTAGAGAATGAAAGAGACATATCTTAGTTCAAAGGTTTTGCCCACTCTTCCTCCCTTCCTTCCTTCCTGTTTCTTTATTTCAGGATTTAAAAATAATCCTAGTTCTAAACTTCAGTGTGAATACTGGGTTTAAAAAAAAATAAGTGAGGGAAATGACGATTTAGAGCATTTTGTAAATGTCTGTATTATCAATGGTCAAAATTGAATAGGCTGAATAGACTGTTTATATTCATTCAATATGAACAGATTTTTGGTTGAAAAAAGCTATTTACGTTGTGCTCTTTAACAGAAATTGTGAAGTAACATGACTTAAATAGGAAATTCTATTTTTTTCTTATTTTTTAATCCTGTGAATTAATTATGCAAAATGTAGGCTTTTACTAATAATGTTTTTACAACAAATTTGTTTTTTCCCCTCTTAGAGCCTCTAGAATATCATGGTAAGAATTTAAGCTTTAGTTTTCTTTTCAGTATTTTCTCAGTACTGGTGTTTGGTGTGGGTTTTTTTTTTTAATGTTTGAGTGAGAGAGACAGAGTATGAGTGGGGGAGGGATAGAGAAGGAGACACAGAGTCCGAAGCAGGCTACAGGCTCCTGCC
Source organism: Felis catus (assembly GCF_018350175.1). NCBI lineage: Eukaryota > Metazoa > Chordata > Mammalia > Carnivora > Felidae > Felis > Felis catus. The sequence continues at coordinate 4,728,875 of NC_058377.1, read as the reverse complement.
TGTCACCACAGAGCCTGATGGGAGGGTAGAACCCATGAACCACGAGCTCATGACATGAGCCAAAGTCAGACACTCAACCAACTGAGCCACCCAGGCACCCCTTGATGTGCTTTTTACTTCAACTAAGAATAAATATGGTGATGTCTGTTGTCTAATTGATTTGTTAACTCTTGAAATTCATCTTTCTCTTCCCTGTTCAGAGCCTAAGTGACAATGTGGAGGGAGTTACCATCTCAAGATAAGACATCAGGAGGAGGAACACATCACCAGAAAGAATGAAACAAGTTATGATATGAGCCTGAGGTTTGGAGTGAGTACTTTGCCATGACCTGGCTCTTGCTGAAATGTCACAATAAGAAAACCCTTTTTGAGTCTATCAAGAAGCCTAAGCTTAGAGAAGAAGCCAGATATTGCCAGGCAGGGTGTGTGTCACAAGAGAGGTTTAAACCAGCGTTTTGAGTCTGAAGTGGAGGGAGCCATTTGTGCCAGGAGAGCATGAGTGGAAATGAATTTGTTGCAAATGGGGGTAGACTGTGGTGGTTCTATGGCGCTGTTGAGAGCCAGGGTGGCTACCTGACACTTAGCAAACCCTCCAAGGCTGGTGTTTATCCCTTTGAATGCAGCAGTGGTGGTGGTGAGAAAAGTGATCTCAGGGCATGAGAGCTCTCACACTAGGCCAACAGAAGAGAAGTTTGCACTATATGGTCAGATGAGAGAATTAATCCCTGTTAGAGGAGTCTGTTCTAGAGCTTACATGTGTTATCCACCTGTAATTGGGTGCTTCGTGTGTGTTGAATAATATTCCTGTAAGGTTGGAGGGTAATGTTCGCATGTTGGGATGAAAAAAGTTTGTCTTCTAGGAAATGCCATTAATCCAAATCCTCCAGCCACTAAGTGTAAAGCTGAGATTGTACCCTTATGTTTGATTCCAAAGACCTTGTCCTCCAGGGCCCCCAGGCTTGGGTTCATGAAAGGCAATCTGTGAGCAGCAGGAAGACATCCAAGGCCTTTGAGTAGTCAATCAGTCAGCAGTTTGAGCTTTCCTTGATATTCCAAATAGCACCTGGGGGTGTAAGTAGCTCAAATCGAGACTAAATGATGGTTTTGTTTTTGTTTGTTCCTTAATTTGCAGCGACCTATGTATGTACCTTAATAACTGGAGGAGAGAAATGTAAGTTGATAGGATTTGATTTTTCTGTTTCATCTCTGGTGGTGACATAAGTATTTGAAGTGATTGAATTTCCCAAGAAGGGTGTTTCCAGATGGGAGAGAAATTAGAAGATATTGTATTGTGTTGCTCCATTTTGGACAATATTTTAAATAGCACTCTCATTGAAATAAGGTTTTCTTAGGTTTAAAATGCTGCTAAAACTTGATTCCTTCAGGCACAATGGGAAACCTAAAATGTTAGTTACACCCACCTGTCAGATCATGTGTCTGTGCTGCTAATACACTGGGATTATTCGATGTCACTGGTTTGGTAACAAACTTAGAAAATGTTTTCTCTCCTTTTAGTTTACAGAGAATAACTGAGAAGATCAATACTTTTAAGAAAGAAAACAGAGAACTTTACTTCCTGAAGAACTATCCATTTGGGAACAGAAGGTAGCATGGCCCTTTCAAATATTTTTTGTGATTTCATTTTGGTTACTTCCACTCTAGTAGATCACCCTACTGACCTATTCTATGTGTTCTATAAGCAGTACCAATTCAAGACAAGCTTCACAAATGTAAAGAGCTACCTCTTTATTTGTGAAAGGAGTCACACATTAGAAGGTAGGTTTATCTAGCACTATGCTTTTTTTTTTTTAATTCTGATTCCTTTTTCGTGTTTTATACAACAATGAATTAAGGAAATGTCTTCAGGAAACTAAGAGAGAAAGTAATTTTCTCTCTGATGAAGCTCTTAAATTGAAGGTGAGAATCCCTTCTTTGCCTGGATTGCATTCTGAAAAACACAAGTAAAAGTAATGAATTATTATTACTCATTCAACACGTTTTGTTGAAGGAGAACATCAAAATAGTTGACCACTTTAATTAAATTAAAAATATTAGTGTTTATTAATTTTTTGAAAGACAGAGACAGAGCACAAGCAGGAGAGGGGATAGAGAGAGAAGGGGAGACACAGAATCCAAAACAGGCTCCAGAGTCTGAACTGTCAGCAAAGAACCCGACACAGGGCTCAAACTCACAAACCACAAAATAACGACCTGAGCTGAAGTCAGATGCTTAACCGACTGAGCCACCCAGGCACCCACTTTAATGAAATTTTAAATGACACCCTTCAAAGTGCACTTGCTACCTTGCAAACTCAGAGAGAGACAGGAATGTGAAGAATCAGGAAGTGGTAAGAGTTGGCTGCTGAGTTTTACTGTAATTTGGCTTTGGAGGCTTTTTGTTCATTGGGTGAAGTAAGCACAGCATATTTGCTTGCCATTTACCACAGTAGAGAGTGGGCCTCTGGGAGCCAAACTTCTTTCTGAACAATGAGCTGGAATTTCAGTAGGAGCACCAAGATAAGTTTTGCCATTTCAAGGACTAGGAGTCCATTTCAAGGACTACCTTTTGTTTTCACAACTAGGTAATTATCACATCATTCACCTCTGCCCTCCAAGATATTTAGAAAATCCCCAAATATAGTTGAGAGAGAAAGGGTGATAGCCAAAGTGTATAATCCTTTCCTTTTAAAAAAAAATATTTTTAAATCATTCTTTATTTTTTTTAGTGAGACAAGGCATGTGAGTGGGGGAGAGGGGCAGAGGGAAAGAGAGAGAATCTTAAGCAGGATCCATGCTCAGTTTGCAGCCCAACACAGGTCTCGATCGCATGATCCTAGAATCATGACCTGACCCAAAATCAAGAGTCTGATGCTCAACTGACTGAGCCACCCAGGTGATCTGTAGTCTCTTTCTCTCTTAAGGCTGAACAGTGAATTCTCAACATGAATGGGGGAGGGGGGATACACACACACATACACATATACATACATATGTATACCACTAAGAAAGCCATTTATGAGTTGTTAGACGTGAACTATCTTCCACCATCTTTGTCTTCTAGTTATATTTATGCCTCAAGGTCTTTGTTTATTGCAATGCATGATCTTATTGCTGTGCGATCAGTTTTCTGTAAAAGTCTTTTCTCCTATCTGTCTTAACCACAAGATTCAAATGTTGAATTCAAGGATGTGGAGCTAAGAGACTTGAGGTCCAATAACTGTCAACTGGAAGGTATATTTTCTGTTGGGAAGAAATCTCCATATAATGGCCATGACTGCATTGGAAAGGGAAAGAATATCTTCATGTCTTCAATGTTCTTGCCCTTTTTCTGTCTCACGAAAATCAAGACTCAGGTCGTGTGCACCTTTATAAAGAAAACCCCCTTTTTTTCTTTTTTGCAGAAAATAAAAAGGCCCTGGAAGACAAGTGTAATGCATTGAGGACTGTGAAAGCAACAAAGGAAGCAAAAGTCAAACAGCTGAAGGAGAAAGCATATCACCTAGAAGAATTCTATGAACAAAGAAAAGTGGCTACAGAAGAGTAAGATATTCATGTGAGAACTGTCACAAGTACTGCATTGTAAGAAAGAATGTGGCAGCCAATAGAGATAATTATATTTCTTTTGGAACTGGATCCAGAGTATTTTGCCAAATGCATTCAGTGGAATTGTGCCTGCCCTTCCTACCTTGCTTTCTGTAACCTGCATTTTCCTTTCTGCCCTAAGTGCTTGTCACACATTGTGTCATGAATTTGGGGCCAAAGAGGGAATGTACCAGCAGTAACGCTGATACCTGGGTCCACTGTAGATACACCTACATTGTCCTATAGGTTTCAAGCCCATCACACTGTTTTGTCATCCAGCAATTAGGTCATTTTGTTCAGGGCCAGACATGGGTCAAAAATGGGGGGGGGGGGGGCGGAATTTGAATTATCTTGCTACAGACACAATAGAAACTGCTTTCTGAAAAGTGGGTGGGGGTACCAGCTGTACTGAATCCCTGCATCCATTCGGCCAGTGAGATTGTTCAGTGCAGGCCCAATCCCTAAGAAAGTCGAATTGTTTCCTGTCCCCTGAGGTTTTAAGTGTAACTCTTCTGAGTCTTGACCAAAGCCTGCAGCTTCACTAGGGCTCATCTTTGCTGGCCACCCCTGAACTACATTTGTTTACTTCTAAGTCTTTGCCCATAAGGTTGTTCAGCTTCTTTGCCATTCAGATGTATGCCCCCCAAATCAATGATGAGCCCTAGGAAGATTGGGTCCAACTGCCAGGCTGGCTTTGTCCTGGGCTTCCTTCCTATTTTGGTCTTGTGTGTCTTCATGGGGTTGTTAAATATTTGGTGCATTCACTCACATGCTTCCTCCTTTGTACAGTATTTCCTTTTGTTCTCAGGACATCAGGGACTTTAGAGTCCCTCACTCATGTTGGAAAGTGAACTCTTCCTTCTCTTCCCTGGAGACTCAGCTTTATGTTAGTCCTTTCCACACCTGGGGTCAGGGTCTGCTCTGTCTCACTGGCATCTTCTGTTTTTTTTTGTTTTTTTTGTTTTTTAATTTGTAAGCTCTTTCTGTGAGTACAGTGCCCTGACCACCTTTCTATCTTCAACCCCTTACAACAGAGCCACTACATTACAACCACGCCAGAAAGCATTTGCTGAAGGACTGCCTGAGGCCAGAAGGAAATGCATGTGCCTTTCTGTGTCTCATGCTTTTGTGTCCATTTCTAAGAGAACTTCAATTTTGCATGTGATTCTTGAGTACATTAAGTGTCAATGTGAAAGCCTTTAAATGAACACCACAAACAAAATAGTCTGAGGGCAACACAACAAACCAGCCTTTCTAAGCATTGCCTTTTGCTGCCTTCACTATCAATGGAACCAGTCTTGTTAAAGTAGATTGGCTCCATGAAGTTGAGATTTTTCCATCTGAAATATGTTTCCTGGAAATAAACCCAGACTGTGTGACATTTCATATCAGGTTATACTTCAGGAGATGTTGCCCCTCTATGATTGGCCTTTTTCTCCACTAGGATATGTAAAGGTGGAGGCAGGGGTTGGAGTCCTGACCTCTAGCAATGTCTGGGAGTGAACTGCAATGTTGGTGAAGCCATAGTCTGGGAGGTCGTCTTTCAGGGTGATTGTGTCATGGTACAACTTTTGGACTAAGAATCAGGGCTCCCCATGGAGGTGTAAGACTAGTGATGATCCCCTGCCTTATCCTAATGGGTACAGTTGGTCAAACATGGTTTTTCACACTGATTAAATGAGTCTTCACCATCTCAAACAAAGACCAACTCTGGGAAGGCACGAAGTGCAATGTTATTTGATGACTTTATGATGAAGGAGAGGAAAAAGAGAACTAGAAAGACAGTTCCGATAGCAGAGACGTGGCAACAGAGGTTGAATTTTCTTTAACTTAAATGGGGTGTTCACCTCCTTTCTCTGATTGTGTTGTCAGTCTGTGCATTTATGGGAGAGGTGGGGGAAGGGATACCTGCATAGGCCTTCAAGAGTGCTGGGAGGTAAAAAGGGAGAATTTCTGGATCTTGGTCCTGACTGTATGTATCTTTCCTGTCTTAGGAAGCTGAAAATGATAGTGTGAACTGACGGCAAAGAAGAATCAGCTGGCAGCTTCAGGTAAAATTTGAAAATAGCTACAGAAAGGGCTCCTGGGGGGCTCAGTCGGTTAAGCGTCTGACTTCAGCTCAGGTCATAATTTCACAGTCCATGAGTTTGAGCCCCGCGTCAGGGTCTGTACTGACAGCTCTGAGCCTGGAGCCTGCTTCGGATTCTGTTACCTCTCTGTCCCTCCCCCATTCATTCTCTCAAAAATGAACATTAAAAAAAAAAAAAGGAAAACAGCTACGAAAGAAATAAGTACAAGTGAGTTCAGCTACTAATTACCAGCAGCTCATGAAACCTCTGTTCATTTTTTTTGTTTTTAACCTTTTTACAATGTTTAGACTCAACTTAGTAATATAAACAAAAATTCAGAGATCATATGCATAGACTATTAACAGATAAAAAAGGTAAGTTTTAGAAAGAACAAAACAATTAGGTTTTTAAACATTTGCAGATCTCAAGCAATAGCCAGACTGTGTAAGAAACTTTGTCCATGCCAATATTCCTTGGGGGTGGTGTCAATTGTCATAATCTATAGGAGAGCAGTGTGTTGTACGATGAATCATAACCATCAACATGGTAGTGCCATTCCATGGCCCTCGTCTTTGGAACCCTGGGAAACCTGGTGAGCATATAAGTTAAAGAAGAATAGAGCTTTATCTGAAAGACACTTGTCACATGATGAATTAGGGAAAGATTGAAAGTGGGAAGGAATTCTATGAATTCTGAGCCCTACGGGCATGGAATAATGAGTAAGGAAAGGATGTAACAATAGCTTTGATCCTACTGTACATTTATAATCATGTGAAAAGTGTTTCATGTGTAAGAATAAATTGTATCAGGGGACAGATATGAGGTTGTTGGAAACGTGGGCAGATTATTTAAAATCATACCCAATATTGGGTCTTATATGACAAGAGCAATTGTAACTCACAGGCAACAAATTGAACAAACACGGGAACAGCTGCAGCAGGCAGAGCTCACCTTTAGATACCAGGTAACCTGAGTTCTGCCTGACATACTGAACCCTTAGCACCTCATGCGGGTGAGTGTAGCAGCCCTTGGAATCCCTAACCACGGGCTTTTCATTGTTGGCTTTTTCAAATCGTAGCTCATGATAAGAATGCTCAGGACAACCAGGTAAGTGTTTTCTTGTTTCCTCCTCTTTCTTTGGTGCACAGTCTGGCACGACTGAAGGTGGATGTGTTGTTTCTCCCTCAGATCAAGACTCAGATCTGGGATAGGGAGATGGCGGAGTAGGGCAGGGAGGTCACTTACTTGAAATACAGGTGTGGTCATTTGACTTGCGTTTTTATGGGTGTTTCCAGGGATGATGCGTGCACTGTTTGTTGTCTAGAAGACGACGTGGTGTTGCAACTCTTATATAAGTCCATTATTTTTCTGTATCCAAGACTGGACAGGATGGAAGCAAAGAGGGTGCCTGAGGGATACACAAGTCAGAAACCAATGGCTGCAAGACCAGAGATGCAGAATCCTCCAAGGAGAGGTAAGGAGCATGTTGTGATGTGCCACAGTCCAATTTCTGCTGTGCAGCCTATTCCTGTGGGTGATCATCTGTGGTCTGGAAAGAATCACAAGCACTAAGGACAGCAGGTGGTCTGAAGGGGTGACAGAAGGGTGTTCTCCTCTGGTGCCGCAGGCAATGAGGCACTTGTCCCTGTGACTGGTGGAGCTCATGCCCCTCCTCTGTGACCCTCCCACCTCCTCTAGCATCCCCCTGTCTGAAGAGCCTGGAAAGGATGACAGGACATGGGCCCCATCCACCCAGACTCAATGTGAAGACTTTATTTGAGGAGAAGGTCATTTATTCACTATTTTAATGGTCTTTATTTTTGTTTGTTTTTGGGAACTGTAGCCCTACATCCCTCAAGTTCCATAGAGCTTAGCTTAGTCCTCTGATGGTATCAGTGCCACTCTGCAGCTTCACTGCTAACTTCTCATAGTTTTCCTTTTCTCAATAGTGTAAAATTAGTCTTTCATTATGTAATAACTGCTCTCATGTGGAAGGCAGCTTGTAGATAAGCTGAGAGATTGAACAATTTGCCTGAAGTCTGAAGAAATGCACCCTTCTTGAGATCCATTGAGGATATACACCAAACCAGTATTCTCAATTTTATTCTTTTATTTTTTTTAAGTTTATTTATTTTGAGAGAGAGAGAGTCTGGGAGGCATAGAGTAAGAGGCACAAAAAGAGAACCACACGCAGGCACCACAGTGTCAGAGGAACCCAATGCTGGGCTCAAATTCACAGGCTGTGAGATCATGACCTGAGCCAAAATCAAGAGTCAGATACTTAACCGACAAAGCCACCCAAGCGTCCTCATATTTATTCTTAATCTGTAATGAAATCGTGATTTCCCATGATGTGTACTGAGAAACCTGTTTTACTGATGACTTCTAAATTGCTAGTTGTGCCTGACCAGTCCACAGTTATTTGATTACAAAACAACATGAACTAGGGTACCGTGAGGTCTTTATCAAGGTGAGGGATGGTTCTCCCCCTTGTCCTTGGGGGTCGCCTGAGGCATGTGGGATACCCTCTGCCTCTGGTCAGGGACCTGAGTGTAGGGAAAAGTTTAAGATATTTGAGGAATGAGATGAGGGATTGTTTTCATTCCACACAGTCCTCTAAAAGCAGAAAAAACCTCCGTCCCTTCTAGGATCTTTAGTAGATCCAGAAACTGCTGAAACCTCTGTGAATTACAGCAGCTCTGATTATACCAAGAATGCAGACGAGGACAAAGTAAACACTAGGGCCATTCTCAGTTGTAACTCTTTCGGGAAGCCCTCATCTTTCTGTACAGCACACTCTCCCGGCCTTGTCTTGTTGTGTGTGTTCTGTGTCTGTTTGTTCTTTGTTTTCCAAATGCACACCCATAACCCAGGAGCCCACAGACTTCTGACTTTTTAGTCTGTCAGCTTTCTGTGGCAAGTTTAGAGGTGAAAAGTGCTTAGAGACTGAGTACCTTAAGGTTTTTCCGTGTGGTTCAGGAAATAATGAGAGGAGGATGACCCCACACTCCAAACAGAAGCCTCCTGGGCTGGGTGACCCCTTCCAGACCTCACCTCTGTGGGAACAGTGTGGCTGCTGTGTCTTCCTTTCTTGATTCTGGCTAGGAGATGAACCTGTTAGAAAGTCTGTCATATTGTTTAAAATTCAAAAGTGCAAAACGACATCATGACTCCAACTTAATATTTTGTGCCCTGTACCATTTAGAGTGGTCTTAGATAAAGTCAGTGTCATCACGTATCACCTTCCCATATTTGTTGGTAAATGAGTTGTCTGGAATCCTTCCAGCTATACCTTAGGTAAAAAGAGTTTGAACACTGTGTCCTTCAATTATGTTTATATGAGCAGTTTCTGGTTGTGTCCCCAGTCACTGTTAGAGCTCATACAGTCTCATGACACATACCAGGAGTTTTATACCAAAACACTTGCTTTAAATCTGTTATGTGAATTTCTACCCCTTTTTTCTGTTGGGCATAATTACTCTGTGTCCTGTAGTATGCTTAAAATCAGAATTCCCTATGAATTAAGATGAACACATCTGAGCTTTGTAGACATTCATAAGTAACTTATTTGTCACAGAAGATTCTCATTCCCCTGCAAGATTCCAGGCATCCTCCACTCCCCAGAGGTCTCAGAGGCCTTTGACAACACTTCAGCAAGGAAGACTCCTTTCTCAGCGAGAGAAGCAGAGGAGGCAAAGTGAGGGTCCAGCTGCAGAACTTTTCGCCAGGAGTGGCTATGATTCCATGAGCAGAATATGAGCCATTTATTCCCACTCATTTTTTTGTGTTCTTAACATACCAAAAACAGAGCATCTGGAGTAGCCGTAGAGGAGGGATGCAGGGTGAACCTGGACATCGATGGCTGCCTGTCCAGAGAATGCTACTTCATTAGTCTGTAATTACTTCTGTTAACCCTCTAGGACAGGACCCTTGCCATTCTACTTCCGCAGACATGGGCAGTGATGAGTGGTGGCAGTAGGTTAACCTCTTGCATCTACTACCCCAAGCTGTAGGTGGTTTCCAGTGGCAGGGATGGAGCTTTCAGGTACTGATGCTGCTCTCTTGGATCCTGGTGGCAGAGAAGGTGGCAGGTGCGAACACATTCTTCTCTGGTTTTGATATTTGTTCTCTTGTCTGGCATATGAATGTAGCTGTCACTTCTGTTCTGCAGGGCAGTCTGGATCCTGGGGACCTCCTCTGTTAACTGGACGATTTTGCATGCCCTACCCTAGAGGCGCCCCGCCCCCATAGACTATTAGGCACATCCACCTCCTGAACCTTGGTGGCCCTGGGGCCACCCCAAACCCCTCCACCTGCAACACTTGGTAAGATGATCTGAGCACTAGAAGTTGACTTGTAAAACACACTCATCTTATTTTTGTTGGTGTTAGGCCTTTGGCCGAGGTGCAGGGGCAGTGCCACAGACCATTGTGATACAAGGGGAATGTGTCTGCTTCCATTGCCACATTCCTCAAGTTTCTCATGCTCAACATATCATCTTTGTCATTTCCCCCACCAGGTGTTGGTACAGGCCTCTCTTGTGGGGAAGGAATGGGACCGTGTGCAGAAAAGCAGACAGAGCAGTTCAGCAGTGATGCCCTATACACAGTCCATGTGCTGGGATCTGTGAGGCATGAGGCACAACGTAACGTGTGTCCATCTAGTTGTGCCCCCAGCCATCTATAGTTGTTCGATGAGTGAGGAATACATCTGAATCAGGGCTTTTAGGAGTCTTCATTAGGTTATAAGGGATGGTTCTTCAAGTTCTTCTTGGGGATCACCTGAGGCATGTGGGACACCCTCTGCATCTGATTTGGGATCTGACTGGAGCAAAGAGTTTAAGTTGTCAGAAGAATGAAGGGTGGGTTTTGTTTTTGTTTTTGTTTTTGATCTCTAAACAGTCTACTCAAATCAAAATAAACCTCCATCCTTTCTAGGGCCTTTAGCAGATCCAGAAGCAGGTGTCACTTCCAAGAGTGACATCAACACTGGCTCTACCAAAACTGCCAAGAAGCATAAGGTAAATGCTGTGGCATTTTCAGTTCTATGTCTTTCCAGAGAGCCGCATCTTTCTGTGCAGCACACTCTCCTGCCACTGTCTCTGGTTTGAGTGCCGTATGGTATGGGTGCTGTCTTTTTTTCCCCCCAAATGCATAACCTTTACCCATGAGTCTACAGGCTTCCCTGTTTTCCACCTGGCATCTCTTTGTGGTACCTTTAGAAGCTAAGCGTGCTTAAGGGTGAGGACCATAGGGCTTTTCCAACGTGTTCCCGGAATAAATCAAGGAGGATGACACCACACTCCACTTGGAAGTCTCCTACCTTGCCTCATTCTTTCCAGATCTTCTCAATGTGAAATCATTACTTTTGCTGTTTCTTCCTCTCCTGTTTCTTTCTATCAAGGGTTTTCACATGTTCAGAAAAATCTGTGGGTATCCTTACAGTTTGAAAATGAGAATTGCCTTCACTCCAACTTATATTTTTGTATGCGTCATTTAGAATGGTCTTAGACAAAGTAAATTTCATACCCGTCAGCATTCCATCTTTTTTTTTGGTAAATGTGCTGTCCAAAATTCCTTCAAGTGTGCCGTGGGTATAAATACTGTAAACTATAAGAGGTGACATATTTGTCATAGAAAACATGCCCTGAAACTTAAGTTGTGAAGAGAAAAAAATCCAAAATTACCTGTGTGGCAAGTCCCCACCTTGTCCTTCACTTGTGTTCACATGAGCACATTCTCTTGTGTCCTGTGTCACAGGTACAGCTAAAACATAGAAACATACACCAGAAATCAAAGTGCATTTGTGTTAATTTTGTCATTTAGAATTTCAGCTCACTTTTCCAGAGGACACAATTACCCTGCAAAATGTACTGTACTTAAGCTGAGGAGTACCTCTGAATTCAAATAAATTAGCTGAACCCAACTAACATGTATAGGTTACCTGTTTCTCTAAGAGCATGCTTATCCAGGTCCTCTGCAGGATCTCAGGATCCCCATCTCCCCATGTGTCTCTGTGCCCATGGATAGCACTTCCAGAGAGGAGGAGACCCCACTGTTGAGAGAGAAGTAGATTGGGCACAGGCAAGGGCTTAGAGGCAGAGCTTTGAGCCACGAGGGCTATGATTCCATGTGTGGAGACTGTGACTGTCATTCCTTCTCATTCCGTAGTTCTTCACATATAAATAAGCAGCCTCTGTGGTGGAGGGTGATGAGGGGTGGGAGGGTGATCCTGGACATGGATGCCTTCCTATCTGGAATATGCTACGTTGTTAATTTGACATTAAGTCTACTAATCTTCTAGCAATAGAGCCCTTGATGTTTCTACATTTCCCAACACTTGGAGACACTAGTTTATCCATCACATCCGTTCCCCATCCCAAAGCTGTAAGTGGAACCCAACGTATGGGTAGAGATTTTGGCACTGATGCTGCCCTCTTGGAACCTGGTGGTCAGCAAGCTGGCAGGTTATGAGCACTGCTTCTTTGGGTTTCTGCTCTTTGCTGGTGTTGGTGCTTTGTTCTATCCTATGAACATAGCTTTTTTTTCTATTCTGCAGGCCATTATGTATGCAAGAGGGCCTGTTCCTTTCCCAGGATTGCCTTGCAGGCTCTATCCCATGGACCGCCCTTCACTTCCAGTCATGGGCTATGGGCCACCTCCCTCTCTTCCACCTACTCTATTTGCTAAGATGACCTGAACTGGATGAGTGGATGGTAAAGTATATTCATCTTCTTCATGACTGACTTTGTGGCAATGATGTAGAGATGGTTGTGAGTCTTGGCAATCCAACTACAACCTGCCTGAGGACACTGTAGCATATCTCAAGTTTCTCAGGACACACATACAATGGGCAGTGTCATTTCCCTGTAATGCAGTGAGCTATATACATCTTTCTTGTCAAAATGAAAGAGGATTTTCTACAGAAAAGCAGACGTATCAGCAGCACTGGTGCATATTTTGGAGGCACAATGTTTTGGGTTCTGTAAAGAATGAGGCGCACCCCTAACTTTTAGAGCATCAGGTGTCCTATGTGAAAGAGGGACATGCATTAAGTGACACAGACCTTGTGATCACCATAATGGAAACACCAGTGAAGGATCCAGTGCAGAAACAGGGGAAACTTGTATCACACAGGAATAGAAGGGAAGTTGAGGACAATAAGCAGAGTTTGAGGAGGTGAAGAGCAGAGGATGGTGGGGTCAGTGAGATGCAGTTGGAGGCCATTCCTGACCACAGCCTGAGCAGGAAGTGTGAGGTTCACACGGAGCTGCTATGTGCGATCACTCTCAGTGCACAACGCAGCGTTCATCTCCAAAATGTCATTTTCGTCAAAGTGCACCTAGGGTAATCATCTAAAAAGGCTGTTGTCACCCTGGGTTTTCTGAAGGTTCTGGATATTTGTGGGGGGAAAATGCCCTGGAGACATGGGAAATTTAAGTTGGTCTTATGGAAATGCTTGTATGCCCAAGTTCATATCCCTCAGTGAGACTAAAAGTGGAGACAGAATCTAGATCAGCTGAGGGCCTGCACTGGCCTTCAGCCTGAGTCAGACTCTTAGTGGGTCAACCTACAATTCAGGGTTGGCCAGAAGCTGCCCCTGCATCAACCTGATTACAGCTTTGCATCTCCTCAAACTTCTCTCACAATATCCTGAGGCTTTGCCTGTGTTCCTGCTGTCTCAGCCCTAATACCAGTTCTCAGTGGGACCTACACAGAGCCTCAGCTGTGTTATCTGTGAAAACAGAGGTAATATTTGTTTCTAAGAACATTATGAAAAGAAGACATTAAATACATAAAGCATCTGCAAAATGTCTGGGAAGTGTCCATTCACCCTTCTCACAGTTTCAATTAAGATATCTCCACACAGTGATCATCAAAAAAAGATGGTCACAGAAGTTCATTAAACTAAGACTGTTAACATGTCAGCCCAGGGACTGGGAATCGCCGTTTTAAACAATGAGACAAGGTCCCTCATTTTTCTATTAAAATTCGGGCCCGGGACGCCTGGGTGGCGCAGTCGGTTAAGCATCCGACTTCAGCCAGGTCACGATCTCGCGGTCCGTGAGTTCGAGCCCCGCGTCAGGCTCTGGGCTGATGGCTCAGAGCCTGGAGCCTGTTTCCGATTCTGTGTCTCCCTCTCTCTCTGCCCCTCCCCCGTTCATGCTCTGTCTCTCTCTGTCCCCAAAATAAATAAACGTTGAAAAAAAAAATTAAAAATAAAATAAAATAAAATAAAATTCGGGCCGTACCAGACAAAGAAAGAAGAGATAATTATGAGAATGTGTACATTCATAGATCTAGATCTGAAGACAATCATTTTCCATTACATACAATCTCACAGATGCAGCCACACACTAAAGTGTTCATCTGAGGCCACAGCCACTGATAAACTACAGAAGACAGAATGCATGTAGGAAAACATAAGATCAGAGGGAAATAAACCAAAATCTCTTTGCCTTATAGGACAACTATTCTGAAATTTGAAGAGGACTGTGCATGGAGACAGACTATGGTGATTACATATACATTTTAAGCAGGTGTCAGATCTGCCTGAATGCTTTCCCTGCCCATCCTGTCTGCTCCACTCTGTCGTTCCTACTGTCCGCTAATCCACCTTTCATCGTTCTATCTCTGTGACAGCGTCTGCTTCTAGGACCATCTACTCTCACTCCCCATCGAGTGCACGCAGTGGGGTTCCTGTACACACAGGTAACAAAGTGTTACCAGAAATGGTGGTGACAGAGGAAAGAAGCAAGATCACCCTTTGTGCAGGGGAGCCCGAGGGAGTTTTCTGGGGTGATGGGAACTTCCTATATCTAGATTGATGGGGTGCTTATGCTCATTTATTTTAGAAATATTCACTGGCTTCCTGGTGCCTTGGGGTCAAATAGATAGGTATCTGTCCCTGGGAAATGGTGGAGTTCTAATGGTGGGGAAGGATGAGGGGCCAGCAGTGACTGTGGGAGAGGAGTGAGGAGGCTACACATAGAGTCAAACCCTTGCCCAGGATGCCAGGTCTCCACAGACAGCACCATGTGTAGGAGGGCTCTGAGGAACGGAGATTTCTTGATCAGACCCGTGAACTACATAATGCTCTTGCAGTTTCCTCACTGAGGGATGGCCAGAGCAGAGGCCAGGAGCTGGAGGACACCCTGATCATGGCTAGATTGGAGCAGGGGACCTGGGGGATTGAGTCAGAGAAAGGGACAGGCAGAAGGTAGCGACAGGGAGTCTGAGAGACAAAGGGGAGAGAAGAGAAGGTACGTTTCTCTGCTGACTTCACCTACATTTCTGTGTGAACAAAAGGGGATTCTTGTCTCCAAGGGAAGGGAAGAGTGCGAGCAAAAAGATAGAGTGACATTCTCAGCTCAAGTGCCCAGGATATCTGCCTTGCTCTTGTGTACCTAACACAGGAAGCCCATGCTTTCTGTCATAATTGGAACTGCAGCTCGTGCCATTTAGTGAAAATCAATCCAATTATGAATCCCTCATCACTCATACTGCAACATCATCATACTGCAACAAAATTAAGTAAACAGAGTGAAAGATACAATACAGGATAAAGTCCAAAGCTAGACCGACTGCAATACTTAACAGGAATACAGCCTATCAGAAAAGGAGGTACCCCAGTGCAGGCATTCAGACACCTGGGCAATATCTGAAAACATGAAAAAAATGTAGTCCGTACTTCAAAAGCAACATTAACTTAGACACAAAGGAATCATGATTTAAGGTTTAGAGAGAAACCATATGACTTCATGGTGCTGTACCTATGAGATCAAGTCTCATCAAATCATACCCTTTAACTAGAGGCTATTTGTTATGTGAAAATTATACCTCATTAAAGAGAGTTTCAAAACATAAAATACTAGAAGCAAATGTGGGAAAGTTCCTTTCTAATCCTGAGTGCATGGGTGATAGGAGTCTGTCTGACCATGTCTCAAAAATCCAAAAGATGAAGACATTTAAAAAATTAATAATAGCAGAGTAAGAGGACCCTGAGCTCACCCTGTCCCATGTTTTCAACTGCATAACATCCACATCCAAGTCCATGAACCAGAGAGTGATCCAAAGACTGGCAGAACAAACTCCACAACTAAATAGAAGCTGTACCTGAAAGGTTAGGAAGGTCAGAAAGGTGGAGGGCAGCTGCCTGCAGAGAGGGCAGAGAAAGTGAGCCCTCACACCAGGGAGCTCACACCGGCAAGACTAATCCCCAGAAAATTTGGCTTTAAAACCCAGAGGGGATGAATTCCCTTGAGTTTGGATCCTGGAGCTTTGGAGGTCAGATGACCCAGCACTGGGTGATCCAGGAGGATGAGTGATAGCCAGGTCCCTGCCAGTGTAGAGAGACAACGTAAACGTAGCATTTTACACAATGCCAAGGCAACAGGAGACAGATCTGTTCATGCTGACTTCTGAGTGGTTAGGGGACTTCTCCAACAATGAGGGAGCTTACAGGCACCATTCCCGCCTCTCCCCACCACCACCACCCCCCCGTCCAGGAATAAGGCCAGAGGCACATACCAGGGAGTGGAGCTGCACAGACACTTGCTACCTAACATAGTAGCCATGTGCCAGTCCTCTGGTGGACTCACCCACTCCAAGCCTGCTGGCCTCAGCGCTGGGCTCAGGGCAAACTTTGTTAAAACCGCATGGGCACCCTGTCTGGCCAGCTACAGGCAGAGCTACCACCGCATGCTGTGCACCCCTGGCTACCCTCATCTGCCTCACCCAGCCACACGTCCCAGGCACTGACACACTCTGTGCACAGCCTTGAGCCCCTGGTTGCCCTGGTGCATTGCCCCCAGCCAGCAAACACAGCTACAGATTTGTCAACAGAATCTTGGAAAGACAGAAGGAAGTGACATGACATATTCAAAGCGCTGAATGGAAAAAGCAGCCAAGAACACTCTATCCAGCAATGCTATCATTCAGAATAGGAGACATAGAGTTTCCCAAACAAAAAACTAAAGGAGTTTGTGCCACTAAACCAATCCAGCCAGAAATACTAAGAGGGACTCTTTGAGTGGAAAGGAGAGAACAAAAGTGACAACAGGGAGGTAGAAAACACAAATCCAGTAAAAATGAATATTTCTGTAAAAAATCAGTCAAGGAACTCATGTACCAAAATATAGGGAGAAGAAAATAATGGGTTCAAAGGTAAATGACCATCAACTTAATATAAATGGCTAAACATAAAGAAATTATGTAAAAACTTAATGGTCACCATACATCAAAAACCACTCATAAATATGCAAAGAATAAGGAGAAAGAAATCAAAATACATCAGTAAAGTAAATCAGCAAAACATGAAAGAGAAAGACAAGAAAGGATAGAGAAAATCATTAGAAAACACAACAAAACAGGTAACAAAATGGCAATACATAGATACAAATCAATAATTACTTTGCATGTAAATGGAATGAATGCTGTAATAAAAAGACATAGGGTGTAAAAATGTTTGAGAACACAAAACACATTTATATGCTGCCTACAAATGACCCATTTTATACTGCAAGACACCTACAGAATAAAAATGAGAGGATGTCAAGAAACATAAATGAATGTCAAAAAAAAACCCAGGGTAGCAATACTTGTATCAGAAGAAAAAAAAAGAGAAAGGACTCAAATAAAATCATAAATCAGAGAGGAGAAATCAAAACCAACACGTCAGAAACACAATCATAAGATAATATTACGAAAACTTGTAAGTAAAAAATTTGGACAATTTACAAGAAACAGGTAAATTCCTGGAAACATATAAGTTACATTAACTGAAACAGAAATAGAAAACATGAACAGAACAATAGCCAGCAAAGAAATTGAGTCAGTAATCAAAAAACTCTCAACAATCAAAAGTCTAGGACCAGATGACTTCACAGGTAAATTCTACCAAACAGTTAAAACAAGGTTAAGACCTCATCTTCTTAAGCTATTCCAAAATATAAAAAAGGATGGAAAACTACCAAATTCATTCTATGAGGCCAGCATTACCCTGATACCAAAACCAGATAAAGAGTCCACTAGAAAAGAGAACTCCAGGCCAATATCCTTGACGAACATGGATGCAAAAATTCTCAATCAAATACTACCAACCAAATTCAAAAATACCTTCAAGAAATCATTCGCCACAATTAAGTGGATTTGTTCCCAAGCTGCAAGGTGGTTCCATATTCACAAATCAATCACTGTGATGCATTACATCACTGGGAGAAAGGATAAGAACCATATGATCTGGGCTCCTGGGTGGCTCATTTCTTGATTGGCTCAAGTCATGACCATATGGTTCATGGTTCAGGCCCTGCATTAGGCTCTCTGCTGACAGTTCAGAGCCTGGAGCCTGCTTCTTTGTCTCCCTCTCTCTCTGCCCCTACCCCACTCACATTCTGTCTCTGTCTTTCAAAAATGAATAAACATATAAGAAAAAAAAAACATACGGTCATTATCAATACATACAGAAAAAAGCATGTGACAAAGTACAACATCCTTTCATGATTATAACCCCCTAAACTAGGTTTACAGGGAACATACATCAACGTAATAAAGGGTTATCTATGCGGTTAACATCAACCTTAATGGGGAAAATCTGAGAGCTTTTCCTCTAAGGTCAGGAAGAAGACAAGGATGTTTACTCACCACTTTTCGTAAACATAGTACTGGAAGTCCAAGCCACAACAATCAGACAAAAAAACAAAACAAAACAAATCCAAATCTGCAAGAAGTGAAACTTTCACATTTTGCAGACTACATGATACTATATATAGAAAACCCTAAAGAGTCCACCCAATAACTGCTAGAACTGATAAATGAATTCAGCAATGTCACAGGATACAAAATCACTGTACAGAAATCTGTTGCATTTCTAGACAACAATAATGAAGCAGTATAAAGAGATATTAAGAAATCAGTCCCATTTACAGTTGCACACCAAATAGTAAGATATCTATGAATAAATCTAACCAAAGTGGTGAGCGACCTATACTCTGAAAAGTGTAAAACAGTGATGAAAGAAATTCAAGATGACACAAAGAAACGGAAGGACATTCCATGCTCATGGATCGCAAGTACAAATATTGTGAAAATGTCTATACTTCCCAAAGCAATTGACACAATTATTGCAATCTACATCAAAATACCAACAGCATTTTTCACAGAACTAGAACAGTCCTAAAATTTGTATGGAACCACAAAAGACCCCAATCTTCAGAGTAAACAACCTTTATGTGAAGTGATAATTATGGATGGCATTATGCCTCTGGATCTTCTGCTCCAAAACACATTAACTCTGGCCTAAGCATTTGAACAAACATGAGACATATCCCAACCAAGGATCATTCTACAAAATACATTGTACAAAAGTACCCTCAAAACTTTGCAGATTATGAAAAATATGGAAAATCTAAAAATCGTCATGACCAGGTGGAGCCTAAGGAGACAGGATGACTGAATGTAATGTGCCAGCTGGGAGGAGTCTGGAACAGAAGAGGTTAAAACTGACAAAATCTGAGTTAACATATAAACTTTAGTTAATACTACCATCTCTCTTTGGGATATTGATTGTGATAATGTACCAACTCATAGGACATCAATAGTCAGAAAACAGTCTGATGTCTGTGGAAACTCAGTACTATGTTCCCAATTTTTTTGGTAACTAAAAACCCATCACGAATGAAAAGATTATTAGTAATCATGGTTTTATTTTTTCAACACATAATATTATATAACTAGTTCTAGTATTAGTTACTAGTGATTGACATGTACCTCTTCTTGTTGTTCTTACTATCGTTTAATTTAAATAATAGCATTCATGTTATGGAAAACCAAATGCACAATGATATACAATTCATAGAAACATCTACTTTACATATTTTAAGGTAATAACATATGTATATACCACTGTATTCTGTGGTATGTATAGTAAGTGTTTTTCTGATCTTGAAGGAGCATGTCATCTAATGGCTTTCCATAAAGGTGGTTATCCTAGATAATGAATGATACTCAGATTTTACAGGATGTGCTTCACATCATGCCTGAACATTTAAAAAAAAATGTACAAACGGCCAGATGAATCATTGTGACTGGCTCACTTATTCTAAAGAATCCTTGCTTGAATATTTTCATGCATATTTTTAGCAGGAATACAACAGAATAAAATATTTCCAAATCAAAGAGATTTTCAAAGACTGGAAGAATGATAGGGAGTTCAAGTGGTTTCAGAAGGAAAAGATGTGACCATGAAGTGGCAGTCACAGGCAAGCAGCTTTCTCTGGGCCACTTTGACAGGTTTGCATGAGGATATGTGACTTGCCAAAGGGTAAGACCCAGAAGTACAAGAGGGAAAGACAATGCTTTAGGAAGGGGTGACTTGGAAAGGGTGCTTCTGTGCCTAAGTGATGGCTTAGCAGCCTGGATGGGGGTCCCTGGGTCAAAGACTTCAAAAGTCCATCAGTAACTTAGACTCACAAAGATCTTAGAGCCACAGAGTTGATCTTCATCTATGAGTAGGAGATGGTCATAGTTTCACAGGATATGAAAAATCCGGCTGGCAGTAGATGGCTAAAATATTATTTAGGGCTATATTTTTAATAAAAAATGGATGTGTAAAAATTTGGGTTTGGAATGGTAAGAAAAATCACAGGCCCATCATCGAGTTACTTACGTTAAGGCCCCATGTCACCAAACCTAGTTTCATTCCTGCAGGAATGTAACCTTTAACCAGTCAACAAAGAATTTCCTAGTCAGTGCTGGAAATTTAACTGATAGACTCCTGCCATTCCCCTCAGGGAGGCAATCTTACCTAAATAAGGTATTCCATGCCACTAATTTTTTTTAAGTTTATTTATTTTGAGACAGACATAAGGAGAGCACATGCAAGGGAGGGGCGGGAAGAGAGGGAGAGAGAGAATCCCATGACCATGAGGTCATGATTTGAGCCAGGATCAAGAGTCAGACACTTAATCAAGCCATCCAGGCACTCCAAGAATGTGGAGTTTCAAAGGTTAGCAGGCTTGGCTGGGATACAGCCCTGAGGACACTGGCCTACTCCTGGAGAGAAGGCAGCAAACTACTTGCAAGCAGATGGCATGGAAACAGTGATCTGTACAACTCCTGGTGCACACAGTGGGGAGATTATACATTCACCTTGGAGAACATCCCTGAGAGGCAGTGTTCACAAAGAGGGGACAAAGGAGCTAGGCCAAAGGAGCTGGGTGGCGCCATTTCCCTCCTCTGCCCCTCAGCATAAACACAGAGCCACCTGCTAGAAACAAGGCCATTCCCACACTGGCTGCCTAACCTGCTTAGACCAAGCCCCACCTTCCTGTGCTCTGGCGAGACCGGCCTTCTGGGTCATTCAAGGTTGCCTCAGTCCCAATGGAGCTGGCCCCTTCCCCAGAAGACCAGGTGAAGCCCATGACCACACCACCTCTATTGACCAGACAGTTCTGCAGGGCTTCACTTCTAGTGGCAGTCATTTCAAGTCTTATTTAACAAGCAGATCAGAGCAGACCTAGATAAAACTCACCACATTCTGGCCAAGGACCATACACTTCCCATACAACTGGACTGAAGGCTAGTGCAGCCAGAACACAAAACAGTGCATGCAACACATACCACAGACACTCCCTGATGTGTCAGTCCCTGGACATTGGATGAGCTCCTCTTCATAAAACCATTCAACTCACAGGCAGGTAACACAATGAGGTTTGGTAACAGAGAGAAGGCAAATAGCCAAAATACCAAGACAAGAGGAATGCATCCCAAATGAAAGAACAAGATAAGGTCATGGGAAGAGAAATGGAAGGAACACTTCCAAACTCATTCCATGAGGCCAGCATGGCCTTGAGTCCAAACTGGACAAAGACCCCACTAAAAAGGAAAACTACAGACCAATTTTCCTGATGAACCTGGATGCAAAAATTCTCAACAAAAATTAGCAAACCAGATCCAACAATACATAAAAAGAATTACTCACCACAATGAGGTGGGATTTATTTTTGGGATGCACAACTGAGTCAATGTCTGCAAATCAACTGATGGGATACATCACATTGATAAATGAAAGGGTAAGAACCACATGATCCTCTCAATAGATGCAGAAAAAGCATTTGACAAAATACAGCATCCTTTCTTCATGAAAAAAAAAAACCCTCATGAAAGGAGGGATAGAAGGATCATGCCTCAACATCATAACGTCCAGATACAAAAGTCCCACAGCTAATATCCTTTTCAATGGGGAAAAAAGAGAGATTTCCCCCTAAGGTCAGGAACACAACAGGGATGTCCACTCTCACCACTATAATTCAACATACTGTCAGAAGTCATAGCCTCAACAATCAGACAACAAAAAGAAATACAAGGTGTCTAAACTGGCAAGGAGGGGTCAAACTTTCCCTCCTCGCAGACACGATACTCTCTGTGGAAAATCCAAAAGACTCCACCAAAAAACTTCTAGGACTGATATAGGAATTCAGGAAAGTCTCAGGATATAAAATCAAGATATAGAATTTGATGCATTTCTATATGTCAATAATGAAGCAGCAGGAAATCAAGGAATTGATCTCATTTACAATTGCACTGAAAACCATAAAATACCCAGGGATAAACCTAACCAAAGAGGTGAAAGATCAGTACACTTAAAACAGTAGAGGGGCCCCTGGGTGGCTCAGTCAGTTAAGCGCCGACTTCGGCTCAGGTCATGATCCCACATTTGTGGGTTGGAGTCCCACGATGGGCTCTGTGCTGACAGCTTAGAGCCTGGAGCCTGATTCACATTCTGTGTCTCCCTCCCTCTCTGCCCCTCCCCTGCTCATGCTCTGTCTCTCTCTCAAAAATAAATAAACATTAAAAAAAATTAAAAGAACAAACAATATAACATCTATGAAAGAAATTGAAGAAGACAGAAAGAAATGGAAAAACATTCCATGCTCATGGATTAGAAGAGCAAATATTGTTAAAATGTCAATACTGCCCAAAGCAATCGAGACATTCAATGCAATCCCTATCAAAATAACACCAGCATTCTTCACAGAGCTAGAACAAACAACCCTAAAATTTGTAAGGAACCGGAAAAGACCCCAAATAGCCAAAGTCATATTGAAAAAGAAAACAAAGCTGGAGACATTATAGTTCTGGATTTATGGTGTATTAGAAAGCTGCAATCATCAAGACAGTATGGTACGGACACAAAAAGAGACACAAAGATCAATGGAACAGAATAGAGAACCCAGAAATGGACCCTCAAACATATGGCCGAGTAATCTTTGACAAAGAATGAAAGAATATCCTATGGAAAAAAAGAGCCTCTTCAGCAAATGGTACTGGGAAAACTGGACAGTGAGAAGAATGAATCTGGACGACATTCTGAAACCACACACACACACACACACACACACACACACACACACACACACACCTCAAAATGGATGAAAGATCTAAATGTAAGACAGGAACCATCAAAATCCTAGAGGAGAAAACAGGCAACCTACCTCTTTGATCCTGGCCACAGCAAATTCTTGCTTGTCATGTCTCCAGAAGCAAGGGAAACAAAAACAAAAATGAACTATTGGGACCTCAAGATAAAAAGCTTCTGCACATCAGAGGACACAATCAGCAAAAGTAAAAGGCAGATGATGGAATGGGAGAAGATATTTGCAAATGACACATCAGGTAAAGGGTTAGTACCCAAAATCTATAAAAAACTTATCAAACTCAACACCCAAAAACCAAATAATCCAGTGAAGAAATGGGCAAAAGACATGAAGAGACACTTTACCAAAGATGACATCCAGATTGGTCACACATAAAAAAAGATGCTCAACCTCACTCATCATCATTGAAATTCAAATCAAAACCACAATGAGATAGCCCCTCACACCTATCAGAATGGCTAAAATTAACATCTCAGGAATTGACAGGTGTTGGCAAGGATGCAGAGAAAGGGAACCCTTTTGCAATGCTGGTGGGAATTCAAAGTGGTATAGCCACTCTGGAAAATAGTATGGAGATTCGTCACAAAAACTAAAAATAGAACTACACTATGACCCAGCAATTGCACTACTAGGTATTTATCCAAAGGATACACAAACGCTGACTTAAAGTGGCACATGCACTCCAATATTTATAGCAGCATTATCAACAATAGCTAAATTATGCAAAAAGCCCAAATGACCATTGACTGATGAATGGATAAAGAAGATGTGGTATATTTATACAGTGGAATATTACCCAGCGATCAAAAAGAATGAAATCTTGCTATTTGCAACACTGTGGATGGAATTGAACTATATTATGCTAAGCAAAATGTCAGATAAAGACACACATCATATGATTTCTCTCATCTATGGAATTTAAGAAATTAAGCTGATGAACATAGTGAAAGGAAGGCAAAAATAAGATACAAACAGAGAGGGAGTCAAATGATAAGGTACTCTTAAATACAGAGAAGAAACTCAGGGTTCCTGGAGGGTTACTGAATAGGGGGATGGGCTAAATGGGTGACAGGCACTGGAGGGGGGCACTTGCGATGAGTACTGGGTATTTTTCGTAGTTGATGGATCACTAAATTCTACTCCTGAAAATGTATTCTATAAGATAACTAACTTGGGCTTAAATTTAAAAAAAAAAAAGAAACATGAAAAATAAATTAATTAATACCAGTCAAAAGAAAAGAATATTTAAATCAGACTCTTTGAGTAGAAATGAAAGACCAAAAGTGATACACACAACAAAGGATCAGAGAAAACATCAAGAAATAATGGCAAAACACCTAATAAAATGGCACTAACTATCTATCTATCAATAATTACTCTGAATGTGAATGGACTAAATACTCCAATAAAAAGACACCGAATAGGGTGTCAGAATAGACAAAAGAAAAAAAAAAGAAAAGAAACAAACAAACAAAAAAAACCAAGACCTATCTAGATGCTGCCTACAAAGCCTTATTTGGACCTAAAGTCACCTTCAGATTTAAAGTGAGGGAATGAAGAAACATTTCTCATGCCAATAATGTCAAAAGAAAGCCAGTAGCAATACTTATATTAGGCAAAATAAACTTTAAAACCAAGACTGTATTTTGGTACGCTTTGGGTAAATACCTAATAGTGAAATTGCATACACCCATTATTTATAGCAGCATTATCAACAATAGCAAAACTATAGAGAAAGCCCAAATATCCATCAACTCAACTGCTGAAGGTATAAAGAAGTTGTGGGGTGTGTGTGTGTAAACATACAGACATATATACATACATACACACATACACACACACACACACACACACACACACACACACACACACATATATACAATGAAATGTTACTCAGCCATCAAAAAGAATGAAATCTTGCCATCTGCAACAATGTGGCTGGAGCTAGAATATATTATGCGAAGTGAAATATGTCAATCAGAGAAAGACAAACATATTCAGAACACTCCATACTAAAATGGCAGAATACACATTCTTTTCAAGTGTACATGGGGCATTCTCCAGAATCGATCACATTCTAGGTCACAAATCAGGCCTTAACATGTACCCAGAGATCAGACCAAGCATCTTTTCTGACCACAAAGCTAAGAAGCTTGAAGTCAACGCCCCCCCCCCCAAAAAAAGAAAAGAAAAAAAAAAAGGAAAGGCCACAAATAAAGGGAGGTTAAACAACATGCTACTAAATGAATGGGTCAACCAGGAAATGAATGAGAAAATACACTGAAACAAATGAAAATGAAAATACACTGGTAAAAACCTTTGGAATGCGGCAAGAGCAGTCTAAGATAGAAGTATATAGCAATACAAGCCTACCTTACAGAGCAAGAAAAATCTGAAACAATCCAAACTTACAACTAAAGGAATGAGAAAAAGAACAATCCAACCCTAAGGATGGCAGAAGGAAGGAAATAATAAATATTAAGGGATAAATAAGTGATATAGAAACTAAAAAACACTAGACCAAATCAATGAAACCAGGGGCTGGTTCTTTGGAAAACAGTAATCAACTTGAGAACCTCCTAGACAGACTTTTCACAAAGAAGAAAGAAAGGACTCAAATAAATAAAATCACAAATAAGAGAGGAGAAATAACAGTCCACACCACAGAAATACAATTAGAAGATAATATTGTGAAAAACTATATGCAACAAATTGGACACTCTGGGAAAAATGGATAAATTCCTAGAAACACATAAACTACCAAAACTGAAACAGGTAGATACATAAAATCAGAAACCAGAAAGAAAGTGAATCAGTAATAAAAACATATCTCCCCCAACACAAGAGTTCAGGGCCAGAAGGCTTCACTGATTAATTCTACCAAACATGTAAGGAAGAGGTAATATCTATTCTTCTTGAATTATTACAAAAAATAAAAAAGAAGGAAAACTTACAAACCCATGCTATCAAGCCATTATTACCCTGGTACCAAAATCAGATAAAGCCTCCACTAAAACCAAAAACTGCTGGGGCGCCTGGGTGGCTTGGTCGGTTGGCTGTTCAACTCTTAATTTCGGATTAGGTCATTATCTTGTGGTTCATGCGTTCGAGTCCCACATTGTACCCTGTGTTGACAGTGGAGCATGCTCAGGATTCTCTCTCCCTGTCTCTCTGCCCCTCCCTCACTTTTATGTACTCTATCTCTCTACATAAATAAATATTCAAAAATATGTTAAAAAAATTTTTTTAAATAGGGGCACCTGGGTGGCTCGGTCGATTAAGCGTCCGACTTCAGCTCAGGTCATGATCTCGCGGGTCGTGAGTTCGAGCCCCGGGTAGGGCTCTGTGCTGACTGCTCAGAGCCTGGAGCCTGCTTCAGATTCTGTGTCTCCCTCTTTCTCTGGCCCTTCCCCTCTTGAGCTCTGTCTCTCTCTCTCTCTCAAAAATAAATAAATGTTAAATTTTTTTTTAATTTAAAAAAAAAAATAAAACTGCAGACCAATAGCCTAATGAGTATGTACGCAGAAATTCTCATTAAAATACCTTCAAATTAAAGTCAACAATACATTAATAGAATCATTTACCATAATCAAGTGGGATATATTCCTGGCCTGCAAGGGTGGTTCCACATTCACAGATCAATCAACATGATGCACCACAGTAATAGAAGAAAGGATAAAGAACAATATGATACTTTCAACAGATGCAGGAAAAGCACTTGACAAAATGTCACATCCATTCATGATAAAAAAAACCCTCAGCAAAGTAGACTGAGACTCAACCTACCTGCACATAATAAAGGTCATCTACGAAAAACACACAGCTCATCTCATCCTCAATGGGGAAAAATTGAAAGCTTTTCCTCCAAGGTCAGGAACAAGACGGGGATGACCCCTCTCACCAGTTATTCCACATAGTACTGGAAGTCCTAGCCACACAATCAGACAACAAAAAGAAATAAGAGGGATCCAAATCAGCAAGGAAGAAGTAGAACTTTCACTATTTGTAACTGACATGATGCTCTCTATAAAAATCATGAAAGACTCTGATAGAAATTGCTAGAATTGATATATGAATTTGACAAGTCACAATATACAGAAATCAATGTACAGAAATCTATTGCATTTCTATAGACGAATCATGAACAGAGAGAGAAATTAAGGAATCAATCCCATTGACAGGTACACCAAATACCACAACATACCAGGAATAAACCTAACCAAAGAGGTGAAAGACTTATACTCTAAAGGCTATGAAACACTGATGAAAGAAATGGAAGAGGACACAAAGAAAGGGAAATACATTTCATGTTCATGGATGGGAAGAACAAAATACTGTTAAAATGACTACACTCCTCAAAACAATCTACACACATAATGAAATCCCTATCACACTAACAAAACATTTGTCACAGAATTAGAACAAATAATCCCAAAATTTGTATGGAACAACAAAAGACCCCAAACAGCCAAAACAAACTTGAAGGAAAGCAAAGATGGAGACATCACAATTCCAGACTTTAGATTATATTACAAAGCTATCGTGGGGCGCCTGGGTGGCTCAGTCATTTGAGCATCCGACTTCGGCTCAGGTCATGATCTCACAGTCTGTGAGTTCTAGCCCCACATCGGGCTCTGTGCTGACAGCTCAGAGCCTGGAGCCTATTTCAGATTCTGTATCTCCCTCTCTCTTTGCCCCTCCCCTGCTCATGCTCTGTCTCTCTCTCTGTCAAAAATAAACACTAAAAAAAATTTTTAAAAAAGCTATAGTGAGGGGCGCCTGGGTGGCGCAGTCGGTTAAGCGTCCGACTTCAGCCAGGTCATGATCTCGCGGTCCGTGAGTTCGAGCCCCGCGTCAGGCTCTGGGCTGATGGCTCGGAGCCTGGAGCCTGCTTCCGATTCTGTGTCTCCCTCTCTCTCTGCCCCTCCCCCGTTCATGCTCTGTCTCTCTCTGTCCCAAAAATAAATAAAAAATGTTGAAAAAAAATTAAAAAAAAAAAGCTATAGTGATCAGAACAGTATGGTACTAGCAAAACAAAACAAAACAAAACAAAACAACCATAGACGCATAGATCAATAGAATGGAAACCCAGAAATGAACTCAAACCTATATGGTCAATTAATCCTCAACAAAGCAGGAAGGAATATCCAATTGAAAAAAAGATAGTCTTGGGGCACATGGGTGGCTCAGTCACTGAAGCGTCTGATCATGGCTTCAGCTCAGGTCATGATCTCAGGTTTCATCAGTTTCAAACCCGTGCCGGGCTCCACACAGTGCAGAGTCTGCATGGGATTCTATTTCTCTCTGCCTCTCTTCTGCATGCTCTGTCTCTCTCTCAAAAATAAATAAATACACTTTAAAAATGTCTCTCCAACACATGGTTTTGGAAAAACTAGACAGCAACCTGCAAAACAAACCAAAAACAACAGACCACTTTCTTACAACATACACAAAAATGAATCCAACATGGATAACGACCTATGTGTGAAACCTAAAACCATAAAAATCCCAGAGGATAACACAGGCAGTATCTTATTTGACATTGGCTGTACAAATGTCTTTGTAGATATATCTCCTGAGGTAAGGAAACACAAGAAAAATAATGGGACTTCATAAAAATAAAAAGCTTCTGTCACCAAGGAAACAATCAACAAAACTAAAACACAACCTACAGGATGATGCTATTTGCAAACGACATCTGATAAAGGGTTAGTGTCCAAAATATATAGTTACACAGCACGCAAAAAAAGAGAAATCCAATTAAAAATGGGCAGAAGACATGAATAGACATTTTCTCAAAGAAGACATACAGATAACCAAGAGACACATGAAAAGATGTTCAACAATACAGGGAAATACAATTCTAAAGTACAATGAGATAACTCATCACATCTGTCAGAATGACTAAAATCAACGAATGATGAAACAGCAGGTGTTGCCAAGGATGTGGGGAAAAAGGAAACCTCTTGCACTGTTGGTAGGAATGCAAACTGGTGAAGCCACTCTGGAAAATATCATGGAGATACCTCAAAAAATTGAAAATAGAACTACCTTACGATCCAGCAATTTCACTACGAGGTATTTACACAAAGAATACAAAAATAATGCTTCAAAGGGATACATGCACACTGATGTTTACAGCAGCATTTTTTACAACAGCCAAATTATGGAAACTGCCCAAGTTTCCATCAACTGCTGAATAAATTGAGATATAGTATATGGAATGGAATATTATTTAGCTGTAAAAACATGAAATTTTGTCATTTGCCATGAGGTGGATGGAGCGAGAGAATGTCACGCTAGGTGAAATAAGCCTGTCAGAGAAAGACAAATACCAGATAATTTCACTAACACATGGAAATGAAACAAAACAAAGGCGGGGGGTGGGGGGGGGAGGAGACAGTGAAACACAGACTCTTAACTAGGAAACAAACTGAGGGTTTCCCCACTGGGGTGGGGGATGGGTGAAACAGGTGATGGGTATTAAGAAGTGCACTTGGGATGAGCACCAGGTGACATGTGAAGTGTTGCTCTACATTGTACACCTGAAACTAATATTACACTGTATCTTTACTAACTAGAATTTATATTAAAAAATAACTTAAGGTTAATGACACCTACCAGGTTTTCTGTAGTTTTCAATCACTATGTTGGAAAAATAACCATTACATTTTTATTTACTTTTTAAAATTTTTTTTAATTTTTTTCTGTGTTCTTTTTTTAATATATGAAATTTATTGTCAAATTGGTTTCCATACAATACCCAGTGCTCATCCCAAAAGATGCCGTCTTCAATATGCATCACCTACCCTCGCCTCCCTCCCACCCCCCATCAACCCTCAGTTCTCAGTTTTTAAAAGTCTCTTATGCATTGGCTCTCTCCCACTCTAATCTCTCTTTTTTTTTCCTTCCCCTCCCCCATGGGTTTCTGTTAAGTTTCTCAGGATCCACATAACAGTGAAAACATATGGTATCTGTCTTTCTCTGTATGGCTTATTTCACTTAGCATCACACTCTCCAGTTCCATCCACGTTGCTACAAAGGGCCATATTTCATTCCTTCTCATTGCCACGTAGTATTCCATTGTGTATATAAACCACAATTTCTTCATCCATTCATCAGTTGATGGACATTTAGGCCCTTGCCACAATTTGGCTATTGTTGAGAGTGCTGTTATAAACATTGGGGTACAAGTGCCCCTGTGCATCAGTACTCCTGTATCCCCTGGGTAGATTCCTAGCAGTGCTACTGCTGGGTCATAGGGGAGGTCTATTTGTAATTTTTTGAGGAACCTCCACACTGTTTTCCAGAGTGGCTGCACCAGTTTGCATTCCCACCAACAGTGCAAGAGTGTTCCCGTTTCTCCACATCCTCGCCAGCATCTATAGTCTCCTGATTTGTTCATTTTGGCCACTCTGACTGGCGTGAGGTGATATCTGAGTGTGGTTTTGATTTGTATTTCCCTGATGAGGAGCGACATTGAGCATCTTTTCATGTGCCTGTTGGCCATCTGGATGTCTTCTTTAGAGAAGTGTCTATTCATGTTTTCTGCCCATTTCTTCATTGGATTATTTGTTTTTTGGGTGTGGAGTTTGGTGAACTCTTTATAGATTGTGGATACTAGCCCTTTGTCTGATATGTCATTTGAAAATATTTTTTTCCCATTCCATCACTTGCCTTTTAGTTTTGTTGATTGTTTCCTTTGCTGTGCAGAAGCTTTTTATCTTCATGAGGTCCCAATAGTTCATTTTTGCTTTTAATTCCCTTGCCTTTGGGGATGTGTCAAGTAACAAATTGCTGCGGCTGAGGCCAGAGAGGTCTTTTCCTGCTTTCTCCTCTAGGGTTTTGATTGTTTCCTGTCTCACATTCAGGTCCTTTATCCATTTTGAGTTTATTTTTGTGAATGGTGTAAGAAAGTGGTCTAGGTTCATTCTTCTGCATGTTGCTGTCCAGTTCTCCCAGCACCATTTGTTAAAGAGACTTTTTTCCATTGGATATTCTTTCCTGCTTTGTCAAAGATGAGTTGGCCATACTTTTGTGGGTCTAGTTCTGGGGTTTCTATTCTATTCCATTGGTCTATGTGTCTGTTTTTGTGCCAATACAATGCTGTCTTGATGATGACAGCTTTGTAGTAGAGGCTAAAGTCTGGGATTGTGATGCCTCCTGCTTTGGTCTTCTTCTTCAAAATTACTTTGGCTATTTGGGGCTTTTTGTGGTTCCATATGAATTTTAGGATTGCTCGTTCTAGCTTCAAGAAGAATGCTGGTGCAATTTTGATTGAGATTGCATTGAATGTGTAGATAGCTTTGGGTTAATCATTAAATTTTTAAAAAGCATGTATGATGTGGGGCCCAGTTTGTGCCCTTACCTCGGTCTCTGGTTCCAGCAGGACTCGGAAAGTGGGTCCCAGCTCATTCTTCTAGAAGGTCCTGAGATGAGCATTTCATGCATTCATGTCCTCATGGAACACAGCTCCCGTTTTTCTGAATTTCCGTCAGGATTTTTCCCGGAAACAAGCCTGAATCTGGAACAAATCATCCACAGCATCTATGATGTGATGTCATGAGACCCCTCAATCCACGGGTCCTTTAGTAAAATACGTCTTGTTCAAATACTGTCCAGGAAGGGGAGGAATGAAACACGGGAACAGCCCAGAAAGTGCAAGGGCCTGTGCTGCTGACTGACCAGCGCGCCCAGGGAAGCCACCCAGCGCCCCCTTCTCAGCACTCAGTACAACAAGGCAGTTTCTCTCTGGTGACTCAGGAGATGCCAAGTTGCTGCAAAGCTCCCAAGGCCTCCCCTGGGACGGGCGGCAGAACCTGCTGGAAACGCACCCTGGTCTCTGTCCTAAGGCAGCAGCAGAGGTCCTGAGTCCTCTGGGAGCAACAGAAGCCCTTCCTGTTCTGAGGTGCCCTGGGTCAGAAAAGCCAATGGGGTACCCTCCGCAGGCCTTCACTGTGCACCCAGAGGAACCAGCCCCTCCTGCTTTGTGGTGCTCTAGCTCTCTCTGCTGGCCACCATGGGAATTCCTGCAATGTGGAAGGCCCTGGTCACTCAGCTGAGGGACCCAAGGTGCTCTGGGCAACTAAGCCTGTTCTCCACATTGGGAAGGGTCTTACTGACAGGGCCTGGGACACAAAGAAATCTTTTCCTTCTCCTTTCTTGTGAGTAAAGAATCAAACCGAATTTATTAATGTAATGACATCATTTGTAATGCGTTAAGCAATGTTCACAGAAACAGAGACCACCAATTTACACATACTGAACAGGAGGTAAATGTGTCTACCACCAAAATACTTAGGTTAGATAAAGAGTTGACACCTTTGAGAGAGAGATACCGGCTTCCAGCTATGGAATGAATGAGTCCTAGGGATACAAGGGACAGCCAATGGAATAGAGTCAATCCTGTAGTAATACTGTTGCATGCTTTCACATGATAGCTACACTTGTAGTTAAGTACAACATAATTTATAGACATATGGAATGACTACAATGTATGCCTAAAACACAACAAATGTGTGAAAAATATTCAATTAAAAATTGACATCCTTTACACTATCTTTAATTTCTACTTCTTTGCCAATAAACTATCATTCCTGGGGCACTTGGGTGGCTTAGTTGGCTAAGCATCTGACTTTGACTCAGGTCATGATATGCAGTCCATGAGTTTGAGCCCTACGTCAGGCTCAGAGCCTGGAGCCTGCCTCAGATTCTGTGTATCCCTCTCTATATGCCCTCCCCTGCTCAGGATCTCTCAAAAAAGGAAAAAAAAACATTAAAAATGAAAAAAATCATTCATAATTTAGAATCTGTGAAATTCCATTTATACCAGATTCTCTAACATCACCATCTTGATGTTGACAGCTTATCCGAAAAGTCACTAATAATATCTTTGATGGACACATAGGTGACAAGGTCAGAATGCAACTTACAGGGAGCTACACATCTGTTATGAATTTACCGTAAGTATCCTTGGCTAATATTTTCAATGAAATGTGCTTTAGGGATATAGATGAATGAAGCAATGTCTATCAGTCATATAGGTCAATTTCCTATAGGACCATTGTGTCTTCAATTATGAATTGCCATCTCTTCAGAATTAAAAGAAAGCTGGGAGATGAAAATGTCTCTGACTTTGATGTAAGAGAAGACAACGGTGTTTTAAAGGGTTCATCTACCATCTGGCATCCTCAGTTTGGCAGTGCACAGGAGGATAGCAACCCGCTATTTTGAAACACACCGCTAGTTCCAGAGGGAGAATATGGACCTTATTGTCAAATACTTTTTATCAATATCAGCCACCTCTGCCAGGTCCAGACTGCAGGTCTTGGGGGCAGCACAATGCCTGATGCCTGGGTTCAGAACATGAGGAAGGCCAGCAGGTTTGCGGGGGATGCAGCAGGGCCTGGGGCAGTGAGGGAGATGGCCCAGGGTCATCTCCCCACAGAGAAGCTCTGGAGTTTACCTGCCAAAGAGCAACACACTCTCCCTCAAGACATCCCCTCTCCATGACAGAACATGAGGCTGAGCCCCACAATTCCAGGAGAAATGAGGGATACCAGTCTTTTCAAATGCAATGCCCTCTGCAGAGCTTAGCCCCAGGGTCTTGGGAGTCACAGAACTCTGATGCCCATGATACCGGCCTTTTCTGCCCCAGCACTGAGCCACTTCATACACCCCCTCTCCCCTGGCCCATGTCACCCCATCCACATACCTAGACCAGGTCCCTACTTTCCTCCTTGTACTTCTTTGTTCCTCTCTAACCCCATCTCTCTCTGTTTCTTCCTTTTACTCTCTAGGACTTGCTCAATCCCCCATCACTCATCCAGTGTCTCTCTCCCTGTCTCTTTCTCTCCCCAGGCTTCAGGCTATTTGCTCTGTGCATGCAGCCCTGTCCAGGAGCACAGGGCACTCCTGTCTCTCCCTCTCTTCTGTCATATTTGGTCCCAGGCCCTGATCACAATAGAGGAGAATCCCCCTGTACAGCAGCTGCTTGTGTTGACATTTGCTATAGCAATGCTAGCTGCATGTGGACAGCCAGGCATTTACCCTTGGTGGCCCAGCCATGACCCAAAAGCTGTGGAGGGCTGGCTGCTTCCCTAAGCTGGGAGGAAAAAGGGGCTCACAGGGTTCAGGGTCCCTGGGGGCAAAGTGGATTGGATTGGCCGATGTAGAAGGAGCCATATGCTTACAACCCAACTCTCCTGGGTGGTGTCGAAGAAACCTATCTCAGACCATGGACCTCTGCCCTCCCCATGCCTCAATAAGGCAACAGGGGAGGTTTATGGGACCTCATGTGACTCACCACAAAAATTGCTGCCATTTGCCCCCTTGGAGGCCACCTGGATTAGTGCTATTGGGGGTAGCTGGTGAGGTACATAAGGGTACAAGTGCTGGATTAATGCAGGGCCTCCTTACTGGTCTCCTGAATCCACTCCCCACTTTCAGAATAGACCCTTTCCTGGAGACAGATACCTGACCTGCTCATCAGCACAAACCCCATAAACTAGCAGGCATGCCATATGCTCATGAGTACCTACCTACAGAGTTAACAACCACCACCAGAGCTCCCTAAAGGATGTGTACAACTCCTCAGATGGAACTACACGTCCCTTCCAGGCAATACAACCCCAAAGAATGGTCTGTCTTCTTCCACCAATACCATACATTCTACCTGTTGGTTAACTGTGTTACAGGAACCCGAAAGTGTACACCTGATGAGGCATGAGTGTCGATTTTCCTGGAAGCAGATGCTGACACAGAGACACGACTGTGACAAGTGTATTAGAGGACACTAGGAAGGACACAATGGAGGGGACGGGGTGGGCAGGGAAAGCATTCAGACCAAGGGGCAGATTGGACACCATCTCTAAATATATAATAACCACAGCTGGTTTGTAATGGTTCAGTGTCCTCTTCAAATTTCAAACTGATTGCCCTCTATGTCAAAGTGATTTTTAGTAATTGCAAACGGATCTTCTGTTCTCCTTTATGTGTTTTTCTTCTACAATACATCTGTGGCTTTGGATGAGCACATATTTGTGTGGCTGCATTTGTGTGTCTACCTGTAATGGAAGAGGATTATCTTCAGATCTTAGGTGTAGATCTCTGAATTTACACATTCTCATACTTATATTTTCCTTATTTGTAAAGTAGGACCCCAATTTTAATAGAAAAAACACAGGGGTCTTTGTTGTATCTTTTGAAACAGGA
The DNA here is from genome assembly GCF_018350175.1 of Felis catus. Taxonomy (NCBI): domain Eukaryota; kingdom Metazoa; phylum Chordata; class Mammalia; order Carnivora; family Felidae; genus Felis; species Felis catus. The sequence goes on along the minus strand of NC_058377.1, from coordinate 4,693,577 downwards.
ATTGCCAATCTCCCAGCCTCAGGCATTATAGCCTTAGTTTCATGAAATTGAATGAGTATCTGTTGATGATCTTCTGTGTGCAGATACATTCATTTTCCCCCTAAGAAGGGTGAATGCCCACTCATCCCACACATTTTACAAATTCCTTATGTGCTTAACCACCTCTTCATCGCATTGACCTCAGAGACCAACACTGTCCCTGATTCTCAGGTTACAAAGCTGAGGCTCTGAGATGGCCCCACAGAGAGCTAGCATTAGGGCTGAAACAGCGGGATCACAGGCAGTGCCTCTGGAAATTGTGAGGGAAGTTTCAGAGATGCAAACCTTCAGGCAGGGTGGTGACAGCAGGTGCAGGGGTGCGGTGACAAGAGCCCAGCAGGGGCATTTCCTGGTCAACCCTGAATTCCCCGCTAGGAGTCTGACTCAGGCTGAAGGCCAAGGAAGCCGCACAGCTGATCTACAACCTTTTGTCCCATCCAGTCTCACAGAGGCACACAAACTTAGGCAGACACGCATCCCATAAGAACCAAGTTAAACTACAAATCTCCAGGGCATTCTTTAACACAGATCCAGAACCTTCAGAAAACCAAGGGAAACAACAGTCTTTATTTCGATAATGAGCTAGGTGCACTCTGGCCACCGTGACATTTCAGAGATGATACCTGCATGAACTGTCCTTGACCCCATGCAGCAGCTCTGTGTGGACCTCACGCTGAGCTCACTCTCCCTGCCCAGGTTGTGGGCCCTGCCAGAAATGGCCTCCAACTCCATCTCACTGAGTCCAACACCCTCCCCTCTGGACCATCTCAGCTCACCCTTCTCATGCACAGTCTCTAATACATTCCCATGAGATTCACGTCTCTGGCTCTTGTACTTAAGGCCCCATTCCTGGAGCTGCCACTATTGTCGATCAGAAGCTCCATGTCTTTTAATGCATGTGACTCTCTCCCCGTTAGGACACTTGAAGCCCCTGATGGTAGGGGTGTGCCTCATCTCTCACAGAGCCATTAACACGGACTCTGTACAAGGCACATCTGCAGAACTGATATGCCTGCTTTTCTATGAAAAGACTCATTCCTTCTCCACAAGAGACACCTGCAGCCCAGTTCCCCAGTTCAGTAAGGGAAAAGACACAGTCCAACATATGTATGTCCTGAGAAACCTGAGGAATCTTAACAGTGTCCTCAGCCAGCAGCACCCTTGCATTGCCAAGCCTGTGAGGCCATCTCTGTGTCTTCTCAAAGACTCAACAAGACAGAAGCTGAACGTGCTGAAAACATCCACTCATACTGTTCATATTATCTTATAAATAGTTGAGGTGGAGGTGGTGGGTCCTGTGTCCAAGGACACCAAGGAGCTGGAGGAGGCTCACTGAGTTCATGAACAGTGATAAAAGTAGTCTTTGGGGAAGGGCCTTCAGGGTGGACCTGGTAAAGGAGGAGGTCCTCTTGCATCCAAAGGGATCTACAGAACAGAAGTGAGAGGTATGCTGGTATGACAGACAGAAGCAGAACACCTGCAGGAGCTGAAACCCAATGAAGCAGGTGTCAGCACCTGGCTGCTTGTTCATTCACAGGTTCTAGAACAGGGCATCAGTGCCAGAAAACTCTACCCTCCCACGAGATCCCACCTACAGCCTAAAGCATCCCAACCAGATGCTACAAGGAGAAACTACTGTCGCCATGTCACTTCCTGTGTTTACAAATGCAGTAGGCCAAGGCGTCCTATTCTAGAAGACTGATGGCAGTAATGCCAGTCTAATAAAGGAGCATATTCCAGAGAGGCAGGCATCTGTGTCTAGGACCCCTCTGGTGTCCTCTTCCACCACATCTGCAGACTTTTTATTTGCACATTGAGAACGGACAGAACATGCAGGAAAGAAAAGCCCAGCACCACACAGAGATTAAGGCCACCCAGGGTCAGAGCTCAGCCTGCCACCCCATGCCTGTACTCGCTCTGCTTCCCTCCCTGACAAAGGCATCTTCTCTGCAAGGCCACAGAGACTTCTGAGGAGACGGGGATTCCTGGAGTCCTGCAGGGGGCCTGGAAATGTGTTTTTGGAGAGAAACACATTACCTGTACACATTCATTGGTCTCAGGTATGTATACCTTAATCCACAGGTAATTCAGCTTTTAAGTACAATATGAGTTGCAGAGCTATTCTGTCTCATTGTAAAAGGGAGGTAGAAATTCTACATAAAAGAATGAACAGAAACATGTCTCGATTTCAGGTGTCAAACTCCCAAAAGGTATCGTGAGACAAAGTACCAGTTATAACTGCTCCAGGGACACAAGAGAACCTGCTCATATAAACACAACTGAAGGACTCTGTGAGATACTGGCCCTGCAAGTAATCACTGATCCTCTACCTTCACGACTGCAGTTCCATGTACATTTTCGAGTACACGTGCCGCTTCTCATAATTCAGAGTAGTTCCACCTAGGGGACAACCGAGAAATTCTCTATCGCACATTTACCAACACAGAAGGATCAGTAATGAATTCTGAAATTTATCTAAGAACATTCAGCACAGCACAAAGCACACAATATAAAGCTGGAAAGAGTTTTCATCTTTTCCAGTCACGAGGCTTATCGCAGACATTCTGAACAAGTTCATCGCCTACAATGAAATACGAAAAAATAAAAATAATAACAATAACCCCATGTAAAGAAGGTGTGGAAGGAGTCAGCCGCTCCAGAAGACTTGAGGGTACAGTGATGTGTCATCCTCCTCAAGTTATTTCCACAAACACAAAGTGAGAGCCACGTGGTCCTCAGCTTCGACGCACTTGTGGCTTCCAGAGGTGCCAGCTACCATGATGATCTTAAACTGGAGAAGCCTGGAGGCTTGTGAGGATGTAAATAAAACAGTAAAGACACCAGAGGACATAGAATACCAGACAAGGCCAGATAAAAGTTTCCAGAAACCATTACAACTGAAACAGGCAACAGAATTTACTTTGTCTTTCTCTGCATCCTTGGTAGAGACAGAACTGATGTTCCCCATGGGAGTTGTACCACGTCCTGGGTCTCATAAAGGCTGGAGGTGGATGGAGGTGATTCTGACTTGCATAGACTTTGTGGAAGAAAAACAAACCTTCTGCCACATGTTTCATTATATTCAACTCTTTCCCACTCTTGGGTCCCTTACTGGGGGCAGAGGATTTTCAGGTGCCTCGGGTGACCCTTGAGGACAAGAGGGAGATCTGATCCTGTCCCTTGAGGAAGGTTCACAGGGCCCTGGTTCAGGTGTTTTTATAATGAATCAAGCAGCTGTGAACAGCTCAGGTCTCAACTAGCTAGAAATAAAGTTAGGGGTGTGTCTCATCCCTCAGAGAGCCCAGCACATGGTCTCTGTACAAGCTACATTCTAGGGAGTGCTCTGTTTGTCGGCCTGTATAACGCCTCTTTCCTTCTCTATGAGAGACATATGTTGCCCAGCTCACTATGTGGAAATGACTGTCCATTTCATGCATGTCCTGAGAAACAAAAAACATTACAACGTCCTCAGACTGACCTGAAAGCCATGTGGTACCATCACTGCATCTTCTCCCAAGACTCAACAAGAAGAAAGACAAAATGTGTTTTCTAAGTTAACTCCTACTGTTCAGATCATCTTTCCAGATGGTGGAGGTGGAGGGTGAGGTCCCAAAGGTCACCAGCTTGGAGAAGGTGGGGGTGGCCCAAAGCCCATGGATGGTGATAAAGGGCAGCCCACAGGGTACAACATGCAGGGCACTTCTGGGAAAGGAAGAAATGCTCTGGCAGCCACGTTGACCTACAGGACAGAAATTAAACTTTTAAGATGTGTTAGGGTAAAAGGTGAAAAATCCAACACCACACCAACACTAACATAGCTGAACCCCAGTGAAGCAGGAACAGTGCCTGTCTCCTTCCCCTCCACCTGGTTTCAACAGGGCAGCATCGGTGCCACAAAACTCCATCCTTCCCACCAGCTCCCACCTAGAGCTTCTAGGAGCTTGAGGAGACAACACAGTGCATTATTGACAGCATGCATGGTACTAGCTGTGTCTGCAAATGTAGGGAAGGAAGTGGCTAGTCTTTTTTTTTTTAATTTTTTTTTTAACATTTATTTATTTTTGAGACAGAGAGAGACAGAGCATGAACGGGGGAGGGTCAGAGAGAGGGAGACACAGAATCTGAAACAGGCTCCAGGCTCTGAGCGGTCAGCACAGAGCCCGACGCGGGGCTCGAACTCACCGCGAGATCGTGACCTGAGCCGAAGTCGGCCGCTCAACTGACTGAGCCACCCAGGTGCCCCAGGAAGTGGCTAGTCTTAAAGGATCAGAGGAATAATTCCAGACTACTAAAGAAAGTCTGTTCCACACACACAGGCTTCTATTTCCAGGACTACTCTCTACCCAGCCCTTCACCACCTCAACAGCTCCGTCTTGGCATAATAAGAGCTGAAATGATGAGGAAGAATTAGGTTTCCCTATAATTCATTTACATCTTTAATCCATTTCAAGTTCATTCTTGTGAGTGGTGTAACAACATAAGGTTCTAACCTTATTCTTATACATATAAATATCCAATTTTCCCAGCACCAGTTATTCAAGAGACTACTTTACTCCACTGTATATTCTTGACTCCCTTGTCAAATACTAGTTGACTGTGCATGCATGGGTTTGGGCTCTCAATTTCTGTTCCATTGTCTTGTGTGTGTCTGTATACCAGCGACATAACTGATTTCTTTAGTGTTAGAATGCAGCTTGAAGTCAAGAAGTGTGATGCCTCCGGTTTTGTTCTTTCTTGCTTTGGCAACTTGCTTCATCACGGTCAATGATCCTTTTAATGTGCTGCTGAATTTGGTTTGCCTGTATATTATTGGAAAATTTTCATCTATATTCATCACGGGGATACCGGCCTATAGTTTTCTGTTCAGGTAGTATCCTTTACTGGCTTCCTAACAGGGTAATTCCAATCTCATGAAATGAGTTTGGTGGTGTTCATCCCTCTTTAATCAGTGAGAGGACTGCTGTTAGTTTCTTCTACAAACGTTTGGTCAAATTCACCAGTGAATCCACCTCCTCCTGGGCTTTTCTTCACTGGGAGATTTTCAATGACTGATTCAAATTACTTGCATTAGTTGTCTTCTGGTATTGATACAGTCTTCCTTTAATTGGTCTGTGAAAACCTTCTATTTCTTCCTGATACAGTCTTGGTAGGTTGTGTGTTTCTAAGAACCTATCCATTTCTTCTAGGTAGGCGGTTTGCTGGCATCTAATTTGGCCATAGTCGCCTCTTTGTCTCCTTTATGTTTCTGTGATATCAGATGTAATGTCTTCTCTTTTATTTATAATTCTTTTGATCTGGGTCCTCTCTCTGTCTTAGCATAGTCTATGTACAGTCTTGTCAATTTTGTTTAACTTTTCAAAAAACCCACTGTTGGTCTTCTTCATATTTTCTATTCATTTCATGGTCTCAGTTTCATTTGTTTCCACTCTCATATGTATTACTTTCTCCCATCTGAGAACACTGGGCTTAGATTGTTGGTTTTTTTCTAGTTCTTTGAAGTTAAAGTTAGGTTGTTCATTTGAGTCCCAAATCTATCCTCCATGCATGTAAGTCCAGTGACTCATCAGAGAACCTTCAATAAATCTTTCCTGTCCTATCTCTCATTCTCAGAACTCTGAGAAAAAGAACCAGAAAATTTGAAGACACAATAGATGAAAACTTCCCTAATGTGGGGAAGGAAATAGATCCAGAAGCAGGAGGCACAAAGAACCCCCAATATATTCAACAGAAGCAGATCCACACCAAGTCATGGAGTAATTAAAACACAAAATGTAGTGATAAAGAAAAATTTTAACAGCAGGAAAACAAAGATGACAGTTACCTACAAGGGAAACACTGTAAGGTTATCACTGGATTTTTTCAGAAGAAACTTTGAAACCATAAGTGAGCAGCATGGTATGTTAAAGGTACTGAATGGAAAACATCTGCAGCCAAGGAGACTCTATCCAGCACACTATCATTCAGATAGAAGGAGAGATCAAGAGTTTCCCAAATAAAAATGAAGTGAGTTCACAAACAACAAACCACCCAGCAAGAAATGTTAAAGGGGACTCTTTGAGTGGAAAATAAACACCTAAAGTGACAGTATTAAAGTGCAAAACGCAAAAGCAATGAAAATGAGTATTTCCATCAAACATCAGTCAAGGTATTTATGATATAAAATGTTTTGAAACATGATAGTACATATCTACAACACTGGGAGGAGAGGAGTAAAGAACTGGTTCAAACTTAACTATCAACTTATTATAGACTTCTATATGCACAAGTGGTTAGGTTACAAACCTAACAATAAGCACAAATCAAACACCACTAATACATATGCAGAGAATAAAGACAAGCAATTTCAAATGTGCTACTAAAGAAACCCAGCAAACCATAAAAAAGAGAAAGAGAAGAAAGGATCAGAAAGATTCATAAACAACCAAAATCAAGTAATAAAATGACAACAAGTACATATTGATTTGAATGGAAACAGAATAAATGCTCAAATCAAAGGCAGTGGGTGACAGATAGGGGCCCCTGGATGGCTCAATCACTGGAGATTTCAACTACTGATTTCAGCTCAGGCTATGATCCCAGGATCATGGGACTGAGCCCCATGTTGGGCTGTGCACTGAGCATACAACTTGCTTAAGATTCATTTCTCATTCTCTCTCTCTCCCCTCACTCCCTTCACCCCACCCTCCCACACCTATGCTCTCTCTCTTAATAGTAAAAGGCACTGGGTGAAAGAATGAATAAAAATATAGGACCCATCTATCTTCTACCGACAAGAGACTAATTATAGAAATAAAGTATCAAAAGAACATGGCAGTAGCAATACCTACATCAGACAAAATAGATTTAAAAATAAAACTGTAACAAGAGACAAAGAAGGACACTATAATAATAAAAGGTACAATCAACAAAAAGATAGAACAATTGTAAACATATATGCGCTCAATGAGAGCATCCAAATACACAAAACAGTCAAAAACAAAAGTAAAGGAACTGATAGTAATACAATCATAATAGGGCATTTTAACATCCAATGACATCAATGGAGAGATCATTCAATCAGAAAATTAACAAGGAAGTAGTGACTTTTTGAATAATAGAGTAGACCAGATGGACTTAACCGATAGACTTAGGACATTCCATCCTAAAATAGCACAATACACATTCTTTCCAGGCGCACATGCAACATTCCCCACACTAGATAAAATATTAGGTCATAAAACAAGCCAAAATAAATTCAGACAGATCGAACTCATACCATGTGTCTTTTCAGACCACAATGCTATGAAAGTAGAAGTCTACAACAAGAAAAAAAATCTGGAAAAAGCACAAAAACATGGAAGTTAAATAACATGCTCCTAAACAATCAACGGGTCAAGTAAGATATCAAAGAAGAAATCCAAAAAACATGGAAACAAATGAAAATGAAAACACAATAATTCAAACTTTTGTAAAGCAGGAAAAGTGGTTCTAACAGGGAAGTTTATAGCAATACAGGTCTGCCTCAGGGGAAAAAAAAAAGAACCTGAAGTAAACTCCATAACCTTATAACAATAAAAGCTAGACAAAGGACAACAAACAAACCCCCCAAACAGAAGAATGAAGAAAATAATTAAGAGCAGAGGAAAAATAAATGATTAGAAATTAAAACTACAGAACAAGGTAAATGAAATTAGGAGCTGCTTCCATGAAAAGATCAATAAAATTGATAACCCCTAGCCAGACTAATCAGAAAACACAAATGACGCATATAAATAACAATGACAGAGAAGAACAACCAACACCACAGAAATACAAACAACTGTAAGAGAATATTATGAAAAACTATATGCCAACAAGCTGGACAAACTGGAATATACGGATCAATTCCTAGCAACATGGAACCTACCAAAACTGAAGCAGAATGAAACCGAAAATTTGAACAGATTGTTTACTAGCAAGGAGAGAGACTCAGTAATCAAAAATCGCCTAGCAGACAAACGTCCAGGACCGAGGACTTCACAAGCACATTCTATCAATATCTGAAGAAAAGTTGATGCCTATACTTGTCAAACTATTCCAGAAAACAGAACAGGAAGGAAAATACCCAAATTAATTCTATGAGGCCAGCATTACCCTGATACCAAAACCAGATAAAGATACCAAAAAAAAAAAACAAAAAAACTACAGGTCCATATCGTTCATGCACACAGATGCAAAAGTCCTCAACCAAGATTTAGCAAGCAGAATCCAACAACACATTCAAAAAATAGCCCACCAGCATAAAGTGGGATATCTTCCAGAATGCAAGGGTAGTTCTATATTCAAAAATCAATCAACATGCTGTATCAAAGTAATAATTGAAAAGATAAAATACATATCATTTCTACAGACACAGAAAAATTATTTGACAAAGTACAACTCCCATTCATGATACAAGCCCTCTAAAAGTAGGTTTAGAGGGAACATACCTCAGCTTAATATAGTCTATCTATGTAAGCCCACAGCAGGCATCGTACTCAGTGGAGAAAACGGAGAGCTTTCCTCCAAGGTCAGTAAAAAGTAAAGATTTAGTTCCTTGATCTCTGCAGCAATAGATTCTCTGCCTTCTTCTATTCTTTTCTCAAGCCCAGCCATTAATCTTACGAGTATTATTCTAAATTCTTGTGCAGTTATATTGGGTATATCTGTTTTGATCGATTGTTTAGCTGTCATTTCATCATGGAATTTCTTTTGAGGAGAACTCTTCTGTTTCATCATTTTGGCTAGTTTTCTTTTATGTGTTTTAAAAGGCTGTTATGTGCCCTGCACCTGTGAGCACTTCTAGATTAAAGAGGGGCCACACACTGTCCAGGGCCTGGCCCTTTAGGAGATGTTTTTTTGGAGAGCGTTGCTTGCTCTTTGTTGTTGTGACCTTGGGTACTTTATATCCCAACTTGTAGTGATGTTTTGGACCCTCCACCGGGTGTGTTTTGATCATTGAAGTAGCCCTGGAAAGGAAAACCAACAGATGAACAAACAAAAAACAAACAGAATGGTGCTGGAAAAACTGGTCAGCTATAAGCAAAAGAATAAAATTGGACCGCTTTCTTACACTATACACAAAACTAAATTCAAAATGGATTAAGGACCTAACGTGATACATGAATCCATAAAAATCCCAGAACAGGAAACAGGCAGTAATATCTCTGGTAACTACCATAGCGACATGTTTCTAGATATGTCCCCTGAAGCAAGGGAAATAAAAGCAAAAGTAAACTATTGGGATTTCATCAAAATATAAAGCTTCTGCATAGCAAAAGAAACAATCAAGCAAAAGAAACAATCAACAAAACTTAAAGGAAACATATTGAATGGGAGAAGATATTTGCAAATGACATATCCAAAACAGGGTTAGTATCCCACATATATAAAGAATTTAAGCAAATCAACCCACACAAAAAAAATCCAAGTAAAAAATGAGCAAAAGAAATGAACAGATCTCTCTCCAAGGAAGAGAGAGATGGCCAACAGACACATGAAAAGATGCTCAACATCTCCCCTCATCAGGGAAATGCAAATCAAAAGTACAAGGAGACATCAATTCATACCTGTCAGAATGGCTACAATCAACAACAGAAGCAACAAGGGTAGAATAGGTTGTGCAGGAAAAGGAGCGCTCGTGCACTGTCGGTGGGAATGCCAACTGCTACCACACTGTGGTAACAGTATGGAGGTTCCTCCACAAGGTAAAAAATGGAACTACCCAATGATCCAGCAACAGCACTAGTATTTACCCCCAAAATACAAAAACACTCTTTCAAAGGGATACATGCACCCCATGTTTAGGCAGCAATATTTACAAGACAAATTATGCAAGAGCACAAGTGTCCCTAGATAGATGAATACTTACATACCTGGAATATATATGTATAATTGAATCCTATCAGCCATAAAAAAGAATGAAATATCCCCATTTGTAATGACATAAATGGAGCTACAGAGTATACTTCTAAGTGAAATCAATCAGAGAAAGACAAATACCATATGACTTCACTCACATGTGGCATTTAAGAAACAAACGACTGCAGTAAAGAGAGAAGAGAGACGAGCCTTGAAACAGACTCTTAATTATTGAGCACTGATGGTTACCAGAGGGGGTGGGGTGGGGGATGGGTGGAATCACAGTTGGGGATTAAGGAGTGGACTTATTGTGATGTACATTGGTGATGTAGAAAATTGTTGAAACTAACACCTGAAACTAACAGAACACTGCATGTTAACTATTCAGCAAATAAAATATACTAAAATAAATAATAGCTTTGAATATAAGTGGACTAAATGCTCCAATCAAAACACACAGGGTGCCTTAATGGATGACAAAAGCAAGACCCACCTATGTGCTGCCTACAAGAGTCTCATTCCAGAACTAGAGACACATGCAGATTGAAAGTGAAAAGATGGAAACACATTTATCATGCAAATGGAAGTGAAAAGAAAGGTGGGGTAGCAATACTCCAATCAGGCAAAATAGACTTTCAAACAAAGACTGCATCAGGAGACCAAGAACCCTACATAGCGATAATGGGAACAATCTACAAGAAGACATACCAATTATGAGTATTCATGCAACCAACATGGGAGCACTGAAATATAACGCAGCTAACAACAGACATAAAAGAAGAAATTCACAGCAATACAATATTAGTATAGGATTTTAACACCACCTTACAACAATGGACAGATCATCCAATCAGAAAATCAAAAAGAAAACAGTGGCTTTGAATGACACATTGGACCAGATGGATCTAATAATTATCTTCCAAACATTCCATCCCAAAACAGCAAAATACACATTCTTGTCAGGTGCACATGGAACATTCTCCAGAAGAGATCACATGTTAGGCTACAAAACAAGTCTCAACAAATTCAAAAAGATGAATGCATCTCATGCATCTTTTCTGACCACAATGGCAGGAAACCGGAAATCAATCACAGGAAAAGAATCAGGAAATGCAGGATAAATAACATGCTCCTAAGCAATGAATGGGTTAACCAAGAAATCAAAGAGGAAATCTAAAAATATAGGCAGACAAATGAGAAAAGAAACACCAGGGTCCAAAATCCTTGGGATGCCAGGAAAGATCTAAGAGGGACGATTACAACAAACCAGGCCTCCTTCAAGAAGAAAAATCTCAAATAAACCACCTAACCTTACACATAACATAGTTAGAAAAAGAAAACCAACAAACCCCAAAGACAGCAGAAGCCTTCAATGAAACCAGAAGCTCATAGTTTCAAAGAATAAGGAAAATTGATGCACCTTTAGCTATACTCATCCTCCTCCCCCCAAAAAGAGGACTAAACTAAAAGCAGAAATGAAAGACGATAAATAATGACAGACATCACAGAAATACAAAGGATTATAACAGAATATCATGAAAAAATATACACCAACCAAATGGATGCATCAATTCTTAGAAACATCACATCCAAAAGCGAACCTGAAAGAAATAGAAAGTTTGAACAGACTGATGAATAGCAATCAAATTCAACCAGTAATCAAAAAACTCCCAACAAACAAAAGGCCAGGATCCAATGGCTTCAGAGCTGAATCCTTTCAATCATTTAAAGAGTTAACACCTGAGGGGAGGGGCCAACATGGCGGAGAAGTAGGGGGATCCAAATTTCACTCTTCTCCCAAAGAAGTGTTGAAGCCAAAGGACTTTGAATCCCATGAGTCCAGGAGGAAAAGAGATAGTCATGCTTCCAGGGACCCACCGGGACAACCTGACAGGCCATAGGTGTGTGATTGTGAACTGGGAGAGATGAAATGAACAGAGGGAGGGATCTGCTTCTTCAGAGAGACAAAGGGAAGAGAAAGAGTGGCTGTGGAAGCATAGGACTGTATCTGGACAAGAGAAAAACGTCAGACGGAGAAAGATCCAAACTCTAACTGCGGGGCTTGCTGCGGACTGGGGCCAGCTGCTCATATCAGGAACGTGGGGAAGAGGGGAGCCAGCCCCAGACTCGGGGGCTAGGTCAGGGGTGCAGTCTGCACTAGGAGAAAGTGATCCCCTCCCTGGAGTGCTGTGGGACAAGACAAAGCCTGCCTGCACCCGCCAGCCAGGGACCACATATCAGGTGGTGTGGAGAAACGCTTCCCCAGTATTGGGGCCATGGAGCGAGTCTGAATCCCCGCCAAGAGCCAGGCACGGGAGTTGGGGGAGCAAGACAAACTGCCTCATTTGTATCCATGGCACAGTGAGAACAGCTTGAACAGAGTGGTCTGTGGAGGAGAGATGGCGGGGGAGGGGGGAGTCGCCATTTTTCTCCCCACAACCACCAAGATGGGGCCACAGGGATCAGACAGGACCCACAGTGGATGCCCCCTCCTCCAGACCTGTGCTGCGACATTGCCTGGTTTAATTCTCAGACATTTCTGATTATATAGATACATTCTTCCTTCCCTTTCTCCTTCTCATCTCTTCCCTCCTCTATTCTGGTTACTCTGGTTGTTGGTTTGTTTAAGCAGACATATTTAATCCATTTTCTTGATACATGTTCCAAAACTCCTACTTTATTCTCCATTCTCTCTCTTTGGATTAAGCCTTATAGTTTCTCTGTCTGCACAACTTTATCTTCTTTCATTCTTCCCCACCTTCTTTTTTATTTTCCTCTCTCTCTCTAGATTAAGCTGTATAGTTTCTCTGGTCCATTTTTATTCTTTCTTTTCCCCACCCCTATCTTGTCTCTCTTTGTATGGGATAAGGCCTCTTTTATCAGCACCACCTCCACCCTGTGGTTTACTTATAGCTGATGTTTCCGGTTTTTTGTTTTAGGTTTTTTTGGTTTGTTTGTGTGTTTTTGTGTTCTGTTTGTTTTTTGTTTGTTCATCTGTTGGTTTTCCTTTCCAGGGCTACTTCAATGATCAAAACACACCCGGTGGAGGGTCCAAAACATCACTACAAGTTGGGATATAAAGTACCCAAGGTCACAACAACAAAGAGCAAGCAACGCTCTCCAAAAAAACATCTCCTAAAGGGCCAGGCCCTGGACAGTGTGTGGCCCCTCTTTAATCTAGAAGTGCTCACAGGTGCAGGGCACATAACAGCCTTTTAAAACACATAAAAGAAAACTAGCCAAAATGATGAAACAGAAGAGTTCTCCTCAAAAGAAATTCCACGATGAAATGACAGCTAAACAATCGATCAAAACAGATATACCCAATATAACTGCACAAGAATTTAGAATAATACTCGTAAGATTAATGGCTGGGCTTGAGAAAAGCATAGAAGAAGGCAGAGAATCTATTGCTGCAGAGATCAAGGAACTAAAAAATAGTAATGATGAATTAAAACATGCTATAAATGAGGTGCAAAATAAAATAGAGGTGGTCACAGTGAGGATTGAAGAGGCAGAGGGGAGAATAGGTGAATTAGAAGATAAAATTATGGAAAAAGAGGAAACTGAGGAAAAGAGAGATTAAAAAAATTCTGGATCATGAGGGGAGATTTAGAGAACTAAGTGATCCAATTAGATTTAGAGAACTAAGTGATAAAATGGAACAATATCCATATCATAGGAGTTCCAGAAGAAGAGAGAGAAAGGGGCCAATGGTATATTTGAACAAATCATAGCTGAGAACTTCCCCAACCTGGGGAAGGAAACAAACATTGAAATCCAGGAGGCACAGAGAATTCCCTTCAGATGTAACTTGCATCGATCTTCTGCACGACATATAGTGAAACTGGCAAAATACAAAGATAAAGAGAGAATTCTGAAAGCACCTCAGGATACATGGGGCTTAACATATAAGGGTAGACACATAAGGAAAGTAGCTGACCTATCTACTGAAACTTGGCAGGTCAGAAAGGAGTGGCAGGAGAGTGTCAATGTGATTAACAGGAAAAATATGCAGCCAAGAATCCTTTATCCAGCAAGCCTGTCACTCAGAATAGAAGGAGAGATCAAGGTTTTCCCAAACAAACAAAAACTGAAGAAATTCATCACCAATAAACCAGCCCTACAAGAGATCCTAAGGGGCACTCTGTGAGTAAAATGGTACAATGACCACAAAGGACAAGAGACATCACTACAAGCATGAAACCTACAGATAATACAATGACTGTAAACCCATATCTTTCAATAATAACACTGAATGCAAATGAACTAAATGCTCCAATCAAAAGACATAGGGTATTAGAACGGATTTAAAAAAAAAAAACACAAGACCCATCTATTTGCTGCCTACAAGAGACCCATTTTAGACCTGAGGACACCTTCAGACTGAAACAGAGGGGATGAAGAACCATCTACCATGCTACTGGAAGTAAAAGGAAAGCTGGAGTAGCCATACTTAAATTAGACAAACTAGATTTTAAACTAAAGGCTGTAACGAGAGATGAAGAAGGGCATTAGGTAATAATTACGAGGTCTCTCCATCAACAAGAGCTAACAATTACAAACGTCTATGCACCGAATTCAGAGGCACCCAAATATATGAAACACTTAATCAAAAACATAAGCAACCTTATTGGTACGAATGTGGTAACTGCAGGAGCTTTAACACTCTACTTACAACAATGGACAGATCATATAGACAGAAAATCAATAAAGAAAAATGGCCCTGAATGATACACTGGACCAGATTGACTTGACAGATATATTTAGAACTTTTCATCCTGCAGCAGCAGAATACACATTCTTCTCAAGTGCACAGGGAACATTCTCCAAGATAGATCATATACTGGGTCACAAAACAGCCCTCAATAAATATAAAAGAATTGAGACCATACCATGCACACTTTCAGATCACAATGCTATGAAACTTGAAATTAATCACAGGAAAATGTTTGGAAACCCTCCAAATGCATGGAGGTTAAAGAACATCCTACTAAAGAACAAATGGGTGAACCAGGCAATTAAGGAAGAAATTTAAAAATCTATGGAAACAAGTGAAAATGAAAACACAACAATCCAAACGCTTTGGGATGCAGCAAAGGCAGTCCTAAGAGGAAAATACATTGCAATCCAAGCCTATTTCAAAAAAACAAGAAAAATCCCAAGTACAAAATCTAACAGCACATCTAAAGGAACTAGATGCAGAACAGCAAAGAAACCCCAAACCCAGCAGAAGAAAAGGAATAATGAAGAGCAGAGCAGAAACAAACAATACAGAACCCCCCCCAAAAAAACAGTGGAACAGATCAATGAAACTAAGAGTTGGTTTTTTGAAAAAATAAACTAAACTGATAAACCTCCAGCCAGACTTCTCAAAAAGAAAAGAGAGAGGATCCAAGTAGATAAAATCACAAGACATTTATTGCAACCAATCCCTCAGAAATACAAGCAATTATCAGAGAATACTATGAAAAATTCTATGCCAACAAACTGGACAACCAGGAAGAAATGGACAAATTCGTAAACACCCACATACTACCAAAACTCAAATGGGAAGAAATAGAACATTTGAACAAACCCATAACTAGTAAAGAAGTTAATCAGTTATCAAAAATCTCCCAACAAATAAGAGTCCTGGACCACATGGCTTCCCTGGGGAATTCTACCAGACATTTAAAGCAGAGTTAATATCAATCCTTCTCAAGCTGTCCCAAAAATATAGAAATGGAAGGAAAACTTGTGGAATCATTCTATGAATCCAGCATTACTTTCATTCCCAAACCAGACAGGGTCCCCACAAAAAAGCAGAACTACAGGCCAATATCCCTGATGAACATGAATGTAAAAATACTCAACAAAATACTAGCAAATCAAATTCAACGACATATACAAAGAATTATTCACCATGATCAAGCGGGATTCATTCCTGGGCTGCAGGGCTGGTTCAATATTCACAAATTAATCAATGTGATTCATCACATTAATAAAACAAAAGATCAGAACCATATGGTCCTGTCAATAGATGCAGAAAAAGCATATAACAAAATACAGCATCCTTTCTAAATAAAAACCCTCAAGAAAGCTGGAATGGAAGGAACATACTTAAACATCATAAGGGCCATAGATGAGAAGCCCACAGCTAATATCATCCTCAGTGGGGAAAAACGGAGAGCTTTCCCCCTGAGATCAGGAACAGGACAGGGATGTCCACTCTCTCCACTCTTGCTTAACATAGTGTTGGAAGTCCTAGCATCAGTAGTCAGACAACAAAATGAAATAAAAGGCATCAAAATTGGCAAAGAAGCCAAACTTTCACTTTTCACAGACAACATGATACCCTACATGGAAACCCAAAAGACCCCACCAAAAGACTTCTAGAACTGATACATGAATTCAACAAAGTCACGGGGTACAAAATCAACGTACAAAAATCGGTTGCATTTTTATACACCAATAGTGAAGCAACAGAAAGATAAATATAGAAATGGATCCCATTTACAATTGCACCAAGAATCATAAAATACCTAGGAATAAACCTAACCAGAGATGTAAAAGATCCGTATGCTGAAAACTATAGAAAGCTTATGAAGGAAATTGGAGAAGACACAAAGAAATGGAAAAATATTCCATGCTCATGGATTGGAAGAATAAATATTGTTAAAATGTCAATACTACCCAAAGCTATCTACACATTCAATGCAATCCCAATCAAAATTGCATGAGCATTCTTCTCCAAGCTAGGAGAAAAAATGCTAAAATTTGTATGGAGCCACAAAAGACCCCGAATACCCAACATAATACTGAAAAAGAAAACCAAAGCTGGAGGAATCACAATCCCAGACTTTAGCCTCTACTACAAAGCTGTAATCATCAAGACGGTATGGTACTGGCACAAAAACAGAGACAAAGACCAATGGAATAAAATAGAGAACCCAGATGTGGACCCACAAATGGATGGCCAACTCATCTTTCACAAAGCTGGAAAGAGTATCCAATGGGAAAAAAAGGCAAATGGTGCTGGGAGAACTGGACATCAACATGTAGAAGAAGAAAACTAGACCACTTTCTTACACCATACACAAAAATAAACTCAAAATGGATGAAAGACCTAAATGTGAGACAAGAAGTCATAAAAATCCTCGAGGAGAAAGCAGGCAACAACCTCTTTGACCTCGGCTGCAGCAATTTCTTATTCAACATATCTCCAAAGACCAGGGAATTAGAAACAAAAATGAACTATTGGGACCTCATCAAGATCAAAAGCTTCTGTACTGCCAAGAAAACAACCAATAAAAGTAAAAGGCAATCAACAGAATAGGAAAAGGTATTTGCAAATGACATACCGGATAAAGGACTGGTATCCAAAATCTATAAAGAACTCATCAAGCTCCACACTCGAAAAACAAATAATCCAGTGAAGAAATGGGCAGAAGATATGAATAGACACTTTTCCAAAGAAGACATCCAGATGGCCAACAGACACATGAAATGATGCTCAACGTCACTCCTCATCAGGGAAATACAACTCAAAGCTACAATGAGATACCACCTCACACCGGTCAGTGACTACAATGGACAAATCAGGAAATTATAGATGCTGGCAAGGATGTGGATAAATGGGAACCCTCTTGCACTGTTGGTGGGAATGCAAACTGATGCAGCCTCTCTGGAAAACAGAGTGGAGCTTCCTCAAAAAATTAAAACTACAACTACCCAGCAATAGCACTGCTAGGAATTTACCCAAGGGATACAGGAGTGTTGATGCACAGGGGCACATGTACCCCTATGGTTATGGCAGTGCTTTCAACAATAGCCAAATTATGGAAAGAGCCTAAAATGTCCATCAACTGATGAATGGATAAAGAAATTGTGGTTAATATACACAATGGAGTACTATGTGGCAATGAGGAAAAATAAAATCATGCCATTCAGAGCAACGTGGAAGGAACTGGAGGGTGTCATGCTAAGTGAAATAAGTCAGTCAGAGAAAGACAGATATCATATGTTTTCACTCATATGTGGATCTTGAGAAACTTAACAAGACCATGGGGGAAGAAAAGGGGGGAAAATAGTTATAAACAGAGAGGGAGGGAGGCACACCATAAGAAACACTCAAATACACAGAACAAACTGAGGATGGATGAGAGGGTGGGGGAGAGGGGAAAGTGGGTGATGGGCACTGAGGAGGGCACTTGTTGGGATGAGCAGTGGGTGGTGTATATAAGCCAATTTGAAAATAAATTATATTTAAAAAATTAACAGTTAATACCTGTTCTTAAAATACTCTAAAATATGAAAGTGGAAGGCAAGTTTCCAAGTTCATTCTACGAGGTCATCAGTACCCTGATACCAAACCAAATAAAGACATTACAAAACAATAACAAAACAACAGGCCAATATCTTCGATGAACGTAAATACAATAATTGTCAAGAAAATATTTTCAACCCAAATCCAACAATGCATTTAAAAAGTCATTCACCTTAGGTGCCTGAGTGGCTCAGTCAGTTAAGCGTCCGACTCTTGGTTTGGGCTCAGGTCATGCTCTCACAGTTCAGGAGTTCAAGCCCCCCATGAGGCTCTACGCTAAAAGAAAAATACCATATGACATCACTTTACATGGAATTTGGGAAACAAAACAAAGAAACAAAAAAAATGGAGAAAAGAAGACAGACCAAAAAAAACCCGACTCTGAAATTTAGAGAGGAAACTGGTGCTTGCCAGAGGGCAGGTAGGTGGGGGGTGGGTGAAAGAGGGGAAGGAGATGAAGAATACACTCATATTGAGGAGCATGGAGTCATAGGAGAAGTGTTAAACCATTATACTGTACACCTTGAAGCAAACATAACCCAATGTTAATTACACTTGAATTTTACAAATTAATACAAAATGGAAATACTCTCATAGCAACAGAAGAAAGAAGTTTTAACTTTATAATCTTGGAATGAAAAGTGATATACGTAGCTTATGAAATCATTAATGAATTGGAAAAATAGGACACTGTCATAAAATTGCTCGTAAACACATATGTAATTGAGTAACCCCTGCAGACATGTGAAAACTACACACCATTCTTTTCCCCCTGAAATGGTTTTTCTCCCCTTGCATCTTTCTCAGAAAACAACCCTAATTTCACTTGCAAAAAATCTACATTTAGGAATTTAATATGCAAAATGTATAGGATATACATTTTTCTTTCAAATTCAACTACATGAGGGATTTTCTCAGGACTAAAACATCTAATGTATACATATACATAAGATGAAGAACATCTTACATACATACACATACAATGAAGAAATCCAGTATAATGAAATGAAATCATACTGGTGCACACAGATTACATTTTTTATGGATCTACCCAAGGTGGGATGATATTTTCAACTGGTTGGGAAAAGTAACAGAGACCTACACAACGAATCTTGAAGTTACAGAAACTTGCATGTGCATCAGAAGGTCTGTCTTCTTTCTTACAGTGACAGGAGCCTTGAAAGTATGCGTGGTGAATGTAAAACCCAGGCAGGTCTATGAATCTATGAATGAGAAAATGAGCAAAAAAGAAAAAAAAAAGGTCGAAATGTATCAGACAGGGGAATCTAAGCATCAATTTTCATAAAGACAAAATACCATCAGGCTTTTTCTTCTAAAATTGATTCACAGGGGCGCCTGGGTGGCTCAGTCAGGCGGCCGACTTTGGCTCAGGTCATGATCTCGCAGTCCGTGAGTTCGAGCCCCGCATCGGGTTCTGTGCTGACAGCTCAGAGCCTGGAGCCTGCTTCATATTCTGTGTCTCCCTCTCTCTGACCCTCCCCTGTTCATGCTCTGTCTCTCCCTGTCTCAAAAATAAATAAACGTTAAAAAAAATTTTTTAATAAATAAAAAAAATAAAAAAATAAAATTGATTCACAGTGTTTGCTTAGCACAATCTTACCCACACTGAGAAGTGGCCTTGGTATGTCCTTTGACCAGCAGCAGTCACAGAGGGATCCGGTGATTCAGCTTTTAGTAAAAACCACAATCAATTTAAAAGTATTTCAGATGTTCACGAGTTCATGAGAAATCAGAAAACATGCCAAATCTCAACTGAAAAGGGGAAAAGGTAACGAGTATGTTTTTAAGATATTATTGATTAGATTCCTTCCAACGAAGACAACAGAGGACAACCATAACAAATTGTTGCAGGAATAATACTGAACATTCAAATAACGGGAGGTTCCCGACATAACTTACCTGTCAGTTTTTCAGTTGTTGTCAACAACTACAACATTGTTGGGAAAAAATCCCCACTTAACATTACTAAAAACATGTATGATGTGGAGGGCACATCGCGTTTTTACCTCGGGCTCTGGTTCCGGCAGGACCCGGAGAGTGGTTCCCAGTTCATTCTTCTAGAAGGTCCTGAGAGTCAACATTTGGCTTCTTCACTTTCCAACTGAATGCGGCTCCTGTTCCTAAGAATTTGTGTCAGGATTTCTCCCCCCAAACAAGCCTGAACCTGGAACAAACCAACCCCAGCCTCTCGGACGTGGTGTCCCAGGACCCCCTGAATCCACGGATCCTTGAGTGAAATACATCTTGTTCACAAAGCGGCAGGGGAAATGAGGAACAAACCACAGAACACCCCAGAAAATGCATGGGACTGTGCCGCTCACTGACCATCCCGCGTTTCTGGGGAAGCCACCCAGCCCCCTGCCTCACTACTCAGCCCCACCACTGAGGAGATGCCAAGTGGCTGGAAGCCTCCAGGGTGTCCCCCTGCCTGGGGTGGAACCTGCTGGAAACGCAGCTCTGGCTCTTTGCCCACACTCAGAGGCACTGGGACCTCAGAAGCAAGGAAGCCTTTCCAGCTCTGAGGCACACTGGATCAGAAAAACCTAACAAATGCCTTCTCCCGCCATCACTCGCCATCACTGAGCACGCAGAAGACCAGGCCCTCCCTGGGCGAGTTGCGCACACGCGCGCATGCACCCTCTGCCGGCTGCCGGAATTCCTGCAATGCTCAAGGCCATGGCAGCTCCGCTGGTGGTAGAGGGTGCAGCTGGTCCAGTTGGCCTGTTCTCCAGACTGGGAAAGGTCTTAGTGACAGGGCCTGGGACAGCCTTCTCCTGTATAGTGAGTGAAGAATGAAACAGAATTTATTGATGCCATGATATCATTTGTAATGCTTTAAAAAAATTTTTTTAACATTTATTCATTTTTGAGAACCAGAGAGAGACAGAGCATGAGCAGGGAAGGGGCAGAGAGAGAGGGAGACACAGAATCTGAAGCAGGCTCCAGGCTCTGAGCTGTCAGCACAGAGCCCGACGCAGGGCTCGAACCCACGAACTGCAAGATTACGACCTGAGCTGAAGTCAGATGCTCAATCGACTGAGCCACCCAGGCGCCCCTCATTTATAATGCTTTAAGCAGCATTCCCAGAAATACAGAATGCAAATTGACACATGCTGAATGAACCACAGGCAGTGGAGTTTGCTACGAAAATACTTGGGTTGAATAAAAAATTGACACCCTTGAGAAAGAGATACAGGCTCCCAGCTATGGAATGAATACGTAATGATGTACAAGGTACAGCCTATGGAATATAGTCAATCCTGTAAGAAAGTATTGCATGCTTTCACATGATAGCTACACTTGTCTAGGTATCTGGAGAGCATAATGTATACACACGGAATCACTATGATATACGCCTGAAACTAATACAACATGGTGTGTCTACTATATGTCAATAAAATTTGACAAAACTTTAAGTTTCTCCTTCACCATTAAAAAATTATTTCTAATTGAGAACATATGAAATTCCACTTATACCACATTCTCTAATGTCACCATCTTGATGTTGAGAGCTTATTTTTCATGTTGTCAATAATGTGTTTGATGACATAAATGTGACAAGGTCAGAATGCATACCCAGAGGGAGCTACACATCTGTTATGAATTTCCTGCCTCTATATGGGTAATATTTTCAATGAAAAATGCTTTCAGGGTGAAGATGGATGAAATAGTTTCCATCAGACTCATAGGTAGATAATTGTGCTTTCAAATAATAATTGCCATGTCTTCACAATCTGAGGAAGGCTGGGTGAGGACATAGGTTTCTCCTTTCATGTAAGAGAAGGCTGTGGTGTTTTAAACTGCTCACTTACAATCCAGAATCCAGAGATCAGCAGTAGATGTAAGAATAGCAACTCACTACCATGTTGCACATAACTCGGTCCAGAAGGAGAATACAGACCTTATTCTCAAAAGCTTTTGGTTGAGATCAATAATCCATCTTTGCAAGTTCCAGGCTGCAGGCTGTGGGGATAGCACAATGCCTGACGCCTGGTTTTGGAACATAGGGAAGGTCACGCTCAAGCACAGGGGAATGGAGTAGGGACTGGGGGCAGTGGGGGAGACAGATGATGGTTACCTCCCCATGGGGCACACTCTGGACTTTACCTGCTGATGACCTGCACACTCTGCCTCAAGCCATTTCTCTCCATGACCGATACTGAGACTGGGCCCCAACACGCCAGGCAAAATGAGGGGCACCCATCTTCCCAGGGGCAATGGCCTGTACAGAGGTTGCCCCAGTGAGGTTGGAGCCTTGCATTCAGGGAACTGTCATGCCCAGGGTTCCCACACTTTCTGACTCCAACACTAAGAGTATCGTCACAGAGCCCCTCTTGCATGGCCCATCACCCCCTCACACACTGTGACCAGCTCCATCCTTTCCTCTTTGACTCCTCTTTGTCTCTGCTTCTCTCTACTCCTGTCTCCCTCTGTTTCTTCCTCTCACTCTCTCGGACATGCCCAATTCCCCATCACTGACTCAGTGTCTCTTTCTCTGCCTCTCCCCAGGCCCTCAGCCTTCTGCTCTGTGCAGCCCTGTCCAAGAAGCAGGGCACCACATATCCTGTGTCACCCTCTCTCCTGCCATGTTTTAGCCCAGGCCCTGATCGCAGTGGATGAGAATCCTGTTTACAGAAGCTGCTCATGCTGACCTTTACTGCAGCACTGCTGTTCCAAGCCACTCCTGGGAAGCATGTGGACAGCCAGACCTTGACCCCCTGGTGGCCCAGCCATGACCCCAAAGTTGATGGAAGGCTGCTTGCCTCCATAACCTGAGAGGAAGGAGGGCCCAGCAGGAGTCAGGGGCTCGGGGGCATTATGCATGGGCTTTGAGGACCTGGAAAGAGCCAGATGCTTACAACCAACCCCATTTTGGTGGTGAGGGAGGAAAGGGTATCATGTCATTGACCTCTGCCCTGCCCATCCCTCACCAAAAAAACAGTGGGAAGAAGGGCATATGGGTGGCTCAGTCAGTTAAGTGCCTGACTTCGGCTCAGGTCGTGATCTCATGGGATGTGAGTTTGAGCCTCTCGTCGGGTTCTGGGCTGACAGCTCAGAGACTGAGACTGCTTTGGATTCTGTGTCTCCCTCTCTCTGTCTGCCCCTCTCTCACTTGTTTTCTCTCTCCCGCTCAAAAAATAAACACGTTGCAAAAAAATTAAAAGAAAACACTGGGAGGAATACCAGACATCATAAGTGATACCCCAAAAACTACTACCATAAGTCTACCTCAGCTCCCACCTGGATTGGTGCAACTGTGAGGTAGCTGGTAGGTGGGAAAAGTCCACAACATCTGGATTAATGCAGGGTTTCCTCACTGTTCTACCAGAGACACTGCTGACTCCTCACCCATTTCTTACAATCAGGAATCAGCCACTTTGTGGGGACTGACAGCTGTCCTGCTGATCACCACACACCACTGTGACTAGCAGGCACCGTGTGCTTGAGAGTACCTATTGAGGAGTGAATGCCACCATCACCAGATCTAGAGGAAATTTGTGTCTACCACCCCAGAAGGAACCAGGGGACATGTGCAGTCAATACAATTCAAAGAGTGACTTATCTTCTGCCCCTATTACTGTAGATTCTAACTGTTTGTGACTGTGTATACAGGAGTCACACTGTATACATCAAAATAGAATGACCGTCATGTCCTCCTGGAAGCAGATACTGACACAGACACAGAACTGTGATGGGTTTATCAGGGGAAACGAGCAAAGACAAAATAGAGGGGACAGGATTGGTCAGGGAAAGAATTCAGTCAAATACATATATCAGATAACTTTTCTAAATATATTACATGACCACAGCCCATTTGTCGCAGTTCAGGGTCCTCTTCAAACTTCAAATTCTCCTGTAAGTCAAAGAGATTTTGGGTTATTACAATGGGATCTTATATTGTTGAAGACAAAATGCATAGAGGACAACAGATCTGTGGCCTTGGATGAACACTTCATTGTGTGGCCACATCTGTGTGTCTACCTATAAGGGAAGATGACTGTCTTTAAATCTTAGATATAGATTCCTGAATGTACACAGTATCACAGTTATCTTTTTCTTCTTTGTAAAATAGGACCTGAATTTTCATAGAAAAAAACACTGGGGTCTTTGCTGTATCTTTTGAAGTAGTGATTGCCAATCTCTCAGCCTCAGGCTTTACACTCTCAGTTGCATGAAATTGAATGAACATCTGTAGATGATCTTCTGTGTGCATATACATTTATACCCTGAGAAGGGTGAGTGCCCACTCATCCCATACATTTTACAAATTCCTTATGTGCTTGTCACCTCTTCATCGTACTGACCTCAGAAACCAACATTGTCCCTGTTTCTCAGATTACAAATCTCAGGCTCTGAGATGGCCCCACTGAGAGCTGGTGTTAGAGCTGAGCCAACAGGAACACAGGCAAAGCCTCAGGAAATTGTGAGGGAAGTTCTGGAGATGCAAACCCACAGGCAGGGTGGTGACAGCAGATGCAGGGGTGTGACGACCGGACTTCAGCAGGGGCGGCTCCTCCTCAACCCTGAATTCCCCAAGAATCTGACTCAGGCTGAAGGCCAAGGAAGCCGTTCAGTTGATTTACAACCTATCTTCCCACTTAGTCTCACTGAGACACACAACTTAGGCAGACAAGCATTTCATAAGACCAAGTTTAATTTACCAAATCTCCAGGACATTCTTTCATACATGTGCAGACCCTTCAGAAAACCAAAGGAAACAACAGTCTTCTTTTTAGATTATGAACTGGGTGCACTGTGGTAACCTTGACATTCCAGAGATGATGACTGCATTGTACACTGTGCTTGAACCCGTGAAGCAGTTCTTTGCAGATATCCTCATGCTCCCTGCCCAGGCCGTGGGCCCTGCCATGAAAGGCCTCCAAATCCATCCTACTGACCCCAACACCCTCCCTTCTACAACTCCTCAAACTCTGCTTGCCACCCACAACTTACTTTCTATTCCTGTGTGATTCAAGTTTCCCCCATTCCTTCCCTGCTGCTTCCATTATGGTGACCACAAGTTCTGTGTCATATAATGCATGTGCCCCATTTCACACAGGGCACCTGAGGCACCTAAAGTTAGGGGTGCATCTCATCTGTCACAGAACCCACAACATTGTGTCTGTAAAATACACACCAGTACTGCTGATACGTCTACCATTGTGTAAAAATCCTCTTTCTTTTTGACAAGAGAAACCTATACTTCACCTCATTTCAGGGAAATGGCAAAGCCCATTGTACCTATGTCCTGAGAAACCTTGGATTTATATTACACTGTCCTCAGGCAGGTTTGCAGTTGAATTGCCAAGCCCTCACAACCATCTCTACGTCATTCCCACAAAGTCTTTCACAAAGAAGATGAATACGCTTTATCAGTCACTCATCCAGTTCAGGTCATCTTACCAAATTGAGTACTTGGAGGAGCTGGAGGTAGCCCATAGCCCATGACTGGTGATGAAGGGTGATCCATGGGGTACAGCTTGCAAGGCAAACCTAGGAAAGGACCAGGCCCTCTTGCATACATAATGGCCTGCAGAACAGAAATGAAAGCTATGTTCAGAGGACAGAACCAAGTACCAACACTGGCAAAAAGTGGAAGCCTAAAGAACCAGTGCTCATCTCCTGCCAGCTTCCCTGCCACCAGGTTCCAAGCGGGCAGCATCAGCATCAAGAGAACTCTACCCATACTTTGGGTTCTATTGAGAGCTTTGGGGGTGGGGAACGGAGGCTATGGGAAGAAACTAGGGTCTCCCCATGTCTGCAAATGTAGGACAGCAAGGGCTCTTGTCCTAAAGGATTCATGGAGTGAATATGGAGTAAATTAATAAAATAGCATATTCCCGATATGAAGGCATCTAAGTCCAGGATCAACCACCACCCCTCATCCCCCTCTACCACAGAGGCTGCTTATTTGTATGTGAAGAACTACAGAATGAGAAGGAATGACAATCCCAGTCTCCACATATGGAATTATAGCCCTTGTGGCTCAAAGATCTGCCTTTAAGCCCCTGCCTGTGCCCAATCTGCTTCTCTCCCGACAATGGGCTCTTCTCCTCTCTGGAAGTGCTATCCATGGGCACAGAGACACATGGGGTGATGGGGATACTGAGGTCATGCAGAGAACCTGGAAAGTCATGTTCTTAGAGAAACATGTTACTTATACATGTTAGTTAGGCTTAGGTAATTTATTTTAATGCAATGGTACTTCTCAGTTTAAGTACAGTACAATTTTCATGGTAATAGTGTCCTCTGGAAAAATGAGCTGAAATTCTAAATAACAGAATTAACACAAACACACTTTTGTTTCTGCTGTACATTTCCATGTTTCACCTGTAACACTGACACAGGACACAAGAGAACATGCTCATGTGAACACAAACGAAGGACACAGTGAGGAATTACGATGCAGGTAATTATGGACTTTCTCTCTTTGCCACTCATGTTCCAATGCACGTTTTCTAGGACAAATATGTCACCTCTTATAGTTCAGAGTATTTATACCCAGGGCACATGCGAAGGGATTCCGGATAGCACATTTCAAAAGAAAGAAAGAAACAAAGGAAGAAAGGAAGAAAGGAAGAAAGGAAGGAAGGAAGGAAGGAAGGAAGGAAGGAAGGAAGGAAGGAAGGAAGGAAGGAAGAAAGAAAGAAAGAAAGAAAGAAAGAAAGAAAGAAAGAAAGAAAGAAAGAAAGAAAGAAAGAAAGAAAGAAAGAAAAGGCTAAATGTTGATGGGTATGAAATTTACTTTGTCTAAGACCACTCTAAATGACACATACAAAAATAAAGTTGGACTGAAGGTATTTTGCATTTTCCTCCCATAAGGATAACTGCAGATTTTCTGAACACGTTAATCCCCTAGACAGAAACAGAACAGGAAGTGACAGCAAGAGCAATGATTCCACTTTGAGGAGGTGCAGAAAAAATGAGGCAGGCCAGAAGACTTCCAGGTGGAGTGTGGTGTCATCCTCCTTGGGTTATTTCCACGAACATACTGGAAAAGCCCTCAGGTCCTCAGCCCTGACCATGTTTGGCTTCTAAACTTACCACAAGGAATTGACGGGATGAAAATAGAGAAGCCCGTAGACACTTGGGTTAAGGTTGTGCATTTGGAAAATAAGAAAAATAAGCAGATATATTATACAACAACAGAGACAATGCCGGGAGAGAGTGCTGAACAGAAAAATAAGGGTTTCCACAAAGAGTTACAACTGCAAATGTCCACACACTTACCTTGTCCTTCTTGGTCCTTGTGGTAGAGTCAGTTTTGTTGTCAATCACGGGAGCAAAATCTGGACCTGCAAAAGAGCCTAGAAGGGATGGAGGTTTATTTTGATTGGAGTAGATTGTGCAGAGACAAAAAAAAAAAAAACAACAAAACCTAAAAACAAAAACCATCACCTCATTCCTCAAACAACTTAAACTCTTTGGCCCAATCACATCCCAAGTCACATGCAGAGGGTATCCCACATGCTTCAGGTGATCCCAAGGTGAAGGGGAGAACCATCCCTTAAACTTTGATGAAGACCTGGTATAGCCCTGGTTCAGATGTTTTCATGACTCATCAAACAACTGTGGATGAGTGAGGGCTCAACTGGATAGATATACGTTAGACTGAGCCTCATGCCTCCCACTACCCAGCACGTGGACTGTGTATGGCACACATCTGCTGAAGCACCATGCCTGCTTTTCTGTATATGGCCCCATTCCATCTCCACAAGAGACATATGTACCAACACAGAGTGGGAGAAATGACACAAAGATGATATGTGGATCATGAGACACTCGAGGAATGTGGTAATGGCGGCAGACACATTTCTCTTGCATTATAATGCCTGGTGGTAACACCTCTGCACTTTCTCCAAGACTCACAACAACAAAAATTAGATGAATGTGTTTTGCAAGTCAACACATACTGCTCAGATCATCTTACCAAGTGGTGTAGGTGGAGGGGTTTAGGGTAGTCCCCAGGGCCACCAAGGTTCAGGAGGTGGATGTGCCCAGGAGCCCGTAGGGTGGCCTCTAGGGTAGGCAGGGTGTGCAGAATCTTCCAGTTAACAGAGGAGGTCCCCATGGATCCACACTGCCCTGCAGAACAGAAGTGACAGCTACATTCAGATGCCAGACAAGAGAACCGACACCCAAAGCAGCTGAAACCCAGAGAAGTACGGGTCAGCACCTGCCACCTTCTCTGCCACTAGGATCCAAGAGAGTAGCATCACTACCTGAAAACTCTATCCCTCTCACTGGGTACCACCTACAGCCTAGGCAAATAAATGCAGGAGGCTAAACTACTGACACCACATGTCCCTGACCATGTCTGAGAATGTAGAACAAAATGATCCCATCTTAGAGTATTAAAAGAAGTAAGTCCAAACAAATGAAGTAGCATATTCCAGACAGGCAGACATCTATGTCCAAGACCACCCTGCATCCCTCCACTACAGTGACTGTAGAAGCTCTGTTTTTGGCATCTTAAGAACACACACACACACACACACACACACACACACACACACACAATTGAGTGCAAATAAACAGATCACTTTCTGCACAAAAAAATCACAGCTACTACTGGGGAAAAGTTCTGCCTGTCGGCCCCTCACTTTGCCCCCTCTGTTCCCTCCCTGAGAAAGGGGTCTTCCCCATCTCTGGAAGTGCTGTCAAAGGCCTAAGAGGCCACTGGGGAGTTGGGGATGCCTAGAGTCTTGCAGGGGAACTGAGAAAGTGTTTGCTGTGACAAACACATTATTTACCAATGTCTACTAAGCCCACATGTGTTTATCTGAATTCATAAGGAATTCTGATTTTGAGCACACTACGAAGACACAGAGTAATACATCATATGGGAAAAAAGAAGAAATTCATGTAACAGAATTAATGCAAACATGTTTTGATTTTGGTATCAATTCCCAGGGATGTGTCATGAGTGATGGTATCAGCTCTAAAACGGATTGGAGACACAACAGAACCTGCTCGTGTGAACACAACTGAAGGATCTTGTGTTTAAAATATTTTTACCCAAGGCACAGCTTGAAGGATTCCAAACAGCTCATTTACCAACGAAGATGTGAAGGTGGTGAGTTATGACAATGACCTTTGTCTAAGACCACTCTAAATTGTACAAGGCACACAATATAAAAATAGAGGGGCGTCTTTTCACATTTCCAATTAACAGATAGCTTTAACACGTAATCGCATGACCAGAAAAAGGAAAATAACAACAACACTGATCCCACAGAGAGGCGGTATGGTAGGAGTCAACAAGCCTAGAGACTTTAGTATGGAGCTCAGTGTTATCTTCCTGGTGTTATTTCCAGAACACATGGGAAAAGCCATAGGATCCTCAATCTCTAAGTTCCTTTGGCCACTAAATTTACCAGAAAAAAGGTGACAGGCTGAAAAGAGAGAAGCCTGTAGACTCTTGGGTTAAGGATGTGCATTTGGCAAATAGAAACAGGCAGACATATCACACAACACACAAACCAGGGAAAAGGCTGGAGAGCATGCTGTATCGCAAATGAGGGTGTCCCGACAGACTTACAACTGAAAATGGCCCCAGCATTTTCCTGGTCCTTCTTGGCATTTTTGGTAGAGTGCTTGTTTTTGTGACTCATGGGAGTGACACCAGCTTCTGGATCGGCTAAAGGCTCTAGAAGGGATGGAAGTGTATTCTGATTTTAGTAGACTGTGCATAATTCAAACAAACACCACATCTTGTGACATCTTAAACTCTTCCCCACACTCAGGATCATGAAGAAAGGCAGAGAGTAACCCACAAGCCTCAAGTGACCCCGACGATAAGGGGGAGATCCATCCCATCATCATAATGAAGAAACCATAGGGTCCTGGTTCTTGTTCTTCATAATTAGTCAAATAACTTTCGACAGGTCAGCTCAAATAGAAATCTGGAAATCGTCACCAAAACAGCCATTTCTTAATATACATTAGGGGTAATAAATCACCATCTCATGATAGATGAGAATTAAAATGAGAGTGTCAACTGGTATAACATCAATAAATCCTCAACAGAAGAGCATGGGTGTGTTTCTTCTGGCTCCAGGGGAATTGTTCAATCTTTCAGCTTATCTATAAGCTTCCTTTCACATGTGAGCAGGTATTATATAACTATTTCTGAATAGAAATGGGCTTAGACTAATATTATAGTCAAGAGAAAAGATCTGACCCTGACCTTTGAGGGAGATTCCACAGGGCCCTGGTTCAGGTGTTTTCATAACTGATCAAGCAACTGTGAACAGCCCAGGTCTCAACTAGCTAGAAATAAATTTAGGGGCATGTCTCATCCCTCAGAGAGCCCAATACGTGGTCTCTGTAACAAGCTACATCCTAAAGAGTGCTATGTCTGTCAACCTGTATAAGGCCTGTTTCTTCTCTGTAAGAGACACTTGCTGCCCAGCTGACCATGTGGAAAGAACAGCCCATTTCATGCATGTCCCAAGAATGTTACAATGCCCTCAGTCAGGCTGACCTGAAAGCCCTGTGATGCCATCACTGCATCTTCCCCCAAAGACTCAACAAGAAAAAATAGATAAAATGTGTTTTACAAGTCAACTTCTACTATTCAGATCATTTTACCAAATGGTGGAGGTGGAGATGGAGATGGAGGGTGAGGTCCCAAAGGCCACCAGGATGGAGAATATGGGGGTGGCCCAGAGCTCATGAATGGTCATAAAGGGCAGCCCATGGGTACCTCATGGAGGGCACTTCTGGGAAAGAAGGAAATGCTCTGGCAGCCATGTTGACCTGCAGGACAGATATTAAACTTTTGAGATATGTTAGGGTAAAAGGTGAGAAATCCAACACCAACACCAACGCTAACATAGCTGAACCACGATGAAGCAGAAACAGTGCCTGTCTCCTTCCCTTCCACCTGGTTTCAACAGGGCAGCATCAGTGCTGCAAAACTCCACCCTTCCCACTGGGTCCCACCTAGACCTTATAGGAGTTTGAGAAACCAAGACAGTAAGTTTCTGGCAGCATGCATGGTACTGGCTGTGTCTGGAAATGGAGGAAGGAAGTGGCCGGTCCTAGAGGATCAGATAGATAATTCCAGACTACTAAAGAATGTCTGTTCCACACACACGGGCATCTATTTCCAGGACTACTCTCCACCCAGCCCTTTACCACCTCAACAGCTCCATCTTGGCATATTAAGAGCAGATAGAAGGACAGGGAATTATGGTTCATAGCATTCATTTAAATCTTTAGTCTGCCTCCAGTTAATTGTAATGAGTGGTTTCACCACGGAGACTCATGAGAGAACCTTCTACAGGCCTTTCACGCCCGAGTTCTGATTCTCAGAACTCTGCAAGGTAAGGATGGCCAGCCACACCCTGCTCTAAATGTAAGGAAACAGGCTCTAAGAGGAATGAAGGTAAAAGGCTTGCAAAAGGTGAAGCAGGAATTGATACGAGCTCTGCCTGCAAGGTCCTGCTGGCAGCCTCTGCTTACCTGGCTCCCTCTCTGGACCTGCTGAGCGAAGCCACAGAGATCTCTGGGGAGATGACATCCCTAAAGGGGAATTGGGAAGTGTTTTCTGCAGGAACAGTGCCACCTACAGGAGTTAGTTAGGAAAAGTTATAGATAATATGTGAATTCACAGGTAATGCCGAATTTTTACATACACTGTGACACACAGACTCATTTTTCCCATGGAAAAATATTTTGGAATTTGAAATGACAGAATTAAAATGAATATGTTCTGATATCAAAATGGAAAAGACAGTTAAGGTATGAATAGAAGATGCCAGCTATAACAGCTACAGAGGCCATAAAAGAACCTGGTTACATGAACATGGCTTCAGCTCTTTTCCGGAAACTGGCACATCAGACCTGACTTTCACTCTCTGTTCCTTCAGTTCCAGTGTACATTTTCTACTGAGAATTCATAATATTTTTACTAACTGAACAGCTGCAATGACTCTGCCAAAGCACATTTCCCAAAAGAGATGGGAAAACTGATGAATTATGAAATTTAGAAAAAAATAACCTTCGAATAAGAGCATTCAAAATTGCTACGCACCTCTCAGAAAGTTGGGCTTTTCATGTTTTTCAGTTAGTGAGAATTACAATCGATGTTCTAGACAGGTTGGCGACTAACTCTGGATAGAAAAGGAGTAAAAGAACAACAACACTACTGTTTCAGTTTTCAGGAACATTCCCATGAAAGGAGGTCTGGAAGAAGTGAGCCAGGAGACGTAAGTGTGCAGTGAGATGTCATCCTCCTCATGATATTTCCACAAACACACAGTGACTTCCCTGTGGTCCTCAGCCTCTAAACACTTATGGCTTCTGGAGGCACCACCAAAGATGACCAACAAGCTAAGAACAGAGAGGCCCATAGGCTCTTGGGAAAGAGTTTTACTCTTTGTAAAGTAAATAACACCATAGATATATCTCAGAACACACAACCTAAAGACAAGACCAGAAGAAAGTCTGTATAAAGAGAAAAAGATTCCAGAGAGAGAGCTACAACTGAAAATGGTCACATCATTTCCCTTGACCTTCTCTGTGTCCATAGTAGGGACAGAATTCTTGTTCCTCACAGAAGTTGCACAAGGTTCTGCATGTGATAGAGGCCAAAGAAGGGATGAAGGTTTCTTCTGACTTGCATAGACTGGGTGGAAAAAAAACAAAAACAAAAAAACCTCTGTGCCTTCTTCCATCTTCCTACAATCAGGTCCCTTCACAGAAACAGAGGGTTTTCCACATGGCCCAGGTGGCTCCTTGGGACTCAGGGGAGCGTTGAGGAAGGCACTAGAAGGCTTTGGTTGGATATTTGATAATGAACCAACTGTGGACAGGTCAGGGCTCAATTCATTGGAAATTAACATGAAGAGAAGGGTTTCCTAATACACATCATGGGAAATGACAATTTATCAGATTAAAAATGAAAATAAGAATGGTTTAGTTAGGATAATGTCTGTAAACGTCAGCATGAACAGCACACTGTCTTTTTCTACAAGGCATGGGTGGGGTGTTTAAAGTGGTTTACTGTCTACATCATCTGCCTTATGTATATGACAAGGGATTATGTGAGGATTCATGAACAGAAATTGCCTTGAAGAAACTAATACTATAGTAATGAGGTAGGGAAAGGTTAATTCCATGTGGAATGACCTGCAAAGTTTTAGAGTTACACTAATAAAATAACATTACAGGAGTGAAATTTCACAAGGATTTACTTTACTAATGGAGTACTATAGTTCAGAATACAAAAAAAAATCTTTTAAAGAATAAAGGGACCTCCAAACAGAGGTAAATAAATGTCCGCTTTCTTTACAGAAAGCGTATTTTCTATGGAGCATTTATCCAAAAGCCAATCAAGAAAGCTCATCGGGACATACAGCCTCCAATTCATGCTGTTGTTCACATTATTCATATGAAACAAAAGAAAAATCCTTCAACATTGTCTCAAGGTGGAAGGGGGGCTGACCCACATCCATTCTAGCACCCACTTTCCAGTTAACTGTAACTGGGAGGTTGTAGGGGGGCCCACAGTCATTGGAGGGGCGTGAGCTACACCACTCACAAGGGACAGACCCAAAGAGCCCTGCTGGCTGGGGCATCTGAGGGAAACAGTGTCCTGTCACCACTGTAAGACAACTTTGCCCTCTAGTAACCACCTGGGACTGTTTGCAGGAGACCAAACAATTACACCCACGGGAACAATAAGCCAATTGTGCAGATGTTGCTGCAGAAGTTAAACTACTGCATTTCACGATGTGCTCCATATCTCTCCATGGAGGGATCTCCCTGTCAGGTCTTCTTGCCATTGGTTTATGCCTCCTGAATTCCTCTGGAAGCCTCTGTCTTTGGATGACTTCCAGTCTTGAAGATCAAGATGAATCAGTTTCACTAAGAGCTACCACACCCAGGCCTCCACTGGACACCAAACAGTTTAGCCTTTTTAAAAACGTCACAGCACCCTGAAAATAAATATGTCAAAATCCTGTACCTGCACTTCAAGTAGGCCACCTCCCTGCTCTGCTCAGCCACCGCCCTCTCCAGATCACGAGCCCCGAGCTGGGAGAGAGAAACACATCCACGTTTAGCTGTGGCAGGATGTGCACAAGAAGAGGAGAGAAAAACATTCTTACCCAGTTGTCCTGAGTCACCTTCTCACCAAGAGCCATCTGAAAGAGTCAGCACATCAATAAAAACCCATGTGGAGAGATTCAGTGTCCCGTTATGATCATCTGCGTTACGTGCTGAAGCACTTAGGAACTACTGGGCAGAGTGCAGGCTACCTGGTGTCCGAAGGTGAGCTCTGACTGCTGCAGCTGTTCTTTTGTTTCTTTTACTCTTCTCCTGGGCGTGAAATGGCTTTCATCAGATGAAGCACCATGTTGAGGGTGATGTTAATTGGCCCAGGTTCCCATTATAAGAACTGAGTTCTCATACACACGATCTGATCATATAAGACACATTTCACATGAGGAGGAGAGTACAGAAAGCTCAAAGCCATCGCTACATCATCTTGGATTTATTATTTAATGCCTGTGGGGCTCCACGTTGACACGGTCTCCTTACCTGTGGTGACAGCTCCCTAATTCTGCAATGAGGATCTTTCATCGTAAAGTCCAAATCTTCTTTTCCTTGTATCTTCATCATTATTTCTCATGGTTACAACAAGTGGGTCTCTTAAATGGGATGGTCATACTTGTCAATTGATTAGTCCACCACCAAACTGCTTCCTGAGGTTTGTAATCATATCCAGCACCTCCAGAAACATGTTCAGGAACCACATTTCCACATAGTCTG
Organism: Felis catus; assembly: GCF_018350175.1. Classification (NCBI taxonomy): domain Eukaryota; kingdom Metazoa; phylum Chordata; class Mammalia; order Carnivora; family Felidae; genus Felis; species Felis catus. The sequence continues at coordinate 4,658,569 of NC_058377.1, read as the reverse complement.
GCCAGCATCAGGGATCAGGAAATCTTTAGTGACTTAACTTGTTTAGATTAATATTTTTAACTTAACATCTGGAAAATGTCACATTTCTCCTGAAGTGTCTATATAAATAAATGTCTCCTGAATATTTGTATAGATTTGTGTGCTACTTGGGTCTAAACACTGTACAAAGTTTCAAAGTAATACAATGGACATCGTGTAAGCTGCTGGTAGGAGCTGAATTCACTCGTAGATCCATAGCTCTTCTGTAGCTAATTTCAGTTTCTCCTCTGCGGCTGAGAGGAGAAGGGGAGCTGCTTCTCCCCTTCCACCTGCTCCCATTCTTTCAGTCCCAGCTTTCTAGAGGGGAAAGAAACATAGATTACCTGGTAGCCCATGTGAAATTCTGCCTTTCTTCCCTCCCTGAAATCTGAAGGCAGGACTCAAATGTCCCCTCTCCCCTTCCCCATAAATGCACAGATCCTCACACACAACCAGGGGCAAGCATTGACGCACCCCGTTAAGGGACTAAACAAACTCAAACTCCAGCACGCTGGCAAGTCTTTGGCAACTCTGAGTTTCTCTTCACAGCTTTCTATTCCTACTCATCAATACATCACATAAATATAAAAAGCCCACATGAGATGCACTAAGTGCCCTCCCAGTCTCAGACTTGTGCTTGTGATGGGGACGGCATACGCGTATTTCTTTTCAATGTACAAAACCAAGCCTGGCCAACTCATCACAACTAAACACATAAGGATGACGCAAGGGTTCCTGACTTTCTCCCAAGAGCCCTGAACTTTCAATCAAGGCTCGGGCCATGACACTGCCATAGAGACATCTTTCTTGGACATGGTGTCATTAACACTGTACAATGACCTACTGGACATTTCTACACTTCACGAGGGAACTCCTGCCACCTGACTCAAAGACATCAGTTGAGAAGAATGCAAAATACACTGATGAAAAGAAAATGATGTGAATTGCCCACCTTCAGAATACTGTCTCCTGGAAAAGGAATGAAGAGAAGGGAAAGAGGGAAAGGAAAGAAAACTGAGTTCACAGGTTTCAGTCATGCTGGCACCCCTGATCTCCTACCAGACATAAACTCCCATATCATCTGCAGCAAGATACCATCACAGTACACCTGAATTCTCCTCCCAATATTTCCTACCCAATGTCTAGAGTTCAACCAAAAATATACATACATATGGCAGTCATGTTGCCATGATGGGGCTGAAAGGTAAAGGACATTGAAAATGAACCCTGAGGTTTCCACAAAGTGAAGGAAGGTGCAGATCACCTTCAAGGCAGAAGGGAGAAACACAATTCTTTACTGATTACTATGGTAAAAGTATGGTTGGTGTTAAATGTGCTCAAAGAAAGAAAATTATCCCCGCTGTCTGACACATTCGTTCTTACAACAGTGTTTGTAACAATTAACTCCTGAAAGTCTTACTCTTCTGTGAGCTTCTCTCTTTGTCCACACATTCCAACACGAACGTCTACATTCTTCTTCAGCGTGTCCCATTTGGCGTCTTTTGCCCCTTTCCCACACCTAAGTGCATCACAGTTGTCCCCCAGTTCCCTTTTGCTGCCTATCAAGCATAAAACAGTTTGAGTGTGCACACCTGTTCCCACGAGTGTGGCCATGAGGGGGGAGAGGAGAAAGGACAAAACTCCCAAGGCAGGAAGCCACTTTTTACCTTCCCAGAGCAAACTCATTCTACCAAGTGTGGTTTTCTCCCCTCCAATGCAACACCTTTTCCAGGTTACATTTATTAGACGTCAAGACTCTCTGCATCGAATCCTTGATGCGTGCAGTATCTCCTGACTTTAAGACAGATTTGAGGAAGCTGGAATGACTATAGAAGAATGTACAGTATAGCAAATGTACTTGCCAATACATTTTAAATGTTTATGATGGGAAAGATTCTAATGCATGTATTTTACCACAGTTAAGAGAAACTTAAAAAGAAAGTAATAATGTTCAGTTCTCTGATTTATATAACATTTGATAGTAAATTTTGTTACCTGATTCTTTTGGATCTTAAGCTGAGCATTTTTTCTGCAGAGGCTGTTCTTCAGACTTTGATTTCAATTCCCTGGTATGAACTTCATTAAGGGAGAAGTGAACCTGAGAAAAACATTCTCTCTAGTGACTTCGTCCCAAGAAGAAGATCACTCAGTAGATAACATATAAATCGAATATTCTAAGACATAAAAGATTTGTTTTTCTTTAAAGCTAAAGTGTACAGTGGAAATCCTGCAGGAAATAGAGGGAATTTACTTCGGAAACTTCTGAAGTGTTTACTAAAATAGCACTTTTCATGTTCTTTGTAGATTTTTCCTTTCCCTGATTTGCAAGTAAGATAGAAACAAAACGTGTACTCGGCTTTCCAAACAAACACTGGACAACGTGTCACAAAGAAGCATTGTCAATAGAACACACCCCATAGTCAGTCCCTGTATCATTAAAAACAGTCGATCCAGTTTGGGCCAAAGAGAAAAGCCAGACACATAAAGAAATGAAGGATGAAGATAACGGTGGAAGGTGTAAATGTTTCAGAGCAACTATCTTGGTTTCCAAACAATGGAACTGTGACTGGATGACAATGAAAAAGTGAAGACAGTGTAAAATCTTTCAAGCCAAAAAGCTCCAATGAATGACTTTTCGTTATGGAAGAGAAATATTGTCACCAGATTCACTTTCAAAATTTTCTGAATTAAGAGGAACAGAACTATTCAACATGGCGAAGAAACCTCTAGTGTTCTCTCCTGGCAGCACTGAATGATATAAAAATTAACCCAGGGTTATGAAAACAAATTCTGCCTAACTCCTAAATAAAAGAGGTACTATGGTATTACTGCTTGGAACAGCAGTAGACAGCATGGAAGGTTAAGGGGCTCAATTCACCCAATGACCAAAAGGGCGCAAACATCAAATTATGGTAACTCAGGAAGCCCTGATTCTTGACAGTCTGATTTCTCTCAGATTGCAACGAAGCGTGCACACTTGGAATTATGTCATTAAAAAATTCATTAGTGACCTCAAGCATCTCACTGTTATTCTTCAACAAAAAAACATAGTTATCAGGAATACTTTACTCATTACTTTGAGTTCCATTTTTAAAGAACAAAGAAGGGATTTTAATACTCTATTTTTTGAGAGAGAGACAGAGCAAGTGAGCAGGGGAAGGGCAGGGAGGGACAGAGGGAGAGAATCCCAAGCAGGCTCCCCACCGTCAGCATGAAGCCCGATGCAGGACTCAAACTCATGAATCATGAGACCATGACCTGAGCTGAAACCAAGAGTTGGATGTTTAACTGACTGAGCCACCCAGGCGCCCCAAAACAAAGAAGAGATTTTTTTAAATATGAAATTTATTGTCAAATTGGTTTCCACACAACACCCAGTGCTCATCCCAAAAGGTGCCCTCCTGAATACCCATCACCTACCCACCCCTACCTCCCACCACCCATCAACCCTCAGTTTGTTCTCAGTTTTTAAGTCACTTATGTTTTGGCTCCCTCCCTATCTTTTTTTTTTCCCTTCCCCAACCCCATGGTCTTCCATTAAGTTTCTCAGGATCCACACAAGAGTGAAACATACAGTATCTGTCTTTCTCTGTATGACTTATTTCACTTAGCATAACACTCTCCAGTTCCATCCACGTTGCTACAAAAGGCCATATTTCATTCTTTCTCATTGCCACGTAGTATTCCATTGTGTATATAAACAACAATTTCTTTATCCATTCATCAGTTGATGGACATTTAGGCTCTTTCCATAATTTGGCTATTGTTGACAGTGCTGCTATAAACATTGGTACAAGTGCCCCTATACATCAGCACTCCTGTATCCCTTGGGTAAATTCTTAACAGTGCTATTGCTGGGTCACAGTGGAGATCTATTTTTAATTTTTTGAGCAACCTCCACACTGTTTTCCAGAGAGGCTGCATCAGTTTGCATTCCCACCAACAGTTCAAGAGGGTTCCCGTTTCTCCACATCCTCATCAGCATCTACAGTCTCCTGATTTGTTCATTTTAGCCACTCTGACTGGCGTGAGGTGGTATCTGAGTGTGGTTTTGATTTGTATTTCCCTGATGAGGAGCGACGCTGAGCATCTTTTCATGTGCCTATTGGCCATCTGGATGTCTTCTTTAGAGAAGTGTCTATTCATGTTTTCTGCCCATTTCTTCACTGGATTATTTGTTTTTTGAGTGTGGAGTTTGGTGAGCTCTTTATAGACTTTGGATACTAGCCCTTTGTCTGATATGTCATTTGCAAATATCTTTTCCCATTCCATTGGTTGCCTTTTAGTTTTGATTGTTTCTTTTGCAGTGCAGAAGGTTTTTATCTTCATGAGGTCCCAATAGTTCATTTTTTGCTTTTAAATCCCTGGTCTTTGGAGATGTGTCAAGTAAGAAATTACTGCAGCTGAGGTCAGAGAGATTTTTCCCTGCTTTCTCCTTTAGGGTTTGGATGGTTTCCTATCTCACATTCAGGTCCTTTATCCATTTTGAGTTTATTTTTGTGAATGATGTAAGAACGTGGTCTAGTTTCATCCTTCTGCATGTTGCTGTCCAGTTCTCCCAGCACCATTTGTTAAAGACACTGTCTTTTTTCCATTGGATATTCTTTCCTACTTTGTCAAAGATTAGTTGCCCATACTTTTGTGGCTTCAATTCTGGAGTCTCTATTCTATTCCATTGGTCTATGTGTCTGTTTTTGTACCAATACTATGCTGTCTTGATGATTACAGCTTTGTAGTAGAAGCTAAAGTCTGGGATTGTGATGCCTCCCACTTTGGTCTTCTTCTTCAATATTGCATTGGCTATTTGGGGTCTTTTCTGGTTCCATACAAATTTTAGGATTGCTTGTTCTAGCTTCGAGAAGTATGCTGGTGCAATTTTGATTGGGATTGCATTGAATGCGTAGATTGCTTTGGGTAGTATTGACATTTTAACAATATTTATTCTTCCAATCCATGAACATGGAATGTTTTTTCATTTCTTTCTATCTTCTTCAATTTCCTTCATAAGCTTTCTATGGCTTTCAGCATACAGATCTTTTACCTCGATGTTTAGTTTTATTCCTAGGTATTTTATGATTCTTGGTGCAATTATGAATGGGATCAGTTTCTTTATTTGTCTTTCTGTTGTTTCATTATTAGTGTATAAGAGTGCAACAGATTTCTGTACATTGATTTTGCATCCTGCGACTTTGCTGAATTCATGTATCAGTTCTAGTAGACTTTTGGTGGAGTCTATCAGGTTTTCCATGTGTAATAAAATGTCATCTGCTAAAAGTGAAAGCTTGACTTCATCTTTGCCAATTTTGATGCCTTTGATTTCCTTTTGTTGTCTGATTGCTGATGCTAGCACTTCTAACACTATGTTAAACAACAGCGGTGAGAGTGGACATCACTGTCGTGTTCCTCATCTCAGGGGGAAAGTTCTTAATTTTTCCCCATTAAGGATGATATTAGCTGTGGGCTTTTCACAAATGGCTTTTATGATGTTTAAGTATGTTTCTTCTAACCCGACTTTCATAAGGGTTTTTATTAAGAAAGGATGCTGAATTTTGTCAAACGCTTTTTCTACATCGATTGACAGGATCATGTGGTTCTTTTCTTTTATTAATCTGCCGTATCACACTGATTGATTTGCAAATGTTGAGCCAGCCCTATAGCCCAGGAATGAATCCCACTTGATCATGGTGAATAATTCTTTTTATATGCTGTTGAATTCAATTTGCTAGTATCTAATTGAGAATTTTTGCATCCATATTCATCAGGGATACTGGCCTGTAGTTCTCTTTTTTTGCTGGTTCTCTGTCTGGTTTAGGAATCTAAGTAATGCTGGCTTCATAGGATGAGTCTGGAAGTTTTCCTTCCCTTTCTATTTTTTGGAACAGCTTGAGAAGGATGGGTGTTATTTCTGCTTTAAATGTCTGGTAGAATGCCCCTGGGAAGCCATTTGGTCCTGGACTCTTATTTGTTGGGAGATTTTTGATAACCGATTCAATTTCTTCGCTGGTTATGGGTCTGTTCAAGTATTCTATTTCCTCCTGTTTGAGTTTTGGAAGTATGTGGGTGCTTAGGAATTTGTTCATTTCTTCCAGGTTGTCCAGTTTGTTGGCATATAATTTTTCATACTATTCCTGACAATTGCTTGTATTTCTGAGGGATTGGTTGTGATAATTCCATTTTCATTCATGATTTTATCTATTTGGGTCATCTACCTTTTCTTTTTCAGAAACCTGGCTAGAGGTTTCTCAATTTTGTTTTTTTGTTTTGTTTGTTTTTTTTTTTTTTTTCAAAAAACCAACTCTTGGTTTCATTGATCTGCTCTACAGTGTTTCTAGATTCTATATTGTTTATTTCTGCTCTGATCTTTATTATTTCTCTTCTTCTGCTTGGTTTGGGGTGTCTTTGCCATTCTGCTTCTAGTTCCTTTAGGTGTGCTGTTACATTCTGTATTGGGGATTTTTCTTGTTTCTTGAGACTGGCCTGGATTGCAATGTATTTTCCTCTGAGGACTGCCTTTGCTGCATCCCAAAGTATTTGGATTGTTGTATTTTCATTTTCATTTGCTTGCATATATTTTTTAATTTCTTCTCTAATTGCCTGGTTTACCCATTCATTCTTCATTAGGGTGTTCTTTAACCTCCACGCTTTTGGAGGTTTTCCAGACTTTCTCCTGTGATTGCTTTCAAGTTTCATAGCATTGTGGTCTGAAAGTCTGCATGGTATGATCTTAATTCTTTTACACTTATGAAGGCCTGTTGTGTGACCCAATATGTGATCTATCTTGGAGAATGTTCCATGTGCACTCAAGAAGAAAGTATATTCTGTTGCTTTGGGATGCAGAGTTCGAAATATATGTGTGAAGTCCACCTGATCCTATGTATCATTCAGGGCCCTTGTTTCTTTATTGACCCTGTGTCTAGATGATCTATCCATTGTTGTCAGTGGAGTATTAAAGTCCCCTGCAATTACCACATTCTTGTCAATAAGGTTGCTTATGTTTGTGAGTAATTGTTTTATATATTTGGGGGCTTCCGTATTTGGCACATAGACATTTATAATTGTTAGCTCTTCCTGATGGGTAAACCCTGTAATTATTATATAATGTCCTTCTTTATCTCTTGTTACAGCCTTTAATTTAAAGTCTAGTTTGTCTGATACAAGTGTGTTTACTCCAGCTTTCTTTTGACTTCCAGTAGCATGATAGATAGTTCTCCATCCCCTCACTTTCAATCTGAAGGTGTCCTCAGGTCTAAAATGAGTCTCTTGAGGACAGCAGATAGGTGGGTCTTGTTTTTTTATCCATTCTGAAACCCTGTGTCTTTTGGTTGGAGCATTTAGTCCATTTACATTCAGCGTTATTATGGAAAGATATTGGTTTAGTTATTGTGATGTGTGTAGGTTTCATGCTTGTAGTGATGTCTCTTGTACTTTGTGGTCCTTGCAACATTTCACTCACAGAGTCCCCCTTAGGATCTCTTGTAGGGCTAGTTTAATGGTGATGAATTTCTTAAGTTTTTGTTTGGGAAGACCTTTATCTCTCCTTCTATTCTGAATGCCAGACTTGCTGGATAAAGGATTCTCGTCTGCCTATTTTTTCTGTTCATCACATTGAAGATTTCCTGCCATTCCTTTCTGGCCTGGCAGACTTCTTTTAAATTAATAACCAATGCACCATTTACTTGCAGTTCTTTTTTGTCAAGTCCAATAGCCATAATAAAGTCAAGAACCACAAATTATTTCAGAGTTTCAGACAAAGCAAAGTAAAATCTTTGGACTAAAAGATGCCTCTGGCTCACCAGAAACACCAGAGAAATGTCTTGTGCAGTTGGCTATTTCCTGAACTGACAAACAGTTCTATCAAATCAGGTCCTATGATTTTTCCCACATCACCAACAAAGGTTTTCAAATCAGAAAGGAACTGGTAGATGGCTAGAGAAAACACACAAGCAACAAAAGAAATGAAAACAAACATTTCCAGAAAATGCAAATGTGCTTCCTTGACCAGAGTCATTCTCTGAAGACATTATAAAATTAGAGCAGGTACTTGAGACGTTATAGAGAGATCTGAACAAAGTAAATGAAATCATAGGAAGTATGTTCTCAGACCACAAATGACTCAAACTAGACATCAAGAACAAAAAGTTCTTAGTTGGACAATGACAAAAAAATGAGATTAAACAACAACCTTCTCAAAAAGACATGGATTCGAGGGGAGTTAGGTGGGGAGATGGCAAAAATAGGTGAAGTAGATCAAGAGTACACTTGTGATGAGCACGAGAAATGCATGAAATCACTGAATCATGGAACACCTGAAACTGATATTGCACTGTATCTTAATTATAGTTGAATTTTTTTTTAAAGTCCATATAGGTCAAAGAAGACATTTCTACAGAAATTTTAGCATATTTCAATCTAAATGATAATGAAAATTGAACATATTAGAGGCAAATTTGTAATACTGAATGCATATAAAAGTTGCAGTGACTATAAAATTTTCTGCTTACTTATGATTACAAGTCTATCTATAAGGTACTTGGTATATTCACAGCAAAAACAGTTCAATGTTATGTTTCCACAGAATTTCAAACACATCAGAGCCAAAAGGGAAATGGTCAGGCAAAATATGGACAGGCTGAAATATTATTGGAGATGATGAGGAATCTTAAAGACGTTTACAATATATCTGTCATAAACAATCATCTTTATAAATCCTCTACCAGCCTCCAGGAGGTTAATAAGCACACCTCCCAAATGTCTCCTCATGGAAGAGCGAGAGGACAGATGGCTTATAAAGGAGCAGGAACAAACTTGTGGGGGTGATGACTGTGTTTGCTACCTTACTGTGGTCATGGTTTCATTGCTGCTTACATATGTCAAATATCAGCGTACTGTGTTCTTTAAAAAGGTGTTGTTATTCTATACAAATTATATGACACTGAAGCTGTAGGAAAGATGTAACAGGCAACACTGAGAAATTTTATTTTGCTGACAAACATATTGCTTTGTTCCTTTGTTTTATTAATTTTTTAAATCTTTATTTATTTTTGAGAGAGAGAGAGAGAGACAGAGGGAGACACAGAATCCAAAGCAGGCTCCAGGCTCGAACTGCCAGCACAGAGCCCAATGAGGGGCTCCAACCCACAAACCGTGAGATCATGACCTGAGCTGAAGTCGGACGCTCAACCAACTGAGCCACCCAGGTGCCCTGCAGCCGTCTTTTAATAGTAAGAATTTGTAAGCCAATGTAAAATAGAAAAATTAATAAAATGCAAATTTATAGTAGATGAAGTCAATGATTTCTAGTGTACATTCACGAAGCACCTGGGTAAAATCCTTTGGACTATCTCCAGACTATGCCCAAAATTCATGGAAGAATGGAAGGAAGTAAAAACACAATGTACTAGAGATACAAATGAGATTGTTCTATAGAAAGATGTTTACAGATAACGGATATATCTGAGAGAAACGGGCAACTGCTATTATAATAATATGGGATTATTCTTCCAAAAAAATAAATTATACATGATGGTTCACTTTTTGATGTTTTAATGTTCACTTTGATTCTGAATCACAGCTCAAAATGTCAGATTTCTGAGGCACATAAAGATTTGCATAATCAGGTGACCTTGTATATTTTGATAATATCTGTGGGATTTTAAGTTACCTGAACACACATCTCCAAATAGCCTATGAAAGGAATTCATGTTTCTCTTTCATGGTATTGTGCCAAAAGCAATCAATAGCAACTCTGAAAACTGATCTCTAAAAGAATACAAAATTCCTGAATATGGTCACCAAAACAACAGAACACATCTCATTCTACAAAAACTGGTCTTAGAAGCATTTTAGGAGTAAAACATTCACAATGCAATTCACACTAATTCACATACCAAACTTAATTTTGTGCAAATGAACCTGTCTAGAAAGTAGCATCTGAAATCTATAACATTTTCATCTTCAGCTCTCAGAGATAAGGTCACAAAAATGTGTAATGGTGGGAAATATACACTGTCTTTGACTAGCCACTGTCTAAAAGAAAGCAGTAGCTGTCAGCACAGTGGTTGTTCGTGGGGCTCAAATGCACGAAAGACACAGGCCATCTTGTCACAAAGGTAAAACACCTTCAGCTGTGGGCAATCTTGGTGCATCTGGCAGCTGTCTGGCTGCTGATATCAATACACTGAACTAGATTAGATCCAATGGGGCCAATAACACTAGGTTCTCACAGTCAATGGCCATGAGTATGCAGAGGTGGCAAATGCAAGACAAGTTAGCTAATGGAAGAATTCAGAGATGAGGTATGGCGAGAGAACTGAACCAATATGTGACAGGCAGCCTAGGTAGAAGGGGAAAATTCTGATAAAGACGATCAAGAATTTTCCTCCTTCATAGTCTCAAAAGAAATAAAGTCGTTTCTATTTAGATTGGAGGTTTCCATGTGGAATGATTCTGCCTCAATGCAAGGGTTATTCCTGACTACTGGGACTTTTCAGATCCCGCTCTAAAGATCTGGTACATGCCAATCTAAAGAAATCTACTTATCTCATTGGTGTCCCTGTCTGTCTGTCTCTCTCACTCTCCTAGGGGTACAAGTTTTGCTTTTCTTTTTTTTTATTTATTTTTTTTTAATTTTTTTTTCAACGTTTACTTATTTTTGGGACAGAGAGAGAGCATGAACGGGGGAGGGGCAGAGAGAGAGGGAGACACAGAATCGGAAACAGGCTCCAGGCTCTGAGCCATCAGCCCAGAGCCTGACGCGGGGCTCGAACTCACGGACCACGAGATCGTGACCTGGCTGAAGTCGGACACTTAACTGACTGCGCCACCCAGGCGCCCCCAAGTTTTGCTTTTCAATGATAGAGTGAAACACTGGGAACTGGGAACCAGGTATTTCATTATATTTGGACCATCCTAAGGACATTCAGAACCCTTCTTGCTTTGAGGAAATCAACACTGCACATACTTAGCTAGAGAAGGGACAACAATTCTTTCACTTCCTGATCATGTCGCTCCTCGTGACTTTCCCATCGTAATGTCGAAGCAAGATGCAGCCACTTAGTTTCTGCTGGGCTTATGAGGCTCCCATCAACACAGTTGGACACAGAGTCCCTGGGGACAGCCTCCAAGACCAGAGGCAAAGGGATGACTCAGAAGTTGCTAAAAGTCAACAAACCAGGAAGCACAGAGCCCAAAGACATTTCACTTTTTTTTTTCAACGTTTTTATTTATTTTTGGGAGAGAGAGAGACAGAGCATGAACGGGGGAGGAGCAGAGAGAGAGGGAGACACAGAATGGGAAACAGGCTCCAGGCTCCTAGCCATCAGCCCAGAGCCTGATGCGGGGCTCGAACTCACGGACCGCGAGATAGTGACCTGGCTGAAGTCGGACGCTTAACCGACTGCACCACCCAGGTGCCCCTCACTTTTTAACACTCTAGTGCCAACACCAATGCTCCAGTTACCACTGTTCCCAAAGCAACCAAATTTCACAAATATGAACAACGTGCTGATAGGAAAATGAACTACATAGAACATGGACCCTAAGCTTACAAAGCTTGAAGCAGGATCTTAACAGGGCTTCCAGGAGCCAGTCTAATACCCATAGTTCCTATTAAATTGACATTTTTTAAAGCAACTTTAATGAAATAATTCACACATCATAGAAACACCTATTTCAGTCAATCAGCTCAATAGCTTTTAGTATCTTCACAAATCCTTCCTTCTTGACACTATAAACCTACTATGATCGGGTTTACATCCTGTCACCACTGCTCTTTTTGGACCAAGCAGCACAGACAGGACCCAGAACTTGATGTGGACAGCTGTGACCACAACCACTTCAGGCTGGTGGAGAAAACTGCCCTGTGGTCCTCAGTCTTCAGGAAGAAATGAAGTTTTTCTGAAGTTCCCATCAAAAGCCCCATGGAAAAGCTGTTGTGTAACCACAGTGTGAAATAACCCCCAATAGGAAGGGAGAATCCACTGACGTCCATGTTTACTCACATTTGTGTTTGGGTAACCAGGACACCCAAGCACAAGGAGCCAGAAAAGCAGCCTCTGCACCTTCCTGTCCTGGTCCTTTAAGGGGACTCTAGGGTTCCAGGCAGGAAGTGGAGATAGGGGGTTAGAAGGGAGGAGTGGGGAGGGGTGGGAAAGGGAGAGGGGTGGTAATTGGGGATGGGGGAGGAGTATAAAAAGGGGGTGGGGTTAGGGATGTGTCAGGAGAAGATGGGGGTCAGAGACAGTACCAGGATCATATCAAGTACAAGGGGGGGGGGGGGAGGGTTCACACAGGCTAGTAGGTCAGCAGGTCAGTAAATCACTAGGTGAGCAGGACACAAACAGCAGGTTAAGTGGACTCTCAGGAGCAGGTGGAGTAGAGGAAGATCCTTCTTCTTCCAAGCCCCCACCTGTCTGGGTGTTGCCTTAGCAACCCAGAGCCTTGATACTCTCTCTCAACCAATCAGCTGCCCTCACCCCTGGTAGAGTAATATGGACACCCCACGTCATCTCATTTTAAAAAGCCACTTCCCACCTGGTGCACCACCACGTGCCATCCCAATGACAGTTCCTCTCTGGAAACTTGGCTGACCTTCTGGTTTCTGGGCCCTCCCAACCCAGCTCCCCATCACCTCTTCTGAGTGCTCTCTGCTTCCTTTCTGAACTCCCATCTCCCATGGGCAATAGCTGAACAATCGAGAAAGCAAAGGAGGACACAACTGCAAGAACAACCAAATACTCAAGCAGACAGGAAAGTATAACCCTCTCTCAGTAAGTCAAAGCAGATAGAACATCCATAAGGTAGTCATCTTGATAGCAAACCATCTGAATCCCACAGCTATATCCATATATGTGTCCACATGGACATAACACTGTAGAGGACACATTCACTTTAGGCACAGAGGATACAGTTACAAACATTCACCCTATTTATTACAGCCATAAGGGAAATTTCAAAGGAATGAAATGATTTCAGAGAAAGGAAATCACACAAAGCATGTTTTGGTAATAGAATGTGCTAGAAATCACTAATAAAGAGGTAACTAGAAACTCCCATATGTTTAGAAATTGAGAAGTTCCTCTAGAAGTAGAATATGAGTCAAGAAATCCCAAAGAAAAAGAGCTATATTTGAACTGAATGATAGGTGCACGATAAAATTGTAATAAAAAATGTCTCCTGGCCTGGAATATCCTGGAATATTGGTGTGAGAACATTGTCTGGTCCCCAAATCATCTCTAGTTGACCTAGGCATTTTAACACCACAAACGGTGGTGGATCTGTCACTTATCTGTGTGACCCTCCTACCTATTGGCATGGGCTGTACATTATGAACCATACGGGGGGGGGGGGCGGGTGGTGAGGGGAAATCCAGCTGACTCACAAGGGATCTCCTGCAATCTCCAGGAATGAGAGCATTGTAAGAGAAATAGTTCATCAGCTTCTCTCCTGGGGGAACTGAGACAATACCCAGATTGTTGGCAGTACCAGGTGTGCTGGGCGAGGAGGGCCAAGCAGGTGGGCATAGGCCAGGGACCCAGGTGACTAGACAAACCTACTGTGATCATCTCTCCTGGGCTCTGTCCTGAGCTGAGCTTCCTATATAGTTTCTCTACACCATTGACTCAGTGATTCCCCAACTGAAAATCATTACTCTAAATCCCCTCACTTTTATTTTTATGTAAATTTATTGTAACAGGAACCACTCTGGCACTGCTAAAATAGCAAAGCAAGGGCTCCAATCTAGATATAAAGAAACCATACAAAACAACGAAAACCAAAACAAAGCAGGAGTGAAAAACCAATAGTGTTACATTCCCTTTAGATCCTGCTGCCTGCCTAAAGAGCTCCAGAGTCGGGCTGTCCTGGTTGTACAAGGAGAGGCCGGCTACAGAGGGGGTGGAGTCCGACTGGCCCAAAAGTGAATGGGAGAGAGGCCCTGACTATAAGGGGGCCTAGGGAATTCCATGAAGGGTGGCCAGGATCACCCTGATTATAACTGGAGCAGGAACCAGGGAAAGAGGAGGCAGTGAACAGAGTTTGGGGGGCCTTGAACAAGTGAGATCATTCATGGAGGTGAGAAAGTGTCCCCAAAGCCAACGTCAGCCTCCCATCTGGGGAGTCCTTCGTGGCCCCTGGGGGCAGGGCCAGGAGTTTGAGATCCAGTGTGCTGCTTAACAGCTGTGTGAGCCTGGGCTGGTTTCCTACAGTAAAATGGGAGTGTCCATGCCTGTGTCCAGAACTGTGCTGAGGACAAGAGGAAGCCACGTGCTGTGCACTAGTGGATATCAGTGTCACCACCTCCCTGGGGCATGAGTCTTCCCAGTCTGGTGCCTTAAAAGTTGCACAGCTGTTAAAGGCAACAAAGGTGAAAACCTCAGTTCCCTCCAGTTTCAGGCCTGTGCCAAGCCTTTGCCTTTGCAGACATCACCTCTCAGGACCCAGCGGCAGTACCGTCTCTAACCCCTTGCACAGATGGGGAACCAGGCTCAGAGCCCTCGAGGGGAAGGCTGGACCCAGGCTGAGAAAAGGCTCACTGCTGACTTGGGTCTGGGAGGGGATGTTGGGAGAGTGGGAAGCTGGGGCCTGGGGACTCCAGAGGGAGCAGGGGCCACAAAGATGCTTGGCCCCATAGCCCCGCTTTGCTCCAGGTCAGCCTGTACAGAAGCTGAGGCCAAACGAGATGGCAAGGTCACAGCCTGGCTCCTGCACCTCAGGTTGCTGGCCATTCATCTCTGTGGTGATGATAGTGCTGTCATATGCTAGTCCTGATGATGCCATTAGTGCTATTAGTGCTGTGGGAGCAGGCACAGCCCACTTTGACACACCCCAAGGATCCTGGAGAGACTCGCCTGTCTCCCTCACCTGACCTGGTCCCATGCAACACCCCCACTCTAAGTATACCCTGTCTCTGCCCTGTGCCCCTGTCCCTGTGGCCACCCTATCCTGGCCACTCTCTGGAATCCAGGGCTGGGCACAACCCTCCATAAGGCACTGACATAGGGCACATGCGCAGCACAGGGTTGGAACCAGGAAAACACCCCATTCCATGACAACTTAGATGGGAAAGGTCATGCCAGGGTCTGTGCACCCCTTCTGCTTGTAGTGGCCTCCACTGGGGTGCCAGAGCTGTCCTGGAGTGTGTGTGTGCGCATGCCCTTGCACACATGTGTGTAATCTGCATCATGCACCTGTGAGTTGGAGTTCTGTGTCTGTGGTTATATTGACTGTGGACATGAGTTTCCTGTTATTTGGCTGTTTTCATGTTTTCTGATGAGTTTTTGGGATGACAGTGGGGTTCGTGGGGAAAGGATTTTTGAAGTCATCTTTGGTGCAAAAACGTGATTTCATTAAAGCATGGGGACAGGACCAGTGGCCCTGGCTGAAGAGCTGCCCAAGCACCATGAGGAGAGACTAGTTATATACTATGGAGCTGGGGGGAGGGAAGTTTCCAGTGAGACTTTCATATGCTAAATAAGACTCCCAGGATCCTGGAGGCCTAGCTAAGGTCAAACTAGGGTTGTTTGCCCTCTAGCAAAGCATTAGCATTAAGACACAGGGAGTTCCTGGAGAAATGTTTCACTCTGCTGGCCTCAAGTATCTGTCAATGGGCTGCAGGTTATAAGGAAATTTAGTCCTATCTGCCATTTCCTTCTGCCTTGGTTTCCTACATCACTATGGAGGGATGATGTTGGGGCTCTAGGAAACCAAGTCCATAGGTTTCTGGAGATTACCATTGCCTTTTTCTCGTGATTTACTAAGGTATTTGTAAATAGATGGAGACAGGCCCTGCAGGACTATGATCTCTGTTAACCATTTGTTTTTCTTTTCTTTTCCTTTGTTCTTGGGCAGCCAGGAGTGCCCAAGAGATATCACACATATCCCACCTGGGGGTGGGGGCGGGGGTTTTAGGTCTGGCAGCTCCCTCATCATGAGCCTTATGCTCCCTCATCATTTTCCTCTTGTGTTTATCTGTATGCATGTGTATCTGTGTCTGTGTCTCTGAATGAGCATACATCTGCTGTGCAAATCTCTGTGTCTGTGACTGTATTATCTGTATCTCTCAGGTACATGTGTCCCTGTGGGAGTATCTGTATGTTGTGTCTTTGTGCGTATTGGTTTTATGTGTGAATTTGCTGTCACTTTGAGTGTTTCTGATTACAACTGTGTGTGTGTGTTTTCTGTGTGTCCAGTGTGTGTAGGGTTTGCTTCTTGGGAGTGTTGCACATGTCCCTGAGAATTCTCCTACCTGTTTTATGGAGCTAAAAAACTGTTCAAGGTCACCTGGAGCATCACTGCAGGGACTGAGATACAAACCTGAGTGTCTGTGAAATCGGAGTTCAGCCTCGTTCCTCACCCTTTGCTGTAAGCAGAGTCTGAAACTCAAGGAAGCTACAGGAAAGGGAATGTTTGAGGTAAAGAAAGGCCCTCCAAACCTGATTTGCCTTTTTCACTTCTAAACAGGTTCTTCATCATGAGCTTCAGGGGGTCCCTGGCCCAGCGGGTGTTGTGTGGAAATTTTGTTTGTGCATTTTTCTGGAACAAGAAGCTGTAGGTTTCACCAGTTTCTCTAAGGAGTCCCCCCCAGAATTCCATGTTATTCAGGCTTTCAAGAGAGTAGCAAAGTAGGTTATCAGGACAGCTACCACGAACTTGGTCAGCACTACTATCTGCATAACCCCTGGGCTTCTCCAGAGCACTGAAATTCCTGAAAACCCAGCCCAAAAACCAAGGATGCTTTTCCCCAAGGCAGTCCTTCCCAGGGCATGCAATGGAGATGAGAGTTCTTAAGAGGCCTCCATATCCTGGAAAAGCAGTCATCAAAGTAGAGTCCACTCACTCTAAGCAGCACATAAAATGACTCTGCATAAGGACAGGAAATGTGAGAACTCCTGTGTATGGTCTTTAGTTGTTAAAGTGAGGAATCAGGGGTGCCTGGGTGGCTCAGTTAAGTGTCTGACTTCAGCTCAGCTCCTGATCTCGCGGTTCATGAGTTCGAGCCCCACATCAGGCTCTGTGCTATGCCTCGGAGCCTGGAGCCTGCTTTGGACTCTGTGTCTCCCCTCTCTCTCTGCCCCTCCCCTGCTCATGCTCTGTCTGTCTCTGTCTGTAAAAAATAAATAAAATTAAAAAAAATTTTTTTTAAATAAATTAAGGGAGGAATCAATGCAATATGTGGATGGATGCTGGCACCCTCACTTGAGATGCCCACGTCAGACAGTGAGAATCAGGAAGCTCAGACCAAGAACGGTGACTGGCAGTGGCACCCTCACTGGGGTATGTTGCACATATTACAGCTATGAGTCCCCCAAAAGGAGATATGCAGATGTATTATCCAGGGTTAGCGAGGCTAACCATCACTAAGCATGGCTTAACCACCACTCCTCACCCCAGCCCTCACAGAACCACAGGTTGAAGAAAATACTGATAGAAGAAGCACAAGAAAACAATTGCGTCGACTCTCCCCTTCTATTCAACAGCTAGCTTGTCACAAGGTTAAAAACAATGATGTCCTATTCAGATCAAAGCAAAGTCAGCCAAGAATAATCAAAACTCTCCTGTAAAGTATTCAATATATTCAATTAATGGTAAGTTTCTTCCTCAACATATATCATGCTTTGACGTTAGCTAATGATTCCACGATGTAAGGATCATCATCCTTACAAACAAATTTTAAAATAACATTGACTGCACCTTCAGCTCAGTTTAAAATGTGTTATTATGTATGCTTTATAATGTACCTAATAACTGTTCACTGGTATTATTAGTACAACAAATGTGTACGGATTAGGGTACATACTAAAAAACATGTGAAAATACGTGTCTATAAAGTTTCATAAATAAGACCATGGAAATCACCAACTGTGTGCTGTAAGTCAAACAAATTCCCAAGGATTTGCCATCTCTTTGTGGCACCTAGTTTGGGTGCTTCTCAAACGATGTGCATTCCTGCTACCTAGGGGCCTTGATAAAATGCAGATTCTATTTCAATAAGTCTGAGGCAGGGCATAAGATTCTTCTGCTCAAGCTCCCAGGTCATGAAAATGAGGCTGCTCCACAGGACACACTCTGACTACTAAGTCCCTAAAAGAACTATAACGGTAACTTTTAAGTGTCCACTTTACTGGGCCACAGGGTGCCCAGATATTTGGTCAAAGGTCATTCTGGATGCATCTGAGAATGTGCGTTTGGATGAGATGAATGTTGACATTCAACAGACTGAGTAGATTGCCCTCCATTGTTCGAGTGGGCCTCGTCTAATCAGTTGAAGGCATGCACAGAACAAAAGGCCAACCCTCTCCTGAGTAAAGGGGAATTTTCCTGTCTGACAGCCTTCAACTGCATGTATGTATATATAAATAGAGTTCTCTTTCTCTGGGGAACCCTAACGAATACAGGTACCTTACTAAAGAAACTATACTTTTCCTTGATATCACTTGTCCCAGTTCAGAACAATTAGGTTGAACTAATTGTAGTCAAAAATGATTGAATATTGGCAATTTCATAAGGTTCAATTTAGTGTCAATTTCCTTCTAGATGTACTTGTGTGTTACCTGTCTTGGGCCATTTGACTGCATTCTTGAGTGCAGGGATTGTGTCTGTACTGTCACTACTCTCTTATAGCTCTCAAAACAGTGCTAGGTATGCCATAGGTGCTCAATAAATATCAATTAAATGAATATGTGAATGGGTGAATGAATGAATGAATGAATGAATGAATAAAAGAGGAGATACTTTTTTTGTAAACTGGGATGTCAGAACCCAGAATTCCTCTGTGCCAGATACTGTTCTAGGCACTGAGGATACAACAGTAGAAGAGATTTGCAAAGTGTCCCTGCACTCCTTACTGTGGACAGTAATGTAAAGAGATAAACAAGTAGCAAACCAGGAAATTAATAAGTTAATTTTAGGCTGTAATGTGAAATGAAGCAAGTAACACCAATTGATGGGCTGGTAGGGGCTGGGGTGGGGGGATAGTGGTAACCGAGCCTGGGTCGTCAGGGATGACTTCTCAGACTGGAGCGGAGATCTCAATGGTGAGGGAGCCAGCATGTGAGGTCTGATGGAGGATAATTCAATCCAAGCCAACACAACAGCTCCAAGGTAGCAATGAGCTTGACATATTCGAGGAACAAAAAGAGAATATGGCGTTCCTTCACTTTCCAATTACAGCGAGCAAATAAAAGACCCCAACATTCCCAAACAGAGCTCAGAACCTCCTCATCTTGGTTCAAAGCTTCCAGGAGTCCTGAGGTCTAAACCGTGTTCTGACATTTAAACACTTGACTAGGATTCCAGAGCATTTTCTCTTGTACCAGAAGCATCTTTCAGTCTTTCAAGATCTCAAGGGCCGCGGGCAGGAGGTAACTTTCTGGAGTGGTGGTTACGGGGCAAAGCTCCTCAAACCACACTTAAACTTAAAACGTGTGCTTTTTATTGTGTAAAGTATATCCCACTGAAGGTGACTGCTAAAATGCAAGGACTCCATTGCCCAAAGAGAAGTAACCTGCCATGAAAAAGGATATAGACAGACTACTCTATGGGCAAGGAGACGTGCCTGCAAGAGTTTCTCCAGGCTGGGGAGCTGGTCAAAGCCAGAGGGTAACCACAGACATGCAGGAAAAAGGGGAAGCAGGAGGAAGAGAGAAAAGGCAAAAGAAGGGAAGACATTTATCGCTTGATGTCACTTCTTTAGAAGGGACTCCAGCTCTTCTGAATTGTGTTTGAAAAGCACCCAGGACACTGTGCTGTGTAATGTGCCACTTGGATTTCTGATTCTGTTTGAAGGTGGGCAAAATAATGGCATGTGTTCCCTCCTGCCTCAAGTGTATGGAGCGTCAAACAGGCATTCCTGCCCCCAAGGTCATTTTTCATCAATGCTTCCTCCAAGGGCACTGGCCCTGGCAGGGGCAGATGCAGGAAACACTCCTGGTCTTGGTCTTACGGCGGCTCCTGGAACTGGCCCCCCTGCACGTGTTGCCATTTGCAGAACAGCAAGCACTTCTTTGTGATCTGAGAGCACAGAAGTCCTGCACGTGTCCCCTCAAAGGCCGTGCAGCCTAGTGGTCAAGGACCTGTGCCCTGGCCTCAGACTGTCCAGGTTGGAAATCTGACTCCTCCATGCCCCAGGGCCTTGTTCATCCTCACAGAAAGAAATCTGTGCCTCTTTAAAGGCACAGGCACACTGTCCTAAGGCCTGCCTCACTGGGGCAGGACCTGAAATTAAAGGGAGAATTTATACCCAAGCTCACAGCAAAATAGCAGGCTGGACAAGAGTTCTTTAATATCACCCAGGCCAACACTTTGCAAGGCATTCAGGGTGGCCATACCTGGGTCTTCTCTCCTAGTCTGAACCTGTCACCCTCCGCTGCTTAACTCTGAAGGAGTTAGGAGCCTTGACCAATGTCACACAGCTAAAAAGATACAACAGAGCGAGCGCTAGGTACCCCTTTGGCAGGTAAGGGGTAGAAAATTCCAGTAATAAGGGTGATGGCAAAGGGGTAAAAGTTGCTGAGCAGTGACCATCAAGAGGTCCTGTGCTAAGGGCCTCCCAAGCCCAGTCTCAGTGAAACCCTCACACAAGCCTAGGACATAGGGATCACCATGGTCTCATTTTACAGACAAGAACCTAGAACTCAAAGAGGTGAAGTCACTTTCTCAAGGCCACACAACTCTCAAGTGGCCAGGCTGGATGGAAATCTCCAGCCATCTGACCTGAGATCAGCCTGACTGCGTCTCCAGGCACTGCAGGGACCAGCACTAAGGGAACTGGGTGGGGGTGGGGAAGGAGGTGAACCTGAGAGCTTCGTAAAGAAGGAAGTCACCCTGGGAGGCAACCAACAGCTTCCCTGGGAAAATGCATGTCGGGTGTTGTCAGTTCTACCAATTTCTCAAGAGAAGTCAGAAATTGGGATTTCTATGTGAAATCTCCTTGGTTCTAAGTTGGGTTTAAAACACAATATATAACAGACACTGAAGAAATTTCACAGCCCAGACGCAGTGAGCCTTGACTTACTGGATCTGAGTTTGGAAGCCCAAGCTCCAGAGGACATTTGTGGCACAACCAGGAAAATGTTACCGTGATTGGCTATTTGATGGTATCACAGAGTTTCTGTCCTTCTTGAGTGTGATCCTGGGACTGTGTCGTGGCAGGGAATGTCCTTGTTCTTAGGCGAGCCACGCTGAAGTATTTAGGGATCAAGTGCCACGTCTGCAACTTCTTTTCAAATGTTTCAGCCAAGAAACAAAGGAAAAAGAAATGGAGGGAGGAAGGGAGAGAGAAAATGAAAATATAGAGTGTGTACTAAAGCAGATATGACAAAATACTCATCATTGTGTGGCCTAGATTAGTAACTCTCAGCTGAGGGTGATTCTACCCCCGGATGACATGTGGCTATGACTGAGGACTTTTTTTTTTTTTAACTGTCACAATGCACAGAACAGCTTCCCACAACCAAGAATGAGCCGCCCCAATGGCAGTCGTACTGGGAGTGAAAAACCCTAAAGACATTTTTATCCTTCTTTCAAGTTTTGTCTTTTGTATGTGTAAAATGTTTCAGTTAAAAAAAAAGAGAGAGAGAAACTTAAAAATAAAAATAATACATAAATAGGGGCGTCTGGGTGGCTTGGTTGGTTGCGCATCTGACTTCGGCCTAGGTCATGATCTCGCCGTTCCCAGGTTTGAGCCCTGTGTTGGGCTCTGTGCTGACAGCTTAGAGCCTGGAGCCTGTTTCAGATCTGTGTCTCCCCCCACCCCCTCTCTCTCTGCCCCTCCCCCGCTCATGCTCTGTCTCTCTCTCTCTCTCTCAAAAATAAACATTAAAAAAATTTTTTTAAAAGAATACATAAATAGCAATACCTTGCAGACCAAACAAAACATGTCTGTGTGTGGTTGGATGACCACAGCTGGCCACTATTTGCAGTCACTTGTTCTGATACAGAGGGGCAGGATATAACGCTGCTGTGGCTGGTGAATGAGGGTCTCTGAAGCTCTGCCTGTATCGTGGGCAAGACCCCCGCAGCTCCTGGAATTAGAGACTTTCTCCTGTTTTCAGGTACCAGTCGGCCCAGAAAGAAGCAGCTGACATGCCCAGAACTCTGGGTCTGAAAACTGACATCACGGAGGCCTCTTCTGGGATACCACAAGTGCACGGGTCACCAGAAGCAGTGGGTGACGTGGGGGTGCCTTCCGATGAAATGAGAATGAACCCTTCATCTTAGTGACCGGCACAGCCCAAGACAAAATAAATTAAGAGGCTGTGGCCGAGATGTTAATTTCACCCGGAAGCTCTCAGGTGGTTGGGTATACGTCACCCAGGTACCCCCTGACCTGTGGCTGGGACTTGAAATGAGTAACTGCATACACAGTGCAACATGCATTTGGACAGTCCTTGGGGCAGCCCCCAGCACCACAAATACACAAAGCAGAAATACGTGCAGAAAACACACAACCAAATGCAAATAAGAGAGTGGCACTGAATTAACGCATCCATCTCCAAGACTGAAATAGTCCCAAACTCAAGAACAGCCTTCCTTAAACATGTAGGCCACTTTTGAGGCGCCATTCAGGGAGGCTGTTACATGCAGATTTCTGGGCCACATCCCAGATCTTTACTGACCCGGAATCTTTCCCTTTCCGGACAGAACATGGGAATATGCAACCCCACCCCCACCCAAAGCTCACTCAAACTGAAAACACAGTTGAAATCAGGGGGCTGGGGACTGCAGTTTTATGACTAACCGGGTGACCTTGGAGAAGCCACTCAACCTGAGCCATGATTTTCTCATCTATAAGTGGGAACTGATAGCACCTGTCTCCTAAGGTGGTCATGCACACTAAAGGAGTGTTTGCACACACATGCACGCGAGTGTGTATGTATACATACATACATACATACACACACACACACACCCCTCTAGTGCAGTGTGCCTGGCAAATGTTCCTTCCTTTTCCGTAATATTAACTGGCCACACACACTGGAAAGCCTAGAGAGCTTTACAGAAGTACACAGACTCAGCAACCCTAGAGATCCTGATCTAAATTGCCTAGGGCGGCCCCTAGCAACAGGGTTATTTTGGTTTGGTTTCTTTTTTAAAGCACTCCAGGTGGTGCTAAACAGCAGCTGGGGTTGAAAACCACACCGGGGAAACTGCCAATAAAAATCAACTATCGGGGGACCCGGGTGGCTCAGTCAGTAAAGCTTCCGACTTCAGCTCAGGTCATGATCTCGCCGTCTGTGAGTTCGAGCCCCGCGTCGGGCTCTGTGCGGACAGCTCGGAGCCTGGAACCTGCTGAGATTCTGTGTCTCCCTCTCTCTCTCTGCCTCTCCCCCACTTGTGCTCTGTCTCTCAAAAATGAATAAATGTTAAAAAATTTTACAAAAATCAACTATCCTTTGTCTTCAAGAGAATGTACTTCGACCACATTCTGGAATTGCCCAACTGTGTCCCGGGAGAGTCTTGTGTCCAGGCTGTTATCAGAGGCGTGGATGTCCCGAGATTCCACCCCCAAGCAGCCCTTTCCTGGTCCCTGCAGAAGTGGCTGCAACCGACTAAGCTGAGGGGATTCTTTTTCTCCAGACAGAGCTTCAAGGTGGCAGGACAGGAACAGGAGTCCCTCCTGGGCCCTTGGGTGGGCGGTGGAGCGCTGCCTCAACAGGAATACCCAGGTCACAAAAAGCCTGAAGATCACACATCACCATCCCCCCGCCACAGGCTCAAGGGAGCCGCCCACCTTTAGCTCAGCTCGCACCTTCCCACCTCCCCTTCTCCCGCCTTTCCTACCCTCCTCCACCCCCCACCCAAACACTCAGGGTGGGGGGGCTCCTGGAAGCGCTGGTTTGCAAGGGAAAGGCTCAGTGGATACTTCAGCAGAGTATCCGAATCTGCAAGGCTCTCTCCCGACCAAGGCGACACCCGTCACCTGCCGCACGCAGTCCTGCATCGGTACTCTTCCTTCACCTTAACACAGACCCCGGGAAGCTACAGGGACTGGCAGGGACTGAGGGGAAGTGAAACCCCCGCCGGTGGGGCTGGCGACAGGGCATCTTGGGGGTGCAGGAGGTAGGCGGGGCCAGCGTGTTGCTCTCTCAGTTGGTCAGAGTTTCCTGAATCCCCTCCAAGCTAACTTTTGTGCTTCAAGATGCCAACATCCCCCCACACCTCCCTGCTGACCCAAACCAAGAGGAACTTCCTCACCTCTTGCCCCAAAGCCCTCCCCTCTTGGGGGGGGGGGGGATCATCGGATACTCTGAGTATAAATAGAAAATAATTACTAGTGAGTTGGTAATGTTCCTTCGCCTATTTTGGGTGGGTCTCTGCTCAGGTTTTTTACGCAGGCGCACGGAGCTGGTGCATCCACGCGAGCACACATGGGCCCCCGCTGGAGGTGTGGGGAGGGTGTGTGTCTGTGTGTAGGGGAGTGGGGGGGCATATGGAGACCCCGTTGCCCACATTCGGCAAGATCTAGCTAGCTAGCGCCCAGCCATCCAGCTGTCCCAAGACGGCCAGTCGCTCTCCAACCCCGCCCGCCCAGACCTCGAGCCAACCCTGGCCTGCGTGGCGTCTGGGGGCTGCTTCCCGGTGGCTGTGTCCTCTGCCTCCAAGGTTACTGGGTTGTGCGAATCAATTTAGACACTTTTTCAAGAAGCAAAAGGAAAATCGCCCCATTAATCCCCAAATGCCTTCTCCCATCTGCTGCGACTCGCTCCCACTAGGACTTGCATAATGAAGTGGAGGGAAAGTTGAAGGAAAGTTGAGGAATCAGGGGGCAGGAGGGGGGCTCCCGCCCTTGGAGTCGGCGCCAACCCCTGCAAGGGGCGCAGCGCGGGGCAGAGGCCCTGGCACCCAACAGGGAAAAGTGGCGACAGCGGAAAGCGGGGAGGGGTCCGGGTAGCGGGGAGGCAACCAAGGTTCTAATTCCAGGGACCTGGCAGCTCAGTGAGAGAGGCGGCCGCTCCAGGCAAGGCTTTTGTTCTCGCCCTCCCCTCTCTCTCTCCACCTCCTTTTCGCCAGCCTTGTGAGTTGCAGGCGGCACACACCCCTTCCCTCCCTCACACCTCCTTCCCTTCAGGGCCCGCCTGCCCTGTTTACCTAGAAACTAGCATCTGGAATCCGAGGGGTAGACCCCTTGCCAAAACCCAAGACTCCGGGGGCCGTGGGCTCCCGGGCTGTGGGTGTCTCAGATCCGCCTCAATCCTAAGCGGGAGGGGGCGGCGAGAGGGTGAAGGAGGGTGGGAAGAGACCACCCCCCACATACACACACGCGCTCAAGTCCACACCCGTGCGGAGCCCAGCGCCCCCTCTCCGCGCTCGGAGCGAAAGTTGGCCTCCCGGGCGACCTCTCCCAGCGGAGGTGCGGGCGGTGGGGGACGCGCCATTGCCCACGGAAAGGTGGAGAAGGAAGAGGAAAGGTGGAGGGAGAGCGGCGCCGGGAGGGGAGGAGGGGGGTGGGGGGAAAGGGTTGCAGCCCACCTGGACATGTGCTCCCTCTGCCGCCCGGGCGCCTTCTCCAGCCCCAGCTTGGTGAAGATGCCTACAAGCCCAATGACGTCCCACCCCGCAGACGATGTAAAGGATCAGGGTGGTCTTGTCCTTCGTGGGGTGGTGCAGGGGGTCGTCCTTGCGCGCGGGGGGGGGGGGGCTTGCGGGTGTCGAGCCACAGCGGAGTGTCCTGCTTGGTGCAGGTGCTCTGCCTCAGTCCCGCTTCTTAAACAGGCGGCAGAACAGGAAGTCACAAGTCCCGCAGCAGAAGATGAAGTCTCCCGAGTGAACGGCTGGTCCCACTGGCCCATGACATCGAAGTAGCTCCGGCAGAAGTCCGGGGTGGGCGCTCGGGAAGGGGGCTTGTCTGAGACCCCCGCGCCCTCGCCGGCCTCTCCCCAGGCGGCCCCGAAGTGGGGTCCCCCCCCCCCCCCCCCGGCCAGCACTACCACGCCGCCCAGCTGCGCCAGCTGCCAGTGCCCCGCTCGCTCCTGCGCCGGGCACTCGCGGGCGCACAGCTCGGTGAGGAAGCAGCCGAGGAGCAGCCGGAGGACGCGACGAACCAAGTCTCCCAGCCTGGGCTCGGCCGCTGGGCCGCCGCCTCTCGAGGCAGGTAGGCAGCTGCCCGGGACTCAGCCCTTGTTCGCCTCCCGCGCGCCGCACGCCGAGGGGGAGGGGCGGGGCGGGGAGGAGCGAGCCTGGCGGGGCGGGGGGGAGGATGAGTGGGGGAGGATGAGCCGCTGGGTGCAGCTCCGGGCGGCTACGGGGAGAGGCGAGGGCCAGAGGGCGGCGGAGAGCTGGTCTGGCCGCGCCTCGTCTAGGCCGGCGGCTCCGGACTAGCCGTCCTGCGCCCGCTCTCAGGATCCCTCTCACCTCTCCAGCTCGCCACGTGCCCTGGAGAGAGCCCAGCAACGCTTGTGGAATGAAGGGAGGGCAGGAGGAGAGGGGGAGAGGGACGAGCGCGAGCTCGAGAGGGGCGGGGGCGCGGAACAGGTGACTCGGGAGCGCTGGCGGGAGCGAGTTGGGGGGCGTGCGGCGCTGAGCTAGGCTAACCGGCGGGGAGTGGGGAGCTTCGGCCGCCACTGGGGCTGAAGGCACCGCTCGGGTTTCCCAGCAGGTGGACGATGGCTGCGGGACCTCCCGCGCCCTCTCCGGGAGGGAGGCGCGGCTCAGACCTGTTCCTGGCTAAGAGGCGGCTCAGCCCGTGGCTTTTTCAGGCGTGAGTCTGCAGGAGCTGTGGTTGGAATCTGTCCTCCAGGGAAGGGGGGACTCGCAGGGGTTAGGTGGGGACAGACTAAGTGGTTTCCACTCCAAGGCAGACTGGGGCACAGTTTGACCAGGATCGCCCCTCCATGGTGCCCGGAGCCGCCTCAGCTCGCTTCGCCCTGCCCTTCCCCCGACTGCTCCCTCTAGCCAGGCGCGCGTCCAGATGGTTCTACTCCCTGGGATTTGCGGAGGACCAAGGCTTAGCTGGGAAGGCGGGGTGGCAAGCCACTGGCCCCGGGATAAGCACCTCCGGGAGAGGGCCGTGGGAGGAACTGAAGTCAAAGAAGCGCAGGGGGTAGGGAGAGGCAGCAGACCAGGCCCAGGCAGGGGCACGTCCCACGTCCCGGAAGGTCTTTCCTTGGGACTCTCCCAGACCCCAGGACCTGCCACTTCTGTCCCTCTACAACCTGGCGG
The DNA here is from genome assembly GCF_018350175.1 of Felis catus. Classification (NCBI taxonomy): domain Eukaryota; kingdom Metazoa; phylum Chordata; class Mammalia; order Carnivora; family Felidae; genus Felis; species Felis catus. Next base: position 4,631,395 of record NC_058377.1, on the reverse strand, counting down.
CGGCCTTCTCTGAGTTCCTTAGGAGGACACACCGCCGCGCCGCCTCTGCGCGCCCAGATCCGGTGCAGCGCAAGGCCTGGACACCTAGCCTCAGCCACCCTCCCACGCCTGGAGCCCGCGCCTGGGTCTCCGGAGTCGGCTGGCCCTGTGCTAACGGAGCCCCCCAGACATCCTCACCCGATGTGGCGCAGTCCGGCCTTGCTTCCCTGGCTTCCAGCCTCCGGTCGTCGCCCGTCAGCATTTACAAATCTGCCGTCTCCACCCAGCCGATTCCAGCCATCCGTCGGCCCTCTCTCATTTTCTCCCACTTCTTTTCTCTGCTTGAATTTGACTCCAATAGCCCCCAAAACAGGATTAGCACCAAAGCCGCTAAACCGAAGTTAGATCTCCCACGCCACTGCGTTGTTGTTTTTTTGTTTTTTGTTTTTTTAATTGCATTAACTAAGTATACACTTTGCAGTCAGCTGGGCGGTTTGCAGGGAAATGATGTCTCCACCATCCCACCCCCTCCTTTGGGCTTCAGTCAGGGGCTTCTCAGGGCATTTTCATTTTCAAAGCACCAAAAAGTTGGGCCACATAGAAAATGATATAGTGGGTTCTCTTTAACTGAAACAGCATGGTTGGGGAGGTGGTTATTGGACTCTATTGCAAGCTTTCTCAAAATGACAGGGAGCTTGGGTAATTGTGCCTTCTCTTGGAAGAATGTCACCACCTCCTGTCTTCCAAAAGACTAGCATAGAATGACCCTGTTCCAGCAAAAAATGAACCAGGCCAACACTGACCCAGCATATCCAGGAGTAGGCCAGCCCTCAGAGACTCATTGAATCGCAGGCTGTATTATGTCCCAAACCCACCTGGACAAGGTGTGAGATTGTTTAGCCTAAATTCATCAGAGCCTCCGAATGAAGTTCCCGAAATAGGGGAGTGTGGCATATCTGTAGACCCACACCCACCACCACTGTGTGAGCCTCTGCAAACACAAGCATTGGTGTGTGAGAGCTAATGATAGCTGACATTTATTTCATGCTTACAACATACCCACTAAGCTCACCTCTTCTAAAGTCACCTCCTCACAGATGCTCAAAGCAGTGCCTAGGATCTCGCAGACAATCTGGGAATAGGTGCTAAACCACTGGAGTGACTGATCTCATTTAACTCTACCTCTAGATAATATTACCAGGCCCACACAACAGAGGGAGAGACTGAGGCTCAAAGCAGTTAAACCAGTTGCCCACCAGAGTAGCGCAGCAAGGACGCTACACAGTTGGCATTTGACCCAAGAAATGTGACTCCTGGGTCTGTGTTCTAACCATTGCAGGTAGCGCCTTCCTAAAATAGGCCTCTAGACTCCCTGTCCATCTGACATTACATTATATATTTGGTTTTTGCCCGTCTCCGCACATTGAACGGTAAACTCCAGGGTAGAAAGGGGCCTTGACTTCTACAGCATCTCCCAGCACCTACAGCAGCCAGAAGCATGAGAAAAACTATTTACAGGCTGTTTTGATGAACTTACTAAGCTCTTTGCAAGATCCTTGGTGTTAAACCAAGGGAGGAAAGGAATGAGTACAACAGGACAGACAATGGAGTTTCTGCTGTAAGGATCACACCGAGGGATTAGGATGTTTCTAGGCACTAAATCAAAATTGGAAAGGACTCTTCCAGCAGGCCTACCAAGGTCTGAGAAGCTGAGGCTCAGAGAGGTTAAGGGCTTTGTCCCAAGATCACATGGTCAGCAAATGGGAAAGCCAGGGCTGGGTGGAGAATGCCAGACTCCTAACCTCTGCTTTCCTGCCTGCCAACCCCCACCACACCCCACCCAGGCACCTCCCAGCAAGCCTCAAGGCTGGGAGCCTAGGGCAAGGGCCTGGTAGGAGAATAGGTCACAGACACCTTCCCACAAGAGTTGGGGGTGTTGAGCCACTTCTAAGTTTGATTTTAAAAAAGAGAGAGAGAGAACAACAACAAAAACCCACCTAAGTGAAAACAGACAAAATCTAGACAGAAAAGTCCCTTTTAGAATCTGTCTCCAATCTCTGTAAAATATTGCCTGTCAGCAGAACATTTGAGTCCAGTCCTCAGAGGAGACTCACCCTGGTTGCTGTTCCTGGCTTTAATTAACAGAGACTGCCCCCTCTTTGTCACAGGATAGTGCAGGGAACCTGTTTCAGAAAGAAGCCAACCTGATAGACCGACCCTTCATGGCTTATCTGCCAGATCCCAAACTTTAAACCACTATCCCTACAAACTTCAACTAAACCAAATTCCCTTCCTATTCCCGCCTGCCCCTCTGGAATATTGCCCACACCCATTTCCCAAACCTTTGAAAAATATGTGTAAGAAGGGAGAATCAGGTTCATTTTACTCTTTAAAGGAAGAAAGCCACTTTCCTCTGGGTATGTCAACTCAGTAAATAGAGTCACTGCCTCCTAATAGATGTGTGATTGTTGAGAACATGCCCCATTTAGAACATGTGGTTGAGAAAGCATTTCTCTCAGAGTTCCTGGTGGGGAGGGGTGCGGTGTGTGTGTGTGTGGGGGGGGTGTTTATTCACTTCCTAATTGAAACACCTGTCAAGTTCATAGAAAATGAAAAATCATCATCAAAGACCACCCCCTCCACTACCCAAATGAATTTATGCAAATGTGTTGAAATTAAAATGCAGCTCTTCAGGAAAGTGCTTTCTATGAAAGAGTTTATGACATTATTTACAACACAGGCACTTTTAATATCTAAGGAAGAATCTCGTTTGCTGTAGGCTTAATCATCTCAGTCTTCAGCATGATCTGCAAGGAGCCTGCAATCGTACACTCCCCAGCAATTAAGGGGAAGGAGCAATGTTACAATGGAGGTTTGCTCACCAGGACTTGCAGCCCACGTCAGTCTATACTCAGCTCTACAAATTAAACTGCGTTGTGGCCCTCACCGGAAGGCGTTGATTGTTAATAGTCTCATCGGGTGACTTTTAGGGTTTCAGAAAGGTTTCTTAGCACCTGTTAGCCTTGAGAAAAAAGAAAAGAGATGACACAGAAGCTGTTGGTTGGAAACCTTAAGAGCTACCTGGGGGCTGGGGGGGGGCGGTGGGGGGATCAAAACTGGACCCCCATATACAGAGGGCAAGGAGAGACCAAAGAAGGAGGCAGATGTCTCCAGATGGGTGGGTGGTGGGGTAATAAGCAAGGGAACTTACAAGGCCTGCCCTGGCCCTGCAAGGCAAGTGGATCTCTGTACCTGCGGGCCAGAATCTTACAAGTTTATATTACACAAAACCTGCAATAGGGGTCAGTAGTAAATCGTCCAGATGGTCTTAATAGCACTTTGCTCTCTCAAGGCTGCATCCTTGAAGCAGACTCCTAGTGCCAGAACGGTGTTTGGAATATACATTGCAAGGACAGGGGAGCGGGTGATGAGCCTCCGATTGCCTACCTCCAGCTCAGGGGTCAACTGAAGGTCATGTCCCCTCGATGACTTTCTCCAACGGAAGTCAAAATGTGGCCAGCACCTTGCCGTGCTGGGGCAACAGGCTGATTTGATATGGTTTATTCTCTTGTTCTGAAAAGATAAAGGAAACTACAAGAGAAGTGAAGTGGGTCTAAATTTTGGTTCCCCCAGACTACAAGTAGTAGGTGAGATGAGTTTTGGTGGTACCCAAACATGTTTTTTTTAATAATTTTATATTTATTTTTAATGTGTGTCAGAAAAAAATAACATATCAAACACTTGGCTTCAGGGCAGAAACATTTAAGGTGCACATCAATTTAAAGTCCATTTAAGAAGAATGATAAATATGTTATAGTATTTATTAATAAAGTAAAAATGAAGAAAATAAGATGAAGTGTCTTGTGTTTAGGAAAAGTGGGTTTTGGTATGAGGACAGGGTTTCTCAGCTTCAATGCTATTGATTTTTTTTAATGTTTATTTATTTTTGAGAGTGAGAGACAGAGCGTGAGCAGAGCAGGGACAGAGAGAGAGAGAGAGAGAGAGAGAGAGAGAGAGAGAGAGAGAAGAAGACACGGAATCTGAAGCATGCTCCAGGCTCTGAGCTGTCAGCACAGACCTGGATGAGTGGCTCAAACTCACGGACCATGAGAACGTGACCTGAGCCAAAGTCAGTAGCTTAACCAGCTGAGCCACCCAGGAACACAATGCTATTGACATTTTGGAGTGGATCATTCTGTGATGGGGGGAGCTGATGTGGGGGGCTGTCCTGGGCATTGTAGAAGGTTCAGCAGCATCTCTGGACTCTACCCACTAGATGCCAGGAGCATCTCCCAGTTGCCACAACTAAACACTTGATGAGCAAAGATTGTGAAATCAATTGAGAACTTCCCCATGTTTAAATCCTAGCTCTTTCTCATATGAGGTTTATGACCTCAAATGAAACACTTAACCTCTCTAAGCCTCAGTTTCCCCATCTATAAGATGTGGATATGAATGGTGCTTTCCCAGGACACAGGGATGGCTCAGTTGGTTAAGCCTCTCTGACTCTTGATTTTAGCTCAGATCATGATCTCATTGTTGGTGAGTTCAAGCCCCATGTTGGGCTCCACGCTGACAGTGTGGAGCCTGCTTGGAATTCTTTCTCTCTACTCCTCCCCATGCCCTCGCGCTCACTCTCTCTCTCTCTCTCTCTCTCTGGGTCTCTAAATAAATACATACATACCTTAATAAAAGAATAGTGCTTTCCCCAGGAATATTACAAACACTCCATATCTTCTTATATTACACCCCATATCTTCTAAAATTACAAACACTCCATATCTTGCATAAAGTGCTTAGCACAGTGAAATGGAACTTTAATAGTGCTTAGTAAACAGTTACTCTTATTACAGGAAACCTGAAGGAGCCTAGCAGGTGTAGGCACTGCCCTGAGCCCTGGGGAGACAGAAGGCTGAGACAATATCCTTGCTCTCCAGGATCTCAGATCTCCAGGGCAAGATAGAACATAGAGGCAGGGCAAGCATCCTGGGCATGCAGTCTGTACAGCCTTACAGAAACCCATGCTCAGGAGGGCCCCATGTTTCATCTGCTGCTCTGCCATTGCCTTGAATCTCTTAAATGATTTCTGAACACGAGGCCTCACCAATTCTGCAGCTAGTCCTCTGTGTAGGGGATGCACCTCTGGCAGAATGAGAGATCAAACATACGGGAACTTACAGGAGGATGTTTTACTCTGCCTACACAGGCAAAGGCTTCTCTCAAAGGTGTTGACATCCCATAGTCCTAGCTTACATGTATGTAAGCATTCTCAGCAATGTAGCAAGAAGAATTTTTTTTTCTAAGTAGGCTTTATGCCTAGCGTGGAGTCCAATGCTGGTCTTGAACTCACAACCCCGAGATCAAGACCTGAGCTGAGATCAAGTTTAACCAATGGAGCCACCCAAGCACCCCCATAGCAGGAAGAATTTTGGTAGATTTTCTTTAAAAATAGTTCTTGGGGCACCTGGGTGGCTCAGTCGGTTAGGCATCCAACTCCTGATCTCGGCTCAGGGTATGACCTCACAGTTCCTGAGATCAAACCCCACATGGAGCTCTGAGCTGACAGTGTGGAGACTGCTGCGCTGACAGTGTGGAGACTGCTTGGTATTCTCTCTCTCCCTATCTTTCTGACCCCCCCCAACCAAAATAAATAATAAACTTTAAAAAAACCAGGTAGTTCTCAAATGTCAGTCCCAAGAACAATACTGAAGTTTTCCATAGTTAAGTTTCCACTGGTCCGTAGAAAATTGAGAAAAATTATGAATGATGAAATAGATATTCTATAAGCACCTCTTTTAAAGGTTGTATACTTTGTATGTGTCACAATTCACTTTCTAAATTATGTTAGTCTTGGGGCGCCTGGGTGGCTCAGTCGCTTAAGTGTCTGACTTCGGCTCAGGTCATGATCTCGCAGTCTGTGAGTTCAAGCCCCATGTCAGGCTCTGTGCTGACAGCTCAAAGCCTGGAGCCTGTTTCAGATTCTGTGTCTCCCTCTCTCTCTGACCCTCCCCCATTCATACTCTGTCTCTCTCTGTCTCAAAAATAAATAAATGTTAAAAAAAATTTTTTTTAATAAAAAAAATTATGTTAGTCTTGTGTGTGTGTGTGTGTGTGTGTGTGTGTGTGTGTGTATGTGTGTGTGTCTTTAAATATTTCTTACCAGGGGAAAAAATGGTAAACTTATCGTGCCTAATTTTTGGTCATTTTACTATAGATGAAATCCCAGAGACTGGGATGACTAATTTAAGAACATCACAGTAGCTTTTGTTCACAAGTAAAGTGGTAATTTGAAGCAATTCTCTGAATAATTTAAGTCCCTTCAACTGTACTGTGAAACCAAAATAGGTTTTAGGGTCATGCATTTTCCAGCTAGCTACACTGGCTAAAATGATGAGGTATGTCCCCAGGAATAAGCTATGGCTGGATGTAAACCACACAACTCCATGGACCCATGTCTCTCTGCTCCAACAAATGCCTATAAATACAGATTGTATCAGTTAGTTTTTGCCATGTAACAAATTATCCCAAAACTTAGTGGCTTAAAATAACAACTATTTATTTAACTAACAGTTCCGTAGATTGGCAATTTAGGTTGGTCTCAACTGGATGGTTCCTTTGGTCTCGGTTGGACTCACTCATGCATTTGCTGCTAACTGCCAGGTCACTAGGGTGCTGGTTGGTCTGGGATAGCCTTCATTTGGGACAGCTTCTCTCTGTCCCATGAGATTTCATAAGCCAGTAGGCTAGCCCAGGCTTTTTCACATGATGCCTGGGCAGGGCTCCTAGTCACTAAAATAAAGCACATAAGACTTATTGAGACCCACGGTCAGAACAGGCACATCACCAGTGTGCCACATTCTGTTGGTACAAAACAAGCTACAAAGGCAGTTCATGTTCAAGAAGAACATGGAAGAGTGGCAAGGTTGCACTGTAAAGGGACATGCATGTGGTGCCTGGGTGGCTCAGTCAGTGAAGCATCTGACTTTTGATGTCAGCTTGGGGCATAATCTCACAGTTTGTGAGTTTGAGCTCTGTGTCAGGCTCTGTGCTGATAGCGTGGAACCTGCTTGGGATTCTGTCTCTCCCTCTCTCTGCCCCTTGACCACTTGCTCTTTCTCTTTCTCTCTCTCTGAAAATAAACAAAAAGAAGAAGAAGAAGAAGAAGAAGAAGAAGAAGAAGAAGAAGAAGAAGAAGAAGAAGAAGAAAGAAAGGAAGAAGGAAAGAAAGCAAGAAAGAAAAAAGAAAAGAGACATGCATGCAGAATGTGTGAATCACTGAAGCCATTTTTTTTTTAAATATCAACTGTCTTAGTCCATTTGGGCTGCTGTAACAAAATGTCATACAGTGGGTGTTTTGTAAATAGTAGAAATCTATTTCTCACAGTTCTGGAAGCTGGCAAGATCAAGACACAAGCATGGACACATTCTGGTGACCCCCCTCTTCCTGGTTCATAGCTAGCACCTTTTCACTGTGTCCTCACATCGTGGAAGGGGTGATGGAGCTCTGTGGGGTCTCTTTTATAAGAAGAGTGATCCCATTTGTGAAGACGCCACCCTCATGATCTAACCACCTCCCACAGGTCCTACCTTCTAATATCATCATATTGGTCTTTAGGATGTTCAGATGGGAATTTTGAGAGGACACAAACATTTAGAGGATAGCTTCAACCTACCAAGCAGTTCAAATGCCATTACTACCAACCACAGTAGAATGAGAATCTCCCTGTCACCAAGACTGCCTCACCGACAGTATGCCAGGAGAAACTTATACACACGTATTGTAACGTCAGCAAAGAAGCAACAGTCACATAAAGTTATACAATCTGTGTTTTCACCTACATAATCAGAACAACCCCTGTATATTGTGAAGTTTGGTACACCAACAGCCAGCCGTGTGTCCAAACCAGTAAATAGGGAGGTCCTTGGTGCCTCCCTTTGTCTCAACTTCCATACCCTGTCGGTCACCAAGTTCTGTAAATTCTCCCTCCTGAACAAACATCGGATCCTTCCTTCCTGTCATCCCCGTTCCTCCTGTTTCACTTCAGTTCTCATCATCTCTCATGGTGACGATGACACTTCTCCCTAATTTGCCTACCCCCCCCCACCATGTCCTCATCCTGAATCCAGTTGCCTTTCATTCACTTAACAAGCCTTTATTGAATGCTCACATCATGCCAAGCACTCTGCTGGTGGTGGCAGATACAACAGGAAATAAGAGAGCTCATAGTTTGCTAAAGGAAAGAAACAAAAAAGACTTAATTTATTAGTCAGGGTAGGTCATGTGCTGTAGTGCATAACCACAAAATCTCAGTGGCTTAACCCAATAAATGGTGACTTAGGAATCCAGGTCCCTCCCATCATGTGGCTCCGCCATCAAAAAATCATTTACCCTCAGCCAGGTGGAAGCCATATGGAGCCATAGAGGAAAGAGCAGAAGGACGGCATGAGGTAGTTTATGGCCATGCCTGGGAAGTGGCATACATCATTCCTACCATATTCCATTGGCTGAACTTGGTCACATGGTCCCAAGTTCAGCACAAAGGAGTCTGGGAAATGTAGTGTTCCTACATGCTCAGAGGAGGAAAGATTGCTGGTGAGTAGTATAACCAGTCCTTTCTTCAATGGATGATTGTCATGCATATAACTGGGAAGTATGGCATCCTAAGGGAACCAGGGGAGGGTCTAATGTATTTAATATATCCTTGGATTCAGGAAGGCAGAGCAGTGGGCTAAATAATGGCCCCCGAAGATCCAAGTTCTAATCCCTGGAGCCTCAAACCTAGTACCTGGCAGAAAGGACTTTGTAGATGTGATTAGGTTAAGGGTCTTGAGACAGAGAAATTGCTCTGGATTATCCAAGGGGGCCCTAACTGTAATCATGAGTGTTCTTCTAAGAGGTAGATGGAGGGAGATTTGACCAGGGAAGAGAAAAAGGAGACGGGATGACAGAAGCAGAGATTGGAGTGATGTTCTCTGAAGATGGGGGAAGGGTACACAAGCCCCAGAAACTAAAAAGCTGGGAAAGGCAAGGAAGAGATTATCTCTTGGAACCTCCAGAAGGAATCAGCCTGCCAACACCTTGATTTTAGCCTGTTAAGGTTCAGTTTGAACTTCTGGCCTCCACAAATATAAGAGAATAAAGTTTTCTTACTTTAAAACACTGAATTTGTGGTAATTTGTGACAACAAGAGGAAACTAATACAAGTAATACAAGTAATGCCTACACTGAGTTCCAGATAAGGATCACTCACTAGTGAGCTAAGCAAAAAGACTGGAAGGCAGGGCTAGAAGTGGAAGTTAAGGCTGAAGGGTAGCAAGGTCCAGACCCAACAGGATTTGGCAGGGAGGAAAGAGAGGGGAGGGGGGCAGTGAATTCAAGCCTGAGGGCACCAGAAAGTCATTGAAGCAGGAGTGACCTGACCAAGATCTGCATTTTTGCACGATGACCCCACCGACCCCATCGGCTCTGCAGAGAGAAGATCAGGGGAACCAGTGCTGGCAGCAGAAGACAGTCATTTGCTTTATCCCAGGAGAAAAGTAGAAAGGCCATAATTCAGGGTCCTGGCAACATGTAGTGGAATCAACAGGACTTGGTGATGCCCCACCTCTGATAAGAGACATCCACTCCATCACCAACACCAGCTGCACCAACTCTGATGGTTAATGGTACCTGCAGAGGACATAACCTGCTTAGCAACCTATCCGGAATAGAGACATACTAGGGAAGTCTAAAGGAACAGGGAAGGTGCCTGTGAAGACCAGGTGCTATCCATTGGATGCCTTCTTCCAAATCCTGTAGTTGCCATGACCATCATGTCCTTTGTAATTTGAGTAAAATAGAGCACCATCCCCATATACGGGGAAATCCAGCATTAACCTTCATCACCACCCACACCACGATCGAGGGATTTCTATTTCTCCTAGTTGCTTCTGACTCTGATTTCCTGCTTCTGCTTGTACAGCTATGCTGATGTGCACTCCACAGAGATATCCCCAACCAATGGGTGAGCTGGGGCTGAAATCCAACCTGCACTGTCCTGGCAAGTCATGTACTCTTGGTGTATACAGAAAATGATTTGATGCTTGGCATGGCCAGAACTTGGAGCTTTTGAGGAGAAAAGCAATAAAGACTGGCAATAAAGGTCAACTAGGGGGTCAGCTGAAAGTGTTTCAATGCCTTGCCTTAGCAAGGGCTCAAGACTGCTTCCTATAATGATGGTACCTTGTCTAACAATGTAAAACAAAGAGAGACACATCCATTCAGATTTGCATCTTATGCAGATCACTGTCCAGCCAATCTGGTCCTCATCACCCATATGGGACCGAGAAAAAGCCAACCAGTCGGAGCTGAGAATGTCTATACCAAGTCCTGTGGGGAATCCCATTGGCCTCCATGCACAGACAGGATCAAACAGTGCTGGGAAACAGAAGGGGAAAATGGATATGATTCCAGAGAGAAGCAGAAGCAAGACAAAAAGAAACTTAACTACCTTATTGATGGCTTTCTGGATCCCGAGATTTGGGGGTTCTCTGTGCTACTACTGAATCTTCCGATAAAGTCCTCCTACCTTCCTCCTATTTTTGCCCAAATTAACGCAAGTTGATTCCTGTTATAATTCTGACCTGGATACTGTGTGTCTAGTTTCTTTCTTCAGGCCTTCATCACATCACCACCAAGTGTCACATTTTGTGTCTCTCCTCCCCGATGCCATGAGTTGGCCTGATGGAGAGGAGGAGGAGGAGAGGTCAGGGGAAGGCAGGGGTGGGGAGAAGAGGCAAGAAGAGGGGAGGAGGAGGGGGGGAGAGAGAAAGGTGTCATTGCATACATACTCAGAGACGTAGAAAAGTGTTCATTATAGCATTGTTTGTAATAGTAAAGGACTGAAAACAACCTCCGTCAGTGAGAGAACTGATAGTCTCCCAGAGAAATCTCTCCATCAGTGAGGTATTGGCCAAACAATCCACAGTACCTCCATGTTGGAGTACTATACAGCAGTTAAAAAGAATGAGCAGTGAAAAAAAATTCTAGGGGTGCCTAGGTGGCTGTCAGTTGAGCATCTGAGTCTTGATATCAGCTCAGGTCGTGATCTTGCCATTCGTGGGATCAAGCCCTGCATAGGGGTCTGAGCTGACAGCTCAAAGACTGCTTGGGATTCTCTTTTCCTCTCGCTCTGCCCTTCCCCCACCTCTCTCTCAAAATAAATCAATAAAAAAAAATCGAGAACTCAGTTTAAGCATTACTGCCTTACTTACATATTTAATAAATATGTTTATATTCTATATATGTTATAATTATAATAAATCATAATTCATATTATTATACATCTAAATGTATTTTCTAAAAACATGTAATAAATATACTATCAATTATTTATTAAAATATATAAAATATATATATAATATATAATATATAATATATTATATATTATAAAGTATATTTATTATATGAATGTATTTATATAAATAACACAAATATGAAACTTAGAAGTAAACTTATAATATACATAATATACATGTATTATATATAAATACATACTATGTGTGTATATATATATCAAATGATCTTCAATTAAGATATAATTTTTTTAAAAAGCAAGGCAGAGATACAAGCACACTTACTTTTAATTTTTTTAATGTTTATTAAGTTTTGAGACAGAGAATGAGAGGGGGAGGGACAGAGAGAGGGAGACACAGAATTTGAAGCAGGCTCCAGGCTCTGAGCTGTCAGCACAGAGCCCCGCACGGAGCTCAAACTCATCAACCTCCAGATCCTGCCCTAAGCCGAACTTAGATGCTCAACCCACTGAGCCACTCAGGCGCCCCAAGCATACTTACTTTTAGAATGCACAGACTATTTCTGGGAAGATGTACTAGAAGTCGTGACCCTCACAAACAGGAAGGGTGGGGAGGCATGTCGTTCTTCCCTGCATGCTTCTGTGTGCTGTTTTTTAAACCATCTATATATGCTTCAACTATTCCAGCAAAGTAATTGATTAAAATGTTTTTAAAAGCACTTCCGTGATGGATCCTTGACCTTGACTAGACCATTTCCCTTCCTTGGGCTTCGTTCCATTCACCTGGAAAACAGGTCAGCAGAATTCAATGCTCTCTAAGGCCCCTGCTCCAAAAACCGCCTGCTAATTGCTCTGGCATAACTTTCAAATGAAAGCAGTGGTTGTCCTAGCTTTCCACAGCAGCACAGGATGTTACCATCGTAATATGAAATGGCTTTTTCTTTATTAGAGTTATCTTTGGAATCCGGCAAGTTAAAGGATGTAAAATGAATCATAAATAACATATTTGCAAATCATGTAGAATAAGATGATTTTTTACAAGAGGCACATTTGGGCACCTAATCAACCCCACACCCTCTGCAGAGAAAAGTCCTCTGTAGCCTAGCCAGAGATGGAGGAAGATGCCTGACCCAGGAGGATCCAGTCAATTACAATGCTGCCTAAAGCCAATTAGATTTGTCCTCAAGAACTTGAGCTAAGAAACCGGGGGGGGGGGGGGGGGGGGGGGGGCGGGGGGCGGGTAATCCCATTACCTTAATGCTTAGGAACTAGAGGAAGTTGCATGAGAGCAGGAAATGTACAGTCTTCCTCGTGCTGTATGCCCAGTGCTTACCACCACTCTGGCACATACTAGGTGCTCAATAAATATTCATTGAGGGGTGCCGGGATGGCTCAGTCAGTTGAGCGTCTGACTCTTGATTTCGGCTCAGGCCATGATCCCAGGGTCATGGGATGGAGCCTCGCGTTGAGCATGGAGCCTACTTGGGCTTGTGTCCTCTTTCCCTCTGCTCCTCTCTTCTGCACTCTCTCTCTCAAATTATATATGTATATATATATATATATATATATATGTGTGTGTGTGTGTGTGTGTATTCATATGTGTATATTTATACACACATATATATGTGCATGTGTGTGTATATATACACATACTAGTTGAAAGAAAAACTAATCACTAGAGGAATGGTCCATAAAGTCTGACAGCTGAAGATTCCCTGGTACCACCCAGTTCTTTTTCCTTTGAGACACCTAGATTTCTAGATTTTCTTGGAATTTTGTGGGATTTTTATCTTTCTTTAAAAACCCACTTCCACCTAAGCTAATTTGAACAGATTTGGGGTTCTTTCATCCAAAAGAGCCCTAATACAAATATTCTTTGTTTTCTCAAAACACAAATCATTTTTTCCCGAGATTCCTTTCTTTTAACTAAATCCCATCAAAATTCATAGTAACATGTTCCATGGTTCAATTTCCTGCAGCAAACGTGTGTTGAGCTAGAAACTATGTGAGACCTGAAAGATGAATGGGGCCTAATCCCTGCTACCCGGACATTACATTCAGATACAGAAAGGGAGACATACAGTTAAGTCTTTCAAAGAGAAGATCATCTGAAAGAGAAGGTTTAAACAGTGCACTGTGGGTGTAAGTGGGAGAAAGAGAGCAATATCCGGGAAGACTTCACGGAGGAGATGACCACAAAGATGGGTTTTGAAGAATGAGCAGGATGTTTAGGATAAGGGTTAGGTCACCCTTGCACCACCACTTCAGCGAGGGGCGGGGGGGTCACGCTTGCCACGCTGCTCTGCGTGGGAGAGGGTTTGCGCACGCGCCACGCCCCCATCGCCTGGGAGGGGCTCGCGCATGCGCCCCTTCTGCTCCCCATATCAGCGATGTAGCAGTGATGTTCCTTTTAAGTCAGGGATTTTCTGTGGTGCCTGGCTGGCTCAGTGGGTTAAGCGTACCACCTTGGCTCAGGTCATGGTCTCTCCGTTTGTGGTTTTGAGCCCCGGATCGGTCGGCCTCTGTGCTGATGGCTCTGAACCTGGAGCCTGTTTCAGATACTGTGGGTGTGTGTGTGTGTGTGTGTGTGTGTGTGTGCCCCCTGCCTCACTTGCGTTCTTTCTCTCTCTCTCTCTCTCTCTCTCTCTCTCTCTCTCTCTCTCTCTCTCAAAAAATGTACCTGAAAACATTTTAAAGCAGAGGTTTCCTGGATGGCTTTTTTCACTTTCATTCCTGAAGAAGCAGGCATCTGTCTCGTCCAACGTTCTTTTGTTGTCGTTGGCATAGGTGACTACATATACCACATTTCCCCAGCCAGCATCGGCCACGTGTAGCGTTTCTTCCACCTGCCGGACACCTCTCATCCGCTGTGACACTGCATTCCTCTAGCGCGTCCCACATGCTCCCGGAAACTGGACTGTAACTGTGGACAGCAGCACTGTCCCATCGTCTTCTCATGGCATTTCAGGAGGCTCTTCATTCACATCTTCTCTTATTTTTCCGCTAGGCCGCTTCTAGGACCCCTGACAGGGAACCTGAAGCAGTGAGGGATCCAGGAGCAGCCCTGCTACCGTTTGGCTCCCACAAAATGGTCGCCTTGGAACCGTTTATAGAAGAGGAGAAAAAACCACCACCACAACCACCGCCACCGTTTCATAACCCTGCAAAGAATGTGGAGACCACCACCACCCACCCCCAAAAGGAAACTCTGGCAGGGTACATGTATATAGTACCTATGGTGTTGATCAAGTATTTTGGATCAATAAGTGAGGGTGTATTGTTGACTGGTAAGTGTAAATCTAAATCCCTCAGAGGGGATTTTATTCTCTGAGGTCGCCCCAACCTAAATTGTTGGCCCATGGGGAGGTCTGTTGTCCCTGTTGGTTGTATTGATGTAGTCTCTTTGGACCAGTGAATTAAAGCTCCATAGGGTTTTGTCCTATTCCTGCCTCTTCACAGGAAGGTCCACTTCACCCATTGGAAGAGACAGTAAAACCCTCATGTGGCCATTCATATGAGTCACTATTTAGGGAACAAGTGATTATGCTACCTTTGCATGGTCAGGATACCACTGCCTTTACACTAATGTCCCTGGGCAGGCAGGGCCTCCAATACTAGAAATGTTAGAGGTGATGTGATTGGTAAACAGGCGAGGTTTGTGTTCCCTGAGTTCCTTTTACTTCTTTTCATCTTTCCTTGATTTGCTGTGTTTCCTGAATAGCTTTTTTCACTTTCAGAGCTGAAGAAGCAGTCATATGTTATGGTTAGGGTTAGGATTAGGATTAGAGTTAAGGGTTAGGGTAAGAGTTAGGTCACACTTGCACACCCCCCTTCAGTGCAGGAGGGAGGCACTCAGGCGCCTTGCCACCCCTCGGCATGGGAGGGGGTCACCCATGCGCTGCCCCCCCCCCCCTCTGCAAGGGAGTAGTGATGCCATTATTTCATGTGTCATTTCATGAATGGCTCTTTTCACTTTCACAGCTGAAGAAGCAAGCATCTCGTAAGGTAAGGGTTATGGTTAGGATTGCCGTTTGTGGTTAGGGTAAGGGTTAGGTCATGCCTGAACCCTCCCTTGGAGTGGGAGGGGGTTCACCCATGCGCCCCAGCCCCCTTCAGTGGGGGAGGGTGTTAACGTATGAGCTGCACCCCTCTGGCACAGAAGGGTGTTCACGCAGCACACAGCCCCCCCTTGGGGCAGAAGTGTGTTCAGGTATGGGCACCACACCCCTCGTGGAGGGAGGGCGTTTGCCCATGTGCCCCACATCCCTTGGTGCCGGAGGTTGTTCACGCAGGCGCGCAATTCCCCCTCCGCGTGGGAGGTGGTTCATGCACGTGCCCCGCCCCCGCCCCCCCCCCCCCCGCGTGCCAGAGGGGTTCACCTGTGCACAGCACCACCCCTCAGCGAGGGAGTAGTGATGCCACTGTTAAACCTAATATTTCCTGGATGACTGTTTTCACTTTCACAGCTGAAGCAGCCATGTCTTAAGGTAAGGGTTAGGGTTAACATTACTGTTAGGGGTTAGGGTAAGTGTTAAGTCATGCTTGCAGCCCCCCTTAGGGCAGAAGGGTGTTCAGGAATGCCCACCCCCACCCCTCAGCGAGGAAGATGGTTCACACATGCGCCCTGCCCCCTTCTATGTGGAAGGGTGTCTCCCGTGCACAGTGCTACCCCTTGGGGAGGGAGTAGTGATGCCACTATTAAATGTGATGTTTCATGAATGGTTCTTTTCACTTTCACAGCTGAAGAAACACGCATCTCTTAAGGTAAGGGTAGGGTTAACATTACCGTTAGGGGTTAGGGTAAGGATTAGGTCATGCTTGCTCCCCCCTCCGAACGGAGGGTTTCACGCATTACCCCTCCCCCCTCGGCATGGGAGGGTGTTCACCCATTCCCCTGTCCCCGCTTCAGCTCAGGCGGTGATGACCTATGCGCCCTGCCTCCTCAGCGTGGGAAAATATTGAGGCATGCATCCTGCCGGGGGAGGGTGTTCATGTATGCACCCCAAACCCTGGGCGCAGGAGGGTGTTCATGCATGCTCATGCCCCCCCCCCCCTTGGCGCAGAATGTGGTTCACGCTTGCGCCCCGCCCCCCTCTGTGTGGGAGGGGTGACCCATGGGCCCTACTCCCACTTCCCTAGGAGAGGGTGTTCAGCCATGTTACCTGCCCCTTCAAAGCGGGAGAATATTCAAGCATGTGCACCACCACCCCTAGGCGAGGGAGGGCATTCACGCATGCACCCCGCCCCAGGCGAAAGTGTGTTCACTAGTGCACACCCCACCTCGGCAAGAAAGATAGTTCACGCATGTGCCCCACGTCAGCGCAGGAGGGTGTTTACACATACAGCCCTCCCTTGGGGTGGAAGGAGGTCACCCGTGCAGAGTGCCACCCTTCGGCAAGGGAA
The DNA here is from genome assembly GCF_018350175.1 of Felis catus. Lineage (NCBI taxonomy): Eukaryota > Metazoa > Chordata > Mammalia > Carnivora > Felidae > Felis > Felis catus. The sequence goes on along the minus strand of NC_058377.1, from coordinate 4,614,719 downwards.
CAGTGATGCCACTATTAAATGTTGCATTTCATGAATGGTTCTTTTCACTTTCACAGTTGAAGAAGCAGGCATCTCTTAAGGTAAGGGTTAGGGTTAGCATTACCGTTAGCGGTTAGGGTCAGGTTTAGATCATGCTTGCACACCCCCTCGTCGCTGGAAGGTATTCATGCAATATCACCCTCCCTCAGCGAGCAGGAGAATAGTCACACATGCACCCTGTCTCCTTCGGTGCGGGAGGGCATTCACACATGTGCCCCAACCCCTTCGGCTGGGAAAGGCATTCAAGTATTTGCACAAACCACCCACGGCAAGGGAGCGAGTTGGCGCATGCGCCGTGTCCCCCTGGGCATGGGAGGTGGTTCACTCATGCACCCCACCCCCTCAGCGAGGGAGCATGTCATCCCTGAACAGAGCCACCTCTCGGTGAGGGAGTAGTGTTGCCACTATTAAATGTGACATTTCATCAATCGCTCTTTTCACTTTCACAGCTGAAGAATCACGCATCACTTAAGGTAAGGGGTAGGGTTAGCATTACCTTTAGGGGTTAGGGTGAGGGTTAGGCCATGCTTGCTCCCCCCCCCCCATCAGTGTGGTAGGGTTTCACGCATTACCCCCCCCCCCCCCCCGCACCGCTCCGCAGGGGAGGGCGTTGATCCATATTCCACTCCCCACCTTTGGCGAGGGAGGTCGTTTTGCCTTGTGCCCTGCCCTCCTCAGTAAGGGAGGGCGTTCGTGCATGTGCCCAGCCTCACTTAGTGCGGAAGGCGGTTCACGCATGCACACAACACACCCTTGATGAGGGAGGGCGTTCACGCATCTGACTTGTACCCTTGGGCAAGGGAGATGATTCAGGCATGCGCCCCGGCCTCTCTCTGGCACGGGTGGGTGTTGACCTATGTGCCTTACCCCCTCGGCGCTGGAGGGTGTTCATGCACGCTTCGCCCCCTAAGCAGGGGAGAATATTAACACATGGTGCCTGTCCCCCTTGGCTGAGCGGGGGTTCATGAATGGGCACCACACCTCCTTGGCAAGGGAGGGTGTTCTAGCATGCGTCCCACCCCACTTGGCTCAGGACGTGGTTCAGGCTTCCACCTCTCTCCCCCCCAACTCCCAGCCCTTCAAGCGTGAGAGGGTCACCCATGCACAACGCCACCCCTCAGGGAGGGAGTAGTGATGTCACTATTAAATGTGATGTTTCATGAAACATTCTTTTCACTTTCACAGCTGAAGAAACACGCATCTCTTCAGGTAAGAGTTAGGTCAAGCCACCTCCCTCTGGGCATGGGAGGTTTTCAAGCATTAGCCCGCCCCCCTTTGGTACAGGAGTGTTCACCCATGCACCCGGCACCACTTTGGCACATGAGGGTGTTGAGCTATATGCCTCGACCCTCACCGCAGGAAAGTATTCATGCATGTGCTCTGCCCACCCCCCCTCCAGGAGGGAAGGTATAGATGTATATGACCCACACCCCTCGGTGCCAGTGGGTGTTCACGCATGTGCACAGGCACCCTTCGTGGCAGGAGGGTGTTCACGAGTGCAAACAACCCCACTCAGCAGGGGAGACTGTTCATGCATCCACCACACCCTCCTAGGTGAGGGAGGCGGTCACGCATACAGACAGCTCCACCTGCTGGTGGGAGGATGTTCAAGCATGCGCACAACCCCCCTCCCTCCCCCAGCCAAGGAGGGTGTTTTTACACGAACACAGCGCCCCCTCCTGGCAGAAGTGTTCACGCATGCGCACAGCGCCCCCTTGTGATGGAAGTGTTTTCACATGTGCACACAGGCCCCCTCGTGGTGGAAGGGTGCTCATGAATGCGCAAAATCCACTTCACCGAGGGAGTGCTTCGTGCATACACCCCATCTGCCTAGGCGCGGAAGGTGTTCACGCATTCGGACAGCCTCCCTCGTGGCGGGAGGGTGTTCACACATGCACACAATCCCCCTCAGCGAAGGAGCGGGTTTGGGCATGCGCTTCATATGCCTAGGTGCGGGAGGCATTCACCCATCCAGACAGCCCCCCTTCCTGGCTAGAGGGTTTTCATGCATGTGCACAAACCCCGCTCGTCAGGTAGGGCGTGGGCTCATGCACACAACCCCCACCCCAGTCAGCCAGGGAGGAAGTTCGTGCATGTGCACAACTCCCCCTCGTAGTGGAAGGGTGTTCAAACATGCGCACAATTCCGTTGGGCGAGGTAGGGAATGTGCGCATGCGCACTACCACCCCCCCACCCCAGCCAGGGAGGAATTTTGTGTATGTGCACAGCGCCCCCTTGTGGAGGAAGGGTGTTCACACATGCGCACAGTGTCACCTCCTGGTGGAAGTGTATACGCAAATGCACAAATCCCCGTCAGCGAGGGCGTGCTTTCGTGCATACGCCCTACCCCCATAGGCGCGGGAGGTGTTCACGCACCCGGACAGCACCCCCTCTTGGCGGTCAGCCATTCACACATGCTGCTTGGAGAGGTATGGCATCTGCGCATGTGTGCACCCACCCCACCCTCAGCCATGAGGGCGTTCACGCATGTGCATAGTGGCCCCTCGTGGCGGAATGGACTTCACGCATGCGAACAGCGCCCCATGGTGGTGCAAGTGCCTTCACACACGCCCACAACCCTGCTCGGGGAAGTAGGGTATCTGCTCATGCGCACAACCCCCACTCAGCCTGAGGCGCATGTGGGCATGCGCCCCACTCCCCTTGGCGCCGGAGGGTTTTCATGAATGTGCACAGCGCCCCTGGTGGTGGGTGTTCATGCATGCGCATAGGCCCCCTCATGGTGGAACGGTGCTCACAAATGCGCAAAATTCACTTCAGCGAGGAGTGCGTTAGCGCATATGCCCCATCCGCCTAGGCGCAGGAGGTGTTCGTGAATCCGGACAGCCCCCCTCGTGGTGTGAGGGATTCACGCATGCGCACAATCCCCGCTCCGGGAGGTAAGGCTCCTGCGCATGCACACACCCCCACTCAGCCAGGGAGGGTGACTGCGCATGTGCCTGACATCCCCTAGCGGGATAGTGTTCACACATGCGCACAACCAGCCCTTAGCCAGGGAGGATGTTCGCACAAGTGCACACCACCTCCTCATGGCAGAACGGTTTTCATGAATGCGAAAAATCCCTTCAGCGAGACAGCCGGTTCGCACATATTCCATGCCTGCCTATGCGCAGTAGGTGTTCACCCATCTGGACAGCCCCCTCCTGGCAGGAGTGTGTTCAAGCATGCGCACAACCCCCCACTTGGAGAGGTAGGGCGTCTCCACATGTGTGCAACCCCACCTCAGACAGGGAGGGCATTTGCACATGCGCAAAGCGCCCCCTCGTGGCAGAATGGTGCTCACGCATGTGAAAGCACCTCATGGTGGCAGAAGTGTGTTCATACATGTACACAACCCCTCTAGGCGAAGTAGGGCATCTGTGCATGTGTACAGCCCCACCTCAGCCAAGGAGGGTGTTCGCACATGCCCAACGCCCCCCACTCGGGGCGGAAGGCTTTCTCGCATGTGCATAGCGCCCCCTGAGGGTGAAATAGAGTTCGCACATGCGCACAGCGCCCCCTCGTGTCAGACCTGTGTTCCCGCAGGCGCACAGCGCCCTCTCGTGGCGGAAGGCTTTCGCGCATGTGCATAGCGCCCCCTGATGGCAAAATAGTGTTCGCGCATGCGCACAGCGCCCCCTCGTGGCCAAATAGTGTTCGCCCATGTGCACAGTGCTCCCTCGTGGTGGAAGGTTCGCGCATGCGCAAAAAGATGCTGGGCGAGGTAGGCCGGCTGCACATGCGCACACCCCCCTCACAGAAGGGAGGCCGTTCGCGCATGCTCACAGAGTCCCTTCGTGGTGGAAGGGCGTTCGTGCCTACACACAGGGCATCCTTGTGTCGGATGGGTGTTCTCGCAAGCGCACAGCGTCCCCTCGTGCCTGAAGGCTTTTGTTCATGTGTATAGCACCCCCTCTTGTCGGAAGGGCTTCGTGCAGACAAACCACGCTGGGCGAGGTAGTCCATCTGTGAATGTGCACACCCAGCCTCAGACAGGGAGGATGTGTGCGCATGTGCACACCCCCTTCAGGCAGAGAGGCCGTTCGCGCATGCGCACAGCGCCCTTTTGTGGCGGAAGTGCATTCGCGTATGTACACAGCTCCCCCTCGTGGCGGAAGGGTGTTCACGCATGCGCACTTCCCCGCTTGGCAAGGTAGAGCGTTTGTGCATGCGTACAACCTCCCCTCAACCTCAGCCGGGAAGGTTGTTTGTGCATGCACCCCACACCCTTCGGCGCAGAAGGGAGTTCACACATGCCCGGAACAACCTCTGGGTGAAAGAGGATGTTTGGAAACGCGGCCCACACCATTTGGCCCAGGCAGTTTTAGGCTTCTGACTTGCCCCCCATTGGTGCGTGAGTGGCTCTCCCATGCAGAGCGCCACCGCTCGGGGAGGGAAAAGTGATGTCACTATGAAATGTGATTTTTCATGAAACGTTCTTTTTACTTTCACAGCTGAAGAAACACGAATCTTTTTTTTTTATTTTTTATATATGAAATTTATTGTCAAATTGGTTTCCATACAACACCCAGTGCTCATCCCAAAAGGTGCCCTCTTCAATACCCAACACGAATCTTTGAAGGTAAGGTTTACGGTTACATTACTGTCAGGGGTAGGGTAAGGGTTAGGTCAAGCCACCTGCCCCCTGGGCATGGGAGGTTTTCAAGCATTAGCGCTTCCCCCTTTGGTAAGGGAGTATGTTCAGTCATTCTCCTGATTCCACTTTGGCACAGGAGGATGTTGAACTATGCGCTTTGCCCCGTCACCGTGACAGATTATTCACACATATGCTCTGTCCCCTTGGGAGAGGGATGGTATGGAGCTATGTGTCCTGCACCCATCAGTGCGGAGGGTGTGGCGCACGTGCAGAGCTACCTGGTGTCTGTAGTGTGTTCACGAAAGCGCACAAATCCCAAAGCAAGGGAGAGTGTTCGCGCATATGCGCTGCGAGCCTGAGCTTGGAAGGTATTCACACATGCCCACAGTGCCCCCTCATGGCGGGAGGGTGTTCACATACACGCACAGCTGCCCTTTGTGGCGGAAGGGTGTTCTTCAATGTGCTCAATCCCCCTCAGCGGGGAAGCTGGTTCCCGCATACGCCCCGCCCCCCTAGGCGAGGGAGTCTTTCACTCATCTGGAGAGACACCCTCGTGGTGGGCGGGTGTTCACGCATTAGCACAGCGCCCCCTCGTGGCGGAAGGGTGTTCACACGTGTGCTCAACCCGCACCTGTCGAGGTAGGGAGTCTGCGCATGTGTACACCCACCCCCTTCAGCCAGGGAGGGTGTTCACGCATGCGGACAGCGCCCCTTCCTGGCGGAATGGTGTTCACACATATGCACACCCCGCTAGTTGAGGTAGGTCCTCTGCGTATGCACCTAACCCCCGTCAGCCAGGGAGGGTGTTCATGCATGCACAGAGAGCCCCTTCGTGGCGGCAGGGTGTTCACGCGTGCGTACAATCCACCCTCAGCAAGGGAGGCCGTTCGTGCATGCGCCCCACTCCTCTCAGTGCGGAAGGGTGTTTACGCAAGCGCAGAGCACCTCCTCCGCCACGGAGGACCTTTGCAAATGCGCCCCGCCCCACTTGGCTCAGGTGGTGGTTCAGGCTTTCACCTCGCCACCCGTTGGGGTGTGAGAGGGTCACCCTTGCACAGCGCCACACCTCTGGGTGGGAGTAGTGATGTCACTATGAAATGTGATGTTTCATGAATGTTCTTTTCACTTTCACAGCTGAAGAAACACCTGTCTCTTAAGGTAAGTGTTAGGGTTAGCATTACCATCATGCATAGGGTAAGGCCCAGGTCATGCTTCCTCCCCTGGGGCACGAAAGTTTTTCAGGCATTAGTGCACCCCCCCTTTTGCACAAGAGGGGGTTCATGCATGTGCCCCTCCTTGACGAAGGAGGTGTTCTCCATTGTGTCGTTGCCTTGGGGAGGGAGTGGTGTCACTCATGCACTCAGCCCCACCTCGACGGGGGAGGGGGTCACGCATGCACCCCCTCTGCCTCCCTTCATCAGGCGAGGTAGCGGTGATGTTTCTTTTAGGTCAGACTTTTTTTTCTGCGGTGTGTAGGTTGCTCAGTGGGTTAAGCGTCTCACTTTCGCTCAAGTCATGGTCTCATGGTTTGTGGGTTCCATCCCTGGGTCAGCCTCTGTGCTGACGGCTCTGAACCTGGAGCCTGCTTCAGATACTGCGTGTGTGCCTCTCTCTCTGCCCCTTCCCTACTTGTATTCTTTCTCTCTCCCTCTCTCTCAAAAAAAATGAAGCTAAAAGCATTTTAAAGCACCTCCATAGGTCTTCTTGTCTCTTATCCTATTCCTGCCTCTTCATGGGAAGGTCCATTTAACCAACTGGAAGAGACCGTAAAACCCTCGTGTGGCCGTTCATATGAGTCACTATTTAGGAAATAAGTGATTATGTTACCTTTGCACGATCAGGATACCACGGCAGTTTCGCAAATGTCCCTGGGCAGGCAGGGCCTCTGATACTAGAAATACTAGAGGCGATTTTATTGGTAAACAGGTGGGGTTTGTGTTCACTGAGTTCCTTTTACTTCTTTTCATCTTTCCTTGATTGCCTATCCGTGTTGGGTCAACAATTGGTTTGATAGTGACTTTACAGTTAGGTTGTTTTTATCTTATTGTTAACTATCCATAGTCATCTGCTCTGATAGAAGTTTATGCAAGGACAAATATTTCTTGTTGCACATACTAACATTATTGCTTCTATTGTGAAATTCACCTGGTCATAACTAAGGAGTTGGTTGTCTATTTCTGGTATTCAGATCTTAAGGTCATATACCAATGCCTGAGCCCTACTATGAATGTTCATCACCGCATTCCCTAACAGCCGCCTACAGTACACGAGTCATATTTTTCACCCTTCTAGGACAGCCTCGAGACACCTACATTGGCGATGCAGGGGTGTCACACTTGCACCCCCCATCGGTGTTGGAGGGGTGTCATGCTTGCACCCCTTCTGTGCCCCTTCATTGGCCATTTAGATATGTCACACCTGTGCCCCTTCTTCAGCCATGTAGGGGCATCACGCCTGTGCCCCTTCATGGGCCATATAGGGGCGAGCCGCCTGCTCCCCTTCATGGACTATGTAGGGGTGTGCCGCCAGCACCCATTCTTGGTCCATGCAGGGGTGAGCTGTCTGCGCCTCTTCATGAGCCATGTAGGGGTGTGCCGCCAGCACCCCTTTATGGGCCAAGTAGGTGTGAACCACCTGCACCCCCACATCGGTGTCCTGCACCCTTGCATTGGCGTTGTGGGGTATGCTGCCTGCAAACACGCATGGGCGTCTTGCAACCCTTCATTGGACATTTGCGGGTGTGCCGCTTGCCCCCCTTCATCAGCAACTTGCACCCCTTCATGGGTCCTGTAGGGTTGTTCTGCCAGCACCCCTTCACGGCCACTATAGTATTTGTACTTACTGTCTGTGGTTTCAGGGATCCACCTGGGGTCTCCAGACATATCCCCATGGATAATGGGGGGTTCTGTAGTCGTGTTCCTCTGTATCACATCTCCCCACACGACCCTCGTCTCTAGATAAATCTTATGGGATCAGGAACCACTTTTCTTTTCTTCTTCTTAGTGGAAACATCTTGCCTTTGCTTAGCATGGCCGCTTTGCTCTCTCCGCCGTCTCCTGGAGGCTCCCTTACCCTTGCAGCGCTCTTCACTCACTGCTTTGGGTGTGCGGTCTGTCTCCTGTCGCAGTGGTGCACAAATGGTAATTTGTACCTGGAGTGGCCTCAGGAAGCTGCCTCAAGATGGGACTCTGGGACTGGACTGCTCTTCTCTCTGGTGGACATACAGATAACTTCCTTGTGGGCAGAAGTGGATACTGGTCGTTGGAAGCAAGAGGTGATTTCACACTTGCTCATGTTACCCCAGTGCTGGTACAGAGTGATGGAGGACAGCATGCTGGAGGATTGCGGGTGGAGTCGTCACTGTGGCCATGGGGGGGGCGGCAGTTACAGAGATTGTTTGGGGTCAGTTTGGGGTATGTGAGGTATACACAGGAAATAGGAGAGATTGAAAGGAAGGGCCAAACATCAGAAAGTCTATCGCCTCATAAGGGGAGTATGAGGGGGCCTCATAAGGGGAGTATTGTGTTTTGTTGCCAAGAGAAGCAGCTCCCCCGGACCCCCGTTGGAGGGAAACAGTCTTACCCCACCCCCAGAACCCCTCGAGAAAAGGTTTCAATGGCTTCACCTAAGACAATACCGTCGTGACAGAGAGCAGTGATCTTCAGGCTCCATGTCTACCATCCGTGTTTACTTCCTGGAAGATAACGGGATGCCAGCGAACTCCAAATGGGGGTACGGGATCAGGTCCACACAGGATCAGGTGCTCATGCAGGGAGTGGCAGGGCATTACCACTTCGCACTGGTAGGAGACTGGGGATGGGAGTGGATTCAAAGAGTATTAAACCAAGGAGGGTGACATAGGATAGGCCAGACATGGTACAGGGTTCCTCCTGCAGGAAATGTGATTTAATGTGTTGCCTTGACAACTGGGAACGGTCGTAATAATGACTCAATGGCTGCCTTCAGTCAACTAGGTTGAAATGCCAGAGCTTCCCTGACTTTCTCAGGGAAGGAAGACTCCAAGGTCCGAGGGAGATGGGAATGGGGACTTGTTGTGTGCACACCTGCTCTTTTACCACAAACTTGGTGGCTTATGAGAACAAAATCGTGTTCTCTCACGGTTCTGGAGGCCAGGAACCCAAAATTCACTTAACTGGGCTGAGACTAAGGTGTCAGCAGGGCTGTACTCCCTCTGGAGACCCCAGGGCTCCAGGGGACAGTGTATCCCTTCCCTCTGGTAGCTCCCGGTGGCCACCAACCTCCCTTGGCTTGTGTCCACATCTACCCCAGTCTGTCTCCATGGACACAGTGCCTCCCCTTTTGTCAAATCTCCCTTTGCTTCTCTAAGGGTGCTCGTGATTCCATGTAGGGCTCACTCGGAAAACCCAGGACTCAAGATCCTTAACTAGATCCCATTGATGGGAGTTAGATCCCAGGTATCAGGACTTGATTTCTTTGAGGGCCATTGTCCAGCCTAGTACAACGTGTCCTTCCATAGGGAGACAGCCAAATCATGCTAGCCCCGTGCGGTGGGGTGCTCACCGGTGAGCAGTGCCAGGGCGTGCACTGCTGATAGACACTGCAGCAGGACTGAATCTCCAGGGAATTATGCCCAGAGGGGAGAAAGCAAATCCTGAAAGGGTCACACGCTTTTCGATTCCACTTGTGTAATACTCTTGAGGGGACAAAATCACAGAAATGGAGAGCAGATGAGGGATTGCCAGGCATCACGAAGATGACGGGGGCAAGAAGGAGGTGGGAATGTCTGCTCTAAGAGGACAACACGGGGGTCCCTGTGGAGGGCCCGATGCTCTGTTTCTCACATGCATCACTTTTGAAATCCCGGCCGTGAGCCCGTCCTACGGGCAGAGAGAACGTAGGGCATCTTCACGGTGTTTGCCAATCACACACAGTCCCAGCGACCTCACAGCCGCCCACCTTGCTACATCTGTCCCCACGGCCCTGGCTGGTGTCCCGTTGCCACAGTTGAGCCGTGTTCCTAAGGGAGGAAGCCATCTCGCTCACGCGGCTCCTGCACGGTTTCACTCTCTCCTGCACACCTGGGGGTTTCCTCGGGACGGCCATCCTGTGCACCTGCGGCTGTTTCTCCCGGCCCACGGGGGCAATCACTTCCCATCCACCACCACCTGTTTGTCTTCCTACGTCCTATGTTGCACGTGCCAGCACCTGCAGATCTTCCCTCTGTCAGCTGAGTCTGAGCCGGCTTCCTCTCCCACTCGGCTCTAGTTCTCATCTCATTAAGGAACCACACTCACCTCGCTGAAGCTCACGGTGAAGTCTCAACCCCCAGTTTGCGGACTACGTGGCACCATTTTACAGACACATGTAATTACTCCCTTTCTTTAAAAATTCCTTCCTAGGGGCGCCTGGGTGGCGCAGTCGGTTAAGCGTCCGACTTCAGCCAGGTCACGATCTCGCGGTCCGTGGGTTCGAGCCCCGTGTCAGGCTCTGGGCTGATGGCTCAGAGCCTGGAGCCTGTTTCCGATTCTGTGTCTCCCTCTCTCTCTGCCCCTCCCCCGTTCATGCTCTGTCTCTCTCTGTCCCAAAAATAAATAAACGTTGAAAAAAAAAATTTAAAAATTCCTTCCTTCCTCCTCCCACCGCCCGGGCCACTGCTCACCAGTGTCTGTGTTGGTCTGTCCTCATCTTCTTCCCACCTCCCATCAGCTTTCCGCCCGTCCTTACTCTGGGGCGATCGCAGCCAGCCTCAGGCTTCTATCTACAAGCAGCTGGGGCCTCCAAGTCTTTAAGCTCTGCCCCCAGCTCTTCCTGTCTCCAGACGCCTGACTCCGTCTGCGCACCACACAGGTGCTACCCTCCCCAGCCTCTGCTACCTCCCTGAAGGCTTCTCCTCTTCCCCTCCCCTTGTTTACTGGGCTGTGGCCACACCGGCCCCCTCCCTGCTCCCTGAGCATGTCAGGCACACGCTCCTGCTTCAGGCCTTTGCGCTGGCTTTGCCTCTGTCTGTCCGGAATGTTCTCCCATGTGCCCATATGACATACTCCCTCATTTCTGTCATATCTTTGCTCTGACGTCACCTGCTCAGTGGGGCCTCTGCTAGGTCTCTATCTAAAACAATAGTGCTCCTTCTCCAACCCAAACACCTGATCTCCCTTCCCCACATTCTTTTTCTTCCTGGCCGTGGGCATCATCTGTTTTTCTTACTTCCTTGCTGGATGTCGCCTACTGCAGTCCCTGCCAGAGTGTCAGCTCTATGGGGTCCAAATACCAATCTAGCTTTGTTTAGGGCTGTTTCCTTATGCCTCTACAACAGTGCCTAACTCCTACAGAGGCTCAGACACCATTCGCTGAGTAAGTGTTGGGATTTCGTATTAGTTTGCTGGGTCCGCCATCACAGAGTACCACAGACTGGGAGGCTTAAGCAAAAGAAATTGATTTATTTATTTTCTCACACTTTAGATCAAGGTGTGGGCAGGGTGGGTCTCCTCTCTCCGTGGCTGGTGGATGACCTCCTTCCCACTGTCTTGACGTAGTCTTCCTTCTGTGTATGTAGGTGTCCACTCTCTTCTTATGGGACACCAGTTATCAGATTAGGGTCCCTCCCCCCAAATGAGCTCACTCAACCTCCAGTTTACCTTTCAAGAGCTGGTATCCAAGTACAGTCACATGGGTAGTTAGGACTTCAAAGTATGGATTTTGGGGGAAAATCCATTCAATAACAGGTTTCTGTCTGTAGTACCTAGTCACTACTCACATGGGTTTTTTCTGTATGCCCTTGCCCCCATTATTTGCCCACACAGTGCTAATCCCAGTTTGCCCTTAGCCCAAGTTATAACTGTTTATTTATTTGTATAGGCTTGCATCTTCCCTCTACCTCTATACTCCAAGTTCCTGGCTGCCACTGGAATTACATGCTTAGGATGCACATCATAACTTCCAGGTGAGGTAAGTATGCTTTCTCTCGTTTCGAAAACCTACAATCTGTATGATTACTCTCATTTCGAAAATCTACAATCTGAGGCTCAAAAGAGAGAAGGTCATGTTTCTGAGATCACAGAACTAATAAGTGCTGTCATTTTGATAACTTCGTCCTCATGGGCTCCAAAGCTCACTTTCTTTCTTCTACCACACTGTCCCTAAGATGAATGGGGAAAAGCCATACTCAGCCTGACATTATAAGCAATGGTACCTGTAAAGCTGGTGTCACATTTCAGGAAATGGGATTACGTTTAGAATTTGAGTAATTATACCCACAGTTTGAATTTGAATGTCATATCCTTTTTTTTTTTTTTTTTTTTTTTTTTTTACTGCTGCAATTTCTGTTATCCTTAAGGATCATCTAAATGGATTTTTTCCTTTGCAAAATTTAGCCACTAAGAATACTAAGAAAGTTTGTTTCCTTTTTAAGAGGTTGGAATTATACAATGAATTCATAATGTCAAGGCAATAGCTGTTATTTTATCCTAAAATATAGAGGAAAAGGTCATTGCCTTTGTTTAAGACTTTACCATGTGTTCTTGATAACATGCCTGAGCTCTATTGGTGAAAAACCATCATAGACTTTGAAAATCAGTTACTTATAGTTAGGAGAATATTGTTCTCTCTTTGAGTGCAGCTGATTGTTTAAAACGGAAATTAGAATTTTTCTCCATAGATTTTATATTTTAGAATGAGCTGTGCTTTAAAAAGTGTGTTGTATTTGCATTCATGCAAGTTGTGCAGTCATTAAATTGACAGGAAAGTAGCTGTTAATAGTTGCCATTTGGACATGTAGGTGGAATTACTATAGGTCATGGTGTGAACACTTACACTTGCTGAGCTCTGGTTTCATTTGGCATTTCTAAACCATTTCCCTGAGCTTATGGGTGCCCTCAGCTCATGTAATTGTTGTTTTAAATTGACATCAGGGGTGTAGAGATGGTTCTTAAATTGTGTATGAGGAAACTATTGGTTCTCTGCTTCTATGTCTGTGTAGCTCCTAAAAACAGAAGTCTAGAGCATTTTATAGAAATAAATTTTGTTTAAAATAAATGTACCTTGTGAATGAGCTATAGGCTTACATAGTCATCAATACTTTTGCAGTCTGATATTAATTTGTGAATTTAAATAGGTCTAGGGGCATCTGGGTGGCTCAGTCCGTTAAGCGTCTGACTTTGGCTCTGGTCACGATCTCACTGCTTGTGAGTTCAAGCCCCATGTTGGCCTCTGTGCTGACAGCTGGGAGCCTGGGGCTAGCTTCAGATTTTTTGTCTCCCTCTCTGTGCCCCTCCCCCGCTCATGCTCTGTCTCTCTCTCTCTCTCTCTCAAATATATAAAACATAAAAAAAATAGTTCTAAAATAATTTTGTAGACAGTAACATACTTATAATGACTGGTGACTAAAACAAAGAAATAGCCTGAATCTCCAAGCATAAATTACTGTTCTTTCCCTTGGAACCCATCATATATCACATTGACCATTAAGCTGAATGAAAGCATTAATCTTCAAGTAACTTGGAAGAGATAAGCATACTATCTTAGCTAGTCAAGTTTGGTATATATCATTCTTGTAGACCTATTTTCTTTAATCAAACAATTAATGTGTGGTATCTTTTATTTGGGTATTCAGGATTAAGATAACAATCTTAATGGATGACAATCATGTTGGAGGAGAGTTTCTGGGGTTCCTTCCAAAAATGGTACATGATTTTGAGTCAAGGATACAGACTTACTGACTTTACTTTCACTGAAATGATGGTTCAGATATCAACAATGTTGTCTCTTGGAATTGTCTTTTGCAAAACTGATATCCTTTCAGTTTTCGGCATGATTAATTCACCAAAGAGGAAAAAAAATGTTTCTGTCTTTCTGAACCATAATCACGTTTGTATCTAGAGTTATCATTAAAAATAGTATTTCTAAAAACGGTTAATAAATAGATGTCAACATAAATTTGCTTGCGAAGTTATCAAATGGAAAACTGTTCCCAAGGCAGTTATTTTATGTTTTACAGGAAAATTAAACTTTTATGTCCTTAGTGCATTTATGTTATATCCTATTCACTTTCATGCTGTGTGTGTGTGTGTGTGTGTGTGTGTGTGTGCATGAGCATGTGTATGTGAGTAAGTGAAATGTGCAGTATTTGGTCATTCAAAAAGCTTCACTAATTTAGGCAAAGTCAGCCAGAAATAAATGCAATACATTATGTGCAAAATAATCATGCAGATTTTCCATCATGAGAAATAGTTGGTTTATCTCAAATGAATTTTCTTTGCTCTTTTCTTTTTAACAAGCCAAGTCATAGGAGAATATTTTCTTTCTGCTAACCTAGAGGCAGGGAAAGAGCAGATTTGGGTCAGAGCACACGGTCTATATTTATGAGAAACTAGGAAAATTAAGAAAGCCACTTAGTTACAAAGCTTAGTGGGGACTCATGACTGATTTGGAGTTTTCAACAATATTCTGTTGGGAAATCTTTTATTTACTGGGTTAGTTTTACAGAGCAAACTATATATTTTCTTGGTTGTGAGAAGGAGTTTTAGATACCACAAAGCCCATGTCTCCACTAAAAACTTTTAGCCCATCATGTTCTTACCGACCAGAATTTTCTCTCTAATCAGCCACGTTAAATTATGCCACTGCCCTGCTTGACAAACAGGATTAGCTTCCCTTTATCTTGTAGGTTGGAGTATAAAATCCTTACCAGAGTTTTTATACTGTTCACCAAACCCTCTGACTCTTCACTCTCTGCCTCTTCCTTCCCCACCTTTTCCAGCTGCTTGGTCTCATTGAAATCCCTAAGTGCTAATATTAAATGGGTAGTAGTGCCACCCTGCCATCCTACTGTATTTCTCTGCTCCACTCCCCTACGTGACTGCTCCATAGCTTTTCTTCACTCCTCAAGTCTCTAATACATCAGTCTTGATCCTTCAACTCAGCAGATTCCTTTGTTTCCTATTCCATTGAAAAAGCAGAATTAGTTAGCAGATATATCTTGCTGCTCCCAGAGAGGAATTGTCCATGCTCCTGCCTGAAGCCAGCTCCCCCAGCCTTATATTAGGTCCCATTAGATTCACTAGGTTCAGTTCCTTCCCCCTTCCTTAGGATGTTGGCGACTCTCACCTCCTTGGCATGTCAATTTCCCCCTCTTGACTGCATCATCCCCCAAAGCATATAAACATGTTATTGCTTTTCCCCTAAGAAAAATATACCTCTCTTGATCCCATTCCTCATTCTTAGATACCATTCCATGTTTCTGTTCCCTTTTCTGCCGAAACTGGGGATACATTTATTATTTCCAGTTTCTCTGATCCATGACCTCTAGAAGCTACTCAAAGCAGGCTTCCTTTTTTCAAGGTCACCAAAAACCTCCATATTGCTAAGTCTTTTGGGCAATACTAGACTTCATTCTTTATTCTTAGTCTTCATCTTACTTGACCAATCAATGATGTTTAGATCAATGCAAATGTTCACTGTTAGGGACTGAATGTTTATGTCCTACCCTAAATTTATATGTTAAAACTCTACTCCCCAATATGATGGTATTAGGAGGTGGGACATTCGGGAAGTAATTAGGATTAGATGTGGTCATGAGGATGATGTCCTGAGGGATGGGATTAGTGCCCTTGTAATGGGTCATGAAAGAGCCTGCCTCCTTTCTCTGCTTCTGCCACATGAGAATACAAAGAGAAATCTGCACCCCAGAAGAGAGCTCTCACCAGAACCTGACCATGATGCTCCTTGATCTTGGACTTCCAGACTCCAGAACTTTGAGAAATAAGTTTGTATTGTTTATAAGCCACTCATGTGTGGTATTCTGTTATATTAATCAGAACTAAGACACTCTCCTTGATACAGCTTATCACTTGACTTGTAATATATCACATCGATCAAGTCTCTTATTCCTCAGTGTTTTCTTTGCTGATTCCTGTTGTCTCCCCAAACCCTAAATATTGGAGGCTCCACGTCTCAGTCCTCACATCTCTTCTTTTGACTGTTATCACTCTCCTAAATACCTTTTCCCCTGATGATCCTCAAATTTAAATCACCAGCCCAGACCTCCCCCAGAACTCCTGTCTCCTATTTCCCTACTTGAAGCCCTCTGTTGTTTGTCTAACAAACATCTCAAACACATTATATTCAAAACCTGTATTGACCTCCTTGCTGTTTTTCAAATGCACCAAGTTTTTATCTCAGAAACTTTGCAAGATACTTGGAAAGTATTTCCTCAGCTATACACATGGATTGAAGCCTTCCCTCTTTCTGGTCCTAGAGCAAATGCTATCTTGTCAATAAGGCTTTCCCAACCACCCTAACTAAATTACACCTTCTTTCCTAACTTTGAATTATCATACCCATTTATTTTTTTCCAAAGTACTCATCCTGAACTCATATATTATATCCTTTTGCTTATGTTTTTGGTAAATTATCTGTTCCCCAATTCCTCCATTGAGTATTAGCTCCATGAGGGCAGAGATTGTGGTCTGTTTGTGAATGACTGTATCCCTGTTTTTTTTTTTAAACAGGGCTTCAATAAATACATGTTGGAAGTTCAAATACATTCATATCTTTATATTAACTCTTTCCTCTGAGATGTCTTGAATGTTGTTTTTCAGTTTTTTAATATTTTTTTGTAATACAGCATCCTATCAGGCAGTTTTCCCTCTCTTATGAAAACAGCTTCTAGTTGCTCTTACTAAAATAGTAATAATCACTAGCAGTTATATTATGCTGACTCTGATCTAAATGCTTTATCTATTTTGTAGGTACCATAACAACCCCATGAAGCAGGAGCTGTTGTAACATCTATTTTCCAAATGAGTTGACACAGGACATATAAATTTATACGGGTAATAAGTGGTGGAGCCAGGATGTTGTAAACTCAAGGAATATGGCTCTAAGGCTGTACTTTCAACCACTGTGTTGTGCTGCTTAGAGATAGAAGTTGTGTTAAGGAGGTCTGCAGAAAAGGTGAATAGAGACTTTCATTTGATTTATGGAAACCAGTTTCTCTTAGTGATGGCATCTGAGTGTTCTTGTAAATGATTCGATAAATTTGCATAAAGAAATCTGTGTATATTTCAGGAAGAAAGGTTGAATTATGATTTCATTTCTGGTGCATAATGGTATTGGAGAAGGTGACAACTCTTATTGTCATGGTGAGACATGGGATCAGAAATAGTTCTGAGTTGTGGCAAGAAGCAATGAGAGGGCTCTGTTCCTGTGATGTGGCACACCCTGGAACTAGTCCTGACGCAGCTAGCTAGCTCTCCTGTAAGCAACTGGGCTGGTGAACTGAAAACTGGTTCAGGGAAGCCTTGAAAACTGGGCCCATTAGAGCAAGACATCATCTCAACCGAACCCTATAGCTGTCCTCATAGGGCCTTTGGGAAAAGCTTCCTCTGCAGGAGCACAGCCCCCTACAGTCTTCTGTTCAGTTCTTGCCATTATTCCTAAAAAGGTTCCTCTCACAGCCTGAACTCCATAATCACTAACCCTTGAGGTGACAGGCAGTCTCTAAAAACCTGACTTGACCTCACCACTCTGGGGCTGCCTTATGCCTTACGAATATGCATAGGCGAGGGAATGACAGAGCACTGATCCTCAGAGTCCTGGCCCCTTCTCTGAGCATAATGCTGGGGAGTGTGGTCTTCCATCTTCAGAATCTTTAACAGCTGTGAATAGATGCTGCCATACTCCTTGAGTATGACTTCTGAGCCCCCAGTACCATGCTTCCAACATAGCCTGCTGATACCAGGTTTTAAATCTCCACTTAGCAAACTGGGTTAGGGCAAAACTGAAACCCACTGCTGTTTTGATGTATGAAAGAGAAGAGAATCTGAGAGATTCAGAATGAGTGAACTTTCTGTTACAGTACCTGATGGTTGGTAACTCCAAGCATAGCAGAGATAGCGTCCCATTAATTGCACTCAAACCTTAAAGAAAGATGACCAGGTGTACTTCCAAATCCATCACAAATGTTATCTTATTGACTTCCTTCAGGCTAAATGTTAAACCACTGTTTCAACATTTCCTTGCCTTGATCCTAATTTGTATGCTGTTAGCCATTAGTTGATATCTCTGTCTCTCCCCACTAGCCAGTAAATTCCTCAAGGGTAGCAACCATCTCTGGTTGATCTACTTACCCTTAGACTTAGTTGTGCCTGACATGGTAAGACTCTTGCTATATGCTTGATAATTGACTGGACAAATGAATGAGTCATGGGCGGACAAAGAATTTCTCTTTTCAGATTATGTTATTGCTACTGGTTATACATTTTGTTTTAACAAAAACTTTATCAAGAGACGGTGTCATATCAAAGAGATTTGTGGCAGGTATTTTGGGACAATTGTTCTTTACAAACATTATGCTTCAAAAGATGTTTCCTTTATACGAAGTTGGTATCTGACATACGTATGTTAAATCAACTGAATTGGATTCATGGAACAGGAGAAAGAGTCTCATTTTTGCCCCTGACCTTGAACAAGGAGGTTGACTTCTAAAGTCCCTTCTGGCTCCTTTGTTCTACAGCTTTGTGAATTTATATGTGGAAATAAACTATGCATTGTTTCCTAGTCAAATTAGTGAAAAGGCAGATAAAAACACCCAGCCCCCCCGCCCCCCCTTCAAAGCAGAGCCTGCTTCTCTGATAAGAAAAGAATGTAAGGAATTCTTTCTGTTTGGCCCCATTGGGTATGGATTATTTTGCAGTTGTGGCACTAATCTCAGAAAAAGCTATTGATTGAACATTTGAACATAATAGATATAAATAGAAACCCATATACTTTCTGTTGTTCAAATGGATGTAATTCTAACATCTTCAGAAAACCTGATAGATTTTTGGAAAAGTTCCATGAGACCAACAATGAAATCATAACATAATCTATTGTCTGGTTTGGAGGGCTTTATAGTTCCATTGCTAAGAGAATAAAATAATATCTTGGTAAATTGGCATCTGTGAGGATCACTAATTGTTAATTAACCTCTATACTGTTAAAATTTGCTGAAAATAACCATAATAGTATTGCTTTGATTGATAAGAAAAAATCTACCACATATGTCCAATAGGTACCACACATAACTTACTATCACAAAATCTTATATTGATTCATTTACTGATACTAATGACCACATAATGACATATGTGTATATTTTCTGCAACTCTGCTGTTAGGCTTGATCAGATTCAAGCCCAGAGACCTGTGGCCTGAAGCAAATTGGATGCTGCTAGTGCAGAGGGAAGAGGACAGGTGTGATGAAATCAGCAGGGCTTAGTCTCTTAATCAGATAAACCAGTGAATGTTTAGGTTATCTGTCACTTTGAAGTAATTTTCAAAGCAAAAATGTACTTTGCAATAATAAGATTTGGGGTTCAGAAAGTCATATATAATTGGGCCATTAGGTTTGCATCAGAGGAGAAAATCTCCAGTTGTGAGAATTGTCAGGAAAGAGGGGAAAACAAGCCCAGCCCCCCAGAGTAGAACCTGGGCCTCCCAACAATAAACCCGGGGTAGAGAAGCCAGCCATGGTCAAATGTCAGGACACATCTGGGAACATTGTAAAAGTTGCACCTGCTCAGGGACTTAGATCCTGTGGGGCTTGCTTAGCATGGGCTTTAGGAATCTGAGTTTTTAACAAGCACCCTACCAAATAGAAAATTCCTTAAAAGTGAGGAGTTATTCCCATGTAAAACATATCAGTCATTTGTGTAAAGAGTTATTTTTCCCAAGAGAATAAACAGATTTTTTTTTTTTTATTGTGTTCATTGCCTCAGACTTTAAGGGCATTACATGTGTAGGCATAGTGACCTCAGGACATGTTACAACCTCTTGTTTCCCTCTTGGTTTTTAAAAAAGTTATACCTTGTTTTCAGCTCAAATAGAATTTCTAAAGCATGCTTGAGAAGTTTGAGCCAAATTTCCTAGATCAATTTTTTTCCAGTTTGAATTTTTATTGGAGAAAAAGTTTATTTATTCACTTCCCATTTATAATCTAATTTTCCCCACTTATATATAATTATGTAAAGCTGTATTTTAGTCACAAAAGGTATAAAGATGAATAAAATAGTCCCTGTCCTCAAAGAGCTTATAATCTCTTAGTGGATGATAGGCATACAGGTAAATAAGGGTAATAAAATGTTATTAGTGTTATTATTAGAACATATGCTTAGTATGGTTGGAACAGAAGAACTGAGTCAACTCTCACTGCGTGGGAAAAGGGTCCCAGAAAGGCTGTATAAAGAAGTAAATGCTTGACCTGATTTTTCTTTCTGGCTTTATTGAGATATAACTGACAAATAACATTATGTAGGTTCAAAATGTACAATGTGATGATTTGGTACACATATGTATTGTGAAATAATTAACACAGTAAGGTTGGTCAACACATCCAACACCTCTCATTGTTACCTGTTTGTATGTGGGGTGGGGGGTGGTGGTAAAAATACTCTTTTAGCAACTCTCAAGTACACAGTACAGTACTGTTAACCATCCATGGTCACCATGCTGCACAATCCCCAGAACTTAGTCATCTTATAATTGAAGGTTTGTGCGCTTTGGCCAACATCTTCCCATCCCTAGCCTTTGACAATCACCAATTTACTCTTGGTTTCTTTGAGTGAATTTGACTTTTTTAGATTCATCAATAAGTAGTACTATACAAGATTTGTCTTTCTCTGTCTGACTTATTTCACTAAGCATAATGTTCTCAAGATCCATCCATGTTGTCACATATCACAGGATTTTCTTTGTTATGACTGAATAATATCTCATATATATCATATTCATGTGATATATCTATATGTATCCATATATATATTACATCTTTATCCTTTCATCTGTTGGTGGATACTTTGGTTGTTTCCATGTCTTGGCTATTTTGAATAATACTGCAATGAGCATGTAGGGGCAGATATCTCTTTGAGGTAGTGATTTTGTTGCCTTTGGTTGTACATCCAGAATGGGTTTGCTGGATCATATGGTAGTTCCATTTGTTTTTAAGTTTGTTGGTTTGTTTATGCCATCTCTACACCCAGTGTGAGACTCGAACTCATGACCCTGAGATCAAGAGTTCGATGCTCCACTGACCGAGTCAGCCAAGTACTCTGGTTGTTATATTTTCAATATTTGGTTGATCCTCCATACTGTTTGCCATAGTGGGCATATTAATTTATATTCTTACCAGCAGTACACAAAGGTTCCCTTTTCTGTACATTCTCACCAACACTTGTTATCACTTGTCTTTTTTTATGATAAGAATCCTAACAGGTATGAGGCAATATCTCATTCTGATTTTGATTTGCACTTTCCTGATGTTAGTAATATTGAGCGTCTTTCATGTACCTGTAGGCCATTGTGGGTGTTTGGAAAAATCTTTGGAAAAATGTCTATTTAAGTTCTTTTCCCATTTTTAAATTGGATTTTTTGTGGGTTCTGCTATTGAGTGATATGAATTCTTTATATATTTTGGACATTAACCCCTTATCAGATATATGATTTGCAAATATTTTCTCTCGTTCTGTAGGTTCACATTTGATTTTGTTGACAATTTCCTTTGCTGTGAAATGCTTCTTAATTTCATGTAGTTCCACTTGTTTATTTAATTTTTAATGCTTGTGCTTTTGGTATAATATCCAAAAATGTTGTCAAGACCAATGTTAAGGGGTTTTCCTGTTGGTTTTCTTCTAGGAGTTTTACAGTTTCATGTACAGCATTTAAGTCTTTGAGTTAATTTTTGTGACTAGTATAAAGTATGAATTCAATATCATTTTTCTGCATGTAGCTACTCAGTTTTTCCAGCACCAATTTAAGGAAAAGACTGTCTTTTACCCATTGTATATTCTCGCCTTCTTTGTTGTAAGTTAATTGACTACATATGCATGGATTTACTTTTGGGCTCTTTATTCTGTTGGCCTATGTGTCTTTTTCTATGCCAGTACCATAATGTTTTGATTGCTGTAACCTTGTGATATAATTTGAATCAGGAAGTATGATTCCTCTAGCTTTATATACTTCCTCAGATTGCTTTGGCTGTTTGGAATCTTTTGTGGTTCCATACAAGTTTTAGTGTTGTTTTTTTCCTACTTCTGTGAAAATGCCATTGGAATCTTGATAGAGATTGCATTGGCCTATAGATAGCTTTAGGTAATATGGGAGTTTCAATGGTATTAATTCTTCTGATCCATGAACATAGGATATCTTTCATTTGTTTCTGCTTTCTTCAATTTTTCATCAAAGTTTTATAATTTTCCATGTACAGCCCACTGTCTCCAGAAATGCGGGTGCTAATGGGTCCTATAGAATATGTAGATCTTTCAAATGCCCCCAGTTATTCGTGTTATGGCCTCTGTGGCCTATAGAGGAAATGGGGGAAATTCGCTCTCATGCCTAATATACAGACAGGTATTGTTGGGGACACACAGAGGAACTCAAGTTGCTATTTAACCCATTAGTGATGCCATCTGGATGGAAACAGGAACAAGCTAAGCAGTCTCTGGGCTGAACTCAGAGCAGTTTCACTGGTGATCACTCATGAGCTCTAGCCATTAACCCTTTGAACCGACAGGTGGGTTGTTCTAAAGAGATTAACCTAGAATTTAGGCACTGGGATGCCAAAGGGCAGATGGTCATAATTAAGCCCTGTGGTATCAGCTTATGTGGAATGACAATTGGGCTCACCTGCAAGAGCCTGAGGTGATCCTCACTGTTTTCCATGTCCTGGCTCATAAACCACTGGTTTGTAGAAAGGAAAAATGGAATATTAAAGCAGCAGATTAAATTATTAACAGGGAAAACCACCTTGGCCATGTGTACTAATGTGCTGTCACAGGCTTTAATGCGTATGAATGATCAAGCAGTAGGGTCTGTGGTCCCCAGTGCCAGACTGGGGACCCCTGCTAAGGCACCCAATGCTATAAAGGTATAGAATTATAGGGAGATCCATATGGCCCCAACTCTCACTGTGGATGAATGTGCTATGCTGCTGAGAACACCAAAAGATGTTGTCTACTGGAATTTGCCATGGGATATCTCATAGGATAGGTGAGTTACTTTGTACCCCTGGGTGAGGGGGATCTACTCAGTTTCTACTGGGATCCTGTTCTGCTGAAAGCCAGACCTGTTGAAATGCACTATACCTGGAATGGAGCGCACCCCTTTGAAAGAGGGGAGAACATGGGGGTCCTGGTCTGGCATATTCTGCCCCATTCTATCTCCTCATGCCTGACAGTGCTGCTTTCCCCTGCCAGCATGTATGGCATGCACAACCAGGTGAAGTTCCTAAAGTTGCTGGTCTACCTCTCAAGGCCATAAGGCATTGACACCCCACTGGCAATCAGGAGGCCGATCCCTGGCCTGGGTATAAGCCCTAACAACTGACTCTGCAGTAGATACAGCAGATTAAGTGCAGCTACTGTAGATCCTTGGAATGGATGGAATGGCATATTGCCAGGATTTTCCCTTAAGATACAGTGACATGGTAAATATAGTAACAACATGTCTTTTATATGTTTATATCTTCTTTCTTTCTTTCTTTGTTTCTTTCTTTCTTTCTTTGTTTTATTTTTTGGTGGAGTCTTTTGGGTTTTCTGTATATAATAAGATCATGTTATTTGCAAATGGGTGATTTTACTTCTTCCTTCCTGATTTGGAAGCTTTTTATTCCTTTTTCTTTCCTGATTGCTCTAGTAGGACTTCCAATACTATGTTGAATAGATGTGGTGAGAGTGGACACCGTCGTCTTGTTCCTGATCTTACAGCAAAAGCTTTCAGCTTTGACTACTGAAAGTGATACTGTCTGTGGGCTTGTCATATATGGCCATTATTATGTTGGAGTAAATTCCTTTTATACCAAATTTATTGAGAGTTTTGAATTTTAAGTTATTTTGTATCTATTGAGATAGTTATAAAATTTTTATCTTTCATTCTGTTATGATGTATCACATTTATTGATTTGTGAATGTTGAACCATCTTTGCAACACTGGAAAAGATTCCCCATTTAATCATGGTTTATGATCCTTTTAATGTGTTGTTAAATTCAGTTTATATATATTTTTTTTAATTTTTATTTTTTTAATTTAGAGAAAGAGGGAGCATGAGCAGGGGAGGGGCAAAGGGAGAGAGAATCTCCGGCAGGCTCCATACTCAGCATGGAGCCCGATGTGGGGCTTGGTCCCATGACCCTAGAATCAGGACCTGAGTCAAAATCAAGAGTCCGATGCTCAATTGACTGAGCCACCCAGGTGCCCCAGTTCATATTTCAGTTAGAATTTTTGCATCTTTGTTCACTAAAGATGTTAGCCTATACTTTTCTTTTCTTGCAGAGGTCTTATTTGTTTTTGGTATAAGGGTAATGCTGGCTTTATAAAATGAGTTTGAGTGTGTCCTCTCCTTTTCTCTCTTTCCTTTTTTTTTTTTTTTTTTTTTTTTTTTTTTTTTTTTTTGGAGAGGTCAAGAAGGATTGATACTAATTCTTCTTTAAATGTTTGGTAGAATTAACCAGTGAAGCCATCTGGTCCTGGGCTTTTCTTTGTTGGGAGGTTTTTGATTAGTGATTCGATCTCCTTACTCATTATTGACCTGCTCAGATTTTCAATTTTCCATGGAACATTCACTGTCTGTGTTGGTTGTAGGTGGATTAGGTGGAAGAATAATAGTTTCTAAGGTTCACAGGTTGGCCGCAAGGAGGGCCACAAGGATGTGAGTGTGGGTAGGGGTGTTCAGCAATAATTTATTGGGTAAGTGATTTGAATTTTATTCTATACATTATTAGAAGCCGTTGGGAAGGATTTTAAGCAGTGAATGACTTTGATGTTTAATAAACAGTGTATTATTACTTAAACACCCCCCCTTCAAAATTTGCTTGAGTCCCCTATGAGACAAAAAGGGAGATTTAACGGAACTGTTCAATCAGATACTTCCTCCTTCTGATGTGTTTGTTTATTATCAGCAGCTAAGTAAATTTAAAAATAGCAGATATCTTAAAAAAGAGGATGGGCTTATTTATTGACACATTCACTCTCTTATTGTCAGATTTTATGGAAGGGACCGAGTTACCTGTTTATTGTTTTCCCTAAATTTGAGATTGAATGTTCCTTGGACACCTCTGTGGCTCAATAAAAACCTTTGGAAGTATTTACAGAGCTCTTAAATCTTATCAAGGCTGCCTTGAGAGATGAAAAAAGTTCAAAAAAAAATGTATGAAAATGAAAAGCTGTCTGCCTGCCCAAAGAATAATTCTAATCCAAACAATGCATCCAGTTCAGCTTTATGGAGCCACAAAGAACATATAACGACATTGGTTATACATTAATGCACAAACTTCAGGACTTATGTTTGTTTAATCTATCTAATTAATTAATTGAGTGATTGATTTTTGTTTTGAGCATTGAAAACACAATATGAACTATAAAGACCCTATAAAATTAGATACAGCCAAGTGTATTGTTGTTTTATCTGATTTGTATTATACTCACTTACTTGGTTTATTTTTGTACAACATTTAATTTTTTTTTTAATTTTGAGAGAGAGTGTGTGCATTACTGGGGGTAGGACAGAGGGAGAGGGAGATAGAATCTTAAGCAGGTCTGCACTCACTGTGGTCCCAATGTGGGGCTTGATCCCATGACTCTGGGATCATGACCTGAGTCAAAATCAAGAGCTGGACACTCAACCGACTGAGCCACCCAAGTGCCCCTATGTACAACATTTTTGTAAAGCTAGTCCAGTATTCATTAGCTCTATTTACAATTACTCTATGAGAAATGATTCAACAGTCATTTCTCCTGTGATGGATTCAGTGCTTAAAATACCAAGCATAGATGAAACTGTTTAACAAAGTGTATGCTTCAAAGAGAAATTCTGTATATGCAAAGCCTGAGGGTGTAAAGTTAAAGGTAAACCTGAGATAAGTCTAGGTGCTGGCTCCTAGACTAAGTCCTATGCCACGAAGACATACTGAGAGCATTCCTGGGGCTGAGGCTTGGGTCCCTTCTGCAGCTGCAGAGAGGAGGATTTGAGAAGTAAAAGTACAGTCTGATGTTAGGGTGGTAGGAAGAGAAATAGACAACACTGAATAAATGGAGTATGTATTTGGTGATGCAGAGATGCCCCAGGCATGGTCAGCAACTCTTGGGCTGGTGGCTGTGCTCTTCAACCTATTATCTAATAGAATATAAAGCCCTGCTCAAATAGTTGACTAATGATTAAATGAGTAAGCCACCTGAAATGGAGGAACAAGTACAAACGAACGACTTGTAAATTCTAGTTTATTTGCTTAATGACCGTTGACACTTTAGGTGAGATAGTAGCAAAATCAGGAGGCTCAAAATCTGACCTGTGCACTCTAAGCAAACTACAAATATGAGAATTAGAAGTTTTATATGTTTTTGAGTAAACATCTGAATGTTTGCTTTGAAAACATAGGAGAAATATGCTTTAGGTAAGCTTTCTATGCTTGTTCCATTAAACAGAATGCTTTGTATATATGTGAAAGAGATGATTCAAAAGTTACATGTTTTGCATATAATGTTGGATTTGTTGGTATGTAGAAACTATCCTGTGCCTCCCTAATATTCACCAAAGATAAATGGGTGAAAACTCCATGAGTTTGGCAGTCATATTAATTAAGATTCTTTCATTTCTAAGTGTTAGAAACCTAACTCTGTCTAGATAATGCAGAGAGGAAAAAATTAGCTCATGTATCTGAGAAGGTGATGAGAGTTAACTTTTGTTTTGTACCTACTTACCTACTATGTGTCTGGGAAAAGCCTGTACTCTGGAATCCAATGGTCTGGGTCCCAATCCTGGCTTTAATCCAGTGGTCTAGGTCCCAACAATCCTGGCTTTACTTCCTCCTAGAACTATGAATTTAGGCGAGTTTTTTTTTCTTTGTGTCTCAATTTCTTTACTTATGAAAGGAAGATAATAATAGTATATACTCCATAGTGTTGTGGCATGGATTTAGTGAAATATTATGCATAAAGAGCTTAAACAATGTTACCATTTTCTTAATCCTGACAATACCCCAATGAGGAAGGAATCATTTTACAGAGGAATGAACAGAGTCAGAAAACTAAGGGATTTGCCCAGGCTCACACGGCTAGTTGAGACGGCACTGTCTTTTTACCTCTCTCTGTTGGCTTCTGATCAATGATAAATGTGCTTTGAGATTAATCTGGTACAGGATTGTCAAATGAGTTAGAATGGAGGACAGAAAGCAGCCCATTAAGAGGCCACAGCAAAGATCCATCTTGGAAGTCATTAAGATTGGAGTTTGGATAGCAGAAGCTAGAACACACAGGGCAGAATGGATTTGGAAGATACTATGCGTTGGTTGGACCTCAGTAGGTTGCATGATCAAGGAAAAAGGCATTAAAGGTGACTGTGCCAAGACTGGATGCCCAGCAGCTGTCCCAGTCCCCAGTGCCTGGTGCACGACAGATGCTTGAGTGGGTTTTTGTTTTTCACTGAATGAGAAAATAACAATTAGACCTTGAGTAGGAGTGTCTGGGAGAATTGTGTTGTAGGGGAACTCAGGAGAAAAAACAGGTTTGGGAGGGAGGTAGATGAGTTTCATTTTTGGGGCACTCACTTGGAGAAGCCAGCCAAAATTAGGAGACCCCTAAACAACCGGAAAGGGAAGATTAGGTGACATTTCAGTAACAAAAGATAGAGATTTCAGAGTCTACTGGGTGAATATGGAGTTTGAAGCCATATGATAAAATGAGATTTCTAATGGAGAAAATACCCAGAAGAGAAGAGACACAAAGGCAAGTCAGTTGGGTAAGACTGGTGAGGTGGGCTTCTCAGGAGCGGCCAGAGAGAGTGGAGGTGAGCCAGACACCATCCAGAGGGCAGAGACACAAGAGCACCTGGCAGCCATGGCTGAGAGCCAAGCAGCATGAGATAGAGAGTCCATATGAGTTGAAGATGGAGCCCATTAACCAGAGCTGTTTCCATAAAATAATGGGAAAGGAAGCTAGATTCCACTGGGCAGATGCGAGGGGAGATGAGGCTTCCCAGCTGGTGGGGTTCTCTCCTTCCAGCTGTGCCTGGTGTTGATAATGGCCCTGTCTCGTCAGACTGCACATACTCAGAGGTAAGCCTACCTACTGGTGCAGCCAGACACACACTTTGTTTCTGAGGAGAGCTTGGCTCAAATTCGTATTTTCCCTTTCAGTCTTCCACTGGCCCAAGTCAGTCCCCTGGGCCCATCCTGGCTCTCTCAAACCCCAGACCTAAAAATCCCTCCCAAATAAATTACTTATGTGTTATCTTTCTATCTGGAAGGGGCCAGACAGAAACCAAGAGAAGCCCACAAGACAGGCAGCAGGGAGATGTTTATAATTTTTGTCTCTCCCATCAAACATTCATGTTTCTGTTTTATCTTTGACCAAACTCAGAAAGACCGACTAAAGAACGAAACCCCGGGTTTGCCAGAGAAGTGGTGTCAGAGAATGTTTATTAGGAGTGTGGAGATTTGCACAAAGCCACACACCGTGTGGAAGACCCAAGTAGAAGAGATGGTAAGTCCCAGTGGACCATGAGGACTTTGAGTTCTGAAAGGTGCCTGTGTGATAGGTCCATCCATGTACTGGAATGAGGGTCTGTGGTTCAGGCGAGGGCAGAGGCAATGATAGCCATTGGATTTCCAGTCCTCTTGTTCCCCCTTCCATGACCAGTCCTTGCTGAACAACCCAGTCTCCCTTACCACACCCCATTCCATGCCCCTGTTACTCTTTCTGAGCCTCTTAAGG
The DNA here is from genome assembly GCF_018350175.1 of Felis catus. Lineage (NCBI taxonomy): Eukaryota > Metazoa > Chordata > Mammalia > Carnivora > Felidae > Felis > Felis catus. Next base: position 4,586,372 of record NC_058377.1, on the reverse strand, counting down.
GACAGATGCTTTCCCTCCCAGCCTCTCCTTTCTTCCTTCTTTTTTACACACTGCTCTCAGATTAACCTTCTGGAAACTCAGGTTTATAGGACTCCCCACGTTAGTGGCTCTGGAGCACAATTATAAGTATTAAAAAAAAACACCTTTATATAATGATAAAGAACTACTTTCCATCTTGTCCCATCCAAATCCTGCAATCCACAATCGTTGAAACAGCAGGGGAGGCAAGAAAGAATGGCTTTTCCCTTTATTTCTAGTGCAATCCATTTTTTCCCTTTATACACAAAAACCTATATTTCTATACATTAAGACATTTTATCCTATAGAATGTTATTGAGGTCATATATAATATATATTCATTTTGTTGGAGATGCATACATATGTTTCTATGCATCACAGTTTAGTGTAACTGCTCCACAAAGAAAGAAAACATACCCCACCATCCTTAATGCTATTTTAACAAAATGTTTTAAATTGTATTTCTTCCAGTTAATGGTGTAGAAAGAAAAATGGAGAAAGTACATGCATTTTCCTAGAATGAGCCATCAGACGTCTAAATAAATGGACTGAATGAGTTTGTTTGAATGTTCCCATTCACATAGGATTACACATTCAAATAAAGCTGTGTACATTTATTGGAATATGTAATCAAGGAGCTGAGCAGAAGTGGCACCTGCTTCCAAGTGTAACATCCCTGGTTTACACATGTGGGTACCTCAGTGTGTTGTTAAAAAGCAGAAAATAGTTCTTTCTATATGCATTTTGTGCAAATTTCACAGCTCTTGGTATTGTTCATCAGCTTTGTTGTTTCTCATGCACAAGGCACCTGTCTGTATTAGCAGTAATGGTGCTACCCAGAGGAAGGCTGTATTTAAGTTTCTCAAGTTTCCCGGCCCTTTGAGAAAGTTTGGGCTCACCCACTCCTTCCTTTTTCATTCAACAAGTATTTGATGGTCGCTGGGTTACAAAGGTAGAGTGAACCATCTAGGCATTTTACAGTGCCTGTTCCTACCGGTCTCAGTACTGTTCATTGGGATGAACCTGTAGTGGTCCATGACCCAAAGCCTTTTGGGCCATTGATGTTTGTAGGCTCCCACGTGGTTCTTAAGGAGTGGAGGTGGAGGTGGACAAATGATCGTGCTGTCATGTGCATGATGTGGCACAAGAGTACAAATGGGGACCCATGTGTGTAAATACTTAAAAATTGATTAACCAAACTAAATGTTTTAAATTCTGTCTATCCTATTTCTGTCTTCACAATGGCTGGAAGGCCAAGTTTGAGCTGAGAACGCTTGGCTTCCTCGGAGATCTGTGCTGGAATGTGGCAGCAATGGGGAGCTAGCCCATAGCCCCTGGCCAAGGCCTGTAGCTTGCTCCATCCTCTGCATGCCCTCGGTTGTGCCATTCACCACATGGAGGTTTGCGTTCCCAGAGGAGGACACTGTGGCCCACACATCCAAGCTCTGTCCATGCTGCATAAATAGCTGTGTCAGACCTCCTGAGGAGAACTGAGCAGGCCCTGGAAGCAGACTGGAGACACTTGAGACGGAAATTGTGGGGTCCCACATAACTGGCAAGGGGCCTAGAAGGGGGCATGTGTGAGCTCTGGCCTTGCTAGTGGAACCACTAAGTAGTTCTCCCGACTGGAGGCACACTGCTGGACAGCTTGTGAGCATCATACCTTTCCCTTGCTTTTTAATCACATGAGTATTCATGCCTTTCCTTTGGGTGACTCTCTGGTCCTTCGTGGCTTTTTTTTTGCACCACCATACCATGTGGAAGCATGAGAAAGAGGAGGCCACGCAGACAAAGATGACTCTAACCTTCTTTCCTCCTTGTACCCAACTTCATCTCCATTATGGTGGCACAGACCTCACGGGAGTGAACCATGCTAGGAGGGCAGTGGTAGTGTTGGCCTGAGTGCTGTCTGTGGGTTTTACATTAGGACAGAGTTCTTTTGGGATTCAGGAATTTTGATGACTTCTGCCTAATCTGTTGCATTAATTCTGAACAAAGTGTGGGGAGGGGAGAGAGACAGCAGTAGATGGAAAGATGCTGCTGGAGAAGTACAACTACTGAGGGGTTTTGGGGATTAAAAAAGAGGTATTTTCATGTGTATGTTGTTATATTGTTTAAAAATAATATGAGTTATTATTAAGAAAGAAAAATAGTTGACCAAGACATTGTATTGAATAACTGAATGCGAGTAAGAAATGCATATACCACGTGATTCAAAGGTATGTAAATGCATCTGCATAAAAACTTGTATGAGTAGATCTTGCATTAGCAAGATGATGATGTTGATTATGGTAGTGGTGATGATGATGATGGTGATGTTGATGATGGTGGTGGTGGTAATGATGATGATCATTAGCATTTATTGGATGCTTTTTTTTGCCCAGCACTTTATAAGGGTATACATTAACTCATTTAATCTTTACAAAGTCCTCAAGGCAGATACAATTAGTGACCCCATTTTGCAAATGAAAAATAAGGCATACAGCTGTCCAGCAATTTGGACAAGTAATACAGGTTGTATTTTGGATGTGACTCCAGAGGCTGTATGTCTAACCACTGCACCTAAGAGACTGAAGTGTCATCGTCACTGAATTAGAGTGTCCCTTTTTATTTTGTTTTGGTCTATTTTTATTTTTACCTGTTACAGAAATAAAAGAATGGTAACCTACTTAATAAACATAGTTAGGAATTTTCTAGTGTACCCATAATACACTTTTTCTCCAACAAGTTTGGGGGCACCATGGTGACTCATCCATTCCTCTCCCACCTCTGTGACTCCTTGTGATGCTAGTTTTGTCTCTTCTGGGTCTCCGTTTAGTCCTTGACCCTTATTAGATCTTGGACTGCATCAGTGATTGAGACCCCTGTGCTCTTCCTAGTGGTTACAGTATATGATCAGATTAGTTACTAAAAAATACAATTTGATTATAAACAGTGTCTATTTGAGGGGTGATTAGAATCTGCGACTGAAATACTGATGCAATGGGAAGAAAGGGGATTGTCTCACGAAAAAGTATGGCCTTGCTTATTTGGTGCACCATTTGAAGAAACTGCCTGGGAAAGAAAGTTTTGATGTTTCTTCTTCACTGAAGCAGATGACAACAATTCTGAAGGTCTGGTCCTTCCTCTCAGTCTGTTTAATCTTCCTGAAATAGAGCTTTTGCTGTGTCATTCTGGAGCTCAGAGTACTTCAGTAGGTCACTCTTGCTTCTGGAATTAATTGCAGATATTTGCAACTCTCAGCGAAATATTCCTCAAACTCCTTTGTCATGGGAGTTTTCCTACTTCCTTTTGGTGCTTTTATACGTCAGCCAAATGAAACTTTCTTCTTATTCATTATGGTCCCATTATTTCCTCCCCTTGGAGTACCTCTCTTAGTCCCATACTTACCTTTATATGTTCAAATCTTACTCACTTTGAAGGTCCAGCTCATGTGCTGATATTCTCATGAAATAAATCCCCAGTTGGAAATAACTTCTCCTATCTCTGAATTCTCAGGACATGCACTTATTTCTTTTATTACAAAAGACATTCTCAACCTTGCTAATCATCAGGTCACTGCCATCTCCATATTGACCTCTTGATACAGGACATATATTTAAATCATCTTCCTATTTGTTGTGGCACTCAGCATAGCACCTTGTGGTGCTGAAGTATGTACCACATTGGAGAGAACAGATGTTGTCAGATCATATCTGAAACAGATTTAAGTCCTCTTGATATCTCCTTAACGATAAACGCATCACAGTGGAGGCTCTAGCAACATCTAGAAACTGTAGAACCAAGGCATTCATTCCTGCGGCTGGGAATGTTAACTCTCAGTGCTGACTCATAGCTGAGCCTCTTCTGAGAAATGACTTCACCCAAGGTATGGGCCTTACCTGGAGACACCTGGCATACAGTGATTGGTAGAGGTGGAGTTCAAAGACCCTGCCCCCTCACCTCACTTTGGAGACATCTCTGAAGGGCCATCCCTGCTTTGAAGCACCCATGGGACTGAATGAGGTCTCTTGCAACTGAATTACTGTTCAACTTCTCTATCTGTCCAGCATTCATGGATGTGGTACCTGAGAGAATTCTTCAGTAAGTTTCTTTTATGCAAATCTCCAATTTCCAGCTCTAAGTCTGTTTCCTGGAGAACCAAATCTAAGAAACATGTTTCTTCACTGGATTATTTTCTAGAGCTCTTGGACTTTGGCATCATATAGATCTGGCTTTGGAGCATGTTTGAATCCTGGCTTTGTCACTTACTAGATATGTGAACTTGGAATGTTACATTCTTGTGTCAGTTAGGATCAGATTCACCTACATATGATGAAAGCACAAAATCAATTCTGGCTAAATGATATTTAAAAAATCTTTCTCATACAGGAGAAGATCAGGGGTGTGGAATAGAATCCTCATGATGTGCATAGGAACCGTTTCTGTGATTCTCCACTCTGTGGTGTGATCTTTGTCTTCATGATCCAAAAATGGCTGCTGGAGTTCCGTCCATTACATGAATTAACAGAATGGAGGAAGCAGAGAATGACACACCCCCTCCCATTTAAGGAGACTTTCTAGAAGTTTTATACAACACCTTGGTGTATATCATCAGCCCAAACGTATCTCATGGCCATCCCTAAAACTGAAAATGTATCTGAAAAATGTAATCTTTTAGCCATATGCATGGTAAAAGTTTTGTTTTCTATAGAATGCTTTGTTACAAGGATTATAAATAAATATACATTGTCTAGATAGATAATGGTCAATAAATACTTCAAAATCCTTTCTTTTATACCATAGATATTTTTTGTGTTATAAGAAACTTGATGTTTTAATAAGGTAGCATTATAGATAAGTCAGGAGTAGGAGAAGCTAAATAGGAATGAGTACTATTTGTTAAAACCTAACGGAGTTTGAGTGACCTTGAGATCACTGAGCCTTCCCTTCCTATGATGTTGTAATGGGATTGTGATATGATTAACATAAAGATGCTAATACATATTGGTAAAGAAAGCAAGTTCCTTTAATACAGGAAAAGGATATAACTAAGAATGTGCAGATAGATATTACTTAGAGTAGGAGAGACAGAAGCAATTAGAACCAGGGTACCAACTGTCCCTGGTCTTCAGGCCCTCCCCAAAGTGTTGCCATCATTTGGGACAGGAATCCTGTCTGGTCCCTTGAGTAACGCCCTCTACCTTTCTTTGAGCTTTTGGTTTGTTTGTGGACTCCTGCCATCTCCGGACTATTCTGTAGATTTTCAGACATTTTCCTGCTTGCCAACAAGATGCAACCTCAGCATATTCTCAGAGCACTTACTCAGAGGGCTGTCAAAGGTAAATTTTCCAGGACCAAATTTCCCTAGCTCCCTAGACCACCTCTGTGAGTTTTGGCAAGCTGAGCTGGGAAGATTAGATACAACAAGAGTTCCTGGCACTCCTTTATAGCCTTCTACTCTGATGTTCTGACCTTGGCTGCCATCTGCCCACATTTACCATCAGGCAGAAAAATCATAGCTTCTATTCTTTTGCTCTAGTCAGAAGTTTAATTGTTAGGCAGGGTTGACATACAGTTATTCTTCTGTAAATTGTGGTGAATTTTATGGCTGTCTATGAGCAGTATGTTCATCCCACGGTCACTGTTTCTGAAATCAGTGTACTACATCTCCGCATTCTTTTGATCAAAGCGAATTTGTGGCTCTTTATATCTGCAGAATCTGGACCTGTTTTACCACACTCAGGCTCATCTGCGTCGATTTAGTGTTGTCTCTGTTACCTTTTAAGTTATTTTTTGGATAAGGCTTATTTTCATCTTGGGGCTGTTTGTAATTCTTCCAGATAAAATATAGATGCAGTGATGAAAGATCATCATGAGCACTGACCTCTACTCGGGACAAAAAGCTTCATTATGGGGTAGCTTTAGGTCTTTATGGAAAACAACACAACTGGCTTGACTTTTGTACAAGAATCAGTGGGGAGTATGGAAAAATCATTTGGCTTTGTCACTGGGCAGCCCTAGTTCTGAGACTCTTCTTCATTACCTTTGAGTTCTATGATTGTCGGCAAATAAATTAATCTCTCTACGTGTACTTCTTAGTATTCATAGTATTTCTGTAAGGATTTAATGAGATTTATAAAGCCCAATTGCATAGTGTCTGATATAGTAACCACTGCTAAAGATGAAATTTTATAATAGTATTACTCATTACTTATAAAAGAGGATTTTCTTCTAATTTAGCTTGCTTTTCTTAAAAATAAGATTTTAAAGACATGTTAAATCCGATCAAATCTTTTTGGGCATCTGCTGAAATAATCATGCTTTTTCTCCTTTAGTTTATTGACATGAGACATTACTGTAATATTTTTGAGATAAATCACTCTTACATTCCTTGCATAAACCCTCTGCAGCTTAATGCTATTATTTTTTGAGAGGACTTTTAGAATTGTTTAATGAACATGTTACTAGCTAACATATTATTTAAGGATCTTTTCTACTACATGTATAAATCAAATGGACTTAAAATGTTCTTTCCCTGAGGTTATGACAGTGGAATCAAGAATACACTAACCTCATGAATCACTAAAGTCCACTCCTGAAACCAATATTACACTATATATTAACTAATTAGAATTTAAATAAATAAAAATTTGAGAAAAAGATTACACTAACCTCATAAAAAGAATTGGGCATCTGTTTTGCCATTTTTTCTGAAATAGTTAATGTAAAATAGTAAAGCATTATTCCTTGAAAATTTGGTAGAATTGTCCTGCAAAGCCAAGATAGCCTGGATTTAGGGGGAGAAACATCTTTAATACCATTTTAATTTCTTTAATACTTACTGCTCTATAAAACTTCTCTTTGTTTTCCCTAGGTTCATTTATTATTTATTTTGAGAGAGAGAAAGAGTGGGAGAGCATGTGGGAAGGGCAGAGAGAGAGAGGAGACAGAGAGAATCCCAAGCAGGTTCAGTACTGTGAGCACAGAGCCTGATGCGGGGCTCGAACTCATGAACTGTGTGATCATGACCTTGAGCTGAAATCAAGAGTCAGATGCTCAACTGACTGAGCCACCCAGGGGCCCTTAAACATTCTCTTTCTTGCACCAGTGTTTGTGTTTTGTACATTTTTAGAACTTTTTCATTTTGTCTTTTTTCAAATTGATTAGTGTAAACTGCTTACAGTAGCTTTTTATCATTTTTAAATAACTGATATCTTTTTACTTTCATTTTTTAATTAAATTTGATTTAACCATATCCTTCCCCCCTTTCCTCTTGCTTAATCTTACTATAGGTATTTCTTGCTTATTAGGTTCGTCTTTCAAAGAACTAGCATTTAGTTTTGCTCATCTTCTGCTCTTAACTTTATTATTTCCTCCCCCCTTGTTTCTTTTTTTGGTGGGAGGGCATTTATGATTGGTTGTTCTAAGTCCAAATTTTTGAGATGAATACTAGTCGTTAGAAAAACTTTTATTTTGCAACTTTCATGCATATGTTTTTGTATATTATTATTTTATACTTGTATGTTTAATATTATTTTATATAGCAACATATATTATTTTATATGCAATTTTATATTATTTTATATAATAAAATATATGAAATATATCATATAATGTAAAATATGGAATAGTTTATAAGATAGTATGTATTTATATATGTGTGCATGTGTGTATATATATATATATGTGTGTGTGTGTGTGTATTTATTTATTTAAGTAGAGAGGATGCAACAGTGATGTTGCATATGTCTGCACACAGCTTTAGCAGGTACAGTCTAGACCATCTCATCTCCCCTCTACCTTGCCCACTTCTCTCCCCCTTCAGATCATTATGCAGCAAATCCATACATCATAGAATTTAACCTATAAATATCTACACTGTAATCTCCAAATATACGGATTCTTTTTTGAAATACAACCACAATGCCATTATCCTACCTAAAAATGTTAAAAACTGAGTGATATCTTTTTTTATTGTATTGTATTATTTCATTTCACCTCAGAAAAGATACTTCACATGAAATCTACCCGATTAACATATTTATAAGTAACATCGCCTTGTGGTTTTGATTTGTATATCCCTGATAGTTAGTGATATTGAGCATCTTATCCTCTATCTGTTGGTATAGCAGAAGATTCACCCTAAACCATTTATTTAGGTTTTTTAGAAACGTCTATTCAAAAGTGCTTTGCCTATTTTAATTGGGTTGTTTGTTTTTTTTTCTCTATTGAGTTGTAGGAGTTCCCTATATATTTTAGAAGTTAACCCTTTGTCAGATATACAGTTTGAAAATATCTTCTCCCATCCCGTGGGTTGCCTTTTCCTTATGTTGATTGTTGCCTTGGCTGTGCGGAAGCTTTTTAGTTCGATGTAGTCTTGTTCATCTTTCTTTTGTTGCCTATGCTTCTGTTGTTATATTCATGAAATCATTGCCAAGACCAATGTCATGAGATTTTTTTTCCTATTTTTTTTACAAGTTTTACAGTTTCAACTGTTACATCAAAGTCTTTAATCAGTTTTGATTTGATTTTGTGTATGATGTAGGATAAGAATGCAGTTTTATTTTTTCACATGTGTATATCCAGTTTTCCCAGTACCCTTTCTTGAAGACACTGCTCTTTCTTCATTGTGTATTTTTCACACCCCTATTTGAAGATCAGTTGACAAAATATGGATGGGTTTAGTTCTGGGTTCTCTAGTGTGTTCAATTGGTCTATATGTCTGTCTTTATAACAGTACCATATTGTTTTAAGTACTGTAGCTTTGTAATATATTGTGAAATCAGGAAATGTGATGTCTCCAGCTTTGTTCTTTCTCAAGATTGTTTTGGCTGTTTGAAATCTTTTGTGGTTCCATATGAATTTTAGAATTGCTTTTCCTATTTCGGGAAAAAATATTGAAATTTTAATAGGCATTGCATCAGATCTAGAATCTCTTTGGATAGTTTGGGCGTTTTAATAATATTAAATCCTCTAGTCTATGAACATTGGATATCTCCATTTATTTGTGTCTTTAATTTATTTCATCACTGTGTTGTAATTTTTCAGTGTACAGGTCTTTGGCCTCTTTAGTTAAGTTTATTTCTAAGTATTTTGTTCTTTTGATGAATTATCCATGAGATTGTTTTCTTAATTTCTTTTTTGGATGGTTCATTATTAGAGTATAAAAATTTGTGGTGGGGAGTCTGGGTGGCTCAGTCGGTTGAGCATCTGACTTGAGCTCAGGTCATGATCTCCCAGTCCATGGGTTTGAGCCAGTGTCGGGTCCTGTGCTGACAGTTCAGAGCCTGGAGCCTGCTTTAGATTCCGTGTCTCCTCTTGCTCTGCCCCCTCCCTCGCCCATGCTCTGTCTCTCAAAACTGAAAGAAATGTTAAAAAAATAACAAAAAACATAACTGGTTGTTTTTGTGTAGATTTGTATCTTGCAATTTTATTGAATTTGTTTATTCTGACAGTGCTTTGGTGAAATCTTTAGAGTTTTCTACATATGAGATCGTGTCATTTGTAAACAAAGGCAGTTTTACTTCTTTCTTTCCTATTTGTTTGATTTTATATCATTTTCTTGCCCAATTTCTGTGGCTAAGACTTCCAATACTATGATGAACAGGAATGGTGAGAGTGGACATCCTTGTTTTGTTCCTGATCCATGGGGAAAAGCTTTGCATTTTTTTTTCAACTTTTTTTTATTATTTATTTTTGGGACAAAGAGAGACAGAGCATGAACGGGGGAGGGGCAGAGAGAGAGGGAGACACAGAATCGGAAACAGGCTCCAGGCTCTGAGCCATCAGCCCAGAGCCCGACGCGGGGCTCGAACTCACGGACCGCGAGATCGTGACCTGGCTGAAGTTGGACGCTTAACCGACTGCGCCACCCAGGCGCCCCAAGCTTTGCATTTTTTAACATTGAGTGTTATGTTTACTATAGGTTTTTCTATATACCCTTCCTTATGTTGATGTAATTTCCTTTTATTCCCAGTTTATTGAGAGTTTTTATCTTGAAAAGATACTCAATTTTGTCAAATAATTTCTCTATTGAGATGATCATGTGATTTTCACTTGTCATTCTGTTAAATGGCATATCCCAAAAATTGATTGGTTTTCATATTCCTTTCGTTCCTAAGAATAAATCCCTATTTGGTCATGCTGTATATATATATATATATATATATATATATATATATATATATATACATACGCTCTTGAATTTGGTTTGCTCCTATTTTGTTGAGGATTTTTGCATGTCTGCTCATCAAGGATATTGACTTGGAGTTTTCTTTTCTTACAGTCTTTTTATGCCTTTACTAATTTGGTAATGCTGATATCATAAAATGAGTTTGGGAGTATCTTTTGCTCTTTAATTTTTTGGAAGCATTTGGGAAAGGTTGCTGTTAATTCTTTACGTGTTTGGATTTTTTGTTTCTTCATGATTCAGTTGGGTAGCTTGTATGTTTCTAGGAATTTGTCCATTTCTTCTAGGTTATCAAATTTGTTGACATAAAATTATTCATAGTAATCTCTTATGATCCCTTTTATTTCTGTGGCATCAAAACTGAATGATATCTTAATAATAAATTTATGCACTTGGCTGAGGAATTTTTTTTTGGTACAGTTTATTTTTCTGAATCAGTATTGAAAAAATGTTCCCGACACCACAATTTGTGAGCTGTGTTTTAAGTTACTTTTGGTCTATACATTTCCCTTTGACTTTTTTCTTGCTATATACTTGGTGAAGAAATTGAGTAGTCCCTATGGTTAAGTTGCCTTGCAAGTTAATTTGTTTCATTTTTGCTTTCAAATTGTGGGCATTCGTCTTTAAATTTAATTTTGCTTTTAATTTTGAAAATTAATAGTTGCAAAGAGTCAATTCTACAAAATAAACTTATATCCCTGTCCTTTCTATCTTATTAGATTTCCCTTCTTATATTTAAGCATGTTATGGGACTTGTTCTTGTTATGGGACTCCTGGATGGCTCAGTCGGTTAAGCATCTGACTTCGGCTCGGTTTATGGTCTTATGGTTTGTGGGTTTGAGCCCCATCTAGGGCTCTGTCCTGACAGCCTAGAGTCTGGAGCCTTGAGCCTGCTTCAGATTCTGTGTAGACCTCTCTCTCTGCCCCTCCCCTGCTCTTACTCTTTCTCTCTGTCTCTCAAAAATAAACATTTCTAAAAAATTTTAAATATTTTATCCTTCTTGTGCTTATATATATAGTGCTTATATATTAATATGTGTAATATATAGTGCTTAGATATTAAATAAAATCTATAGCTTTTGCTGATTACATCCCTGTGGTGTTATTTAATATGACCCTCTATGCGCTTCAATTCATGTAAATTGGTAGATTATTTATGGTGTGCATTCTCAACATGGGTGATAACACCCTCAAAAGGGTGAAAATTGGCTCTTTGTGAGTTAAGACATAACTTACTTTTTAGTTATCTCCACCAAATTTTAATACACTGCTTTCATAATCACTAACATCAGCATCAGAAGGTGTATTGTTTCAGCTGTTACCTCCTGCCTTTTTAGATATTACAAATAAACAAATTTAAGTAAAAACCAAAAAAAAAACCCCATAATCACTAACATCAACATATTGAATTTCCAATATGATCTCCTTTTTATTTTTTTAGAAATATTCCACTTAGGGGGCGCCTGGGTGGCGCAGTCGGTTAAGCGTCCGACTTCAGCCAGGTCACGATCTCGTGGTCCGTGAGTTCGAGCCCCGCGTCAGGCTCTGGGCTGATGGCTCAGAGCCCGGAGCCTGTTTCCGATTCTGTGTCTCCCTCTCTCTCTGCCCCTCCCCCGTTCATGCTCTGTCTCTCTGTCCCAAAAATAAATAAACGTTGAAAAAAAAAATTAAAAAAAAAAAGAAATATTCCACTTAGTTTTTTCAAATATATAAATTTTAAGCTCTACTTTGTTTTTATTTTTCAATTTTATTGCATTTGTTCAGTGTATATAGTCTACGTAATATTAATACTTTGGCTTTTATTGATGATTTCTTTTTTTTTGTTAACATACAGTCTATTTTTGTTAATGTTCCATGAGCATCTTACTTTCTTAGGTATAGATTGCTTTTTCTTTTTTTAATTAAGTTTTACATTTTAATTCCAGTATAGTTAACATACAGTGTTATATTAGCTTCAGGTGTAGATTATAGTGATTCAATAATTCTATACATTACTCAGTGCTCATATGGTAGGTGTACTCTTTATGTTAGGTATAGATTTCTTTCTCTTTGTGTGTGTGTATGTGTGTATGTGTGTGTGTGTGTTTGTCTGTCTATGTGCGTGTGCCTGTGCGTGTGTGTGTCAGCACCCGCATACTTACAATATTGTTCAAATCCTGATGTTTATTTTTGTCTCTTCCATCTATCATTTGCAGAAATGGGTGTGCTAAATCTCCAATTACTATTATTCATTTACATATATATATAAATGAATATATATATATATATATATACACATATATATATATATATATATATATATCATGTCAGTTGCTGCTTGACGTATTTTCAAGCACCATTCTTAGGTGCAATGATGTTAATAAGGGCTATGTCATCTTGCTCTATTGTTCCTTTTGCCAGCATGTAATATTCTTTTGTGCCACTTTTTGTCTTCCTTGTATCTTGTCAGATAACAATATTGCTTTCAAAATTGTTTCATATTTGCCTAATAATTAAAATTTTTTTCATATTCAACTTTTAAAATTTTTCCAAGTTGTTTTGTACACAATGTTTTATTGTCTTTCTTTATTTTCCTAATCTGAGTCCTTCTGTCAATTGAAAAATTACACCCATTTATATTTATTGTTATTATTGATATAGTAGGCCTTATTCTTGCTACCTAACGTCATATCTTACATTTGCTGCACTTTCTTACTTCCCTTTTCTTCTCTCCTGTTTTCTATGAAACACATTAAATTTCTTCTACAGATATAAAAATATTTATTTCTATCTTTGTTGTTGCCATTAATACCATACAATCTATTCTTAATATAGCAACAAAAGGAATCCTTTCAAAACTTAAGTAAAATCTCGTTATTTCTCTGCTCCAAAACCTTCAATGTCTTTACAGGTCACTCAGGTAGCTGTAGAGTATTACGGTAGTACTCTATCAGGCACTACATGGTCTGGTCCCTCATTACTTTTCTGACCTCACCTCTTGACACTGTGGTTTGCTTGCATCGGTCAAATGCATTAGGCATCTTCTAGCATCAAGGTCTTCATACTTGCTGTTATCTCTGCTTGGGATGTTTCTCCCCCATATATCATGTGATATGCTCGCTCACCTCTTCCAGGTGTTTGCTCAGATATCATCTTTTCAGTGAGGTTTCCTTAATGAATTTGTTTAATATTGCAATTTTAACCATATACACACACTGTCTTTTTCTTCCATGTTTTTTTTGTTTGTATGTTATCCATTGCATTCTTTACCCTTGGATAGTCTTATCAATTTAATGCATCTCTTCTCCCACTAGGAAATAAATCTCCATGCAGGCAGGGACTTTCTTCTGTTTACAGTACCCTCTCCAGAAGCTGGAACAGAGTGTTCCAGGCTCCAGTGCTTGGAACAATGAAAGTAATCAATCACTATATATTCAGCAAATAAATGAGTGGATTTAGAGTCTTCACATCTTTTCAGTCTGCAGCTGGGGAGACTGAGGGATGGAGGAACTGACAAGTAGTACAAAATCTGTGTCAAGACGCAGGTGCAGGAGTAAATGTAAGTTTGGATGTCAGTCATACTCTGTGAACCTAGGGTGGTTTGTCATATCCATGATCTTATATGGAGAATGAGTTCTGTTTTTTTTTTTCTGGACACAGCAGATTTTGAAAACTCAGTTTTCTAAAAATATTTGTATGACCAATTATAATTGTTATAAGAAGGTATTCTTTTAAAAAGTTTTTAATGTTTATTTATTTTTGAGAGAGAGGTAGAGACAGAGCATGAGCAGCAGAGGGGCAGAGAGAAAGGGAGACACAGAATCTGAAGCAGGCTCCAGGTTTTGAGCTTTCAGCCCAGAGTCCCAGGCTGGGCTCAGACCCACAAACTGTGAGATCATGACCTCAGCCAAATGCGGATGCTTCACTGACTGAGCCACCCAGGTGCCCGATAAGAAGGTATCGTTGATAAGAAGAAAGGAACGTGATCAATGTGGAGAAAAGAAGATCAAATTAATTTGCAGGCCACTTACAGGATAGTTAATTAGGACACGAGTTAATTGGATCCATCTTAAATGGAAGGGGAAATCCTGTTAAGCCGAGTTTTAAAAGCCTCAGGTTAGGTGTTGTTTTTTGTTTGTTTGTTTGTTTGTTTTGTTTTTGAAGTATGGAATCATCGATTGGATTCCTCTGACCTTTTTAAAAAGTATCAAAGCTGGCATCTTGTAAAATGCCTCAAAATAAGTCAGATAGGCACATGTCCTGGAAAGAATACAAGCTTTACGATTAGATCTGAGTCTCAGTCTTCGCAACACCACTTACTGGTTATCATTGGACAATGAATTTGAATTCTCTGCGTGCCAATTTTCTCATCTGTGTAATTGAGTAACTATTACAATGGGTGATGGAAAGGTCAAAAGTGAATATTCAAAAGCACTTAGTATGGTAGTTGATGTGGAATATCTAATGGCAACAGTTCATATTTAGTGAGGGCTAATAAATGTATTTACTTGTTTATTTCTCTTACCCTAAGGATCCTGTTATCAGTCCATTACACAGGTAAGGAAACTAAGGCACAGTTAAGTATTTTACTCAAGGTCATAGAGCCAGTAAGTGGTAGTATTGGGATTTGAACCCAGTGTGGACTGGACTGGAAGCCGATATCCTTAACTACTCTACAAGACTTCCTCTTGCTAGGGATAAATGTTAGCTTTTTCTCCTTCTCTCTTTCACCTGCAAACTATAACATTCAGAAAGTAAATGAGGGACCATGTCTTGTCTTCTTTTATATTAATTTTAGTGTCTAACAGTGTTTGTCTATTAACTGACACATACCAGTAAACCAGGGAGAGAAGATGAGAAAGCAGGGCAAGAGAGACATCATGTGAGAGGCTCTTCTTCAGGTCTTCATTGTCTTTCTTGTTGTGGACCCAGGGTCTGAGATCTAAACTTCCTTTCTAATAGTCCCTGTCTTTAAACATGTATAGTTTGGCTTATATGAAGTCTTGGCACATTTTTAAATAATGAAGGAATAGCTTCCCTTTATTAATACAGAGCTGGATGAAGAGAGTTTAACTTTCTGCCTTCCAATAATACCATGTATTCATTTGGTAGAAATATGGATTGGCTAGTTTTCAATTAGTCATCACTGATGGGGGAGCTGTTAACACAGTGGTTAATGTTGCATATTGTCCCTTGAGACTTTCTCTTTGGATTCTCAGACTTGTTGCAAATACGAGATCCATTGTTTTTATTTTACTATTTTAATTTCCAGAGTACATTTTCTAATTCCTTTCAGAAGCTTTCATTTTAAAGTGTTTTGAGCCAGTTTAATAAGAACCTAAACTAAACTGTACTTGTACTTGAGCTGTGGAGTTTCAACTAGATGGGGCAATGTGTCAATTTGAAATAAAATGGTAGGCTTTTCATAGAGCCCACAACATTTGGTGACCTTGGTCCTCTGGAGACATTAGATTTCCCCAACTGATACATTTGTGCTTGGCACTGGGGAAAAGAATGCATTTGGAAATGAATCTCTTCTGGTGTTTTTTTTCCCAGTTATTTCTGTATAGCCTTGCAGGCTCAGATGTCATTTTGTTGACATTACATAAGCTCCCCCCAAAGACAGAATAAACAATGAAAATTTTATTTACAGGGTTATTACTCTGATGACCGTGGTTTGGAAGACTTCAGTTAGGCTAGAAATAGGTTCTAAAATACTGATTCTGGTAAATCATCACTAGCAGTAATTAAGTGTTCTGGGATTCCTGGTAGTTTGGTTTTATAATACAAGCCTTCCAGGTGAGAAGGCAAGAAGAAATGAGGGTTCAGGGCACATTGGTGGGCCAGTTGGGTAAGTGTCTGGGTTTGGCTCAGGTCGTGATCTCAAGGTTCATGGGTTTGAGCCCCACATCTGGCTCCATGCTGCGGGTGCAGAGCCTGCTTGGTATTCTCGATGTCTCTTCTCTCTCTGCCCTCCCCACCTGGTGCTTTCTCTCTCTCTCAAATAAATAAACTTTAAAAAGAAGAAATGAGGGCCCTCTCAGATTTATTCAATTCACTTAACTAATACTACTGTGACCGAAATAGACAAGAGACAGCGAAAACCAGAACAAAACAAAAACAAAGACATGGGCTCTTCTGAGCTGAGAACTGCTACTAATTTCTGCTCTTAAGCCCCCAGATAAAATGGCATTAACGTTGTTAATTACACACGTGGACATGTTTCCATTGTGTTTAGGCAAACAAAACTTTTTTGCCCATAGGACAAATTAATGAAATGGCTTCCTGATGAGAAGAAAAAACAAGTGAGTGTAGGGATTTCAGAGCATCACAAGACACTGGTAGATACAATGAGACTCAGGAAAACCATCTTTGCCCCATTTGTTCAGGCATTGAGCAGAAGTGATAGGTGCAATGAAGACAGAAGCAGGTGTAAACAGAAGTATAATGGATAGCTATTTACACATCTTTCCATTTATAAATTAGCTTGACATCGGACATGCAAGGTATTACTGACTGAATAAAGCCATAGTATCTCCTATGGGAATCAGATAAAATTACCTCAAATAAAAATTTCAAAAAAAGAGAGGCATGTTAATATATCAATTTTTAATCAAAATGCATAAACAGGAATAGGAATTAAATTATTACTCTTGGACCCCAAATTAATGGCAGTATGTAGCTACAGTGGTATAAAAGAGAGGCAGTGTAATACAGTGGGAAGGGTAGTAGGTTTAAAGTCTGTTATTCTGGGTCCAACTCAAATTCTTTCTCTCTTTATCTTTCTAATCTTTGGAGACGTTCCTGAATATATCTGAGTCTATGTTTCCTCATATTAAAAATGTGAATGTAATAAGACACATGATAATATCTATCATATAGTGCTATTTGGATATATATTAGATGAGTTAATATATAAGAGAGTCTTTGTAGTAATGATCTTTAATAAATATCAGTTCTCGTTTTTCTCCTTCCCACTAGTTAGAATACATAGCATTAGGTAAAGGGCAGATTCATTTTGTAATGGAGATGGTGTCTTGATAAGGGTAGAACCTCAATCACGATCTTGCCTATGCTATAATTAGAAATGACATCTGAGAAAAAACAGTAAATGATGAGGAATCTTCTTAGTGCTATCACTGGTTTTAGCGTAATTGCTCATTAAGCCTTTAAAATTATTAGACCTTGTTCATTAAAAAACCTTTCCTGAAGTGCAGTGAAGATGCTGATTCATGTCAAATGATTGACAGTGAGATCCTTCTAATTACAGATGTCACAGCTTCATTTGCATAGTTGGGATCCTTAGCTGCAATATGCAGCCGGGGTTCACTGTATCATGAAGTGGCTCCAGCATATCCCTGGGAATTAAGTGTGCTTTTGGAACCAGTGTTAGAACTGGTAAAGAGAACAGTGTTGGGCTAGCCTTGTATTAAATCTTAGCTATAAGCAAGATTAGTGTTGAAACAGAACATGGGTCTCAGAATCAAGCGTTTTTGATTTTGCCACTGGGGCATTAGGGTATCTTCCTGCTCAGAGAGAGAGAAGAGGGTGTATAAGAGAACCAGCGTTTAGTCAAGGAAAATGCTGTACTTGGTACAGTACTATGTTAAATGATTTTCCCTTTTCCAGTATAAAAACCATAGCAGCTGATCTCTGAGCAATTTATCTGATTCCATTATTCAGTGATGCTTTTAAGAGACTTTGTATCCTCATTTATAATTTTTAATGAAAACTGCCATGGGAAATGGGGCATACACTGTTGAGAACCTCTTATCTGTCAAGGGCTATGAATCACAGAGTGGGAAAAGAAATCACCTGGGTCAAATAAAAATATGAACCATATTTTTTTGGTTTTGTATAGAGAAAGTATAAAAAGCAAAAATCAGCTTCTAGTATAGTAAATGTTAAAACATACTATTTATCATACGGCATAAATGATATTTTCAGGATTATATTGTATATAAAAATATGTAAATATCTCTTTCTTCTATTCAGTATGTAACCATCTAGAAAATATATGTATATTTCTTCTACTGTATAGAGTTGAGTCATTACCAGAAAAAGCCTAACTCTTTGGGAAAAGAGATTTTATCAGGAAAAAATATGGGGTCTGAACCTATGATTATGAATAATTACAAGGTATTTAAATCTAAATATATGTTATAAACAATGAGTTACTTTATTATGGTATATTATGGTATATTTTTGGTATATATCCTGAAGGATCACAGAATCATTTTGTAGTTTTTCTGACAAGAGTACGTGATCTTAATGTAGTAATGAAGAGATGATTAGACAAACCATTTGAGCATTAATTTTAAAACAACTGTTCTAGTCTCTTGAAAAACAGGGTAATATTTTCCAGAATAAAAAAAACGGTATGACAGCTTCTATTTCTGCCCATGAAGGAGTAAAGGGACTGGATTTAATTTCCTGTCTTAAACAATTAGCAACCTTGACAAACTCTATGAACCAACTCTTTCAGACATTAAACAACAGAACTCATTGGATCATGATCCCTGAAGGGAAGCAAATGAGTTGAGCCTGATGACCATGCTGGCTTTTTGCCCAGGGGCACATCCCCAAACAGACAGCAGAGAGAGACGTTCCAAGTGTTTCATACTGGTCTACTGGGTTGCTGAGATGGAGATCAGGGGTCAGGGACTTTGAAGCAGCTGGACGTTGCAGAGTAGAATTCTGGAAGGGAGGAAATTATACAGGAAAAGAGCTCCACAAATCTGAAGATGGATTTCTATAAATTTTGCTGAATATGGGGGAATGAGTCCATCAGATGAAAGCTCCAAGAATTTGGAAAATTGAGTCACTGGGAAATGTGAGCTGAATGGAACCCAGAACTCCTGCAGGAGTGGAATCAGTTGATTTTTCCACCAGCCAGAAGAAAGAGCCCTTGTTAATGGTTTGCAGACATTCAGTAAAAACCCCAGATGAGCCCTGCTTCAATAGTGGGGATAATCTACTCCTAAAGAATACTGTATAAGTACCTTCAAAAAGCTTAAAACAATCCTTGAGCCCTTCAGACTAAACTGCAAATAACTTGATTGCCTATCAGAAAAGCCCAAACTCTTTAAATAAAAACAAGACATCCATGAACTAATACCATAAAATTTATTGTCTAGCATCTAATGAAAATACCACTGGACATACTAAAAGAAGAGTCAGTTAATAGGAACAGACTCAGAAATAATGCAGAACAGTAGAATTAGCAGCATGCATATTAAAACAAATTATAAACATTTTCAAGAATTTAAAGGAAAGCACGAATAGAGGAAGGATAGTAAAGGTATATACACACACACACAGACATCAAATAAAATGAAAAATCAACAGATTAGACTCTGGAGAACAAAACATGTCCACTTAACAGGTAAGACACTTCAGAACAAATCATCAGTAAGCCTGAAGACAGAAATAGAAACTTCCCAAAATTAAGCGCAGAGAGAGAGAGACCAAAAGAGATGAACAGAATATCAGTGAGCTCTTAGATAAATAATCTAAATATATGTTATTGGACTCCACAAATGATACAAGAGAAAAAGACATGAAAAATATTTGAAGAAATAATAAAAAAAATCCTTGCAATTTTGACTAACACTGTAAACTTACAGGTCTAAGAAATTCAACAAGCTTCAAGAAGGATAAACATGACTAAAACCACGTCTGGACACATTTCAAAAAATTTTGTAATAAGATCTTAAAAATAGCAAGAGAAAAGGACACATTGCATTCAAAGGGACAAAGAATTACAACAATGTATAAGAAACTATGCAAATCAAAAGACAGTAAACCCCATGAAAATATCTTTTTCTTCCTTCCTTCCTTCCTTCCTTCCTTCCTTCCTTCCTTCCTTCCTTCCTTCCTTCTTTCCTTCCTTCCTTCCTTCCTTCCTTCCTTCCTTCCTTCCTTCCTTCCTTCCTTCCTTCCTTTCTTGTTCTTCTATTTTATTTTCCAAGTAATACTGGTTAAACACACATACTTTGAAGCCCACAGTTTAGCACTCTTATTTGTACGGCTTTAAAAGTTATAGCACAAGATCTTTACATTAAGATCAGAGAAAAAGATTCATTCAAAACAAACCCTGATATATGCTTATTTTTCTCTGTACTTTAAATACATTAATTTTTTAAATGTTCATTTATTTTTGAGAGAGACAGAGAATCAGAGCACAAGCGGGGGAAGGGGAGAGAGAGAGGGAGACCCAGAATCCGAAGCAGGCTCCAGGCTCTGAGCTGTCAGGAAAGAGACTGACACAGGGCTTGAACCCACGAACCGTGAGATCATGACCTGAGCCGAAGTTGGGTGCTTAACCAACTGACCCACCCAGGTGCCCCTAAACACATTAATTTTTAAATGATATTCCTCTTTTTTTTCATCTGGTGGTAAAATACTGGTGCAACTTTTTATCAAAAAAAGTTGAAGACAGATATAAAGGAATTTCCCCAGTTGGAAATGGCCCTTCAGTTGCCATTAATTAAAATTTCTCAACCTAACTTATCAAGAAAAAGAATTAGTAGTTGCCATTATAAGCAAAAACATAAAGTACTATAGCATCACCTACATTGCTCCTTACAACACATACTCTGAAAGAATCAGAGACATTTTATAGATGTTTAATTGGTTTTAAAAAGGCACATGGATGTGATATTTTTTTAACGTTCTTGAAATGTCCCCACCTCTGTTTCTGTTGCAGAGATGACATCTGTGACTATCAGTACAGACAAGAAGTTTGTTCGAACTAAAGAAGGACAGGGACGTCTGGGTGGTTCAGTCAGTTAAGCATCTGACTTCTGCTCAGGTCACCACCTCGCAGTTCATGAGTTCAAGCCCCATGTCAGGCTCTGTGCTGACAGCTTGGAGCCTGGAGCCTGGTTCGGATTCTGTGTCTCCCTCTCTCTGCCCCTCCCCTGCTCATTCTCTCTCTCTCTCTCTCTCTGTCTCTCTCTCTTAAAAAATAAATTTAAAAAAACCTTTAAAAAAGATACAGATAGACAAAAAGTAAAATGTTTGTAAAAGACATACTATGCAAATGCTAGTTATAAAACAGGCACAGTGGATATATTAAGTTCAGACCATGTAAACTTTAGAATAAGGCATATTACAAGAGATAGAGATGTTTTATAATGATAAAAGCTTCAGTGTCTTAAAAAATATAACCACTAAACAGCAAGAATTGAATTACAGGTTTCACAACATATGAAGAAAAACTATTGGAGAAAGTGGAAAGAAATATGGATAAGTTCCTGGTTATATTTGAAGATGGCAGTGATCCTTTTTAATAACTGATGGAACAAGTGGAAAGACAGCCAGTAGGCATATGGAGGACTTGCACAGGACAATCAGTACACTCAGCCTAAGTGACGGTTACATAGAATGCTATAGCAACAACTGCCCTGCATGGTCCTTTCAGATCCACACAGAACATTGATCAAGATGGACCATCTCTTGGTGTATCAAACAAGTCTCATTAAATTTAAGAAGGCTGAGATCACACAGATTATATTCCCTGACCACAATAAAACAAAGCATTAAATAGCAGAGGAATACCTGTGTAACACCAAATATTTATAAATCAAAGAGTACACAGCCAGGTAGCCCATAGGTCACAAAAGAAATCACAAGAAAAGTTAGAAATACTTCATATTGAATGAAAATGAAAACACAGCATATCAGAATTCCTAGGATGCAGCTAAATTGTGCTGTATGGCAAGTCATGTCTTTAAATGTATTTATTAGGAAATAGTTCCAAAATCCATTCTCTACATTTTCCCCATAGGGACTTCGGGAAATAATACAGTTAGTATAATCCACCATATTAACCATCTGAAGAAAAACCACCTGCTCATATCAAGTGCTGAAGGAATGTAACTTGAACAAATTCAACATCACATCACAATAATTTTCAGCATACTAGGAATAGAAGGAACTTCCTCAGTCTGATAAAGAGCATCTAAGAGAAGCTTGCAACTAACACCATACTTAATGGCGATAGCCTCATGCTTTCCCACAGGTGGATGTCCACCCTTGCCATGCTTCTTCAACATCCTACTAGAAGTCCTACCCAGCGGAATAAGGAAAAACAAAGAAACAAACACACCAAACCCCAATCCAGAGTGGAAAATAAATGAGTAAAACTGTCCCTGTTCACAGATAAGGTGATTATTTATGTAGAATATCCCAAAGAATCTACAAAAATATTCCTAGAACCAACAAGTGGGTTCAGTAATATTGTAGGATACAAGATGATTACATGAAAAAGGTGTACATTTCTTCAAAAAAAAGCAATGAAAACCTTGAAACCAAAATTTGCCAAGGATGCCATTTAAAATAGTTATAAAAAAAAAAGATAAGGGAGGGACCTGTTTGCTAAAAACCACAAAAGAGTGATGAAAGAAATAAAAGATCTAAAGAACTGAAGAGACTTACCATGTAAGTGGATTGGAAGTTTCAACATACATTCACATTTTTCCAAATTGATTTTTCATTATTAGTATTGTCTCATGGATAT
The DNA here is from genome assembly GCF_018350175.1 of Felis catus. Taxonomy (NCBI): domain Eukaryota; kingdom Metazoa; phylum Chordata; class Mammalia; order Carnivora; family Felidae; genus Felis; species Felis catus. Next base: position 4,563,681 of record NC_058377.1, on the reverse strand, counting down.
AGATCTTTGATATGTCTGGGTGATTCCAACATTTTATGAAAAAGAAATGGAATCTGAATAGCCAGATCTATTTTAAAACGGATAAAGTTGGAGAAATTGCAGTACTCCATATTTTTTTACTATTTTATTTATTAAAAATTTTTTAAGGTATATTTATTTTTGAGAGAATATGATGGGAGACGGGCAGAGAGAATGGGGCAGGTTGGGGGACAGAGAATCCAAAGCAGGCTCCACCCTGACAGCAGTGAGCCAGATGTGGGGTTTGAACTCACAAACTGTGAAATCATGACCTGATCTGAAGTCGGATGCTCAACCGACTGAGCCACCCAAGAGCCCCCATAGTACTCAATATTATTTTTTTTTAATTTAATGTTTATTTTTGAGAGAGAGAGAGAGCAGGGGAGGGGCAGAAAGAGACAAAGACACAGAATCTGAAGCAGGCTCCAGGCTCTGAGCTGTCAGCACAGAGCCCCACTTGGGGCTCGAACTCACGAACCGTGAGATTATGACCTGAGGCAAAGGCAGACAATCAACCGACTGAGCCATCCAGGCACCCCCATAATACTCAGTATTAAGTCTTAATATAAAGCTACAGCAATCAAGATGGAGTGATATTGACAACAGGGCAGACACCAAGGTCAGTGCATACAGAAGAGTTCAGAAATAGACCCACGCAAATATGACTCATGGGGTTTCTTGTTTTTGTTTTGACAGTGGTACAAAGACAATTCAATGGAGAAAGAATAGTTGTTGTCAACAAATGGTGTTGGAACAACTGGATATTCATAAGCAAACACACACACACACACAAATCGAGAGAGACCTTTGACCTATACCTCCGATATTATACAAAAATTAACTTAAAATGGACCACAGGTCTAAACACAAAATGTAAAACTGTAATGGTTTAATTTTTATTTTAATTCCAAAAGAAAATATAGGAGAAAATCTTTGTAATCTGAGATTGGGCAAAGAATTCTTAGTTAGGGGACCAAAAGCACAATCTGTAAGAGAAAAAAAAAAGTGCTGAATTGAATTTCATTAAAATTAAAGTATTTTGTTCTGGGAAATACATTGTTAAGATGAAAACTCAAGCTACAAACTGGGAGAAAATATTTGTGAATCACATGTCTGGTAAGGAACTCAGATCTAGAATATATAAAGAGTCTTAATACCCAGAAATAAGAAAGTAACATACAGTTAAAGAAAATGGGCTAAAGACTTGAAAAGACCATTCACCTCACAGAGGATATATGGATGACAACCAGCTCTGAAAAAAACATGGTTTAACTTCAATACGTGGGAAAATGCAAACACCAAATTTGGTCGCTAGAAGTGGGATTCAGCTAAACAAATAAAATATGTGGAATTGACTCTGGGATCATGAAGTGGGCAGCAAGGAAACCCACTGGAGGCCCAAAAGATGGAAGCCTGTGTTCTTCAGTGGAAAATTATTTGATAAAAATATTGTGATAATATACAAGCAGGTAATGTGCCTGATGTGCATGTGGTTTTAAGTGAACAGGTTAGGAACAGAATGTCACTTATGCACGTTGGTTCTTTTTAGCTTCCTTTGGCCAAGGTTCTACTGAAAAGAAAGGATCTTAGAAAAGAACCAGGAAGTTAGCAAGAAGGGATGGAAGAGAACAGAAGGAATCAAGAAATTCTAGGACTTGAAGGGTGGAGAGGTGAAGTTGTGTTTTTTCTCCAACTAGTTAAAAAAGAGGAGAAACAGAAATGCTTTAAGCAATAAGGGCTCATTGGGGTTCAGCCTTGGGACAAAGACCAGATGAAGAGTGTGCCATGTTATCTATTGTTAAAACCTCCACATGGACAGAATGTACTGCAGGGGGCAGTATATTCTTTTAGTTTTAAAAAATCGTCTGGTGGACAAAGATTAAGGGACTGGTCTAGTAGAATCCTGATAAACTACCAGTTATGAATGTAGAAAGATGTATATCACAGAAATAATGACAGTGTGATTACTGGTAAGTGAAGCTGATTATAACACAGTAATAAGTTTTTAAATGACTGTTGATGCCAAAAGAGTTGCCAACTTGGATTAAAAGCAGCTGTGACTCCCAAAGCTATTTCTGGCAATGGGTAGACTGAGAAAGCTGCCCAGCCCCAAAGAGCTTCATATTCTTCTACACCTTCTTCATGTGTGGCTAAGGAGGATATTGGAAAAGGGAGCACCTCCTAGGAATAACCAAGGACTATGGGGAACTATAGGTTGGGGAGCTAATCCCAAATAGCAAAACCTGGCCTTAAACAAGAATATGTCTATTCCCCAAGATACAGGTTTATTGAAACATTAGTCCCATAAGGCTTCAGCATTGCTATCAACTAATGATTGCTATGCCTTCCAGTTATTCTCTTTGTTAAATAGCAACATCTATCATCATTATCCTGTCCCCATCCCACCATTGTATGTTGGATGTGTGTAGGGAAGATATCTTCTGTTTTATTTTGTTGTATTTTATAGGTGTCTGAGTCAGGAGGGCTTAAATCTGGTATACAGGCTAGAACAAGATCCTGGATTTCCAGCCTGGTTGGAAAAACATTTATAGTCTCATTCATTTTGTGTGAATAAAAGAGGTATGCAAATATTTGTGACCAGAAAGGTGATTGTGCTAGACTGAATCATTTGGACAAAGAAAGTATGTGTTGTCTTCTTTGAACACCTTGGGAATGGCCATGTGACTTGCTTTGGCCAATGGTGTATGAGTTGATGATGTTTATGTTAATACTCGCTTCCTGAACCTATCTTGTCTTTTCTTTCTCAAACCCATGAACTGTGAGATAGTGACCTGAGCTGAACTCAGATGTTTAACTGACTGAGCCACCCAGGCACCCCTGAAATTCAAGACTTTTTAATAAATAAGATCACTGAATCAGATGAATTGTATTCAACACTGCTGTTTTTTGCTTTATATCTTTAAGGTATTATGGAAATACCCATTCTTTATTTCTAATCTACCTCTACCTTCTAGACAATTATGTATATGGAATAAAAGATGATTTGCATGTTCCTAATACTCTTGCCAGTGCTGGTCATTTACATGGTAAGGTGCTAGACAGTCAACATTTCATTTTAGATTTTTGTGAGTGCCTTTAAAGCTCCTAGACACACACACACACACACACACACACACACACGCATACACACAGTGTGATCATACTGGCTTCCTTTTCATGAGGGGTTAAGAGAGGAAGACTACAGAGCCTGGGTGGCTCAGTCTGTTGAGCTTCTGACTTCTGCTCAGGTCATATCTTGCAGTTCATGAGTTTGAGCCCCGTGTTGGGCTCTGTGCTGACAGCTCAGAGCCTGGAGCCTGCCTCAGATTCTGTGTCTCCCTCTCTCTCTCTACCCCTCCCCCGCTCGCACTCTGTCTCTCTCTCAAAAATAAACATTAAAAAAAAAAGGAGAGGAAGACTACATAATAAACTCCATAAGGGAGGAAATAGTGTGTTTTTTTCCTTGTTGTATTCCTGGCACAGATAGGCCTTAATAAATAGCTCTATTAATCAGTGCAAATATGCAAAATTAGACTTATTCTCTCTTGTCAATATAGAACCTTTATGGCTTTCTCAGGGGAGAGAGGAACAAAATGCAACAGACCTCCTAAATGAACTGGATGTTAGAAGCATTAAATGGGTTAGGTATATAAAATGCTTCATGTGGTGCCTCATGTATGCAGGATTGCTAGCTTTAAAAATACAGGATGCCCAGTTAAATGTGAATTTCAGATTCTTTTATGTGCAGTTGGACATACCTGTACTAAACAGTTATTTATGTGAAATGGAAGATACACTAAGAGTTACTCATTATTTGCCTACCATTCCAATTTAAATGAGCATCCAGTATTTCATCTGGCAACCTGGGCATGGCTTAAGTGTTCAGTAAATGTTAGATAAGGTTGCTGATGCTACTATACCAACTTGAAACTTGAATTTTATTCCCAACACACTGCAGAACTAAAGTGGTAAGAGATTCCTGCCCTTTTGCAGACCTTGTGAAGCAGTTATCTTTGAACGACCTGGAGCCTCTGATCCTACTTCCCACTCTCCCTTGAAGTTCTCTGTCGCTGTGGCTTTTGTGACAGCACGTTGTTTTGATTCTCTTTTGAGGCTCTTCCAGTCTCTAAGATGCTCAGGGTTCTTCTGTGTCATTGTTCTTTCTTTTCCTCAGCAACTGCTAACTGTAGGCATCGCCTGAGGCTTGAGCTTTGTTCTTTCCTTCTTTCCTTGCACCCCTTTCTCTTTGAGGAGCACAGCTTCCTGTCTTGTTTTAGTCATCTTTCTTATGTCATCTTGGGAGCTGTGTGTCACCTAAGCTCCAGCGCTGACCTCTTCCCTCTACTCTGTGCCCACGTGTCCTGCGCACAACTGGACACGTCCGTGTGCTCAACGCCAGGGACTTCTGACCCCAAGCTTCCCAAACCAAAGAGTCCATCCTGCATCTCGACACCTTCTCCTTCCAATTTCCCGAGTTTAGGGATATGTGATTTTTTACTTCTCTTTGCTCCTTAATATTCAAAAGTAAGCAGCCTCAGTCTGTCTTGTCTCTTTGAGTAGTGGATGAACAAAAAATGCAATGTAAAGATACAATGTAACTGTAACTGCCTCTGCTTTCTCAGGTTTACTTGCAAGTTTAGGGAGAGACTGTGGGGGAGGGTTGGTCCTTCTGTAAATATCTATACTGTGCCCTTTTATTTACAGAGATTTTTGGGTATGGACAGACAGAAACGAAGCTGTTGTCTCTGACAGTTGGTGTGTCTGAAGGGTGTGACCCAGAAAGATGGGCCTTGATGTGAATGGGTCTTATTAATGGATGTGCTGGTGCAAATACTGGTCCAGGGCTTAGGAGCAAGTGGCAATTGACATTTTCTGAAAAATCGTAAAGGAATTGGAGATAATAGAGACTTAAGGGAGAAAGGAGTCTGAGCTCTGTGGTGGGAAGCTGGCGTCTCCAGAAAGAGGCTCTTAGGGAGAAGCTGCTGGTGTCAGTTTGCTGAAGAACTTTCCAGACTGTGGATGTCCACTCATCAATGTAAATGCTTATGTATCAGCAATGTATAGCATCCTTACTGCAAGCCTTTCGCAAAGTTTGTAAAACACAAAAATATGTGTATCTGTCAGTATGGAACAGGTGTAGAAAGGAGCCAAGGGTTCTGAGGAGGGGAAGAGATTTCCCCGAGAACAGCAGTGGAGCCAGACTTGGAAGCCTGTCTTCCCTTCCTTCTACCCAGAGACCTCTTCGGTTTGGCTTCTGTGGACTCTGAGTCTGCAGTTCTCTTCCCAGCGAGCTGCGTGACTCTGCCTTGCATCGTTTGGTTTCTTTTACTACCACACAGAGACATTGATACAGTCTATTCCTGCTTTTCAATGTTACGAGTTTCTGTAACTCATGTGAGTCCAAGAACAGCTACCTGGTGAAAACGGTTTTCCTTCATTGTAGCCATGACTTTACTCTTTATCACCAGCAGATGGGGCCAGGGAAAGGATTTTGCCAAGGTCCAAATGCTTAGTGAGGTTCCTTAAAGCCAGCTGCTTCATCCCATGTTCTCATCTAATCCTTACAACAGCCCTCTTAAGTAGGAATTATGATCCCTGTTTTATGGATGGGAAAATTGAGGATTAGTGGGTTAAGCAATGTGACCAAGACTGCATGAGCTACTAAGTAGCAGAAGCAAGATTAGATCAGAAGTCTTTCTGACTCCAGCTGTCAGGCTCTTCTCTACTGTGTTTCTTCCCAGAAGAAAAATGCTTATTTCAGCTATGTTCCCTAGATACAAAGGTCTGGAGCTTTTTTGGAGATTGCAGGTGAGGTGATGATTAAGCAAATGAATCAGCAAAACACAAAGTGTAAGGATTTTTGGTGGAGTTGGGTGAGCACATGGGCGAAGTGCAAAGCAGCAAAGAGCAGGGACTTTCTGTAAGCCCTTGCCTCTCTTAGCTCACAGAATTATTGTGAGAATCAAAAAAGAAATGGGCAAGTATAACGTGCTAAGTATGAGGTTTTATGACTTTATTATTGTTTTTGAGATTATTCTCTGGGTTCCCATTTGTGTGGTGATTTCTTTTATAACTGGGGTTTTGAAAACAGTGATTAGCTTTCCCAGGGGAAGCTTTGACTAACTTCCCAAACCTGACAGTTGCAGGCAGGTGCTCTGCTCTGCTCTTAGGGTAGTGGCTGGAACGCTTGGAGGAGGTTCTGTGGGGACAGGTGCCATGGAGTGCAGACAGGACATGTCGGGCAGGTTCACAGGGCAAGGTGCATGCGTGTAGGTCTGCATTGCAGGCAGCACGTCTGTTTTTGAGATAATGATGTTTGTGGTAATAGCAGGGGAAACAGTCACCACTGAGTTCCATCCTTGTCAAAATCCTGCAGTGTATATCAGTAATAGGCAGAACAAGATTGGGCAGCTTTGGGCATCACTGGATATTGTGCAAATAGACGCAGTTTGAAAGCGTTAACCTTTTTCTTTGTAACTGACATTTTTTTTTAATTTTTTTTTTCAACGTTTATTTATTTTCGGGACAGAGAGAGACAGAGCATGAACGGGGGAGGGGCAGAGAGAGAGGGAGACACAGAATCGGAAACAGGCTCCAGGCTCTGAGCCATCAGCCCAGAGCCCGACGCGGGGCTCGAACTCACGGACCGCGAGATCGTGACCTGGCTGAAGTCGGACGCTTAACCGACTGCGCCACCCAGGCGCCCCTGTAACTGACATTTTTTAAAAGCAAGGAAATTCATACCTATCAACTGAATTTTCCATTTTCCAATTGTCATTCCCCCACATCACTGTATTAAAAATTTGGTAGGTATCTTTCTAGCATTTTAATCTATTTTCTCTCCTATCGTAAGTCTATTAATATATATTAACAGATTAAATAGACTTGAATGCCAGAAAAAAACATATGTATTTACTGTAACTCATTATGTATATATAAACACAAAAACTGGACTCCTACTATAACTGTTCTGATTTTTGTTCCCCTTACTTACTGTATCGTGAACATTTTTGTGTGTTAGTATATTCCGCCCTGCTTCGTGATAAAAATAATTTAAGAAGCTAATTCAGAAATAGCGACAGGGGGCGCCTGGGTGGCGCAGTCGGTTGAGCGTCCGACTTCAGCCAGGTCACGATCTCGCGGTCCATGAGTTCGAGCCCCGCGTCAGGCTCTGGGCTGATGGCTCAGAGCCTGGAGCCTGTTTCCGATTCTGTGTCTCCCTCTCTCTCTGCCCCTCCCCCGTGCATGCTCTGTCTCTCTCTGTCCCAAAAATAAATAAAAAACGTTGAAAAAAAAAAAGAAATAGCGACAGAGAAGGTGCAAAGGAATACTTTTCAAGGGTTGGGAAATAAAGAAGGGAAAGAAAATGAGGAGGAGAAATGGTCATTAAGAAACAGAATGGGTTGAACAATTGTTTCTATCTCTTTTTCTCTCTCTGCTTCTGTCCTCGATGCTCAGTGTTTTATTTACAGTGCAAAGTGCCTCAAGAATGCATGTTTGAGTTCAGTAATTTTTTTAGATGTAAGTTGTTGTATGGGTAAATACATCTTCATGCAAAGGGCTTCGAGAACAAGAAGTAAAAAGCACATGTAGGAAACTAAAAGCTAGCAGTTTCTTTTGCTGTATAAGGCCTCTTACAAGAGCCAACCAATCTGTATGGATACTGCTTTAGAAATGGGATTTATTCACATTACTGCTATTGTTTTGCTCACAGTTGAGTGGAAAAGAATACTGTGAGTTTTGCTCTATTAAAAACAAACAACACTGATGGAAGCATTTGGAATGTCGTGTTTCCATAAGAGAAAACTTGAAATAATTTTCTTAGAGGGAGGAGTCGCATTCTCAGACGTTTTCTTGATGGAGTTAAATTTAGAATTCCTAAGAGTTCTTAAGAACAAATGCAACATTAAAAACAGTTCTTAAAGGAGGTTTCTCAGTTGGCTAATGGAAACAGTCACTTCAAAAGCTTTTTCACTTTCTACTCCTGGAAATAACTCTGGAGATGAGATAATAAGATGTTGGAATTAGCAGTGTGATATAAGACCTGCCACTGACCCCTTTAAATACAGCCTCCTTGATTTGAAGTACAGGGCTGACTTTTACCTACTCTCTGCCTTGCAGCAACTTTTTCCCAAGGCACTTCTTTAATATACCCAGATCTCTCTGTCTTTTTAAATTAAAAAAAATGTTTATTTTACTTTTGAAAGAGAGAGGGAGAGACAAAGCAAGAGCGGGAGAGGGGCAGAGAGAGAGGGAGACACAGGATCTAAAGCAGGCTCCAGGCTCTGAGCTGTCAGCACAGAGCCACCTCTCAAATAGAGACACTGGTAGTAAAGAAATGCATTCCACTAAGAGTTTTCAGACACCTAGCTGAACTAGTAGAGGGTGGAATAGAAATGGGGTATGGATTGCCAACAAAAAACTCAGCCACCAACCAATAGGCCATCAAATCATCCCTGCCCAGAGTGTATTTATAAATTAGCTGCAGAGAGCAGACTAGTGGGAGATGAATATTTCAATAGAGAAGTCAAACAACTACTTGAAGATCAATGGTAAGATTTTGGCTCAGAGAATATTAATTTTCTTTTAATCTCTTGTGGTGCTGGATGTGGTGGATAGATTCTAAACAGGCCGCCAGTTTCTCTGCTTCCTGGTATTTTCTGCTTTGTGTGGTCTCTTCCTCTTGAGGGAGGAAGGAACCTGTGACTTGGTTCCAGCTGATAGAATATGGCAAAGGGGTCAGGATGTATGGGATTGTATATGGGATTACATTAGATAATATAACTTCCAATCCCTGAGGAGACGTTTTCCTCCTTGTTGGCCTTGAAGAGCAAGCTTCCATCTTGCAGACTTCCCTGTGGAGACCGCCATGTGGCAAAGAACTGAGGGGTGGGGCGCCTGGGTGGCTCAGTCGGTTAAGCTTCTGACTTCAGCTCAGGTCATGATCTCATGGTCTGTGAGTTGGAGCCCCGCGTCGGGCTCTGTGCTGACAGCCCAGAGTCTGGAGCCTGCTTCGGATTCTGTGTCTCTCTCTCTGTGCCCCTCTCCTGCTCATGCTCTGTCTCTCTCTGTCTCAAAAATAAATAAAAACATTAAAAAAAAAAGAACTGGGAGAAGCGGCAAGATGGCGGCTTAGGAGGACGCTGGGCTCACCACGCGTCCTGCTGATCACTTAGATTCCACCTACACCTGCCTAAATAACCCAGAAAACCGCCAGAGGATTAGCAGAACGGAGTCGCTGGAGCCAAACGCAGACGAGAGGCCCACGGAAGAGGGTAGGAAGGGCGGCGAGGCGGTGCGCGCTCCACGGACTGGCGGGAGGGAGCCGGGGCGGAGGGGCGGCTCACCTGCCAAGCAGAGACCCCGAGTCTGGCTGGCAAAAGCGGAGGGGCCTGACGGACTGTGTTCCCACAACAAGCGCGACTTAGCGTCTGGGAGGTCATAAGTTAACAGCTCTGCTCGGAAAGCGGGAAGGCTGGAGGACAAAGGGAGGGAGAGCTGCTGAGCCCCCTGACGACAGAGCTCAGTTTGGTGGGGAACAAAGGCGCTCGCCAGCGCCATCTCCCCCGCCCATCCCCCAGCCAAAATCCCAAAGAGAACCAGTTCCTGCCAGGGAACTTGCTCAGTCCGTGCAAACACCCAACCCTGTGCTTCTGCGGAGCCAAACCTCCCGCAGCGGATCTGACTCCCTCCCGCTGCCACAGGGCCCCTCCTGAAGAGGATCACCTAAGGAGAAGCGATCTAAGCCTGCCCCTCCTGCCCCCGTGCACCTTGCCTACCCACCCCAGCTAATACGCCAGATCCCCAGCATCACAAGCCTGGCAGTGTGCAAGTAGCCCAGACAGGCCACACCACCCCACAGTGAATCCCGCCCCTAGGAGAGGGGAAGAGAAGGCACACACCAGTCTGACTGTGGCCCCAGCGGTGGGCTGGGGGCAGACATCAGGTCGGACTGCGGCCCCGCCCACCAACTCCAGTTATACACCACAGCACAGGGGAAGTGCCCCGCAGGTCCTCACCACGCCAGGGACTATCCAAAATGACCAAGCAGAAGAATTCCCCTCAGAAGAATCTCCAGGAAATAACAACAGCTAATGAGCTGATCAAAAAGGATTTAAATAATATAACAGAAAGTGAATTTAGAATAATAGTCATAAAATTAATCGCTGGGCTTGAAAACAGTATACAGGACAGCAGAGAATCTCTTGCTACAGAGATCAAGGGACTAAGGAACAGTCACGAGGAGCTGAAAAACGCTTTAAACGAAATGCATAACAAAATGGAAACCACTACAGCTCGGCTTGAAGAGGCAGAGGAGAGAATAGGTGAACTAGAAGATAGAGTTATGGAAAAAGAGGAAGCTGAGAAAAAGAGAGATAAAAAAATCCAGGAGTATGAGGGGAAAATTAGAGAACTAAGTGATACACTAAAAAGAAATAATATACGCATAATTGGTATCCCAGAGGAGGAAGAGAGAGGGAAAGGTGCTGAAGGGGTACTTGAAGAAATAATAGCTGAGAACTTCCCTGAACTGGGGAAGGAAAAAGGCATTGAAATCCAAGAGGCACAGAGAACTCCCTTCAGACGTAACTTGAATCGATCTTCTGCACGACATATCATAGTGAAACTGGCAAAATACAAGGATAAAGAGAAAATTCTGAAAGCAGCAAGGGGTAAACGTGCCCTCACATATAAAGGGAGACCTATAAGACTCGTGACTGATCTCTCTTTTGAAACTTGGCAGGCCAGAAAGAATTGGCACGAGATTTTCAGGGTGCTAGACAGAAAAAATATGCAGCCGAGAATCCTTTATCCAGCAAGTCTGTCATTTAGAATAGAAGGAGAGATAAAGGTCTTCCCAAACAAACAAAACCTGAAGGAATTTGTCACCACTAAACCAGCCCTACAAGAGATCCTAAGGGGGACCCTGTGAGACAAAGTCCCAGAGACATCACTACAAGCATAAAACATACAGACATCACAATGACTCTAAACCCGTATCTTTCTATAATAACACTGAATGTAAATGGATTAAATGCGCCAACCAAAAGACATAGGGTATCAGAATGGATAAAAAAACAAGACCCATCTATTTGCTGTCTACAAGAGACTCATTTTAGACCTGAGGACACCTTTAGATTGAGCGTGAGGGGATGGAGAACTATTTATCATGCGACTGGAAGCCAAAAGAAAGCTGGAGTAGCCATACTTATATCAGACAAATTAGACTTTAAATTAAAGGCTGTAACAAGAGATGAAGAAGGACATTATATAATAGTTACAGGGTCTATCCATCAGGAAGAGCTAACAATTATAAATGTCTATGCGCCGAATACCGGAGCCCCCAAATATATAAAACAATTGCTCATAAACATAAGCAACCTTATTGATAAGAATGTGGTAATTGCAGGGGACTTTAACACCCCACTTACAGAAATGGACAGATCATCTAGACACACGGTCAATAAAGAAACAAGGGCCCTGAATGAGACATTGGATCAGATGGACTTGACAGATATATTTAGAACTCTGCATCCCAAAGCAACAGAATATACTTTCTTCTCGAGTGCACATGGAACATTCTCCAAGATAGATCATATACTGGGTCACAAAACAGCCCTTCATAAGTTTACAAGAATTGAAATTATACCATGCATACTTTCAGACCACAATGCTATGAAGCTTGAAATCAACCACAGAAAAAAGTCTGGAAAACCTCCAAAGGCATGGAGGTTAAAGAACACCCTACTAACGAATGAGTGGGTCAACCAGGCAATTAGAGAAGAAATTAAAAAATATATGGAAACAAACGAAAATGAAAATACAACAATCCAAACGCTTTGGGACGCAGCGAAGGCAGTCCTGAGAGGAAAATACATTGCAATCCAGGCCTATCTCAAGAAACAAGAAAAATCCCAAATACAAAATCTAACAGCACACCTAAAGGAACTAGAAGCAGAACAGCAAAGGCGGCCTAAACCCAGCAGAAGAAGAGAAATAATAAAGATCAGAGCAGAAATAAACAATATAGAATCTAAAAAAACTGTAGAGCAGATCAACGAAACCAAGAGTTGGTTTTTTGAAAAAATAAACAAAATTGACAAACCTCTAGCCAGGCTTCTCAAAAAGAAAAGGGAGATGACCCAAACAGATAAAATCATGAATGAAAATGGAATTATTACAACCAATCCCTCAGAGATACAAACAATTATCAGGGAATACTATGAAAAATTATATGCCAACAAATTGGACAACCTGGAAGAAATGGACAAATTCCTGAACACCCACACTCTTCCAAAACTCAATCAGGAGGAAATAGAAAGCTTGAACAGACCCATAACCAGCGAAGAAATTGAATCGGTTATCAAAAATCTCCCAACAAATAAGAGTCCAGGACCAGATGGCTTCCCAGGGGAGTTCTACCAGACGTTTAAAGCAGAGATAATACCTATCCTTCTCAAGCTATTCCAAGAAATAGAAAGGGAAGGAAAACGTCCAGACTCATTCTATGAAGCCAGTATTACTTTGATTCCTAAACCAGACAGAGACCCAGTAAAAAAAAAGAACTACAGGCCAATATCCCTGATGAATATGGATGCAAAAATTCTCAATAAGATACTAGCAAATCGAATTCAACGGCATATAAAAAGAATTATTCACCATGATCAAGTGGGATTCATTCCTGGGATGCAGGGCTGGTTCAACATTCGCAAATCAATCAACGTGATACATCACATTAACAAAAAAAAAGAGAAGAACCATATGATCCTGTCAATCGATGCAGAAAAGGCCTTTGACAAAATCCAGCACCCTTTCTTAATAAAAACCCTTGAGAAAGTCGGGATAGAAGGAACATACTTAAAGATCATAAAAGCCATTTATGAAAAGCCCACAGCTAACATCATCCTCAACGGGAAAAACTGAGAGCTTTTTCCCTGAGATCAGGAACACGACAAGGATGCCCACTCTCACCGCTGCTGTTTAACATAGTGCTGGAAGTTCTAGCATCAGCAATCAGACAACAAAAGGAACTCAAAGGCATCAAAATTGGCAAAGATGAAGTCAAGCTTTCGCTTTTTGCAGATGACATGATACTATACATGGAAAATCCGATAGACTCCACGAAAAGTCTGCTAGAACTGATACATGAATTCAGCAAAGTTGCAGGATACAAAATCAATGTACAGAAATCAGTTGCATTCTTATACACTAACAATGAAGCAACAGAAAGACAAATAAAGAAACTGATCCCATTCACAATTGCACCAAGAAGCATAAAATACCTAGGAATAAATCTAACCAAAGATGTAAAGGATCTGTATGCTGAAAACTATAGAAAGCTTATGAAGGAAATTGAGGAAGATTTAAAGAAATGGAAAGACATTCCCTGCTCATGGATTGGAAAAATAAATATTATCAAAATGTCAATACTACCCAAAGCTATCTACACATTCAATGCAATCCCAATCAAAATTGCACCAGCATTCTTCTCGAAACTAGAACAAGCAATCCTAAAATTCATATGGAACCACAAAAGGCCCCGAATAGCCAAAGGAATTTTGAAGAAGAAGACCAAAGCAGGAGGCATCACAATCCCAGACTTTAGCCTCTACTACAAAGCTGTCATCAGCAAGACAGCATGGTATTGGCACAAAAACAGACACATAGACCAATGGAATAGAATAGAAACCCCAGAACTAGACCCACAAACGTATGGCCAACTCATCTCTGACAAAGCAGGAAAGAACATCCAATGGAAAAAAGACAGCCTCTTTAACAAATGGTGCTGGGAGAACTGGACAGCAACATGCAGAAGGTTGAAACTAGACCAGTTTCTCACACCATTCACAAAAATAAACTCAAAATGGATAAAGGACCTAAATGTGAGACAGGAAACCATCAAAACCTTAGAGGAGAAAGCAGGAAAAGACCTCTCTGACCTCAGCCGTAGCAATCTCTTACTCGACACATCCCCAAAGGCAAGGGAATTAAAAGCAAAACTGGGACCTTATGAAGATAAAAAGCTTCTGCACAGCAAAGGAAACAACCAACAAAACTGAAAGGCAACCAACAGAATGGGAAAAGATATTCACAAATGACATATCGGACAAAGGGCTAGTATCCAAAATCTATAAAGAGCTCACCAAACTCCACACCCGAAAAACAAATAACCCAGTGAAGAAATGGGCAGAAAACATGAATAGACACTTCTCTAAAGAAGACATCCGGATCGCCAACAGGCACATGAAAAGATGTTCAGCGTCGCTCCTTATCAGGGAAATACAAATCAAAACCACACTCAGATACCACCTCACGCCAGTCAGAGTGGCCAAAATGAACAAATCAGGAGACTATAGATGCTGGAGAGGATGTGGAGAAACGGGAACCCTCTTGCACTGTTGGTGGGAATGCAAATTGGTGCAGCCGCTCTGGAAAGCAGTGTGGAGGTTCCTCAGAAAATTAAAAATAGACCTACCCTATGACCCAGCAATAGCACTGCTAGGAATTTATCCAAGGGATACAGGAGTACTGATGCATAGGGCCACTTGTACCCCAATGTTCATAGCAGCACTCTCAACAATAGCCAAATTATGGAAAGAGCCTAAATGTCCATCAACTGATGAATGGATAAAGAAGTTGTGGTTTATATACACAATGGAATATTACGTGGCAATGAGAAAAACTGAAATATGGCCTTTTGTAGCAACGTGGATGGAACTGGAGAGTGTGATGCTAAGTGAAATAAGCCATACAGAGAAAGACAGATACCATATGGTTTCACTCTTATGTGGACCCTGAGAAATTAACAGGAACGCATGGGGGAGGGGAAGGAAAAAAAAAAAAACAGGTTAGAGTGGGAGAGCGCCAAAGCATAAGAGACTCTTAAAAACTGAGAACAAACTGAGGGTTGATGGGGGGTGGGAGGGAGGAGAGGGTGGGTGATGGGTATTGAGGAGGGCACCTTTTGGGATGAGCACTGGGTGTTGTATGGAAACCAATTTGTCAATAAATTTCATATAAAAATAAAATAAAATAAAATAAAATAAAATAAAATAAAATAAAATAAAATAAAATAAAATAAAATAAAATAAAATAAAATAAAATAAAATAAAAAAAGAACTGAGGGTGGTCTCTGGCCAGAAGGACACCGAGACCTTCAGTTTGGCAGTCTGCAAGGAACAGAATATTGCTAATTACCATCCAAGCTTGGAAGTGGACCTTTCCCCAGGAGAACCTCAGATGAGAACCCGTCCTGGCCAACATTTTTTTGCAGAGAATTCAACAAAGCAATGCCTGGACTTCCAACTCACAAACTCTGAGATGACAAATGTGTGGTAGTTGAAGATGCTAAGTGTGTGGTAATGTTATAGCAATAGATAACTGATACACAGAGACATAAAACTTATGGTTTAGTTATCTGTTATCTTCTAATTGTATCTTATGATCTTTGCCCACAGTGGACACAGGGGAAAATAACGTTAGGGTCTATACTAAATTCCCCTACTGCCAGCTTAACTTATTTCTGTCTTTTGTTTCCAGGCACCCATTATTTGTTCCTTTTTGGGGATAAGCACCCCTACTCATTGCACTGGTGGTTTTGTGATGCCAACCCTCCGTGTCCAGGGGTGGTGTTTGCCAGAGCGGTTAGAGTTTGTCTCCTGGACATACATGTACTTGAGGTGTAGACAGAGTCTGTGAGACAGGCTAAGAATCTGGAGCTGAGACAAGAGTGAGTACTGATATAAAGTGGTAAGAGAGAGCCTATATTAGGGCAGGTCAGAACGAGGGGCTGTTTCCAGGTGGCTGGCCTCCAGACAGGAGAATGGCATCAGACACAGGAGAGAAGGAAGTGACAACCTCTCAGGGAGAGACACAGGATAGGGCTTGAGGATTTTCCAGTTTCCAGAGGTTTGGATTTATCTTCCACAAAAAGGAAAGGAAAGGGACTGGAAAGATTCCCTCTTTCTTTGCAACAATCCTTTCATTTCTCACTCTTCCAACCAAATTCAACATGACCAAGATAGTATGTTTATTTTTTAAACTTGTATTTACATAGGGTTTGAATAGGGAATATACAATTTTTGCTTAAAAAATCAAAAAGTATGAAAGGACATAAAAAGCCTCCTTTCTCATCCAATCTTCCATTCTATGCTCTTTGATGACTTTGGGGAGGGTCCACCAAACTCCAGCAGACAGAATATTTGAAAGAGAGACCACAAGAATTGGAGAACTGAGCTTCTCTTCTCCTTCAGGCTTCCAGACAGGAAAATTCTGTCCCCAGGATGGGGAGAGAAAGGAATAAGAGACACCCTTCAAACCACCAGAGACCACGTTCCTGCCATTTCCGGAGAAAGGGCTCTCAAGGCAGATATGAACTTGAGTTCTAGGGGGGAAATAAAGACTTCTTGTACCTGAGTCTGTGGCCTGAAATTGGTTCCTGTTACATGTGTAACAAGGAAACAAGTCCCACAGTAACTCCCACCCCCCCCCCCCCCCCCCCCCCGGCAGAGGCCAAACACTAGCACTTAGTGAGCAGCACTGTTTTCCGTTCCCTTCAATCTGGTTAGACGTGGGGAGGCATGCTCTCTGCTCTGTCTGGTTAACAAAAGGAAATCTAGGTGCCTCGGCCAGTGCTGTGATCTGCAGGGACAGAAGCCTCAGTGCTGCTGGGGAATCTCAGTCACCAAATCTTGCTTAAGTGTATTAAGTCAAAACTGTGCTCGGGTGAGGGAGAAAACCAAAACCACTCTGATCAACATCCCCTCCTTCTTGCCCCGTGAGCTTCTGCAAGATGATCACAACAGGTGTCTGCTGATGCGCCCGGTTTCATATTTGCACTAATGTGGAGGTAAGGGTTAACGGAGCCTTTAGGGCACAGCCTGTAAACTTGGCCTGGCTTTTCTGAGGAGAAGCCCTATGTGAACCCAAAGTGCATGTGATCCAGGACGTTAATGTGCTTCTGAGATGGAGGAGGAAAGACTCGGTTTTGTGCCTCACTCCTGACTTGACTTAAATTCTAATATTCGCTCAGAGCAGTTTGTCACAATATTGTTTATAATTTTGAAGGCAGAATGCTTCATTTTGGCAGACAGCAAGCTGTGAGTGTTGGCTTTTGTGCCCTGATGTGAGCTGTTGCATTACTTAAGGAGCACTTATAATTTATAGGCACACAATGAAGTTGGTTATTCTTCTTTGTTTTTAATTTTTTTAAATATTTACTTATTTTTGAGAAAGACAAAGCATGAGCAGAGGAGGGGCAGAGAGAGAGAGGGAGACACAGATCTGAAGCAGGCTCCAGGCTCTGAGCTGTCAGCACAGAGCCTGATAGGGGGCTCGAACACACGAACGATGATATTATGACCTAAGCCGAAGTCAGATGCTTAACCAACTCAGCTTCCCAGGTGCCCCTCTTCTTTGTTTTTTAAAGACAAATTAACTTTATCCACCTAACATAGATCGTTTGGGTATTGAAGAAAAGAAAAATTCCTCAGTTTACCTAGTACAGTGTAACAGAGAGGCTCTATAGCAAAAATAGCAAAAAAGTTTATTTTGTGTGTCATTGTAATTTAAATTATTTTGATCTCACTGAATTTGTGGCCCTTGTTGTTAGTAATTTTTGCTTCATTTTGCCACTATAACTGGACTTTTTTGTTGTTATTAAAAAAGGAATGTTTGAAGAGAGAATGGATATTACAATGGTGTCATGGAAGCATGGTTAATTTTCCTTGGTGTGGCAATGTTACTGCAGTTATGTATGAAGATGTCCTGAGGAAATCCAGGCTGAGTGTTTATGAGGGATCATGCTGTTTGCAAGTCATTTTCAAATGTTTCAGCAAGGAAAATGCATAGCAAGAGAGAAAAGATTAAGTACATGTGGCAAATGATAATTCTTTTTCATGTTTTTTAATTCATTTTTGAGAGAGAGGGAGAGAGAGAGAGAGAGCGAGCATGAGCGAGCAAGAAAGGGGCAGAGAGAGAGGGAGAGAGAGAGAATCCCATGCATGCTCCACACTGTCGGCACAGAGCCTGACACAGAGCTCAATCTCAACAACTGTGAGATCATGTCCTGAGCAGAAATCAAGAGTTGGAGGCTGAACTGACTGAGCCACCTAGTGGCTTTAACATTTTTTTAAAAAAATTTTTTTGAAGTTTATTATTTAGTTTTGAGAGAGAGAGAGAGGGAGGGAGGGTTAGAGAGAGAAGGAAACACAGAAACTGAAGCAGGCCCCAGGCTCCGAGCTGTCAGCACAGACTCTGACATGGGGCCTGAACTCACAAACCATGAGATCATGACCTGAGCTGAAGTCGGATGTTTAACCGACTTAGCCACCCAGGCACGCTTCGATGATAATTCTTAAATATAGGCAGAGGATAAATAGGCATTTATTATACTATTCTTTCAAATTTGAAAATATTACTATGTTGAAGATTTTAAAGACTAATGCAGTAAGGGATTTTGTGGGATACTCCTCATGATTATTTGGAATTCAGTATTATAAAGTTTCTGGAACTTCTGGCTTTCTGATAGTATGAGGAGATCCCAGTTCTCAGAAGGGCATGGAGAAATAGTATTAGTTACTTCATACTGATCCTGTACTAAGCACTTCGATAATTATCTCATTTAATCCTCACAAGTCCTTTATGTATATCAGCCATAACCCCCATCTACTCCAAAGGTAGGGGGTATCAGCCCCATTTTAAAAGTGAGAAAAAACCCATTCTAGGCTAGGAAAATTGGCAGAGCCAATAACCTGGGTTTGCCTCTATGTTACATAGTTTGGCATTCATCCAAAAGAAAAAAAACAGTGGTTATCACAAAATATGTTGAGTATGGATATTTTAGTTCATGTGTTAAGATAGAGGACTACAAAGACCAATATCGCTGCACATTGGAGGCCACAGTCAGTGTGTGAGAGAGCCCAGCATGCATCAGTGGAGGGGTGATTAGATAGGAGAGGAGGGGTGGGAATACGAGGTGCATATACCTATGTATATGCATGCATACATATCTATTAAACATATACAAATGTGTATATACTCGCAACATCATCAGCTTCCTGTTTCTATACTTTAGACTTGGCTAGCTAACATGTGGTACTGTTCCTATCAATTCTTGAACAAATATGAGAAAGAACTGAATAAATATAATAGACTCATAAAGATGGTTCCAAGACGAATGAACTCAGCATTTTGGAGTGGCGTTACAGGATGCTTCCTTGGAAATGGGACTTCCAGAAAAAGTTAGCTGAGAAATCATTTATTTGCCTGTTTTTATCTTTGGAAAATCACCAGTGACTCTGACAAATATAATTAGCTGGCTCTGCTTTGGTATTGAAGCAAGTTTTTCTAATATAGTATAACAGACAGGCTCAGTAGTCAGCAAAAATGGCAAAAATGTTATTTTCTTTGTAATTTTATTTATTTTTTATTTTTTAATTTTTTTTATATTTATATATTTTTGAGAGACAGAGTGAGACAAAATGAGAGTGGGGGAGGGGCAGAGAGAGAGGGAGACACAGGATTGGAAACAGGCTCCAGGCTCTGAGCTGTCGGCACAGAGCCTGACACGGGGCTTGAACCCACAGACTGTGAGATCATGACCTGAGCCGAAGTCGGACGCTCAACCGACTGAGCCACCCAGGCGCCCCTGTAATTTTAAATAAAACTAAATTAATTTTTGGCTGTTCTTGTTACTCTAATTTAATTTTGCCCCTGTAATTGCACTTCAGTTTTTGCAAGACATAGCCAGTCATAAAAACTAACAAGACCTCGGGCAGCTGTTGGTTGTATCCCTTCATTTCTGAACCCACGATTTCTTTCTGTTGAAGACACAGCATGATGGAAAGGTCCTTGACTTGGTACCTATACTGCATGTTGGAGATGGTTCTCATCCTGCAGAATATTGCCTCCAGAATGGCACTGCTGCAGGAGGTCACAACGATGGCTGGCAGTTTCTGGGTGGTTCTGTAGGTGATACAACCAGTGAATGCTAGGATTACGGGCTCCCTCTTGGACCTCCCTTTGCCGTGAAGTGGGCCCTCTGGTCTGCTGTAATGTTATTTGGGATGCCATGTCAGTGGGTAAACATTCCATAAGCCTTAGGACTGTGCTACTGGCTGATACACAGAGGGCAGAAAAAGACAAACCTACACCCAAAATCAATTCATTTTTCTCTTTTGAGAATGAAGCGCTAGTTTTTTCAAGCATGGAACGGGCCACCAAGTGGCCACAGACTGGTTCATTGTTCTCCTTGAGGAATGGTACCATACTGAGGACTCCGTGTTAGTATGTGTGGTTTGCAGGTTGAATGTTAGGCAGCAGTAATAACTAAACAAGACTGGATAAGCTCTTGGGCCCATGTGTAATATCCGTCTCTGCTGCCATGACTACTTTGTTCATGTGGTTATTGTACCATCGCTGGTGTTGCCAGTGATCGAGGCTGGATGACATCAACTGGCTGAAACATTTTGTCTACTTGACCACTTAGTGCCTTTTCCATGGTCAGTACTTTCTGGTAGGCATTAACATGTCATAGAGAAGCCATCACATTTTCTGCTCAATCATATTTGATTGAGCCCCTCCAGAGGCATCTACCGCAGACCCCCTTGTTCCACATCTTTTTGTTTTTCCTTATAGGCCCCTCGCCAGCAGGCCAAGCTATTTGCCAATGCCCCTGAGTTAGTATATTCCAACCTGAGGCCATTTTCTCTTTCCACATAAAGTAGATGACTAGATATACCCCTAAAAGCTATACCCAGCAGGAGGGTGTTTTTTTCTCATCATTGTCTTTCAAATCCATCCCTGAGTCTAGCACTTACCTATCAAGCCTACGTGCTTGTAAACTGGTCTTGGGTTTTTTGTTCCTCCTTCAGCTGGTTGTTTGGGATGCCCCATATAGCCATAGGAATAAGCTGGAGAAACAGTGATGGGTGCCATTGGGGTATAGACCAGTGGTGTTGTTCCTGCTTGATCTAAGATGTACCCTTTCCAAAGTAAGATGGATTTGCATGGGCCTGTCCCACTTTTTGACCTTGTTGGTCCGATAGGATCCAGTTCATGATAGACAATTCCAGCTACACAGTCACTTGGTTTCCCAAAGTCAGGTGCTCCATCTGTCAGGTTCCAGGAAGCATGATGCCTGGTAGATGGTTTGGGTTCTAGAAGCAGCATGGCGTTGAGAGTGTCAGTGGTGGGAGGCCCCCAGTGGAAGTGGGTCATTGCACTTCCAGCACAGAATTATATACATTTTGAGAAACAACTCCTAGTGTGCTCCTGGGCTAGGCATTCCTGTACAATGTTGAATAGCTGAGGCAGTGATAGGCCTTCTTGACCTGTTTCTGTTTTGAAAGGGAAAATGTTCAATATTTCACCATTTAAGTATGTTTTCCTGCAGGATTTGTAGATAGCCTTAATTAAAGGTAGTTCCTTCAACTTTTTACTTGCTTAGAGTGTTTTAAAAACATTATCAATCTTTGTTTTTATCAAATGCTTTTTGGGCATTTATTGAAATTATATGTTTTTTTTTCTTTAATCTGTTAACATGAAGAATTTAAACTATTTTTGATATTAAATCACAATCATGTATTTCTGGGACAATTCTTATGTGATCATAAAGAATGATCTGTTTTATACCTGATTGGTTTTGATTTAGCACTGTTTATGGTTTTTTCATCATTGTGCTTAGGAGGTATAAGCCTTATACTGTCCTTGTCAGATTTCTGCCTTTTAGTTCCAGAAACTCCTCTTCCTTGCTCTGTTTTGTGATACTGGAGCTCAGATTCTGCAAACTACATGCATGACACTGTTCTGCAGTCTCTCTATTCTGGGGTACCATTTTTCTTCTCTATTGGCTGTGGTTTCCTTGTTGCCTCACAAGTATCATCTCAAACAATTAGCCTCAAATTGCTATCCTCAAAAACGAATTGGAAGAGATCTTACTTCTTCTGTACTCTGGAATTATTTCAGTAAGATTAAAATATTTGTTTTTTGGGTGTGTTTAAATATTCAGTGTGAAGACACTTGAATTTGGAGCTTTCTTATACAGTATGTTCTTCTGACTCAAATTTTTAACAGTTAAGAAGACATTTTAAGTATTTTTGTTTCTCGAGTTGGTTTTCATGAGTTCTATAATCTTTCTGGTAATTCGTTTATGTAACCTAACTTTTCAAATTTATTGGTGCAAAGTCATCTGTAATATCCTCTTAGTAAATTTCCATTGTTTATAGAGCTTAACGTAATATTCTGGTTTTCACGGGCTTGAGCTGGTTAGTTTGTCTTATTTGTCTTATTTACTTAGGAGATTACTTATAAAGGATTGTTTAATGACAAATAAGAAGTTGCACAGATGAACTAATTTGCATGGTACCTAATGCCTTTGAACTCTGTCTACCATTTGGAATTCAGAGACATAAATACTTGTTTTATGCCCTGTGGATCTTTAAAGGAAGTTAGATTGAAGAGAGAGAGAAAAAGGACACAGAGTGGAGAAGGCAAATGTCAGACTTTGGGTCGGCTGGCTGAGCTCAGAGTGTCGAAGGGTCTAGTGTGTCCATGAGTTACTTAGGCTCATAGAAACTATACCAGGAACTTGAACAGGGAAAGCTTACTGTCAAGAAGTACTAACTATGTAAAAGATGGTTACCTTTAAAAGGGTGGAAAAGAATTGTAAGGTGTAATAAAGGTGACAGGTGCAGAAAGCAGCTACTACCCATGGGACTGTGAGAAAAGTAAACTTAGGGAGGAGAGGGCCCTCCCACCGTGAGACCGCTCAGCAGAAGGTATGGCTGCTGGTGCAGAAATATGCCATCTGCCCCTCTAGGGAAGAAGAAACTGGTTGGGGTCCTCTTGGTGCAGAAGTGTGAAAGCCACCCCTGCTTTCTTGACATCTGCTGGGACCAACTCATGATGACCATTCATTGCCATGTACAAAATACCCGTTTTCCCTCCTCCAGGCAGGCACTCTCCCTCTGGCGGCCCCTGTTGACAAAGCCTAGCATTGACCCATCTGGCAGAGGAAATGTAATTGGCTGTCTGAGGTCCAGAATCACAAACTAGAGCAAAAAGAGGTGGGTCTTGGAGTTGAGAGGCAGTAACTTGGTAACTGACATGGTTCACTTGCAGTCTGAAGCTGCGCCTGACTAGCCACCTACTCAATTCTGCAAGCTTCTCATCCTGGACTGTTTGTGCGATCTGGGAACGACAAGCTATCGTGTAAACAAACAGAACAAAAACAAGAAAAATGGTGTCACAAGACATCTGAAGGTTCTCCTGAGGTACACCCTCCTGGAACAGGTAGTCACCAGGCACATTCAAGACCCCTCTGGCAGAAAGGGAGAAGACGACTGCACAGTAGGGATTTGTATGAGGTCGGCGGCAGTGCAGACAGCACACTGGCATGGAAAATGATGGAAAATGAGTGGTTTAGAAGAAGTTATCAGGGATTTAGGAAGGTAACTGTGGAGCAACCCAGCAGCAGCAGTCAACAGAGCAGAGAGTGCAAAACACCAGGCAGCCTCGCATCTGCTGCAAGACCACATCCCACACTACCTGCCCACACATCCACTACCGCTTTCGTCCCACAGTGCTGGTCTTTCCTTGTACATTCCGTCTAACCTGTTCTGAGTCCTCCTGCCAGACTGGGTGGTGCCAAATTCAATTCCAGTCACTTCTTTGTAGTGTATCCTTCCACAAGGTCTTAAATAAACTCAGCCTTATGTTCTATCACAAAAATGGTGTCCGTTGAGGTCAACTATCTTTTGGTTTCTCCTTTTGCTACCTGATGTTGCTCTTAGACCCTGGTTCTTAAGCTCTGGTGAAAGAGTCTGCTCTGCAGATGCTCAGATATCCTGATCCAAGGATTGGCTGTGGACTCCCCTCTAGGTTACATATCTGTGCTGCTAATCTATTGGCATGGGGTCCAACCTCTGTACTGTCTTATCATCACCCCTCACTTAGGATGTAGGAGCTAAATGCAGGATGGGTCCATGTGTCACCATTTCCTGGAATCTGGTAGTAAGAGAACAGATCCCAGTGCATTTCACACTCCCTCTCAGGTTAGCTCATATTTCATCTTAGACTTTTCTCCACCTTCCAAATGTTGGGGGATGACTGTCCGTTGCATGGCCAGTAGATTCTGCTTGGGGTCCTATGTGTCAGCCATGGGAAAATGCCACTCATATCTCCCTTCAATAAAGAACCTTATGCAAGGTTGGGGTATAGTCTTCAGCTGCCACACCATCAGAATCCACTCAGTCCCATGTTCACACCAGAGTCCCATGTTCCTCAGGCTGCTCCTTGCCAGTGACTCAGCATGGCAGGGATACGAGATCTGGGCCCTTCCTGCCCAATGCCGGACTTCTCTGGTAGGCATTATTTGTTCTAAGATGCCCCATTGGCCTAGGTAAGACATTCTATGATCTGTACTGTGGTCAGAGGCTGTTCTTATCCAGTCCTCCATCATCCCTTTCTTCAGACAAGAAACACATTTTGCAGCTCTCCAATTTATGCCTAATCCCTCTCTCCTTTATCCTTTTTTTTAAATTTTTTTTTCCAACGTTTATTTATTTTGGGACAGAGAGAGACAGAGCATGAACGGGGGAGGGGCAGAGAGAGAGGGAGACACAGAATCGGAAACAGGCTCCAGGCTCCGAGCCATCAGCCCAGAGCCTGACGCGGGGCTCGAACTCACAGACCGCGAGATCGTGACCCGGCTGAAGTCGGACGCTTAACCGACTGCGCCACCCAGGCGCCCCTCTCCTTTATCCTTTATAAGATAAACTTGGACTTATAAATCCGTCTTGCTGTCTGCATTTTGGAGGATCTAAACCACCATAATCTGTAGTATAAAATTTACCATCCTCTTACCTCAACTCAAAGATGCAAGCTGTTTGTGCGCCACATCATAAAGCTTGGCCACAGTCTTTTACTGGGGGAAGCAATGACACCACAGCAGTGAAAACAGAGACCAAATTGATATCTCACTAAATCATACTGCCAAATGGGCAAATTTAGTAGGTACTAAAACCACCAATATATGTAAAGACATACAAACCAAGGTAATTTACAGTTTTATGTGGAAATGGGAGAAGGAAATAAGAAAGGCAATGGGAGTAAGAAAACATTTCTCACAGTTGGTCAGTGAATGTATGGTCTTGGAGAATCTGTTTCTCTAATGAAACCTAATTGTAAACTGAAGAGTTGCAACAAATAAAGATCAAAATGAATGTCAATAGTCTGAGCCCTGGTTTAACTTCAAAATGATTTCATTCTGGCAGTAACAAAAGAAGTGTTAACATTTGAAAGTTATGAAAATTATCCTTGGAACAGAGAACAGACAAAGTAATTAGTCATATAGAAACAAAAGGAAAAATGAATGGAACTGAAGATAAAAAGTAGAGAATGATCCAGTAAGAGTGACTGGTATTTACTTCAAAAAGTACAAAGCAGTTCAGAAATGGGGAAAATATTAAAAGGTACGTATAGAACTATATTTATCATTGGCAAATAGACAAGACTTATCAATGAGATTCCTTTGCCAACTTACCTATGTATCAGTGGTGCTTGGATCCAACCATTAGATACACCATTTCACTGATGGTGACACTTTTCATGGTGCTACAGGATAACAGAGCAAACAAGGAGGAAGCTCACATTTTAGTACCAAGAAGGGAGCTGAGTGTAATTCTCTGTTTAGTTGTCATTTGTGTTCAACCTTTAACACAATCAGATTAAAAACAAAAACAAAAACAAAACCAGGCGGGGGGTAAACTTTAAATTTGGACAACACCAACTGAAATACTATGGGAAAGAGAAGGAAAGATTTTTGAAAGCTGAAAAGGAAACCTTACAAAAGGATGCAGAGAAGGTGCAGAGTACAGGGGTCAGTCTAAGTGCTGATAATAGGAAGACTAGAATGGTATTCACAAGGCAAAAATAGAGGTTGTGGTCAATGTGAATAGTAAGAGCTTCAGGGAACTGATCCAGGATAAAGTGAGTGTGTCGTGTCCTGTATCTTACCTACATGTTCTTAATAAAGGTCAAGATGAAAATCTAGAGCAGGAGAGAAAGTCAACAGCACACTCTCTTTAAATCATTCACAACAAAAGAGAGTTGGAATTAGTTGACTAGGATTATGTTCAAAGACAGAACAGGTAGAATTAAGTCAAGAGCCTTATGACCCTTAGAATTAAGAGAATAAAGATGAGCTAAATCCCATTATGACTTTCTGGAAGAAGGGAAACATGAAAGTCTGAAAATGTATAAAGAAAAGAAAATATACAGCTCGAAAAAATTACATAGAATATACGATGGCAAATTGAGTTAAGTGAGAACAAAAGCAATTTGAATGTTTATAAGAAATTTATATTCAATATTTGTGGAAGTTTAGTTGACATCAGATCCTTAAGAATTTCTGAAAATGTTGGAAATGTTGAAAATGTTTTTTTTTTTCCCAAAAAAACCTCCCTGGCAAATTTATTTCATCCAATACAATTTTATTAAGGTTCTACTCTGTAGAGCTGACTCAGTTTTCAGTCCAGACAACAATGAATGAGTTCGCCTTCTTGTCCAAGATGGACTTATCATATGTGAACACTTGAGGACAGGGCAATGGTTCATGCTCTGTAATGAGGTACATCACCTTTCTATTGTTTCTGTTACCAGTTACCACAAATTTAATAGCTTAAGACAACACACGTTGATTATCTTCTAGTTTCAAAGTCCAGAATCGTCCCAGTGGGCTACAATCAAGATACTGGCAGGGCTGAGTTTCCCTGAAAGTCATAGGGGAGAATATATTTCCTTCCCTTTTCCGGCATTTATAGCTCACATTCCCTGGCCTCTTTCCACCTTCAAAGGAACAACAGCCATAGTGTTTCTCAGGCTGTGTCCCTCTGACACTGACTCTCTTGCCTTTCTTTCACTTAAAAGGACCAAAGGGTCCATACACACAATCCAGGGTAACTGCCCCTGTTTTAAGTTCAGCTATTCAGCAACCTTAATTCTCCCTTGCCATGCAAAAATATATGAATACAATCTGGGAATTAGTACATAGACATCTTTGGAGCCCATCGCTCTACTTAGCACACGAGAATTGTCAGGATACAGTTAAGTGGGGAGGTATTGGCTTATTTAGTAAATACTTACCACAGAGTAGGTATCCTTGGCATGTTTTTGGCACATCAACATTGTATGCTTTTTCTTTCTTCATGTGAACGAGAGATTATTGGAAGTTTTTATGAGGAAGGGTGTGATCAGCTTCGTGTGTCAGAAATCAATTTTTATTTCAATGTAGAAGACATTGGCAATAAAGGATAGACTGGAGATACACAAGTCAGGAAACTATTGCAGTGAAATAAATGAGGGAGGTAACATGGGAGCAATCTAGAGAATAAAAAGAAAGTAAAATTGAGAAGATCAGTTTTGTAAATGCAAGGATGGTTCGAGTTTGATATACCTGTGGGATATCTAATCATCGGTGTCCAATAGTTGACTTGATCTTCAAGTTTGAACTAGAAATAGAATTTTACTTTAGATTGGTTGCTAACAGAAGAAAAATAGAGAACACCACTCCTTTCTGTGGTCCATCTAGCTTTCCCAAATGCAGAGTATGGAGACCCTCGCCTGCTGTAGTTGCCAATGCAAATTCAAATTTTATGTTTCTCTGTATGTGTCTCCACCTGGACTTCAAGTTTTTGTGTCAGTGCTTGTGTCTCCTTTATGTTGGCATTTTCAGCACACAGTATACTATATATTTGGACATTTGGTGGAGAAAGAATGAATCCAATACAAGATGGGGGTCTTCCCCATTTGCCTATCGCAGACTATGAGCCTGGAGTTCTTTCTTGTCCAGCAAGAGAGCAGGAACAGAATTGAATATGAGAGAGGTTAATGTCTGGGAGGAGACAAGAGCCCCCAACAGAGCTATCATGTCCATATTTATTG
The DNA here is from genome assembly GCF_018350175.1 of Felis catus. NCBI lineage: Eukaryota > Metazoa > Chordata > Mammalia > Carnivora > Felidae > Felis > Felis catus. The sequence continues at coordinate 4,535,721 of NC_058377.1, read as the reverse complement.
AGATCACTAGATATTATCCACGTGGTAAACGTGAAGAAAACAAGATCTTACACAAATGAATGTGGAGAAAACAATCAAAGTAATCACTAACTTGTGGGTGTAAGAAGCAAAGGGTCTGGGGGGCAAGTGGAGTTTGTGATTCAAGCACAATAGTGTATTGGCATCAGATGGAAAGTAATTTCCTGCAGGTGATGTAACAAGTTACTGGTGATCCCATTACAGCATCTTGCTAGCTTACCTCAGGTGCTTTTGCCCCCTGGTGGCGGCTTTTTGCCAAAGCTGTTTTTCTAACCCGTTTATGTAAGTAGAACCTATTTGCCTACATTTGCCTACCATTTAAAGGAGAGGTTGAGCAGGGAAAAAGCCAATTAAGGACAGAGTCACAAGAAAATGAATTTTAAAATATCCTGAGAGAGGAGTAACAAAGAAGTAGAGATTCAGTGGTTTCATTATTAGGTTCCCTTGGAGCTTGTAAAAAGAAAACACTTCTAATTTGTTTCATGAAAGTGTCCTGAATATCTGGATGTGGTAGGCATTATGTCAAAACTCAAATTCTGCAGCCTAGAGTTTATCAGGAAATCAGACAAGATTGGAGGATTTAAAGTCTGGATAGAATTTGGACTCTCATGAGAAATCCACATTTGGAACATAGGATGATCCCGTAAGCAGGTTAAGTGGATTAAACAGCTATTTGTAGAATAAAATGAAAATAACCATTGATCTTCATTCTTCTGGCATGTAGTTATTTCCTCAAATATATTAAAACCATGTCATGACTGGCCGATGGCACGTTAAATTTTTTTGAATCTGAAGTTTCTAAAACAGCACTAAAGACATTAGTATTTAAAGATAAAATTACAGAATCTGTATGTACTCAGGGAGACTGGGTCATTAATTTTGCAGTGGCAGAATTTCTCTGTGAAAAATTACTCCTGGGGGCATGTTTTCCTTGACCTGTGTACAGAGGCATAAGGGAGTTTGTGGTCCTTATGAATATTAGTAAGCCGTGGATGAGGCCTGTCTCAGAAGGCTCTCAAAAATGGAAGGCTTTCTTCCTTTTTTATTTTCATTTTTTTTTTTTAATGTGTATTCATCTTTGAGAGACAGAGACCGAGTGTGAGTGGGGGAGGGGCAAAGGGAGAGGGAGACACAGAAATGAAGCAGGCTCCAGGCTCTGAGCTGTCAGCACAGAACCCAATGCAGGGCTCAAACTCATGAATCGGGAGATCGTGACCTGAGCTGAAGTCGGACGCTTCACCGACTGAGCCACCCAGGTGCCCCAAAGGCTTTCTTCTTACTTGGTTTGCCAGGAGAAGAGTGGTCAGGGTTCAACCACCACTGGCTGCTTCTGCAGGTGGATTAACTTGTCCACTCACTCTGCTTAGCCTAGTTATGCCAGAAAGTCATTTTGCTGATTTGTCAAACAAAGTGGCTCAGCCCAGCTGCATTGTTCAATGAGTCTTGAACTTTGTTCACCTACATAAACACAGCCTCTTTTTTACTCCTTTAAGAGGAAAGGAGACACTTATTATAACCTTTTAAACATTTTAACTCCTGTCTCTCTGCAATAAGATGAAGAATGTTTTGCAGTTATGCTCTGGCTCATCCTTTCCTATCCTCTACCAGAGAGACTAAGTAATTCTTTGTGCATTGGAAGGTGTGATGAATCATTATCCTTTGGTGTTCTCATGTTATATAACTTTGTCCTCTGAGTCTTTTTGAGAAGAGTCTCCATGGTGTTTCAATTTTGTGGCAGATGCTGGAAACCAGAGTCTAATGGGAGGATCATGTGGAAGAGGGGTTAAAATGACTGGTTTTGGCTCTTAAATTTAGAATGCAAATTGTTAGGTGTGAGTCAATTCAATTTGAGTTAATTTAAGAAACATGTATTGAGTGGCAACTATATGTCAGCCACTCTGCTGTGCCTGGAGGTGCAAAGATGAATAAGATTGTAACTTCCTCCTTGATTTTAAAGTTTGCTAGGAAAGCCAAGCACATAGAACGATAGAAGCGCCATGAGATAAAAGTTTTCAGAAATGTCCGCATGACACTGTGGAATCCCACAGATCAACCAGAAAGTAATATCTAGTTTAGAAGTTCAAAGATGCTTTTTCCTCTATAATTATATTTACCCCCAAAGAGGACATTCTTCCATGGAAGAAACTTGGTCTCCTGTCACTGGAGGTTTGCAACCTGAGATTAAACTATAAGGACAGTAAAATGGGAAAGGGGATGGTATCATGTTAGCTGGGACACTGATAGTCTTTCTAGGTCTGAAATTCCACAGGGCTGAAATTCAAGTAGTAAATCCCTGTTTAAACTCAACAGACTCCTTGATGAGGCTGAACTCACTGCTTCATAATCTTACTCTCACCCCCATTCACCTGCCGTAATATACCTAGTGATCCTTTTCACCAAAGAGGACTTTGAGGTCTAGAGCATTCTACTCCTGTCACATTGCTTCCTCTGCTTCTAAGGAGTCTCTGAGTCAAATTCCATCAGTCAATGTTGTCTAGAAACACCTCCCATCACTGTCTTCACAATGATGCTACAGTCCACTTCTGGGTATTTACGCGAAGAAAATGAAACCCCTAATTCCAAAAGATACATGCACCCTTATGTTCACTGTAGCATTATTTACAATGGAAATTCCTTAAATGTCCATTGATGGGTGAACGTATGAAGAGAATGTGGTACACATGCATATAATGTAATTTTATTCAGCCATAAAAAGGGAAATCCTGCCATTTGCAAGAATGTGGATGGACTGTCTCTTAGAGATTGCACCTGTGTTCTGCCCAGCTGGTGCCTGTTGGGCTACTTATCTGCTTGAGGAAGTTACTCTCTTTTCGTTTGGCTTACAAACCTGCCACGTACCAATCTGGAGTGGTTCGCCTCTTTCTTGGGTCTCTCCTTCCCCTCTGTGTACAGGACCACTGTGCAAACCAACACATAGGAGAGAGAAAAAATGGCCAGACGAAAGAGTAAGAGTTACTACAGTTATTATTTTGTTCTTCCTAAGCCTCATTCTTCTTTTCCTTGTCTTAGCACATGAGCTAGGCCCCCAAAGCTGTGTTGAGTGGTAGCAGTGATAACGGGCATCTTTATCTTCTTTCTGACTTTTGTGGGTACATTTCTAATATTTGCTGTAAGATTTGGATAGAAACCAATTTAACAATGCTCATTTTGTTCTTAGCATGCCACAAATTTTACTTTTTAATCCTGAAAGTGTGCCATTGATGGTGGAGATAATTTGAATATTTATTCCTAAAAACATAGATTATTGTTTTCACTTAATCTGTTGATGTGATCATTCAGTTGATGTATGAAACTGTTGAATCAGTTTGGATTGTTGGGATAGGTACTCTTGTTTACAACATTGGTTTCTATTGCAAATGCTGATTTTCATTTTTTAAAAAAACATAACTTTTGCTTCTGTGAGTGAGACTGGCCCATGGTTTTCTTGTGTTACCCTGTTTTGGGATCATGTTTTTCCAGAATTATGAAATGAGTTGGGTTACTTTTCCTTTGCTAAACGCTGGAACAGTTTGTATAAAATAGGGATTATTTGTTGCTTGTAGTTTTGGTAGAAATTTAAGTTTATTATTTTGAGAGAGAGAGAGAGAGAGTATGTGTGTAAGCAGGGGAGAGGCAGAGAGAGAGGGAGAGCGTCAAGCAGACTCCATGCTCTCCGTGCAGAGCCCGCGGGTATTGATCTCACAAACTGTAAGATCATGACCTGAGCTGAAATCAAGAGTCAGATGCTTAACCGACTGAGCCACCTGGCACCCTGGTTTGATAAAAATTTTTATAAATCATTTGGGTCTGGCACCTTTTCTTGAGAGAGAGAATATCATTTACTTTTTCTTTTAATTTTCCGGCTGTGATTATGTTAGCCACAGGTGTATTGCTGCAGGCAGGAAGCTCAGGTACTGTGGCATTAACAGACCCAACTAATTGCTTCAGTGGCCTTGTCCAGTATCCTATGCTAATTCAGAAAAATTCTTCTCTTCCAGAAATCGCCTATCCCCTCTGCCTTATGTCTTATCACTGCTGTTCTTGAAATCTGTGTGTGCTCCTGTTTTGTGATGTTATCTGTGTGGACAGACCAGGACTCTGGTTGTTGAATTTGAGCTCAGGATATTTTTGGGAGAAATAGGATTCCTCCAGCTTCATCATAGCCATATACGGATGCATTTCTGTCAATGTAATGAATGGCTTGTCTCTCCTCCCTCACCCAATTTGAAATTCTGATAGGTCCCCATAAGGGGTAAAAAGGTGAGCATGAATTTGGTTTTGATCTGCAAATAAAGGGGGTTGAGGCAGGCAAGAGAAGTCTGGGAGCCTCTGTGGTAAATAATAATGGTGTATTTAAATAATACATTGATTTTTTAAATTCCAGTGTAATTAACATACAATGTTAGTTTGAGATGAACAACGTTGATTAAAACATCTGTATGTTAATTCAATACTCACCATGATGTGTAGTCAACATATGTTACAACACAATGTTATTATAGTATTATTGGTTGTATTCCTTATGTTGTACTTTTCATCTCCGTGACTTACTTATTTTCTAACTGGAAGTTGGTACCTCTTAATCCCCTTTCTTTTCTTTTAACCCTTCTCCCATCTATTTCCCCTCTGACAACCAACAGTTTGTTCTCTGTATTTGAGAGTCTTTTTGTTTTGTTTTATTTTTTAGATTCCACATATAAGTGAAATCATGGTATTTGTGTTTTATCTGTCTGACTTGTCTGACTTGTTTCACTCAGCATTATACCCTCTAGGTCCATCAATGTTGTCATACATGGCAAGATCTCATTCTTCTTTATGGCCGAGTAATATTCCAGTGTGGTGTGTGTGTGTGTGTGTGTTTATGTTTTGGTTGTATTTGGGTAAAGACCATACAGTGGAATTAATGGATCATATGGTGGTTCTAATTTTAATTTTTTGGGGAAACTCAATGTTGTTCTCCAGAGTGGCTCCACCAGTGTGCGCTCCCCCCACCAGTGCACCAGGGTTCCTTTTTCTCCATATCCTCTCTAACACTTGATACTTCTTGTCTTTTTGATACCAGTGATTCTGACTGGTGTGAGGTGATAGCTCATTGTGGTTTTGGGGTGCGTCCTTGCTTAGTGATGGTGAGCATCTTTTCATGTGTCCATTGGCTATCCTTATGTCTTTTGTGGGAAAATGTCATTCAGGTTCTCTGCCTATTTTTAATCAAATTATATTGTTTACTTATTTTAACGGTTTTTGGTCTACTCAGATTTTTAAACTTTATTAACTGATTTTAGTAAATACTTTTCCTAGAACAAGGAATTTGATAAATTTTTCATATTAACATAAACTGATAGCATTTTTTTGGATTGTAAAATTTCTTCTTGGTTACTTTCCATTTTCCCCACCTTAACATTGTTTGTGTTGTTTTTCCCTTTATAACTTCTCAGAGATTTGTCTATTTTATTTGATTTTTTAAAGATTCTATTTTTTTGTTCTTCTGATCTTCTGCATTGCTTTCCTGTTTCAAGTTATTTCTGTGGTTTTTCTCCTTGTTAGATTGTAAAAGTTTTCTTTTCATTCCTGTTAATTTTTCCTCATTTAAAAAAAATTTTTATTTACTTTTTGAGAGAGAGAGAGGGAGAGACAGCATGAGTGGAGGAGGGGCGGAGAGAGAGGGAGACACAGAATCCAAAGCAGGCTCCAGGCTCTGAGCTGTCAGCACAGAGCCCAACGAGGGGCTTGAACTCATGGACTGTGCGATCATGACCTGAGGTGAATTCGGATGCTCAACGGACTGAGCCACCTAGGTGCCCCAATTTTTGCTCCTTATTGAATAGAAAACATAAGTTATTTATTTTCAGTCTTTCTTCCTTTCTAGTATGTTTAAGGTTGTAAGTACCACTTTAGGTATGCCTCAAGGCATTTGATAGGTACTGAGTTGACATTCTGTTCCTAATCTTTTGTAATTTTCTCTTCTGATGTCCTTTATTCATGACTGAGATAGAATTTTGTTTGTACATCTATAAGATTTGGGGAATTTTTTTGAGGTTTGTTTATAACTCTAGTGTGATAAGTGAATACTGTTTGATAACAATTGTGATTTGCAGGAGAACCTGGGTGGCTCAGTTGGTTAAGCCTCCAACTCCTATTTTCAGCTCACAGAATGATCTCATGGTTTTGTGTATTTTGAGCCCCATATTTGGGTTCTCTCTCTCCTTCTATCTCCCTGCTCCTTCCCAATTCATTTTCTCTCTCTCTCTCTCTCAAAATTAACTTAAGAAAATGTGATTTGTTGAGATTTCCTTTGAAATTTAGTGCATGGTCAGTATTCCTGATTTTGCTGCTTCAAAGCATGTATATTCAGTATTGGGGATAATTTATGTATTCTGTAATTTTGTTAATGACATGTCATGCTTTTACTTGATTTTTCAATTTCAAAGAAGTAGTTAAAAATTTTCAATTATGGTTAAACCTGTTTTGTTTGGTATTTCCCTACTTTAACATTTTCCATGTATGTAATTTAAACTTTTATGGTGTCACTTTGTTTGAGTGTTCCTCTTGTTTTTTAAGAAAATCCACCCTAAGAATACTTTCTTTTAAAGGATGCATTTAACACTTTAAAATACATTGTGTCTATAGTTACCAGCATGCAGATCTTTTACTTGGTTAGGTTTATTCCTAGGTATTTTATGCTTCTTGGTGCAATTGTGAATGGGATCAGTTTCTTTATTTGTCTTTCTATTGCTTCATTATTATTGTATAAGAATGCAACTGATTTCTGTACATTGATTTTTGTATCCTGCGACTTTGCTGAATTCATGTATCAGTTCTAGCAGACTTTTGGTGGAGTCTGTCAGGTTTTCCATATATAATATCATGTCATCTACAAAAAGAGAAAACTTGACTTCATCTTTGCCAATTTTTATGGCTTTGATTTCCTTTGTTGTCTGATTGTTGATGCTAGCACTTCCAACACTATGTTAAGCAACAGTGGTGAGAGTGGCCATCCCTGTCGTGTTCCTGATCTCAGGGGGAAAGCTGTCAGTTTTTCCCCATTGAGGATGATAATAGCTGTGGGCTTTTCATAAATGGCTTTTATGATGTTTAATTATGTTCCTTCTATCCCGACTTTCTTGAGGGTTTTTATTAAGAAAGAATGCTGAATTTTGTCAAATGCTTTTTCTGCATCGATTGACAGGATCATATCGTCCTTATCTTTTCTTTTATTAATGTGATGTATCACATTGATTGATTTGCAAGTATCTAACCAGCCCTGCAGCCCAGGAATGAATCCCACTTGATCGTGGTGAAAAATTCTTTTTTATATGCTGTTGAATTCGATTTGCTAGTATCTTGTTGAGAATTTTTGCATCCATATTCATCAGGGATATTGGCTTGTAGTTCTCTTTTTTTAATGGGTCTCTGTCTGGTTTAGGAATCAAAGTAATGCTGGCTTCATAGAATGAGTCTGGAAGTTTTCCTTCCCTTTCTATTTTTTGGAATAGCTTGAGAAGGATAGGTATTATTTCTGCTCTGAATGTCCAGTAGAATTCCCCAGGAAAGCCATCTGGTCCTGGAATCTTATTTGTTGGGAGATTTTTGGTAACTGATTGAATTTCTTCACTGGTTATGGGTTTGTTCAAGTTTTCTGTTTCTTCCTATTAGAGTTTTGGAAGTGTGTGGGTGCTTAGGAATTTGTCGATTTCTTCCAGGTTGTCCAGTTTGTTGGCATATAATTTTTCATAGTATTCTCTGATAATTGCTTGTATTTCTGAGGGGTTTGTTTTAATAATTCCATTTTAATTCATGATTTTTTCTATTTGGGTCATCTCCCTTTTCTTTTTGAGAAGCCTGGCTGGAGGTTTATCAATTTAGTTTATTTTTTCAAAAAGACCAACTCTTGGTTTCATTGATCTGTTCTGCAGTTTTTTTTTAGATTCTATATTGTTTATTTCTGATCTTTATTATTTCTCTTCTTCTGCTCGGTTTGGGGTGTCTTTGTTGTTCTGCTTCTATTTCCTTTAGGTGTGCTGTTAGATTTTGTATTGGGGATTTTTCTTGTTTCTTCAGATGGGCCTGGATTGCAATGTATTTTCCTCTCAGGACTGCCTTCACCGCATCCGGAAGCATTTGGATGTTTGTATTTTCATTTGTTTCCATACATGTTTTAATTTCTTTTCTAATTGCCTGGTTGACCCATTCATTCTTTTTTTTAAATTTTTTTAAAAAAATTTTTATTTATTTTTGAGACAGAGAGAGACAGAGTATGAGCAGGAAAGGAGCAGAGAGAGAGAGAGAGAGAGAGAGAGAGAGAGAGAGAGAGAATCTGAAGCAGGCTCCAGGCTCTGAGCTCTCAGCACAGAGCCCGACACGAGGCTTAACTCACTGAGTGTGAGATCATGACCTGAGCTGAAGTCGGATACCCAACAATCTTAGCCACCCAGGAACACCCCCATTCATTCTTTAGTAGGGTGTTCTTTAACCTCCATGCTTTTGGAGGTTTTCCAGACTTTTCCCTGTGGTTGATTTCAGGTTTCATAGCATTGTGGTCTGAAAGTATGCATGGTATGATCTCAATTCTTGTATACTTATGAAGGGCTGTTTTGTGACCCAGTATGTGATCTATCTTGGAGAATGTTCCATGTGCTCTCGAGAATAAAGTGTTTTCTGTTGCTTTGGGATGCAGAGTTCTAAATATATCTGTCAAGTCCATCTGATCCAATGTATCATTCAGAGCCCTTGTTTCTTTATTGATCCTGTGTCTAGATGATCTATCCATTGTTGTAAGTGGAGTATTAAAGTCCCCTGAAATTTCCACATTCTTATCAATAAGGTTGCTTATGTTTGTGATTAATTGTTTAATATATTTGGGGGCTCCCATATTCAGCACATAGACATGGATGGATACGATGTCTGTGGTCTGCTGATGGATAGACCCTGTAATTATTATATAATGCCCTTCTTCATCTCTTGTTACAGCCTTTAATTTAACATCTAGTTTGTCTGATAGAGGTATGGCTACTCCAGCATTCTTTGGAGTTCCAGTAGCATGATAGATCTCCATCCCCTCACTTTCAATCTGAAGGTGTCCTCAGGTCTAAAATGAGTCTCTTGTAGACAGAAAATAGATGAGTCTTGTTTGTTTATCTATTCTGATACCATATGTCTTTTGGTTGGAGCATTTAGTCCATTTGCATTCAGTGTTATTATTGAAAGATACGGATTTAGAGTCATTGTGATGTCTGTAGGTTTCATGTTTGTAGTGATGTCTCTGGTACTTTGTGGTCCTTGCAACATTTCACTCACAGAGTCCCCCTTAGGATCTCTTGTAGGGCTGGTTTCGTGGTGATGAATTCCTTCATTTTTTGTTTGGGAAGACCTTTATCTCTCCTTCTATTCTGAATGCCAGACTTGCTGGATAAAGGATTCTTGGCTGCATTTTTTTTGTTGTTGTTGTTCATGACATTGAAGATTTCCTGCCATTCCTTTCTGGCCTGCCAAGTTTCAGTAGATAGGTCTGCCACTAGTCTTATGGGTCTCCCTTTGTAAGTTAGAGCATGTTTATCCCTAGCTGCTTTCAGAATTTTCTCTTTATCCTTGTATTTTTCCAGTTTCACTATGATATGTCATGCTGAAGATTGATTCAAGTTACATTTGAAGGGAGTTCTCTGTGCCTCTTGGATTTCAGTGCCTTTTTACTTCCCCACATTAGGGAAGTTCTCAGCTATGATTTGTTCAAGTACACCTTCAACCCCTCCCTTTCTCTCTCTCCTCCTCTTCTGGAATTCCTGTGATACAGATACTGTTTAGTTTGATTGCATCACTGAGTTCTCTAATTCTCCCCTCATGCTCCTGGATTTTTTTTATCTCTCTTTTTCTCAGCTTCCTCTTTTTCCATAATTTTACCTTGTAATTCACCTATTTTCTCCTTTGCCTTTTCAATCCATGCTATGGCTGCCTCTATTTTATTTTGCACCTCGTTTATAGCATTTTTTTTAGCACCTCATGACTATTTCTTAGTCCCTTGAACTCTGTAACAATAGATTGTCTGCTGTCCTCTGTGCTTTTTTCAAGCCCAGCAATTAATTCTATGACTATTATTTTAAATTCTTGTTCCGTTATATTGCTTAAATAATTTTTGATCAATTTGTTAGCTGTCACTACTTCCTGGAGTTTCTTTTGAGGAGAATTCTTCCATTTTGTCATTTTGGATAGTCCCTGGAGTGGTGCAGAACTGCAGGGCTCTTCCCCTGTGCTGTCCAGAGAAACTTGTGTTGGTGGATGGGGCTGTAGTCAGACCGGATGTCTGCCCCCAGCCCATCACTGGGGCCACAGTCAGACTGGTGTGTACCTTCTCTTCCTCTCTCCCAGGGGCAGGACTCACTGTGGAGTGGCGTGGCCCCTGTCTAGGCTACTTGCCCACTGCCAGGCTTGTGGTACTGCTTCAGTGGGATCTGACGTATTAGCCAGGGTGGATCCTCAAGGTGCACAGGGGCAGGAGAGGCAGGCCTTAGCTAGGTTTGCTGTTGGTGATCCCCTGTGGGAGGGGCCCTGCAGCACCAGAAGGGAGGCATACCTGTTAGAGGGATGGATCCCCTGAAGCACAGCCTTTGAGCAGTGCAAGAAAGTATGGGAACTGGTTCCCTTTGGAATTTAGACTCGGGGATGGGAGAGGGAAATGGTGCCTGCCAGCACCTTTGTTCCCCTGCTGAGCTCTGTCTTCCTGGGCTCAACAACCTCCCTCCTGGCATCCTCTCACCCTCCCTGCTCTCTGAGAGCAGAGCTGTTGACTTTTAACATTCCAGATATTAAGTCCCGCTGGCTGTCAGAACTCACAGAGTCTGGCCCTTTTGCTTTTGCAAGGGGCTCTGCCTTGCAGGGCGGGCTACCCCTCCACTGCCCCAGCTCCCTCCGGCCAGTCTGTGTAGCACGCACCGCCTCTCCCCCCTTCCTACCCTCTCCGTGGGCCTCTTGTCTATGCTTTGCTACAGAAAGCGTGTTCTGCTAGTCTTCTAGTGGTTTTCTGGGTTATTTAGGCAGATGTGGGTGGAAGCAAAGCGATCAGCAGGACGTGGTGAGCCCAGCGTCCTCCTATGCTGCCATCTTCCTGTCGTTACCGCCAACAAATATCTCATCTTTCATCTTTTAAAAAAATTTTAATTGAGGTATAATTGACCAACAACATTATATTTAAGGTATACAACATCATGCTTAGATATTTGTGTAAATTAAAATATAAATTATTTGTATAAATTATTTTTATTGTTATATGTTATATCTTATATATTATAATATATAATATAAATTATTTGTAAATTATTAGTATAAATTAAAAAGTTTTAATTGAGGTATAATTGACAAACAACATATTTAAGGTATACAACATAGTGCTTAGATATTTGTATAAATTAAAATATATTTTTTTTATAAATTATTTTTATTATAATATATGTTATATATTATATCATATTGTGTATCATATATAATGTTATTATTTGTAAGTTATTTGTATAAATTAAATATTTTTTTAATTGAGGTATAATTGACAAACAACATATTTAAGGTATACAACATAGTGCTTAGATACTTGTATATTGTGAAATGATCACCACAATAAATGTAATTAATGGCCATCACCATACATCATTACAAACTGTTTCTCTTGCAATGAATTTAAAAATCTACTTTCTTAGTAACTTTCAAATATGCAATACAGTATTTAGTATAGTCACCATGTTGTATATTATATCCCAGGACTTACTTATTTTATAATTGGAAGTTTGTACATTTTGGTTTCCTTCGCTGATTCAACCCTTCTCCTTGACCTCTGCTTCTGGCAACCACCACTCTGTTCTCTGTGAACTTGGCTTTTTACATATAGTAGTGGCTTCTCAGTGAACACACTTAAATGAATGAATAAACTTAAGACTCAGTTTAAGACAGTTTCTTCCAGCAAAATCTCCCTGGACTTTGCTCCCTCCTCAGATATGTTGAATGCCTCTCCTAGTTGCTCTCACAGTCCCTGCCCCCCATCTGCCCTATTATATGGCACATTTCATGATTTCCTGGAACTGTGATTTGTGATTGCAAGCGCCATGTGTATTTTGTCCACAGCTGTATCACTTTAATAAACATTTGTTTAAATAATGAAACATATTTGGAATTTAATATGATTACAATAAGGTGTATTTCTGGAGTCTTTGTGAAGGGATGGCTTCAAAGTTCTACGGATGTTGGTTTTATGTTGTCAGTGCGTCAGCCCTTAAATCCTGCAAAGTAATTTCTTACATGGCCTCTTGACTTAACCCCTTCGATTTTTGACCTGACCCAGTGTTTACTTTTGGAGTCTGTTTAGAAGCTGAGCATCAGTCTTGAATGTCTTGTAAAATGATTTAATAAACTGATAGCTGTTTAACATCATTTGATTTCTAGTAACTTGAAATACCCTGTATTTCTCTGCTATCTTTTGGAGAAAGTTTAAAGGAAGTGAGATACAGGCTCACCTTTTTACTTTTCTTTTCCAATGATTAATTTCTTGCATAGCAGCCAGTCACGGGCTCTTCCTTTGACAACTTGCACTTGTGTTCTCCTTATTGTACAATCTGAAGAGGTGGGTTGTGTCTTTGTTGATGTCAGTCAGCAAAGATTAAAGTGCATTGCAAGCCTCTGTGAACGCTGCTAGGGTGATGCCCTCAAAACTTAGGCTTGTGACTTGAATTTACTTTTCAAATTTCCAGTAGAATGACTCACAATCTGCAAAGGCATACCCTTTCCTCCTCCAGTTTTCTAAGGACCAAGTTTGGACATGTGTCCAGGGGATGCTTAATAGCCCCTATTTTTTTCTTTAGCTTTAATTATCCATCTGGTTTTTCAGACAATTTATTATACTCTAAAAAATCTGAACAGATGGGATATAGCAATTGAAATGGGGTAAGCAATGGGGAGTTCAGGCAAAGCAAAGACTGAACCCAAAGAGCCCATAACACGTATGATCTCACCTAATGCTACAACATCTCAGACACAGACTTCATTATTATGGTTGAAGTCGAGCAACTGCTCGGATCCAGCAACTGCTGGGATCAAGTTGATATAGGTACCAGTTGAGGAATGGTGGGAGAGGCATGTGTTGGTTCACATGGAGGGACTGATACTTGTCAGGAGGGTATACTGATACTAAACGAGGCATAATAATGTATTTTATAAGAGTATAGGAGACAGAGTCAGATTTAGTAAGTTGGTATATGAGATATAGTGCTTTGGAATCAGCATCCAAAGAAGGGGAATGTGATTTACCACCTCCTCATCCAGACCATGGGACATAACTGTCTAGGTCTCATGGTCTGGATTTCTGAGTGGTCTTGTCCTGGAGACACATTGAGTCTTTTTGTTTCAGGACCGAAAATTGCCAGCTATAACCAGACTATAAAAGATAACTTTGTCATGCTATCTGTTTGTAAGGTGTAGGCCCAGGAATCTAAGGACTACAGTGGCCAACAAGGCAACGTAAAGGAATGAAAAGAGCTGAATGTAAAACACTATGGAGCTGGGGCTCCTGGGTGGCTCAGTCAGTTGAGCATCCAACCTTGGCTCAGGTCATGATCTCTTGGCTTGTGAGTTTGAGCCCCACATTGGGCTCTGTGCTGGCAGCTCAGAGCCTGGAGCTGCTTCAGATTCTGTCTCTCTCTCTCTCTCTCTCCACCCCACTCCTGCTCACATTCTGTCTCTGTCTCTCTCAAGAAACATTAAACAAAGAAAACATTAAAAAAAGAAAAAAGAAACATTAAAGAAACATTAAAACATTAAAACATCAAGAAACATTAAAAAAAGAAAAAAAGACCAGTATGGAGCAGTGAGGACTGAAGAAAAGTGGTGGGTGTGTGCCCCGGTCTGAAGTGCTTCTCAGTTATTACTCTTAACATGCAGGAATGTGGATCCAATTGGTCAGGTCTTTAGATTTACTAACTGAAGTCACAAATAGTGAATTCTAAAGTGAATTCACTTCCGCTTATTCTCTCACATGGTATAACCTACGTTGTGGATGAAACAGATGGTTCTGTATTTAACTGACTGATTCTGGGACTTGTGGTCTGTGCTCAGTTCAACTTAGTGAACTTGGAACATCTGAGGCAGGAAGGAGCTGTTTCCAAGGAGGGTGTAGTGGTCACACAGCTCCTTAAGACGCAGAGGACCAAAAAGTGGCAGCCTGTGTGAGTGGTTGACCCAAGTCCTACTCACCTCTAAGGGCACCTTCGGAGATTTGGATAAAAAACCCTCTTGGTTTGGAAAACACAGAAAATGTCCCAAAGCAGAGATTGGCTTAGCAAGGAAAGAGCTATTAGAGGGAAGCAGGGAGATAGATTCTTCATTGGACCTGAACAAGACACAATGAATTACGATGCTCTGGACTGAAAACCAGGGCTTTTCTTGTTTCTCCTGAAGTATGGAAGCCTGCTAATTCAAAAACAACCTAGGGGAAGCACAGGTAGCATGGAAAGGGCTGAGCCAAATTTCTTAGTAGCTTTGGGCAGCGGTGAGGCTTGAGGAGAATATTCTGTGATTAAGGGAAATAAATGTGGCGTTGCTTATGTTCAAACGTACAGGACATTCGAGGGTGTGTGGCAACTCCTGGGTGGGACCATCCCCAAGACTCATTGTGAGCTCTGTGGAGAAAGGGATTGTGGCAGAAGCTGGAGCAGTGATTTCTTGTTGGAATCTATGAGACTGAAAAACACGCTGTGTTGTCCAGAGTGATAGGAAGTGGGTAGAAAGGCATTATTCTCAATTTCATTTTGAGATGCCCTGAGGCACTGATACCTTGACCACTCAAATGCAGGGAATGATAGGCTTGCACTAGCAAATTGAATATATACCTAAATACTTTTCTGCAACGTAAATTCCAGGACCAGACTTAACTGGTAATTCTACCAAACGTTAAAAAAAATAATGCCAATTATACACATTTTTTCCCAGAAATTATAGAGATGTGAATTTTTCCCCCTTAATTCAGTAAGATCTGATTCCAAAAACAAGACAAAATATTAAAAGAAAAAAATCCAATAAGCCAACATCCATCATGAGTATCAATTCTATATATATTTATTGAATTTAATTTTTATTTTTAAATTTTTTTTATTTTTTTAAATATACATGCAAATTAGTTAGCATATAGTGAAACAGTGATTTCAGGAGTAGATTCCTTAATGCCCCTTACCCATTTAGCCCATCCCCCCTCCCACAACCCCTCCAGCAACCCTCTGTTTGTTCTCCATCTTTATGAGTCTCTTCTGTTTTGTCCCCCTCCCTATTTTTGTCCCCCTCCCTATTTTTATATTATTTTTGTTTCCCTTCCCTTATGTTCATCTGTTCTGTCTCTTAAAGTCCTCATATGAACGAAGTCATATGATTTTTGTCTTTCTCTGACTAGCTTCACTTAGCATAATACCCTCCAGTTTCATCCACATAGTTGCAAATGGCAAGATTTCATTCTTTTTGATTGCTGAGTAATGCCCATTGTATATATGTATACCACATTTTCTTTATCTATTTATCTGTCGATGGACATTTGGGCTCTTTCAATACTTTGGCTATTGTTGATAGTGCTGCTATAAACATGGGGGTACGTGTGTCCCTTTGAAACAGCACACCTGGGGGCGCCTGGGTGGCGCAGTCGGTTAAGTGTCCGACTTCAGCCAGGTCACGATCTCGCAGTCCGTGAGTTCGAGCCCCGTGTCGGGCCCTGGGCTGATGGCTCAGAGCCTGGAGCCTGTTTCCGATTCTGTGTCTCCCTCTCTCTCTGCCCCTCCCCCGTTCATGCTCTGTCTCTCTCTGTCCCAAAAATAAATAAAAAACGTTGAAACAGCACACCTGTATCCCATGGATAAATGCCTAGTAGTGCAATTGCTGAGTTGTAGGGTAGTTCTATTTTTGTTTCTTGAGGAACCTCCATACTGTTTTCCAGAGTGGCTGCACCAGCTTGCATTGCCACCAACAATGCAAAAGAGGTCCTCTTTCTCCACATCCTCACCAACATCTGTTGTTGCCTGAATTATTAATGTTAGCCATTCTGACAGATGTAAGGTAGTATCTCATTGTGGTTTTGATTTGTATTGCCCTGATTATGAGTGATGTTGAGCATTTTTTCATGTGTCAGTGGGCCATCTGGATGTCTTCCTCGGAGAAGTGTCTATTCATGTCTTTCACCCATTTCTTTACTGGATGATTTTTCTTTTGGGATGTTGAATTTGATAAGTTGTAGATTTTGGATACTAACCCTTTATCTGATATGTCATTTGCAAATATCTTCTCCCATTCTGTCGGTTACCTTTTAGTTTTGCTAATTGTTTCCTTCATTGTGCAGAAGCTTTTTATTTTGATGAGGTCCCAATAGTTCATTTTTGCTTACGTTTCCCTTGCCTCCAGAGACATGTTGAGTAAGAAGATGCTATGGCCAAGATCAAAGAGGATTTTGATGGCTTCCTGTCTTACATTGAGGTCTTTAACCCATTTTGAGTTTATTTTTGTGTATGGTATAAGAAAGTGGTCCAGGTTCATTCTTCTGCATGTCACTGTCCAGTTTTCCCAGCACCCCGTGCTGAAGAGACTGTCTTTATTTCATTGGATATTTTTTCCTACTTTGTCAAAGATTAGTTGGCCACATGTCTGTGGGTCCATTTCTGGGTTCTCTATTCTGGTCCATTGATCTGAGTGTCTATTCTTGTGCCAGTACCATACTGTCCTCATGATTACAATTTTGTAGTATAGGTTGAAGTCTGGGATTGTGATGCCTTCTGCTTTGGTTTCCTTTATCAAGATTGCTTTGGCTATTCAGGGTCTTTTCTGGTTCCATAAAAATTTTGGGATTATTTGTTGTACCTCTGTGAAGAATGCAGGTGTTACTTTGATAGGGATGCATTGAATATGTATATTGCCTTGGGTAGTATCAACATTTTAACAATATTTGTTCTTCCTATCCAGGAGCATGGAATCTTTTTCCATTTTCTTGTGTTTTCTTCAATTTCTTTCATAAGTTTTCTATAGTTTTCAGTGTATAGATTTTTCACCTCTTTGCTTATATTTATTCCTAGGTATTTTATGGGTTTTTTTGCAACTGTAAATGGGATCGATTCCTTGATTTCTCTTTCTGTCGCTTCATTGTTATAAGAATGCAGCTGATTTCTGTGCATTGATTGATTTTACATCCTGCTACTTTGCTGAACTCATGAGTCAGTTCTAGCAGTTTTTTGGCGGAATCTTTTGGGTTTTCCATATAGAGTATCATGTCATCTGTGAAGAGTGAAAGTTTGACCTCCTCCTGGCCGATCTGGATGCCTTTTATTTCTTTGTGTTGTCTGATTGCTGAGACTAAGACCTCCAATACTATGTTGAATAACAGTGGCAAGAGTGGACATCCCTGTCTTGTTCCTGACCTTAGGGGGGGAAAGCTCTCAGTTTTTCCCCATTGAGTATGATATTAGCGCTGGGTCGTTCATATATGGCTTTTATGATCTCGAGGTATGATCCTTCTATCCCTACTTTCTTGAGGATTTTTATCAAGAAAAGATGCTGTCTTTTGTCAAATGCTTTCTCTGCATCTATTGAGAGGATCATATAGTTCTTATCCTTTCTTTTGATGAATCACGTTAATTATTTTGCGGATATTGAACCAGCCCTGCATCCCAGGTATAAATCCCACTTGGTCGTGATGAATAATTTTTTTAATGTATTGTTGGATCTGGTTGGCTAATATCTTGTTGAGGATTTTTGCATCCATGTTCATCAGGGAAATTGGTCTATAGTTGTTTTTCGTGGCTTCTCTGGTTTTGGAATCAAAGTAATGCTGGCTTCATATAAAGAGTTTGGAAGTTTTCCTTCCGTTTCTAGTTTTTGGAACAGTTTCAAGAGAATAGGTGTTAACTCTTCCTTACATGTTTGGTAGAATGCCCCTGAAAAGCCATCTGGCCCTGGACTCTTGTTTTTTGGCAGATTTTTGATTACTAACTTGATTTCCTTACTGGTTATGGGTCTCTTCAAATGTTCTATTTCTTTCTGTTTCAGTTTTGGTAGTGTATATGTTTCTAGGAATTGTCCATTTCTTCCAGATTACCCATTTTTTTGGCATATAATTGCTCATAATATTCTCTTATTACTGTTTTTATTTCTGTTGTGTTGGTTGTGATCTCTCCTCTTTCATTCTTGATTTTAGTTATTTGGGCCTTTTTCTTTTTCTTTTTCTCTTTTTTTAATATTTGAAATTTATTGTCAAACTGGTTTCCATACAACACCAGTGCTCATCCCAAAAGATGCCCTCTTCAATGCCCATCACCTACCCTTTCCTCCCTCCCACCCCCCATCAACCCTCAGTTCTGTTTTTTTTTTGTTTTGTTTTGTTTTGTTTTGTTTTTAATATATGAAATTTATTGTCAAATTGGTTTCCATACAACACCCAGTGCTCATCCCAAAAGATGCCCTCTTCAATACCCTTCACCTACCCTCCCCTCCCTCCCACCCCCCATCAACCCTCAGTTTGTTCTCAGTTTTTAAGATTCTCTTATGCATTGCCTCTCTCCCACTCTAATCTCTCTTTTTTTTTCCTTCCCCTCCCCCATGGGTTTCTGTTAAGTTTCTCAGGATCCACATAAGAGCGAAACCATATGGTATCTGTCTTTCTCTGTATGGCTTATTTCACTTAGCATCACACTCTCCAGTTCCATCCATGTTGCTACAAAGGGCCATATTTCATTCTTACTGCCACATAGCACTCCATTGTGTATATAAACCACAATTTCTTTATCCATTCATCAGTTGATGGACATTTAGGCCCTTGCCACAATTTGGCTATTGTCGAAAGTGCTGCTATAAACATTGGGGTACAAGTGCCCCTATGCATCAGTACTCCTGTATCCCTTGGGTAAATTCCTAGCAGTGCTACTGCTGGGTCATAGGGTAGGTCTATTTTTAATTTTCTGAGGAACCTCCACACTGTTTTCCAGAGTGGCTATACCAATTTGCATTCCCACCAACAGTGCAAGAGGTTTCCCATTTCTCCACATCCCCTCCAGCATCTATAGTCTCCTGATTTGTTCATTTTAGCCACTCTGACTGACGTGAGGTGGTATCTGAGTGTGGTTTTGTTTTGTATTTCTCTGATGAGTGAGGTTGAGCATCTTTTCATGTGCCTGTTGGCCATCTGGATGTCTTCTTTAGACAAGTGTCTATTCGTGTTTTCTGCCCATTTCTTCCCTGGATTATTTGTTTTTTGGGTGTGGAGTTTGGTGAGCTCTTTATAGATTTAGGATACCAGCCCTTTGTCCGATATGTCATTTGCAAATATTTTTTCCCATTCTGTCACTTGCCTTTTAGTTTTGTTGATTGTTTCCTTTGCTGTGCAGAAGTTTTTTTTTTTATCTTCATGAGGTCCCAATAGTTCATTTTTGCTTTTAATTCCCTTGCCTTTGGGGATGTGTCAAGTAACAAATTGCTGCGGCTGAGGTCAAAGAGGTGTTTTCCTGCTTTCTCCTCTAGGGTTTTGATGGTTTCCTGTCTCACATTCAGGTCCTTTATCCATTTTGAGTTTATTTTTGTGAATGGCGTAAGAAAGTGGTCTAGTTTCAACCTTCTTCATGTTGCTGTCCAGTTCTCCCAGCACCATTTGTTAAAGAGACTGTCTTTTTTCCATTGGATATTCTTTCCTGCTTTGTCAAAGATGAGTTGGCCATACTTTTGTGGGTCTAATTCTGGGGTTTCTATTCTATTCCATTGGTCTATGTGTCTGTTTTTGTGCCAATACCATGCTGTCTTGATGATGACAGCTTTGTAGTAGAGGCTAAAGTCTGGGATTGTGATGCCTCCTGCTTTGGTCTTCTTCTTCAAAATTACTTTGGCTATTCGGGGCCTTTTGTGGTTCCCTATGAATTTTAGGATTGCTTCCTTTTTATTTTTGATGAAACTGGCTAGTGGTTTATCAATTTTGTTAATTCTTTCAAGGAACCAGCTTCTGGTTTCATTGATCTGTTCTGTTTTCTTGGATTTGATAGCATTAATTTCTGCTCTAATCTTTATTCTGTCTTCTGCTGGTTTGGGGTTTAGGTTGCTGGTCTTTTTCCAGCTTCTTAAGGGGTAAGGTTAGGTTGTATATGTGAAATCTTTCTTCCTTCATCAGGAAGGCCTGGATTGCTATATACTTTCCTGTTATGACTGCCTTTGCTGCATCCCAGAGGTTTTGGGTTGTGGTATTATCATGAATTTCATTGACTTCCGTATACTTTTTAATTTCCTCTTTAACTGGCTGGCTAGCCCATTCATTCCTTAGTAGGATGTTCTTCAGTCTCAAAGTATTTGTTACCTTTCCAAATCTTTTCTTGTGGTTGATTTTGAGTTTCATAGCATTGTTGTCTCAAAATATGCACGGTATGATCTTGATCTTCTTATACTTACTTAGGGCTGATTTGTGTTCCAGTATATGGTCTATTCTGGAGAACATTCCATGTGCACTGGAGAAGAATGTCTTTCTGCTGCGTTATATATATTCAGAACATTTCATTCTGTTTAAGTCCATGTGATTCAGTGTGTCGTTCAAAGCCATTGTTTCCTTGTTGATTTTTTGGTTAGATGATCTGTCCAACAATCTGTTAGATTGTTGTGAGTGGGGTGTTGAAGTCTCATACTATTATGGTATTACTATCGATGAGTTTCTTTATGTTTGTGATTAATTGATTTATATATTTAGGTGCTACCAAATTTGGCACATAAATGTTTACAATTGGTGGATAGACCCCTTGATTATGATATGATACCCTTGATACAGTATTTTAAAGTCTAAATTGTCTGATATAAGTATGGCTACTCCGGCTTTCTTTTGTTGACCATTAGCATGATAGATGGTTCTCCATCCCCTTATTTTCAATCTGAAGGTGTCTTTAAGTCTAAGTGGGTCTCTTGTAAACCGCATATATATGGATCACGTTTTCTTATCCATTCTGTTACCCTATGTCTTTTGATTGGAGCATTGAGTCCATTGACGTTTAGAGTAAGTACTGAAAGATATGAATTTATTGTCATTATGATGATTGTAGAGTTGGAGTTTCTGGTGGTGGTCTCTGGTCCTTTCTAACCTTTTGTTGCATTTGGCATTTATATATGTATGTGTGTGTGTGTGTGTGTGTGTGTGTGTGTGTGTGTGGGTGTGGGTGTGTGTGTCCCCTTAGAGAGTCCACGTAAAATTTCTTGCAAGGCTGGTTTAGTGGTCACAAGCTCCTTTAATTTTTGTTTGTCTGGGAAACTTTTTATCTCTCATTCTATATTTTTTTAAATAACAAATTTATTGTCAAATTGGTTTCCATACAACACCCAGTGCTCATCCCAGAAGGTGCCCTCCTCAATACCCATCACCCACCCTCCCTCCCACCCCCCATCTATGCTCAGTTTGTTCTCAGTTTTTAAGAGTCTCTTAAACTTTGGCTCTCTCCCTCTCTAACCTCTTTTTTTTTTCCTTCCCCTCCCTCATGAACTTCTGTTAAGTTTCTCAGGATCCACATAAGAGTGAACACATATGGTATCTGTCTTTCTCTGTATGGCTTATTTCACTTAGCATAACACTCTCCAGTTCCATCCACGTTGCTACAAAAGGCCATATTTCATTTTTTCTCATTGCCATGTAGTATTCCATTGTGTATATTAACCATAATCTCTTTATCCATTCATCATTTGATGGACATTTAGGCTCTTTCCATAATTTGGCTATTATTGAGAGTGCTGCTGTAAACATTGGGGTACAAGTGCCCCTGTGCATAAGCACTCTTGTATCCCTTGGGTAAATTCCTAGCTGTGCTATTGCTGGGTTTAGGGGAGGTCTATTTTTCATTTTTTGAGGAAACTCCACACATTTTTTAGTTCCTCCTGACTGTTTCTTAGTTCCTTGATCTCTGTAGTAATAGATTCTCTGCTGTCCTCTATACTTTTTTCAAGCCCAGCTATTAATTTTATGACTATTATTTTAAATTCATTTTCTGTTACATTGCTTAAATCGTTTTTGATAGGTTCATTAGCTGTCACTACTTCCTGGAGTTTCTTTTGAGGAGAATTCTTCCATTTCGTCATTTTGGAAAGTCCCTGGAGTGGTGCAGAACTGCAGGGCTCTTTCCCTGTGTCGTGTGGAGAAACTTGTGTTGGTGGGCGGGTCACAGTCAGACCTGATGTCTGTCCCCAGCCCACTGCTGAGGCCACAGTCAGACTGGTGTCTACCTTATCTTCCCCTCTGCCAGGGGCAGGACTCACTGTTGAGTGGCATGGCCCCTGTCTGGACTACTTGCACACTTCCAGGCTTGTGGTGCTGCTTTGATGGGATCTGGCGTATTAGCCAGGGTGGATCCACAAGGTGCACAGGGGCAGGAGGGGCAGGCTCAGCTTGCTTTGCCTTCCATGGTCCGCTTCAGGCGGGGCACTGGGAGAGAGGCAGACCCATCGGAGGGATGGTTCCACAGAAGCACAGCATTGGATGTTATTGTGGTGCATGAAGTTCCATGACGGGAGCTGGTTCCCTTGGGATTTTGGCTTGGGGATGGGCAAGGGAGATGGTGCTGGTGAGCGCCTTTGTTCCCTGCCATGATGAGCTCTGTCCTCCGGGGTTCAACAACTCTCCCTCCCGTTGTCCTTTAGCCCTCCCGCTCTCGGAGCAGAACTGTTGACTTATAATAATCCAGATGTTAAGTCCTGCTGGCTGTCAGAACACACTCCATCCAGCTCCTCCGCTTTCAAGCCAGACTCGGGGCTGTGCCTTGCGGGGTGGGCTGCCCCTCCATTGCCCCGGCTCCCTCCCGCCAGTTCGTGTAGCACGCACTGCCTCTCCCTCCCGCCAGTCCGTGTAGCACGCACCGCCTCTCCGCCCTTTCTACCCTCTTCCGTGGGCCTCTCATCTACACTTGGCTCCAGAGAGTCCATTCCTAGCAGAATGGTCTTCTGGCAGTTTTCTGGGTTATTAGGCAGATGTGGGTGGAATCTAAGTGGTCAGCAGGACACGGTGAGTCCAGCATCCACCTACACCGCCATCTTCCTCTTGGAATCTCTCATTCTATTTTGAATGAGAGCCTTGCTGGATAAAGAATTCTTGCCTGCCTATTTTTCTGATTCAGCACACTGAATATATCCCACCACTCCTTTCTGGCCTGCCAAGTTTCTGTCGATACGTCTGCTGCAAACCTGATCTGTCTTCCCTTGTAGGTTAGGGACTTTTTTTCCCTTGCTGCTTTCATGATTCTCTCCTTGCCTGAGTATTTTGTGAATTTGACTATGATATGCCTTGTTGATGGTAGGTTTTTGTTGAATCTAATGGAGTCCTCTGTGCTTCCTGGATTGTGATGCCTGTGTGTTTCCTCAGGGTAGGAAAGTGAACCGCTATGATTGGTTCACATAACCCTTCTACCCCTATTTCTCTCTCTTCCTCTTCTGGGACCCCTATGATTCTCATGTTGTTCCTTTTTTGAGTCACTGATTTATCTAATTCTTAAAGCATTTTTTTTTTGCATTAATCTCCCTTTTTTTTTCTGCTTCGTTATTCTCTGTACGTTTGTCCTCTATATCTCTGATTCTCTGTTCTACCTTGTCCATCCTTGCCGCTGCTGAATCCATCCATGATTGCAGCTCAGTTACAACATTTTTAATTTCATTCTGGCTACTTTTTACTTCTTTTATCTCTACAGAAAGGGATTCTAATCAATCTTCGACTCCAGCTAGTATTCCTATTATCGTGATTCTAAATTCTGGTTCAGACATCTTGCTTGTATCTGTGTTGGTTAAATCCCTGGCTGTTGTTTCTTCGTGCTCTTTCTTCTGGGGTGAATTCCTTCGTTTTGTAATTTTGAAGGGAGAAAAGGAATTAATGAGGTAGAAAAGTTGAAATTAAAAACAATTTTAAAAATATTAAAATTAAAAATTAAACACACAAATCAAATAGATGATGCTAGATGATAGGTGTGTTTTGGTCTGGGTGTTTAAAGTGGTTTGACAACTTTGAGGAAAAAAAAAGTGGGGGGAGGAAAAAAATCGTTTGAGATTTTGAAAAAATGAATACACTGAAGTAGACTAAAATGAGATGATGGGGGTAAAACAGAATTTGGAAAAATATACACAAAAGTAATGAATATAGTGGAAAAAAATAAAAATATATTTAATAAAAATTACAAATAAATATGGTTTATTTTCTGTATTCAAGAAAAAGGAAAAGAAACAAAAAAGAGAAAAAAGATTAAAAAATAAAAGAAAAAAGAAATCATTTGAAAATTTGAAAAAGTGAATACACTGTAGTAGACTAAAATAAAATGATGGGAGTAAGAATTTGAAAAAATTTACATAAAAGCAAAAAATATAGTAATAAAAAATAAAAATATTTTTAAAAGAGATTGAAAGTAAATGAAGTTTTTCTCTTTCTGCATTCAAGAAAAAGAAAAGAAATGAATAACAGAAAGAAAAAGAAAGAAAAAAAAGGAAATTGAAAATTTGAGAAGGTGAGTAGACTGAAGTAGACTAAAATAAAATGATGGCAGTAAAGTAGAATTTGAAAAAACCTACACAAAATATAAAATATAGTAATAAAAATTGAAGACAGATATTTTAATAAAAATTGAAAATAAAAATTAATTTTTTCTCTTTCTGTATTCAAGAAAAAGAAAAGAATTGTAAAAATGAAAAAGGAAGATGAAAAAAGAGAAAAAAAAAACAAAAAACACTGAATAGATGAACCTGCTAGCAGATTGAAGTAGGACTGAAATTGCTTCGTTTTTCCCTAGAGGTCAGTCCATGTAGCTCTTTATAGTCCCTAAATTAAGCCAGTGGTGAGGCTTGTGTTCTTGAAGAGCAAAGTTGACCCAGTTGGGCGGGACTCGGTGTAACAGCTCCGCTCTCCACTGGATGGTGCTGCTAGCCTGCTGGGGTGGATTGTTGTGGTGCTTGTTGGTGCATATGCACATGTGTGGAAGTGGTGAAAATGGCACCACCCAGCTACCTGGTCTGTTTTCCTGGATCAGCAATCGCGTACCCATCCTATGTCTTCAGCTCTGGTCCACTTCCCACTTTTTCACTCTCAATGACCAGGCCTCAGGCAGTACCTCTCTCCCAAGTTTTGTCTCAGATCTGGCTGTTTTCCCTGGCCCCTTACTTCTGAATGATGGCAGCTTTGACCCGTTCTGCCCCTTTGCAGGAGGGTCTCACTGAGCAATGGCCAAATGAGCCATGGCTGAATGTCGGCTGCACCCACATACACCCGCTGGACCCTGCTGTTGCCAGTGCCCGAGACTGTGGCCATCTGCCAGCCTGCCCCAGAAAAAGTTCACAAGACAGTGTAGCAGCAGCGTCTCAGGGATTATGGAAAATCATAACACACAATCTGGCACTAGTCTTTACCCTCAATGACCTTGCCCCAGTACCAGTGAATGTGGCCACCTTCCAGGGTCTGCTGGGACTAGGTGGCTTCAACAGTCTCTACCAAATGTCCTTCAAGCAGTGGAACCGCTTTTCCCTATGTGGCCCCGAGAATCTCCCAGACCCCACTCTGTTCCTGGGGATTCACCCTTCCCACCAGAGCACTGCCAGGTATCAAGCTATGGAGTTGCAGCCTTTGCCCTCCCCTTGTTTACTGTCTTAATGGAATTTAAACCCTCTCCTTTCTCCTTTCTCCCTTTTTAATTTAGTCCCTGCAGCTGTTTCCAATTTTCCACTTTCTTTCCAGCTGTTTTTGGGGAGGGGTGCTTTTCCCATATTCTCCCCCTCCTCCAGTGTCTGTCCTCTCTCCAACCGCAAAAGGTGTTCCCTCCCTTTTGAGGCTTCTCGCTCCCCAAATTCAGCTCTCCACGCCATGTACCTGCTGAATTCTTTGGTTCAGGTTGTGCAGATTGTTGTGTTAATCCTCCAATTGGTTTTCTATGTGTGTAGGATGGTTTAGTGGTGGTCTGGCTGTATTTCATGGACACGAGACACACAAGCTTCCATGCTGTTCCGCCATCTTGGCTCCTCCTCCTAGATAAAAAAATTCTTAACAAAATTATAACTCTTGAAACCCAAAAGTAGAAAAAGAATAATGCATCATAACGAGGCATAATTCATTTCCAAAACTCAAGGTTGATTATTTTAAAACAATTTAATTAATTATAATAACAGTATGAAAAAGAAAAAAACTATGATAATTACAGTAGATTTTGAGAAAGTGTTTGACAAGCTTTAATGTTTAACATCTATTTATGATAAAATATTTTAGCATAAATGGAACATAAGGGAATTTTTATGACAAACATAAAGATCTTATTTAATGTTGGACTAACTGCTTTCCTCCTAAAATCAGGATTCTTAACAATGCTTTTCAGTATTGTACTGGAAGCTCTAATCATTGCATGCAGATTGAAAGGGAATATATAAAATTGTTCATTGACAGATAACTTTACATAGAAGACCCTGTGGAATCTACAGAAAAAGATATTTGAACTAATAAATGAGTTTAGCAGCATTGCAAGATAAAATCAATACAAAAAAAATCAAGTGTATATTTGTATACTAGCAATTTAAAACACTCATTTACAGTAACATCAAAATATAAAATTCTTACAGATGTATCTAACAAAAGGTGTGTACAACCTGAAACTATAAAATATTAGTGATAGAAATTAATAAAGAATAAATGTGTTCATAGATTTGAAAACTCAAATTGTTAAAATTTCAACTCTACTGAATTTATTTAGAGATTCAATACAAATCAATAAAATTTGAGCACATTTTTTGTAGAAACTCAAATTTGATTCATATGGAAATGCAAAACAACTCTCAAAAGCATAGATTTGGAGGAATTACAGATCTGAGCCCTGATTCAAAATTTATTATAAAGCTACTATAGTCAAGACAGTTGGTATTGGCATAAAGATAGACAATACATCAAAGGAATAGACAGGCCACAAGTAATTAGCACATATGTTAATACAGCCCAGTGTAACTGTATTTTGAGATAGGGCCTATAAAGACATCAGTAAGGTTAAATGAGGCCATATAGATGGGACCCTAATCCAATAGAATTAGTGTCCTTATGAGAATAGAGCTCAAAGGCAACTATCTGCAAGCCAGAAAGAGAGCTCTCACCAGAAACCAAATCACTTGGGACCTTGATCTTGGACTGTTAGCCTCCAGGACTTAGAGTAAATTTTTGTTGGTTAAGCTACAAGTATTCAAGTATTTTGTTATGGCAGCCTGAGCAGACTAATACAGCATATATGGTCAACTAATTTTTGATCAAGATGCAAAAGCAATTTTATGAAGAAAGGATAGCATTTTTAACACATGGTGCAGGAGAAATGACATGTCCATTTTTGTTAAAAAGCACATCTGTGTCTATAGCTCATATCCTATTCAAAAAGTAACTTAGTGTATTATACACTTTAATGTGAAATTTAAAACTACAAAACTTCTAGGAGAAAACATAAAAGGAAAAATTTGTAACCCTGAGTGCAGGAAAGATTTCATAAATACCATACAAAAGAACAATCTATGAAAAAAAATTGACAAATTAGATTTCATCAAAATAAATACTGCTCTTCCAAAAGACACTGTCAAGATAATGAAATACAAGCAACAGATTGAAAGAAAAAAATTTTAAGTGACGTACTTCATTAGAGACTTGTATTCTTTGTTTTGATACACTCTTTGTTAACATAATAAAAATTTGAAGTAAGAAAAGTTTAGTTTGAGTTGAATTACACTTAGTGAATTCATCTTTGATCCTATTATCTTGGGTCTTTACTTTTAGAACTGATGAAACATTGATCAACATCAGATTCACTGGTGGAAAACAATCAGTCTTCAGTCTCTGGCTCCTCCATCATTTCTAGTGATGTCTCACAGATTATTAATTTTTCTGCAATCTCAGTTGCAAAAGTCTTCAGTGCTCTGGTGAGGGGTGACATGAAGAAATGAGAACCTCAGGGGCAGGTTTAGCAAATTTCTTAATCTCCCGAAGTATTGTTCTAATTTTTAGGATTTGAGACCAGATAATTTCTAGATTCCTTACTAATTTCAGATACTATGTTTTGTTGGTTTTTTTTTAAAGGAATGATTTATTGTGGTGATTAATTTACTTACCTTTGCCCCCAGACATTATCAAATGTGTTTAAAGGCCCTGAGAAAAGGAGCTGTAGGCACAAAGGGTGAAATCAGCCACAAGAATGTGTTGCTTTCAACCCCTTTTGCTGGGTTCTCTTCATTGACCCAGTGATCTCAAGGCAATTGTTGGCTGGTTGCATTTTTCAAGCCTTTTACAGTGTGCTCCTGCCTATTCCTTATCTCTTCCTTGTCTGATCTTTGCTTTGACAGGATTACCATCGCATTCCATTTACGTTGCTAGTACTACAGGGATTCTCTTCAGTATATCTATCTTTATGCCTGTACCTTAAGCCTAAGGGCAGTTATTTGCATTCAGAGCCCATGTTCAAGTGCATGAGTATAAGTACTCTGTTATACCTTTGCCCTTTTGATTGCCCTATGCATAAAACCCAGCCTCCTTATTCTTTATCACAAGCTTCTAATGGACAGAGAAATCTGGAAATTCAGTTTTTCTTAATGGACCACATTGAACACAATGTTCACTCAAAGATCATTTGCTGTCCTTAGTTTACAATGAAAACATAAAAACAGAAGCTGGGCTCCACACACACATTAGCCATTGCTCTTAATTTGCCAACACATGCAGCTGCTGGAAGAGCAGTTAACAAGTGACAGGATTGAATTAGGTCTTCTCTCCTTGATGGAAATTTTAATGAGGCAGGTGTGAACAAAAGGGAGAGAGAATCAGGCAGAAAGAGAAACTAGATGCATGAATAGTTTGGAAAACATATAATCCACCAGACTTAAAATGCCTGGAATAAATCAGTGAGTGTTTGGCATGTTTCTCAGCAATGAATGCTTTTAACGGGGTCACTGCTACTTTTTCAAAAAGAAGAAGCCAAGAGAACATGGTCCTTGCAATTTTAGAAAACTTGTCATAGGTCATTTTCCCTGTTAACAACCAATTTCCTTGATGTTTAAATGTGATATTTTCTAAATGTTGGAACTTGAGAACCTACTAGAGAAAGCAGAAGATTGAAATTTTCAAGGAAATCCTTTGTGCTACATTTAGGTCCACCCGCCATTCATCATGGGAACCATGATGACACAAATGGCACAAATGGGAACCATGTTAAGTTGGCAAATAAACTGAGGCTGTGTGGCAGTAATTAAATTTTGGGTGATGAAAAGGTAGAAGGAATATATAAAGTATCAGCTAATTGGGGGATTTTGGTATTAACAGCCTTTATTTGCATGCTGCTCTTTTCAAACTGTTCCTTTGTATATTTTAGCTGGAAGATCCTATTATTTTTTTTAGCAAGCAGGGAATTTTTATACTATATATAAATGTATATATGAAATAAAATTTTCATAATATATACAGAAAGAGAAATTTTATTTCATTCATATATATTTAAAATCAAACAAGGTGTCTTGGAAACAAAGAAGTGAATGCAAGTGTAATTTCAATTTAACTTGACCTAGCATATAGACATCGTAGAAAGATCATGGTCTTTTAGAATAAAACAGGGCTTGACTTAAACCTAGTTTTGCTGATTATAAATGGCACACTGTGGAACAAGTGGATACCAATCAGTCGTATTGTCCTCATGTGCAAATGTGGGTTATTCTTCTGTATTTCATTATATATTTTAAAAGATTGACTGAATTCATAAATTCATAAAAAGACTTGGGACTCTTTTTTTGGAGAGGAGAGTAAACACATGAACTATAGCATAAAAAAATAGACATTAAAAGAATCCAAAAAGGATATATGAATGCCTGACTGAAGGGACAGTATGGATAATGATTTTCTAATAAAAAATAAAAAATAAAAAACATCCCATACTGAAATTAGAACAATGATGAAAGACATTAATCATCAATACATATTTACTGGAAACACTATTGTGTCAAAATTAGAGACAGAAATGTCCTTTACTAGTCTCTTTTCTGATAAACAAGAAAGAACCAGTTAATAAAGGGGAGGGGGTGAGGGAAGAGTTCATTTTATTCTTCAGTTTTGATAGCCAAGATAAAGAAAACTGGCCAAACTGCTAGGAAAAAAAAGTGCTCTACAAGAATCCTTTTGAGGAGTAACTTTCAACAAGAGATGTTCTGATCCGATTCCCAGAGAGTTGATGGGTATGGATGGCTCAAGATTCTGGACTTGAAAACTCTTTCAGGTCAATCTTGTATTAGCTAGAATTTGAAACAGATGTCCATAATGACAGAATAACAAATATAACAAGGATCATAGAAAAGCATAAACCTATAAAGGGAAGATAGATCTGGAGAAAGGGGAAGTTCTTAAAGTGGGTCCTAGATTGGAAAGAGAAGATTTATAAAGAACCATCAAAGCACTCACATTTTCAAAGGGCTTGTGTATTAGGTAGAAGAAAGGGTATTTTAACCAAGGACATAGTGAAAAAATTTGAAGATTGCTGAAGTTTTCATGAACCAAAGATCAAGTACCTAGGACAGATACAATACTGTTAAAAATCTGAATAAGTAGTATTTTTGCTTCCCTTCCCTTATGTTCATCTGTTTTGTATCTTAAAGTCCTCAATATGAGTGAAGAGACTCATAAATATGTAGAACAAACAGAGGGTTAGTGGAGGGGTTGTGGGAGGGGGATAGGCTAAATGAGTAAGGGACATTAAGAAATCTACTCCTGAAATCATTGTTGCACTATATGCTAACTAACTTGGATGTAACTTAAAAAAAAAAAGTTAAAATAAAAAAAAAATCAACCATGCTCTCAGGAGTTAAAAAAAATCTGAATAAGTAAAAACATTCTGAGCTTTTATCCCTACCCCACTCACATCCCTGTACTGGAGAATGGTCTTTTATAATTATTCTTATAGTTGACACACAATGTTACGTTAAGTTCAGGTGTACAACACAGTAATTTGACAAGTCTATCCCTTGTGCTGTGCTCACCACAAATGTGGCTACTGCCTGTCACCATGCAATGCTATTACAGTATTATTGACTGTATTCCCTATGCTGTACCTTTCATCCCTATGAGTTATTTGTTCCAAAACCGGAAGCCTGGACTTCCACAGCTCTTCACGCATTTTTGCCATCTGCCCTACATCCCCCCTCTGGCAACCATCAGTTTCCTCTCTTTTAGAAAATTGGTCCTTATTTATTTGCGGGTCCACTTCTACTTTTTTTTCTGTTCATTTGTCTTGTTTTTTAGATTCCACATATAAAAATTTTATGGTATTTGTCTTTCTCTTATTTCACATAGCCTAATATCCTGTAGATTCATCCATATTGTTCACAAATAGCAAGATCTCATTCTTTTTTATGACAGAGTGCTATTATGTTGTGTGTGTGTGTGTGTGTGTGTGTGTGTGTGTGTGTGTGTGTGTTTGTGTATGTATGACATCTTTATCCTTTCATCTATCGATGGTCGCTTTGGTTGTTTCATTATCTTGGCTATTGTAAATAATGCTACAATAGACATAAGGATGCGTATATTCTTTAAAAATAGCACTTTCATTTTCTCTGGGTAAAGACGCATAGTGGAATACTGTATCATGTGGTATTTTTATTTTTAATTTTCTTGAAGAAATTTCATAGTCTTTTTCATAGTAGTTGCACCAGTTTACATTCCCACCAACAGTAGTGAGTGTTCCTTTTTCTCCACATCCTTGCACACATTTGTTATTTCCTGTCTTTTTAATACTAGACATTCTGACAGGTGTGAAGCAATATCTCATTGTGGTTTGCATTTGCATTTCCCTGATGATTGGTGACAATTAGCATCTTTTTCATATGTCTCTTGTCTCTCTCTGTGTCTTTTTTGACAAATGCCTCTTTGGGTCCTTGGCCCATTTTTTCATCAGATTTTTTTTTTTAGTGTTCACTTGTATGACTTTTCCTTATATATTTTGGATATTAACCCTTTATCAGATGTTGTATTTGCAAATACCTTCTCTCATTCAGTAGGTTACCTTTCCGTATTGTTGATGGTTTTCTGCACAAAAGCTTTTCATTTTGGTGTAAACCAAATATTTTATTTTTGCTTTAGGTTCCCTTGGCTTAGGAGACATATCTAGAAAAATGTTGCTTTGACCAAGAATGATATTTTTAATTTTTTTTCAACGTTTTATTTATTTTTGGGACAGAGAGAGACAGAGCATGAACGGGGGAGGGGCAGAGAGAGAGGGAGACACAGAATCGGAAACAGGCTCCAGGCTCCGAGCCATCAGCCCAGAGCCTGACGCGGGGCTCGAACCCACAGACCGCGAGATCGTGACCTGGCTGAAGTCGGACGCTTAACCGACTGCGCCACCCAGGCGCCCCAAGAATGATATTTTTAATTGGACAGATTAGAACAGGTTACTAGTAAAATATTGCAGCATGTTAGTTCATTCTCCTCCTGGGACCAGCAGTCTGTCCAGGAGATGTTCTTGTGAGGATGGCAGATGCACAAGAAGACATGCTTTACTGTGCAAACCAGTGTCGATGCCCTGTTTGCACCATGTTTGCTTACATTCCATTGGCCAGAGCAAGTCATACAGCTGAGCCCAATTACCAAAGACCCTTTTCTGGGAGGTATTTCCACGTTAAATAACAAAGAGAACAGATACAGGGGAGGGTGAAATATCATGGCCACCAAACTAATCTACCAAAAACATTAATAAAATCATAATATGGTACCTATTTTATTATATCAGAGAGTTTAATGCCAAAGATATTAAAGATTTTTCAGATGAGGAAGCTGATAAAACATGGAACCTATGTCTGCACCTAAGCTCGATGTTCTTTCCAATAGAAATATATTGCTTCAGGGGCACCTAGGTGACTCCGTCTGTTGGGCATCCAACTCTTGATTTGAGCTCAGGTCATGATCTCACAGTTCACGGGATCGAGCCCTATGTTGGGCTCTGTGCTTATAGCACAGGGTCTGCTTGGGATTCTCTCTTTTCCTCTGTGCCTCTTCCCCACTCTCACACATGTGTGCACACTCTCCCTTTCTCTCTCTCAAATACATAAACTTTGAAAAAAGGAAATACACTACCTCAGAATATTCAAGGCATAATTACTGTTGTCGAATATTCAAAGATTTTTTAAAAATACTTTGCAAATATATTTATCTTCAATATTTACTGAGTTCTTTCCATGTAAACATCAGGGCTCAACTGTGGAGATAGAATAATCAACATAGATTTCTTGATATTAAGGACTACATAGACTAGAAATAGTGATTTTAAAATGAGAGTCCTATAAACATTTCCAAATATTTTATTACAACTTATTTATTTTATATAAAAAAGAACTAATGAAGATATAACAAATTAATACTTATGAAGGTACAGATTTCTAATGAGTAATGAGTGATTCTATAGTGTAATGGGGAGAAAACACTGAATTAAAATCAGAGGATACGATTAAATAGTTGGAACTTTCCCTGTCCTGTCCCTAATCTCCAGGGAAGGGAGTAGGGATAGAGGTTGGATCAGTCACCAAT
Source organism: Felis catus (assembly GCF_018350175.1). Classification (NCBI taxonomy): domain Eukaryota; kingdom Metazoa; phylum Chordata; class Mammalia; order Carnivora; family Felidae; genus Felis; species Felis catus. The sequence goes on along the minus strand of NC_058377.1, from coordinate 4,502,162 downwards.
GGTAAATAATTTAATCAGCTGTGCCAATGTAATGAAGCCTCCATAAAAGCCCAGAAGGATGGCGTCCAGAGAGCATCCAGGTTGGGGAATAGGTGATGTGGGGAGAGTGGTGCACTGCAGAGCTCCTCACCCTTTCCCTATTCCTTGCCCTATGTACCCCTTCACCCTGGGGATGTCCCCAGAATTAGACCCACAAAAGTATGGCCAACTAATCTTTGACAAAGCAGGAAAGAATATCCAATGAAAAAAAGACAGTCTCTTTAACAAATGGTGCTGGGAGAACTGGACAGCAACATGCAGAAGAATGAAACTAGACCACTTTCTTACACCACTCACAAAAATAAAATGGATAAAGGACCTGAATGTGAGACAAGAAACCATAGAGGAGAAAACCCTAGAGGAGAAAGCAGGAAAAAACCTCTCTGACCTCAGCCACAGCAATTTCTTACTTGACACATCTCCAAAGGTAAGGGAATTAAAAGCAAAAATGAACTATTGGGACCTCATGAAGATAAAAAGCTTCTGCACAGCAAAGGAAACAATCAACAAAACTAAAAGGCATCCAATGGAATGGGAAAAGATATTTGCAAATAACATATCGGAGAAAGAGCTAGTATCCAAAATCTATAAAGAGCTCACCAAACTCCACACCCAAAAAACAAATAATCCAGGGAAGAAATGGGCAGAAAACATGAATAGACACTTCTCTAAAGAAGACATCCAGATGGCCAACAGGCACATGAAAAGATGCTCAATGTTGCTCCTCATCAGGGAAATACAAATAAAAACCACACTCAGATACCACCTCACGCCAGTCAGAGTGACTAAAATGAACAAATCAGGAGACTATAGATGCTGGTGAGGATGTGGAGAAATGAGAACCCTCTTGCACTGTTGGTGGGAATGTAAACTGGTGCAGCCACTCTGGAAAACAGTGTGGAGGTTCCTCAAAAAATTCAAAATAGATCTCCCCTATGAACCAGAAATAGCACTGCTAGGAATTTACCCAAGGAATACAGGAGTGCTTATGCGTAGGGGCACTTGTACCCCAATGTTTATAGCAGCACTCTCAACAATAGCCAAATTATGGAAAGAGCCTAAATGTCCATCAACTGATGAATGGATAAAGAAATTGTGGTTTATATACACAATGGAGTACTATGTGGCAATGAGAAAGAATGAAATACGTCCCTTTGTAGCAACGTGGATGGAACTGGAGAATGTGATGCTAAGTGAAATAAGCCATACAGAGAAAGACAGATACCATATGTGTTCACTCTTATGTGGATCCTGAGAAACTTAACAGGATCCCATGGGGGAGGGGAAGGGAAAAAAAAGAGGTTAGAGTGGGAGAGAGCCAAAGCATAAGAGACTCTTAAAAACTGAGAACAAACTGAGGGTTGATGGGGGGTGGGAGGGAGGGGAGGGTGGGTGATGGGTATTGAGGAGGGCACCTTTTGGGGTGAGCACTGGGTGTTGTATGGAAACCAATTTGACAATAAATTTCATGTATTAAAAAAAAACAAAGAAAAAAATAAAACTGAGAACAATCTGAGGGTTGATGGGGTGTGGGAGGGAGGGGAGGGAGGGTGATGGGTATTGAGGAAGGCACCTGTTGGGATGAGCACTGAGTGTTGTATGGAAACCATTTGACAATAAATTTCATACTAATAAAAAAAAGTAAAAAAGAGAGGAAAAAGCACATTTAATATAAAAAAGTGATGCATTCATAAATATATTTTTTTAAAAAAGAAACCAAAACTCATTGGACTTTGGACATCCATTAGAGATTGTCTGGGCACCAATTCAATATTGTGAATATTGGCAACTGAAAGAGAAGAACTCAGCATTTACCTTGCCATTTGGACATAAATGGTATTTCAGGATATCCCACAAGTCCTATGGATGTAGGAAAGAATTCCGTATGAAAGTGTTCCCAGTTATAAGTGCAGAAAAAAATGATGGAATTATAAAATCATTATGTGATCATTAATGAAGTAACTAACAGGTAGTCATCATCAATATATGACAAAATTACTAAATATGAAATTGATGAATAATCTATAATCCAATCAGAGACACTTTGCAAGTGAAAGATTCACTGTTAGTAATCATGCCAGGACAACAGGCATAAACCGTGACAATCTAGGCAAAGATTCCAGGTCATCCTATGCCCAGGAACCTGACTATAAAGAGAACAGGATGTCACTGTCTGAATTCACTGATGGATGTAAGCAGACCAAAGACAACCAAATATAATGTGCGTTGCGACGTGAGGCAATATGAAGAATTAAACACTGCCTATGGTACATATGTGTGAATATATGTACATGTTATATAATTACATAATTTATATATCTAATTATATAATTATATAAAGTTATAAAATTATATATCATATGGCATATATTATATATAATAAATACAGTTTATCATTATTTATTATATATGCATAAATCAAGACTTTAAATCTTATTTCCAGTCACAGGAAACACAGGGGATGGAAAACAAGTCAAATGATAGGAGGGGAAGTACTTATCCAAATCCATAATATGGCGTCTGTGAAAGTTCCTTCAACATTGCAATAGTGGTTTAGAAAATGATTAAAATAGGCTTGAAAGAGACTAAATCAGATTTAAATGATTTTTAAGTTGACTTTTAGAAAGTATGATTCAAATAAATTAACTCACAAAAAGCAGTTTGGGGACTAGTTGGGTAAATTTTAATATAAGTTTTGCATTAGATGATATTAAGGAGTTGTTGATTAGTGTAGAGGTGAGACAATGACCTCATGATACTGTAAGAAGTTTCTTGTCCCCCTCACTCTGTTTTTTTAAGAAATATGTTGGAATATCTGGGAGTAAACAACATGATAACTGGAGATTGTTTTTAATTACTGCAACTGAAAAGGAAGGAGGGTAAATGAAACAACTCTGGCAAAATATTGATGATTGTTGAAGGGAGGCATGTGGGTTAGGGTTGGTGGACCCTCTACCCTGTTTCTTGACGTCTCCCAATCCTCTGCACTGTGCCACAGGTCACCACTGCCTCCTTGCTGCTGGCTGTGGACTGGGAGTTACTATGACAGTCCTTAAATCTCTTTTTGACCCACTTGTTATTTTTCTCAACCTACCACATAGCACCACACAAAGTTGTACTGTTAATCAAACTTCATGAACAGCTAGAAGGAGAAGAAACTAAATGAAATGACAATACAGGAAAGAATGCCTCTTTAGGCTTTATTCTGACATCTATTTTGTAAAATTCCACCTGTAGGGGTGGAAAACGTTCCTCCTCCCTTCTAGATTTTTTGGCTGGTCTAATTCAATTGACATAAGATAGATGAGCAGAAGAAACAAATTTTGAATGTATGGTAGCCCCATTAAAATATAAGACTCCCCTGAAGTCAGTTAATTGAGGCTTATATACCATCCTGAGCCAAGGAGGATAGGGTAGGGGTCTAGGGCTACAAAGGGGTGGAAGGGAATTCACAGGAAAATGAGAAGAGCAAATGTTTCCTAAACAAATGTTTGTTATGCAATGCAAATATCTTTCTGATCTAAAAAAAGTTATCTCTGGCAGTAGCTTTCTTTCTGGCATAGGCCCGCTATCTCAGTTCTTTTAGTCAGTTAAAGGGGAGGTTAAAAGCTCTCCCTGAATCTGCTGGGTCTTTATTGTCTTCAGCTTGAAATAATCCACCTGCCACAGTGGCACATTCTGGAATGGCATATTCTGGGAAGCTGATGGTAAATTATAACTATAGTAGTACATTTCTGTCAATCTGAGTAAAATGATTGAATTTCACACAACATAAGTACAAATACACACACATGCACACACATACACACACCACTTTTCCCAAGAATTATGATTAATACTCTACCATTTCATGGCCTACTGAGGGAAAAAAAAACTATCTCTGGCTGCTTCATAACTGCAGCTCAGCTTGTACACTTGGTCAATTTGTCTTTTATATTATTATGCAGGGTGGTGGTAGTTCCTTCTCTTCAGTGGCACCTTGGTCCAAAATAAGTATTCTTGAACACACTAGAAAAAATGAAAAGACTCTGTGAGCTACATATCCTTTAATGAAATATCCCTTAGCTATAAATAGTTTATGTCATGGGTTTAAAATTGTAATTTGTTTCAAGACCCAACTCTGTCTCCATACCAGGTACTATCCTTTCCCCCATCTGCTCTGGAATTAGGGAGATGGGTTCCAGCCTCCCAGTTACGTTAATTTTAATCAAATTAAATCAAGTTAAATTGATCTGGCAGCTCTGAAAGTCATGTTGTCATGTAAAGTTTGAGATTTGAGTGATAAAATATATTCCAGGGAAAGTAGCATCAAAATTACCAAAATTGGGACAAGTACTACTCCAGTTACTTCAGGGAATTAGACTCTAGATAGTACTGATTCTTTTTCAACAGAAAAATTAGAAGCCCTGGAAACAAAAGCTGTAAGCTAAGGACTGCTTACTTGAGTAACAAAAGCTGACATTGAACCATACCCCACAGGATCACAGATTTGGGCACATTTTCTATAACCTCAGAGCTTAGTGGGCTTGGAATCAGACTGAAAGAAGTGTTGGTGTTAGAATGGAGTGTAATACGTGGTATGTTACCTTCTTTCATAGCAGTGCCTTCTGAATCCACACTCGTAACCTGATAGTAGGCATTGGGCTAGTCTTATGTTTAGGACCTCATAACATGACAGGGACTTAAAATTATGTTACATGGATAAAACAAGCCTGATCATATGAAAAAGTCAAACATGAAAAGTCAATAGCCAAGCTTCTTTTAAAAGTAATAAAAGAAAAAATGCTTTGAAAATTAATACGGTTTTTGAGACAGAAGTAAGAACAGTGAGTTCTGAAAAAGAAGTGGGCAGATTGCTTTTTATGCAAGGAGACCAGAGAGGCATTCTAGCAAAGATGTGTCTTGACCTTGGATTTGGGGACAAAAAGATGGAAAGGAGGGAGAATTCCAAACAGTGGAAGAATAGATGAAAAGCACCAGTGAAATTCAACAGTTCACAGACTGATGAACTCTATAGTAGGGAATCAATGGGAAATAAAAATGAAAAGATATGTTGATAATATCGTCTTGGATTCCCTTACCTAACACCTCCTAAGCATTCAGATCCTGTCCTCTCCTGCGTGTGTACTAAATCACATGGCTCACTGGCTTACCAGCAAAGTAGTGAGTAATTCCTGTGGCTCAACACCCAGGACTTTCTTCTGGAGAGTTTCTTGTTCTCCCCTCCTAAAACTTAATAATTGTTGAGCTAGGCCTTGCCTCAGTCTTTTCCTCTTAGTGTTCCAGAAACAAATCATTCATAAAATGTCCAAAACAAGTCCAATTCTTTATAAAACTCAAATGTTAAGTATTCAAGTCTATAGGTTGAATACATTTGTTTTATTTACACAAATCCAGACTTCAAACTTCTAATTTTAGTGTGACTTTCCCATTTCCAAACTAAGATATTGATTAATTTCATTAATTCACTGTCCCTTTTCTTCTTTTAGCCTTATGTAATGTTTCTCGTTGCTCTTTATGTTTTACTCTTTCCAGTGGAATCCCATTTTCTCATTTATTTTAATTCAGGAGTTTACTTGCTTGACTATTTTTCCTGAAATTGGCTGATTTAAGAATCCCAGCTCTGGTTGTTTTTAGCTAACTGCTTTTAACAATCTACTATTACGCAAAACATTGTTAGCTTTTCCATTAAATTTTCCATTAACTTTTCCACTAAACGCATCCTTACCAAGCAAAGTACCATTTATCATTCCTGCCTCACTAATACTACCAAACTTTCCCACTCCCTGGATCTAAGCAAATGACTGTAGGTTACATTAAAACCTAAAAGGGTCTTTGGTTGCTTAAAGTTGATGGCTCATTTGCCTGCACTGAACAAACATCTTCTCACACTAGGTTAAAGAAAGGATAGATTATTCTACAAATACCAATGAACTAGGGGAAAAAAAACACTAACAGGGACTAAGGCAGCTCACTTTCTCTCAGTTACCAATGGGGTATCTCCTCTTTTAACTTCTGTCCATCACTGTGTATCTACCTGAGGCAAACCTCTGTATCAGTCAGCATTTGGTACACTTGTAAAAACTCTGATTCTTCAAAATTTCAACTTTGCCTTACCATTCCTATTCCAGCCTGGATTCCCCCTCATCGGATCCCTCTACAAAAATTTTGTCTTCTAATATTTTCAGTTGAATAATTCTTAGAGAGGAAATGGGTTGCCCAGTGTATCATTTCACACCAACACATGGATTTAAAGTTATAGATTATACAATAATTTGTTGGCTTGCCAACTGGCTCATTGTACTTGGGTCGAGTGTCCAACTTTGACAGTCTATGACTAAAGGGCCAGGATATTTTGGTACAAAATTTGATCACTTTCCCCTCACCAGTGCCCTAGGTGGAGCTATTTCTCTTTGAAGTAGACATGGGAAGCCATAAACCTTTTTTTTTTTTAAGTTTATTTATCTTGAGACAGAGAGAAAGAGAGAGTCAGGCAGAGAAAGAGGGAGAGAGAGAATGCCCAGCAGCCTCTATGCTCAGTTTGGAGCCTGACAAGGGGCTTGATCTCACAACCAATCAGATCATGACCTGAGCTGAAATCCAGAGTCAGACACTTAACTGATTGAGCCACCCAGACCCCCTTGGAAAGCCCTAAACCTTTTAAATATAGATGTACCACAATCCTCAGAAATGGACCCATTAGCAATATGAAACAGCTGGACTTTGTACCCACCATGAGAAGAAGATATTCTTAGCTCAGGGTTAGTTTTAGGAAAAACTCAAACAGTTTGCTGACTTTAGGGATGTGAGTCAGGCTCTGGATCTGTCATAGTTTCTCTGTTCAGACACTGAAGGATGCCTAAGGACTCTATGAAGGCATTTCCTTCTGAATAACCCCTCTCTACAATTCCTGAAAAGGGTCATCCTGTTTCAACATGGATACCTCTTGTGATAGGGAGCCCATTTAAAGAGGCTGTGAGCCTTCTAAAGAGCTGCTAGCCCTTAACAGAAGACTATCTTCAGTTGTGTTCAATGTGCATGTTTCATGATAAAGAACAACAGTGTTCTAGGTTGACTGTGCATCAGTTAAGATGTAAATAGCAGAAACAGACTCTGAGAGCTAAAGCAAAAAATAAATATATTGATGGAGTATTTGTATCAAAAACTTCAGAGCAGGCTTGGGGAAAACAGGAAACAGAGCATCTCTGAGACTTCAATGAGTTTGTGGATCTTTCCCCTAAATACTGCACGTAATATTACTCAGTTACCAATAGCTCTTCCCCCTGTGTTTCCAAATTTAAAATTCTGAATTATTAAGAAGAATCATTTGACCAGAAAAAGGTGAGCAATCCACCCTTCAGTAGTTAGCTACGGCTACAGTGTCAGCTGGCAGGAACATGCTTCTTGGTGGTGGGCAGCCCTTCTGAAAGAAGGGCTTTGCAGAACACGGTAAACGGCCACCATAGGCATAAAATAAACTCTATCAGATAGTATTCAAATATGTCAGTACTAAGATCTCAACCTCTGTTTTCATCATCATGTTTTCCTACTTATTGTCCCTTTTTAGCTTTTTCTTTGGGTCATACTGTATGACATGATGACAGATGACACCATTCACCATCACACTTTTTGCTTCTGTTCATACTGTTTCCTCTGCAGGGAAGCCACATCCATAATTGTCCAATCAACTCCTCATTTAAAAATTTCTATCAGTTAGTTTAATAGTATAGTTTTAAAGAACAGATTGTGCTTATCTCTCCTCAAACTTCTTTCTGCTTCCAGAGGCAACTACTTTCAACCGCTTTTTTACATCCATGTTACCAAATAAAATTTCTATGCTTTCATTTTACTTTCTTTTGGGGGGGTGGGGAGAGGGAGAGGGAGGGAAGAAGAATGCACAAGAGTAGGGGAGGAGCAGAGGGAGAGAGAATCCCAAGCAGGCTCCATGCTTAGCATGGAAACCGATGCAGAGCTCCATGTCATGAATCGTGAGATCATAACCTGAGCCAAAATCAAGAGTTATACACTCCACCAACTGAGCCACCCAGGTGCTCTTCTTTTTATTTTCGTACCTAATTACTGGCTTCCCACTATGGAAACTTCCTTCTCTATCCACTTAGACTTTTCCTCTCTTCTCTATGCTGCCGAGATAGTTTACTATTTATAATAATGTAAATGTTATTTAAAACTAAACGACATAGTGTACATTATTTTCTTGTGCAATGTTTTCCAAGGAGCTAATAATTGGTTGATTCTTAGTTGCTGTAGTTTCTAAATAGTCATTATTAATCCACAAACTCATCCACAGTTTGTCTACCATTGGAATAAATCTTACTGATATGTTTAAAGGTATCCAACTCATTTTGTTTTTTCTTTGAAACATTCCTTTTGGGGTCTTCCTTTTTCCAAGTACAATCTAGATAGGCTGTTTCCTAGAACTGTGGCCACTCTGTTATCCTTGGACGTCTCTTTGCCATCTTCTTGAGGCTTCTCTTTCCTTCTCTCTAGTGTTAATTCCAATATCTTCCTTCCTCTTTGTGTACTCCCAGAACTCCCCCCAAGTGCATGGATGGCAATATGCAAAAAGATTTTATGACAGAAACTATCTTTAAATTTTTTTTTTAAGTTTATTTATTTTGGAGAGAGAGAGACAGAGACAGAGCGTGGGTGGAGGAGGGGCAGGGAGAGGGAGACAATCCAAAGCAGGCTCCAAACTCTGAGCTGTCAGCACAGAACCCTATATGGGGCTCAAACCCACGAACTGAGAGATCATGACTTGAGCCAAAATCAGATGCTTAACTGACTGAGCCCCTCTGGTGTCCCAAAACTATCTTTATTTTACCTCTACCCCTGGCCACTTGGCCTATATAGAATCGTGTGTCGAAATAATTTTTCCTCAGAAGTTTGAAAGCACTGAACCATATTAATGTAGGTTCCACATTTACCATAATAAACTTGATGACATTATAATTGTAGACACTTTGGACATAGGCCCCCCATCCCTCCCCTTCCTCCTTCTCTCACCCCCTCTCACATATATTTCTATTTGTTTCAGATTTTAGGACCTTCCCATTGTCCACAGTGTTCTCAAATTTCATGATGATGTATGTTGCTGTGTGCCTTTTCTCATCTATTTGGCCAGACAATTGAACTGGAAACTCATTCTTCAGTTTCTGAAACTTCTCCCAATTAATTAACTTAATAATTTACTCCCTTTAGACAGCAGCTCTATCTTTCAGAAAGTCCTAGTTTTAGTTTCAGAAACTGTAAAAATGATCTTATATTTTTTTCTCAACTTCTCTCAATCTTGCTTTTTGTTATTCTATTTTCTTGAGGATTTCTTCATAACAGTATCTTAAAGAAAGGGATTCGTGATGAACGTGGGTGTGTTTGTGTGTGTAAGATTCCTAATGCATTGACTGTAAATATTGTTGCCAACAGAATGCCTGTATAAATTTTCTAACTCTTTCACATTCCTAATTCAGTTCCATCTACAGTAAAGATTTCTTCATTCATGTTTCTTAGTCGAGTGGGTAATTTAGTAAGCTAATTAAAATGGCCCTTTGTACCATGTTCTCCCAAAACCTGTTTTGTGAAGAGCCACCTTGTCACACAAATAAGGAGGTAAAATTAGTCATTCATTTCTTTCTCTTTTAGATTCTTTCTACACCTCTAACCACCCATACCATCATACAACAAAATGATGCTTGTTACTGTTCCCACATTAAGATGCACACAAACACCCCACTTCCATAAGTATTTGGAAGTTGATGATGATCATTGTCAGGTAACATACCTGCAATTTGCCAGAGGTCTTCTTTTCCCGATGCCTTCACCCAAAGGGTAGTCATTAATGGTGTCACCTGCAATCACCCAACCCAGTGGGGATAGACTGGAGTTGGAACATTCAGAGCCTCTGAGACCACATCACGTAGGCAGGACTCTCTCGCTTATGTGCTGTGAGTACATCTAGAATACAGCCATATAAACAAAGTTGTCTTTTCCCAAAGCCTGCCTGCCTCTTTGTGAATGTTTTGTTTGGGTGAATGGAATGGTCTAGAATAATTTTTCTCTTCTCTCATTTATATTTTTGGTCACCAGGGCTTTTAGCTATACCTCCTAAATATTTCTGGAAATTTTGAAATCTCTTTTCATTTCCATTGTCACTGTGTGATTTCGTATGGTCATCATTCCTTTCTGAATCACTGTGGTAGCTTCCTCTTACCTCCCTCCCTGCAGTCACACTCACATCTGATTCAGTGTTATTGTTACAAAATGCACAACTGATTGTGTACACCCACAGTTTAAATTACTCTTTATACGGGCTGCTGTTAGTTTTCAAGGAAGACTCAAACTCTGAACCATGCTACTGAAGCCATGTTATGAGCCGACTGGTTGCTTCTGTTCCTGCTCACTTGTGTTCCAGTCAGAACTGGCACATCATTTGAGGGGCCTACCACAAAATGAAAATACTGGTGCCTTGTTTAAATACTTAAGAATTTCAAGATGGTGATAGAAAAGCATTAAAGCAAACATAGGGACTTTCTAAATGTGCCGTTTATGTGATTGCACAGATTGCATGCTCCTGAAGCCAGTTCTTGCCCCAGCCTTTAAACTCTAAAATTAATCCTAATACTGCTACCACTTAATAAAGGCCTTTCTCCCATGACTCTTTTCAGAGCCCCACATGTGGTGGCACGATTCTCCAGCCTCCACTCTCGCTTCCTTGGCTCAGACTGTTTTCTCTTCCTGTGTCTGCTGACCTTCCACCATCTTGACCTGGCTAAATATTATTCCTTATAAACTCTTTATAAACTCAGATCAGAGATATTCAGCTCTGGAAATGGGTTTTTCCTGAACTCTCCCTTCCTTTCAACTTGCAGCCTTGACTACATCTCTCTTGTATGCTCCAATCAACCCATGTGTGTACATTTGTGGTAGATTCCACAATTAAGTCATTTATATCTTTGTCTTTCTCCCAGGTTTGGACTCTTTGACATTCCCTTTGAAATCCTCAGACAGCCTTGGCACAGAGTATGCACATAATAAGATTGTTGAATATAAAATTAAAGATACACTTAGTTTAGGAATAAAGTTCAGAATTTTATTTCTGTGTTATATTGCCTATAATTCTTACCTTTGCACAGAGTTAAAAGTACACATTTGCTAGCATATACTATGTTAAAACAGTCTTCACTATGGGTCATGATGATTAGAGGGAATAATTTGACCTTTAAAATTGATAGGAGTCCATACTACAGCTGTTAAATAGCCAGTTTTAATTCAACCCTTTAATGCCTCATACTGCAGCCTAGTGAATAATTAACTTTTCAGAAACTTTGAATATTTTAGAAATACTCTGGAGCTTTTAAATTTATTTTTATACATTTCATGGCTTCTTGCTAATATTTTCAGTGACATTTAAAATCTAAAATTTATTTAAGATCCAGGGAAATGGATCTATCAGTATTTTCCCTTTTCCTATGCTCTGTTTTTTGGTGTTGTCAGAAATGATGTGTCTGTTAATATCTGCAGTAGAATTTTAGAGCAAAACATGGTCTCCTGTAGAGTTACCTGCATAAATACAAAATCTTCTTTAACTCAGTTACATAAGCTATCTATTTTAAATAAGAAAAACTAAATTCCTGACATAATAGGTTCCCAAAATTTATTTACTGATAATATGTTAAGAATGGTCTAACCAGTTAATTAAAGCACCTATAGCTGAAGTGTTTCCTCCAAGGCAAACTAGTTAGATATTTGAAACCTTTTGTACTGCAGATTTTCTCTGCTCCCCACAATTTACATTAGTTACAGGTGTACTTAAAATTTTAATTTAATCTCATATCAAAATTATTTCTCCATATTATGAAAAACCATATTAACCTAAATGTGAAACGTTACATAATGTTTTCCTGTGAAGAAAGCTTTATTTAGTGATTTCTTTTTACTGTGGGAGTTCTCAGTTTATAAGTTTTTGGTGAAATTCATAGTACTCTAATAAATACATACATATAAAGCTTTGAAGATTTTTATTTTCCTAAGATACATGTAAATGGGTCAAATTGAATTGCCAAATTACTTCCCATGTGGATTGCACCAATCGACATTTCAAATATTTATGCATTAGTCATTTCTAACATTGTGTGTTTTCATTTTTTTAAATTTTTAATGTTTTTTAATTTGTGTGTGTGTGAGAGAGAGAGACAGAGTACGGGTGGTGGGGGGGGTGCAGAGAGAGAGGGATACACGGAATCTGAAGAAGGCTCCAGGCTCCGAGCTGTCAGCACAGAGCCAGATGCAGGGCTCGAACTCGTGAACCACGAGATCTGACCTGAGCCCAATATGGACACTTAACCGACTGAGCCACCCAGGCACCCTGTGTATTTTCTTTTACTTCATCTCTTTTTGAAAAAAATATTTAATAAAAATTCTGTTTAAACATACATTTTTGGGGGCATCTGGGTGGCTCAGTCGGTTAAACATCCAACTTTGGCTCAGGTCATGATCTCAAGGTTCATGGGTTGGAGCCCTGCATTGTACTCTGTGCTGACTGCTTGCTCAGAGCCCGGAGCCTGCTTTGGATTCTTTGTCTTCCTCCCTCTCTTTCTCTGCCCCTCCCCTCTCGTACTCTGTCTCTCTCTCTGAAAAATTAACATTAAAAAATTTAAAAAATAAACATACATTTGTTTCATTACTAATGAGATGTATGAATTTTGTACAAATGATATCTTTTCATTTATCCATTCAAAAAACCATATATCAAGCACTTATGTTTCCATCATTGTGCTTAGGGACCAGAGCAGTAGTTTTCACTTGGGAGCAGTTTTGCCCCAGGGTACATTGGACACTATCCAGATCGGTTTTGGTGTGTCTTAACTGGGGGACAGGGAGGAGTGCTAGTGGCATCTAGTGTGTAAAAGCCAATGATGCTGCTAAACATCGTACAATGAATAGCACTTTTCCTTATAGCAAAGAATCATTCAGCTCCAAATATTAATAGTGCTGAGGTGGAGAAGTCTTGAGCTAGAGCAACAAATTAGTTGGAGATAATCCCTATTCCCAGATGGTCCCTACTCACAGTGAACTTGGGGTCAGCTTAGAGTAACCCTTAAAAGGAAAATGTTACAAGAGTAGCAACATGGCTGTAAATATAATTATGTCTGATTCATATTATATTAAACATGTGGCACAACTTTTAGCCCAAGATAGACAGTGAACATGTGTTGAGTAATAGAAGAGGTGATACAAGCCTTCTTGTTTTTGCTCTGTATGTTATTTAAGTATGGATCTATGAATATGCATGTATGTGTTTGCTTGTGAAAGAATATGTGCCTTTGATGTCTTTTAATAGCTTTATTGAGGTACAGTGAACATACAGTATACTATACCATTCAATAAATTTTGATGTGTCTATACCCATGAAAATGTTACAAAAGTTACAATAATGAAGATATCCATCACCACCAAAAGGTTACTCATGATGTTTTGTAATTACTCGCTCCTCATTTCTGGTTCCAAGACAGATCTCCTTTCTGTCACTGTAAATTGGTTTTCACTTGCTGTAATTCTATATAATGGAATCACAAAGTACGTACCCTATCTTGCCTACTTACTTTCATGTGGTAAAAATATTTTGAGAAACAACATGGTTGTTGCATGTATTAATATTTCATTGCTTGTTGTTGCCAAGTAGTATAGCATTTTACAGATATACCAAACTTTGTTTATTCATTCACGCATAATGGACACTGGGGCTATCACAAATAGATTGCTGTGTGTGCTCCTGGTCTTTTGTTTGAGCATCTAAGCTTTCTTTTCTTTTGGACAAATACCTAGGATAAATACTAGGATATGTGGCATATATAATAGGTGTTTGTTTCTCATTAATGTTAAGAAACACCTGGGGCCAGGGGCACCTGAGTGGCTCGGTCACTTGAGCGTCTGACTCTTGGTTTCGGATCAGGTCATGATGTCATGATTTATGAGTTCAAGCCCCACATCAGGCTCTGTGCTGACAGTGCAGAGTCTGCTTTGGACTCTCCCCACCCCCCCTTTCCCTACCTACCCTGCTTGTTCTTTCTCTTTTTCAAAATAAATAAACTTTAAAATTTTTTTCTTAAAAATAAAAAAGAAACTCCTAAATTATTTTCCACAGTGATTGGACTCCTTTATGTTCCCACCAATATTGTGAAAGAGTTCCAGTTTCTCCATATCCTCACTCTTGGAATGGTTACTTTTATATTTTCAGCCATTCTGGAAAGTTTGTGGTAATTCATGGATCTATGGGCTTCAAATTTGGAAACTCTTTAGTCTTATTTAAATCCTTCATATAATTTTGTTTTCAGTTACACATATATTAGGCTGCTTAGACTTTCCCCACGACTCACTGATTCTCTTTTAATTCTCTTCAGTGTTTTTTCTCTGTGTTTCATTTCGGATATTTTCTTTTGCTTTGTCCTCACATCCACTACTTTTTCTGCAATGTCAACTCATCCATTGATTTCATCCAGTAAATTTTCAATTTAGACATGATAGTTTTTATCCCTAAAAGTTTGATTTTCTTGCTTTTAAAATATACTTCCAGTTTCTACTCAGTGTTTCCTCTAGTTTCTTGAACATGTGTAATGTTTAAATGTCCTTTTCTAATATTTCCACCAGATACGTCTTTCCTTGGCCTTGGAAAGTTTCTTCACAAGGTTGCACTTGTAAGTTCTCACTGACGTCATTAGGAGAACCCTGTGGCTATCTATGGGGTGATCGCTCTCTGTGACTTCACCAATTCCAGTACTCTGCCCTGTGAGCTAGCTGCATTGGCTTCTTCAGAATTCTGTGTCCATAACTCTGGCAGTGTGTCCCGTTCTACCTTGGTTTCCCCACCATGTCTTCCTGCAACCAGGCAAAAAAGCTCACTCAAGACGTTATAAAATTTATAGCATTTATAAAATTCTATATATAATGGGACAATTATAAAATTTATAGCATTTATTTTTCCTCTCTCAGCATAACTGCCTTTTTTTTTGTCTGACATCCAATGTATTGAAAGCCATTGATTCACCTAGTTTGTTCAGTGTATTTAGTTGTTTCAGATGGAAGGGTAAATCCAGTCGTGGTTACTTTATCTCAACCAGAAGTGAAGTCACTGTTTTTGGAAATTGATTATTTTGCCTTCTTAGATTCAGGTCTATATTAGGCGAGATAGCTAAGCAGTCCATTCTGCTTTCTGTGCCATATTCCTTAAATAATAGTCTTTTAGAAAGTGATGTTTGATGCTCCCTCCCCCCCCCCCCCGCAAGACAGGGTCCATATTTATTATATATTAGGGATTTTGAAAGATGTATTACTTATATTCTGCAGTGGAATTGCACATGTAATGTAATTCAGAAGATCACATTCTGTGTTTTAAGCTCTCTGATCCTAGCAAGTAAAGAGAAAGAAAAAATGATGAATTAAAAATATTCCATGATGAAGGTATCTTTATACTATTAGACAAAATACAAAAGCACATATAAAGGCACATAACTATGACAGGATTCATCATCATAAAGTTTTAAGAGTCAACTAATGGGTTTCTTAAGCTCCTCTGATGGAGGAGAATCAAGAAAACCATTAGGAAAACTTCCACAAATTCCCACCATTACATCTACTCAACTGTCTGCTTCTATTCCCAGGGGCTCTGCCTTCTCTTCTGTTATCTTGGATGATCCTTAGGGAATGAAAGCACATTCCAAACTCTGTGCATCACTTTCTTTTCTATTCATAAACATTGCCTCAGAAATTCTACTAATCTTCTGGATCAAGAATTTTTTATTCATATTTTTATCTTTTTCACCAACTTACAAACCTGCTTTTAATACTCCCACTTAAAAAAAATACTTCTTGGTAGTCACTTCTTGTTCATCTACAATGCCATGTCTCTCCTTCCTCATGCAGTCAAATTCCTTACTATCTCCAGTATCTTTCCTTGGTATTCTCTTGAGGCCCATTCTAACCTGGGTTTATCTGATTTGCTATTAAGAAAGTTATGAAATTATCTCTGTTTTACTAAATACAAGTATAAGTTCTTAGTTCTCATCCTCCACGAACTAAAAACAATATTGCATACAGTTGATTTCTAATCTCAAGAAAAACACAAACAGCCAACCAAAAAAGCTGCCTTTGCCTGCTGAAACACAGTTCTCCACGCTTATCACTCTAGGTGGTCTTTTTTAGTTTGCATTACCAGGGTCTTCTCTCTCCCAGCCTCTTTGGGCTCAACCTCAAGGTTCAGAAGTCTTGGTCTTTGGATCATTACTCTTACTATGCTCATTATATTAAAAATGTTTTGTTGTGACTCTCAATATATATTTTAAGCCCAGCACATTCATCTGGCCTCTTCTACCACCTCTCTTATAGCATTCAGAGTATATTTTTAAATATAAAGCACAGGAGGACATAATAAAAACACTAAAATATCATTTTTTTCACTTTCTCTTATATTAGTTATATAGGATTATATGTATACATTATATATGTTTATATACATAAAATCTACCGCTGAATTCTAAGTCTTCCTATTAGATGTTTGTGTATAGCTACCAGTTTTTTTTCTAATTATTTGTCTTTAAGTACTTAAAGCAATGATTTGAACTAGACCAAACTTCTTCCAGGCTTTACTGCGTCGACAACGTCTTATCTACAACTTGTTATATTTTTACAAAGTTCACAAACAACATATTTCTTTCCCTCTTTTTTTGTGTGTTGCTATGTCTACTTTGATTTATTTAAAATTTTAGCTGAAAATTTTGTCTTGTTAATTGGCCTACATTTCAAAATGTTTTTCTTCCTTATTATGATTTCTTTCTGCACATAACTTTACCGTACTATTAGAAAACCCACAGCGTAAATCAATTATCTCTTAAGTCTCGTATAAATGATGACATGCCTAATGGTTTGTAAGCAGAACTTGGAAATCTGATCACTGACGCCAAATTTAAAACCTTGGCAACAAACATAAAACCTTGTCAGTGCTTTTAATTTTTAATTTTTTATTTTACTTTATTTTTTTAATCTTTTTTAAAATTTAAAAAAATAATTTATATCCAAATTAGTTAGCATATAGTGCAACAATGATTTCAGGAGTAGATTCCTTAATGCCCCCTTACCCATTAGCCCATCCCCCCTCCCACAACCCTTCCAGTAACCCTCTGTTTGTTCTCCATATCTGAGTCTCTTATGTTTTGTCCCCCTCCCTGTTTTTATATTATTTTTGTTTCCCTTCCCTTATGTTCATCTGTTTTGTCTTTTAAAGTCCTCATATGAGTTAAGTCATATGATACTTGTCTTTCTTTGACTAATTTCACTTAGCATAAAATACCCTCCAGTTCCATCCATGTAGTTGTAAATGGCAAGATTTCATTCTTTTTGATTGCCGAGTAATACTCCATTGTATATATACACCACATCTTCTTTATCCATTCATCCATCGATGGACATTTGGGCTCTTTCCATACTTTGGCTATTGTTGATAGTGCTGCTATAAACATGGGGGTGCATGTGTCCCTTCAAAACAGCACACCTGTATCCCATGGATAAATACCTGGTAGCAATCTCTGGGTCGTAGGGTAGTGCTATTTTTAATTTTTTGAGAAACCTCCATACTGTTTTCCACAGTGGCCATATGAGATTATATTCCCACCAAAAGCGCATGAAGTTTCCTTGTTTTCCACATCCTTGCCAACACAAGCTATTTCTTGTCTTTGTGGTACCAGCCATTCTGATAGGTGTAAGGTAATACGTCATTGTGGTTTTTATTTGCATTTCCCTGATGACTGGTGATGTTAAGCATCTTTTTTTTTTTTCAACGTTTATTTATTTTTGCGACAGAGAGAGACAGAGCATGAACGGGGGAGGGGCAGAGAGAGAGGGAGACACAGAATCGGAAACAGGCTCCAGGCTCTGAGCCATCAGCCCAGAGCCTGACGCGGGGCTCGAACTCACGGACCGCGAGATCGTGACCTGGCTGAAGTCGGACGCTTAACCGACTGCGCCACCCAGGCGCCCCGTTAAGCATCTTTTCTTGTGCCTCTGGACCATCTGTAATGGCTCCTTTGGGAAAATGTCTCTTCAGCTCTTCTGCCCACTTTTAATAGAATTTGCTGGTTTTTTTCTTTGAGTTGTAGAAGTTCTTTAATTACTTTTTATATTAACCCTTTATTGGACATTTCATTAGCAAATATCTTCTCCCATATGATAGGTTGCCTTTTCATTTTGTTGTTGGTTTCCTTTGCTGTGCAGAAGCTTTTTATTTAGGTTTATTTCCAGTAGTTTATTTTCACTTCTCCCCCCCTTGCCTCAGGAGACATAATCTAGAAAAATGTTGCTAAGGTTGATGTCCAAGAGATTACCGCCTATGTTTTCTTTTAGGAATTTTATGGTTTCAGGTGTTATATTTAATTCTTTAATCCATTTTGAGTTTATTTTTGTGTATAGTATAAGAAAATAATCCAGATTCATTCTTTTTCATGTATCTGTCCAATATTCCCTGCTCCATTTATTGAAGATTCTGTCTTTTCCCCATTGTATATTCATGCCTCCTTCATCATAGATTAATTGACAATATTGATGTGGGTTTATTTCTAGACTGTCCTGTTCCGTTGATCTCTGTGTAGATCTTTGTGCCAGTAACAAACTGTTTTGATTACTATAACTTTGTAGAATATCTTGAAATCTGGGAATGCGATAACTCCAGGTTTGTTCTTTTTTCTCAAGATTGTTTCAGCTAATCGAGGTCTTTTGTGGTTCCATAGAAATTTTAGAGTTATTTGTTGTAACTCTGTCAAAACTAGTGTTGGGGTTTGGTAGGGATTTCAGTGAAACTGTAGATATCTTTGGGTAGTGCGGACATTTTAATAATATTCTTCATTTTTTCAGCATTGGATATCTTTCTATTTGTGTTGTCTTCAATTTCTTTTATCAGTGTCTTATAGCTTTAAAAGTATAGATCTTTCACCTCTTTAGTTAAACTTATTCCTAGGTTTTTTATTTTTTCTGCAATTGCATATGGAATTGTTTTCTTAATTTCTGTTTCTGCTACTTTGTCATTAGTGGCAGGAGTGCACCAGACTTCATTATTATAATTTTGTACCTGCAACATTACTAAATTCAACAGTCAGATACAATAGATTTTTGTTGTTTTGAGTTTTCTATATACAGTATCATGTCATCTGCAGATAGTGACCATTTTACTTCTTTGCTACCAATTAGATGTCTTTTATCAGTCTTTTTCTTATCATTACAGGTAGAACTTTTAGTACTATGTTGAATACGGTAAAAATGGACATCCTTGTCTTGTTCCTGAACTTAGAGGAAAAGGTCTCAGTTTTTCACCAATTAAGATGATGTTTGCTCTGGGGTTTTCTATATGGCCCTTATTATGTTGAGGTATGTTCCCTGAAAACCCACTTTGTTGAGAGTATTTATCATAAGTGTATGTTGCATTTTGTCAGTTTTTCTGTGCCTTGTGAGAGGATCATGTGATTTGTTTCCATTTTCTTATTTTTTTTATGAGGGAAACTTTTTTTAAAGTTTATTTATTTTGAAAAAGAGAGCACATACATGTGAGCAAGTGGGGGAGGGGCAGAGAGAAAGAGAGAGAGAGAGAGAGAGAGAGAGAGAGAGAGAGAGAGAGAGAGAGATTGAGATTGAGAAAGAGAATCCCAAGAAGTCTTTATGCTGTCAGCACAGAGCCTGGTGCAGGGCTTGATCTCATGAATCAAGAGATCATGACCTGAACCGAAATCAAGAGTCAGACACTTAACCAGGTGCCCCTGTCCTTTCTCTTATTAATGATATTTCACATTGATTGATCTGCAAATGATGAACCACACTTGCATTTCTACAATATATCCTATTTAATTGCGGTGAATGATTTTTTTAATGTATTGTTGAATTTTGTTTGCTAATATTTTGTTGAGGATTTTTGCATCTATGTTCATCAAGGATAGTGGCCTATACTTTTCTTGTTTTGTAATGTCATTGTCTGGTTTTAATATTAGGGTAATACTGGCCTTGTAGAGTGAATTTAGAAGTTGTTCTTCCACTTCTATTATTTGGAATATATTGAAAAGTATAGGCATTAACTCTTTAAATCATTGGTAGTATTCCTCTTTGAAGCCATCTGGTCCTGGACTTCTGTTTGCCAAGTGTTTTTGGATTACCAATTCAATTTTGTTACTACTAATTGGTCTGTTCAAATTATGTATTACTTGGTGATTCAGTTTTGAAAAATGTATATTTCTAGGAATTTATCTACTACTTGGTTGTTCACATTATTTGCATATAGTTTTTCATAATCTCATAATCCTTGATAGTACTGTAGTGTGGGTTGTTATTTCTCCTTTATTTGTGATTTTAATTTAGGATCTCTTATTTTCTTGATGAGTCTTGCTAATGATCAATTTTGTTTATCTTTTCAAAGAATGGGTTCTTGGTTTCATTATATTTCCTATTCTTTTTATAGTCGTTATTTCCTTTATTTCTACTCTAATCCTTTATATTTCCTTCGTTCTACTGGCTTTGGGCTCTGTTTTTCCTTCCTTGATCCTTTAGGTATAAGGTTAGGTGGTTTAGTTGAAAATTTTCTTGTTTCATGAAAAAGGCCTATATTGCTAAAAAAAATAAATAAATAAACCCAGTTGGATTTATTTTGCTATATCCCAAAGATTTTGTACCTTTATGTTCTCATTTTCATTTGTCTCCATGTAATTTTTGACTCTCTAATATCTTGGTTAACCTATTCATTGTTTAGTGGCATGTTGATTATCCTCCGTATGTTTGTGTTTTTTCCTTTTTTTTTCTTGAAATTGATTTCTAATTTCATCCTGTATGGTTAGAAAGGTGCTTGTTGTGGTTTCAGTCTTCTTAAATTTACTGAGACTTGTTTTGTGGACTAACACGTGATTTATCCAGGAGAATGTTTCATGTGCACTAAAAAAGAATGTGCATTCTCTTGGTTTGGAATGGAATGTTCTGTACATAACCGTTAGGTCCATCTAGTCTAAGGTGTTGTTCAAAGCCACTGTTTACTTATTAATTTTCTTAACATCCATAGATGTTAAGTAAGGTGTTAAAGTCCTCTGTTGTTACTCTTATGGTCAACTTCTCTCTTTATGTTTGTTAATGTTTGTTTTATGTATTTAAGTCCTTCAATGTTGGTTGCATAGTTATTTGTAACGTTATACCCTCTTGTTGGATTGACCCCTTTATAATTATGCAGGTCCCTTCATTGACTCTAACTAGAGACTTTGTTTTAAAGTCTATCTTGTCTGAGATAAGTATTACCACACCAAGTTTTTGTTTTTCCCCTGATTTGCGTGCTATGTGTTTTTCTGTACTTTCACTGTCTATATGTGTCTTTAGCTCTGAAGTGAGTCTCTTGTAGGCAGCATATAGATGGGTCTTGTTTTGTTTTGTTTTATTCATGCAGTCACCCTGTCTTTTCTTGGAGCATTTAGTCCATTACATTGAAAGTAATTCTTCATAGGTATGTACTTACTGCCATGTTGTTAATTGCTTTCTGGTTCTTTTTGGTTTTAGTTCATCTCTGTTCCTTTATGTGTCTTTTGTTCTGTTCCCTGGTGGTTTGATGCCTTTCTTTACTGTTGTTTTTGGATTCCTTTCCCTTTATATTTAGTATAACTTGTATATGTTTTTGATTTGACATTATCGTGGAGTTCATATATAGCATTTTATGTTTGTAGTAGTCTATATTAAGCTGATGGTTACTTAAGTTTGAATACATTCCAAAAGCACTAAATCTTTAGTCCCCCCCCCCCACAAACATTTTATGCATATGATTGCATATATTACATCTTTTTATTTTGTGTATCCCTTAACTAATTTTTGTAGATAAAACTGACTTTACTACTTTTGTGTTCTAACCTTCTTATTGACTTTATAATTGATATAATCTACTACCTTTAATATATATGTTTTTAACTGAAATTTTTTACCTTTCACAATTTTTTTCATAATTTCTTACCTCTTTTTTCCACTCAAGGAATTCCCTTCAACATCCTTGTATGACTGGTTTAGTGGTGATGAACTCCTTTAAATTTTATGCCTGGGAAACTCTTCATCTCTCTTTCCCATGTAAATGACAAATTTGCCAGGTAGACTGTTTGTGGTTGTAGGATTTTCCTTTCAGCACTTTGAACATATGCTGCACTCTTCTGGCATGCAAATTTCTGATGAAAATTCAGCTGATAGACTCATGGGGTTTCCCTGATATGTAACTTTTTTCTCTTGTTGCTTTTAAAATTATCTCTTCATCATTACTTTTTTGCCATTTTAATTAAAATGTGTTTCAGTGTGACCCTCCTTGGGTACTACTGCTTAGGGGCTCTCTATGACTCCTGGATATGGATGTCTGTGTTATTTTCCCCCAGATTAGGGAGTTTTTCAACTGTTATCTCCTCAGGTAAATTTCCTGCCCCCTTCTCTTTCTCTTCTTCTAGGATGCCTATGATGCAAATGTTACTATGCTTGGTGATGTTGCTGAGTTCCCTTACCTATCCTCATTTTTCATTATTGTTTTTTCTTTTTGCTGTTTAACTTAGTTACTTTCCATTACCCTGTCTTCCAGATTGCTGATCTGTTCTTCTTCATCCTCTAATCTGCTGTTGATTCCCTTTAGTAAATTTTTTATTTCATTTATTAAATTATTCACTTCTGCCTAGATCTTTTTTGTATTTTTTATCTCTTTGTTGTCGCGGCCGGCACGACAAACACCGAGGTCAGGGTCCTGAGGGTAGGTTAATGCAAGGAAAAAAGAGTGAAGAGAAAGTTTGGGAACAGGAGGGTCCCCTGGGCTGATGGCCCAAGTGACGGCTTTATTGTTGCTGTACACAATCTTTTATAACCAGACTCTTATGGGTTAGGTCATTCTAAGAATAAACAGGTTTCACATAATTGCTGCCCACCAAAACATTTAGTTCTGTGTTTCTTGTGCATTTTCTAGACGGGTCACAAGACCTTGTTGATAAGATTGCTAGCAAAACACAATTCCCATGTTTGTTTCTATCTGACTCGGGGTAGAAAAAGGGAGGTAGCATTACTGCCAACACCTGCAGACCACAGTCTTCAGGAATTAACTTTCTCAGCCTTGACAAGGCTTTCCTATGCCCTTGAAAATGGGGGAATGGGAGGGGGAACCACTGGGTTGGCTTGAGTCAACGGGGAACATTGCTCGACCTGGTCTCAGCCTGGCACCGGGGCCCGGCCCCCCACATTTGTTCAAGTTCTGATTGATTTTATCCACTCTTTTCTCAAACCCAGTGAGATCTTAATAATCATTACTTTAAATTCTTTATCAGAACGTTTTGCTTTTCTTCATATCATGTAGTTCTTTTACTGTGATTTTGTCTTGTTCTTTGATGTGTGACATATTCCTCTTACAATTTTATCTAATTCTCTGTGTGTGTTTCTTTGTATTAGGTAGGTCAGATGTGTCTCCTGCTCTTGAGAATAGTGGTCTCCCATAAAAGAGGTCTTGCAGTGCCCTGTAGTGCAGTCTACCCTGGTCATCAGAATGAGGCGCCCAAGGAATGCCCATTGTGTGGCCTGCATGCACTCTACTGTTGTGGCTGAGCCATAATTGCCTTCAGCCCAGCCTGCTGCAGTGATCTGCTTTGCCTTCTGTGAGCAGATTAGACAAGATTTGTTGGAAGATCTGTATGAGATCACCAAGTAAGACTCTAGTTGGTAGAACCAGCAGTCAGCCTAGCTTGTGTAATTAGCCTGTCTGCCACAGTTGCTGGAACACCAAAGGGTAGGGCTTATTTCATGCATGGTCAAATGAGAGGCTCTCCTTGGTGAGTGGGGTCTGTATTCAGAGTAGCTGTCCACAATTAGCTTCTGCCACAGATGCTGGGCACTGAAGGGCAGTAGCTGCTCCCTGTGCCACCAGCTAAGAGCCACACTGCTGGAACTATGAGTGCACTGGTGTGTGGGGTTAACTGTCTACCTTCCCAGGTCAGGGGTCACTTTGCAATGGTGCTTATCCCTGCTGGGGCTGCCTTGAGGGTATGGTGGGGCAGGAGCCCTTTTAGAGGGATGCATGCCAAAACAAGCATGTTGGGCAGGTCTGCAGTGCGAGAGCACTGTGGCAGGGCAGAACTGCCCCCTGGAAATGTCTGGTTATCTAGGCTGGGGAGGGTGAGAGAAATGGCACCCATAACGCTATTGTCTCTAGAGAAAGTTCCTGAAGGTCCCTGTTCTACAGCACACATTCGGAGATGAGTCAGTAGATCTCCTTCACTTTATCCCAGATACTTTACAAACTGCTGCTTCTGGCCAGGTCTTGGGCTTTGAGGTATTTATTATGTTGACTCTTTAAGGGCATATATTCCAATTTCCTTTCACCCTCCAGCTCTCCCACAATTAAGCTCTGCTAATTTTATTTATTTATTTATTTATTTATTTATTTATTTATTTAGGAGGGCGGGTGGGCATGAGTTGGGAAGAGGAGCAGAGAGAGAGAGAGAGAGAGAGAGAGAGAGAGAGAGAGAATCTTCAGCAGGCTCCATGCTCAGGGAGGAGCCTGACATGGAGCTCAATCCCATGACTCTGGGTTAATAACCTGAGCTAAAATCAAGAATCAGATGCTCAACTAACTGAATCACCAAGGCACCCCAAGCTCTGCTGATTTTCAAAGCTCCTGAAGTTAAGCCCGGCTGTTTTTCAAAGCCAGATATTATGGGGATTTATTTCCCCCAGTGTAGGTCTCCTGTGCCAGAGGCATCTTGTGTGAGATCTGAGTGTCTTGCTTCTTCCTGCTTGTAGTGTCCCTCTTAGCTGTGCTGGTCTCACCAGGGATTTGGTTCCCTGCCTATCTCTGTCCCTCCTAGCCTGAATGATGTGGCCTCCTCTTTAGGATTAACTGTACAGGTCTATTCTTTGAATCTTAATGTTGTTTTCAGAGTTACTTGCACAGGTCCAGGTGTTATCTCAGTGTCCATGGAGCAAGTGGAGCTTAGGATCCTCCTACTCCACAATCTTCCTGCCTCTCTTCCTCTATGTATGGAGTCTTTTGTTCAATATTATGCTACTAATACTTACCCATACTGTTGAATTAAACTAGAATTTATTAATTTTCATTGCTGTATAACATACCCTGTAATGTACAACGTTTCCCCCCAATTACTATTGGTATACATTTGAATTATATATCCTGTTTGGTGCTATTACAACTGTTCATTCATATGTATTTTTCTTGGATAGAGTTACGACTAAAACATATGAGGCAAAGAATATGTGTATGTTTCAACTTTAGTAAATACTGCTAAAGACTTTTCCAAAGGACTTTAGCGATTTATATCCCTGTTCAGCAATGTATGAGAGTTGACTTACTCTATATTCTCGTATACACTTGGCACTGCCAGTCTTTTTAGTTTTAGTCATATTGGTGGATGCATAGCGATTATCATTGTGGTTGTAATCTGCATTTCTTTGATTATCAAGGAGGAAGTACATCTTTTCAGTGCTAATTTGTCATTTGGATGTGCTAATTTTTAAAGTTCCTCTTCAAGTTTTTTTTTGAAAATTTTTCAAATTATTTGACTTTTTCTATTGATTTGTGGAAGTTCTCTATACATTTTAGAAATGAGCCCTTTATCAGATATAATTGTTGAGTGTGTTCTAATTTGTGGATTTGCCTTTTTCTGTTAATGGAATCTATACTAATGAAATATTCCAGTTTTAATATAGTCAAATTAGGGGCTCCTGAGTGTCTCAGTCAGTTAAGCACTCAACTTCGGCTCACGTCATGATTTCACGGTTCATGAGTTCAGTTCAAGCTCCGCGTTGGTCCCTGTGCTGATAGCTCAGAGCCTGGAGCTTGCATTGGATTCTGTGTCTCCCTTTCTGCCCATCCTCTGTTTACACTCTTGTCTCTCTCTGTCTCTCAAAAATGAATAAATATTAAAACAATTTTAATATAGTCAAATTAATGCTTTTTTGTCAAGATTAAAAATTCAAAATATAAAAATTATATTTTATACTTTACCCTTTATGTTTAATTTCACATGGAATGTTTCATTATGAGCTAGAATTCAGATTTCTACTTCCTCACTGATACCTCATTATTCCAGCACTATTTTCTGAACAGTCTTTACTTATAATCCTAATTTTTATAATCCAAATGTCTACATGTGTGTGGACCTATTTCTAGAATCTCCATTCTAAATCATTGGCTTATTGTTTACCTTTAGATAAATAGCATATGACTTAATGTAGTTCAGTATATGCGCTGCCGAAGCGAGGACTGACTTAATGTAGTTTATAATACATTTTCATATATGGCATCATATGTCTTCCATATGTGCTCATCTTCATCAAGACTGTCGTAGTTATTGGGGGACTTTTGGTTTATGTATACATTATAGAAATAGCTTGCCAATTTAAACACACACACACACACACACACACACACGGAATTTTGAAAAAAATCAGTCTCTTATTTTTTTCTTTTTTTCTAGGTTTTGATATCAAGATCACACAGATGACATACATTTTGGTAAGTGTTCCAATCTTACTCTTCAGAAAAGTTTTATAACAGTGATGTTATCATTTCTTTAACCATTAGTTATAAATCATGAAACATTTATAAGAAAGCATCTGAGCATGTAGTTTTCTTTTGGGGAAGGTTTTGAGTGATGAATACAATTTATTTCATAGATATAGGACTGGTATGTTTTTCTTGGGGGACACATTTGGTGATTTGTGATTTTCTAGGATTTTGTCCATTCCATCCATATATAGCCAGAAAGTTTTTCACTTTATCCTTACAGTATTATTGTTAATTCCTCTACTTCTTATCTTTATTTTTTTTATTTTTTTGAGTTAATTTTCTGTTGTTTTTCCAATTTTTTGAAATGGATGCTTAAATAATTGATTGTCATTTATAGCATATACATTAACATCTATAAATATCTCTCTGAGCATGGATTTAGATATATATCACGTGTTTTCAGATGTGTTGTTTTCATTATGATTCAGTTCCAAAGATTTTTTTGATTGTCATTTGTAATTTCTTCATTGGACCATGAGTTATTTAAAAGTGTATTTTAAAATTTCCAAATATGATAGAATTTTCTAGATTTTTAAATTATTTCTAACATCATTCCATTCTAAAGTGGTCAGAGAACATATCAGGTATGTTTTGAATTTTCCTAAATCTGTTGAGACTAACCACCTTTTATATTGTCAATGTAGTAAATGTGTACTTAAAAAGAGTGCGTGTTTTAGAGACTTATATACAGAGTTGTATATAGTAAATTAGGTCAATTTTGTAAATATAGTGTTCCATTGTTCTGTAGTCTTGATGGCTTTTTTTATTTTCTTGGTTTATTAGTTATCAAGAGAAATGTACTAGTATTCCAGTACAAATGTTGTATATTTCTCCTTGTGTCATTTAATTTTTCCTCTTATCACTCATTTATTATTATAAACTTCATCATAAATTAGCACCTTAAAGTATTATATTTAAAAATCAAATAGGTTATAAAGCAGACCTCTTCATTTCAATCTTTTATCATTCAAGCATAGTTATACTGTACTTGTATCTTGATTGACACAGTGTGATGGACGGAAGTGACCATTTTCCTGCTCCTGCCCAGTGGAGGCTCACAGTTGTATTTAATAGACACTAATCCAGAGATCTGCAAGTTAGAAAAGACTAGATTCAGGGTCACTGCTGGGGGGCTGGCACTGGTGAATAACAGTCAAGAGTTCAGATTTTACTGTTCAGTCCATGCACCAAAATGGCTATAGTACCACCACTGACCCATTGGCCATGGGTCAACAATAAATAAAGTATCTCAGTGAAAATAATCAGTTTACTTAGGCTGCCCCTACAACATTGAAATATAAATTAGCAACAAAACATTCAGAATTATTAGGCATGAAGAAAACCTTAAATATTGGGGACAATTAAGTGAGCTCCTCAAAGACAGAAACTATGCCTTATGGATTATTTCAGTCTTAGTGTTGAGTCTTCTCCCTGGCACTTGGTGACAGTCCATAAATATTTGTTGAAACAACTTCTTGGTCCTGCTTGAACAGAGAGGAAAGAACAGTAAGTCACATTTCAGTAAGCCTGGAAAACCATGACAGCACAGGTGGGTCTCTAAGGCTTCAGCAATCTCAAGAAATAACACATTTTTTCTAGCAAAATACAAAAACCAAAAGACAGGTAAAGCTACCTACACCAGGATAATCTCTACTATGACTGCTACCTTCCTGTGTTTTAGATCATTGGAGGAAAAGGTTACATTCATCAGCCCTGGAAATTGGATCACCCCGCCCAAGATAAATCTGGGCAGCTTAATGATTCTTCTTTCTTTCCCTTCCTCTTCTCTTGGTATGCAAACTTAAAACAGCAGCATCCCTTCTCAAGAATGACTAATGAAGTTTCAAAGGAGCAAAGATATATTTAACTGAGAGTCCCATGATTAATCTCCGTGTAGTATATTTTCAGAGATAATTATTTTAAAAGTAATTCACCCTTTATAAAAAAGCACCCTGATCATGTAATGTCAGTCCTTCAGAAGAGAGCAGTCTAAACACAAATGGGTTAAAGAATCAGGTGTCCTTGTACTTGTACATTGAGCCATTTACATAAAATTTGTGAGGCAGATGCATCTTACACTCAACGATATTACTGTTGCCTTCCTCCTGCCCTCTTCTCTTTCTTATCTCCTCCATCCTCCTAAGCCATCTTCTCTCTCCCTCATTCTCTCCCTTCCTCCCTCCTCCACTCCTGCCTTCCCTTTATACTAAATTCTAAATAAACCGTTCTTCCACACACCCCAACCCTGACTCCACAACACACACTATTCACTGCTTTGTGTTCTTGTTCTTTCCTTTGTCAAAACTAATTTAGTCATACTGGTTTAAACTACCTATTGTATCTTTACTTTGTTTGACTTTTTAAGGTAATATTTATATATTAACAAGGGCTTTTATTTGAATAAATCCAGAACAGAGAAGTCTTAATCTAGTAAGACATGATAATGCTATAGTGACAAGGTTGAACTTTTGTATACTGGAGAAAGAGGAGAAATATATTTATCAGATTGCTACACATTGGGTGGAGAGAATAAAATAATTCAAGTTGTTTTGTTCATATTACCTCAACCACTTGAGTGACAGAGACCTCAGTGGCATAGTTTGTTCAGAGAGGCATGAAATTCCATGAAGTTAGCTTTCTTGCAGACAGTGTCTTAGGATTGCCTGGGGGCCCAAAAGAACAGTCAGTGTCTAACACTAGTATTTATTGCCATTTTCATACATATATTTCTCATTCGTTTGACTCAACTGGAATATTTTCTTTCGATCCTTGGATCCACAGATTGAGTCTTAGATTCCTCTTTTATAAAATAGGAACAACAATTATTTTAAAGAGTCACTGTGAAATTTAAGTAGAAAAATTAGGTCTAAAATATCTAACATAACCAAATGCATAGAAGACACTCTGGTAATGGAAGTATTTTATCACCCTCTAATCCTTCAAAGTGGTCTCTGGGGTGCCTGGGTGACTCAGTCAGTTAAGCATCCAATTCTTGATTTCAGCTCAGGTCATTATCTCACAGTCATGGGATTGAGCCCCATGTTGGGCTCTGCTCTGCACTGAGTGCAGAGCCTGCTTAGGATTTTCTCTCCCTTTCTCTCTCTCCCTCTCCCTCCCTCCCCCCTCCCTCGGTCTCAAAATCAATAATCATTAAAAAACACAAAGCAATCTTTCTCAACTATGATCACCATAATACTTGCATCACTGTCTTTCTGCCTGATTTTCTTTCTTGAATTCTGTCAAAATAATTTTTTTAAAAAAGTAGACCACTTGTAGAGTGGGACCCTTGAACTGGAGGAGAGTAAATTTTCTCCTATCTCCTCTGTATTCTTTGGAACTTCTGGGGAGACAAGTAAAGAAATCATGTATAGCTTTGATAGCATGGACTAAGTGAGCTGAAGAGAACTTCCCTTAGCTATTTAATATTTGGGGACTTCATGACAAAATGTAGCATCCCCTGGGTACACAAGGTAATTTTTCTGTAGCCCTTTTACAGCCCAGAGGATGGAAATCCAATATGGAGGTCCATCTACTGACATCTGCAAATTTGGTCATGATCTTTCAGCAGAAATAATGACCTGGAGATAGTTGCCTTTTAAGTAAAAAGTCAACCAGGTGGCCAAATACTTTCATAGACCAAGACAGATGTCATTCACCCTGCTATTTCTAAGAGCTTCCTACAATCGTTTACTTTTTTTTTTAAGCCACTAGAGGACACAATTCAAAGAATAGGAATCGCCATGACCTTTCTTCAAAACTCACCTCTTTCAGGGAAACACCAACTGCTCTCTTTGGTTTATAATTGTCTCATCTTTGTTTGGCATCTGGCCACTACTAAATCTAGATGATCTGCTTCTGAATGAGCTGTATCCCACCCAACAGATGGTCTTGAATCTGGGCACTGTATGTTCACAGTTTTGGACCAACTTCTAGTCTAAGTACTGCCACATGACAGAGATGTGAGTTTGGCTTACTTCTATTAGGGCAAAGATTTACACTGAAAAATTTGCTGAGTGGAAACTGACTGGTTGTAATATGAATATTCAAGTCAGTCTTCCCTTGCTGCTGTGAGTCAAATACCAAGCCAGTAGAGCCCGAGACTCCACTGATTTCCCAGAATCCTTGCTCTTGCTTCCTGTCACCCAATTCCATTGCAATAAGTCCTGTCAAATTTACTTTCCAAAATACATATTTAGTACACTCATATCTGCCCATCTCCACTCTCTGTCCCAACTACTGTGTTTTCTACTTTGGTCTACTTTCATGTCACTTAACTGACCATCTACGGTCTACTCCTGGCCCCCTCAACACATCTCCTGTGCACAGAAGCAAGTAATCTCTTAACACACAGAAGTGGGATCATAGCATTGCTGAACCTTACCACCCTTTAATGATTTCTTTCATGCCTCTCCAAACTTACTATCATTTTCTCCTTCCTTGTTCACAGCTGAATTCTAGAATCCAGAATTAATTAATGGAGTCACCATAACTGGAATCCAGCCTTCTAACTGACTCAACATAACCTCAGTAGAGTGGACTCCTAGCCAATTCAGCAAACCTTTTTCCAGATAAGATTGTCAGGGCTGGGTCCTGGAATTCTGGGTACAAGAACAGTGGTGGGATTGCCCCTACTCAATGACAGTTGATGACAGCACCATGACAGGTGATGGGAGAGTGAAGACAATGTCTAAAGCATTTTAGGCTAGACAGAACCTAAAAATGAGTCAACAAATCAAACAGGCATAGACAAAGAACAGGAATGGGTGGCGGGGGGGATTAAGATGAAGAGCAAAGGAGATCTGAAGAAAGACCTTTTGAATCAGATGCTGGAAAACAGGGACTTGAGAAATTCCTCATCCTAAGTGTAAGGTACAATCTTAGTCTTTAATACTCATGGCATGACCCTGCTGGGAATAAGTAAATTGTCGGAGAGGCAGGTTGCACACAAGTTTTCAACCCTCACCACCATCTTTAAATGTACACAGTACATGGGGCGCCTGGGTGGCGCAGTCGGTTAAGCGTCCAACTTCAGCCAGGTCACGATCTCGCGGTCCGTGAGTTCGAGCCCCGCGTCAGGCTCTGGGCTGATGGCTCAGAGCCTGGAGCCTGTTTCCGATTCTGTGTCTCCCTCTCTCTCTGCCCCTCCCCGTTCATGCTCTGTCTCTCTCTGTCCCAAAAATAAATAAACGTTGAAAATGTACACAGTACACTTCACAATATACTTACTGTTTTTCTCATTCGCTTATTCATTCATTCGTCATACAATATTGAGAATTTATGAATAGCTTTGGAAACATTAAATACACTGAAATGCAGCTTATTTCAAAATGTAATGCTATCCATCTTTAACCAACTAGACTGATTTTCCCATTTCTAATACTACTTCTTCTCTTATTTGTCCTCAGGATTCAGTAATAGTCTCCTTGTCATCTTGGGTTTTCTAAAATTCCCCCTGGTTTCCCCTTACATAAGATTCTTTTGCATGTACAATGGCCTCACATCTTTCAAGTCTTGAAGGGTGGGTATCTGTGCATGCCTTAAAAACTGGC
The DNA here is from genome assembly GCF_018350175.1 of Felis catus. Taxonomy (NCBI): domain Eukaryota; kingdom Metazoa; phylum Chordata; class Mammalia; order Carnivora; family Felidae; genus Felis; species Felis catus. The sequence goes on along the minus strand of NC_058377.1, from coordinate 4,469,966 downwards.
ACACTTTGTTAAATCTGTTGTCTTTTCCTCATATAATTTAGGTATGGACATTTAGTGTATGATAAATGCTTGGCAAATATTTCACATCTATTTGCTGCTTAGTATGGTCACTATTCCCAGGTTGAGTTATTCCTCTTATTCTCTAGTTAATTTGGATATATGAGAAGACCTTTCTCAGCAGTTTCAGACTTGTACTGCATCTCTCTGGCAGCCAGAATCCATTCTCTTGCTCTCTCAACTGGTTCCTAGAATATCTTTTTGGTATCCTAAGCGGGAGTAGATTTCTGTTTCTAGCCTTTGCTTATGGCCAACAGAGTCCTTTAGTGTAACCGATCCAGGAATTCACAAACATTACAAGTAAATACATTTTAAGTGTAGACACACATATTCACTTAGAGAACATTGTGAAAACTGCATTTTTTTTTCAAGTTTGCTGTACTTTGTTTTTTCATTCTAGAAGTAACAGGTAGAAATTAAAAATTTTGGCCAGAGCAAAGAAAATCTTATAATTCCAGCTCCACAATAAGCTTTGCATTGGGAAATATGATTGCATTTTTGTCCGTTTCTCCCTGTCTTTTTTTATCTATTCACTTTGGAGCCTTTTTCTTTTTCTACTTCATATGGAAATCTTTCATGACATACTTACCAGTTGCCTCATACTCTTTGTTATCCTCTTTGCTTTAAGTCTGTCGACTTCCCTTGAGAAATTTAAATAAAACAAAAGGGAGGTGCAAGGTACTGAATATTGTATCAGGAACGATGTTCTGTGTTGTACGTCCTTCAATTATTTTTAATATTTCTGTGAGCCATCTGTATACTCTGTTAATAATATTGGAGTCAGCAATTCATGTGCAGAAGCAGTGATGCAAACAAGGGCTCACTTTTATTTTGGCTTGTGTTAGTGCCTTCCTGGTCCTAGAGGTCCATTGTTTGGTCACTCACACAAACACACACCTGCAGGATATGGCTCTGTGGGGGTGGTCAGGAGAGGCACATCAGTCTCAAAAGAGAAGGGGAGGGCGGGCAGATAAGGCAGGATGAAAGCAAGTCTCAAGTGGAGTCCTCTTCAGGTTCAATTGCTTTTGCAGCTTTTCTCTTGCCCTTTGTACAGAGTTGAAAGTGTGACCTTTTAAAGTTAGTCTTTATAGAAACAAATGTCAGGAGAGGTGAGTCATTCTAATATCTCTGAAAATAAATCCAGGTTGTCAAAGAAATCAAAACTTTGTTCTCAAGTTTAGCCTGCAAGAGAGCAAGAGTCTTCCCACCCTGTGGGTTGTGCAGCTACTTGAGGTAATCCCAGAATTTGAGGGCAGCAAGGGGCTGCAAAGGTTGAAAATAGGAAGTAGAAAGAGCTTGGGAGTTGGTCTTTATTTAACTGGAACGTAGCCCTCAGGAAATGTACTATATTGAGAAGAAGAGAAAGGATTTGACTATTTCAAATGAGGGCTAAGACAGGCTTCCTAGGGAAATACCTCCATTGTTCAGATTTGAAGTGTAGCTTTATCAGCAGCCTAGAAAGTTAACATGTGATAATAAGCATCCATAGTGGAATGAATCAAGAGGGAGAAAAAAAATCTCCAAACCCCTCAGGGGGAAGATTAGGATCCTAGGCTAGGCCCGGCATGTGCCCTAATGTAGATACATCAGTGTCAAAAGGAAATGAAAATTGAGTTCCAACTTCAGGGTCAGTAAAGCCATCTGTGTTTGGTTTTCTCTCATGTTCCTTCTCTGTAGCCCTCTCTCCCATTTCAACAGCCATCCAGTATCCTTTGGCTTACTTGCTCAGGGCTGGCCAAAGAATAAGTGAATATATTGTCCTGCCCATTCTCTTGAGAATAGAAAGTGATCACATTTTGTTGTTGTTGGTTTATGTGTCCTAATGAGAACATCCCTGCATTGTGCCTGGGATTAGTGTTAGGATGCAGAGCAAGAAAAAGTCTGTATGATGGAGCTTCCACTGCATTGTGAAAACCAAACAGTAACCATACAAACAATAAGTAAATAGTATAACTGATGTGGGGTCATTGAGCACAAGGGCCAACAAAGAATTCTTCAGATATTTTACAGTGCAAAAAGGTGTTTTATATTATAGCCCAGGAACAGGACCACTCAGTGGCAGAAAGAGCCACACTGTGGTTGTGAAATGTAACTGATAATATATTTTTAAGTTGGGGATGGGGAGTTGGTTAGAGATTACAGAAGTCTCCAAAGGGATTTCCTTATGTTAAAGAAAATTTAAAGGATCCTGGAGGCCTGGCTATTGTCAAACTGAGGTTGCTTTTGTCTCTAGTAAAGCATCAACATTAAGGCAGTTGTGAGTTCCTTGAGGGATGTCACATGCTGCATATCTCAGGGACTTATCAATGAGCTGCAAGTTATAAGGAAATTTAATTTTATCTACATTTCTCTTGCCTTTGTTCTCCTCATCATTTTCCCCCTGACCTTTAAATATTTAAGATTGCTGAGGGTGGAAAGTCTTCTCTTCTATATCTTCTTCCTGCTGAATAGGGGCATAGGGATGTCTCTACCTATGGGTGGACATTGGTCAGTTGGGGAATTTATATACTGGAGTAACCAAAGGCAGAGGCAGCCCAGTACAAGGTAGACAATATATATGAATTTCCTTGAGTAGAAAGGATCATCTGTCAGCCGGAAGTTGTGGCAGTGAAGGAGTCTCGGCACCAGGCAGAGAAACATCAGAAAACACAACAAAATAAGATTAATATGAGAAAAAGAAGCCCAATAAAAAGACCTGATGCTTGTCCAAGTATCAGTCCAGGAGTTTACAGAGCGAGGTCGTTTAAAACACCAGTCCGTATCTTTTAGCAATCGTGTTTACATTTTTGTGATAATCTGCAACATACAGAACATTCTGTTTTAATAATGAAGCATGTTCCTCCTGCTGCTCTTAAGACATCTCAGACCATTCAAGGGGCACCTAGGTGGCTCAGTCTCTTGAGCATCTAACTTCACCTCAGGTCATGATCCCAGGGTTTGTGAGTTCTTGAACCACATTGCGCTCTCTGCTGTCAGCACAGAACCTGCTTCAGGTCCTCTGTCCCTCTCTCTCTCTCTGCCCCTCTTCCACTCACTCACTTTCTATCAAAATAAGTAAACATTTAAAAAAAAAGAAAAACCTCTTCTTTGGGGCACCTGGGCGGCCCAGTCGGTTAAGCGTCCGAATTCGGCTCAGGTCACGATCTCATGGTCTGTGAGTTTGAGCCTCGTGTCGGGCTCTGTGCTGACAGCTCAGAGCCTGGATCCTGCTTTGGATTCTGTATCTCCCTCTCTCTCTGCCCGTCCCCTGCTCATGCTCTGTCTCTTTCTGTCTCAAAAATAAATAAAAACATTAAAAAAATTTTTTTTAAAAAGACATCTCAGACCATTCAATTTTGCTTTATGCATTTGAGTTATTTCAATGTTTCATAACGTAATGCTATTTTGAGAGTCACTTAAGGCCTTAATCGTGTAGCAGGTGGTGTTTGCCATCATATAGAGTCTGTTTTATTCGGCAAGCAATTCGGTAATTAATAAGTGGAACTTCTATGGAAACAAAAGAAAATTTTCAGTTAATGGTTGTAGAAAATTACAATCTTAGTGTCTCACTCTCCAGCGCTACCAATGAGAAGATTTTTAGATGTCAGAATTGAAGCATCCTCAGGTGGAGTGGGAACAGGCAGCAGGAATCAGATGAGTTTTTTTGGTTTGTAATTCAAATGTCTCTGGTGATCCTTTTGAATGACCCATAGAGCAACAAGCATGAAGATTCTCCATACACAAGTTTTGTGCCCATTTCTCTGAAGTCCACTCCAAATTGTGCAGCATCAATATTCAGGGCTTCAGGGAAAAGGGAAATTTTAGTTTTTAATGACTTTAAATTATGATACTGAGGAAATACTGGAAACTTTAGTTTGGAGAGCCAAAGCCAGATATTTCAGAAACCCAGAAGAATTCATATTCTAGTGCACTTTACAGTAAATAGTATTACAATCTAATATCTACAAAGATGTGTTATGGAAGCATATTTTCTCTCTATAATCACCATCATTTTTATCAAAGATAGCCAGCCAAATAAAGACTAATTTGTACGTAAGATAAGTCCAGTTTTAATAAACTTGGCATAATTATTTATATACACTTATCAGGAATAATGGTTGATCATCATATATCTCTTAAAATATGCCTTGCTGGAGCTTTTTATAAAGGAATCTAGATTGAACTTTTAGTCACCTCTTGAGGTCAGAGGCCATGCCAAGTCATCAGAGTTGACTGCAGTGCCTGTAGATTTGGGAAAATTCCTCTTGCCAAGGGCCCCACAATATCCTGAGGTTCCTGCACCTGCCAGGAAGTGACATTCTTTACTCACGTGGTAAGGCTGCTGGGAACTCTCTAATAAGCAAGGTATCAGGCCAACATTTCCAAAGGTGCTTTATTGACTCCGTGCTTCATAAAGTCAGCCGTAGTTCCTTAAAACTGTATGGTCATATCTGAGTCTATGCATGTCTGTCAAACATGACATTCCAGTCAAAGCTTTGGTAATATAACTGATGTTTCCAATGGTGTCCTGTTACAAGGAGAACAGATTCTCATTAAACTTATGCAAATAATTATAATTGCCACAGAAGAACGAATATTCACTGACAGTTTCTGAGTTTCAGAGGGTTCAGGTAGGGAGAAAAGTTAAATGCTTCAATTTGTTCACAAAGGAATATTTATAATGTTTTTGTATATCATGGGTATCTTAAGAGGAAGTAACCTTGATCTGGAAGAACAAACATTAGAGAAGCAACAATGTTTCAAACAGGGGTCACAAAAACTATAATCATCTTTCTCAATTCATTTAGTCCCATGTTACTAATTCTTGTTCGGTTTGAATACAGCTTTTTCCATTAGTTCTGGAAATTCTTACCCATTTCAGTTTTGTGATTTTAAAGATACCAAAAACCTGCACTTGGGGGCACCTGGTTGGTTCAGTTGGTTAAGCATCCGACTCTGTTTTGGCTCAGGTCATGATCTCATGTTCATAAGATCAAGCTCCTCACTAGGCTCCACACTGGGCATGGAGACTGTTTAAGATTCTCTCTTCTTCTGCTCTTCATCCACTTGTGCTCTGCCTCTCTCTCTCCCTCTCTCTCTCAAAAACAAAACAAAACAAAAAACCTGTATTTGTCAAAAGTCATTTTAACGAATCTTCCTGAAGATGAAACACATTTTGCAAGAGAATAAGAACAATAACTATAAATGACAAAAGACTCAAAAATGAACATGGTTAAAGAGAGAGTTTGTTACAATAGAGCTGACAAGGAAATCCAGTTATTTCTATCACACTTGACTAATCAGAATACCAAGTGGTAGCCTTATACTAAAACATATCAAAACTTTAGAAATTACATATAATTCCTGGAACAGTTACAGCATTATCCAAACAATACAATCTAAGGCTTATTATTCCTTTGACAGTGCTTCCCAAATAACTTCACATACCAATTAAACCAGCCTAATTAATCAAAAAGACTTCATTTACAACTCAAATATCATCAAGCTTGTCAAAAACCTCAGAAAACTTGAAGCTCATACCTAAGTAGGATTATAGATTATTACAAAACTAGTATTTACATTTAACCAAGGGAGCAATAAGGAATTTTACAGGAAGTTATTTATAAAAACATAGCTTCTTTAATATTGACAAAGTTTTGTTGTTGTTGTTTTTATTTTATTTTATTATTTTTTTTTTTATTTTAGAGAGAGGATGTGAGGAGGGGAGAGGGAGAGAAAGAATCTCCATGCTGAGCATGGAGCGTGATGCAGAGCTCAATCCCACAGCACCAAGAACATGACCTGAGCCAAAATAAAAAGTTGGATGCTCAACCAAATGAGTCGCCCAGGTGCCCCATATTGGGGAAGTTTTCACTATCATAAGTAACCAAAGATGAGGAAGACAGAACATAGAAACCTTGTTTTTCTGGGAAGATAAAGAAAAAAAAACTTTTTTAAATAATTCCTATTAAGAACAGACCCACAAATCAAGAAAACTTTGTCTTTTTAATAAAGAGAATAGCAGAATGTCAATCTTACACCAGTGTACTTTTAAAGTCCATTCATTTGAACTTTTGTCCTGACCACACACAAAATTCTTTTTCAAAGATTGCCCTTCACAAACCTTGTACAATTTTCTTTTTCATTCAGATTTTGTCCTAAGCCTTTTCTCTCTAAATAATCTTATTTTAGGAGAAAATTACTTTCTTTTTTTCCTCAGCAAAATATATTTCGATTCCTTTCATCTTTCTCATATACCTCCTCCTTTCCTGCACACTGTTTTGCTTCTCCCATAACCCCCAAGTGTCCTAACCATATTTATCAGAACTTTGATCTCAGAAACCTTAGTTTCCAGTGAAAAGTAAGCAGTGATTGACATGGAAATGTTGGGGTTCAGAGCAAATGGTCAAGAGAGAATTCTTGAGATGTCTTAGGTGTGAAAAGGCGGTTTTATTAAAACACGGGGACAGGTCCCCTGGACAGAAAGACCTGCATTGGAGTCGTGAGGAGTGACTGATTATATACTTCCACATTGGGAGGGGGTTAGGGATAGCTTAAGTCTGTAAGGAATTTTGGAAGCAAGGTTTCCAGGACCTTGAGGTGGCTAGCTGTTAGGAAAATGTCATTTAATGGGGTGCCTGTGGGGCTCAGTCAATTAAGCATCCAACTCTTGGTTTCAGCTCAGGTCATGATCTCATGATTTGTGAGTTCCAGCTACATCAGGCTCTGGGCTGATAGCATGGAACCTGCTGGGATTCTCTGTCTCCCTCTCTGCCCCTCTACTGCTCCCTGCTTGCTCACCCTCTCTGTCTCTGTCTCTCTCTCTCAAAATGAATAAATAAACTTTAAAAAGATTTTTTAAAAAAACTTCATTACTGTTTAGTAAAACCTCAGTCATTAAACCCTTCAGATGTGTATCAGTGGGTCATATGCTTGAGGGATGTTTGCCATCATCATATATCTTGGGGGGTAAAGATAAAGGAAGTTTCCAAAGGAAGTGGGTTTTTTTTATTTGTTTATTTTGGGTTTTTTTGTTTGCTTTTAGAGAGAGAGAGAGTAAGTGGAAGAGGTTACAAGAGTAACTTGTCAATGGGTTGTAGTAGTAAGGAAATTTAATTTTTTATGCCAATGTCTCCAACATCAGTAACCAGTTGTGAACTGTTTGTTACACCAGAATTCTCTATATTTGAACTTTATAAATACAATTTGCAATTCCTAAAAACATGCTTTTCCATAGTACAGTCTTACAGCAAAACACAGGGCACGTTTACCAACAGACCCAAGAATCCTGAGTTTCTGTGCAATGAGATACCAAAAACACAAACCTACATCAGTAATCAAAGCTTCAGCATTTTATCTTATTTGGAGAAGACTTATATATCCAGTGAATTCAATCCAGTTTATCATCTAACTTAGTAAAAGTTGAAAGTTTTAGGTTACCAAATATTTTGAAAGCTCAACCTTTTTATTTATTCATTCATTCTACTTGTTTTTTAACAATAACCCATGAAACCTTTGAGACAGAAAAAGTTAACCTTCACATGAAGTCATATTTTTTGCTGAAAAATTGCAACAGAAATAACACATGCTTGTTTGGCTTTCAGTAAACCTTGGTAGAATTAAGGTTTTATAGTTAATGCTGATAACTCTAAAGATGTGTATCTTAATTAAACTAACACACTTAAATTAGTTTGAATACAGAATATGATGCACCTATGTCCACTTAAAAGTCAGTTCTTCACTGTCAACTTTTCCCTGGGGCACTTGTGGGAAAATCTGAAGTGGGTGGTTGAAGTCCAGGGAGGAGTCCCTGGACTCCCCGTTGATTAGGGAGGTGCTCCAGTTTGAATTTCATAAAGATGTGGCCCAAGAGCTTGGAGTGCTAGTCGCTCCTTGAAAGCGAGGGTAGGAGGACCAGGAGCCAGTGGCACTGGAGGCACAGAGGGTGGTACAGGAGTGGATTATGCAAGCCACACCCACGGCGGTGCAGAAACAGAATGGGCAAGGGGAAGGCAGAAGAGGCAAGGCTCCACCAGCAAGGCCGGAGGCAGATAAGAGCCCAGAGGGCAGAGAAAGAAGCCTCCCAATCCTAAAGCTGGTCAGCTCAGACGGATGAACAGACACACGTTTTCTTGTCACCAGCAAAAAGTGAAAATAGGCAGTCCATGTTGGGCAGGGGAAGACAAGGAACCGCCCTGAAACAAAGGAGTTTGGGCAGCTGCTTGGGAAGATTCCCTAAAGGCCCCATCCCAAGCTACACTAACCAGACAATTGGCCCCCATTATCATAACCATTAACCTGGGAAATGAATGAGGGAGACAAATCCCCCATATGAGAGTCAGGCCACATTTGTCCAATCCTCTCAAGATATATTTCACATCTTGAAAAGAAAGATGAGACAGTAATTCAGGAAAAAGAGGGAAGTATGTACAGGATCTTAGCAGAGATGGTATTGAAGTTTAAGAGCACATTAAACGGCCATTTTTCCTCAACTAAGGAATACTGAGGCCACGTGTTAATGGAGAAGAAGACAGATTTTTTTCTTCTTTATATCCTGGAATCCCACATTGGCTCCAAGGGGTTAACAGAATAAAATACATGAAAATAAAATTAACCAAGGAGGTAACAGATGTGCACACTGAAAACTACAAACATTGCTGGAAGAAATTACAGAAGAAACCAATACAGGCACACCTCAGAGATATTGCAGGTTTGGTTCCAGACCGCTTCAAAAAAGTAAGTTGAATGAATTTTTTTATTTCCCAGTGCGTATAAAATTTATGATTACACTATATTGTAGTCTCTTAAGTATGCAATAGCATTATTTCTAACAAACCAATGTATATACCTTAATTAAAAAATATTGCTAAACAACATTAGTCATCACCCGAGCTTTCAGTGAGTCTTTTTTTTTTTTTAATTTTTTTTTTCAACGTTTATTTATTTTTTTTTGGGACAGAGAGAGACATAGCATGAACGGGGGAGGGGCAGAGAGAGAGGGAGACACAGAATCGGAAACAGGCTCCAGGCTCTGAGCCATCAGCCCAGAGCCCGACGCGGGGCTCGAACTCACGGACCGCGAGATCGTGACCTGGCTGAAGTCGGACGCTTAACCGACTGTGCCACCCAGGCGCCTCTCAGTGAGTCTTAATCTTTGTGCTGGGGAGGGTCTTGCCTCGATGTTGATGATTGCTGACTGATGACTGATCATGGTGGTGGCTGTGGAAGGTTCAGGCAGCTGTGGCAATTTCTTAAAATGAGCCAACAGTGGCATCTGCCTCCTTGACTGACTTCCTTTCATGAGCTATTTCTCTGTAGCATGTGATGATGTTTGAAAGCATTTTATCCACAACAGAACTTCTTTCAAAACTGAAATTATTCCTCTCAAACTCTGCTGCTGCTTTATCAACAAAGTTTATGTAATGTTCTAAATCCTTTGTTGTAATGTCAACAGTCATGACAGCATCTTCAGCAGGAATAGATCCCGTCTTAAGAAAACATTAATAGAAACAACTCCTCAATCGTTAAAGTTTTATCATAGGATTACAGCACTTTTGATATCATCATGAAAACATTTGAAAATGTGACATGGAGACATGAAGTAAACAAATCCTGTTGAGAAATGACACCAATAGACTTGCTTGATGCAGGGTTACCACAGACTTTTTGTTAAAAAAAAAAAAAAGGCACTATCTGTAATAAGGTATGCCTGTAAGTACAAAGGCATCCCATGTTCATTGACTAGAAAACTTAAATTGCTAAAATGTCAGTACTACTCAAAATGATCTACAGATTCAGAGCAATCCTATTAAACATTAAATTTTTCTACGTCCACAAAAAAAAGTCATCATAAAATTCATATGGAGTTGCAAAGGACCTTGAATAGCCAAAACAATCTGAAAAAAAAAAATTGATCTTACCCTTCCTGATTTCAAAACTTAATGCAAAGCTACAGTTGTAGAAACACTGTGGTGGTGGCATGAAGACAGGTATACAGAACAATAAATAGGATTAACAGTTCGCAAATAAACCCTCACATATACAGTCAAATGATTTTTATAAGGGTGCCAAATGGATTCAGTGGGAAAGAAAAATCTTTTCAAAAAAATGATTGTGGGAAAAATGGACATTGAAAACAATGGAAAAAATTTTAGATCCTTATGTTATACCATATCTAATTAACTCAGCTATATCTAGAACATATAAAGAAAACTTTTACAACTCCACAGAAAAACAACTCAGTGTAAAAATTGGGCAAATATTGTGAATAGACATTTCTCCAAAGAAGATACACTCATGGCAAAATAAGCACAGAGGATGTTCAGTCTCACTAATCATTAGGGATTTACCAAAACCACAACGGGATACCACTTTACAGCCATTAAGCTATCTATTATTAAAAACACAAAGAGAATGTTTACAAAATTAGTGTTGGTGAAGTTGTGGAGAAATCAGACTCTATGTGCACTAGTGGTCAGAATGTAAAATGGGGCAGCTGCTAAAGAAACCAGTATAGTAGTTTCTCAAAAATAAAGTTTAAAAATAGAACTACCATATTATCTGGCAATTCTCCTTCTGGGTATATACTCAAAAGAATTTAAAGGAAGGACCCAAACAGTTATTTGTACCCCCATGCTCATACCAGCATTACTAACAATAGCCAAAATGTGAAAGCAACCCAAGTGTCCATCAGTTGATAAAGGGATAAACACAATGTGGTATACGCATGCATTAGAATATTATTAAGCTTTTAAAACATATGGAATTCTGGTACATGTTAGAACATACATGAAATTTGAAAAAGCTAGGCCAACTGAAACAAGCCAGTTAGCAAAGGACACTTACACTACTTACCTGAGGCATATAAATCAGTCAAATCCATAGAGATAGAAACCAGAATAATGGTGACTAGGGACTGGTGGGAGGAGGTATGGGAGTTGCCTTTTCATGGGTGTAGAGTTCCAGTTTGGCGTGATGAAAACGTCCCAGAAATGGATAGTATTGATAGTTGTGCAATGATGTGTATCTACTTAATGCCACTGAACTGTACACTTAACACTAGTAATTTTTTAAATGTTTCTTTTTGAGAGAGAGACAGCATGAGCAGGGAAGTGGCAGAGAGAGAAAGAGACAGAGGATCTGAAGGAGGCTCTGTGCTGACAGCAGAGAGCCCAATGTGGGGCTCAAACTCATGAACCGTGAGATCATGACCTGAGCTGAAGTCCAGCGCTTAACCGAATGAGCCACCTGTGTGCTCCTAAAAATAGTAAATTTTATGCTATATGTATTTTACCACAATAAAAAATAAATGTCATAGTATGGGAGTAGGGCAGCATATAGGAAATTTCATTACTTTTCTCCTAATTTTGCTGTGAACCTGAGTCTGATCCTTAAAAATGTTATGACATTCCGTTTCCTTGTATTTTACTACTTGTAAAGTACAACGGTTGAAATAAATTTTACAACATTTTGGCCAGGGCCAGCAATAAAGAAAAGGCAGTAATCTGTCATATTCCCATCATCCCACTCTGAGGTGTATTCTGGGGCCATATTGCATTGGCTGTACCATTGCAAAGTGGCTGTACCATTTGCATTCCCACAAGCAATGAATTAGTTTCTGTTGCTCTATGTTCTCATAAGCATTTGGCATTGTCAGTATTCCAGATTTTGACTGATCTATTAGGTATGCAGTGGCATCACCTTGTTGTTTTAATTGGAATTTTCCTAATGGCATATGGTAGAAACCTAGAAGAGAACTGTTTTCACTGATTTTGATCTTTTCGGGGAAAATGGTGACAACCGGTGCCTTATTTATGAGATAAACTGGTTTATACCTGTTGTCCCAGTGTATTATTTATAATGCCTTTTCATTCTCAAAGTGTCCTGATTTAGACAATAAATTAAGAGATTATGTGTGTTTTTAGAATCATTTTGTTAGGGGCGCCTGGGTGGCGCAGTCGGTTAAGTGTCCGACTTCAGCCAGGTCACGATCTCGCGGTCCGTGGGTTCGAGCCCCGCGTCAGGCTCTGGGCTGATGGCTCAGAGCCTGGAGCCTGTTTCCGATTCTGTGTCTCCCTCTCTCTCTGCCCCTCCCCCGTTCATGCTCTCTCTCTGTCCCAAAAAATAAATAAACGTTGAAAAAAAAAATTTAAAAAAAGAATCACTTTGTTAGACACCTGAAACATTAGAAAAATATGTCTTTCCAATGATGAGTTTTAGTCTGTGAAGTAAGAATATGCAATGGGGTAAATGGAGAATGTGTTATTCATACATATATTGTTTGAAAAAAAAAAAACACAATGCATTTCCAAAGCTATAGCCTTTCTTTTGTGTTATAAGCCTTTTTTCTTTTCTCTATATTTAAAAGGTTTTCTCTAATTTAATAGTCACACTGAAATTAATCAGTTTGAGTGCTCACACCCAAACTGCCAAAAAACAAGCTGACTTCTTAAAAAGTAAAAAATAATAATAATTTAAAAATGTAGCAAAAGGCCGAGTACACCACGACCCCCAAACCTACGGATTAAATATTCAACATCTGCAACGCCATCTGCTTTTAAATGTCGATGTCACTTTCAGAACTTTTCCCAATGATCAGTGAAACTTGAAATCACGCAGGAGAAGTGCAGTAATACTAAAAGGGAGTTGGGGGCGGGGGGATGGCGGGGGAGGTGAGAGTCAAAGCATAGAGGTAGAAGAACCAGTGCTAAGTTTCTCCCAACTTGAACTTCGGAAGTAAAATTCCTAAGTAAAACACAGGGAATCTCAAAGTGTTCCTATGCAGTCACATCCTCCATTTCTCCTACCCACTCTCGGGAAAGAAAAAGCTAAAGCTTTTAGATCAGATTGAAATCACTGAGGAAAAGGTATTAATACGCGCCTAATTCTCAGGCCCTCAGGATAAACTACCATTGACGTCAGCAGGAGGTTTCTTTGCAGACAGTTGTGAATCCATCTCAATATGTCTCCACTGTGTTATTTAGAGCACTGCCATTTTAGGAAGGGAGCTTCAAAGACCTCACCTATCAGTGCTGGGAAATTGGCACTCTGAGTCCCAAAAGCCCAGATGCAATAACCTGCTCCTGGCTGTTTCTGCAAGATGCTGCTTGAATTTCGTATTTGCAAGGGAGAAATGGGATGAGAGTTTGCCTGATTCTGGAAAATTAGCTTCCATGGCCGTTGTCAATTTAAAAGTGTGAGGACTGGCCATTAGAAATGATGTTGCTAATTTGGAGGAGCCACGAGTTCACTGATAGACATTCAAGCCATGTCTGAACACACACAGACTGGTTAAGGGAGGAGAAACTGGTTATCTTCAGCCACAGACCTTTCTAGAAATTAACGTATCAGCATAGCATCACTGGTTGCAAGGGATAAAGCCCATTTAAGCCAGTTTAAGTTAAGGTGAATTTAGTTTTAGAATAAGGAAAGAAATGAAATAAGCCAAGCCTCCTGGGGACGGACACTAGAACAGAAAATTCTTGTGCACATTCATTTTTTGTGTTTTTAAAGCATGAGATTCTCCTTTATCTCTGCTTCCTTCTTTTCTCTCTTGTTGAGTTTCATGTGATTTCACATTCCTCTACTTGCTGACACTTCGATTCAATTTTCCACTATCTTCTGAATAACATCCCCTGTATCTCCAAGTGCAACTTCTCAGAAGAAAGAATCAAATTAGTCTCTCTCCATCTACACGCTGGTTCCTCTTGTGTTTGCATTCAACCCAAGCCACATCAGCTGGTGGTAAGGAGTCACTTCCTTCAAAAGGGGCTGTGAATGGGATACATTCTAGAAAGGGTAGTGTGGCCTGGGTGAGTGCTCCCATAATGTCTGGATCACAAGTTTATACAAATTAATTAAAATTAATGTGTTCGGTATGGACCTGTGTAGAGACGCCCAAAGTGCTAGCTCTTCTTGCCTTCTCTTCCAGATCAGTATAAAAATTCAGGAAATAGACAACCAGCTTTCAGATGACAATGTTGAGGCCACAGTTTGAGATTTCAGTCTCCTGCAATGGAAATGTATCTTTTAATGTTCATTTATTTTTGAGAGACGGGGGGAGGGGAGGGGGAGAGAGAGAGAGGGAGACAGAGGATCTGAAGCAGGCTCCAATCAGGCTGACAGCAGAGAATCCACTGCGGGACTTAAACCCACCAACTGCGAGATTGTGATGTGAGCTGAAGTTGGATGCTTAACCGACTGAGCCACCCAGATGCCCCAGGTTGATACATTTCTAATATGCTTCTGTTTAACACTCATTCCCCCCAAATGTGAAGTGAGGAGTTGCTTATATATTACATAAATAATGATAAGAATGCATTTGGGTTTTGCTAGAAAATGTCAAGATTTCCCAAACATCATGCATTTGGGTTCTACTGAGCTTCTCAGTGTATTTTAAGAGACAGTTGGGTGATTGAAATTTTAATCAATATTTGGATGCTCTGTTTTTCTATAGTTTTAATTTCATCTTCTAATTAATTTTTTCTCTAAGGTTAGAATATTCAGTTTATTTTCCTTGAAAGAAAAGTATGTTATTATTTTTGATCGATTCAAATTAGTTTTTACAAAAATTATATATTCTGATACGTGCTGCTAGAGATTTACACAGGGCATGTGATCCATTTCTGGGAGGAACAAACTGCTTTTCCTAATGAATTCAAGGAAGATGAAGAAAAGTCAACAATGCAGTAAAAAAATTAAATTTCCCTGTTTCCTTTTGACCTATTATCTTGGCCTTAATATTTCATTTGTGGAAAGTTTGGTGTGCTTTTTATCTTAATCGCCTTGACATCTTATGTTATCGTAATGTGTAAAAATTCCATTGAACATTTTAGGGTTTTCAAGGTGTAGTTATTAGCATGTAGGAGTGTCATGAAACTTATCTTTGCAATTTATTTATTTTTAACCAACTTGACTTATTCCTCAAAAGCTGATGATCTGAGAAGGGGTAGGGAAGGTAAGCAAGATCTTTCAGTTGCTTAATCTCCAGCCAGGAGATGTTATCGGCAGCCAATCTCTGCTAACTCCATTCTGGGCATGGAAATTGTTGGGCCTACAATTAGAAACTGCATGCTGAGTGTCTCCTGGCTGTGTAGTTATACACGTCACTTGGTGAATATGTGTGGCAGCGAACATCAAAGAGAATGTCAACTATTAAGGATGGGATTTTCTTAAGTGAGCAACTGAATGATGGATTTAACTTTATTCATTCATTTATTTATTGGACCATTCACTCAATGAAGTAGCAAGTGATTAACAAGTGTTTATCGAACACCTACTATGTACTAAGCACTCTGCTAGATAGGGGGATAAATAAATAATAATCCAGTACCTGCTTAAGCTCAGTGGAGAAGACTGTCACACAGATCACTTTCATGTGAAGGCCATGGAACTGTGAGAGGGAAAGAAGGAAGGCATAACTGAGTTTGGGGATCAAAGAATGCCTTTATGTGGGGACAACATTTAGGTAAAGAAATGATGGAGTATATAAACCATAATTTCTTTATCCATTCATCAACTGATGGACATTTAGGCTTTTTCCACAATTTGGCTATTGTTGAGAGTGCTGCTATAAACATTGGGGTACAAGTGCCCCTATGCATCAGTATTCCTGTATCCCTTGGGTAAATTCCTAGCACTGCTACTGCTGGGTCATAGGGTAGGTCTATTTTTAATTTTTTGAGGAACCTCCACACTGTTTTCCAGAGCGGCTGTACCAGTTTGCATTCCCACCAACAGCACAGGAGGGTTCCCATTTCTCCACATCCTTGCCAGCATCTATAGTCTCCTGATTTGTTCATTTTAGCTGCGCTGACTGGCATGAGGTGGTATCTGAGTGTGGTTTTGATTTGTATTTCCCTGATGAGGAGCGACGTTGAGCATCTTTTCATGTGCCTGTTGGCCATCTGGATGTCTTCTTTAGAGAAGTGTCTATTCATGTTTTCTGCCCATTTCTTCGCTGGATTATTTGTTTTTCAGGTATGGAGTTTGGTGAGGTCTTTATAGATTTTGGATACTAGCCCTTTGTCCAATATGTCATTTGAAAATATTTTTTCCCAGTTTGGTTGATTGTTTCCTTTGCTGTGCAGAAGCTTTTTATCTTCATGAGGTCCCAATAGTTCATTTTTACTTTTAATTCTCTTGCCTTTGGAGATGTGTCAAGTAAGAAATTGCTGCAGCTGAGGTCAAAGAGGTTTTTTCCTGCTTTCTCCTCCAGGATTTGGATGGTTTCTTGTCTCACATTCAGGTCCTTTATCCATTTTGAGTTTATTTTTGTGAGTGGTGTAAGAAAGTGGTCTAGTTTCATCCTTCTGCATGTTGCTGTCCAGTTCTCCCAGCACCATTTGTTAAAGAGACTGTCTTTTTTCCATTGGATATTCTTTCCTGCTTTGTCAAAGATTAGTTGGCCATACTTTTGTGGGTCTAATTCTGGGGTTTCTATTCTATTCCTTTGGTCTATGTGTCTGTTTTTGTGCCAATATCATGCTGTCTTGATGACTAAAGCTTTGTAATAGAGGCTAAAGTCTGGGATTATGATGGCTCCTGCTTTGGTCTTCTTCTTCAAAATTACTGTGGCTATTCGGGGCCTTTTGTGGTTCCATACAAATTTTAGGATTGCTTGTTCTAGCTTTGAGAAGCATGCTGGTGCAATTTTGATTGGGATTGCATTGACTGTGTAGATAGCTTTGGGTAGTATTGATATTTTATTTTTTTTTAAATTTTTTTAACGTTTATTTATTTTTGAGTCAGAGAGAGAGCATGAACAGGGGAGCATCAAAGAAAGAGGGAGACACAGAATCTGAAACAGGCTCCAGGTTCTGAGCTGTCAGCACAGAGCCTGACCCAGGGCTTGAACTCACGGACTGCGAGATCATCACCTGAGCTGAAGTCGGACACTTAACCCTGAGCCACCTAGGCGCCCCAGTATTGACATTTTAACAATATTTGTTCTTCCAATCCATAGCACGGAATATTTTTCCATTTCTTTCTATCTTCTTCAAGCTTTCTATAAGCTTTCTATAGTTTTCAGCATACAGATCTTTTACATATTTGGTCAGGTTTATTCCTAGGTATTTTATGCTTCTTGGTACAATTGTTGATGGGATAAGTTTCTTCATTTGTCTTTCTGTTGCTTCATTATTAGTGTATAAGAATGCAACTGATTTCTGTACATTGATAGTGTAACCTGCGACTTTGCTGAATTCATATATCAGTTCTAGCAGACTTTTGGTCGAGTCTATCGGATTTTCCATGTATAATATCATGTCATCTGCAAAAAGCGAAAGCTTGACTTCATCTTTGCCAATTTTGATGCCTTTGATTTCCTTTTGTTGTCTGATTGCTGATGCTAGCACTTCCAACACTATGTTAAACAACAGCGGTGAGAGTGGATATCCCTGTCGTGTTCCTGATCCCAGGGACAAAGCTCTCAGTTTTTCCCCATTGAGGATGATATTAGCTGTGGGCTTTTCATAAATGGTTTTTATGATGTTTAAGTATGTTCCTTCTATCCCCACTTTCTTGACGGTTTTTATTAAGAAAGGATGCTGAGTTTTGTCAAATGCTTTTTCTGCATCAATTGACAGGATCATATGGTTCCTTTTTTTTATTAATGTGATGTATCACATTGATTGATTTGCAAATGTTGAACCAGCCCTGCATCCCAGGAATGAATCCCACTTGGTCATGGTGAATAATTCTTTTTATATGCTGTTGAATTCGATTTGCTAGTATCTTTTTGAGAATTTTTGCATACATATTCATCAGGGATTTTGGCCTGTAGTTCTCTTTATTTGCTGGGTCTCTGGTTTAGGAATCAAAGTAATGCTGGCTTCAAAGAATGAGTCTGGAAGTTTTCCTTCCCTTTCAATTTTTTGGAATAGCTTGAAGGACAGGTATTATCTCTGCTTTAAATGTCTGGTAGAATGCCCCTGGGAAGCCATCTGGTCCTGGACTCTTATTTGTTGGGAGATTTTTGATAACTGATTCAATTTATTCACTCGTTATGGGTCTATTCAAATTTTTTCTTTCTTCCTGTTTGAGTTTTGGAAGCATGTGGGTGTTTAGGAATTTGTCCATTTCTTCCAGGTTGTCCAGTTTGTTGGCATGTAATTTTTCATAGTATTCCCTGATAATTGCTTGTATTTCTGAGAGATTGGTTATAATAATTCCATTTTCATTCATGATTTTATCTATTTGGGTCACCTCCCTTTCTTTTTGAGAAGCCTGGCTAGAGGTTTATCAATTTTGTTTGTTTTTTCAAAAAACCAACCCTTGGTTTCATCGATCTTCTCTACAGTTTTTTTAGATTGTATATTGTGTATTTCTGTTCTGATCTTTATTATTTCTCTTCTTCTGCTGGGTTTGGGGTGTGTTTGCTCTTCTGCTTCTGTTGCCTTTAGGTGTGCTGTTAGATTTTGTATTTGGGATTTTTCTTGTTTCTTGAGATAGGCCTGGATTGCAATGTATTTTCCTCTCAGGACTGCCTTCACTGAATCCCAAAGCATTTGGATTGTTGTATTTTCATTTTCATTTGTTTTCATGTATTCTTTTAATTTCTTCTCTAGTTGCCTTGTTGACCCATTCATTCTTTAGTAGGGTGTTCTTTAACCTCCATGCTTTTGGAGGTTTTCCAGACTTTTTCCTGTGGTTGATTTCAAGCTTCATAGCATTGTGGTCTGAAAGTAGGCATGGTATTATCTCAAGTCTTGTATACTTATGAAGGGCTGTTTTGTGACCCAGTGTGTGATCTATCTGGGAGAATGTTCCATGTGCACTCGAGAAGAAAGTATATTCTGTTGTTTTGGGATGCAGAGTTCTAAATATATCTGTCAAGCCCATCTGGTCCAATGTATCATTCAGGCCCCTTGTTTCCTTATTGATCCTGTGTCTATGACCTATCCATTGTTGTAAGTGGAGTATTAAAGTCCCCTGAAATCACCACATTCTTATCAATAAGGTTGCTTATGTTTGTGATTGTTTTATATATTTGGGGGCTCCTGTATTCGGCGCATAGACATTTATAATTGTTAGCTCTTCCTGATGGATAGACCCTGTAATTATTATATAATGCCCTTCTTCATCTCTTGTTACAGCCTTTAATTTAACATCTAGTTTGTCTGATATGAGTATGGCTACTCCAGCTTTCTTTTGAGTTCCAGTAGCACAATAGATAGTTCTCCATCCCCTCACTTTCAATCTGAAGGTGTCCTCAGGTCTAGAATGAGTCTCTTGTATACAGAAAATAGATGGGTCTTGATTTTTTATCCATTCTGATACCCTATGTCTTTTGGTTGGAGCATTTAGTCCATTCAAATTCAGTGTTATTATAGAAAGATATGGGTTTAGAGTCATTGTGATGTCTGTAGGTTAGGTTTCATGTTTGTAGTGATGTCTCCGGTACTTTATGGTCCTTGCAACATTTCACTCACAGAATGCCCCTTAGGATCTCCTGTAGTGTTGATTTAGTGGTGATGAATTCCTTCAGTTTTTGTTTGTTGGGGAAGACCTTTATCTCTCCTTCTATTCTGAATGACAGACTTGCTGGCTAAAGAATTCTCGGCTGCATATTTTTTCTGTTCATGACATTGAAGATTTCCTGCCATTCCTTTCTGGCCTGTTGAGTTTCAGTAGATAGATCTGTCACTAGTCTTATCGGTCTCCCTTTATATGTTAGAGCGTGTTTATCCCTAGCTGCTTTCAGAATTTTCTCTTTATCCTTGTATTTTGCCAGTTTCACTATGATATGTTGCACAGGAGGTCAATTCAACTTAGGTCTGAAGTGAGTTCTCTGTGTCTCTTGGATTTCAATGCCTTTTTCCTTCCCCAGATTGGGAAAGTTCTCAGCTATGATTTGTTCAAGTACACCTTCAGCCCCTTTCTCTCTCTCTTCCTTTTCTGGAATTCTTATTATACAGACAGTGTTGCGCTTCATTGCATCACTGAGTTCTCTAATTCTCCCCTTATACTCCTGGAATTTTTTATCTCTCTCTTTCTCAGCTTCCTCTTTTTCCATAGTTTTATCTTCTAATTTACCTATTCCCCCCTCTGCCTCTTCAATCTGAACCACTGTCCCCTCCATTTTATTTTGCATCTCATTTATAGCATTTTTAGCTCCTCCTGTTTCTTAGTCCCTTGTTCTCTGTAGTCATAGATTCTCTGCTGTCCTCTATACCTTTTTCAAGCCCAGCGATTAATTTTATGACTATTATTCTAAATTCATGGTCCGTTACATTGCTTAAATCATTTTGATCAATTCGTTAGCTGTTGCTACTTCCTGGAGTTTCTTTTGAGGAGAATTCTTTTGTTTCGTCATTTTGGATAGTCCCTGGAGTGGTGGGGAACTGCAGGGCACTTCCCCTGTGCTGTCTGGAGTAACTTATGTTGGTGGGTGGGGCCACAGTCAGACCTGATGTCTGCCCCCAGCCCACCACTGGGGCCACAGTCAGACTGGTGTGTACCCTATCTTCCCCTCTCCTAGGGGCAGGACTCACTGTTGAGTGGTGTGGCCCCTGTCTGGACTACTTGCACACTGCCAGGCCTGAGGTGCTGCTTTGATTGGATCTGGCGTATTAGCCATGGTGGATCCACAAGGTGCACAGGGGTGGGCGGGGCAGGCTTAGATCACTTTTCCATAGGTGGTCCCCTGCGGGAGGGGTCCTGCAGCACCAGGAGGGAGGCCGACCTGTCGGTGGGATGGATCCACAAAAGCACAGCGTTGGGTGTTTGTGAGGTGCAAGCAAGTTCAGTGAGGGGAACTGGTACCCTTTGGGATTTCGGCTGGGGGATGGGCGAGGGAGATGGCGCTGGCCAGCACCTTTGTTCCCCACAGAGCTGAGCTCCGTCTTCCAGGGCTCAACAACTGTCCCCCCTAGCTCCTCTCGCCCTCCCCACTCTCTGAGAGCAGAGCTGTTGACTCTCAACATTCCAGCTGCTGGCTCTCAGAACTCACTCTGTCCGGCCCCTCTGCTTTTGCAAGTCAGACTCGGGGGCTCTGCCTTGCTGGGCAGGCTGACTGCCCCTCCACTGCCCCGGTTCCCTCCCACCAGTCTGTGTAGCCCGCACTGCCTCTCCGTCCTTCCTACCCTCTTCCGTGGACCTCTCGTCTATGCTTGGCTCTGGAGAGTCCGTTCTGCTAGTCTCCTGGCGGTTTTCTGCATTATTTAGGCTGATGTGGGTGGAATCAAAGCAATCAGCAGGACGAGGTGAGCCCAGCATCCTCCTACACCACTATCTTCTCCCCTCTTCAGTCTAATATCTTATTTCCTAATAGAATTATTAATATTAGTTCTTGTGCTAAATTTGGTAATGTAAATTTGGAGATGTAAATGCTGAATATTCCCAATTAATGTGAAGTAGAGTCCTATCAAAACAAAGTTCTGTTTAACTTAAAATATTTGACACTGTTTCAGTCTTCAAACTTAAATATATTGAAATAAAATAAAACGAAAATGCAATCCTTCAGGTGCACTAAGCACATTTCAAGTGCCTCATAGTTACATGTGACTGATGGCGAGGACAATGGACAGCAGAGGCAAACATATTCCTCATTCACTGTTACCCACCATATCTGATAGTTTTCCCAATCTCTGAACCATGAAGCACTCTAAGAGGTATAGACTTACTCAAGATTAAACCATACTTAATGCCACCATGTTGGATTCAGTGCCCTATTTTGGGGATCCCATAGTAGTCAGTGCTTAGACCTTTTAAAGTATTTACCTCATTATGCTATAATAGTGGATTTAATTTTTACTCTTCTTGACTTATTCCAAATTCCGTCTGGGCACAAACTTATGTCTTTATTTCCCAGTGGTTCCTCCAAACCTAGAATAGCACCTAGCGCACTGCAGTAGGTACTCAATAACTATGTGTTGAAAGAGTAAGGAACAAATTAATGCAAAAATACTCTTGCACTGGTGCAGTAACACTTGGCCAAAACAAACAGTTTCTTCTTGCGTGTATGGTACTCAGCCTGTTAGCACTCAGTTGAGGATGGTCTTACCTATATTCAATATTGAGACTGGCAGCTAGTTGAATTTTCACTTCCCATTGAATTTTACCAATGCTAGGGAAACTCTATTTCGAGCAGGTGCATCCAGCTCATAGAATCAGTTTGTTGTCCAGATAAAGAAACGTTCTGAGTGAAAGCATGGATCGACCTCAGAGGTGTTCTTTCCTGTCATTTGAGAACAGGAGCTGTGTCTCTACCAAATCCTGTTGGGGTTCAGGCTCAGTGGTGGAAGCAGAGGAAAGAGGTAGTGTAGTCCCTGTAAAGTGAAGAACTAAGAAGAGCACAGTGCAGAAGGCCTGGGGATCAAGCCAATATTCATCAAAGAGCAAGCTGAGAGAGGGCTGGGGCTGAAGAAGAGGGAAACACTGCTCCGAATCACAAAATAAGTACGCCACTGAAGAAGGAGAAGGAGAAGGAGAAAGGGAGAGGAGGGAAGGAAATGAAGGAAGGAGGAAAATACAAAGCCTTCGGAAGACAGTTTTCACAGATGAGTAGTCCAAGCCAAAAGCTTGAATTTTAAAGGGATGTTGAGGATCATGTGCTGAAAGTATCTGGAACAGAGGTAGATTTCTTATTCCTCTAGGGGATCACAGAGACCCCTCCTGAAATACATGGTTACACCCAAAGCCATATTAGACCTCAAGACCAAAGGACCTGAGGGACAAAAATTGATTGGCAGTGTGACTGAAATGAACAGAAGTAACAGGCCATGCATAAAAAGCAGCATTAAACCTGTGCTTTAAAATCCATTTTTATAGACTTGAACAACACAGTTCATACCAAAGAGGTATCTGTGTATGGCTCACAATAATGCTTCTCCTGTGGTTGAATTTATGTCTTATCCAACCAGGGAGATAGAGGACAAGGCCTTGGAAGGAGAGAGAGGATGCTCAGGGTGACCATATTTATTGAGAGTGCAAGGGGTGGCCAACTGAACAAAACACCAGATAACAGACAAAACTGGGAATTGTCTCAGGCGACCAGGACATACAATTACCGTGGATGTGTTACCACTTGCAGTCTGAATTGTGTCTCCCCAAAATGCACATATTGAAGCCTTAACCTCCAAAGTAACTGCATTTGAACGTAGGATCTTTAAAGAGGCAGTTAAAGGTGGAAAGAGGTCATAAAGGTAGGGCCCTGAGGCCTCACCAGAAGGCAACTCTGTGAACAACTGGGTGTTGGACTTCTGGCCTCCAGAACTGTGACAACATGCATTTCTATTATTTAAAGCCACCCCCTTTGTTCTGTGGCCTTCAGTCATGGCAACCTGAGATGACTAATTCCACCACCAAGTCAAATCTTCATTTCCTTGACCAGAGTCACAAACCAGGTAGAAGAGATGATAAGGCCAGTGTTGCTGGCGACTGCCTGGCATGTCCGCATTTTAGGGACAGCACTGAAGTGCTTCTGGCTCTGGAGATGAGTTTCTAAATCAAGTGTTCTGTTTTTGTCCAGCTGGTCTTCTTCTTTGAAAAAAAAAAAAAAGAAAGAAAGGAAACAAAAGTAAAGAAAAGAAAAAAGCCAGGCTTAATCAGATATTCCAAGGATGAAGTCAGGGTTATTCAGTCCAAAATGTGTTCCAGAAAAAGTCAGGAATCGGAAGGCTGAGTCTAGAAGGAGCCAGGGGTAAAGAGCTGTGACTTTGTTCAAGCAGAAGGCCACCTATTTGGAAGTGGAAAAGGCATATGTTTCTGTTTGGATAATGGCATTTGTAATGCCCCTCACATGTGTCATGTGTGTTGGGTGTACTAAGCACCCTATTAAGTGGAAGGCACACAAAATGAGTGAGATCTCTTCCCTCTGGTTAAGCGGGATATATGTTTATGACAGAATCTCATAGAGTTATTTAAAACGATGTCTTGATATGGGCAGATGTCCATGATGGTGTTAAATGTATTTAAAAAGTAAGCCTCAGACCAGTTTGTACCCTGTCTTAAGTATGGAAGCATCTATCAAAATCTCAATATTATAAATATAAATGCATATGCATGGAAGATTTCAGGTAGCATACACATGAATCTAGTAACTGATTACATCTGGAGAATAGACTTAGGGCTAGAAGTAAGGGGGAAGGAGAGAGTTAATTTCAGTAACTACAGATTATAGTTGGTCCAGAAGAAGTTAATGAATTTGCAGTCTAGTTACAGAAGAGATGAGTAAAAATAAGTGCATTAAAGCACTCTAAGTGCTAAAACAGAAATATGCATAGGGTTAAGCAAGGCTATGAAGAGGGGAGTGTTCACTTTTATATGGAATGGTCAGAAATGACTTTTCCAGGGGAAAGGATGCATGAGCTAAGTTTTGGAAAAGGGGAAATTAAAAAAGGGAGGGAGGAATCTGCATCATGTGGAGAGAGAACCCGAGCTAGGAAACATCATTGAACATTTAAGCATCTACATGTGGTCCTCTAAGTCCACTCCAGCCAGCTGGATATATGGGGGGTGGGGGGGGCAGTGCAGGGAGATATGACTGTGGATAAGATTGATGAGGGAGGTAATAATGGGCACTAAGATTTAATGAACAACTCTGAGAGGTAAATATTGTCCTAAGAGCTTTGTCTTCATGGAGGGCAGTGAGGAAGTTGAGACAAACTTTGGGTAAAGGCTGAGTGGGCAACAACACCAAATAGTACATCAAGGATCAGTCCTAACAGGCCTGGGCAGAGTTCTCTGCTTCAACAATTATGAGGTCACTGGTTACCTCTCTTACAGTGTTTCACGAGTTGAAGAGTGACACTCATTCTGGCCAATGGTAGTAAATGACATGACTGCCAAGCATTTGATTACCTTGGGAGCTCAGGTCTCCTGTAGCTTGAGACACAAGCTCACACACAAGGTGAGATGGCCTTTGCCCCACATGCAGACTGGAAATTGCTTAGTGTCCATTATCAGCCAGTGAAGAAAATTGTCGAGAGGAAGTGATAGGGAAGGACGCTGACCTTCATCTGGAACCTCCAAAAGCCCATGGTGGCTGGGTCTTCCACAGCTTCATGATGTTTAACCAGAGAGGCCTGGAGAATCTGGGGCAGAGGAACCAGATGGCCGAGGGAGGCCAGAAGCAGCAGCCTGGGTCAAACAGCCACTGAATGAAATAGTTCTCTTTTGAGAGTTTTATAGGTAGCTTAGAACTTCTTTCCTGTGAGATTTCTGGGGATGGACATCGAAACATATTCCCATCTGGTTCTACCCAGATCTATTGTTCCCCGTAAATAACTACTTGTGCCTTAATTAACATGTCCCACTGAATGCACTTCTGCTTTAAGGTTAGAAACTAGGCTTTCATTGTTCCATACCCTTACTTAATGTACACAAAAATTCCTTGCTAAAGAGACACTGTGATGATACCAAAATATGTCAGCAAAATAAAAGTTGTCAGAAAATACCAAACAATAAACCCAAAAAAGTAGTGTTAGGCATCAGGCCCACTTGGACTCAAATGTTGGCTTTTCCACTTGGCTAGATTATAGGACTTCAAGCCTCCACTGCTCTGCCACAAATTGGGAAGAATGTGTGACCTACCTCATGAATTTTATTTGGACGTTCAGCTGAGATAGGGCATTGAAAGGCCTTAGCATACCATCATGCAGAAAATAAGAACCTGTAAAAGAGGTGTATCTCATTATTATTTTAAGAATCCATCACTTCATAATTTTATCTGACAAGTTTTGCTTGCAAATGGACTCAATGTAATTTATTTTCAAGTGTGTAGTTAAAGGCCATCTCAGGTTTTAATACACATTACTCATGGTAAGCCATCTGAAATCCTCTGGGCTCTTGAGACCTACTGTTTTTTAAAAATCTGATAATAAAGCACTGACCATGTATAGGAATCTATTTTTTGTGACCCTGTCCTTAAAGTGTAGTGAATTAATGTATTACCTGTCTCACACCTTAAATGTATGTGAAATATCCTGTTGTAATGATTTGAGTAGTGCGTTATAGTAGAAAATGTGATTTTCGTTTTGAGGGTAGGTAAGTCCAGATCTGATTCCCAGAAGCATTACTGACTACTTCTGTGGCCTCACCCAAGGTATTTTAAATTCAAGCTGAGAAACATTGAGTCATCACTATATGCCAGTGCATGTCCAATTTGATTCCTACAATACATCCTTGAAATAGGTACTATTAATCCCATTTCATGAATGAAGACTATGAGAGAGGCATTACATCAATTGCTAAACATCACAAGTAGGGAGTAGAGCTAGGATTTGAACCCAGGTCTGTGAACACTCTTTACCATTTGACCTATGCACTGTCAGTAAAATAAGGTTAAAGAAACTCACTTTGCACAGTTATTATGAACATTGGTGTTAAATAACAAAAATTCAACCAAGTAAATCCGAAGATCTAACTGGCTTTATCGAACGGTTCATGAATCAGGCAGCATCCCACCCAGCAAAGAATGAGGAGCAACTTCCAGCTTCCAGAAAAGAAAAGGTTTTTAAGGTCATAGAGGGAAAGGAGACTAGGAAAGTATTAACACAGAAAGCATTGTTTGAGGCAAGGTTGCCCTCCTAAGGGAAATCCAAAGGGTCTTTCATGGGATTTCCTCCTAGTGCTGAGCAGGAGGAAGTTCTAGGCTGGCTGGTTAAAGGTCACGTTCCTGGGGGGTTGAAACCACAGGGAAGTTGGGTGGTAAGTCTTGGTTTGCTGATGTGGGGCTCTAACATGAGTGATTCCATTTTGGGGCTGAGTTGTTTTTTTTTTTTTAAGTTTATTTATTTTGAGAGAGAGAGAAAGTGAGCAAGCACAAGAGAGGGTCAGAGAAAAGGGAAGGGAGAATCTGAGCCACCCAGGAGCCCTAATCTGTAGTTTTCTTTTTTACACTAGTGGTAATGCATTTCACAGAGTAAACTGTAAATGTTAACAATTTTTAAATTCTCATTTCTGAGAATCACAGTAATCTTAAAAACCAAATATACCTGACAATAAATTGCATAATGTGCTCAGACTCAGTCCTGAGAATGTCCTATATACTTAAAGCGTCAAACTTTTAATGAAGAAAAATAGGTCAGTGCTCTCTTCGGTATTGACAGAGAGTGAGTAGAGTCCATGTTTAAATTTCTGTCTGATGGCACATTTTACCCACTGCTCATTTTGTGTGAAATGAGGAAGAAGGAACAGTTCTCTTGGAATTTTTAATCAGCTGCACAAGGAGTTTCTGTGCATCCTCATGCCTTTCTTATTCAAGAGAAGAAAAGTATGTTCACGCTGTTTTCTTCTCTACTTTCCCTCCCCTCATACTGGACATTTTATTCTTCATGTTTTCCACCCTGTCCTTACCATTTCAACTTCGGATAAAACTTAATGAGTACTTTACATGAGAGTGAAAAACCAACACCATTTGCAAATATGTCAGATTATGCCAAATAAGATGGCAGTTTGCCAAACGTTTTATTCTTTAATATTTATTATTTTTTTCAAGTTTACTATATTTATTTTGAGAGAGAGAAAGAGCACAAGTGGGGAAGGGGTAGAGAATAAGGAGAGAGAGAATCCCGAGCAGGCTCCATGCCTTCAGCACAGAGCCCTAAGTGGAGCTCAAATTCATGAACCCTGAGATCATGACCGGAGCGTAAATTAAGAGACCATCAATCAACCCACTGACCACCAGGCACCCCTGCCACACATATTTTAAATGGCACTTATCTATTAGCATTGCTGTGTTTGTTCAACCTCAGAAATTGAAAAATAGCCATAACGATAGATTTTACTTTACACCGAAACAATTCAAAGAACTGATAGTGATCTTTCCCCCATCCCTGTTAAGTCCTTAGGTTCAATCAACACTAAATTATCCAGACTAACAGAGACGAGAGGTGGGACAGTGACAGGTTCTGCTCCCAGTCCCTTTGAGGTGGGCTTCCCCTGCCCACATATTTAGAATACTGTCTGTGTAACCACACCCCACCATGGCCTGGGCCTCCCACAGATTTCCCAAAGAGCCCAAAGGAAAAAACAAATGTTCAGTATTGCCCAAGGAGCAAAAATAAGCCCAGTCTCAGCTCATGTATAATTTTGGATTTAGTGTTCCCCAGCAATCAAAGATTGCCCCTTAACACGCCCCCAGTAGGTGATTATGCAATTAGGACATCTGATTAGGGTTAAGCCAGAGGACGTGCTCACCATCCAAAAGTGTAGATATGTTGGAATTTTCAAAGTGTGCTTTATCTCGTACTCCCCACCTCTGCCAGAAATCAACACCCCAGCTTATTTGCAATCTATACTTAATAACTGAAATAGCCAAAGTAAGCTCTTTTTTAATTCAGATTTAGATTCTGTTTTTATATATGTCTACGTATTTTGGAAAATCAGCTAAAATGTTAAGTATTTGTCTAACATATTCTAAGTTAGCGTTTTCTCCCCTTCTTCCCTCCCTTCCTTCAGTTTTTCCTCCCTTCTTCTCTTTTACTGCTTTCCCCATTCTCTTTCCTTCTATTTCTTCCTTTTTACCCTTTCTGCCTTCCTATCAGCATTTTATTATATAGTGTGGTATTTTATACTAAAAGATTATACTAGTTATTTTACACTAAATGATCAGGCAAGATCTTATCAAAGGACTCTTAATGCAGCTGACCAACTGGCCACTTAGCCTACTCAGGAAAAGCTAATCAAGGAAACCTTAAAATGATATTTTTTAATGTTTATTTATTTTTGAGAGAGAGAGACAGAGCATGAGCGGGGAAGGGGCAGAGGGAGGGAGAGACACAGAATCTGAAGCAGGCTCCAGGCTCTGAGCTGTCAGCACAGAGCCCCATGTGGGGCTTGAACCCATGAACCACGAGATCATGACCTGAGCCAAGGTCAGACGCTCATCTGACTGAGCCACCCAGGCACCCCAAAATGATATTTTTAAAATACTAGACAAATCTTTGGTGTAGTTTGACCATATACTAAAGAAAATAAAAATATGTCATGTGTTTTTTTTCCATTCTAATGTAGATTTGTGGCCATACTTCAGAAAGCAGGACATCTTGAGATGCACGATTTTCTTCAGATTTTAAGATTTTGTTAAGGAAACTAAGCAGATAAAATGACCTTGCCTACAAAGTTTGTGTGAGACAGACAGGAAGAGACTGTTATTTCCCTATTATTTTCATCATGGAGATGCTAACATTGAAATGCTGTACGTAGTTTTCTCCATTGACACTGTGCTTGAAACACTGTTCATCTCCTTTCTGCACCACTAGTCCCACAGGTGACAATATTTCAAAGTACACTCTTACATGAAAGTCAGGGCAAATGAACTAAAGCCAGGATGCTGTTGATTTACCAAGGCTGATCTTCTTCTCCCAAAATTCAAGAGCTGCTTGTCTTTGTAACTGCCAGTGTAGGGACACATCTTTCCTCACTTAGAAACACTCACATAGTACTAGATCATTATCAGGCAAGACAGCATATGAATCTTAAGTTACCACAGATGGACGCTCACTGTGCAATTTGCTCTGTAGTGATTTGGAGGGTCAAGTAGGAAATAAATCTTGGATTTCTCTTGATTCAAGTAGGGCCATAAAGAGGATTCAAATGTTAGTGTTCTTTTTGCAAGGACCAATATCTTTTAATTTTTAAAATTGATACTCCATTTAAATATGAATAAATTCATAGATTTTGATCATTGGTTTGGGTTTTTTCCCCCTAGTGCTAAGCAGTTTTCAGAGGTGGTCATGTTATGATTGGCAAGGGGACAAATGTCAAGTAGAAGGATGAAACATTGACATCTCAGTAAACACAGGCTGATAGGGATGATGGGAGCCACCCCCTTTATGTTTAATGTGAAATATATAATCGTGAGCTTTAGAAGAGCCAGTGCTCAGGGAGGAGCCAAGATGGCAGAACAGCATGGAAGTTTTTTGTGTGTCTTGCGTCCATGAAATACAGTCAGACCAACCCTAAACTATCCCGCACACCTAGAAAACTGATCTGAGGATTAACACAACAATCTGCACAACCTGAACCACAGAATCCAGCAGGTATGTGGTGCAGAGAGGTGAACTTGGGGAGAGAGAAGCGCAGGGAGCCACTTTTGCAGGGATGTCTACTCTAGCCACTGTTATTCAACATAGTATTGGAAGTCTTAGCCTGTACAATCAGACAACACAAAGAAATAAAAAGCATCCAGATTGGCCAGGAGGAGGTCTGGCCTTCACTCTTCCACAGGTGATATGATACTGTATATGGAAAACCCAAAAGATTCCACCAAAATACTGCTAGAACTGATTCATGAATTCAGCAAAGTGGCAGGATATAAAATCAATGCACAGAAGTCATTTGTATTCCTATTCACCAACAATAAAGCAACAGTTAAGTGAAATCAGGGAATCAATTGCATTTACAATTGCATCAAAACCAAAGAGGTGAAAAATCTATGCACTGAAAACTATAGAAAGCTTATGAAAGAAATTAAGATATAAAAAAATGGAAAAGATTCCATGCTCCTGGATAGGAAGAACAAATATTGTTAAAAAGTCAGTATTACCCAAAACAATCTACATATTCAATGAAATCCCATCAAAATAACACCATTAGCATTCTTCACAAAGCTAGAACAAATAATCCTAAAATTTGTATGGAACCAGAAAAGACCCCGAATAGCCAAAAGAGTCTTAAAAAAGAAAACCAAAGCAGTATCATCACAATCCCAGACTTCAAGCTATACTGCAAAGCTGTAATCATCAAGACAGTATGGTACATGAACAAAAACAGACACTGAGATCAGTGGAACAGAATAGAGAACCCAGAAATGGACCCACAAACATATGGCCAACTAATCTTTGACAAAGCAGGAAGGAATATCCAATGGAATAAAGACAGTCTGTTCAGCAAGTGGTGCTGGGAAAACTGGACAGCGACATGCAGAAGAATGAACCTGGACCACTTTCTTACACCATACAGAAAAATAAACTCAAAATGGATGGAAGGCCTCAATGTAAGACAGGAGGCCATCAAAATCATCAATGAGAAAGCAGGAAAAAACCTCTCTGACCTCAGCTGCAGTGATTTCTTACTCAACACGTCTCTGGGGGCAAGGGAAACAAAAGCAAAAATGAACTACTGGGACCTCATCAAAATGAAAACTTTTGCACAGTGAAGGAAACAATCAGCAAAACTAAAAGGCAACTGATGGATTGGGAGAAGATATTTGCAAATGACATATCAGATAAAAGGTTAGTATCAAAAATCTGTAAAGAACTTATGAAACTCAACACCCAAAAGACAAATAATCCAGTGAAGAAATGGGAAAAAGATATGAATAGACACTTCTCCAAAGAAGACATCCAGATGGGCAACTGACACACGAAAACTGCTTAACATCACTCATCATCAGGGAAATACAAATCAAAAACACAATGAGACTCCACCTTACACCTGTCAGAATGGCTAACATAAACAACTCAGGCAACAACAGATGTTGGTGAGGATGCAGAGAAAGAGGATCTCTTTTGCATTGTGGGTAGGAATGCAAACTGGTACAGCCACTCTAGAAAACAGTATGGAAGTTTCTCAAAAAATTAAAAATAGCACTATCCTAATGACCTAGCAATTTCACTACTAGGTATTTATCCAAGGGATACAGGTATGCTGTTTTGAAGGGACATATGCACCCCAATGTTTACAGCAGCACTATCAACAATAGCCAAATTATGGAAAGAGCCCAAATGTCCACTGATGGATGAATGGATAAAGAAGAAGTGGTGTATATATATGTATACAATGGAGTATTACTGGGCAGTCAAAAAGCATGAAATCTTGCTATTTGCAACTACTGGATGGAACTGGAGGGTATTATGCTAAGCGAAATTAGAGAAAGACAAGTATCATATGACTTCACTCATATGAGGACTTTAAGAGACAAAACAGATGAACATAAGGGAAAGGAAGCAAAAATAATATAAAAACACGGAGACGAAGCATAAGAGACTCTTCAATATGGCAAACAAACAGAGGGTTACTGGAGGGGTTGTGGGAGTGGGGATGGGCTAAATGGGGAAGGGGCATTAAGGAATCTACTCCTGAAATCATTGTTGCACTACATGCTAACTAATTTGGATGTAAATAAAAAAAAATACAATTAAAAAAAAAAGAAACAGTGCTTTCATGAAAGTGAATGATCTTTTTTCTTTGTTTCTGCTCTCTGTGATGAAGCTGAAGTTGAAAATAGTTTCTCTGGAAAAGCTACCCTAAGCTTTTCTTCAGGTTGATTTTAGACAGGTAGTTAAAAGTCTTGAGTGAAAAAGAGGTGTAAAACAATATAAAATAGAAACGGGATGTAATCTGCAAGAGTTTGACACAGTTAATCAAGTACATCCTGGCCTCTTTCACCTCAGGAAAAAAATAGTTTAATAGATTTAGAATAAGTTAGAAAAAAATATCTAAGTAGACTGAGACCCATTAATTGAGCAACACTTGTGTGTTTGTGGCAACCTTGATTGTAGCTGTTTGAATGTTGGCTAAGTAGCATCCAAATATTGGCATTTAAAAAATAGGCGTTATTAAATTCAGATTGCTGTAATTAGCGTATAATCACATAATATTTAGCAACATTGATTCATATCACTTTTAAGACTCTGTTTTATATAATTTAAGATGACATCAATTTCAAGATCCTCTATTTTATGAATGACTAAGTAAAACCAAACGTCTGCCAAATAAAATATCACACAAAGATAATTTTGCATGCTGCATGAATTATTGGCACAGACTCTTACTGCTTAGAAATTACTTTCCTCTGCTCTAAGGATCTGGGTGGTTTCCCCCAACTTTCACCGTGGTGCCTACCATGTGTGAGGCAATTTTTCATGTTTCTCATCAACAGAATGTATCACAGCTTCATCTACTCACAGGTGTCTTCCTTTGTTCAATCCTATAAAGCATTTTTCATTGTTTTGAAAGAAAATGTGGAATTGTGGTTATTATCCCAAGATATTGGCTTCACTCACTTCCCATGTTATTTTGAATAAGGAGAAGCTTTTATATTTCTATGAAGAAATACCATGTGATCTTTTAATACATTTTAAATAAAACTCCACATGGGTAGTTGACTATGTTCATAACTCTAGAAATGTGAGTAGCTGTAACCTAGTCCATCCTTGTAGGAAAAGAAAACAATGGCATGACTGCTTCCTGGTCCAAAAGAGCTGTAAGCATCATGTATTGTAAGATGGATCCTAGGGGCATCTGGGTGGCTCAGTAGGTTAAACATCTGGCTTCGGCTCAGTTCATGATCTCATGGTTTGTGAGTTCAAAACCCATATGGGGCTCTGCACTGATAGCACAGAGCCTGCTTTAGATTCTCTCCCTGCCTCTCTCCCACTCTTACTCTCTCCCTCTCAAAATAAACTTAAAAAGATGTATCCTTGTTTCAGAGATTTAAAAACCAAAAGTTATGTTTTAGAATCAATGAAAAGAGTACTTAATGAAAGTATATCTTCACATGAGAAAAATATAGCCATCTATATATAATAAGTACTCTGAGAGCTTAGATGTATGAAGGAGAAAACCATAAAAAAAGTATTCCAAGCCACCAGGGAGTGCTTGAAAGCACAGTGCCCCAGAGAAAGTGAACACATTCTAGAATGCTTGCTGCAAATTCAAATCTGTAAAGATATGTCAATATAAAGGGACAGTAATCTATAGAACAGACTGCTTGTACTTTGCTAAAAGTATTACGGTGACAAATAGTAGGGTCAAGAGAGAGAAAGTGAGGAAGGCAATGTCGGGAATTGCTTGTTATCAATTACTGGAAAATAAATATCTGGAACAAATCAAGTACAGTCCCCTGAAAAGTATAATCTAAGTCAGGTGTTAGCAGACTTTTTCTTTAAAGGCCAGGTGGTAAATATTTTAGGATTTGTTGGCCACATACATTCTCCATAATATACACTTGTTTTATTTTTGACCACTTTCAAAAAACATAAAAATCCTTATTGGCTCAGGACCCCACGGTGAGATGGCTGGCTAGATTTGTCTGTCTGGCCTCAGTCTGCAGACCCCAGTTTATCAGTGGTTGTCAAATTTTAGCATGCACCAGCATCATCTGGAGGGTTTTCAAAAACCGACTGCCACCCCCAGAGTTTTGGATTCAGAAGGTCTGGGATAGAAATGGAGGCTTTGCATTTCTAACATGTTCCCATTTAATGCTGATGCTGCAGATCCAGGAACATACTTGGAAAATTATTGGTGGTGTGGTAACAAGTGGCTTGGGAGAACTTTCAGATTCACGTCCTTACCCTTTCACTCACCACCTGTGAGAACTTGGGCAACTTACTGAACTTTATTAAAATCTCAGCTTCCTCAGCTGTAGAATACAGAGATCCTCCTTTTCTATGAAGTTTATTTTTTATTAATTTTTATAAACAATCCAGTATGTTTAACATGCAGTGTTATATTAGTGTCAGGTGTACAATATAATGATTGAACAATTCTATAACATCACTCAGTGATCATCATAAGTGTGTTCTTAATCCCCTTCACCTATTTCACCCATCTCCCCACCTACCTCTCCTCTTGGGACCATCAGTTTGTTCTCTGTAGTTCAGAGTCTGCTTCTTGGTGTGTCTCTTTATTTCTCTCTCGATTCCCTTTGCTCAGTCGTTTCTTAAACCCCACATACAAGTGAAATCATGTGGTATTTGTCTTCCTCTGACTGACTTGTTTCACTTAGCATTATACTGTCTAGCTCTATCCATGTCATTGCAAATGGCAGGATTTGATTCTTTTTTATGGCTAAGTAATAATCCATTGTATATATATATACACCACCTCTTCTTTATCCATTCATCAGTTGATGGATACTTCAGATGCTTCCATAATTTGTCTACCCTAAATGACGCTGTAATAAATGTCAGGTGCACATAACCCTTTGAATTAGTGTTTTTGTATTTTGGGTGTATGGGCTTCTGTGAAGTTTAAATAAGACAGTATTTGTAGAGCTTTTAGCACAGTGCTTCACATAGAGTACTTGCTACATAAATGCTTGTGATTATTAATCCCATCAGGTGGAAAACCATGTTGCGGGAGCCCAACATGGAATGAAAAAAGGCGTTACAATCTTTTACTTTATATCTATTTCTTTGAGGTGAGGAAAAATATAAGTGAGAAAGTTTAAAGGAAGGACCAGAGGTGCCTGGATGGCTCAGGCAGTTGAGCATCTGATTCTTGGTTTTGGCTCAGGTCATGATCTTGTGGTTAATGAGGCTCACACAGGGCTCCTGTGCTGACAGGGTGGAGCCTGCTTGAGATTCTGTCTCCCTCTCTGTGCCCTTCCCCCTCTCTCCCTTCCTCTCTCTCTCTCATCCCTCTCTCAAAAATAAATAAACATTAAAAAAAAAAAAAGTCCCAACAGGAAGTAGGGATGTAGGCATTTCTGGAAAACATACTAGATTCTCTCACGTGTGAAAAGGTATGGCATTTTTCTGAAGATGAATTCATGAAATAAACGGCTAGATTTGTAGTCCACGATTGAATGTTGGGATCGCGTGTGTACTGAGCAGACTGTTGAGGAAGTGTCACAGCTGAGAGGTTCTTGTGCAGCAGAAACATGGAACTCAATTCTCATGATGACACATGGAGTTAAGCAGCTGCTGCTATTCTGTTGTCCTAACACTCCAACTGCTCAGAGGGTGCTTGAGCCATGTCTCCGCTACCTGGTGCAGCCGTTGGAGAGTTGTGAACACTCCTGCTGGTTCTGTTCGGAGTTCATTCCTGGATGGTAATGCCAGTAAAGAAGTACACAGCTCAGCTATCAAAGGCAGCTTTGGGAGTTGTTGGAAGTTGGCCCACCTCTAGCAAGACACAGATAAAAGGAGTGGGTTCCCCACGTTAAGTAAGTGGCCTCTCCTGTAGTGTGCTTGGTACTTATTCTTTCATGTG
Source organism: Felis catus (assembly GCF_018350175.1). Classification (NCBI taxonomy): domain Eukaryota; kingdom Metazoa; phylum Chordata; class Mammalia; order Carnivora; family Felidae; genus Felis; species Felis catus. Next base: position 4,434,047 of record NC_058377.1, on the reverse strand, counting down.
AAGCATATTCCTCCGTCTCTTCATTTTCCTTGACTTTCTGTGTTTGGTTCCATGAATTAGGCTGAACTGGTACTTCTAAACTTGAAGGAATGATCTTTCTCTGGTCATCTCCTGCAAACACTGTGTGTGCCTGCTGACTTTGGCTGGCTGGTTGAAATTGCCTGTCATGGTCTGGGGGTACCAAGGCTTTCTGAGTTAGGGCTACCCTGGAGGAATGAGTGGAGCTAGAGTGGGCATTGCCCAGGGAGGTCCTGGGGCTTTCTATGCAGAGGGCCCCTGGGAGAACACGTGAAGCTGAAGTGAGTATAAGCCAAGGGTCTTGGAGTGCCTTGAACTAGGGGTACCCTGGTGGTTTCCTGAGTGCTTTGCACAGGGGGTGCCCTAGTAGAACCTTGGGATCAGAGGCATGTGTGTGTGGGAGGGGATCCTGGAGCACTCCATTCAAGGGCCTCTGGCTGGAGCCAAAACAGACATGGATAAGGAGGTTCTGGGGCACTCTGCACCAGCAGCACTCTGGAAGTTGTCCGGAACCAACATTGTATGCACCTAGAATGTTACAGGGGGCTTTGCATCTTTGTCACCTTGGTGAGATGGCTGGAGCTGTAGTGATCACGGACCAGGGGTGTCCTATTGTATGCCGTGTGGGGGGTTGCCTAGGTAGAACAGGTAAGGCTAGTGTGGGCTTGGAGCCTAGGAGTCACTGAGGTGGTAGGCTGGTAAGGAGGCCAGGACAGTGTTCTTGTCTTTGCTCTTAAGCTGTGTGAGGGGGTAGGGATGTAAACCATAGTATTTGCCAGCCCTTTCCACCTGGAGAAGGTTTCAGGAGATCCCCTGGCCATTCTCAAGGATCTTTATATTCTAGTTGTTCTTTGAAATCACGGCTTTTTTTTTTTTTTTTCTGTGTCCCAGGATATCTGGGGCTGTTGTGGGCTAGGGATCCAGGGCTCACTGAAGCAGAAGGTTGGCTGTGACACCCAGACTCTTTCCTGTCCACACCATCAAGTTGGGGTGGGAATGCAAACATTGGCCTTCATCAGCCCCTCTGACCTAGAGAGAGTCCCAGTAACTCCTCCACCATAGGGCAAGAGTCTGGGTTGGGTTCTGCTTCCTTTATATTATAGTTTACGTTGGGGCACCTGGGTGGCTCAGTCAGTTGAACATCAACTTCAGCTCAGGTCATGATCTCATAGTTTGTGGGTTTGAGCCCCATGTCAGGCTCTGTGCTGACAGCTCAGAGCCTGGAGCCTGCTTCGTTCTGTGTCTCCCTCTCTCTTTGCCCCTTCCCTGCTCTCACCCTGTCTCTCTCTGTCTCTCTCTCTCAAAAATGAATAAACATATTCTAGTTTTAAGCTATAGCTTTTCTTATTTTCCCCAAAGCAGACAAGTCTGCTCACAGTTTCTTCAGTACTATCCCTCCCCACTGTGAATGGTAGTGTTGAAGGTGGGCAATTCCTTTATTACTATGTCTGTTTCTCTTGCTGTTATTAAGTGGTTTATCTCTTGTGCAGAAGCTGTTCAGTTATCCCTCAGTTCTTCAGGATGAATTGCTCTATAAATAGGTGTAGGTTTGGTGCATCCATGGAGGAGGGGAGTTTAGGGTCTTCCTGAGTCACCATCTTGGACCACAACTCCATCAATGCATCTTTTTTAATCATTAAAATGACCCCTAGTGGAACCTTTTAATATTGAATAATATTGAATATTGAACTAAATACAGAATAATTTAGTTCTGGGATTTTTGTTAATTCTTTGATAATTTCTTATGGTTTTTCTGTATGTGCTCTTTTTCTGGATTTATGCTTAGTCAGATATTGGACTTTTTATTGATCCTTAAATTTGTTTTCCTTCTGATCTGCTTGCTCATTTTTCTCTTCTACTTTCTACGAGATTGTTTTCAGTATTACCTTCTCATTCTTCTATAGAGTTTTAGAAGTTCACATACCACATTTTTAATTTCCAAATCTCATTCATGCTATAGGATTGTTTCTTTTTTATTGTGTTGTGTTCTTAATTATCATCTGAAACGTATGACAATATTAATCAACCTTTTATTGATTTTTGGTTTTGGTGGTGGTTCTCTGTATTGTTTCTGCTTCTCCAGACATCAAATAAATAACTGTTGTTTTCTTGTTTGTTTTGGTATTTCCCTTTCATATTAAAGGCATTCAAGAAATGACTAATATTCCTCAAAGTCTCCTTCTATTTAACTGTGAGCCATTAAAATCTGATTGGAGGCTTTATCATAAATGTAGTGAGACTGTGGAATTGTAGGTTTCCCCTGACCATGTCATTAAGCTCCCCAGATATAAATATATTTAGTGGCTTTCCCTTGGGCTAATTTGTCCAAGTACTAATGTTGCAAACATGCCCCTTGCATTACACCTAGCTTCCAGCATTTTGAAAGCTGAATGGAGGAATTGGGCTAGAAATAACACTGTTCAGTATGTAGACTTTTACTTAACCCCCTATATTTATCTGCCTAAATTTAGAACAATTTTGGTTCAAAATCTCAAGGAATGCAAACCTCTGATATCCTCCTCAGGTTACTTGTCCCCTCAACTCTATTCTTTCTTAGTAGTGGAGTTCAGGTAAGTGCATCACTTACCCAGGTAGAAAACCAGATTTCCCCAAATTCCTTACAATTGTTTATGTGTGATTATTAAGTTATTACAGTTAGATGTATTTGCCCATTTTGAGTGGAAGAAGTGAAGTAGACTCCACTTTCCTTTGGCAAGTATTAACACTATCAAGATTAGAATCTTATAGATTATATCTCCAGTTCCTAGTTCCCTGAGTCTCATAAAGTGGGCTTTTCTCACCTATTAGTGACTTTCTCACATAATTTCCTAATCACTGGGATGTGTCCACTTTTCAGTTTCCTGATGTTCGCAGGCAGCTATGGTGGTGGCCATGGCTCTCATGGTGACCTCAGGGGTAGGGGCTGGCCTAACTAGCCAGTTCTACATTTTAGGGGCATCATTTTGAAATACCCAGTTTAGAATCCGCTTTCCCCCCCCCCTTTTACTGATTCTGTAAACACATCATTCATGGTATGAAATCTCTTCCTGCTTAAAATACTTGGGGTGGTTTCTACTTCCTGTACTTATTCTGGAAATCCTCTCCATTATATGTTGTACTTGGGAGATTAATCCTCTCGTTAGTTCCTTTCTCTCATTCTGTGTTTGTGTATGTGAGTGAATTGGCCAGTACCTAGGTTTAGAGTGCATATGGTTGCTTCTTATCTGTACCTTTTCTTCAGAACCCTAGATTTCAGCTTTGTCCTCTGTACAAAGCGAAATACCGCTCACATATATACTTTCCATCTTGTTCTCATCCATTCCTTGTATGTTGGGAGATGACTGTACTTGTTTTACACCTTTAATTTTTTCTGAAACAATAGTAAAATGATAGTAATGATGAAGTCAGGCGTTCAATCTGCTGTGTTACATTAGAAGTGTCTGTTGTTGCTAATTACCCATCTGAATTTTTTTTATTTTAAATTTTTTTTTAATGTTTTATTTATTTTTGAGACAGGAAGAGACAGAGCATGAACAGGGGAGGGTCAGAGAGAGGCAGACACAGAATCTGAAACAGGCTCCAGGCTCTGAGCTGTTGGCACAGAGCCCGACGTGGGGCTCGAACCCACGGACCGAGAGATCATGACCTGAGCCGAAGTCGGCCGCTTAACCGACTGAGCCACCCAGGCGCCCCTATCTGAATATCTTTTTGATAAGGAATGTGTCTGGACCCTATTATGATGGCATTAGACACTACTATGCCTTTGAGTGCTGGGGAAGGATGACAGTTCTGAAAAATGAAAATAAAAAATGATGAAGATTCTTTATGTTTTTTTAAAGAGTTGTGTAGGTCCTGAATTTTTCCTATTCATCTTTCCGACTCAGTGGAAGAAATGGAAGTCTCTGTATTTTTGCTTTGTGTTTCATTGCTCTTTGCTCTGAGATCTGATGTGGTTTGAAGACAGGCCCAATGCAACTATAGTTATTGAGTCAGAGAGCCTAAAACCCCTTGAAACTCAATAATTCATGCTCTGGAAATAACACTCTTGCCCAAATAAGGACAGTAAGAATCCAGCTCACTATGAAATACAGCAAGAAGGATCTCACCAAATATGTATGCATTTTAAGGTCACAAACACTCGAAGTTGCAGATTTTGTGGCAGTTCTGTAGAAATATCAATTTATGGGCTTTTAATTCAAGTTAATCCTCAGAAAGGGATAGTCTTCCTGCATGTCCTCTGAAAAATACAGGGCAGAGAGCCCTATGCTGATGCTGTGACTCATTTTTTTCTGCAAGCATCCTGAGTTAAATGTTGACAGCCAAGTGTGCTTACTGTGGATTCCATAGTCTGCATGCCTGGTGTTTTTGCGAGAGGGTACATTCTGGCATGCATTTCCTATTTGAATGGCAAAACAAATGTCTGTTAAATTCATGAATTTCAGGATGCTAAATAGCTAAAGATGATTTTACCCCTACAGGAAGGGAAGGAAAAATAAGATAAAAACTATGGGAGGCAAAGCATCAGAGACTCTTAATTATAGAGAACTGAGGGTTGCTGAAGAGGAGGTGGGTGGGAGGATGGGCTAAATGGGTGATGGGCATTAAGGAGGGCACCTGTGATAAGCACTCTGTGTTCTATATAAGAGATTAATCACTGGGTTCTACTCCTAAAGCCAAAAGATGATTCTCCCCCACTGGATTCTGTGACCATTTTCAATTATGACCTTTTTAACAGCCTAAAAACTCCTTCTAACAGACTAAATACCAAAAGATTCAAAATACTCAAAAGTTTTCCATGTCTAATGATGGAACTGTAAAAAGATTATGACAAATGAGGGATTAGCAAAGATAACTGTAGTCAGCTTGTGTCAAATAATTGCCTCATATTTTTTTCATTTCTCCGATCAAAATTATTTCTTAAAAACAAGTCCATCATCACACTTGCCTTTCTTATAAGGGACAGAGTAGAAAAAAAGAAAATATGCACATTTATTTTGAAAAATGGACAATTCTGTTGATTTCATTATTTAAAAATTAGGACCACAATTAATTTTAAGGAATTCTACGTTCTCTGTATTTTATATTCTTGAACCAATCACATGTAGAATTAGCTTAAATTGTAAGGAGATATATACAGAGTTTTCATGACTTCAGTCCCACAGAAGGCAAGGCAGCCTGAGAAAAATATAACAAAAGCAAACTCCTTCCTTTTTTTTCAAAAGTTTAACCTATCTCTTTTTGGATAATATTTTATAGCAAACATTCCTTGCAACTTCCCCTAAAATGCTTCTAAAAATACTAATTTTTGTGGGGAGAAACTATGTTAAGGCAGTAATAGAGATGAGACAGGAGAAGAGGCTGATGAAGTATATAAATCTGATCTCTTAAATTTAGTCCCCACCCCCCATACAGGGGACATTGAAGCAAATTAGCTAATAGCCTTGGTTAAATCACTTACATTCTCTGGTTCTCAATTTCCTTGTGAAAAAAGAAAGATTTCTATCTAATTTATTTCCAAGCTTATTTATGGCTCTAACATTTAGTACAGGTTGAGAATTCACATATCATTCAATTTTGCTAGATGAGACTTTTATTGGCACATTTAAGAGGGTAATATTAATGCTACTATCTTGTCTTCACTGATTATTATTACTTTTTTTGGTAAAATACAGTGTTTACTGTCTCGGTGCTTCTATAAAGGATTAACACGATCAATAAACTCACTTAAGACTAACAGAACAGTGTAAAATAACAGGCCAAATTCTTCTTATTTTCTTTAAACATCACATGACTAGTGCAGATGAGCATTTTGATATTTTAAAAACAGAAAGTTACAGGTAAACTACTAGATCTAGGAATTTTCTGAAGCTCTTTGGGAATCTTCCCCTGCATTAAGTATCTATATAAAGAGTAAGTATTTAAAATATAGTACCTACCTCTTGTATAATAATTATACCAACCTCTTGTATAATAATTATACCAACAAAAGGCATAGAAGAAGATTTTCCAGCTAGTGTTTTGAACTAGTGTTAGTAACTACTAACTTTTACATGCACAGAAAAATATACACAAGTAACCATCTTTCTTCTTTTATTTCACACCTATCTTAGTACACTAGCAATGTGCTTCCAGGAAGATTGCCAGGGTTATTACATGCATTAGAGACAAAGTCCCATGAACAAAAGACAGTGTGCTGTTTAACATGGAGAACTGTATGTGACACATCATTGTCATATACACTTGGGTTCCGATCCAGAGTTAGAGAAACTGATGTGGGTAGAAGTCAAGTAAATATTTTAAGAAGAACATACCTCTTCTTCACCAGCCTGAGTATGAAGAAAACTCCAGAGTACCAAGAGATGGGAAAGGAACAAGAACAAGATCCCCTTCCTGATTCTGGTTTGCTCCCTTTTGCTCTCTGCACCACTCTTTTGCAGAGAAGATCCACTCATCAAGGTAAGTCCTATTCAGAGATTATCATTCTATATCATTCATTACTGACCAGCGGAGATGGTTTAGCCAAGGAGAAGAATGCAGACAGCCCAGTGTAAGGCTCTAGAGTATGAATTGAATTCTTACTCCACACTTATCTAGCCATGCATTCTTGTTGACTTATTTACTCAAAGGCTCACTTTCCTCTTACCTGAAAAATGGACTCATTTTAGAGACCATCTTAGTCACCACCACCCTCATTGTAGAGATTAAGAAACCAAACCCAGTGTCATTATCTTGTTTGCAAAAAATTACACAGCAAATTAATCCCTGAACCAAGAGGAGACTCCTAGTGCAGAACTCAGGAGAACTGGGTCTATAACTATAACAAGCTCAAGCCTGCACAACGTGGTTTGTGGAACCTGATGGCTTGGTACTGGTCTTCTATTGACGTTAAGGATTACAACCTCATGAGAGCCCAGCTTTTTAAGAGATATATAGGGGGTAAGTATGTCTGCAGGCAGATTGTGGAGTGAGGAGACAGTAGTCATCTTTATAAAAATTCCATGTTTCTTAGAACTGTTCCTTAATCTCCTCCTCAAGCAAAGGACTCCACTTCTTCTTAAATACAAAATTTTAATTCACTCCTTGTTATGGACTGAATTAATTTGTTTAAATTCAACACGCTGTGTGATGGTATTAGGAGGTGGGACCTTTGGGATGGAGTTGGGATTAGGTCAGGTGAGGGCTGAGACTCTTGTAAGGGCATCAACCCTTGTAAGAGTCCTATGGGAGCTTGCTTCCCCTCTATTTCTGCTATGTGAGGATAAAGGGAGAGAGCAGCTATCCAAAAGCCATAAGGAAGCTCTCACCAGAACCCAACAATGTGATCTTGGACTTCAGGCATCCACAACTATGAGAAATACATTTATGTTGTTTATAAGCTGCCCTGACAATGGAACTTTGTTATACAGCACAAAATGACAGGGCTATAGTTCTAGGCTGATTTAGTCCTGAGATTTTTTCCCCTTGTTACAGGCAGAATAAGCAGTTCCCTCACTAAAACAAACAAACAAACAAAAAAACGCCTGTGTCCTAATGTCTGGAAACAGTATGTTAGGACACCTGGCAAAGATGAATTCAGGTGGTTGGATTATCCAGTGGACCCAATGTAATCACAAGGGTCCTCAAAAGTGGAAGAGGGAGCAAGAGATGTGATGAATAGAAACAGCATAATAAAGATGCAATATTCCTGAGTTGATAATGGAGGAGGGAAGCAATGAACCAAGGAATACAAGTGGCCTCTAGAAGCTGAGAAGAAAACAGATAATCAACTAGAACCTCCAGAAAAGAATGCAGTCATAATGACAATGTTAGCCCAGTGCTACCCATGTTAGAATTCTGTTCTACAAAACGGGAAGATAATAAACTTTGTGTCATTTAAGCCAGAAAGTGTGTAGTAACCTAATTAACATGTATATAATTATGTATCTCTGTTAAATACGGGCATTTACAAAGGAAATAAGTGGGTTTTTTAAAATCACATTATATGACTTAGTCATTAGGAAGAGGCCTCTTTGCTAATAGAAACTTGTAGGAATAAGCTGATTGCTAGCTCAGTTCTGAGTCATGGCTTAAAATGGCTTTGGCCAAATTACCAAATACATTGTTTCTTTGGGATTGCCAGATAAGGCCTATAATCCAGCTATCACACATCATTCAATATGGCTAAACTTAAAAAATATGAGGATCTAGTCCAGAAATAAGATGATCTATTCCTTCCTGGAAATAACAGCATAGAGACCTGGTCCAAGACAGAGATGTGGGAAGACCATGAACTCACCTACTTACAGAGCAATTCCTCCTGCAGGACTGAGGGCTGACTGAATGGCTTCTGCACACCAAAAGGTCGGCCACAGAGAGAACGGCAAGAGAAACAGAGCATGGTAAGGATGGGAACCCCACCCCAACACTTTAAACCGCAGCAGACATGGATACCCCTGAGGGACCCTGAGCAGATGTGTCTGTCCTGGGCCACAGACAAAAAAAGTCTGAGTTTACAAGGGCAACAAGAATATAAATGAACCAGTCCTAGAAGCTTGGCAAATGACGGGGTCATGGGGTGGGGCAGCTGCTGGGACTCTGGTTTAGAAGGGCTGAAAAGCATCACTATCCTTGAGAGCGGCCCTTGTCAGTGCTCACTACAGCTCAGGGTCGATACCACTTAGGTTCCAAAGGACATACCAGGGCACCTCCAACACAGGGTACCACAAGACAACCCACCCTCACTTAGGCTCCAGTCAACTTAACAGGGTGTCTTCTCTGTGCTCACCCCAGAGAGCACCCTGCCGATATCACTGTGTCTACCTCAGATCCAGCTGCCTTGTTAGCACACTCCCTGTATGGAGAGCCCACAGACATTCTGGCATGCAGCCACTTCAGCCCCCCTACCTGAGTGTTGTTTGTGAAGAGATTCCCGGGATCCCCAAGCTTGCAGCCACTTCAGCCCCGCCCCCACTGGGGTGTCCTTTGTGCAGGGTCCCCCAACTTGGCAGCCACTTCAGCCCACCTACCTGGGTATAACTGTGCAGAGATCCCGAGGATACCCTGGTTTGCAACCACTTCAGCCCTCTTACCCGGGTGTCCTTGGTACAGAGATGCTCTAGGTTACAGCCACTTCAGCACCCCTATCTAGGTTTCCTTGGTCCATGGATACCCGGGATTCCCCACCTTGCAGCCACTTGAGCCCCCCTACCTGGGTGTCCTTGGTGCCAAGATCCCCAGGATACCCTGCCTTGCAGCCACTTGAGCCCCCCGCTACGTGGGTGTCCTTGGTGCCAAGATCCCCAGGATGCCCCAACTTGCAGGCACTTCAACCCCTAACTGGGCGTCCTTGGTGCAGAGATCCCCTTTCAGACCTTTCAGTCTGCCTATCTGGGTGTCCTTTTTGCAGATACCCAAGATCCCCCCGCTTACATCCACTTCAGTCCCCCGACCTAGGTGTCCTTGGTGCATAGATCCTCAGGATCTCCCAGCTTGCAGCCACTTCTGCCCCTTGGCTTGGTGCAGAGATCCCCTAGCTTACAGCCACTTCAGCCTCCCTACCTGGGTGTCCTTGGTGTAGAAATCTGCAGGATCCCCTAGCTTGCAGACAGTTCAGCATCCTTACCTGGCCATCCTTGGTGCAGAGATCCCCAGGATCCCTCAGCTTGCATCCACTTCCACTGCAGTTGTCCTGCCAGGGCACCCTCCGCAGAGTAGCCTGGACTGCACCCAGTGTGGTTCCAGACATCCCACCAGGGAAGCCTCAGCAAGGAGGGTTCCAGGATCCCCAGTCCATCACATCCAAATCTCCAAGCTGGCACAGTCACCAGGAACACGCAGTCTACAAAGAGCGTAACAATACACAAGACCATTCCTTTATGTTTGGGAGAAGTAATTTTTCTTCTAATTCATAAATATAAGCAAAATAAGGAAAGGGGGAAAATATTCCAAATGAAAGAACAAGACAAAACCTAAGAAAAATAATTAATATTGGAGATAAGTAATGTAGCTGGTAAGAGTTAAAAGTGATGTCATAAAGTTGTTCACCAGACTGGAAAGAATGGATCAATTCAGTGAGAACTTCAAGAGGTAGAAAATAGGAAAAAGAACTAAAGTGGAAAAATACAGTAACTGAAATGAAAAATACAGGGGTCAACTGTATATTAGAAAAGGCAGAAGAATGGATCAGTGATCTGGAAGACAGGCTAATGGAAAGCACCTAAATACCTAGTAAGAAAGAGGAATAAGGAGAAGTGAGAATAGGTTAAAGGCTCTCTAAGACAGCAAGCAAACAAACATTCACATTATGAAGGTCCCAACATGAAGAGAGAGAGAGAGAGAGATAGACTGAAAACCTCCCCAACCTGGAAAAGGTTAGTACAGACTACCAGGTCCAGGAAGCACAAAGAGTTCCAAACAAGATGAACCCAAGGAGAACCACACCATGAAACATTAAGAGAGAATTTAAAGGCATCAGGTGAAAGGCAACTACTTATGTATTACAGATGCTGTATAAGGCAATCTCCTCATTATTCTGGAGACTTTGCAGGTCAGAAGGGAGATGTATGATATATTCCAAGTGCTGAATAATAAAAAACAAACACCCCTACACCCAACACAGTAAGATTATCATTTGGAACAGAAGAAGAAATAGTTTCCTAGGCAAACAGAAATGAAGGACTTCATCACTAAGCCTGCGTTAGTAGCAATGTTAAAAGGCCATAATTAGAAGAAAATTATGAAAGGGTAATATGAGTACAAGTGAACACAGTAAAGGTAGTAGAACAATCATTTGTAAAGCTAGTATGAAGTTGAAAAATAAAAGTAGTAAAATCAATTGTATCAAAAATCAAAGGGACTCACAAAATAAAGTTAAAATAGAACAACATATATATGAAATGTGGAGGCTGGTAGTAAAAATGGAAGTTCTTTTAGAATGTGTTCAAGTTTAAGTGACCGTCAATATTTAATATAGAACCCTATATACTTGGGCTGTTATAATATAAGTTTCATAGTTACCAGGAAACAAAAACCTAAAATAGACAAAATAAAGCCAAGCATAACACTAAAGCATTCACCAATCGCAAGGAAAGAGAGCAAGAGAAGAAAAAAGGAACAGAGAAGAACTACAAAACAATTAGCAAAATGCCAATAAGTATATACCTATCAATTAGTACTTTAAATGTAAATGGTTGAAATGCTCCAATAAAACACATAGTATGAGAAAATGGATGAAGAAACAAGACCCATCTGTATACTACCTACAGCAGACTCACTTCAGACCTAAACTACATACAGACTGAATTTGAAGACAAGGAAAAATACATACCATGCAAGTGGGAGCAAAACAAAACAAAACAACACACACACACAAAAGAACAGAAAACAAGATACCCAGGATTGCAATACTTATATCAGACAAAATAGGCTTCAAAACAAAAACTACATCAAGAGACAAAGGTACTACATTATAAGAGGATCAGTCCAACAAGAGGCTATAACAAATGTAAATATCTATGCCCCCAGGGTGCGCCTGGGTGGCTCAGTTGGTTAAGTATCACCCCCGCCCCCCACTCCCATCAGCTCAGGTCATGATCTCACGGTTCATGGGTTCAAGCCTTGTATCAGGCTCTGTGCTGCCAGCTCAGAGCCTGGAGCCTGCTTGGGACTCTGTGTCTCCCTCTCTCTCTGCCCCTCCCCCCATGCACATACTGTCTCTCTCAAAAATAAACATTAAAAAAATTAAAAATAAATAGGTAACTATGCATCCAACATGACAGCACCTAAATATAAACACAAAAACTGACCATAATCCAGAAATGGTAGGGGACTTTAACACCACATTTACATCAATGGATACATCATCTATGCAGCAAATAAATAAGAAGACAGTGCCATTAAATGACACATTAGAGCAGATGGATTTGACAGATATATGCAGAACATTCTATCCACAAAGAGCAGAACGTAAATTATTTTCAAGTTCACATGGGCCATTCTCCAGGATAGACAGCATGTTAATCCACAATCCAAGTCTCAATAAATTTAAGAAGACTGAAATCATATCAAGTTTCTTCTCTGACTGCAAGGATATAAAACTAGAAAACAATTATAAGAAAAAAATAGGAAAAAAACCACAAATACATGGAGATTAAACAACATGCTGTTTAAAAACTGATAGGTCAGTAGGAAACCCAAGAGGAAATTTAAAAATACATGGAGGCAAATAAAAGTGAAAACACAATGGTCCCAAATCTTTGGGACATGTGAAAGCACTTTTAAGAGGGAAGTTAATAGTGATATAGGCTTACCTCAAGAAATAAGAAATATCTCAATCTAACCTTACACCTAAAGGGATAATATAAAGAAGAACAAATGAACCCCAGATTTAATAGGAGGAAGGAAATAATAAAGATCACAGTGGAAATAGTAAAAAGAATAATAGTAAAGATCAATAAAACCTAAGAACTAATTCTTGGAAAATATAAACAAAATTGATAAGCCTTTAACCAGACTCATCAAGTAAAACAGAGGGTCAAAATAATGAAACTCAGGAATAAAAGAGGAAAAATAACCCACACCACAGAAACACAAAGGATTATAAGATACTAAACACAAAAAAATGTATGCCAACAAACTGGACAACTTACATCCTAGATTCATACAATCTCCAAAAACTCAATCAGAAAAAAATAGAAAATCTGAACAGACTGATTACCAATTCAATTTTCTTACTAATCAAAACAAACAAAAAACACAGCCCAGGACCAGATAGATTCACAGATGAATTCTACCTAACACTTGAAGAAGGGTTAATACCTACTCTTCTCAAACTATTCCAAAAAGTAGAAGACTATGGGGGTACCTGGGTGATTCAGTTGGTTAAGCATCTGACTCTTGATTTTGGCTCAGGTCATGATCTCACAATCATGAGAAGGAACCCTGTAATGTGTTCTGTGCTGGGCATGGAGCCTGCTTAAGATTCTCTCTCTCCCTCTCCCTCTGCCCCTTCCCTACTTTCACATGCATGCTCTCTCTCTCTTGCTCACTCCCTCTTTAAAAAGAAAATAGAAGAGGAAGGAAAACTTCCACCTACATTGTATAAGGGCAGCATTACCCTAATACTAAAACCAGACAAGGACACCACAAAAAAAAAAAATTATAGGCCAATATCTCTAATGAATGTAGATGTAAAACTCCTTGACAAAGTACTAGCAAGCCTCATTCAACAATACATTAAAAGGATCATTCACCACCATCAAGTGGGATTTATTCTAGGGATGCACGGTTGGTTCAATATCGACAAATCAATCAATACACCACAGTAACAAAGTGAATTCCCATTTTAGTAGATATAGAAAAAACATTTAATAAAATTCTACATCCTTTCATGATAAAACTCAACAAAGTAGGTTTAGAGGGAACATACTTCAACATAATAAAGGTCATATATGAAAAACCCACAGCTAATATCACACTCAGTGGTGAAAAACTAACAGCTTTTCCTCTAAGATCAGGAACAACACAAGGATGTCCATTCTTGCCAGTTTTACTCAGTGTAGTAATGGAAGTCCTAGTGAAACAATCAGGCAAGAAAAAGAAATAAAACTCATCCAGATTGGTAAGGAAGAAGTAAAACTGTCACTATTGTAAATGACAAGATACTATATAGAAAACCCTAGGGGCGCCTGGGTGGCTCAGTCGGTTAAGCGTCCGACTTCAGCCAGGTCACGATCTCGCGGTCCGTGAGTTCGAGCCCCGCGTCGGGCTCTGGACTGATGGCTCAGAGCCTGGAGCCTGCTTCCGATTCTGTGTCTCCCTCTCTCTCTGCCCCTCCCCCATTCATGCTCTGTCTCTCTCTGTCTCAAAAATAAATAAACGTAAAAAAAAAATTTTTTTTAAAAAGAAAACCCTAAAGACAGCACCAAAAACTATTAGAACTGACAAGTGAAATCAATACAGAGGCAAGATATAAAATTAACACAGAAATCAGCTGCATTTCTATACACTAATAACAAAGTAGTAGAAAGAGAAATTAAGAAGACAATTACCTTTACATTTGCACAAAAGAATAAAATACCTAGGAATAAACTGAACTAAGGAGGTTAAAAACCTATATTCTGAAAATTATTTTTAAAAATGATGAAAGAAATTCAACAAAGCACGAAAAATTAAATGCTCATGGAGTGGAAGAATTAATGTTAAAATGTCCACACTACCCAAAGCAATCTAAACATTCAATATAATCCCTATCAAAATACCAATAGCATGTTTCACAAAACTACAACAAATTATCCTAAAATATTATGGAACCACAAAAGACCTTGAATAACCCAAAACATGCTGAAAAAGAACAAAGGTAGAGGTATCACAATCACAGATTTTAAGATATACTACAAAGCTATAGTAATCAAAACAGGATGGTACTGGCACGAAAATCAGATCAGATGGAACAGGATAGAGACTCCAGGAACACACCCATACATAAATGGTTAAATGATCTACAACAAAGAAGGCAAGTATACACAATGGGGTAAAGACAGTTTCTTCAATAAATAGTGCTGGGAAAACTGGACCACTTTCTTACACCATACATAAAAATAAACTCACAGTTGACTGAAGACTTAAAATGTGAGGCCCAAATCCATAAAACTTGTAGAAGAAAATGCAGGTATTAATCTCTTTGACATCAACCTTAGCAACAGTTTTCTAGATATGTTTCCTCAGGCAAGGAAGACAAAAATCAAAAATAAAGTATTGGGACTCCACCAAAATAAGATTTTGCACAGTAGAAAAGTCAACCTACTCCCTGGGAGAATGTGTTTGCAAATGATATATCTGATAAGGGGTTAAGAGCCAAAATAAAGAACTTATACAAATAAACACAAAAACAAAAAATCTGATTTAACAACTGGGCAGAGGACCTGACTGGACATTCTTCCAAGAAGATATACAGGTATGGCCAACAGACACATGAAAAGATGCTCAACATCACTCATCATCAGGCAAATGTAAATCAAAACCACAATGAAATACCACCTCACACCTGTCATAATGTCTAGTATCAAAAAGACAAAATAATAGCAAGTGTTTGTGAGGGTGTTAAGAAAAAGAGAACCCTCATGCACTATTGGTGGGAATGTAAGTTGGTGTAACCGCTGTGGTAAACAGTATGGAGGTCCCTCAAAAATTAAAACTAGAAAAACCATATGAATCCAGTAATTCCACTACTGGGTGTTTATCCAAAGAAAATAAAAATACTAATTCCAGAAGATATATGCACCCCCATGTTTATGGCAGCAATATTCACAATAGCTAATGTATGGCATTAATAGGCATTAAAGTGTCCATTCATAGGTGAATGGATAAAGAGGATGTGGTATATATACAACTGAATAGTATTCTGCCACCAAAGTAATAATAACAATAATAATAATAAGCTCGTGCCATTTGCAACATGGATAGACTTGGAGGGTATGATGCTGAGGGAAATAAGACAGAGAAAGACAAATACCATATGATTTCACTTAAACATAGAATCTAAGAAGACAAGCAAATAAAAAAAAGCAAAAATAGACCCATAAATATGGAGAACAAACTAGTAATTGCCAGAGGGGAAGGAGTTAGGGATGGAGGGGATGGGTGAAGGGCAGTGGGAGATAGATACAGGCTTCTGGTTATTGAATGAGGAAGTCATGGGAATAAAAAATAGAGCATAGAGGATATTGTAGGTGGTATTGTAACATGTTGTATGGTGATGGATGGTAGTTACACTTGTGTTGAACATAACAAGGTATAGACTTGTTGAGTCACTAAGCTGTACACCTGAAACTAATCTAGCATTGTGTGTCAACAATAATTTAAAAAAAAGAATGGGATGAAGCAATAAATGAATTCCAACTGTGTTCCAAGTATTAGGAGATTTATAAACAACATGTTTAATCCCAATGATAATCATCAGGAATAGGTACCCATTTTTAAGATGAGAAAACTGGATCCAAAGCAATTAAGTTGCTAAACTGTACACAGATATTTAGAGCCTGGATTCCAACATAGGGACTCTGATAGTGGAATTTGTACACTCAACCACTACCTCATCTTGTCCACTGTAGATCCCCTAACATGATGAGCAGGAGTTAGTAGGTAACTGGGTTTTAGCAGAAGGGGACTTTGACAGTGAATGAAAATAGGTATTTTGAAAAGCCCAGAAGTAGATCAACTGTAAAATAAGAAAAGAAAAATGTTTGAAGGTTAAGGAAAACTTCTATCACAGTAATTAAAGAGTCTTTGCACATTTTTAGTTTGCAATTAGCAAGGAAATGGATTTTGCTCAGGCAAGTCATTTGATAATTCAAGCCATCTCAAAATTTGCTTCCACTATCCTAAATATAATCAATTATTTTAGTTCCAAAGATCAGTAACATAATGGTAAAAGACAAGTGTTTATCATGTGTGCATTATTTAAAAACTGGGATGAGTGGGAATAAAGATGAGTATAAGCTTCACATTTATTAGAGAAAAAGGGAAAAACATCAAATATGGAAAACTTAAAAACTCATTGGCTACCTTTTTTCCCAGAACTAAAACAAGCAATGAACTGCTCTAGGTGAAGAAGGAATGGTTCTTGGCCATTACTGTATGCAACAAGATGACTCACACACTAAGAGTCTAAAAAAGTGAAGATTACCATATAGACCTTGTAGCTCTGATTTTTAAAGTGTTATTCCTTATGTCTACAAAATTGTGAAGTACTCTAATTCCAACTCTTATATGTATAAGACACTCAATTTATATGACATGAAATGTCAAGTGAGTTAAGTAATTACAGGTACATAATGTTGATAGGAACACACTTTTTCATAGTTAACAACTAGGAAAAAACAATTAGGTGTTGATCAATAGAGGAGCAGATGAATAAGTATTAAAATATAGTGTAGTCATACAATGGAATGTTGCAACAGATGAACTAGCGCTTATGTTCCATCATGTATCAATCTTAGATATATGACATTTTTTACATAAAAACCAATGTTTGAGAAATTTTCATATACTGTTATCACTCATGCAAATAAAAATACATAAAATTCTGTTGTTTATGATATTTTTGAGAAAGTTAATGTATAAAACAGTGAACTTTGAAATACATCATATTCATGGTGGTGTTTGTCACAATGAAAGGGAGTAAAAATTCCAAAGGAAAGTTTTATTTTATTAATATCTGAGGCAAATAAAGTATTAAACCTAAAAGTTCAGTGATTTCATAAAACTACTTTGGGCAAAATGTGTTTGTAATGAATAATTGAGAAAATTATTTCAGTTAATCATAATATGCAAATGGTTCACACGTGTTTATGATGATCATATAGTCTTACTAAAAACAAAGTGAACATAAACCTCTCTGAAGATTTCCAGATAACCAGACAGAGCATTCTACAGGATTGAATTCAGGAAAGAAAACTAGAAACTTCAAGCTCTCAGGAGCTAAACTTTGAGTTTTATATCACAAGTTCCTATTTGCTCTAAAAAGTGTAATTTTGCCTCCTTGTAGGGAACGTTCCTGAGAATTTAATCCTGGTGTTCCACTTTCAGTGTCCTAGGAAAGGGGAGGTACACTCCACACTTGTGGGTTCATAAATCACCTTGTGCAGTGTAGAACACAACAATCAGACATGAGTCAACTGTGCAGAGTAGCACAGGCTAAACCAACTGATTCAGACTCTGAAAACCCAGTCATACTGAGATCATTACCAGGACCCCAGGTACAGTGTTTTTAATGGTATCCCAGATTTACATGGATGTCAAAGGTCAGTAAGACCACCTGCTCTTCTGAAGCTTGGGAAGACAAGGTGAAATAGCCAAAGGTTAGGAATCCTCAGTATAACTAAGCTGTGCTCCCAGCAATGCAATGGGGGTAGGATTACCCACTTTCAATCAATGGAGTGCTGCCCCTGTGTACCACCTGATCTGTTCTCCTTTCCACCATCTTTGTCATTTTTAAAGCACAAATCTGGTCAAGTCACTCCTCTGCTTAAAAGACTTCAATATACTTCCTCGCACTTGGCATTAGGCTGAAACCTCTTAACATGATGTACCGGCTTCGTTTTAGCCCACTTCTCCTCTTGCTCCAATACTCTAATTGGGGTTTCTTCACCTCAGCACTAGTCTGTTTAAATTAATTTGTTTTGTTCAGGTACATTTATCTTCTAGTCTCTGATCTTGTCCCTGAGGGTAGAGATGGTTTTTTTGCTGTTTATCCTTATAATGTTAGTGCCTGTCATACTGCTTGGAATGTAGGAGGTTCTCAACAAATGTTTGTTGAAAGAAGAGAAGGAGGAGGAAATGTGGGGAAAGAGGAAGGAAAGGATTTTTTTTTTAAATAGAATAAAAGTAAAAATATTTGCGTAAAGTGTTAGTAGGAATGACAGGATTTGGGCCCAATCAGAAAAAAATATCTTTTAGAATCTATCCATGTGGAAGCTCAATGTGTCTTCTTTGGTGGGGGAATGGAGGTAGACAATAACAGAATAAAACGTTTTGGTTGAAATGATTC
The DNA here is from genome assembly GCF_018350175.1 of Felis catus. Lineage (NCBI taxonomy): Eukaryota > Metazoa > Chordata > Mammalia > Carnivora > Felidae > Felis > Felis catus. The sequence goes on along the minus strand of NC_058377.1, from coordinate 4,415,503 downwards.
AAGCCTGAGGACCTTATTGACCACCGAGGATCATCACAAACTCAATGTGAAAAAGATGATGATAGAAACAGCACCCAAAGGCACAGATCCTGTGTGGCTTGCAAGGTTTCCTTTACTGCTTATGTGTAAACAAAGCCAGCTATATCTATCCTGTCTCAGCTCAGGGCACGAACTCCTCAAACAGTTAATCCATTCTTTACATGTCATTTTTTAAAATAGAAAAATTTTAAGATGGAAACTGTCAAATCATCTGTAGTATGCCCAGAATTGTGTTAGAAAAAAAAATGGAAGAAATTTAAAAGAGGCAAACCCTTATATAAATACCCTTTAAATGACAGGCAGTTCTTATGCAACCTTAGAGTTTATATTTGAAATTTCAGTTCCCTTTCTCATCACCTCAGAAATATGCATATATATCTTTCATCTAAAAGACTAACCTCTCTCTCTACAGATATATCAGAAGGTTCAAAATATCACCATTTTGTTTATTATTATCTATATATTCACATTTTCTGTCTCAGGGTGTTTGTTTGAGATACAATTTAAAACCCAAGGGAAATTCAGAGAAGATGGCAAAGTAAGAGGACCCTGAGCTCCCCTCAGCCCAAGGACACACTAAGACAATGGCCACGTCTGCACTACTGACTCTGGAAACAGCCTGAAGACTGGCAGAGAAGACCCTGCACAACTAATCCCAGAGAGGAATGAAAAGGGTAGGAGCGGTGGAGCTACAGTTGGGAACCAAACTTCCAGTGAGACTAACTATAAATGGAAGGTATGTCACAAGCATAGAGGGCAGTAGGAAACTCAGTGTGGTAACTCAACCCTGAGAAACACCACAGAAGCAACAGTTTAAAAGAGCTTGGATATATGTGAAGGAGATTTATTTACTAATCTTGGAATGTGTTCTGGAGGGGCAGAGATCTTCAAGAGATTTCTTGAGGAAGAAGAGTGCTGGTGGGCATCATTTTTCTTCTCCTCCCCCAGCCTAGGTAGCTGGAAACTTGCAGGAGCCAATGCTAACACTCTCCATCTACCTTGCTAGCCCTGTGCACCCAGCTTTCACATTCCTTTCCGGCTACACTGATCCAACCCACTCAACTTAGCAAACATCACTCCAAAGCAGCTCCTGCATTGCAACACCCTGTAAGCAGCTCCAGCAGGGACAAGTACCACTCCAAAGTGACTCCTGCCCTGGGGAAGGGATAAGATAACCACACATCCCAGTGCCCTCAGTTCCAGCATCCTGGCCTCTTAGCTGTCTGCTGGGGGAGTAAGCCCTGCCATTCGGTGTTCCAATAGCTGTGGCAGAGATGCTAACTGTAGACCACTGGCCCCATTCACCAATAACGGTCTCTGAGATTTGCAGGGAGAAAGCCTTGCCCTTTGATGTACCTGCAGTTCTGGCACAAATCCCAGCTGCAGACAGTCAGCTGGACTTCTAACCCTGCCCACTAATGAGCCCACAGCAGCCTCGGGCCTCTCAACATTGAGGAAACTGACCCCCCCCTCCACATTCACCACCCAATAGTACACCAACAGCAGGCAAAGCTAGTGTTGCAACAGGCTGGGATAGAGACAATCATGGCTCAGCCAAAATGGGACGTGCATGCAGCCCACAGAGGGGACATTCCTGGGGCAAATGGTTCTGGTGACCAGGGGGACATTACTATAGGACACCACATGCCCTCTTCTACACAAGGCCACTACTTTAAAGACCAGGAGACACTGCTGACATAATACATAGAAACAAACACAAAGAGTCGTGCAAAATGAGATGAAGGAATAGGTACCAGATGAAAGAACAAGATACTACCACTGAAAAAAACTAGATGAAACAGAGATAGGCAATATGCCTGATAAAGAATTCAAAGCAATGGTCATAAAGACATTCAGTGGATTTTGGAAAAGAGTGGATGAAATAAGTGAGAATTTCAACAAGAAGAAAATAGAAAAAATAACCTCTCAGAAATAAGGAGTTCAATTAATAAAATAAAAAATATACTACAGAGAATCAATAGCAGATGAGAGGATGCAGAAAAATGGATCAGCAAACTGTAAGACAATGTAATGGGAAGCATCCAAGCTGAACAGCAAAAAGAAAAAGAAATAACAATAAATGAGAAAAGGTTAAGGGAACTCAACAATATCAAGTGTAATAACATTCACGGTATAGGGATCTCAGAAGGAGAAGAGATAAAGAAGGAAAAAAAAAACTTATTAGAAGAAATAATAGCTGAAAACTTCCTGAACCTGGCAAAGGAAACAGACATCCAGGTCCAGGAAGCAGAAAGATCCCAGGAGGCCCACAAAATGACAAATAATGATTAAAAGAGTAATAAGTAATGATAAAGAGAAAATCTTAACAGATGCAATAAAAAAAGAAAAGGTTCCATACAAGTGAAATTCCACAAGGCCATCAGCTGACTTGTCAGCAGAAACTTTGCAGGCCAGAACCGAGTGGCATGATATACTCAAAGTGCTAAAAGAAAAGAAACAAAACAAAACTACACTAAGAATACTTGATCCAGCAAGGCTATCATTCAGAACAGAAGGAAAGATAGTTTCCCAAACAAAACTGAAAGGATTCATCACCTTTAAACCAGCCTTATGTAAATTTTTAAAGAGAATTCCTTAAGTGTAAAGAAAGGAAAGGATATAATTAGAAATAAGAAAATTATGAAAGGGAAAATTTTCACAGGTAAAGCAAACATATGGTAAAAAAATAGATTAATCACTTAATAAAGTCAGTATGGAGGTTAAAACACAAAAGTGGTAAAAATCAATTGTATCTACAAAAATTAGCCAAATACACAAAACGAAAAGATGTAAAATGTGACATCATATACATAAAACATGGAGGGTGAGTAAAAATTTAGTGCTTACAATGTGTTTGAACTTAAGAAACTATCAACTTAATTTAGACTGCTAGATACTTAAGAAGTTATAATGAACACAGCAGTGCCTGGGTGGCTCAGTTGGTTAAACATCTGACTTCGGCTCAGGTCATGATCTCATAGTTCATGGGTTTGAGCCTTCTGTCAGGCTCTGTGCTGACAGCTCAGAGCCTGGGGTCTGTCTTAGATTCTGGGTCTCCCTCTCTCTCTGCCCCTCCCCCACTTGCACTCTATCTCTTTCTCTGTCTCAAAAATAAACATTAAAAAACATTCAAAAAAGAAGTTATATATGAACACAATGGTAACAACAGATCAAAAACCTTTAATAGTTATACACAAAAAAATAGAAAGTCAAGCATAACACTAAGCAAAGCCATCAAACCACAAGGGAAAAGATCCATAGAAGAAACAGAGAAGAACTATAAAAAAAAAAAAACAGAAAATAAGTATATACCTACTAATCACTACTTTAAATGTAAATGGTTTTCATACTCCAATCAAAACATATAGGATTACTGAATGGATTAGAAAACAAGACCCATCTATATGCAGCCTACAACTATCTCACTTCAAACCTGGAAACACATACAGACTAAAGGTGAAGAGATTAAAAAAAAACATATACTATGCAAATGAAAGTGCACAAAAAGCCAGTGTAGCAATTCTCATATCAAAATAGGCTTTAAAACAAACAGTGTAGCAAGAGACAATGAAGCACACTATATAATGATAAATAGAACAATACATCAAGAGGATATAACAATTGTAAATATCTATGCACACAACATAGAAACACCAAAATACATAAAGCAAATATTAACAGATATAAGCAGAAACTGACAGTAATACAATAGTAGTAGAGGGCTTTAACACCCCACTTACATCAATGGATAGATCATCCAGATATAATATCAACAAGAGTGGCTTTGAAACACACATTATATCAGATGAAGCTGACAAATATACAGAACATTCCATCCCCCAAGAGCAGAATACAAATTCTTTTTAGGTGCACATGGACTCTCCAGGATACAACAGATAGGCCATAAAGTAATATGGCTTATCAGTAAATATAAAAATATTGAGCTCATATCAAGTATGTTTTCCAACCACAACAATATGATACTAGAAATCAATTATAAGAAAAAAATCTGGAAGAAGCACACCAACATGTGGTGGAAGATAAACAAAATGCTACTCAACAATGAAAGTGTCAACCAAGAAATCAAAGAGAAATCAACAAACACCTGGAGACAAATGAAAATGAAAATACAACAGTCCAACATCTTTGGCATACAGCAAAAGCAGTAAGAGGGAATTTTATAGTAATCAGGCCTGCTTCAAGAAATAAGAAAATTTTCAAATAAAGAACCTAACCTTACACCTAAAGAAACTAAGAAGAAAAGAAAGGACAAACAAACCCAAGGTTAGAAGAAGAAATAACACCAGAGCAGAAAATAACAAAATGGAGACTAAAAGAATAATTGAAAAGATCAATGAAAGCAAGAGTCAGTTTTCTAAAAAAATAAAATTGGTAACACTTTAGCCAAATTCATGAAGAAAAAATGAGAGAGGTTTCAAATAAAATCATAAATGAAGGAGAAGAAATAGCAACCGACACCAGAGAAATACAAAGGATAAGAGCATATTATGAAAAATGATATGCCAACATAGTGGACAATTTACTCAAATGGATAAATTACAGAAACATATAATCTTCCAAAACTGGATCAGGAAGAAATAGAAAATGTGAACTGAGTAATTACTAGTAATGAAATTGACTCAGTAATCAACCAACTTCCTAATCCATCATACAAGGCCAGTATTACTGTGATACCAAAACCAGACCAAAAACCTAACAATAGCAGAAATGCAAAACAAACAAACAACTAACTACAGGCCAACATATATGATGAACGTAGCTGTAAAAATCCTCAAAAGATTGGCAAGCCTAATTCAACAATATATTAAAATGATCAGTCACCATGATCAAGTGGGTTTTATTCTAGGGATGTAAGGGTGTTTCAGTATGTGCAAGTCAATCAGTGTGACAAATCACATTAACAAGAGAAAGGGTAAAAACCATATGTAAAGATATGCAGATACAACATTTGATATTTTCAACATCCTTTTATGATAAAAACTCAGTGAGGTATCTCAACATAATAAAGACTGTACACAGCAAATCCATAGCTAACATCATATTCAATGGTGAGAAACTGGGAGACTTTCCTCTAACATCAGGAACAACATAAGGGTTCCACTCCTCCCACTTTCATACACTGGAGTTCTGGAAGTCAGCCATCGTAATAAGACAACAAAAAGAAATGAAAAGCTTCCAAATTGGTAAGGAAGCAATAAAACTGTCACTCTTTATAGATGACATGTTGCTATATATAGAAAACCCTAAAGGCACCACCAAAAAACTATTACAAGTGATAAATGAATTCAGTCAAGTTGCAGGATACAAAATCAATATAAAGTATGTGTTGCATTTCTGTAGAGAAATGCAAGAGTAGCAGAAAGAAAATTTAAGGACACAATCCAATTTACAGTTGCGCCGAAAGGATATAATAATTAATCAAGGAGGTGAAAGACCTAATCTCTGAAAACTATAAAACATTGATGAAAGAAATTGAAGATGAAACAACAAACGGAAAAGTATACCATGCTCATGGATTTAAAGAATTAGTATTGGTAAAATGTCCATATTACCCAAAGCAATATATAGATTAAATGCAATCTCTTTCTAAATACCAACAGCATTTATCACAGAACTAGAATAAAATTTTTAAAGAACCACAAAAGTTCTCAAATAGCCAAAGCCATCTTGAGAGAGAACAAAACTAGAGGTATCACAATCTCAGATTTCAAGATATATTGCAGACCAATAGTAATAAAAACAGGATGTACTGGCATCAAAAGAGACACACAGATCAATGGAACAGGATAAAGAGCCCAGAAATAACCTACTCATATATGGTTGATTAACCTACAATAGAGGAGCAAGAATATATAATGGGGAAAAGACAGTATTTTCAAAAAATGTTTCTGAGGAATCTGGTAGCTACATGCAAAAGGATGAAACTGGACAATTTCTTACACCAAATACAAAAGTAATCTCAAAATGGATTAAAGGCCTACATATGAGAACTGAAACTCCTACAAGAAAACATAGGCAGCAATCTCTTTGACATCAGCCTTAGCAATGTTTCTCTAAGTATGTCTCCTGAAGCGAGGAAAACAAAAGTGAAAATAAACTTTGACTACACCAAAATAAAAAGCTTTTGTACAGCAAAGGAAACAATGAAGTGGCAAAGTGAAAGCAAAATAAAAAGGCAAAGGCAACTTACTGAATAGAAGAAAGTATTTGCAAATGATCTATCTGATAAAGGGTTAATATCCAAAATAGATAAAGAACTTAAACAACTCAAGATCAAATAACAATCTGATTAAAAATGGGCAGAGGATCTGAATAGACATGCAGATGGCCAACAGATACATGCAAAGATGCTCAACATCACTAATCATCAGGAAAAAGACAACAACAACAACAACAAAAACCAACACCCCCCCCCCAAAACAACAACAAAACAAATAATGAGACATCACTTCACACCAGTCAGAATGGCTAGTATCAAAAGGACAAGAAAAAACACATGTTGGAAAAGATGTGGAGAAAAGGGAACCCTTGTGCACTGCTGGTGGGAATGTAAAACGGTGCAGCCACTCTGCAAGATAGTGTGGAGTTTCCTAAAAATATTAAAAACAGAAGTACCATAGGATCCAGTAATTCCACTACTGGGTATTTACCCAAAGAAAAAGAAAAGACATATGCACCCCTATGTTTATTGCAGCATTATTTACAACAGCTAAAATATGGAAGCAACCTAAAATGTCCATCAAGCGATGAATGGATAAGTATGTGGTATACATATACAGTGGAATATTATTCAGCCATTAAAAAACAATGTGCTTTTGCCATTTGCAATAACATTAATGGACCTAGAGTGTATGACACTAAATGAAACAAGTCAGGGAAGGACAAATACCGTAGGATTTCACTTGTATGTGGAATCTAAAAAGCAAACAAACAAAGAAAAGAGACAAGCTAACTGATGTTTAAATACAGAGACCAAACTGGTAGTTGCCAGAAGGAAGGTGGGTGGGTGAATGGGTAAAATAGATAAAGAGGATTAAGAAGGATTAAACTTCCAATGTGAAATAAATAAGTCACAGAGATGAAAACTACAGCAGAGGGAATATAGTCAATAATACTATAAAAACATTTTATGAAGACTTATGTTGACTACACTTATCATGTGAACACTGAGGAATGTATAGAATTGTCAAAGCAATATGTTACACATTTGAAACTGAAGTATATTAATTATACTTCAGTAAACAATAAATAATAAAATAAAGGAGAATCAATGGCCACTATTTCCACTCTACAGTTTTACAATACGATTTCTTAGTTATCCAAATCATGGCACTAAATTAGTTTGCACACAGATGCCTAGTGTAAATCCAAAGTCTAACATGTAGGAGATAGTCATGTTTTCTTATTCTAGAGAAGTCCACCCTATCAATGCATTTTTCAATAATTCGATAAATATTTATACAGTGATTATGTGCCAAACATGTTTTGTAAATTCTGGGAAGAAAATGATGAGCTGAAGCAGAGATCATCCCTGTCCCTGTGGAGTTTAGTATCTAGTGGGTGAGGGGACATCTACCAGGCACAAAATACAGATACGTTCAGCTGTCAGCTGTATGTATCGAGTTAACAAATATGACCTTTAAGAATAAATAGAGTTTGCAGTTTTACTCTGTGCCCAGTATATATTTATCTTTAGAGAGTTTTTATCTTAATTATTCCAAAGAATAAATGTAGACAAAATGTCTTTTCTATCTCATTCCTTTGGCTTTTATGAATACTGAGGAACGTTTTGGAAATGTGAAGACTTCTTGTGTGATGCAGCCACTTAACATTTGTTCTCTTGTCAGAAGGACAATGACTGTGGAAAATGACAAACCTGTGTTTCCTCTCAGCCAAGTCAGGCTCTTCATGCTTGCTCATGATGCAAATAAACGTTTGTGTCACAGTTGCTATCTTTCAGACTGGGTGCATCTATTCATATTACCTCAGAGAATGAAAGGATCAAACTCAAAAAATACAGCGTCTCACACGCTGTATTTTTTTGAGGATATTGACTCAAGGCAATGTCAACGACAGGAGGAGGTGGAGGCCAGAGAACACTTACTGGTAAGTGGTAGGGCTGACGTTGATGCGCCGAGGGTGACTTCCTGATTCGAATTTGCTTGCCAGAGTGACATTATTTCCAAACAGGCAATATCGTGGCATTCTTACCCCAACAACTCCAGCGAGCACAGAACCTGAGTGGATGCCTATCCTCATCTAAAAGAAAAAGAAAGAAAAATGAAAAGGATATATTTATGTTTTTCTTTTGGTATGCAATTCTTTTAAGGAGGGGTACTACTGCTAATTATGTAAACCACTGAACTAGGATCTCCTCAGAGACAGAAAGTTGGTCTTGGTCATTTTTGTGAGCCTGGTATCTGGACCATTATAGTGGCAGTGAACATGAATACTATGGAATAAATAATAAATTATAGGAAAAAATTGTATTTAATTAGCTACAGAAATCTGGTTATACTACAGGTCAGATCACTTTTCATTTGTACACATTTTCTAGTACATAAAAAACTTATTATTTGCCCTTCATTTACTCTCACATACAACCCTATTTTTTCCTTCATAAAATTAAGCACAATTATAAATTAAATATGTATATTTCTGTTTATTTTGTTTAAATGTTGGGTTGTCCTAGGAGAGAAGTATCCATATCTTTTTTCTTATTGCTGAATATTCAGTACTTAATATTATACCTAGAGCAAAGTAGGCCCTCAGTGGTAAGTAATAAATGTTGAATAAGTTGAAAATAAGTGATAAATGTTGAATAAGTTGAATAAGAGTGTCAAAACTCTTCAACATTGTATTAAAATGGAGTTATAGAGAATTTAACCCTTGCGCCAGTCAAGAAGTACCTATTGAAAACCCTGAAAAATAAATTAAGGGCTGTATATTTTACACTCTGTGAATCTGATAACTGTTAGTCTGTCCCATGCCTTGGAGGAGTCCTCAATGTGAAGTCAATATAAACTTAAGTGTGATTACAGCAATGAAGTTGTATGTACATGGTCTACACCAAAATAGCTGAAGCTAATGTTGACCAAGTGGGGAATGGGATCCTTAGTCCCAGGGGAATGTGGAAGAGAGGGAAGCAATCTGACCCCTAGGAGCTACTATGTAAGTAAAGTGTCACTCCTTCACTACCATGTCTCCTTCTGTCCCTATAGTTGTGAGGACAAAAAGTCATTCTGAGACTAACCTTTGTCAGAGAACTGGAGACTCCTGCATACATCAACTATTGATAAGACAGGCTGAAATCATTGTGATATAGCTGCATCTCTTAATAACCTCTTCATCTAATTTTTAAAAAGTGATTCTAACATTTATTTTGAAATCCAACACTGGTGAAAGAATAAAGATTTTTCTTTATTCTTTTTTTATATTTATATATATTTATAAAGAATAACTTTATATTTATAAATAATTTTATATTTATAAAGAATAAAAATTTTCCCTATTAGTGTGAACATACACCAGTATATATATAAACAGACTAACAGAAGAGGAAGTCAAGGAAGACTTCCATGTATATACAGGTGATTGATATATAATAGAGTTGGCATTTCAGATTAGTGAAAAAAGATGGCATTTCCATTAGGATGCTACAGATCAACTGTGTCTTCATGTTGAAAAAAATTCCAAGTAAAGATCTTAATTTAAAAGGCACAACTTTACAGCTTTAAAAATAATTGTTTTAATTAAGGTAAAGGTCAATGTGCAGTATAAGTAATACTCTAAAATACAGAAATCCTAAAAAGTATAGATTTTTATTAGTCTCTCAGCAACAGTTCCCAGGTGAGTGGCCCAGACTGTCAGGAAGCTCTGTTTGGTCAGGGACAGGTCTTATCATTGTGTTCCTCCTCGTGCATCATCATATATTCCTTGTAGGAAAACCTGAAGCTGAGTCAGGAGCACTCCCATGTTCCAAGTCATGATGGGGCAAGATAGATAGTGCAAGCTCAAGGGAAGGGTCATGATGTTGCCATTTAAGGTGCTCTTCATTCCTTTGGGTAGATCTGGACCTACATTTTCTATCAATTTCCTTCTGCCTAAAAGATTTCTTCAAATATGTTTTCAACCGTAGGTCCACTGATGATGAATTCTTTCAGCTTTTGTATGTTTGAAAAGGTTTTTATTTTGTCTTCCTATCCAGATATTTTTGTTGGGTATGGAATTCTAGGTTGACAGCTTTTTCTTTCCTTTTAGTGCTTTAGTAATGTTGTTCCATATCTCCTCCTGTATATTGTTTCCTATGAGAACACTGCTGTCGTGCTTATACTAACTCCTTCATACGTACCAGATCTCTTTCTGTCTTTTTCTAGTTTTGCAAAATTTATTTAAATAATTTTTTAATTAATAAACTTATTTTTTTTTTGAGAGAGACAGAGACTGCACAAGTGAGTGAGGGCAGAGAGAGAGAATCCCACAATGTGCAGAATGAGAGGGAGAGAGAGGGACAGAGAGTGTAGAACCCAAGCTCACCTGAAGCAGGGCTCAAGATCACCCAATGTAGGACTCAAACTCATGAACTGTGAGATCATGACCTAAGCCAAAGTCAGGTGCATAACCAAGTAAGCCACCCAGGCACCCCCTGAAGAATTTAGTTATGATTTTCCTTGATGTTTTCTTCATGCTTCTTGTGTTTGGGATTTGTTGAGTTTCTTGAATCTGTGAGTTTGTAGTTTTCTTCAGGTTAGGAAAAACTTCAGCTATTTCTTCTTCAGATATGTTTTCTATACACCCCTCTATCCCAGTAACTCCAATTATATGCATATTGGGATACTTGAAGTATTTCCATGGAAGACAGATAATTTAATCATTTAAATTACTTTTTCTGTTTATTTTGGATAACTTCTATTATAACGTCTTCAGATTTATTAATCTCTTCCTTTGTAATGTCTAATCTTTTGCTAACCCCATCCACTGCATGTTTAATCTCAGACATTGTGATTTTCCTCTCAAGAAGTTCAATTTGGGATTTTTCTTTTTCAGGCATCAAATTAACTTTTGGACATATGGAATTTAGTTAAAATAACTATTTTAAAACTCTTGTCTGCTAATACTAACATCTATTAGTCTCTTTCAGTGTTGATTGGTCTTTTTCATCATTATGGGTAATATTTTTCAGCTTTGCTGCAAGCTAGTAATTTTTGGTTGAATGTTCAGTATCACAAATTTGACTTTGTTGAGTGGGGATATTTTTTAGATCCTTGTACGTATTCTTGAGTTCTGTCTATGGATGTAGTCAAGTTCCTTGGAAACAATTCAGTCTTTTCAAGTCTTGCTTTTTAGGATTTGTTAGGCAAGTCTTGAGCAGTATTTCATTAGGGCTAATTATTCTCCACTACTGAGGCAAGAACATCCAGAGTACTGTACCCAGTGCCCATGATTTATGAGGTTCTCAGGTCTTCCTGATGGGAACAGGCAATTTTTTCCAGGTCCTTTGTGAGTGCCAGGAACTTTTTCCTCTAGTCCTTCCAGGTGTTTTTCCCTGTTGAGCCAAGGGAATCTTCTCACATAGAAACAATAATCAATGTTGGGCAGAACATATAGGGAGCTCCTTGGAAGAATGCTGGTGGTCTTTGTGCAACTCTCTCCTTACTGGTTCCCTGTGACCTCCAGCTTCCTTGGTCTCCCCAGATTGAGCTCCACCTCTCTGACTGCAGGGATTTGTTTGATGCCTCCTGATTTGCTTCTCCTTGCACCACAGTCTGGATGTTCCCAAAGCAACATACCAGGGAAATCCTGTGTCTCATCTTATTTGTTTCCTATCTCTCAGGGATCACTGTTTTCTATTGCCTAGTGGCCAGTGTCATAAAAACTGTTCTATTGTACTTTTTCCTCCAGATTTTTAATTGTTTAAGGTAGAAGTATAAATCCAGTCTGTTATTCCATTTTAAGTGGAAGCAGAAATAGATAGTACTTTAAAAAAAATTGTCAACGTTTGTTCATTTCTGAGAGAGACAGAGACAGAGTATGAGTGGGGAAGGGCAGAGACAGAAGGAGACAGAATCTGAAGCAGGTTCCAGGCTATGAGTTGTCAGCACAGAGCCCAATGCGGGGCTCAAACTCACAGATGGCAAGACCATGACCTGAGCCAAAGTCAGACACTTAACCAACTGAGCCACCCAGGTGCCCCATACTTTTTTTTTTAAGAAACCTGTCTGAAAAATGTAAGCCTATTTTTTTTTCTTTTTTTTTTTTTTTTTTGAGAGACAGAGAGAGGTGCTCACACAAGTAGGGGAGGGGCAGAGGAAGAGGAAGAGAGAGAATCCCAAGCAGGCTCTGTGCTGTCAGCATGGAGTCTGACATGGGGCTCCATCTCACTGACCATGAGATCATGACCTGAACCAAAATCAAGAGTCAGATGCTTAACTAACTGAACTACCCTACCCAGGTGCCCCATAGGCCTGGTTCTGATGAGTGATTATCTATTTGGATTTAAAAAGGTAGAAGAAAGAAGAAAGAAGAAAGAAGAAGAAGAAGAAGAAGAAGAAGAAGAAGAAGAAGAAGAAGAAGAAGAAAGAAAGAAAGAAAGAAAGAAAGAAAGAAAGAAAGAAAGAAAGAAAGAAAGAAAGAAGAAAGAAAAAGAGAAAGAAAACTGCTGAATGTCAATAGTCCTTTTAAACAAGATAATTATAAAGCACCTTCTCTCAAGTTAGAAAGCATTTTGCAATATTATTATATTTCTTTGGGTTTGCTTTTATGAGGCCCATTTATACTAAATTACTTTGTGTAATGAGGGCTTGCTAAAAAACACCTCAGATGATAAGACTGTCAGTTTGGACCTGTGGTCACTGTATTGATCTTTTTATGCAGAAGGCAAGATACATCTCACAGCCTCTTTACTCTATGTGTTTTGTTTGAGAAAGACTCTACACCCCCCACACACTACACAGAAGGCTTGTGTAGTTCCACTGCTGCCTCCTGTCAAAAGACCTGAGGGTTTTTTAAATGAAATTATCAGAATTAGAATTATTATAACCTAAAAAAATGCTAGCAATAAAAACCCTGATATCCTTGGGCGGGGTGGATGGAGAAATGGTCATTTAAACAAACGATTATCTCTTAGAAGGCACAAAACATCATGCACAAAATATCACCAAACATGCACAAAAACATCAATAACCACACAAATAGCACAAATTTGCTGTCATTGTGTCTATCGTACAATGAAACAAAACTCAGAGAATTATTTAATTTTGGAAGGAGATACTATTGAGAAATTATAAACTGAATCATCAGCCTCTCTTGTTTTTTCATTTCTTTTTTTTTTAAGTTTATTTATTTATTTTGAGAGAGAAAGAGAGAAAGAATCCCAAGCAAGCTCTGTACTGTCAGCACTGAATCCTGATGCAGGGCTTGAACTCATGAAATCATGACCTGAGCCAAAGTCAGATGCTTAACCAACTGAGCCACTCAGGCGCCCATCTTCTGCATTTCTTTTGACAACTTACTGAGATTTCCCAAAAATTGGGAAGGATAGCAAGAAATGTTGCCTATGTAAAGATGGGAATGATTGCCTCACTCAGAATATGTCAGGAACATCGAGCAGTTAGACAAAATAGATACATTCAACTCTCAATGATGAATTTAGATTCCTTTCAGCAAGATTTAACATCATTTAAATAATTTAACCACTCAGAAACATTGGCATCCATCTGCCCAGGATGTCCTCACTAAAGAAGGTCATTTTGCACTAAACCAGTGGTTGTTAACTAGGGACATTTGTGCCCTTCAGTGAACATCTGACAATGTCTTGAGACACTTTTTTATTTTCACAACTGGGATGGGGAGCTGCTTCCATTCTTTTCATCTATTCAGTTGAGCTAAAGATGCCTAGGACAGCCTCCCCACAAGAGAGAATTTTCCAGTCCAAAGTAGCAATGGTGCAGAATCTGAGAAATGGTGCAGAATCTGCCCTACACAGGCTCCTGGCACCCTATAGGCTCTTAGTATACCAACACACACACGAAATAATAAATGCTTTAATCAGACCAAAGCCTTGATGCGTAACACTAGACTTCACTTTTTAGAGAACATTTATGAAAAAAAAAATAGCGTTTGCCCTAGGGATTTATTGAAAAACACAGTAACTTTTGGATCTATCCTGAGGTTAGGATACCTGTTACCCAATCTCCTCTATCTACCTGAAATGTGTGAGATACTGCAAAGCTCTGGGAAACATCAGAGTCCCCACTCATCAAAAGATGCAGTTGTTCTCCTAATACTTCACTGATTATTCATCTGCTGAGGCACATAAACAAGTGCATTTTAAGATAATATTTCTCCCACGGTGCCTAAAAATAGAAGGCTTATAGGGTTAGACCTCGGTTAGCCAAAACTGGTTTCGTCAAGAAGGAATCTTTGGGTTGGGAGAGCAGCACGGATTCATTAGCTGAGTCCCTCATTTTAAAAATAAACTCAAGTCCAGAGGAGCACAATGAAAAAGAGCAATTAGCCCACAGGGGGCGCTCGTGCAAGTTCCCTTCCCATACCTCATGGCGCCCATCCTGGTGCTTATGTGGCAAGGACCCCTTTATAGTTCAGTAAATAGATGGACTAATTCCCGAATGTCCGAATCAGACTGAAACCATGATTAACAGGAGTTAGGAGCTAGCAAGTTATGAAAATCAAATACCAATTTGTGTTGAAATAGTCCTGCTGGAGCAAGACAGAATTTCCAAATTAAAATAGGTCTATAGTAGGAAAAAGAAGAAAGACTTCTGTAGAAAGAGCCAGTTATCTGTGTAATCGTGTTTGCGTTTAAGTATCATTCTGAGATTCCTGTAGTTGAGATTTTAAGCTTTTAAAAATAGTTAATTGGGGCGCCTGGGTGGCTCAGTTGGTTAAGCATCTGACCGCTCAGGTCATTATCTGGGGTTCAGGAGTTCAAGCACCGCCTGGGGCTCTGTGCTGACAGCTCAGAGCCTGGAGCCTGCTTCAGACTCTGTGTCTCACTCCCTCTCTGCCCCTCTCCCGCTCATGCTCTGTCTTTGTCTCTCTCTCAAAAATAAATAAATATTAAAAATTATTTAAAAAATAGTTAATTAACTGTTTGAATAGCCAGGAGACGAAAATCGTTACTCACATTGTTAGGAAACAGGGAAGAAAACAAGTACTTTAGTCTTCTTCCAGTATTAGCATGCATTATAAGTTTCATCCAAAAAATATTTCTTTCACTAATAAAAGGAAATAAATTAAATTGATTTTCACATTTTTGTCTCATTATTTTATTAATAACCAATATTTTCCTGACAAGAAAATGTCACTTAATGTTTTAACTTCTAATTTTAAAAGCTCAAGATGCTTAGGCAGAATCCAATCAACTCATAAAACCTCTGTAGTTTTTCACAATTTCTCCTTATTTCCCCCACGTGTAGGAAATGCAGAGAGAAATCATCTCTGTAGATATGTGGCATTTTTCCTTCTACCAGGGGACTCAGCCTCCAACTGATGGTGTCAAAATGTCATAGTCGCAAGTAATATGCTTGGACAAAGAGCACTTTGGGCAAAATGTCTCACTGCGTTTGCTCTGAACATTACAGAAGTACCACTCATAGATAAATTTCAATTTACAGAAAATACTTGACAAAAAAAAAAAAATGGTTCTCATTGCCGGTATGTTAATATATAATTTCAGACACAAGATATATGGTGACTTTTATAAAATAAAACGGTAACATTTTAAATAATTGGTACTTTAGAGTTAGGGGACAAAGTGAGTTGGTAATCTTGTTTATGGTGTTTTGGTGGGGAAGGATAGGACCTTAAAAAAGATGATTAGGAGGGCATGCCCTGGAATCCTACAAAAGGTACCACTGGCAATGTTATCAGAGACTGCAGGGGAAAGGGAGGGCACTATGGTTCAGCTTCACTGTCACCTTCTCACAGGGTATTGATAACCATGTATGTGATTATTTAAATACATTCGCTGCTAATAAAAGACTTAAATATGACTGAATTTGTAGGAGTGTTATTACTAACGCCTCGAAGTAGAATCTGAAATTTACCTCTGTGCAGAAAAAAATGCTTTAAGAATTGTTTTTCAAAGGGAGAAACTGATTTAAGACAATTCATCTCCCTGAGTTAAATATGCGTGCATTTGGGAATAACCAGCATATAATTTAGCAGTTGAAAAACACAGCATTTTGTGCTAGAAATACAGACACTGATAAATCATTAACATAGTGCTATGCTTTAAACACATATGGGACTGCTCATTATAATAAAGATTAATAACATAATTAAAAGATAAGCTTTTTTTTAATTTAAGATGATTGATACTATTTTCTAAGAGCACTTGATTTTTCATTCTGATATGCAGAAAAGAATAAGAAACCTTTATCTCAAGAAACAGCCAATCTTTGGTTATCTAACCTGTGATGCTAAGGGAATACTTACTTTACAAATCACATCTATAACATTTATCAAATCATTCTACTAAATACATCTATATTGTTTAACTGCACAGATTGAAATTTCCTTCTAACTAATATCACAAGGGCACTCCTTGTTAATGGCTCATTTTTTAACAACAAAGTATGTTAATTGCTAAAACTTCAAAGCTCTTAGAAGTTTCTGTTTTGAGACTACCACTAAAAAATAATGCTACTGACTAATTCTCTGTTAACTAATGAAAATCATCTTCTGTCAAAATGCAGATCTTAACAACAGGTAATCTGGAATAAATTTCTAGTCTAAAAGAATCTTTACAATATTATGGATTCAAAAAATGATTTAATAAAAGCTTAAATATGTAGAAATGGCATAAAGGAATTTACAAAGAATTCTAATAGTAAGGAGTGTGTATTCATCAATTTATAAGTTAATCCATCTAAAGTAAAAAATTTACATTAGTTTTTCTTTATATTTTTAATATTTTTATCTATTTATTTGTAACTTATTCTCAAGACCAAGCACGAAAGTCAACCAATAGAATAACTTTCCTTTCAATAGAAAAACCCTGAAGTTGAGCCCTTTTAATAATAATGCACAATTTCAAAGAACAGAAAATCCCTCAAAAGAAATGTACAATGCAAAATGTGAGAACTCCTTTGTCCTTTGCCCATTCCTTCCCTTCAGCTTCCTTCCCTTCCTTTCCTTCTGAAGGTTATTATGTAACAATTCAATCTCAAACACTTACTAGGCATTGTGGAGGAAAGGAAGGACAGAAAGACTTTATTCACTTACTTCAAGGAACCTGAAATCTTACAAAATTAAGGAAAGATAGAAACCTTATTTCTTAAGAAAAAATATACATGTGGTCAACAAATATCACTTTCAAGATTTTAGATAATAACATTACTACTTTACAATTTTACAAAAACTGAAAATAAAATTTGCAAATACAGGATTTTCCACTTAGATACTATTTAAAACAAATAAAGTTCCTCTAAGAGAAAATGGCATATATTATAATGATGTCCATGCTTACTGCTGATAACTAAATTTCTTCAGAGAAAATTGAGTTCATTTTACATCTCGAAAGAGTTCTATATCTCAGAAAACAATGCACTTGATAGATGTGTAAGTAAAAAAAATTTAATGATTTTAATTATTAAACATTAATAATTACCCTCTTTCTTTTATAAGCCATTATTTTTTTTTTCTTTATAAGAATTGATAGCATGGACAAGTTTATCCCCCAAATGCAAGTAAAGTAACAAAATTAAATTCTTGAGTTACAATGTAGAACTCTTGGCCACACATCAGAATCAAGGGGGGAGATTTAAAATTGCTGTTTTGGTTCTCACTTCCAGAGATTTTGATTTAATGAGTCTGGGATGAGACGTGGGACTTGTAACTCCCTCTAGAGTTTCTAACGTGCATCCAAAGTTGAGAACCACCAAGTGTAGAACATCATTTCAGTTTCTGCTGGAGCCAAGTGGTTTAAATAGCCCGGCCCTTTCCCAGCAAATGGTTTTAGCAGCGCTGTGTAAATACTTTCATATGCATTCACACATACATAATACCTTTCAGTTTTGAGAAGGAAACACAATATTCCCTCTTGCTCTTGGAAGACAACATTCCTGTATGCTGAAGACTTTTGAAAGCAATAAGAATATATGTTTAATTAAAATATTAGCAAATTGGGTAGAACTGTGAATACTCTTCAGACTTCATACATTTCAGTTGGTTAGAGACAGAGGTTTCTTTGAGACCTCATTTTCGGGTGGGTGGCAACCCAGGCTCATATATAGTGTTTTATAGAGTCTACATGGCTAGGACCAATAGAACTGTCAAGAGAAACATACTCATCTGGGAGTGTTGGTCATTTGAGCAAACCTAGGACAAGCATGGTGGCTGGGATGGAGGGTGCTGTAGGCTTATGGATGCTGAAAGCAGTGTTGTCTCTGAAAGTTGTCATAGACCAGAATCTGACCCATCACTTACTTGCTCAATAATCCTGGGCAAATTACTTCTCTACATCGTGTCATCTATAATATAGAGATACTGTACCAGCTTAGGTGGTAGATACTAAGTGTTGACTCATAACCAACATGAAACATTAGATTATTAACTTGTACTAGGAAAATATTTTTTTAATCTTCTCATAGTACAAGGGCTGGGGAATTTCCAGGTTCACAGACCTTATTCCACAGATATAGAAACCTAATCCAAAGGGTAAATGGCCTAAAGAATGCAGCTAGTAAGGATGAGAGTCCAAATGCAAACATAATTCTTATGGTTTCTACCGAATTGGTCCTTCCATAACATCTTGATATTCCTCTTTCTTAATTCTTTTTTTTTCATTACTAGAGATGAAAATGCACAATGATAATTTGTATTTCTACAAACCTCCACAAAATCTGCTTAGTTATATAGCATTATCAAAGGAATAAAACAAGGGAAATTATTTTCTGAAAAATTCTTAAAAACATTCTGCGAACTAATGCCTACAATAAAATTCAAATACAACAACCATCATCATAACTAAGCCTAAGGAGACATGGCTATTAAATGCAATGTGCTATCCTTGATGGCATCTTGGAACAGAAAAAGGACAGTAGAGTAAAATTGAGGAAATCTGAATAAATTATAGATTTTAGTTAATACTAATGCATCCATGTGGGTTTATTAATTATAACAAAAGTGCCATACTACTGTTTGGAGAAAAGTGGATGTAGACTATTTGGGAACTCCTTGTACCAACTTTGCAATTATTCTGAAAATCTAAAACTATCATAAAATAAAAACTTTATTTTAAAATGTAAATCATCTGATCCTCTACCAATAAAAGGACACATTTTCAAAGTTTTTTTTTTTTTTTAATCTTTACAAGTGTTAATAGATCCTAGTCATGTTATTACTGTTGTTACCAACATTTATTCCATTTGGACATTAGATGGCGCTCATGCTCATTTTACTGAGCCGGTTGACTTAATATCAGCAATAGATCTCTCAACTGGATATGTTTCTGGAAGATTTGGCCCAATATTAATTTTAAAGGTAAATTGTTTGAAAACAAAGTTAACCCCATAAAAAAGTTTAAATAATTACCTTAGGTTGGGAGGCAAAATTCAAACAATGAACAAAACCGGAAATTAAGAAATCATTAAGTAGTATTCATAAATCTCAAGGGCTCCAAAGGCAAACTTCAAGGCATCTACAGATCTCCTGAAGATGTTCATATATGTTGGATCCATCATGTTTATCAGATTTTCAAAGGATCCATAGATACCCCAATATTTGAGAACCATTATACCTTTCAGTTTCAAACCATGTCCCTATCTTCAACATTTACCATTAAATTTTGCATTTAATACACAATTTTAAAAAGTTCAACTGAATAAACAAACTGATGAGAAGAATGAACGAGAGGAAATTCTATGCTGAGCCCAAATGTCACCCCTTCCCTTCCTCTAAATACTTACATTATATAATTTTACAACTCAAGTCATTGGACACTTATTTATCTACGTATCTCTCATCAATATTTGCAAACTAAGATTGCAAAGCACCTTTTAAACAAGGGATCTTGAATTGGTGGTTTTATACTCAGTCCTGCCACTGCTTATCATATTAGTCCGGTAACTGATAAAGGAACATCATCCCAGAACTTTATAAAGTTGTAGCTTTCGATCATCCCAAATCTGGCTAAAAATTAGAAGAAACGAGTTAATGGCTGCAAAAAGGAAATAAAAACCTTAGCAACTGGGGCTAAAATTACAACTCAAACCTCAAAATTGTTCTTTTCGTGCTGCTTCAGTCCAGCTGTGATGTTTTTATTTTTGATGGCATTCTCTAGCACTAAATAAAAGGCTAATCGATTCTCAGGAATCAATGAGTCCATGGACTAGAAGAAGTCATCTGATTTAACCAGGGCTCTGCTTTTAACCTGGGCTTTGAGAGAAAGCTCTGAAGTTTGAAATGAAAGGCTTTGTCATATTTATGTCTAATTACCACAACACTTGATGATGCCATCTAAGCAAGCAACGGGAAAAAGAGTAGGAAACCTTTTTCTTCAAACAGGTAACATGATAAATGAAGAACGTATACAGAGCAGTCATCAAAGACCAATTCTGTGTGTGTGTGTGTGTGTGTGTGTGTGTGTGTGTGTGTGTGTGTGTGTGACACACACACAATGTTAATTTTAAGGAATCTCTTCACGCAAAGAACTCCGAGAACAGTTCATGTATACGGATTTGTTTTGACCCCATTTTCTGAGCACGTGAAATGTGGGATAAGAACTCAGTAACTTCAACCACACCTTTCTTTTTTTTTTTTTAATTTATAAAGGGATTTCTGATTCTTTGTGTTTACTAATGTGTGACTTTATAAGACTATTAAAATCTACACAGTTCTTTTGATATATTTTATTATGGGGCCAAGTTACCTATATATTTCTAAAACCACCCCACTGCTTTACTGCCCTGGGCCTTTATTGTTGCTTTTTAGCTGATTTGACTCCCTTCCACCACTTGCCTGGAGGACATTTTCAGACACCCAGCTTGGCCATCATCAGTGCTCTGTACCCATGCATAAGCTGCTCTCTCTGCTCTCCCCAGTCCTTGACCTATCTGGATGGCCTCTCACCTTTCACACCACAGCTTATAAATCGTTTCTTCCATGTGGCCTTTCGTCAGAAATATAGGTGTCCCAGCATGAATTGTGGACACTGCATTTCCCCTAACAGGCACTACGTTTTGTTCAATTGTTTTCATTATCTCCTCAGCGTGGTGCTAATCTCTGAAAAACAAGGGTAGCATATGTCTTGCTCACTTTTATATCTCAGCACCTACCAGAACATTCCTGCAGATAGTAGTGGCTCAATAAATACTGAAGTGAAATATGAATAAGTCATTTCTTTCAACACCTCAGAATATGACTATGCCTTTTGAATTAGATATCTGAAATGTGTTTTGTTTTCAACTGTTCCTCTTCATACAAGAAATACCCTAAAATGCAGATGTAACTAAAGAGTAATTTGCCAGAAACTTGCCTAAGATACTCCTCCACGTGTTTTAATTTTACTCCTACCACCAAGTGAAAAACAACAAGATGAACAAACAGAAGAAACTGAGTCAGGTTAAGTGACTGTATGGGAGCAATGGCACCTGCCCAGTGGAACCAACTCTCTAAGGGTTACCTGTGAGGGCTGTAATCAGGAGCCAGGCACGTGGCAAAATGAAGCCGGTTCCCACTTTCTTATTGACACTAGCCACTAAAACATCGAGCTGTGATATCCAGTTGGCATATGGAACAGAACATATATATCCTACAATTACCAAAACTATATTAAGTACTTTAAATGTAAATAGAGAAGGGTATCATCAGAACAAAAATCAAGCCATGGCAGATTACCATTCTTTAGTATAAAGTAACACATTTTAATATGTAATTTGTTTCTGTCTCAATATTAATAAAAAGTATATTCTCATAGAAAGGACTTAGAAGTGTTTCAGAGTACCTTGAACCAAACTTCAGAAATGGTAAGATACCAATTTTTATTATGAACTTAAGGGTAGTCGGTAACAGACATATGCCTGTCTAATTAAGTGCTGGAATCTCCAGTGACTTTCCCAGTGACAGTCCACAGTGGATTCCAGCTTCCTACACCAGATTGTTTCTGTCCCTTTTATATAGCCATGCATGGACTATGCATTACTTTTTTTGGGGGGGGGGAGAAGAAAATAAAAGCAAATCTTACACACTATCATTCCCCCCTTTTTCCCCCCAATAGGCAGGCAAGAACAGACTGTGGGTTTTAAGCATTTTAAGGACTTTTGATGTGATTAAGAAAGCTATCAAGAGGCTGAGACTCAGTCGTGTCTATCTTGTAAATAGGTGATTGACACAAATTTATTAGGTAAACAAGCAAAACTTAAGTTGTACATTAGCAGATTATATTTTTGATCCAGAGTATTGACGTGGGCTACAGGATGGAAAATGACTTTAGACTTTTGGCTGAGGAACAAAGATGGCAGGTTAAAAGAGTTCTTACTGAAATATGAGTGGTAATGCTGATGGAGAGGAGGAGCCGTCTTAGAGATTTAGGTGGCAAATTGATGGGACTTGGTGACCAAATGCAGGTAAGGTTAAAAGAATTATGAGGATGTCCAAAACTCTGGATTAGTGTGCTAGGTGTCATGGATTGAAATAAAGGCTAAAGAAGAAAGAATATATTCCTTTGGGTGAGATGAACATTTGAACGGGAGTGTCAAATGTGAGTTAGATTTGAATGGGAAAAATCAGCTCTGAAGTGGTTCCACATGCCGTGTCTTTGGCAGATTGACCAGTGAAACATGGGGGAAGAAAGAAAAACAGCTGGGTGAATAATTTTGAGGAACAAAATATTTAAAATATTCATGATCAAAGTATAGCCAAGTCAACAGTCTGAAATTGTAGAGCAGACACACGTAGGAGTTGTAGATCAGGGCAAAACGGCAGGACAAAACCAAGAAGTAGATGATGCATAAGGAGGCAAGTGATAAAGCTTGAGGCAATGAAAAAAAGGGGACCTAAAACGTAAAGAAAACCCATCAGGACAAGAGTCAGTCCCTTAACAAAGCCTAAGTTCTGGAGAAAGAATAAAGTAGGCAAAAAGGACATCCATGTTGCGGTAAGCAGAGACTCAGAGGCCCATCCTGACAATGGGAGACCAAGTTTGAGAGATGTCCCGGGAGAGGCAGCCCATCTGGAGAGTTTCCCACTGAGAGTCCCCTGAACCTGACTCACAGAATCTGGCAAACAGAATCCAGACACTGGCATTTTCCCACATCTGCAAGATGAGAACATGTAATGAGGACATGAGCTTCTCAATTAGATGACTTTAGTCTCTTGATCTGGGAAGGAAACCACAGACACTCTTAATTTCTTAAGCCTCAGAAGAATTTTAAATCTCCTAAACACAGCACTAAGGTCACATTTTTTAATTGCTCCTTTGCCCCAGTCATTTAGAAAGAATTCAACAGAAGAAAAACACTGTAACACTTCTGAAAAAAGAAAATCACAGATCTCTTAAAAAGGAAGACAACACATGTTCAGAAACTAGACTTAGTTTAGTTTAGTAACTGAAATCACTTAGAAATCTTTAACTGGCTTCTCTTCTGTCCGTTCCTGTTGTTCCCACCTTAGCTGGGGCTGTCACTCTCTTACCGAGTACCACCCTGACGTACCAACTTGTCTACCTGTGTCTAGCTTGGTTCCTCTTCATTCTTCCAATACATAGCTTCCAGGTGGTACTTTCTAAAATGTTCTAGGACATTCTTCTGAAAAAGTTTCTCCCCAACTAAAATCTCTCAATGGTTCCTGACTTCCTCCTGATTAATATCCAGACCCCTTTGCAAGGAGTTCATATTTTTTAATGGCCTGGCTCCTTGCCAATGGCCCTGCTTCATCAGACACTCCTTATAATTTCTCCTCTTAAAACACCATGTGCCTTCTCATTTTCTAAATTCAGAGAATAATTTCACACTTCTGCGCTTTGGAAAAGCTATTTCTTCTGCTTGTACTGTCCTCCTACTTTAATTACCTGAGAAATTCCTACTCAATCTATTAATCTTCAAAACTCATCTCACATTCCCTCTTAATAAAGACTTCCCTGCTTTCTTAACCTCCCTCTTCCCACCCTTCACCAGCCATTGTCATCATCCCATCCACTTTGCTATTTTGGTTTCTTGTACACTCCTCTACTTTAGCATGCATAAATAATAGTAGACTCTTAAAATCTTACTGAAGAGATGAAGAGGTCATTTCGTTGGCAATCCAGACTAATCTTCGGAAATCCCTAAATTCACAAAGCCAGAGCATCATAAATTTCTCCCAAAAATGTTTCTTAAGAAGGAGGCAGAACATATGTGGATATGAATGTGCAGATGATGAAAAACAGTCTCAGCTCACTGACTAGCTCCCTGCCCAACTCCTATCTCATGGACAATTTAAATATATGTCTAAGTGAAATTACTATTTACGGTGTATAACTACTCTGTACTTACTAGTGAACTATTCAAACTAAGAATGTAAATAGTATAAATACTAAGGATTAATATTATAGCACTTACTTGTTTAAACATTTGCCACTCCATCTCAATCTACATTCCATGAAAGGAGAGACCATGTCTATTTATTTTTGTGTAAGAAATAGTAAATGTTCAATAAATTTTAAATGAATAAATGAACCACATACCTGAAATTGCAATGTTTAAAAAAAAAATCACAGAATGCTCATTCCCTGCTTCCCTGGTTTTGAGAAGAATGCAACCACATCTTCCTGTTTATAAAAAGTAATATTGCTAGAAGAAAAGATTTACTTCATTCAGTACTGATTTATTTCAGTACATATTCGTTCACCAACCAAATATTTGTTGAGTTCTTACTATACGCTTCACACTGTTCTACGTATTGAAGATACAGGAATAAATACAATAAGACGAGGTCTCTGCTTTTATGACATCTGTATTCTAATGGAAATACAATAAGCAAATGAATGAAAATCTCCATACTACCACAAATTCATATTTTTAAAAATGACTCTGTTCTTAAAGATTTTTTTAGTGTTTGTTTATTCTGGGGAGAGATAGAGACAGACAGACAGACAGACAGTGCAAGCAGGAGAGAGGGAGACACAGAATCCGAAGCAGGCTCCAGGCTCTGAGCTGTCAGCACAGAGCCCAACACAGGGCTTGAACTCATGAACTGTGAAATCATGACCTAAGCTGAAGTGGGATGCTTAACTGACTGAGCCACCCAAGCGCCCAACCTCTGATCTTTTCAATACCTGGTAAAAAGATATGGGAGCTGAAGTCAGGAGGAAAGAATTGGTGGGGTCTGTTGTCTACTGTTGCCACTACACAATGCAAACTCTGAGCTTTGCAATTTCAGATTTTGGCTATCTTTCAAATCCTTGTAGTGTTCCTAACCCATTTGTATAAATAGCATTGCCAACTGACTGACTAAAATAATTTTTCATTTCTCTGGGCTGGGTGTGTGACTTTGCAAACAAGCAACTTTGCCAGGAAACTGAGTGGTAAAAAAGTCTTACTTTTGTCATAGGGAGAGACTTAGCTGAGAAAACCAAAGGGGCAAAAATACGCAGTCTTGTAGTAGTAACTGCCCTTTAGAAATTCAGTATAATTTAAGTACAGACCATTTTCTACAATGACACAAGTCAGCCAATCATTGTAAAATCAGCAGGGGGAAAAATGACTCCTTCAATGATGAACTAGCTCTTTTTGTAAATTTGGAGGAAATCATACCTGTCAGAATCACAACAATTAATTAAGGCAGGGCTTGGAAGATTGAAAACATCTTGATGGTTTCTCACAACTATTCTGTCCTTTGGAATAAGCTTCCTTCCACATTCCTCCAATATCCAGCTTAAGGAACCCTTCTCCCTCATGCCATTTAGTACCACTGTGCTCTATATATTTCAACTAGTTCATTGACCACATTGTACTCCAATTATTTTTATAAGCCTGCTTCCTATTCTAGATAATAATCTTGTTCCCATGTACATCTTTAATCCCCAGAAGTCATCTTTCTGGAATGGATGGAATGAATGAATAATTATAGTTTATTTTCTACAATGGCTTCACCAGGCATATTATTCTATAGTGATAAGGAAGAAAAGTCACTCCTTCAATGGCTAAGCAACTTCCTTTAATTAAAATGATATATTTTTATATTCACATTCTTCAACTTTACATACTCACAGTGAGCTTCAAAAGACTCTTATCCACCTTTGCTGAATTTGTTCATGATGACAAATGGAATACTTCAAAAGACTCTTATCCACCTTTGCTGAATTTGTTCATGATGACAAATGGAATACTTAATGAATCTTTAACCTAAAAATGTTAAATATCAAATATTATAACTGCCTTTCCATACTGCCAACAACATATTTAGGCAAGAAAGATGATGAAGCACTTCCTTAAAAGGCAAAAGACATCTTATCCCAAACAATGAAATGTTTAATGGGATTAGAGTTAGTGAAAAACTAATATTGGGAGAGGAAAATTCTTTAGGCTCTGACTTAAGGATGGGCAGTTTTTCTCTTACAGAAAGTAAGAGACAGTGTACTCATTTGTGAACAAGGCCAATGGATACAGAAATCATTTCTTAACCAAAGCTAAATAAGAAGGAGGCCCAAGATAGGGTAAAAAGAGAGTAGAAAACACACACTAGATTTGATAAAAAAACAATATCCTTACGCTATGTCATTTATCTGCTATAAAATTATGTGTAGAAATGTAGTCCCTGAGAAAAAAATAAGGTAGTAATGGAAAATTCAGAATTGCAATGGTCACAGATGGCTGTAATCTAAGATTATTTGTTACATTTTAGCACTGAAATGCTTTCTGAAATACTTATTTTCGAACAAAGTAACTTATAGGCCACTGAACATTTTTCCGGTCAAGCTTGCCAAAGGAACTTATTTTTCTAAATCAGTGCTTGTTAAACTGCTGGTTCCAATCTTTGAGTTGTAAGGATAAGAGTTGTTTTATTATTCTTGTTTTTTTAAATTATGTGTACCTTATATACACACATGAACATATATGTGTGCTGTGGCTCAGGGCGTAAAATGTATTTATTATGAGTTACAGTCAGACCATTTCAAAGCTGTCATTTTAAAGACCTTAACTGGGGGATCCTGGGAAGATGGCGGCATAGGAGGACGCTGGGCTCACCGCGCATCCTGATCACTTAGATTCCACCTACACCTGCCTAAATAACCCAGAAAACCGCCAGAAGACTAGCAGAACAGAGTCTCCAGAGCCAAGCGCAGACGAGAGGCCCACGGAAGAGGGTAGGAAGGGCGGAGAGGCGGTGCGCGCTCCATGGACTGGCGGGAGGGAGCCGGGGCGGAGGGGCGGCCCGCCGGCCAAGCAGAGCCCCCGAGTCTGTCTTGCAAAAGCGGAGGGGCCAGACAGAGTGTGTTCCGACAGCAAGCAGGACTTGACATCTGGAAGGTTATAAGCTAACAGCTCTGCTCAGAGAACGGGAGGGCTGGAGGACAACGGGAGGGAGAGTTGTTGAGCCCCAGACAACAGAGCTCAGTTTGGCGAGGACCTCGCCCATCCCCCAGCCAAAATTCCAAAGGGAACCAGTTCCTGCCAGGGAACTTGCTTGCACCGAGCAAACACCCAAGGCTGTGCTTCTGCAGATCCATCCCTCGGTGGGTCTGACTCCCTCCCGGTGCCGCAGGGCCCCTCCCAAAGTGGATCTCTGAAGGAAAAGCAAGCTGAGCCTGCCCCTCCCGCCCCCCATGCACCTTGCGGATCCACCCCAGCTAATACGCCAGATCCCCAGCACCACAAGCCTGGCAGTGTGCAAGTAGCCCAGACAGGCCACGCCACCCCACAGTGAATCCCGCCCCTAGGAGAGGGGAAGAGAAGGCACACACCAGTCTGAATGTGGCCCCAGCGGTGGGCAGGGGGCAGACATCAGGTCTGACTGCGGCCCGCCCACCAACTCCAGTTCTTCAAGACAGCACAGGGAAAGTGCCCCGCAGTCCCGCACCACTCCAGGAACTATCCAAAATGACAAAATGGAAGAATTCCCCTCGGAAAAACATCCAGGAAATAACAACAGCTAACGAACTGATCAAAAATGATTTAAACAATATAACAGAAAGTGAATTTAGAATAATAGTCATAAAATTAATCACTGGGCTTGAAGACAGTATAAAGGACAGCAGAGAATCTCTTGCTACAGAGATCAAGGGACTAACGAACAGCCAGGAGGAGCTAAAAAATGCTATCAATGAGCTGCAAAATAAAATAGAGACAACCACGGGTCAGATTGAAGAGGCAGAGGAGAGAATAGGTGAACTAGAAGATAAAATTATGGAAAAAGAAGAAGCTGAGAAAAAGATTAAAAAAATCCAGGAGTATGAGGGGAAAATTAGAGAACTAAGTGATGTGCTAAAGAGAAATAATATACGCATAATTGGTATTCCAGAGGAAGAAGAGAGAGGGAAAGGTGCTGAAGGTGTACTTGAAGAAATAATAGCTGAGAACTTCCCGGACCTGGGGAAGGAAAAAGGCATTGAAATCCAAGAGGCACAGAGAACTCCCTTCAGACGTAACTTGAATCGATCTTCTGCATGACATATCATAGTGAAACTAGCAAAATACAAGGATAAAGAGAAAATTCTGAAAACAGCTAAAGATAAACGTGCTCTAACACATAAAGGGAGACCTATAAGACTCGTGACTGATCTCTCTACTGCAACTTGGCAGACTAGAAAGGATTGGCAGGAGATCTTCAATGTGTTGAACAGAAAAATATGCAGCTGAGAATCCTTTATCCAGCAAGTCTGTCATTTAGAATAGAAGGAGAGATAAAGGTCTTCCCAAACAAACAAAAACTGAAGGAATTCGTCACCACTAAACCAGCCCTACAAGAGATCCTAAGGGGGATCCTGTGAGACAAAGTACCAGAGACATCGCTATAAGCATGAAACCTACAGACATCACAATGACTCTACCCATTTCTTTCTATAATAACACTGAATGTAAATGGACTAAATGCGCCAACCAAAAGACATAGGGTATCAGAATGGATAAAAAAACAAGACCCATCTATTGGCTGTCTACAAGAGACTCATTTTAGACCTGAGGACACCTTTAGATTGAGAGTGAGGGGATGGAGAACTATTTATCATGCTACTGGAAGCCAAAAGAAAGCTGGAGCAGCCATACTTGTATCAGACAAACTAGACTTTAAACTAAAGGCTGTAACAAGAGATGAAGAAGGGCATTATATACTGATCACAGGGTCTATCTATCAGGAAGAGCTAACAATTATAAAAGTCTATGCTCCGAATACGGGAGCCCCAAAATATATAAAACAATTAACTCACAAACATAAACAACCTTATTGATAAGAATGTGGTGATTGTAGGGGACTTTAACACTCCACTTTAAAGACCTTAACAATGTTTAATGGAAATGTCTGAATTACCTCAGTAAAGATTAACTCAAGATATAAATGAAGTAAATGAATGCCTATAACACGTCGGCTTACGGAGGACCCTAAGCACTCACTATTTCCTCAGTAAGTTAATTTCCCGACATTGGTCAAGGTGCCTTTCTCTCTCCACCTCACCTTAAAGCCCCACCATTAGCGCCCCCTGGAGTTTTACTGAGATACAACTGACAGAACACTGCAAGTTTAAGATGTATGACACCTTGATTTGATTTACAACCACAGTATTAACTACCATCTCTCTCCCCCTGAGACATCGTTGCCATTTATTTTCTGTGCTAAGAACATTGAAGACCCACTCTGTTAGCAACAACTCAAGTATGTGATGCAGGACAGTTAGCTGTAAACCCCATGTTGTGCATTAGATCCCCAAATTCACCAGTCTTACGACTGAAAGTTTATACCCTTTTAACTGGAGCTCCTCCTTTAAGACTAAAAAAAAGGGGTGGGGCACCTGGGTGACTCAGTTGGTTCGACGTCCGACTTCAGCTCAGGTCATGATCTCGCAGCCAATGGGTTTGAGCCCTGCATCAGGCTCTGTGCTGACAGCTCAGATCCTGCACCCTGCTTCAGATTCTGTCTCTCCCTCTCTCGCTGCCCCTCCCCTGCTCATGCTCTGTCTCTGTCTCTCAAAGATAAACAAACATTAAAAAGTTTTTCAAAAAAGACTGAAAAAAGAAATCTGCTTCAAGATCATTTCTTAATGATTTTTATTAAAATGAGATGATCTTTAAAATCTAGTTTTAGTTATTTAACAGCCAGAAGCCGCAGAAAGACTGGCTCTGAGGGAATAAGATGCTGAGCACAAATACTATGTTTTCCTAATGAGAGAGAGACGAGTAGTGGCAGACCAGCCCGGGGCACTCACTGTAGAAGAAGGGGAGCTGGGGCAGGGAACCAGGACTCCTCAACAGCCGGAAGCAAAGAGTGCGGATGCTGGGCCAGGAGGAGGAGGGACCTCAGGATGCTCTAACCTGAGTAGCAGAGGACATCAGGAAGTATCTCTTAGAAACACCGTGACTCTTTTCCTGAGGATGCATTCACCAACGCCTCCCACAGGATTATTCCTCCAGCTCCTGGGGACTGAAGCACATGGCTACATGTACACTCTAGACTGTAACTGGCCAGTCACAGGGTATGATTGTGGGTGTGAACAGATCCCAGTATATGAATCTCCCTCTACCCCATGTCCTCCACACAAATAAATCTGAGTTCCTTTCTTTTATCTGTAAAACAAGAAAAAGGAGGATAACTAATATTTTGGAGTGCTTTTCCAATGTGCTTTTTAACTAACCACCTTCTGAAGAACACAAAGCAAGCATATTATTATCGCCAGAGAAAACCCAGAGCTGCCATGACCCACACAAGTTCACAAATCCAGCAATTACTGAAGAACTAAAAACCTGAGTCTGCACTCCAAATCCTTTGCCCTTTGTACCGACTGTTTTGCCATTTCAGAAAGAACAAAAGGAACCAAAATCAAAGATATATTTTCCTTATTTCCCTGGCTTTGCCCTTGGCCTGCTGTGGTGTTTGGTCACATTAAGAATATCTGGTAAATCTGAGATGATTCGGGGCTTCATGTGTTCATTTATATTCTCTTTCACAATAGGTTGAAAAAATACTGCATTTAATAAACTCTAAGACTCCATAAATTGTAAGATCCATGATTATTTTATGTACCACCAAGAAAGTAAACAAATACATAAGCAGTTAAACCATAACGTGGTGCTTTCACATCTCTTTGAATTTTCTTTGACAAATACTGAAATATTTCTTTAGACTTATTCAGAGATAAATTTTTTATCACATTCACTCTGGGAACCCGTAAAAGCCAGTATGAGAGAAAAAATTTGGTGAAGCAATTCCTAACAGTTCCTCATGTCCCAACTCTAACTCTTATGACCCATTTTTCAAACTCCCATTACTGTCGTCCATGGCTTTCCACCTACACCATCCTCTGTGACCACAGGTTCATGATTCAACAAGTCTGAATGATGAAACGTCTGGATTTCACCAAATTATGAACAAAGGAATGTTGCAAACAATCACTATGTCTCATAGTCTTTCTTCAAATAATCTTTAGAGGTTTTGTGGATTGAAATATCTAGGGTTGCATTTGTGTACACAAGCCACCAGAAGTAACGAGTCTCCAGATGCACAGTCAGGAACAACTACTTCAGTCTGGCTGACTTTGTAATGACCCAGCCCCTGGGTTCAGTGACATTAAATGGGGTGGGAGTGGGGGAAACTATGTGTTTTAAAGTTCTTTAAATAAAGTATGTTTTCCTTGAATTGTCTTTTAATTTTCGCTTTAAAAATAATAGGTCACAGGGGTGCCTGGGTGGCTCAGTCAGTTAAGCATCCGATTCTTGATTTCAGCTCAGGTCACAATCTTGCGGTTTGCGAGTTGGAACCCCATGTCAGGCTCCACGCTGTCAGTTCAGAGCCTGCTTGGAATTCTCTCTGTCTCTCCCTCTGTATTTGCCCCTCCCCTGTTCACACTCTCGCGCTCTCGCTCTCTCTCAAAATAAATAAACTTAATAAAATTTATGAACAGATTTAGATAAGACACTTAACCACCCAATTCCTTCCAGGGAGTCAGCCAAAATAAGACAAATATTCAAAATCAGTTAACCAAGAGTGGCCAAACATAATAGCTGACACTTATTGAATACTACAAGGTACCGGATGCTGTGTTTCATGTTGTCTCTAATTCTTACTAGCCTGCATGGAGGTCTTTGTTATACATTTTACAGACCAGGAAACTGAAACTCACGGAGATTAAGCAGCTAGCCCACAGTGAAGAGGCAGTGTATGCCAGAGCCTTAATTACAACTACCTCGAAAGATCCTTCACCACCTCGTGTATAACCCCCACTTCTTCTCTCTACTCTCCTTATGGGCTTATCTCCATGTACAAAACATTCCTTTTGGAAACTGTTCCCACCCGCACTTCCTTCATTCCATTCTCCATTTGTTTTGTTCACTCTCCTCACTCCTGAATACTTTGTGGTGAACAATAAGATGTCCTGATTCTCACTAGACACACCCCCAGGAATCCTCCTCTTCCCTTCCCATTCCCCTTTGGGGTTTCTCACAGGTGTCAGGTGGCTACATCTTAATTTCCTCCCTCAGGAGCCACAACCTGAGGCCAGCCCCACATGGTCCCCCACCAATCTGATAGCCCCAGAGGGGCACTGCCTCCCCATCCTGACGGGGCTAGTCCTTGCCAGAGGAAGGCAGGGCAGGGGACACACGTGCTGCCGAATGCCACTGGTAAGGCCTTGAAATACTTTCCTGACAGGTGTTTAGCTTCTAGGGTGATGTGATTAAATAACATCTGAGGAGATGACGTCGGCAACCTCTTCCTTGTCACCAAAACTTTACCAGTGTGGTTTTCTCTACTGAACTGCTAATGTCCTCTTCTGAGGATGGCCCAATATCACTTCTCCTATGGACCCCTCCTCAGGTGCTCATCAGAAAGGATGACTCACTCTCCTCTTCACACCCTTCTGAGGGTCTTACCATCTTATGATATCATAGTTCCTCTCACGTCTAGTTGCGGGAAGCATGACTTCTTTAGGGCCATTTATTGCCATGCCATGTAACAGAAATACAATACAGGCCACATATGAAATACAGAATTTTCTAGTAATAATATTAAAAATAAGAATAAGAAATAATAAAAATAAAAATAAGATCATCACAGATTTTATTTAACCTAATATGTCCAAAATGCAACCATTTCGAAGTGTAATCAAACTAAAATTTAATATTTTTATATCCCTTTAATTTTATAGGAAATATTTTAAATCTAGTGGGTTTTTTCATCATGTCTCAGTTCAGACTAGCTATATGCAAAGTGCCCACTAGCCACTGTGGCTCAGGACCAGGATACTGGACAGGGCAGCTCCAACCTACCTACTGAAGCTCGAATAGGGGGAAGCAGATACCATATTTTTACCAAATGAAAAAGGCCATGCAATGAAACAATCAGCAAGGTGTGCTGGCACTGTGACTCATGGGAGAAGGAAGAAGGAAAAACAAAAAGTAATCATAGAAACTGAGCTTTCAACAATGAGATATAATGTTTTGTTAGTAGAAACAGAAAATACTGGAAATAGGAGGATTTGGGGATCAAAACAAAAAGTGGAAAGTTTTGTACCATTGGCTAATTAGTCTGAAGGGAAGAAATGTAATGCTTTTAAGCAAAAATGTGGTATCCCTTCCAGCACCACCCACATACAGGCATTGAGAGAAAATTTTACAACGGTAATGACAACAAATGCACATGACCTCTCGTTGTGCAAATACCAGCAATTAGAGCAAACATGATGGATTTTACCATTAAATGAAATGTCACAAGTGCACTGAATCCTTTTAGTTCTTAATCTAGATAGGCGCTTCATGAATTTGACTAGCATTCATTTCTATATAGTGCATATGGCTAAACAGACAAGCCTGAATACAGTTATGACCTTTGACTATGTAAGAAGCCTGCTCATGTTTCATTCCTCAGGCTAACAGATTTATTATTTGATAAGAAGAAATGACCCCACTACATCTGCTTAGTCTTACTTACTTAGCAATTGCAGCCTTCCAAATGAGTGTCGTTTGAGCTGTTTTATCACACTTCAGGATGTTATCAAAATACATTCAACAAAATCAAGTAATAAGTGGAGAAAAAACACCAGGCACCCGAATTTCAGAAAGCTGACATCTCAATAGGGAAAGAGATGTTGAAGACGTTCTGCACTTCAGAAGTACCCTTTCCATGAAGAACCAATTATGGTTTCCTTTGGTATTTGTCTGCTAACCTGACATTTAGTTTTTGATAATAAGGAAAAGTAAATAAAAGTGGTCTTTCGACCTTTGATAGGTTCCTGCTAAGGGGAGAGTATGGTACCACTAAGGTGCTGCCCTCCAACCAGGATCCTGGGAGCAATCTTCTGTTCCCGAGTGTGCCCTGTCTAATCAAATAGCGACTGCTGTCAATTCAGATTCATAAGTCATTTTGAACTCTTTTTCATCTCCTACAATACTGTTTCCTTAGTTCAGATTCACATTGTCTCTCACAGGACTACTACAATAACCTAATTAATCTCTCTGTTCTCCAGTTTGTCTCTTCCTATTCATGAGCCACGGAGCTACCAGAGGGGTCCTTCCCCTGCTTGGAAAAAGTCACACTCCTTAGCCCGATCACAAAGCCCAAAGTAATACCCAGTCTGTCTCACTTCATGTCCTTGATTACCCTCCATTCACTCTGTGTTCACAGTGAACTTTTGTTTTTCCTGACTCTAGCTAGAGTTTGGGTCCTCCTGATCTTTCATACATTATCCCCATACTAATTTTTCTCCGTCTCTCCCACTATTTTGTGAGCTCACTGAGATCACAAAGATTTAAAGTTTTAGTTCTTCACATCATATCATTTATGTCAGGATCTTCTCCATTCAAGAACCTAACGCCTCAGAGGAGTGTTTCACACATAAGAGGCATTAAGTAGATGTTTGTCAAAATGGATTAAATCTAACAACATTCCCAGAGTTGGATACAAAATCCAGAGTGTAATATAATATTCTGAAAACTAAAAGGTTACCTTTTTAAAAGTCCGTAGTTTAAGAATCCACCCTAATCTTAGACAAATCATGTTCTAATTTAGAAACTAGAACAGAAATGAACTACCAATAAAACTTTGCATGTACACTATACACTGTTATTAAATTATGAGTATACCTAGCCATCATCCATTACTGCATTAAGTGGAGGGAATACAGTTTGCTTTCACTCAGAAGTGAGAAGGGCACTGAAAACAAGGTAGCTGAGGAGGGTATAAAAACCTTTGGAAACTTGTGTTTAGCAAATGTCTTCCTTGTGTTCATCAAAATGAATATATATTTTTTAATTATCAGATCTGTTATCCTTCTTGAAAATTTTAACTTTATTTTATATACACTTCCCCCACCCTTATCTTTTCAACCCTTACATTTTCTTAGGCTTTTCCCAAAGACATGCTTACAAAGGGCATCAAGTAGAAGAGTTTTCCTTGTCACATCATATAATGAGCTTGTTTTATGAGCTCTTGGAAGAGCAAGTAAGAATCTGTATCACTGAGTGAACACAAAGACTATTAGGACTTCCCCAAAGTTTGAAGATTGTAACTTGTCATCACAGAATGGAAGGTGGGGATTGGAGGCACAGTTCATTTCACAGTCCATGGAAAAGAGGCTAATTACATACTTCATCAAAAGCCATATTTTAGTGAGTACTTATGTTGTCAAAAGTGGATAATGACGGACTTTTCTTTGTCCTTATACCTCCACATTTTAAATTATTTTTCCACTTTGACACTTCCAAAAAGGTTGCTTAACCAAATATTTTGTTGTTTTTGTTAAGCTCCTGAGTGTAAACCACTTGGTCTAAAATTACTTAAAATGCTATAACACTGTTCCATAAAAGAGAATAAAAACGAGTAGGTTTAGGAGAGAAAAAAAAATAAGTTACATTCACACGTGTTGGGAGGAGCCAAGATGGTGGAACAGCATGGTAAGATTTTTGTGTGTCTTGCCCTCATGAAATAGAACCAGAACAACACTAAACCATCCTACACACCTAGAAAACTGACTGGAGGATTAACACAACAATCTGCACAACCTGAACCACAGAATTCAGCAGGTATGTGGCGTGGAGAGG
This sequence comes from Felis catus, assembly GCF_018350175.1. Taxonomy (NCBI): domain Eukaryota; kingdom Metazoa; phylum Chordata; class Mammalia; order Carnivora; family Felidae; genus Felis; species Felis catus. The sequence goes on along the minus strand of NC_058377.1, from coordinate 4,379,261 downwards.
TGAACTTGGGGAGCGAGGAGGAGGAGGAAGGGAGGTGCGAGCGGAGAGAGGATGGAGACTGGAGTGGGGGGGGGGGGAGAATACGGAAAAAGCACCCCTCCCCAAAAGCAGCTGGAGAGAAAATGGAAAACTGGAAACAGCTGAAGGGACTAAACTAAAAAGGGAGAAAGGAGAAAGGAAAGGGTTTAAATTCCATTAAGACCTTAAACAAGGGGAGCGCAGAGTCTGCAACTCTGCAGCTGGATACCTGGCAGCACTCTAGTGGGAAGGGTGAATCCCCAGGAACAGAGTGGGGTCTGGGAGGTTCTTGGGCCACATGTGGAAAAGTGGTTCCACTGCTGGAAAGACATTTGGTAGGGACTGTTGAGGCCACTTGGTCCCAGCAGACTCCAGAGAACGCTCACATGCACAGGTGGAACAAGGTTATTAAGGGTGAAGCCTGGCACAAGATGTGTGTTGTGATTTTCCATAATTTCTGAAACACTGCTGCTACACTATCTCACGAACTTTTTCTGAGGTGGGCTGGCACCTGGCCGCAGTCTCAGGGCACTGGCAGCAGCAGGGTCCAGCAAGCATTCCTAGGTGCAGCTGACATTCGGCCATTGCTCAGTGAGACCCTCCCACAGAGGGGCGGAAAGGGTCAAAGCCACAGCCCTTCAGAAGTAAGGGGCCGGGGAAAACAGCTGCATCTGAGACAACACTCAGAAGAGAGGTACTGCCTGGGGCCTGGTCACAGAGAATAAAAAGGAGGGGAGCGGACAAAAGCTGAAGACAGAGGACAGGTGCACGATTGCTGATCTGGGAGAACAGAGATCCAAAACTAGAGACTGGGTAGCTGGATGGCACCATTTTCACCGCTCCTGTGCAAGCGCAGAAAAACCTAGGAGCACCACAACACTCCACCCCAGTAGGCTAGCAGCGCCATCTAGTGGAGAGTGGAGCCGTTACACTGAGCCCCACCCAACTGGGCCAACTTAGTTCTTCAAGAACATGAGTCTCACCGCCTGCTTAGTTTATGGACTATACAGCACTATATAGTCTGACTTCTGGGGGAAAAGGAAGTAATTTCAGTCTTACTTCAATCTCTTAGCAGGTCCATCTATTCAATTTTCTTTCTTTTTTTTTCTTTCTCTTTACACTTCTTTTCTTTTTCTTGAATACAGAAAGGGAAAAAATTCATTTTCATTTTCAATTTTTATTAAAAATATTTTTGTTTAATTTTTGTTACTATATTTTTCACTTTTGTGTAAATTTTTTCAAATTCTATTTTACTTCCATCATTTTACTTTAGTCTACTGCAGTGTATTCACCTTTTCAAATTTACAAACCATTTCCTTTTTTTCCTTTTCTTTTTCTCTTTCTCGTTTCTTTTTCTGGAATGCAGAAAGAAAAACACTTCATTTTTACTTTCAATTTCTATTAAAAATATTTGTCTTTATTTTTTTACTATGTTTTTTGCTTTTATGTGATTTTTTTTAAATTCTATTTTACTTCCATCATTTTATTTTAGTCTACTACAGTGTATTCACTTTTTCAAATTTTCAAATGATATCCTTTCTTTTCTTTTTTTATCTTTCTTCTCTTTTTTGTTTTTCTTGAATACAGAAAAAGACAAAATTCATTTTTAATTTTTTTAAATACTTTAAATTTTTTTCTTCTATATTCTTTACTTTTGTCCCCGTTTTTCAAATTCTATTTAACTCCCATCTCATTTTAGTCTACTTCAGTATATTTATTTTTTCAAATTCTCAAACGATTTCCTTCCCCCTCCCCCGTTTTTTCCTCTAATCTGTCAAACCACTTTCAGCACCCAGAACAAAACACACCTAGGATCTAGCATCAATTATTTGATTTTTGTGAGTGTGTGTTTAATTTATTAATTTAATATTTTTTAATTTTAATTTTTTATTTCTATTTTTCAACCTCATTAATTCCTTTTCTCCCTTCAAAATGACAAAATGAAGGAACTGACCCCAAAAGAAAGACCATGAAGAAACAACAACCAGGGACTTAACCAACACAGATACAAGGAAGATGTCTGAACCAGAATTTAGAATCATGATAAGAACACTAGCTGGAGTCGAACATAGATTAGAATCCCTTTCTGCAGAGATAAAAGAAGTAAAAAATAGAATGAAATTTAAAATGCTATAACTGAGCTGCAATCACAAATGGATGTAGTGGCAGCAATGATGGATGAGGCAGAACACAGAATCAGTGATACAGAGGACAAACTTTAGAGAATAACGAAGCAGAATAAAAGAGGGAGATTAAGGCAAAAGAGAACAATTTAAGAATTAGAGATATCGGTGACTCATTAAAAAGGAAAAACATCAGAATCATAGGGGTCCCAGAAGAGGAAGAGAGAGAAATAGGGGTAGAAGTGTTATGTGAGCAAATCATAGTGGAAAACTTTCCTAACCTGGGGAAAGACAGAGACATCAACATCCAGGAAGCACAGAGGACCCCCATTGGATTCAACAAAACCGACCATCAGTAAGGCCTATCATAGTCAAATAACAAAATAGGCAGGAAGAGAAACATGAACGCAGCAAGGGAAAAAAGTCCCAAACCTACAAGGGAAGACAGATCAGGTTTGCAGCAGACCTAACCCCAGAAACTTGACAGGCCAGAAAGGAGTGGCAGGACATATACAGTGTGCTGAATCAGGAAAATACGCAGCCAAGAATTCTTTATCCAGCAAGGCTCTCATTCAAAATAGAAGGAGAGATAAAAAGTTTCCCAAACAAAAATTAAAGGAGCTTGTGACCACTAAACCAGCCTTGCAAGAAATTTTAAGGGGGACTCGCTGAGGGGAGAAAAGATGAAAATACACACACACACACACACACACACACACACACACACACACACACACACACCAAAAGCAACAAAGATTAGAAAGGACCAGAGAACACCACCAGAAACTCAAACTCTACAATCATCATAATGGCAAGAATTCATATCTTTCAGTACTCACTCTAAATGTCAATGGACTCAATGCTCCAATCAAAAGACATAGGGTAACATAATGGATAAGAAAACAAGATCCATCTATATGCTGTTTACAAGAGACCAAATTTAGACCTAAATACATCTTCCGATTGAAAATAAGGGGATGGAGAACCATGTATCATGCTAATGGTCAACAAAAGAAAGCTGGAGTAGCCATACTTATATCAGAAAATGTAGGCTTTAAAGTGGAGACTGTATCAAGAGATACAGAAGGACATTATGTCATAATTAAGGGGTTTATCCACCAAGAAGACCTAACAATTGTAAATACTTTTGTGCCAAATGTGGAAACACCCAAATATATAAATCAATTAATCACAAACATAAAGAAACTCATTGATAGTAATACCGTAATAGGAGACTTCAACACCCCACTCACAGCAATGGACAGATCATCTAATCAAAAAATCAAAAAGAAAACAATAGTTTTGAATGATACGATGGACCAGATGGACTTAACAGATATATTCAGAACATTTCATCCTAAAGCAGCAGAATATACATTCTTCTCCAGTGCACATGGAACGTTCTCCAGAAGAGACCAAATACTGTGACACAAATCACCCCTAAGTAAGTACAAAAAGATCAAGATCATACCATGCATATTTTCAGACCACAATGCTCTGAAACTTGAAATCAACCACAAGAAAAAATTTGGAAAGGTAACCAATACTTGGAGACCGAACAACATCCTACTAAAGAATGAATGGGCTAACCAACAAGTTAAAGAAGAAATTAAAAAGTATATGGAAGTCAATGAAAATGATAACACCACAACCCAAAACCTCAGAGATGCAGCAAAGGTGTTCATAAGAGGAAAGTATATAGCAATCCAGGCCTTCCTGAAGAAGGAAGAAAGATCTCACATACACAACCTAACCTTATGCCTTAAGAAGCTGGAAAAAGAACAGCAAATAAAACCCAAAACCAGCAGAAGACAGGAAATAATACAGATTAGAGCACAAATTAATGCTATTGAAACAAACAAACAAAAAACAGTAGAACAGATCAATGAAACCAGAAGCTGGTTCCTTGAAAGAATTAACAAAAGTGATAAACCACTAGCCAGTTTGATCAAAGAGAAAAAGGAAAGGACCCAAATAAATAAAATCAAGAATGAAAGAGGAGAGATCACAACCAACACAGCAGAAATAACAACAATAATATGAGAATATTATGAGCAATTATATGCCAATAAAATGGGTAATCTGGAAGAAATGGACAAATTCCTAGAAACATATACTCTACCAAAACTGAAACAGGAAGATACAGAACATTCGCACAGACCCTTAACCAGTAAGGAAATTGAATTAGTGATCAAAAATCTCCCAAAAAACAAGAGTCCAGGGCCAGATGGCTTTCCAGGGCAATTCTCCCAAATATTTAAGGAAGAGTTAACACCTATTCTCTTGAAGCTGTTCCAAAAAATGGAAATGGAAGGAAAACTTGCAAACTCTTTCTTTGAAGCCAGCATTATCTTCATTCCAAAACCAGAGACCCCACGAAAAAGGAGCACTATAGACCAATTTCCCTGATGAACAACGATGCAAAAATCCTCAACAAGATATTAGCCAACCAGATCCAGCAATACATTAAAAAAATGAGCCACCACAACCAAGGGGGATTTATACCTGGGATGCAGGGCTGGTTCAATATCCGCAAAACAATTAACGTGATTCATCGCATCAATAAAAGAAAGGACAAGAACCATATGATCCTCTCAATAGATGCAGAGAAAGCATTTGACAAAATACAGCATCCTTTCTTGATAAAAACCCTCAAGAAAGTAGGGTTAGAAGGATCATACCTCGAGATCATAAAAGCCATATATGAATGACCCAACGCTAATATCATCCTCAATGGGGAAAAACTGAGAGCTTCGCCCCTAAGGTCAGGAACAAGACAGGGATGTCCACTCTTGCCACTGTTATTCAACATAGTATTGGAAGTCTTAGCCTCAGCAATCAGACAACACAAAGAAATAAAAGGCATCCAGATTGGCCAGGAGGAGGTCAAACTTTCACTCTTCGCAGATGACAAGATACTCTATATGGAAAACCCAAAAGATTAAACCAAAAAACTGCTAGAATTGATTCATGAATTCAGCAAAGTTGCAGGATATAAAATCAACACACAGAAATCAGTTGTATTCCTATACGCCAACAATGAAGTGACATAAAGGGAAATCAAGGAATCGATCCCATTTACAGTTGCACAAAAAAATCATAAAATACCTAGAAATAAATCTAACCAAAGAGGTGAAAAATCTATACAGTGAAAACTATAGAAAGCTTATGAAAGAAATTGAAGACACAAAAAAATGGAAAAAGATTCCATGCTCCTGGATAGGAAGAACAAATATTGTTAAAATGTCGATACTACCCAAAGCAATCTACACATTCAATGCAATCCCTATCAACATAACACCAGCATTCTTCACAGAGCTAGAACAAATAATCCTAAACAAATAATTTGTATGGAACCAGAAAAGACCCCAAATAATCAAAGCAATCTTGAAAAAGAAAACCAGATCAGGAGGCATCACAATCCCGGACTTCAAGCTGCATTACAAAGCTGTAATCATCAAGACAGTATGGTACTGGCACAAGAACAGACATTCAGATCAATGGAACAGAATAGAGAACCCAGAAATGGACCCACAAATGTATGGCCAACTAATCTTTGACAAAGCAGGAAAGAATATCCAATGGAATAATGACAGTCTCTTCAGCAAGTGATGCTGGGAAAACTGGATAGCGACATGCAGAAGAATGAACCTGGACCACTTTCTTACACCATACACAAAAATAAACTCAAAATAGATGAAAGACCTCAATGTAAGACATGAGGCCATAAAAATCCTCGAGGAGAAAGCAGGCAAAAACCTCTTTGATCCTGCCCACAGCAACTTCTTACTCAACACGTCTCCAGAGGCAAGGGAAACAAAAGCAAAAATGAACTATTGGGATCTCATCAAAATAAAAAGCTTGTGCACAGCGAAGGAAACAATCAGCAAAACTAAAAGGCAACTGGCAGAATGGGAGAAGATAATTGCAAATGACATATCAGATAAAGGGTTAGTATCCAAAATCTATTAAGAACTTACCAAACTCAACACCCAAAAAACAATCCAGTGAAGAAATGGGTGAAAGACATGAAAAGACACTTCTCCAAGGAAGACATCCAGATGGCCAACTGACACATGAGAAAATGCTCAACATCACTCATCATCAGGGCAATACAAATCAAAACCACAATGAAATACTACCTTACACCTGTCAAAATGGCTAACATTAACAACTCAGGCAACAACAAATGTTGGCGAGGATGCGGAGAAAGAGGATCTCTTTTGCACTGCTGGCAGCAATGCAAGCTTGTGCAGCCACTCTGGAAAACAGTATGGAGGTTTCTCAAAAAACTAAAAATAGAATTACCCTACAACCCAGCAATTGCACTGCTAGGCATTTATCCACGGGATACAGGTGTGCTGTTTCAAAGGGACACATGCAACCCCATGTTTAGAGCAGTACTATTAACAATAGCCAAAGTATGGAAAGAGCCCAAATGTCCACAGATGGATGAATAAAGAAGATGTGGTATATATATACGATGGAACATTACTCGGCAATCAAAAAGCATGAAATTTTGCCATTTGCAACTACGTGGATGGAAATGGAAGGTATTATGCTAAGTGAAATTAGCCACAGAAAGACAAAAATCATATGACTTCATTCATATGAGAACTTTTAGAGGCAAAACAGATGAACATAAGGGAAGGGAAACAAAAATACTATAAAAACAGGGAGGGGGACAAAACAGAAGGTACTCATAAATATGGAGAACAATCTGAGGGTTACTGGAGGGATTGTGGTGGGGGGATGGGCTAAATAGTTAAGGGGCACTAAGGAATCTACTTCTGAAATCATTGTTGCACTATATGCTAATTTGGATGTAAATTTTAAAAAATAAAAGATAAAATTTTAAAAAAAAAGGAAAAAATTCACCATGTGTTAACAGAGTATGTACACAGGAGAGGACACACTGTCCTCTTTGGCACAGATTTCCTCATTCTACATTATTCACAGTAAGTGGGACCAGCAATTACCAGAGCACAATATTCAAATTAACAATTATTTACCTCTTATATTTTTATTTAATGTCATGTGTACTTAAAAGAGTCTTACTTACTAAACTCTACAACAGTTTTGGGTAATGTGTAGTATAGTTGTATACACACACACACACAATGTTTATTAAAATAAATGAGAAGTGTTTTGTCTAATTGGTTTTTGCCGTCTTCAAAAAATATGTGGTTATACATTAGCCATTTTATTATATCACTGTGTATTATATCCCTCATTAATTTTTATCCCATTTTTAAACAATAAAATTCCATCAAATATTTATTTTAATTACTTCTTGTTGCAATGTGTCAGTATTTCAAAGGATTGAGATTTTAATATTAAAATGCTTTTTATGACATTTCATAAATGTTAATCAGTGTTTATGCCATAGCAACTTCCTTCTTAATGAGTCACCCATTTGTACACAACGAATACTCAATAAATAATAGTTAACCATGCATGAAGACTGTCTTAATATGCAATAAAGCTGCTCTCAGAAGAAACTACATTTGCAGTTTTGCCCCTCATGGTCTCTGTGATGTCTTGCATTTGGATAACTATTTCTGTCTTTTGCCAGTAAGTTCTGCAAGCATTCCTTAAATGCTATCGTGATTCTGCACTAACGACAATCAAAGGGATCTATTTTGAGGCCAGAAAATATGTTTACCATCTAATGTAAATTCAAGTTTTACCCTTTTTTAGGCCTTTGTTTTAAAAATGGGATATTTTCAATTATTTTGATAGTCCTCATCAACATCTGTTAGAGAAATGTATGGTGAGTTTCCATTTTTAGCACCACGGTTAAGATTCAATAACAAAAGTGTTTTCTTTTTGGCTCAAGGTTCAGGTGCAGTCCTGGTAAAGCAGAACCCTGAGTGGAAGCTACTGAAATCTGGAAGCACACCAGCACCTGGCTTGTAAGAGGAGAGCAATACTGGGGAGCAGCAGTTACAGTGAGGGACAAAAGCTCTGTGCTAAAGTGACCTATGTATGATTTCTGGCTCTGCCATTTACCCATGTGAGTGGGAAAGTCACTTCATTTACCTAAGCCTGTTTGTAAAGTGAGAAAAGCAAGGCATACATTATGGGGTTGCTGAGAGAACCAAAGAAAATTAACATTGACATGTGTTCTCACATATGCTTGGCGTGAACACTCAACAAACTACGATTACTCCTACTAACAAAATGATGATGATGATGATGATATTTGATTGGAGACATGAAGATTATAATCAGGGAAGTAGGATAACAACCAAATGCACATCTATATCCTCTGTTTTCCTTCTCCCAACCAGTGTAGACACCTCACCCTTCCAGCGCCCAACCCCAAATCTTTAATGGTGATTCAAAACTGCCAGATGGGCAAAGGAAAGGAGAGAAGGAGTTCACGCCTCTGGAGAATGAAAAGCCACACTGATATGCCAAGTGAATCAAAGGACAAGAATCAAGAATTGATATGGGGACTTCTTAAATTTGTATATACAAATAGCCATGATCCTGTAGTTTGCAGCTAATATCACTGAAGGAGACAATGGTGGTACAATAAAGAAATTATCCAGGAGATGAAGGTTTGTTGTTCGGAGGGATGCCAAAGTTCTCCTAGAGAACTTAGAAGAATAAAAAAGCATCATAGAAAAAGCGATGGCAAAGTCATCCAGGAAAAAACAAAATGGCATTCTGGCTAGAACGCTGTTTTCCATATTGAGCTATGCAAATAATCATTGTCTTTCAAGCTATCAAAAGATGTCTTATATATGAATAGACGTGGGACATACTGGGTTTGAAAAGTTAAATTCCTTAACCTTGAGACATATCAGACTCTTGAAAATGCTAACCTGTTTTACCAGCACTCACGCAGTAGGACAGCACTTCCCAAAGTTACCTCATTACCAAACTTAAGTTTCAATGGACACTCATGTAACATCACACGAAATCAGCTTCAGAACTGTTATTATAGAAGCTCTACTGTAACATGAAGACGGCAATTTCTACCTACGGGTTACTACTAAAGGCGTTTCTTGGAAACAGTTGTGAACCCAGGTGCAGAGACATCCAGTGACAGATGGCAAAAGAAACTTCCCCCACCCAGCAGTCCCTGTGTTTTTTTCCTACAATAATTGGACGATATTCAATTACAACTGGGATTCTGTGAGATCTTAATACTAATGGGTACCTGCAGATTCAGTGGTATGTATGTCTGTGTGTGTCCATGTACACATGTGTTTTCATTCCCGTGAGAGATTCATAGGAGTACTTGGGGATAGGGGCAGAACTCTCAGAAGGGGCTGTCTACACTAGCAAAGGTGCTGTTTGTAATTGAAAAAGACCTTATGGAAAGGTTGTGGCTGATGTGAGGGTTCCTATCCCTCACTTGTTCATTTAGCCCCTAACAGTGCCCTTTTATCAGAGTGTTACAACTGCTGTGCTGTGGACTCCCGTGGCAATCATATTCTTAAACACAATAGCTGACAGTAAGAAGAGGTGGCCAGAGCTCACAGAAGCTGGGTGGGATTTCCCAGATTCTCAAACTCTCATTTCCTCTGAAGAACATGAAGAAATAGGAAAGAACAAAGTAGTTTCTTTTAAAAAAATCACTATTTGATTTGGAGGGTAAGGTGGGTGGTTGAATTATTATGATACACCTTCAGAGCATAAAAATTACAGGTAATTTTCTCTTTTCTGAAAGGTGATTATGATAATAGAGCTCTGCTCTTAAGAGACCAAAAGCTCTTCCTCTACAAGAGGAGAAAAGAAGCTTAGAAATGACAACTGTCAAAACAATAACCCTGAAACAAACATAAAATGCAAACGGATCCTGAGATACTACACCAGCCAGCTCTAAGGATAAGCCGCACACAGCTGGCTGTGAATGTATGCATGTACCTATGCACAAGATGTGCACTGCATCTCCTCACTGTCCACACATGAATTGGGACAGCAGGAAACAAAACAGCCAAGGGAAAAACAGGAGACACAGCACCTCATTATTCGGCCCTTCTGTGTTCCCACCCTGTTCGTTCTCTTATGGAGCTAGATGTTCTCTACCCATTTACAGATTCTGAAACACTGACAGATGATATTCAGAACCATGGAACATGAACCCAGGCAACCCTGTTTTCTAATTTCTTAAGAATTCAGTCTACTCTTTTCAGTGACCTTGAGAGTATGACCTTTAGGTCTAAAAATTTCCTTGTAGGGGGCTCCAGGCCACATGATTTTAATTATACTAGTAAGCTATTTTTTAATTTCTTAGTAAATCATTTTATCTTTTCAGCCAGTGTTTTCCAAACTATGGGTTAATTTCAAAAATAATTTAGAGAGTTATGAATGGCATGTTTTAAACACAAAGTAACAGCATAGTACAGAAAATATTACATTGCTTTGTACACATTAAGGTATATTGTTTAATAAATTTTTGTCTCTGTATGCCCGAGAGTCATGATAGATATATATATACATATATATATATTTTTTTCTTACTGTTGTTTGTAAGGAAAAAATATTTGAAATCCATTGTTTCAGGTAATATTTGGGTGTCAGGTTTTCCTTTGTGCTGTGGAAGCAGCCATGTTACATGCCTCATGCTTACCAGGTCCTTCCAGTGCTCCACTGGGAAGCCTCTGGGCCATGATGGAGTTCAGCCATAGTTCTGTGGACAGTTCTAGAAGCTCTTAGACTCACTCTGCATTGCTATCTTCTCACCTATCCGTGTTTGTATGTTTGACTTTTTTCCCTGCAGTTTCTCTAATGCTGTGGGGTTTACTGGGGTGACTTAGTGCAGCCTGGAAGTGAGAGGCAGTTAATAACCTTGGGGTAACCTTCAACCCACATAGGACGGAGCTAGTGGATATATGCTTTTGTCTGCCTTTCTCTAGAGTCTGAGATAAGGTCTTAGGTGTAGGTGGTCTGTTCGGAAGACGATACCAGGGTCAGGAGTGAAAAAGGGAATGAAACTGAGAAGTACGAAAGAATAGTGTAAGGTTACATCTCAAGATCACACTCCTGTGAGCCGTGTGGACTGGACTTTGCCAGGGGTTCCTCCTAGAAAGCATAGGGAATGCTCTCTGTCTATGGCAGGCAAAAGCATATATCTACTAGCTCCATCCTGTATGGGTTGAAGGTCATTAGCTCCCTTCCAAATCTTCCAGTCTCCTTTATATTTTTCTTATTTCTACTTAATACTGACAATAATACATAGAAAGGCAGAATATCCTAGAATATTGCCATAAAAATTAAGCTGCATGATAAATATTTGATGAATACTGTGCACTGTTCTTTCAGACATGGTATTTAAGGGGCACCTGGGTGGCTCAGTCAGTTAAGCGTCCTACTTTAGCTCAGGTCATGATCTCCCAGTTCGTGAGTTCGAGCCCCACGTTGGTCTCTGTGCTGACAGCTCAGAGCCTGGAGCCTGCTTCGGATTCTGTCTCCCTCTCTCTCTGCCCCTCCACCACTCCTACCCTGTTTCTCTCTTGAAAATAAACATTAAAAAATATACGTGGCATTCAAGAGGGAAAATAATAACAAGTGTTGGTGAGGATGTATAGATATTGGAACCCTCACTGCTGGTCAGATGCAAGGTGGTACAGCTGCTCTGGGCAACAGTGTGGTGGTTCCTCAAAAAGCTACAGAGTTAATACGAGCCAGCAAGTTTTCCTAGGTATGTACTCAAGAGAATTGAAAAAGATGTGTTCACATCAAAGCTTGTACATGAGGGGTGCCTGGGTGGCTCAGTCGGTTAAGCGTCCGACTTCGGCTCAGGTCATGATCTCGCGGTCCGTGAGTTCCAGCCCCGCGTCAGGCTCTGTGCTGACAGCTCAGAGCCTGGAGCCTGTTTCAGATTCTGTGTCTCCCTCTCTCTCTGACCCTCCCCTGTTCATGCTGCGTCTCTCTCTGTTTCAAAAATAAATAAATGTTAAAAAAAAAACTTGTACATGAATGCTCAGAGCAGTATTCATAGCGGGAAAAATAAAAAGGAAACCAAAAGAGCACTCAACTGATGAATTGAAAAGCAAAATGTGGCATGCACATCCATACAATGGAATATCATTCAGCCATAAAAACGCTGATACATACCACAACATGGATGAGCTTTTAAATCTTTATGCGAAGCCCAAGAAACCAGACACAAAAGGCCACTTACTGGAATCATATACATGACTCCATGTATATGAAATGTCCAAATTAGGCCAATCTATAGAGAGAAAGATTGGAAGTCGTCAGAGGCCATGGAGAGGAAAGGGAAGAGGGAAGTGACTGCTAATGAGTACAGTGTTTCTTTCTGAAGTGTAGAAAATGTTCTGGAATTAGACAGTGATGGTCAAACAATTTTGAATACTAATTGAATATACTAAAGTCCACCAAGCTGTGCAGTTTATAAAGGTGAATGTTATGGTATGTTAACCAAATCTCATTTTAAAAAGAGGGTAATGAAGTTCCCGTCTTTCTTACACCAGGACAGAAGTCGTGAAGCTGTAAAATGCCACACAGAACACAGTCTCCAAGGCTGCAGTGCCGTCCGTCTGTCTGTCTCACTGTGGAGGTGGGAGATGAGAACCACATCTACTCGCAGGGCTTAGATGACCTCCAATACAGCACAGCCACGTGTAAAGACTGAGCACTGAAGGTACCACAATAACAACATAATAAAATATTGAATATTTCAATAAGCTATTACAAAGCTAAAATTCTGAATTCTTATACAGGAAAGATAAGCCTTTCCTGCAATTACAAAATAAAGTACCAATTCCAATTGCATAAAAATGCAGAATGACACTACCAAAAATTAAATGAATTATTCAGTACTATAAATGGCTGCTACATAAGAATGAAGTATTTGATTTATACCAATCACCACACAACTAAGGCATTTTCCAGCCTAGTGGTTTTAGCACCATATTGTATGTAAGAAAATGTCTGTATTTTATCTTGAGTATGTTCTTAATGAGAAAGGCTATTCCTTTTCTTTTTTTCTTCCCCTCCATATATTTCTTTCTGTTCTCTTAGGAAATATTTCTGGAGTGTCCCTGAATTACAAGAATAGAAACATACTTGATGGGTCACACTTGTCAATCAAGTTGACAGCTATAAAATACAATCCATTATTCTTCTAAAGTTTAAGTTTTAAGGATTAATTTTTAACTCTGAAATTCAATCATGTGCATGCTCCTTAAATGAAAAGATGATGCCTGGGTAATTCGCTCTATGTGCCACTGCATATTAATTCACACATCTCCTCTTTAAGGATACTGTCCTGAAAAGATAATGTTGCCCTGGAAAATGTTTGAATAGCCCAATCGTTGGTACATTTTGTACTTTTTACTGCAAAGGGATAATGACTCTAATAATAGTGAATAAAAGAAAGGGCTAATTATTCAATCTTTGGTAACTTCAGTGAATTTAAGAAGTAGCCTCTAGATTCAAGACATTAAAATGTACACAAATCAAAAGGAAGAATCTGCTCTATTTCTAGAGTCTCGACAGCTTGGGCAGAAAAGTATGTGCATTAGAATTGGACATGATCAGTTTAATTAACCCAAGTTTATGAAACTCTATTATGAGGTTTTATTCTCCTTTGGTTAGTGACACTCATCTGGTCATTAGATTATATCACTTTTCTTTTTTAAAAAATTTAAAATTTGTATTTTATTTTTTTAAGTTTATTCTGTGTGTGTGTGTGTATGTGAGAGAGAGAGAGAGAGAGAGAGAGAGAGCAAAAGCTGGGGAGAGGCAGACAGAAAGAGAGAGAGAATCCTAAGCAGGCTTTCTGTTGTCAGCACAAAGTCAGACGTGCAGCTCAAACTCATGAACTGTGAGATCATAACCTGAGCCAAAATCAAGATTTGGATGTTTAAATGACTGAGCCACCCAAGCACTCCTCACTTTTCTTTTTAAAAATGTTTATTTAAGTCTAGTTAGTTAACATACAGTATTACATTAGTTTTAGGTGTTTGATACAGTGATTCAATACTTCCATATATCATTTTCCTAGCCCTTTAGGGATTCCATCCTCAGACTTGACATAGGGACCTAGTTTCCAATGTATCTGACTACTGACAAGAGTAGTATGATGTTACAACCCAAGGTCCTGAGCTATGGTTATTAACAGACCATTTGCAGACATTACACAAATTTTCTGATTTATTTTAAAAAATAAACTTTGAAAAGACATATGCACCCCTATGTTTACTGCAGCATTATTTACAGTAGCCAAGGTATGGAAGCAACCCAAGTGTCATTCAAGAGATGAACAGATAAGGAAGATGATGTGTGTGTGTGTGTGTGTGTGTGTGTGTGTGTGTGTGTGTGTGTATGGATTATTAGTCAGCCATGAAGAAAAGAATGAACATTTGCCATTTGCAATAGCATGGATGAACCTGGAGGGTATTCTGCTAAGTGAAATAAGATAAAGACAAATACCATATGATTTCACTCATATGTGGAATTTAAGAAACAAAACAGGGGCACCTGGGTGGCTCGGTTGGTTAAGCATCTGACTCTTGATTTTGGCTCAGGTCATGATCTCATGGCTCCTGAGTATGAGCCCCACATTGGGCTCTGTGCTGACAGTGTGGAGCCTGCTTGGGATTCTCTCTCTCCTTCTCTCTCTGCCCTTCCCTCACTTGTGTTATCCCCGTCACTCTCAAAATAAATAAATAAACTAAAAAATCAAAACAAAACAAATGAACAAAGGGAAAAAAAGACAAACTAAAAAACAGACTCTGAACTATAGAGAAATGATGGTTTCCAGAGGGAAGGGTGGGTGGGGGATAGGTGAAATAGGTGAAGGGAGTTAAGGGTACACTTGTGATGAACACTGAGTAGTGTATAGAACTTTTTATTATATTATATACCTGAAACTAATATAACACTGTGTTAATTACACTTGAATAAAACATAAGAGAAAAAAGGGAGGAGGAAGAAGAGAGGTGTGCAAAAGAATTATTAAAATATTCAAGATAAAATTATAAAAGTTCATAAATATAGTCAATTAGATGTAAGTCTACAAAAAATAAACCTTTTAATTTAAAATATAAAGTCATATATGCTCTCCAAATACAATCATAATGGACTTATTTATAGAATAAGATTATACAGTAAATTGCAATTTTCTCTACCTATTGAGGATCTGGTATCAAGCACACAGCAGTATCTTGATAAATAGTTTAGATGGAAAGTGATGTATGAAAAAATGAATAAAGAATAAGTATATACCAGGATATCATTTCCCATATTTGTCACAATGAATATTCTGCATTAGTGTTTCGGTTTTAATTTAATTCAATAAATTATTCATAAACTGCTTACACTATAATGTACAAAGATGAAGACACCATCCCACATATGAAAGTTCTTACAGTGTAATTCATAATACACAGGAATACACATAAACTTTTTAATGGTAAATCCCACAATTTATTATTTTAAATTTGTTACATAACAAAACATTTTACTTCAGAACCCATTAATGGTGACTATAATATACATAAAGATTTGCAAGATAGGAAATATTAAATATCAACAGTGACATGGTCTAAAAGTAATGGATTTCCTTAAGAAGAAGCAATTAATTGTCACTAAAGAGAATCTGATTGTCAGTGATGAACTTACAAGAGTGAAGTTTGGCCAAGAAGGATGGATAGAAAAGGAAAATGAGAGGAAAATGAGTTAGGAAAGACTCCAATCTCTGAAAAATTTCGTATTAATAACAGAAGAAGTTTTGTTGACACATGGGGACCAGCTGAGTAGGAGAGATAAAAGAGGCCAAGGAGAAAACATTTGAAAAAAGGACTATGTAGGAGACTGGTGTGGAAGAAAAGGTGCAGTCATTCATATTGATACCTTCTATCATTTTATTTCTTTGGAAAGTAAGAGTCTGTTGAGAATAGAAGTAGCAAGGGTAGGAGATAAACCCTTTTAAAGAGTGAAAAACATTAAGCAATGGTCACTGCCATAGTAAAATGACACCCCTGAGAATTTAGGGACCAGTTGCATTCAAAGCCATGCATTTGTAACATAATTTATCATGATTACATCATGTTCTCCAATAATGCTCATTAATTCCAGACCCAGACTGGTCTACTTAGGTAGTCCAGTGTGACAGGAGATAAACAAGAATAAAACTAGAGGGCTGTCAGGAACAATGTTGAGTCAGATATGAGACAATGGGATCTAGGCTAGATAAAGTGTTGTGAATTGGATTGTGTTGCCCCAAATTCATATGTTGAAATTCTAAGTTCCAATACCTCAGAATGTAACCTAATGCAGGAAATAGGATCATTGTGCATGGAACTGGTTAAGATGAGGTCATAATGGAGTATGCGTGGGGTCCTCTAATCCAGTAAGTCTGATGCCCTTATAAAAAGGAGAAATCTGGACAGAGACAGACATGCACGCAAGGAGAGCACCAAGTGAAGACTGGAAGTTATGCTGTCCCCAGATCAAGAACTACAGACAGACCCTTTCCTAGTGCCTTCAGAGGGGCCTCCTGGCCCTGCCAATGCCTTGATCTGAGATTTCTAGCCACAGAACTGTAAGACAATAAAATTCTAGTGTTTAAGACACTTACTTTGTGCCTTCAGCAAACAGAAGGCAAATAGCCAGAAGACAAATAAAAGACTGAAAATCTATGAAGGGATTAGGCTTGCAGGTCATGGTGATATCATTGGGAATGGGAGAATACAAAATGGCTGACGGACAACGGGTTAACGTACAATTATCATGCACGCGAGCATAAATTTTTTTAATGTCAAAATTTTTCTTTAGAATAGCTTCTTAAAATAAATTCATAGTATTTATAACTTGATACTCAGGCAATGTGTAAATAAAAATTTTTCTATCATCAATTTCTTTGACACAAGTGAAGATGACAATATTAAAAATATTAAAAACGTTCATATTTTCATATTTATTTTCAAAAGTAAACATGTTGTTAGAGATGCGATGGAAGAGGCATGGGGATACAGAAGGGTACTAACATACTGGTGTTTTCCCTTTTTGCAAGCTAAAAACTGACCCACCCTAACAGAAAAGCTGAAGGTTAAAAGAAGAAATCTACTTGTCAACTTTGACCAAGTTCTACATGAACAGTTGCCCCCAAAATCATGAGAGTCTCTCACTGAAGGAAGACTCAGGAATTGGGAGAAAATAGTTTTTTACAAGAACTAAACAGTAAAAATGGTAATATTCTATTAATAGAGAAATGACAAGAGATAAAAATAATTGCACTTCCTGACACAGCTTTTTGCAATGTTTTCTACTTCTTTTATATAAAAACCTCAAAAAGACTCCAAGTGGTATTTCTTCTATCATAATTAGCAGCTGCTGGGAAAAAACAAAAACTGTAAAATTATTTCTCCCGCTTCTGTCTGGCCTTATCTTCTTCATTAGCTTTCACAGTAAATCTCAAATGTTAAATTCCATTGCTGAGTTACCTAATGTTTTATACCTGTTTTAGTGTATGTGGAATGAGAGAACTGTCCTCCAAATTTTCTATTTTTTAAAATCTTAACAATTACGAATAATTATAATACAAATTAATTAAATACAATGAATTTCCTAAGTTTCTGTATAATTACCATCTCCGGTTATTCTGGCTAAGCTAGACTATAAGAGAAAAAGAAAAAGAAAAAAAAAAGGAAGGGCATTTTAGCCCAGCTCAGTAAAGACAAAAGGCTCTATTATGCTTAGACTCCTAATAGAGTACATATTTTAAAAATATGGTATTACTCTTGCTTCCCAGGGCATGCCTTTTTAATAAGATAAGCATTTTCACAATTTAGAGTTAAAAAGATAGCAAAAGAAAAGAAAAATTATAGGCAATACTGTTTAGATATAGCTTGCTGTAATAGCATAGCTAAAGAGTAAAGTGATTTCAGTATAGCACAGGATGCCCCACCGCATACAATGCAGACATCACACTGTATCATAACGTCACAATATGTATTCTCGGTATCAGCATGATGAAGTTCCACTTAGTTTCATTGTATTTTTGGTAGCACAATTTCTGCCTTAAGTGGTAAATTTAGCACTGGGATAGCAATTTCCAAAAGATGTGATTCTGAATATGCAAATTTAGGGAAAAAATAAGAACATGAGAAGATATAATAAAGGAAATGGAGACCACTATAAATTTACACAGACTCCAGAACTCGGTGTATCTACTGGTGACCAGGTAAATGGCATGGCAAAAATATGGCAAATATAAAAGCATATTACTTGTACAATGAAGGATCAGAGAGAAGAAATGATATACATACAGGCAAAGATATGATAGCTATCAATGTCATAACAACTAACTTCTCTCCTTTCTCCCACCACTTGGTAAATTTTAATTTATTGAGCATACATGTCTAGAACATCACATAATTACTATAATAAAAGAGTTATAGTTTGAGACATTTGGATCCAGGCAAAGGAATTCAATTGAATGCAGAAATCTACCAATGCTGAAGTTTATCATGAGGAATCATTTTCCGAACTTCCATTAAGTAAATTCCTTGATCTATTCTCTATATAACACAGTTAAATTGATCCTATTATTTTACATTCCTAGTTTTGTTCCTCTGAAAATATTTTAAATGGCATCATTTCTTTCCCATTTAAATTTTTATAGTCAGGATTTGTGACTCAGTAATCACATATTTGTTTATATTAATTTCTGCTAGTGTAGTTTTATGACTATTACTTCTACCAACCCTCATTTTCCTGGACAAATGCTTTAGTGCCCATTTTTGTCAAAAAGATTTGATGTTCCTAATAATTTTTAGCCAATAAATTTTTTGGACCCTGTTCAGTTTTAGGCACTATCTGCTGATTACTCCTTATGAACTGAATACATAGGTGAAAGTTTGTGTTACCTTTTTTTAAAAACGTATTTATATTTTTTAAATTATAGAGAGAAGGAAATAATAACAGTCCATGATAGCACTGCCTGTATAACTCCTACTGATACATGCAGGCGGCACCTGGGTTACTCAGTCAGTTAAGCCTCTCTTGATTTTGGCTCAGGTCATGATCTCGCAGTTTGTGATTTCAAGCCCCAACATCAGGCTCTGCGCTGACAATGTGAAGCCTGCTTGGTATTCTCTCTCTCTCCTCTGCTCCTCCTATGCATGCTCTCTCTCTCAAAATATATAAATACACTTAAAGAAAGAAAAATGACTATATATAGTAATTCATGCACATTATTTGGAAAGTTTCAACAAATTTAAAACTTCAGGGTTAAAGGCAGAAAAAGTTCCTTCTCCTAAGGGAACAAGTATCATTAAGTAATTTTTTGCTTTATGTGCATTATTCATAACAATATTATTTTGTGTAAATAAATCTAAGGTAGCCCAGAGGAAAATGACAAGCAGTTTTATGAAACTGGCAGAGAAGTGCAGGAAGGGGGATGAGGGGGGGTAGGGTGGGCTGGGGGTGGGGAAGGTAAACAGAACAGGAGACAGAGAACGCCACACAAGTGTGCAAACACTTGACTGAGGGCCTGTGAGAAGCAGGACTTGGGTTTTCTCTTCCATGTCTGTACCTTTTCTTAGGTAAGGTGCTTGCCAAGCATGCTGAAATAACTAAATATAGGCTACTGACTATTTGACACAGCTTTCAGATAAACTAATAATTAAAGCAAACAAGTTGAATGGAATCCTAGAGTATGAAAATCTGGGCGGCTGATTTCATTTTTGACTGAATGGATTTAAGTGACCAGATGTTGTGGTATTGTGTAGACAGAATTATTACCTAATAAGAGCCAAGAAAGAAGCAGATTAGTATTTGGCACTCCCACAGTTCGGTATGCAACTCAATTATGTAGTTTTGTCCATGAGAGAGATTCAGTAAATGCTTGCTGGCTGAGTGATCAAACTATTTTACAACGTTTTCCTACTTCCCATCAGGGCTTTGGTTATTGTAAATATAAAAGCGATCTTGGATAACTTAATATACAAAAGAATCAACTGATACCATCTGGAAAACAATATGTCTTAAAGAACAATTTTTCTTTTGGATTCTCTGTTGTGGTTTGAAATCTCTGTTTTCCCAGTTTGGGATTATTGTATTGCCACAAAGAAGAGGTAACATCTTCTATTTCTCCTAAGAAGCTAATATTGCAGAAGTTTATATTTCAGTATTATCCCCAACTTAACGTTTCCTTCATAGATTGTGAAATTTTAGAAAACCACCAATTTTCAACTCTCTATATTAAATGCAGACATAATTATCCTCATTTCCACATCTTTGTGCACAGTTACAGCCACTAGGGTTCGTCTCAAATTAGAATGCCTTCAAGTCATTGCACTGCTGCTACATCCGAACATTTCTTAAGGAAGAGAGAAAAGCAGTCATTCTTTTTCAAGGAAGATTAAAGTGATTAGCGTAGTCCTAAGATTAGAAATCATACGTTCTGGTTATATTGTGGAGGCAGTGTTAGGGAGATGGTTAGAGAGAGTAGACTTTGAAGTGATACATATTTAAATTCCAAGTAGGAATCCACTCTTACTTACCTACTTACTCTTATTTGATAATAACTCCCTTAACCTCTCTGAGTCCTGTTTTTTTCATTTGTAAATAAGGATAATACCTTATTCATGGTCCATGATTGCTGCAGGACTTACATGGTAACATTCAATAGCTGTATATATTTCACCAATATGAAGACATGCCTATAAGACACATGTATACGTGTGAATAAATTACATATATGTGTGTAGGTACATAGGAGTGTGTATAGATGGACAGACAGATGAGAGAAAAAGGGAGCATGCACGTAATTTAGTTTTAGCATAATGTTGGGCACATAATAAGTGCTCAGTAAAAGGCAATTCTTATTAAATATTCGGGTAATAGAATTCTATTCTGGACATTCTGGCAAGGTCCTGGCCAGTTTGGTATAACAGAGGTTCAAAGATTTTTTTGCTTCTGTATTCAAATTTAGTTCTGCAACTGACTAGCTACATGATCTTGGTCAAATTATGTAAACTTATGAAGCTCCAATTGTTTAAAGGTAAAATAAGATTACAGAAATAATAAGATTAAAATTACTCTGCAGGGTTTTGAGGAGTGAGCAAGATTAAAAGACATAAAGTGTATAAAGCATGCGACACAAAGTCTGACATGCAGAAGACGTACAATATACATATCATTTTCTCCATGATCTTACACTTATTTTTTAACCCCTGATGTTTTACTTCTTGATCTTTAAAATATATAAAAACTACATCTGTACCCTTCATAGGATTGCTGTGTAGACTGAATGAGATGCTATATAAACTACCAAACCACCCCAGTGCATAGCTGGTTTGCAATGTCTCTCAACTCCACTTTCCTAGATACAGACAAAATCTACAAAGACATCAAAATAATGAAGATCTGAATGTACAGCAACATCTTGAGTATTCCAAGAAGAACTTAAAGTCTTTGCCAAGTCTTTTCAAAAGCCTAATGCAAATTTCTCACTTGATAGAAAGATGGAAACAGTACTGAGAAAAATCCACTGTTCTCTTTCCGTTTGATAATTAAGTTCGTCACTTATAGGTGTTGGTTCCAGACCAACATGGAGGGTCAAGGCCACATCTGGTTTAATTACCCTTACATCCTGAGTGCCTAACCACCTGTCTAGAAAACGGTAAATATTCAAAGTCCATTTGTTGAACACATGAATAAAAGTCACTCCTGGCAATACTCCAGCAAGGATCACCCAGAATCAGCAAACTGCAAACTGCCTCCAGAGTGAAAGTCTTTTGTCCCCTGAGACATTCAAAGCAGAGTCCAGACCAATATTTGTACCCACCTACTGATTCTCTGGTCATCTGACCATCAAAATTGGTCCATTTCTTCAACTTCAGCAGGCCTTACAGTAGGAACTATTCGCATGTATTTCGGATACTGTCATCAAAATTACCATGTTTCACCAAAGACCGTGATCTGCATTCATCAGATTTTATGAAATTTATTTTTTTATGGTTGGTATAACCTTTGAATGAGCATATTAAAGGCAAGTGGGAAAGCAGAATAATTTCTTAGAGACGAATCTACATGTAAATTTGATCTTGTAACATTTGCACACAGGGTGACAATTTCTGATGCTGTGAGAAGCATTACAAATATACAGAAATCAATTCAGCCATTAGGAAAAAGCAAGAGTTGCTAGGAAACCACACTCCAAATAAGGAATATTATAGTGGTGACCCAGACAATTACCATATGCCTGACATGACATCAACACAAAGGGTAACAGACTTTTAAAAGCACCCATGACACTGAATTATTCCTACCACATTTGCAACCCAGAAAGAGTTGCCTTTCTATGACTTGAAAACTCAAATGCAAAATCAAAGTGAGTTAAGAACAATGAGAGATGCCTCCTAGGACTTACCAAGTCTCACCAGTGTATTTATTTTTTTAAATTTTTTTTTAACCTTCATTTATTTTTGAGACAGAGAGAGACAGAGCATGAATGGGGGAGGGTCACAGAGAGAGGGAGATGCAGAATCTGAAACAGGCTCCAGGCTCCGAGCTGTCAGCACAGAGCCCGATGCGGGGCTCGAACCCACGGACCGTGAGATCATGACCTGAGCCGAAGTCAGACGCTTAACCGACCGAGCCACCCAGGCGCCCCTCACAATGTATTTAGGTACATCTACAGTACACAGTGTCACACAATTTCACTTTATTGAATGAAGTCCTCTCAATTTTTAAAATAATCTACTCTTCAAGTCTGTATATTCTATTTCTATGTCTTTGTATATTCACAGGGAAAAAAGCCTTCAATAAAAAACACTATTTATTTTTAAAAATTTATTAAACATTTATTTTTGAGAGAGAGAGACAGATCTGAGTGGGGAAGGGTGAGAGAGATAGAGGGAGACACAGAATCTGAAGCAAGCTCCAGGTTGTGAGGTGTCAGCACAGAGCCCGTTGTGGGGCTTGAACTCACAAACCGTGAGATCAACACCTGAGCCGAAGTTGGACACTTAACTAACTGAGCCACCCAGATGCCCTAATATACGACACAATTTAATATGTGGTGATGGTTGGTTGGTAAATTACAGGTGATGTGACTTTCTTCCGTGTGTCATTTTTCAGAGGTCATTTGACATTTTGTGATTTTGGAAAACTAATAAAGTTACTTTGAAATGATTTTTACATTTTTATTTGGCGCTAGATATCAGATTTCAAGACAGCATGACAAATCAAAAACATAAATCCTAACAGTACGGTTAGCAAGCAGAGAGCACATTCCTCTCTCACATATTATTCCATCTGGCTATCTTCACATCAGTGGTGGTATTATAAGATTCAAGCTGCTGCCCTTGGCATATGCACGTGTCACAATTAACTTTACAAGAGAGTAAGTTAAACTGGCAGTAAAAAAGAAAAGCCTTCTTGGTCAATAACACCAGAGAGACCATATTCTAAAATATAATGGGCTAACTGCCCTCACAATAGGTTGGTAAAATCACATCTTAATGTCTTTTCAGGAGCAAGACTTGGCAGACAGAGATTCTTATTCTTTACATAAAACTCAGATAAATAAAAATATGAGCTACCTAACTGCTTGGAGGCTTCACACTCTAACGCACATGATGCAAGAATCAAACGAAAAGGAGCACCTTTACTAATATAATCTCTAGCCTCCTCTTAGGACATCGTACAAACACTCCTGGGAGGGACCCTCTTTCAGACAGGCTAAAATAAATGAAACAGATTATATCTTCTTGAGGAGGGTTTACCCCATCGTGACATGATTTAACAGCGTAACTTTATAAAACATTTAAAGTGTGTCTCCACTAAAGTGCATTTCTCTTGTGAAAATGCGGAAGTGTAAAAACCAGTACACAAAACCAGGCTAAGCAATTTTGTATTTTATGTGCACAGCTTCCACCCAAACAATTTAACTTTCCCGTCGTTGCTTGGCTTTGTTTTTCCTTTCACACACGTATTACTGCTATTTTTCGCATGTAGCAAAAATATGCAAATACTTTCACGAAAGGACTTCTTAGAAAATCTGTTTGACAAATATCATGACAAAACTCTTCAATAAGGCCAGCCCTTTCAGAAGTGTGTGCCTGACAAACTATTTTTTCCACAGATGAAAAAGGTGATCATCAGTCTAACTATATTATATGAGAATCAGTCATGATTAAAGACAAAAGCTAAAGCAAACCAGGAAGGGAAATCTACCTCATTGACATGCGCAAGGCATAAATATTAAGGTCTATTAATTCATTATGCCAACATTTTATAGAAGGATTGCAAGGCAGTAAGTGTGCTCTGTTACAGCTCAGAACTGCAGCATCGTACCAGAAGTGCAATTCGATGACTGAAACAAATTTCTTGCTCAAAACATAAAAATAATGAATTAGAATATAAGACACGATGTTTAAATCCAAAGACTATCTTAGGAAAAAATGTAAACATTTTAAAATATACATCTTCTGCATCACAATCCACAATAACCAAAGGGACAATAAACAGAGAAAAAACAAGGAAGTAAAGTGGCTAAGTATTCACCCAATCTGGCTGGTGACTGTGATTTTCAAAATAAGGATGAAATGACAGCCATTCCCTCCCACACACACCTCACGGAACTCATCTCCCTCATTTCATAATTTAAAAAATTAATCATTTTGGATGGAATAATTCTTAAATAGATTACTTATTTCCATTCTCTTAAAGAGGACACCTAACAGTAGTTTAACTTTTCTTGACTAGAGCCATGAAAAGTCTAACTTAACAGATAACAGATACCACACAGTAAGAAAATTGTGACAATATGAAAGTTATTTACCACACTTCTATTTAACAAGCCCTATAGAGTGCAATTAGGAGCTCAGGTTAACGAATGTTTCTTATTCTTGTCTTCAACTGTAAAATTGAAATAATATCAATAGAGCCCTTCTAGGTTTGTAAGACTCAGTAGAGCTATCACATGCCAAGTCCTTGGATCGGTGACTGCCTGGCACACTGCGAAGTGCTTCAACAGATATTTATTGTTACTCTGCAGTGGCTAGTTTAAACACAGTTAGATGTTTTGGCCTTTTCTATTTACAGATAGTATCATCTGTGACTTGGGTTGAAAATAGGCACAAATGTAGATTAGTGAGGATGAATCATTATTAGTAATAAAACTCTTATAAAAAATGTACATGACTTTGAACTTCTATTTCTAGGAAGAGCAGGTTATATAATCTGAATACCCCTCTGCAGGTCAGCTCACAAGGCAATGAAAAGAATATGACACCAAGATGGCGGGGGAGGGGGCGAAGATGAAGCTCAGTGAGAGGTCATTACTAAATCTGAGGGTGCTTGTCCGCTACAGGCATCTTCTGACTTCAGAAGGGAGTGAGGTTAGAGAAATGCTTTTGGGACTCTAACGGTACCTACAGAACTACGGGGACAAATACCCAAGTCTGAGGATGGCCAAGGGGGACACCTTGGTAAACCCTCCATACTTTTAAGATGAGACCCTAGGAGCCAACACCCCAAGTATAAGGGTGATACCAAAAATATAAGGTGAATCAGTAACTGGCCCCCATGGAGAAGGATGCCTGGCATTAAATCATGTGACCCTGATTGCTAGAGCCCCGAGCAATTCCTCCCACCCGAAGAACACAAAAAATTTCCCTGCAGGAGGGTAACATCATTCCACTTCTCAAATGATTCTGTAACTGTTCATACACAATCTCCAGCACACAAACAAAAAGTAACAAGAATTAGCTACACAGGAGATAAGTAACATGACTAAAAAGTGCGTGAAAGCACAGATAATGTCATAGACCACGAGGCTCTAGAGAAGGTATTTATGGAGCAAAGATTTTAAAGATGGCTGATACCGTCAAGGAAATAAAAACAGTATGAAAAGTTTTGTCAGATGAGTGGAAACTTAAAAAAACTACAAACTGCTCTGACAACATGAAGTATCAAGGGGGCGGGTTTAATGAATGATTTTCATAACCAGTTGAGGGGAGTATTAGTGAGTTAGAAGAGCTGAAGAGAATATACAGACTTTAAAGTTCTAATAATTAAACAGAAGCAAAGTATAAAAGAGAACCTATTGTAACCTCCTGTACTGGTAAACTCTCAGTGAAAATATACTCTAAACATATTCTTTAAAGACACAGAAACACATTTCTAGTACCATATAAATTCACTATACAAAGTAATGTATTAGAAAACAAATTTAGCCATAAATTTCACCAGTAATAGTAACTTTGTATATTATTGCTACAATAAAACAGTAATTTACCAAAACTGCAACTATCTGCATTACCTAAAAAATTAAAAGTACTTTCAAACGTTGTCTACTGGATAAACACAGGAGGTGAGAATAAATTGGGCTATCTTAGTGAGTTCCCATAATGCCCAAGTAGTTCTTCTGAACCCTTAGGTTTTTGTCCTTAGGTTTAAGTTCTAGAGATAGAACATTTCTGGTAAGTACAATACACACTTCAGGGAAAAAAATAAAATTAGAATTTTACACATAAACACTTATCAAAGAATCACAATCAATTTACCAAATAATTAGTTCCTCTTTTCCCTAAATACAATCTTGGGCTGTAATCTCATGGGGTTAATTTAATACTACAATATTTGCAAGGAACAAATCTCTCCAAGTATTAAAGTAGCAACATCATTTATTATTTATAAATAACAAGTATTTAACAATTAATTGGAGAATAATTCTTTCATAATCTCAAAAAATCCTGTAAACTCATTAGAAGACTCAGTCGAAGCTTACATGAGTTACAATTTAATGTATTACATGAAAATTGTAGTATATGTAAATTGTATGTTAAAATTCCTGCCTTTGGACTAGGCAGTTAGAAAAGATTCATGGCATTTCCCTGATTTGCAATTAAGATTACTAAACACATTAGTATTACAACATGATTACACATTGTTTTTTTTTAAACTCTCTTTCACAATCTCTGTATAATTCCCTCATTATATAAAATTCACTGTTGTCAAAACTAATGAAGCAAATTTGAATTTGTGTGCCTGTATGATGAAATTCAATGCAAATATTTTTTAAACACTGAAGTCCAGAAGTAAAACTTAGATATTTGGACACGCTGACTCAATCTTCTTCAAAAGCCTGAAATCGTGAAAATGCCACTGGTCTTTCTAAAATCTATATAATCACATTCTCCAGTCCATCAAGGCAGCTTCTCTTTCCTACCCACATTTTTATTTCTAAGGAATGAAGCACAAGCAGTAATAAACATTTTGTTATTTTAATCAAACAGTGGTTAAATTATTAGTAAAAGCCTTTCAGCCTTAGAAACTGTTCAAAATACTTTGGTAAGATTAGGGTCACAAGGTTAAAGAACAGCATGAAGTCATACAATTTTCTAGTGAAGTCACAATATAGTAGCTCAAACAAAGGGCAAAGAATATAAACTTGATAGTACTTTTCTTCAAGAGTTAAGTTGAAGAAGTAAGAAAAATCAGATTTCCTCTGCACGGGGGGAGTGGAATAAGCATAATGCTGACACTTCTACAAGTTCAGCCAGGAGAATGAACACCATATTGAGAAAACGTTAAAGATTATAATCATTCATTTTAAAAGCAGCCTTTTGTTTGTTTCAAATTTTTATTTAAATTCTAATTAGTTAATATATAGTGTAGCATTGGTTTCAGGAGAATTTAGTGATTCATCATGTACATACAACACCCAGTACCCATCACAACAAGTGCCCTCCTTAGTGCCCATCACCCATCTAGCCCATCCCCCACCCACCGCCCTCCATCAACCCTCAATCTGTTGTCTATGGTTAAGAGTCTTTTATGGTTTGCTTCCCTCTATGAAAGCAGGCTTAAATAAAGTCACTTTAGAATTATATTTCCAATTTAAATGGACACAAATATGGACCATATTTGTGAATGCTCTGTAGCTACAGTATAGAACAAGCCTCTCAGTCTCATTAGAGTATTTATAAAAAATAATTTGCTTGAGTATTATGAACTGAATAACTGAAATACTATATTCTTTTGTTACTTTAAAATTTTTTTAAACCAACCCAATTTTATAGTTAATGATTCAAGGATACTACCAGTCACATGCATGCAATTACAACTGATAATTCAGGTACCTATTTCCTGTAATGCGAGGTACCTGACTTATAATACCATGTAAACATTATCAATTTATTTTTCAAAATATGAGACGTTTGGGGGAACTTTATTTTGAACAATTATTGCAACTTAATAGCTTAAATTTTAAGCATCCTAAACTTACATAGTTTGAAGTAAACAATCAGCTGAAAACCTATCAACCCTACTGCACACCCAAGCATTTTTAATAAAAGATTCTTTCAGTAAGTTTAGAAAGGTTCCCATGGCACCAACTTAGAAGCCAATTCAAAGTCAAATAAATACGCCAAAAGCAATCTCAAACCACACAAATAATATGAATAAGTAATGAAGCTAAAATTATTTAAGTGGTTTTATGATTTAAGTGGTTTTATGATTCTTTCTGCATTCTTATTAAATCTTTATAGACATTTCCTCTTCTGATTTAATAAGACTATCTGATTCATAAGACAGAGTAATGTTACATACCACAGATAAAAATATGGAGGAGCACACCGTAACGCAGGATTCCCTGGTTTTGTTCTAGGATAATTTAAGTTTGCTTTGACAAGGCTGAATCAATACAAACATGGTATCTCCTATAAAAGAAAATCCAACATAGAAAAACAATCCCAAGTGATAAGGCTGCCCAGCTAGTAGTCTTGAAAATTTAAGAACTTATAGGAACTCAGTCTGGACTGTGTGTATTTGCAGTTTGAAGCAGATCTGAGACAGCATCACTGTATTTTCCTGGCAGCGGTAGAAGTGCCATTCCTATACTTGAATAACTGGATAATTATGTCCTGAGGGGACTTAAACTAGTTTTTTGAATGCTCCATGCTTTCCTATTTTTATTGCTGATGAGAATGGTGAGAAAACCCTTTCTCTTTCCACTTTTTAAAACTGCCAAATGTAAACATATATGTAAACATCAGAGAACAGTAGTAAAATGGGTGAATCTGCACTACAATCCTACCTGCACTTTCCTTCCTGCCTCCTCTCTCTTCCCATCATCTTCTTCCTTTCCCTTGCAGCTAAGCACCATCTTGAATTTGTAGTAACCACCTCCTTTTTTTCCTTTACACCTTTTCCATCAATGCAGATACCTCCAAATTATATCTTTTTTCCCACTTTCTCAGTTTTGAGACTTAATTAAGTGGGATAAGACTACAGCCTTCTTTTCAGACTTGCTTCTTTTGCTCAAGATTATGTTTTTGACATTCATACTTGTTGGTGTCAGTAGCTTAAGTCATTCATTTTCCCAAGTGTATGGTGTGTGCGTGTGTGTGTGTGTGTGTGTGTCTACACATACACACGTACATATACATTTTTTTTCACAGGCAACCCTTTCTATTAGATGGTTATTTGAGTTATTTCCAGTTTGAAACTCTTATCAAGGTGTTGCTGTGAATAATCTTGTGACTTGTGCTACACCTGAACACGTTCTTCCCTGAGCAAGCGTCTAGGGGCGATGTTGCTGGGAGGTAGGCAAGGCACAAACTAAAGCACACAGAATATACCGTACTTGGGACGGCGCACTCCCACCAGCTATGTGTGACTTCCCCCTGCTCCAGATCCTCACCAACTGTGATAGTGTCAGAGCTTCAAAGTTGTGACAAACTAGTAGGTAGAAATGCTACAGGATGGTGTTACCCATATATAGTCATCCCGTTACTCATGAAGTTAACCAAAGATACTTTTAATGGTTAAATGTGTTGCAAAAAACCCTCCTAGTCTGTGGTTATCTTTTTACTCTTTTTAGGTGTTATTTGATAAGCAGGAAGGTTTTAACTTCAGTGTAGAAAAATTTACACCTATTTTCCTGTATGATTTGATAAGTTTTGACTAGTTTACAAAAAAAAATGTTCCTTATGCTGAGTTAAAAACTCCCAAATTATAAATTTAAGACCTTATAGTGGGGCCCTTCACATTCAACCCAGGTGGAATTACATTCTGTACAGCTTCGTGAAGTAGAGGTCCAGTTTTAATACTTTTGTCCACATGGATAAACAGTTGTCCTCCAACCTTTGATGGAATAGCCCATTCTTTCCCCACAAATCAATTTCACCTTCGTCATGTATCAAGTCCCTCTTTTCTCCGACACACTACAGAATTATTAAGACATGTTCAGTTTTGAATTCCTATGATTTGGCTTCGTAGAATCCCTTAGGATTACTGGCTCTGAGAACTGACTGATGTCTTTTACTGTTCCAGAAAAAAAAAATTCCTTGTTGTGCATTCCCTCCGTAACTCCATGTGGAACCCCAATGGAACATTTATTTTCCTACTCTGTCCTCCATTCCTCCCACATATTTTATATTTTACATTATCTTATTTATATTTCCATCTTTTAATTCTCTGGACTTGATTATGGGTAACTTCTTCAGTTCTAACTTTCAGTATAGTAAATTTTCCTTCAGCTATCTCTAATCTGCTTTTAAATTCATCCAGTGACCATTTTTTTTCTTAATTATTATGTTGATTACTTAGAAGTTCTCTGGTTCTTTTTCAAACCTACTGTTCCTGCCTCACATTTTTAAGCTTCTTCTTTATTTCCTTAATTATATGAAACATTGTCATTTTGATTCTCTCTGAAAATTTTGTTATCAGATAACACTTCACTGTTTTCTTATCTATTGTTCCCACTGGTTCTTACCCATAATACTTTCATTTCTTGTGTAAATTTGTGGGTTTAGGGGTTTTTTTTGGCGGGGGGGGGGCAGTGAGGAGTTGTTTTATTTTGTTTCTCGTATTAGCCACTCGGTCCCCAGAGTACTTTACGTATGGCTATTCTTTGAAGGAGGGATTGAAGTTGACTCCCTCCAGAAAGAAGTAATGTTTCCTAGTTTCCTACTATTGCTTCTCATGACCAAGCAATTAATTTAAATTCCCCACTTAAGTTTTGTCAATCTACACATGCAACATAATTGGCACATTTTTTCTTTCCTAATAGTTCGGTGATGCGCTTTGGTGGTATAGTGGTGAGCATAGCTGCCTTCCTAATAGTTCAGCGATGTGCTTAATAGTTTTCGGAAATCTTAAAGAGTGTTAAATATTTTAAAAATATTTTTAACACAGCATTTTAATAATTTTAGTCATAAGGGACACTCATAATATCTAATTTGCCCTAACTCCAGAATTAGGAATGTACATT
Organism: Felis catus; assembly: GCF_018350175.1. Classification (NCBI taxonomy): domain Eukaryota; kingdom Metazoa; phylum Chordata; class Mammalia; order Carnivora; family Felidae; genus Felis; species Felis catus. The sequence continues at coordinate 4,347,902 of NC_058377.1, read as the reverse complement.
TTAAGGCTTTCATTCTCTCTATTTATTTTAAACTCATAGCTGGTGAGCTGTTATAAAAGGGTTGTCTTACCTTCATGGTTACTTCTACAAATACATGATTTCTAGTTTCTAAGAAGACACAATAACAATACTTCTGGGATCCACTGGGTACTGGCAAGACTAGAGGTAGGTGACCTCGTCCATTCTTAAAGGTAAATCTTAGACTGCAGAGAGCCATCAGTACCAAAAAGAGTACAACATACCAGGAGCTACATTTTCTACCATTTTTAAATTTTCTTAGTTATTGGGCTCCAACCTTCAAGCTGTGCCACATTAAAAACACGTACGGGGTGGGGGGCGCCTGGGTGGCTCAGTCGGTTGAGCATCCCACTTCGGCTCAGGTCATGATCTCGCGGTTTGTGAGTTTGAGCCCCCACGTTGGGCTCTGTGCTGACAGCTCAGAGCCTGGAGCCTGCTTCAGATTCTGTGTTCCCCTCTCTCTCCATCCTACCCCTGATTGTGCTTTGTCTCTGTCTTTCCAAAATGAATGAACATAAAAAATAAAAAAATAAAAAATAAAATAAATAAATTAAAACACGCACAGGTAACCCTGAGTGCTAAGGCTTTATAAGGAACCCCCACCTGTACATTACCCAAAGTAAGTGTTCAGGTCCTCCATTTTCTTACTTCTTAGGATTATGTCTGAGACCCTGATTCCCGCTACCATCTTTGCTTGGTGTGGTGAGTTGGTAACTGACAATGAGTGTTTCTTTCCTCTAAGTCTTTAGCTCTTTGTTTTCTCCATGGCGATTAGCCTTTCATACACCTTTTCCTATTTTGGATCTTATTCCATTTGTTCTTTTCCTGGTGTTCTATGAGTTTTTTCTAGTTAAGCCTCATCCTCCTTACTTGTCTAAATCTGTAGGACACGTAAGTAGAATTCAAAAGGGAATTTCTTGTCCCCTTCAGTTAAAGGCATGCTACTACTCAAACCACATTGTAGAGAAGGTTACCTGAATTGGTCTTCCATCAGGTGTCAGCACCTCTTCTGAAAGTTCCATCATCTTCAGGGCCATGAGAGCAATGGGCTTAGCGTGGCAGAGGCTTTTCCTATGGAGTCCTGCGGCAACACAGTATGCATCACCTATTGTTTCCACCTGCAGCAATCAGACAAACCAAATGCAAACATATGATAATGAGCCAGAAGAGAAATGATGAGTTATCTGCAATCACAAATGTTGCTGCAAACATGTCACCAAAATATCAATAAGGTAAGAAATTAGACAACAGGGTGTTATCACACCAGAGTTTGTAAACAGCCACCGTCAAATACTGACATCTCACTCCAGGGCTGTTCATCAATGTTATCACCATAGATGATCATTGAAACTGGGAACAACTGGAACACAAAACAATTATCCTCCACAAAAAAATTCATTGAGTCAATGCATTCTAACAATAGAGTATTAAAATATGTACTGCATTCAATTCTGTTGGCGCTTATTCAGGGAATATAATGAAAAAAGTTAAGCTCATGAGACGAGGAACACCAAAATGATCACTTGATCACCAAAATCTTCTCAGAAAATATGCATCAACATTATTCCCAATACCCTCTGACCTAGCATGAAGTTCAACATTTTCACCTGTTTTCTTGTGCCAGAGATATGGAAATAAAATCATATGGTAAGAAAAGAAAGACAATGCATTGTGAGTTGGGAAAGGTTTTACTCCAAGACTGAAATATACTTCCCCAAAGAATTCCCACTGAGAAAGACATCCAGTTAATAATGAATATCTAAAATGTGTCAGTTTACCATGTCCCCCTGGAAACACAATGTCCTCTGCTAATCCTATTTATTTCATCCTTTTGTACTTCTATATACTTTTTTTAAGTTTTTATATAAATTTCACTTAACAGTGTGATATTAGTTTCACGTGTACAATATAGTCATTCAACACTTCCATACAGCACCCTGTGCTCATCACAAGTGCCCTCCTTCATCCCTGTCACCTATTTTACCAATCCCCCCACTCACCCCCCGCTTTGGTAACCATCAGTGTATTCTCTGCAGTTAAGAGTATGTTTCTTGGTTTGCCTCTCTCTCTTTTTCCCCTTGGCTTACTTGTTTGTTTCTTAAATCCCACATGAGTGAAATCATATGGTATTTGTCTTTCTCTAACTCACTGACTTTGCTTAGCATTATACCCCCTAGCTCCAACCATATCATTGCAAACGGCAAGATTTCATTCTTTTTTTAGCCGAGTAATATTCCATTTTATGTATATACCACATGTTGTGAGCCATGAACTTTGAAACTAAATTCTGATTTTCAGATATCAGAACACATAGGCAGTAAATTATTTGTACAAACTGAATTGCTTTACAGTGAACTGTGAACATGCATGTTCCTGAAGCATTATCTCTCCTTGAAATCCCTATCCTCTTCTTCATCAGCCATCATCTTCATTATCTTTTCAGCTAAAGTTGATTGAGTTGCACTAAATGTGTATTCCTAGAATTTGCACCGTAAGAATACAGAGTAGTAATATGTTGTACTTTTTTCTTTTAGCAGTGTGTAATGTAGTATGGATATGGACCAATCAGTTGCCAACGGATATGACACAGAATTCTAAGAAAATGCAAGATAAATGTGTACACAATATAACAAATTCACATGAAAATCTATACGTGATCATGTAAACTTTTATAGTATCTAGTTTCCAAATATTTGAAGTCAGTTTACCTGTCACAAACAATAGGATCAAGAATTAGGCAAGGGACACCTGGGTGGCTCAGTTGGTTAAGTGTCTGACTCTTGATTTTGGTTGAGGTCATGATCTCACCATTCATGAGTTCGAACCCTGTGTTGGGCTTGGAGCTAATGGCAATGAGCCTGCTTGGGATTCTCTCTGTCTCTCCCTCTCCCTCCCTCCCTGCCCCTTCTTGCTCGTGCTCTCTCAAAATAAATTAATAAACTGAAAAAAACTAGGCAAAAAATAGACATCAAAAAACAATGGTCTGTATCAAGATGTGCAATTCTCACAATTATTCATAAACACCCAACATGTAGAAAAAATCTAAAAGATGTTTTCATCATGCTAGGCTAGATTATGTTGCAATAACAATACAACTTCAAAATCTGAATGCCCCAAAATAACAACGGCTTGTTTTTGATTCATGTTACAAATTCATGTGGGTTAAGGGATTGGAGGAGAGGGGAGAAACATGTGCTGTGTCTCTCTACTCTAGGACAAAAGCTAATAGAACCTCCCCACCTGGTCCTGGTTGCCATGGCAGAGATAAAGAGGTTCTGACAAACTGTGCACTAGCCATTACAGCTTTGTCCCAGACGTGACATATAGAGCTTCTCAAGATTCATCCACCAAAACAAGTCGCATGACCACAATCAGTGCAAAGGTGATGGGAAAATTCAACCACCCTTATGCCCAGACATGAGTCAGAAATATTTGGTGAGTAGCACTTGTATGCACATGAACGAGTAGGTAATAGCTTAAAGTTTTCAAATACTTAGATGTCTGGAAACTGCAGGTAATAAATCTGTAAGATGTTTTTTTCTTTCCTCACAGATATATTCAGCATCTTAACCTAAAAATCTTGGTCTAAATGCTACCACCTTAGTCATGCATCTTTCCATGAAGTTCTATTCTTCTCTCCCTTCATCTAATTCTGATCTTTGCAAGTTTAGCAGAATTAAGTCTATATGCAAATTTTAATGGGTTCCCTCCAAAAACATTAGTCAATTTTGCTTCACAGGGAGCAGAAAAAGGGAAAACATTATATATCAATTGCATTTGCTCCTAAGGATGTTTCCTTGAGTTAAACCAGATAAACAAGTGGAAACTGTAAACTTTCTAAAAAAAAAAAACTGCCTGAAAAGTTGACTATGTTCTGAATTCCTTTACAATTGCTTCGGTGTTTTTTACATACAATTTTAAATACAACAAACACTACCTAAAGTAGTGCATTGCATTTATTTTTGGTATCTCCAACCTGTTCTTGAATGATACTAGATAAGAATAAAGATGGCTAAATTGGTCGTGGAGATGGAAAAGACTGCTTAAATCCTTTTGTGAACATAGAAGAAGAGGCTTCTGAACCAAAAATATTATGTATGACTGTTGCCTCACATATTATTATAGATGCTTTTATCAAACTAAAACAATTTACCCATCTCGGTATATCATCTGTTCAACCCTTGATAGTAAAAACCCTCACATTATCCCACAAATAAATTAGGTATAGAAAAACTCCTCAGAGTTGTGCTCTCTTTTTATTTATGTTATTTTGGTTTTAAAGAACTAATTTAAGAGTTTACTTTAGCTCCTAATAGAATCTCATTCCTGTAACATTCTTCTCCATCCCCTCCAGGCTAATGCTCAAGAAATATCTACAAGGTTTCTTGGAAATTTGGGCACTGGAAGGACAAAGGATTGTGTGTGTGTCATGGGAAAGAGTAGTGGTGATGATAATAGCCTAAGAGTAGCCTAAAAGAATACTGTGTGTAACAGGGCAATGAATAATCCCTGTCCCATGGACTCACATCCACCTCAGTCCTTCAATCCCACAATCCTTGGTCTGTCTTCTTTTGAACTTTCTAGGACTTGTAAAAGAAAGCTTGTGGAGTCAGGGTGGGGGGAGCATAAAAATAGAGGGTCAGAGATCTCTGGCAGCCTATTTTACTGGACAACCTCCCTCTCTCTTTCTAGGTATGATCAAGAGGAGAAGCAAATTGGAAAGTCTACTTTCTAGTTTTTTGCTTTCTGGTTTTGGTTCCTCAAGTCACTAAAAACAGAAAGAGGAGAGAAAAGTTGAGAGAGGCACAGAAAGGAGAAGAGAGATGCTGGAAAGAGTTGGAGGCAGATGAAGTCTACAAATGAATATGTCTTTTCTCTCCTGGAATCTCACAGAGCATTTGGTCACCTAGTCATGATCAGGTAGGCCAAAGGGGGCTTAGAAACATGCCACACTCTGCATGGGCTCATTGACTGTGGCTAAGAACATGTGATTCCCAGAAAGGACATCCTATTCACCCTTGTTGAGAGGATAGAGCCACACCTGCCAGCCTAATCACCTCTCCGACATCAGGTATGGTTCCTGATGTGACAATGAAAGGAAGGGAGGTGGAAGAGGTTTCCAGTGGTTGGTAAGGAGCCTCAGTCCACAGGTGCTTCTGAAGGTCCCTGTCACCTAGAAACCAAAAAATGGGGTTGCTGGTGCTCTGGACACAGATTACCCAAAAGGCTGACTAGAAAAGGTAGAGCATGGCACAGGCCTTCATGAAGACTTATCAGTAGCAAAAAAGCTACTGGAAAGTTTTGGATTTGGGTAGATTTAGAGGTCCCTTACTTTTATCCTTTACCTCATACAAGTTCAGCAGCTCTCCACTGTTTATGTCCCTGTTTTTCCAGATACTCAGCAGGGTGGGTGACATGGGCTCTTGGTCAAAGATGAAAATTCAGGTGTTGATGGCCAAGCACAGGTCTTGGGGCCATGGCATTATCCACTGGAAGATGAGAAACTTTCCAGACATTAAACATGAAACTAGCTTTTCATTGTTCTTGTGGTTGTGGGGCTTGAAGATACAATGATCCTCTTCCAATATGACTGTTAAGTACCTACATCAGAAGCAGGCGGGAAGGCCTTGACACAAAGATTCAAGCAGTGGAGATGAAGGCAGTGCTGTCTTTAGTATCATTTCCTTGGCTTAGACAAATGATGGCCATGTCCACAAAAGCTACATTAATGACGACGACAGCACTGATGGAGCACAGAGACCAGCACATGCACAACACCACAGTTGGCCAAACAGAGGTCCGACAACTGATGGCAAGTAATCTTGGGCGAGAACAATTTCCAAAGGCAGGCGTTAACCACACGAGTACCCAAAGAGCTTGAGTATCTCCATGGACTGCCATGCTGAAAGTAGTCTGATTTCCCTTCAAGTGGTAGTTACTCCTGTATGAACTGGGCTACAGTTCCCCATTAGTAATAACAATTGTTTTGCCAGACTCTGGGAGGCTGTGGTCTGAGGCAGTGATGAAGGTGAAGAAGCTACAGGTGATGTCCTGCTCCTGTAGATGAAGGACAGGGGGGCAAACGGTGCTGATCCTATGTTTCAAATGGAAAGAAATGACACCTGTCCAGAAGATCTGACCTTTAATGATTGCCTTGTTTCTGTAGTAAGAGTCTGTCCAAAAGAAGACCCTGAACTTGTAGCCTGTCCTGGGATGTCTGAACTCTTTCAACCCTAATTGGTATAAACCTTAGCAAATCTGCATTGGATCTCTTAAGTGTTAGGTGGGGGTTGGCTCAAAAGGCGAGGTCCCACAAGGCGGGTATATTTTGGTTGATGAAACTTGTGCCCTCACCCAAGTGCCACTGCATTCACCCCAACTTGGGATTCAGGTGAAGGCCCTGCCAACTTGAGCATCCATGGTCTCTAACTCCACACTCAACAAAGTCCCTGAAGAGATCACGTTCAGGGCTCAAGCCCCTCCCCCCCAACTTCCGTCACCTCCACCACTTTATTCTCGTGCACCATCTCTCATCTGAACTTCCCTTCCTCATCTTCTCCTCTACCTCCTCATTCATTTTTCTTCTCGAGGATTCCCATCTCTCCACTGGCTCTTCATCCACTACTTCCTTCTGCTGCCACTGAGAGAGAGGTGGCACACTCTTCAGTCATCACCTGAGATCTCTATGACACCATGAACCAGATCTCTGTAGGCATTCCACCTGGCATTACCAGGGTGTGAAAGTAGATCACTCACCAGTAACAGAGGGACGGGAGAAAACTGAGGCTTCACAGGTGATGGCTGGCAGAATGCAGCAGCCTGGATATGGCCACACCCTGCCACCCTAATTCTAAAGGAGGGGACACCACTGAGGACACCAGTTCCTGGGATTAGACAGAACAGTAACAACTGAGCAAGAAGAGCCTCTATCTCCCACAGGGGGACCAAGAAGCAGCCTCCACCTCCTTAGCATATTCATTTTCATCAGACGCTATGTTGGGAATCCACCTCCACATATTTATCCCCTTCCTATACAACGACTACCAGAAAGCAAAATTGTTACCCTGTCCTTTTTAATTTTTTTCAGATCATCTTATAGTCAATCCAACATTATAGGTCCTATTTTATGATGTCAAAGGCTGATATTCTGGAAATAATTTTGATGTTTTAATGAGTTAATGTTGCAAAGGCTAGTGCTCCGTACTGGTCCTTATGTGGTCATTGGCAATAAGAACGAAGGTGTGATGGGTCATTAAAGTAACCTCCTATTACTTCTAACTTTCTATGGATGTTACCTCTTGTCACACAGGAACTGAAAGTTCTCACTTGGCATTGTCATTAACTGGAACTTCAGAGACAGGAGTCTCTGTACACAAACACTGACTCTTTGCACAGTCTCAGGAAAATAAAAGTTCACGCTCCTAAAGTCAGCTCCCATTTTTATCCATGGACTGTTTTCCCCACTACAGCTTTAAAATTCACAGTCTGATTACCCCCAGGCATCCTGAATCAGCAAATGGGTTGAAACCAGGTTTACTGACTCTTTTTTAAAGGCCCTGAAAACCACACAGAGGTGCTCATTATTTTGAAAGGAGATGTCTCATAAAGAAAAGGAACTATTTCTATCTCACTGGGTACACAGCTTGAAGGGCATGTTCCTAACACTACAAACTAGACAGACAAAATCTCAAGAGGAAGCCCTCGCTTTCAAGTTTTCTTTCCCTACTTCTGAGTCTCTAACTGGCATACACAAAGGATATATTTCTCTCTTTAGCATGGCTTCACGTTGGTATTGGTGTGTGTGTGGGTGCACACGTGCATGTTTATATTCTGCTCATACTAGATATGTATTTTACTTTTTATATGCCTTGACTCTAGCACAGTAGGAGGATGGTTTTTATGAGTTTTACTGAATGCTTTAAATTGTGTCTGATTTCTACAAGTTGGAATTGTAAAGTTTTCCAACACAAAACTCAGGACCACCTACATAAAAATCACCCAGAGGGTACCTGTTAAAAATGAGACCCCAAAGGCCCCACACCTCGATCTAGTAAATCAAAATACAGGTATAAGGTCCAGCCATCTACATTTGCACATGTTCTCAGGTATATTTATGATTTTCAAAGCTTAAAGACTTCTGGTGTATTGTATGAACTAACAAAACTACAATATTTACCCAGATATTCATCTTTTCTTTAAGACCCAACAAGCTCTTGAAAGGAGAAGAAAAGAAACAAGAATAGAAAGAGAAGAAAAGCACTCCTACCCTTGAACTCCAGCCATTCCCACCCATATAGTCCTTCTCTGTCTTCCACCCTATCCATATGCAATAAACTTCTCCTAAGATTTCCTTACTTGTCGGAATTTCAAACTACAAGTCCTAGTCCAGACTTCCCCCCAACCACACGCACACACATACACACACAAAATGTCGAGAGTCATTTGGCACAATAGGTATTCAATGATCCAAACAAAGTTTTCTGAGTTCAATTAATGCTATATAATGGCTAAGCAATTCAAATGGAAACTACTTTACGGATTTACTGATAAAATCACTTAAAAACCCCTCATTCTTTAAAAAAAAAATCTGTCTAATTACACTCATTTTGGTTGATGTTTCTGCCCCAAATACTACTTCTTTTAAGGATACTGATACAGTGCTGGAAAAGAAGTCATGGATATAAATACAACAGTGATTTGGCCTGGGAACTACTCCCAAATGAGGGAAAATAGATTCCAAATGACTGCCTATCAAAGAAAGCTCTTCTCCTGATAATATGCTCAGTAGGTCTCACAATATAAACTCCAGTTTCTTCCCAGGAATCTCAATCATGTGGAAAATGCTGCTGTCAGGCCCCAGGTTACTTATAAAAGTTACTGAATACTGGGTCACATGAAAAAAGAAAAATATATTGAAACATGCAGTCAAAATTTCTTTCTAAATCTTCAAGTTAGATGTGGGCAACTGAAAATTTCTTTCTGCTGTCCAGCAGGCTATCCTGTAGGATCATCAATGAGAGGGCTCCAACTCTCCACTTTCATCCCCCACTAACACTTTTAGTTACTCTATGTTCCAATCAAAATGAAGAACACAAAGTTCTTTGCCAACTTCCTATACCTCCCACCACCGTATTCATACCCAGAGTTACTGCTCTACTTGGGATCATCATCCATTTACTCTTCGTAAAATAATTACTGAGCCTATCACTTTCAAGAGAAGTTTTCCAGGGATTCCTGATTTGCCAGAGCTTTAAACACTGCCCCTAAAAATCAGTGAATGTCTGTTGTATTTTCAGTAAACACATAATAAGTGTTAAATAAAGTGAGTTGATGTCACAAAAGTGAATAATTTCAAGACTTACAATAATGTGACAGTAATCAAGACGTTGTGATACTGGTGAGGAACTGACAAATGTATCAGTGGCACAGAATAGAGAACCCAGATGTAGATTCCCATAAATACAGTCAACTGATCTTTGACAAATAAGGAACAGCCAGGTACCTGGGTGGCTCAGTTGGTCAAGCATCCAACTCTTAACTTCTTAGCTCAGGTCTGACTCTTGACTTCAGCTCAGGTCATAATATCTTGTCATGGTTCATGAGATTGAGTCTCACGTCAGGCTCTGTACTGACCACCTGGAGCCTCCCCTTCTACCCCTCCCTGAGCATGCTGTGCACTCTCTCTTACACATACAACAAACAAACAAAAAGCAAAGGAAACAAAATGGAGCAAAGATAGTTTCTTTAACAAATGATAGGAATGAGTAGACATCCACATTCAAAAGAATGAATCTAGACACAGACCTTACACCCTTCACAAAAATTAACTAGAAATGTGTCACAGACCTAAAAAGAAAATGGAAAACTATAAAAGTTCTAGAAGAAGAAAACTGAGATGACCTTGGGATACAGTGATGCCTTTTTAGATACAATGATGAAGACAAGATCTATGAAAGAAATAATTGATACACTGGACTTCATTAAAATTAAAACCTTCTCTACAAAAGACAGTATCAAGAGAATGAGAAGACAAGACAAAGACTGGGAGAAAATATTTGCAAAAGACACATCTGATAAAGAACTCTTATCCAAAATATATAAATAGCTCTTAAAATTCATAAATAAGAAAACAACCCGATTAAAAAATGAGCCAAACACCTTAACAGACATCTCACGAAAGACATACAGATGGCAAATAAATGTATGAAAAGATGCATCACATCCTGTATCATCAGAGAAATGATAAATTACGTAAATTAAAAAATAAAGTGGTCCATACAAATAATGGAATATTATTCAGCACTAAAATGAACTACCAAACCATGATAAGACATGGAGACTTAAATGCATATTAACAAGTAAAAGAAGCCAATTTGAAAAGGCACCATACTATATGATTCCAACTGTATGACACTCTGGAAAATCTAATGCTACAGAGACAGCAAAAAAAGACTAGTAATTGACAGTGACTGGTGAGTGAGGAAGAGGATGATAGGCAGAGCACAGAGAATTTTTAAGGCACTGAAAATACTCAGTATTATATTATAATGATGAACATATGTCATTATACATTTAACCAAATCCACAGAATGGGCAATACAAGAGTGAACCCTAAGGCAAACCATTGACTGTGTTTATAATGTGTCAGTGTGAGTTCATCCTTGGTAAAAATGTACCATTCTGGTGAGTTATGCTGACTGGGTAAAGCTACGGGGCCAGCAAGTATATGGGAAATTTCGGTACCTTACTCTCCATTTTATTGTAAACGTAAAACTGCTCTAAAAATATTAAGTCTTCTTTTAAGTGCATGGTGAAGCCAAATAAGCAAATCAAATCAAACTGTTTCACTACAAATTTGTTTCTTGAAGCAAGATTATCTAATCTCCATAAATTCTAATAGCCTCAGGTATCAATATAATTACTATCTTTTATCCTCCCAGATTAAGCTTTCCACACCCCCTCTTCCATGAGTTAAATGTGTCACATGCCTCCAAGTCCATTTCCATGCTCTATCTTTGCTGATCCTTTAAAGCCTTCAGTAAAAAGTTATCTTTGCTTCTTAAAGAAATGCAATAAAACTTGGCCGCGGCACGACACGTTGTACACCACAGTCACTCGTGTTTGTACTTTGTTATCATCCTGTCTAGATTACTAGGCCACTTGCTTTTTGCAAGCAAGGATAGTATCTTAGTTATCTTTTTAAGTCCTGCAGGGGTTAATAGAGTGCTAGAATAGTAGATGCTTAGAGAATTATGACTGAGTCAAACTGTATTATAAACATCTCTATCAAGAGCTAGGTCAATATAGATAAATATATAAACTACTTTCAAAATCAAAGTCATCATTAACAATCAACTCACGATGAGCCTACCTACTGCCAAATCAAGAACATATTCAGATCAGCAGATGATTTGCACGAATGGAAGTATTTCCATTAAGTAGACAAAATTAACTGCTTCCTTCTGGTTTCCATCAATGACTCAAGCCTCTGATACACACCTGCCAGCCCAGTAATGCTACCATCATTTCTCACTTGAATGATGGCGATAATATCCTTATGCTCTGCTTTTGCACTTCAGATCTATGCCCACACCACTGAGAAAGTGATTTTTTTAATTCTTTATTTTTTTAATGATTTCAGGAATAGAATTTAGTGATTCATCACTTACATAGGACACCCAGTGCTCATCACAAGTACCCTCCTTTTTTTTTTTTTTTTAATTTTTTTTTTCAACGTTTATTTATTTTTGGGACAGAGAGAGACAGAGCATGAACGGGGGAGGGGCAGAGAGAGAGGGAGACACAGAATCGGAAACAGGCTCCAGGCTCCGAGCCATCAGCCCAGAGCCTGACGCGGGGCTCGAACCCACGGACCGCGAGATCGTGACCTGGCTGAAGTCGGACGCTTAACCGACTGCGCCACCCAGGCACCCCAACACAAGTACCCTCCTTAATGCCCATCACCCATCTAGCCCAGCCCCGCCCACCTTCCTCCACCAACCCTCAGCTCTTGGTCTGTATGTAAGAGTCTCTCATGGTTTGCCTCCCTGTTTTTCTTATTTTTGCTTCACTTCCCCTATGTTCATCTGTTGTGTTTCTTAAATTCCACATGAGTGAAATTATACGGTATTTGTCTTTCTCTGACATTTCATTTAGCCTAACACACTCTAGTTCCATCCACATTGTCACAAAAGGCAAGATTCGGTTTTCTTTTTGATGGCTGAGTAATATTCCATTGAATATATATATATATATATATATATATATATATATATATATATACACACACACACACACACACACACACACACACCATATCTTTTTTATCCATTCATAAGTCGATGGACATCATTTTCCATATTTTGGCTATTGTCAATACCACTGCTATAAATATTGGGGTGCATGTGTCCCCCTAAATCAGCATTTTTGTACCCTTTGGATAAATACCTAGTAGTGCAATTGCTGGGTCATAGGGTAGTTCTATTTCTTATTTTTTTAAGGAACCTCCACACTGTTTTCCAGAGTGGCTTACACCAGTTTACATTCCCACCAACAGTGCAAGAGTGTTCTTTCTCCCTATCCTCGCGCACATCTGTAGTTTCTTCTGTTGTTAATTTTATTCTGACGGGGTTGAGGTGGTATCCCAATGTGGTTTTGATTGGCATTTACCTGATTATGAGTGATGTTGAGCATTTTTTTCATGTGTCTGTCTATTGGCCATCTGGATGTCTTCTTTGGAAAAGTATTCGTGTCTTCTAACCATTTCTTCACTGAATTATTTGATAAGGTGATTTTGATGAAGCACATCTACTTGTGTCACTCCTCTATCCAAAATCCTTCCATGACTTCACTTTGCTCCTATGATTAAGACCGAAATCCTTAAAATGGCTCAAACACCAGGTTGGTTCCTACCTATCTTTATCTTGTGCTCCTCCTTCATTATTTCGGTTTGACCACAGTGATCTTCATTTACTTGCTCCAACTTCATTATGTTCCTTTCTGACTCAGAACCTTTACAGATCCTGACCCCACCACACAGAATCCTGTTTCTACCATCCTTCCTACCTGGTGAGTTCCTCCTCATCCCTTAGATCTCTGTTTTACAGTCACCTCCTCACGGATGCCTTCCTGAACTCCTGGACTGTAAAGGGTGTTTCTATCACAGGCTCTCGTAAAACCATGTCATTTTTTCTCATTTTGTGGTAGTTTATAATTACATATTTTTTTGAGAAGTGATTAATCTCTGTCACCCTCATTAGACTGTCAACTCCATTAAGGCAGGTATCATGTCCATTTTGCTAACTACTTGGTGTGCTGGTGACACGTGATAGGTTCGCAAGAAACATTCCTTTAAGGGATAAATGGGTGAAAGGGGTTGGTCAAATTGTGGACCTCCTTAAGATCATGCAGTCTTGAGACGCCCACAAGCAGCCTTCTGGATGTTAAGTCCACAACCTATTAGCTTTGTGAAATTAGACAATTTCTTTAACCCTTTTAAGCCTCATTTTCTTCTGTAAAAGGCAAATAATATCTATTTTACAAGGCTGCTGAAAAGATGAAATAATTTTATACCTCTCTAGTGATAGCCATAGTTTTAACTAATCATTAACTGTCTGTGTAATTATTTAACATCTATCCCCAATGCTCAATTTATAAGCACTGAAAAATATGGCCCATGCCTATCTTACATACCACTATGCTCCAATGCCTAGCTCAGTATGTAGAACACAGTAGGTGATAATTATTTGTTGAAGATAAAATAAATCAACAACATATAAAAAGAATTTAGCATCATACCTAGCTAAATTAAGCATTCAGTAAATATCAATGTCTACTATAGATTGAATGTTTGTGTTCCCCCAAATTCCTATGTTGAAATTCAATCCCCAATGTGATGATATTGGGATATAGGAGGTGATTAGAGACCTTTGGGAGGGCTCTACACTCATGAGTGAGATTTGAGTCCTTATAAAAGAGACCACAGAAGGTGAGCATCCTTGTCCCTTCCAGTAAGTGAGGACATGGCAAGAAAACAGCCACCTATGACAGGAAGTGGGACCTCGCTAGACACTGAGTATGCCGACACTTTGATCTTGGAACTCCCAGCCTCCAAAACTGTGAGGAATAAATTTCTGTTGTGTATAAGCTACCTGGTCTGTGGTATTTTTGTTCTAGCAATCCAAATGGACGCAGACACTCTTCTTCCCTCCCTTCAAAGCAAATTCCCCAAGACATTCCTTCTAGCATCTGCTGTTCTTTCATTTGGATGGAGATGGAATCAGCTGTTTGCAATGTTCATTAATTCACAAGGTATTTACTGCAGATAGTGTTATTATTTGGAAAATTCAACTTTGAATTTTCCAAGTAATAACACTCTCTTTTTCATGGGCAGAAAAAAAATCCCAACAACAATGATCACTGAGCACAATTTATGTATCAACCTCAACAAAGTGTTCTACCACTACTACTGTTCTGACTTTATAGAAGCAGAAGGTAGGCACAGATAGGTTACATGACTTAATTAAGTAACAATGACAGAATTAAAATGAGCTTTCCACGCTTCTGTTCAATACCCTTCCCCCTACTCCTAATTGTCATTGCACATGAACAAATTCAACAGTCCTCAGCAGGCCTCCTGTGATGGTCAAAGAAACTTCTTTCTTCAGACAGCTGAAATATGCCCTGTTGTTTATGAGACAGTCACATGAGTAATGAAATTAGGTTAAGTGGGAAAAAGGAGAGGCGCAACGTTTCCTTTCCATGACAGCATAAAAAAAATCTATACAATATGAATCTGTGAGGGGCACCTGGGTGGCTCAGTCAGTTGAGCATCTGACACTTGATTGCGGCTTGGGTCATGATCCCAGGGTCATGGGATCTAGACCAGAGTTGGGCTCTGCACTGACAGCTCAGAGCCTGTTTGGGATTCTCTCTCTCCCTCTCTCTGTACCCCTCCCCCACATTCACTCTCTACACAAACAACCTTAATAAAATATCAAACTTTGAGTCCTCAAGTAAAATAGGAAATTAAAAATATTGCTTTGGAATATCTTAAGAACAGCATTATCTTCATAGGCAGCTTTAATACACTGCAACATCTGGGCACACATGTGTGCATACACACACACACACACACACACACAGCTGGATCAGAGGTCCAACAAAAGTTTGGCTTCAGCTGATTTTTCATAGTTTTCTAGATTACAAATCCTGTTAACAAGTTCAAAGCTTGAAAAATGCATCAAAATATGCAAACATTTATAATCAAATGATTGAATTTAAGAGAACAATGTTAAATTCTCATTTTTCTACTTTCAAAAACACTTACAAAAATAAGCCCAAATCATTTCAAATTTGCCATATTTGAATAATCAGTAATAGAGAATCAGCAGGTTGATTTTCACTTTAGGAACATTCTCCTAGTCAACTACATATAGCTCCAACATTGAGTATTTAGAATCTTAGAGTCTTGTGGAATGACATGACCTTTTTGAGATTTTCTTCTGCTTATCCAATCAAAAGATCATAGCCTGTGTTTGAATTACTCCAGGAACCACAGCATACAGCTCTACCCAATCTATTTCATTTTGGGGAACAGTGACTTTCATAAGGATATTCTACTATGTTTAACGTATTTTTTTAACTTCTGCATAGTCTCTTTAGCTGCTTGGAGACAAAGAAAACAAATCTTTATGAAATCCAACACATATTAAAAAATAGTACAGGGGCGTCTGGGTGGCTCAGTCAGTTGAGCGTCCGACTTCAGCTCAGGTCATGATCTCATCGTTTCTGAGTTCAAGCCCCACACTGGGCTTGCTGCTGTCAGTGCAGAGCCCATCTCGGATCATCTGTCCCCCTCTCTCTCTGCTCTTCCTCCACTTGCACTCTCTCTCTCTCAAAAATGAATAAACATTTATCTTAAAAAAATAATAATAAATTAAACAATAGTACAGATTTGTTGAATGCCTTAAAAAAGGAGACCTAGATATAGTCTTAACTCTAGGCTAAAATTCAAATCACAATTTAAAGACTCAAACTCAACCTCCAGCCATTATTTGAAGAGCCTCGTATTCATAATAAAGGATTTTGGCTATTCTTTCTTTTTGCTCTGAACAGTCCTGTGATGTACCCATTGTTTTCATTCTAAAGGTATGAAATTTGCCTCGTGATTATCAGTTACTAGATGCAGGATACCACATTATGAAATATATATATAAAAGCTAGAACAACCTTTGGTCCTAGTTCTGCATCTAACTAATTAGGAACAGTAGCTGTCTGATACGTGAATGATCTCAACCACTGTTTTCTACAGTATGAGCTCTTAGCTGAATCAAAACCAAATTCAAATAACATCTCTGCCACTTATTCAGCTCATCTTCAAAAGGGACATAAGAACACCTATGGCACAGTGTTCTTCTGGAAAATAAATATCACAATTAAGGCATTCAGCACTGTGTTAGAACACAGCTTATATTTAGTATACGTGAAGTCCACTTCTTTAGTTCCACTTTGCTTTAAGAAATAGTCACTTTTTAAATCACTGGTTTTTAAGTGGTAAGAAGTGGGAGAATCACATTACATTTCTGCTACATAGAATTAAAGGTTAGTGAGGAAGATAACGGAATCAATCCGATTCAATAAGATTTGCAGATTGCACTGAGACTATCCTATCAGATAAGTGAGAGGCAGCTGTCCTGTCTAGAAGACCAATTTCCATTTTATTAAATGCATCCAATACCCACGTATTACAAACTTTGATGGGAATATAACTGACATATTCACATTCTAAAGCTTGCCAGAAATCCTCTGCTAAATGGCCTAAGGGTAACAGACATGATTATATAATGACAATAATTTTTTACAAAGAAAAGTTGATATCTGTAAGTGAAAAAAATTAAGTGTATTCATTTATTTTGAAAGAGAGAGAGAGCATGAGCAGGGGAGGAGCAGAGAGAAAGAGAGAGAGAGAATCCCAAGCAGGCTCTGCGCCATCAGCATGGAGCCTGACACGGGCTTGAACCCATGAACTGTGGGATCATGACCTGAGCCGAAATCAAGAGTCAGATGCCCAGTGAACTGAGACACCCAGCTTTCCCTAAGTGAAATTTTTAAGTAAACATATTGAAGTAACTCACTAGGTGGGAAACTTAAAATTCCAAAGTATACACGAACTAAAAGCTAGTTTCTCATAATGTTCTGATAAAGGTGTTAGTGACAAGGGCGAGCATGCTGTTGAGCTCAGAGCTTAACTTCTTACAGCTTAATACATAAAAGACATACACTGTGTAATAACATAGGCCCCATAAAGGCTAGTGAAAAATCTTTCACTTGTATCATGAGGTAACATTTACCCTTGTAGATACAGGAAATTCTAGCAACATGGGTTAATATACTAAGAAAACTCGCTAGAAACTTGTTATCATAAATTTCCAGACTGTTTTTAGAATTGATAGGCCTTTCCTTGGCATCTTATTCCAATCAGGCTGCAAATAACAAAATACCATAGGCTAGGTGGCTTAAAACACGGGAATTTCTTGGGGCACCTGAGTGTCTCAGTCGGTTGAGCACCCGAATCTTGATTTGGGCTCAGGTCATGATCTCATGGTTCGTCAGTTCTAGCCCCGCATCACACTCTGTGCTGATGGTGAGCTACCTGCTTGGGATTCTCTGTCTCCCTCTCTCTCTGCCCCTCCCCTGCTCACTCTCTCACTCTCCCTCAAAATAAATAGATAATTAATTAATTAATACAAACAAACAGGAATTTCTTTCTCACAGTTTTGGTGGCTCAGAAATCCAAGACCAAGGTGCAGCCTGATTTGGTTCACTGGGGAAGGTGGACCTACTGGCTTGCAGAGACTTCTCCCTGTGTCCTCGCTTGGCAGAAAGAGAAGGAACTCTGGTCTTTTCCTCTTCTTCTAAGGACACTGATCCCATCACAGGGCCCCTTCCTCATCATGTCATCTCATCCGGATCCCCCTTCCAAAGGCCCCACCTCCAAATGCCATCACAGTGGGGCTTAGGGTTTCAATAAAAGAAGTTGGGGAGGACACAAGCATTCAGCCCATGACACCTGGTAGCATAAAAATCAACCACCATCAATCTCTTAGCAGCATCCACCACTCTTGAGGTGATGAAAAAATCAATAGAGATAAAAAGAACAACCCCCAAACACTTTGTTTGATCAATTCACCAAGACACTTCATCAATTTTGATTTCTGCTTGGCAATCCACGTTATCTTAGCCTTCTCTCTATTTCAGAATTTGCCACAACACTAAAAGAAGACGGTGTTTGAATATCGAAGGAAAATCATTCAGGATGTCAGATTAGAACATAAAAAATAAACATTTTAAGTTCCGTTTCATAATGTTGGTAACAGACATTGCACAAGTCAATGTTACTTAAAGAAGCACTGTATCTATTAAATATCTATCAAATATCTATTTCTAATATTTGAATGCTGGCCACTCAGTATTCATATACAAACACATGCACATCCAAACATGTGCCTAGCAAATACCCAGCCCCCTACTCACCACATATGCCCAGAAACCCCTATGTGAGAAAGGACACTTAGCATTCATAGTTACTACTATGGACCAAACACCGCAATAAGCACTTTACAGGTATTCCATTAAATTTTTTTTTACTGTTTATTTATTTTTGAGAAAGAGAGAGAAACAGAGACAGAGTGAGCAGAGGAGAGGCAGATAGAGAGGGATACACAAAATCCAAAGTAGGCACCAGACTCTTCAGCTGTCAGCACAGAGCACGATGTGGGGCTCGAACTCATGAATGTAAGATCATGACCTGAGCTGAAGACAGGCGCCAAACTGACTGAGCCACCCAGGTAACCCTACATGTATTTCATTTAAAAGCTCATTTAATCCTCAGCCCCTTCTGATGGAAATAATTTCATTCATGACCTCTGCTGAAGAGATCACCATATTTTGCCCTATGTAACCCACAACCAGCAGGTCCATGCTATTGGAGAGGAGACATCTTCTGAGCTGAGGACTGAGTATCTGGCCCAAAGCTGGGATAAAGTCTATCTTTAAGAAATTCATGGGGTGCCTGAGTGGCTCAGTCGGTTGAGCGTCCGACTTCGGCTCAGGTCATGATCTCGCAGGGTGTGAGTTCGAGCCCCGCGTCCGGCTCTATGCTGACAGCTTAGAGCCTGGAGCCTGTTTCGGATTCTGTGTCTCCCTCTCTCTCTGACCTTCCCCTATTCATGCTCTGTCTCTCCCTGTCTCAAAAATAAATAAATGTTAAAAAAGAAATTCATGTTGCCACTCATGGGAATACAAGTTAAATACAAAGAGTAAGGTAAATAGTAAAGTAAAATGTGAGATAATGAGAAAGCCAAGACACATGGGGGCATAACATTAGGTTGGAGTCCTAGGATGAAAAGCCATAGATCCCAATTGCTGGGGTACTTAAGCCACTGAGACCCAGAACCACCCTCAGGCATCTACTCTTTTCAGTTTGTTTGGCTCTTTCTGAAGTCCCATGCCTATATACTCATATAACAAGTTCCCTGACTGAGAAAATTTTAGTCTCAACTCCTTAAAACTCAATTAGTCTAACCAGTACCACCTACCGTAAATCTTTTAACATGGATCATACATCAAACATCCTCAAAAGTATTGGAACATTATTGGGTTTTTCCCTCACAAATCATTCCCAGAGAGCAAGATCTGTTTAACTGGTAGTTACCTTCAAGAGCATTAGATCTAATGACAGTTACTGGTTATTCTGTATTTTCAGTGAGAAATGAATGATTAAAAAAAAAGGTAGGGGAGGGATCCCATTGTAATAGAAGGAATTTCAATGCAATTTCCTGTAATGTTTTTTTTTTTTTAACACTGGAAAGACAACAGAATGAGTCCTCTCTGGATGAAAAAGACAAGCCATTTTAGAGAAACAGGACTTTTTTAAAATTGGAATTCAATGCACACGTCCCTCTCCAAGTCTCCTATGCAATGACAGCTGCACCACAGGAACCAAAAATCGCCTCATCAGCTCTGGCAGCCCCAGGGTCCCAGGGAGCCACTTGGAAAAGATGGCAGCCTGCAGGTCTTTACTGCACATTACGGGAGGGAACATCATGAAAAGCCCCAACATCAGCGTTTAGAGTCTGAATACCTCAATTCAAAGTTTAACTACCTATTCTAAGTTTCTGTGTTAGAATCTGTATGGTGGCGATGAGAATACTTTTCTCAGATATTGTGAGGATTAATAACCATTACCATGCAGAAAAGCATCATGGAAGCTGTACATCCCTATAAATTCTTATTTGTGATAAGAAGACATTTCTCACAGAATAAGAAAAACGAGTAGTGAAATTCACTTAGGAGTTAAGAACGTGGACTCTAGGATCAGACAGACCTAACTTTGAGAGCTAACCTTCTAGATCACTAACCAGGTAATACTGGACAAGTTATTTCAACTTCCAACTCTCAGTTCCAGTAGCTGTAAAACGGGGTAAAATAGCACCTCACCTCATGAGCTGGTGTGATTTTAAGTTACAGGAGATCATGAGTATAAAGCATCAAGCCCTAGGATTCACACTCATTGTGTACTGCAAATGTTAATAGTAGTAGCAGCCACATTAAGTGGTATTTCCAACACATCATCCCAGATCCAACACATCATCCCAGATACAGAAACACCTTGGAATGCCCATTCCCAAGAAGTAACTAAAGAGCAGGAAACCTTGAAGGTGATGCTCATTTTTATACCAACTAGCAAGTGGCTTCACTTAGAGAGCACAACAGTTTTCTGTGTTAACTTCTCATGCTAATAACAAAAGGAAATTCCATGTAGCTTCTCCAGCCGCAAATACACAGTTGTCCTTTAGGGAGAATTCAGGACTGGTGAACCATAATGAGGAAATATATTCTCCTAACATCAATGTTCAATTTATTGTTTCAAGGCTTCAGATATAACCTAAAGACAAGGCTGAGATCTGGCAGGAAGAAAACATTTTTGCTCTAATAAGCTAACACTTACATCCTTAGAGCTGACATTTTGACTCCTACTTAAGATACTCTTTCATTTATCCAATCATTTAACATATATTTAATGGCATAGGATCACACATTGACTATTTAACAGTAAGCAAGGCACAGTCCCTATCTTTTACAGCTAACAGCCCACTGAGTGCACAGATGAGGTAACAAGCAATTATCATCCTGTGTGTGGAAATAGTGGTAGGAGAAATCTGCTTTGTGGGTACCTAGAAAGGAAATCCTCCCCAATGCACAAGGTAGCAATTCCATAATAATCAAGGGACTGAACTGGTCTCCCCTCCCTATTAAATTATTACTCTCAAAGAGAAAATCCAGCGTATTCATCGTTAGTTTCTCCATAGAACCAGAACTATTACTTTCCACAGGTACTTGCCTGGCATGTGTCCAGCTGACTGGCTCACTCAACATCTATTCCAACCTCCTTGTACTCTTCTGCAAGACTGCGAAGTAAAAACATCCCCCAGCCTCTCTTGTTTATCTGGATATCAGTGTGACTTTGTTTTGCATGTAACTGGCATAACTGAAGAGCTGTTTTAGAAATGTGTTCAACAGAGACAAAAGTAGTCCTAGAACCATCCCTTAGTGGTGTAGACTTCAGCAGACACATGGGGTTGGAGCTAACAAATTCAGCAGTGACTTGCTGGGTTATGGTCAAGATGGTATGAAACTGGGGCCAGAATTTTGAACAGCAGCCTCCTGATCTCCTGGTATTGTAACTGTGACAGGGCTCACAGCATTTTTGGTGGGATTCTTATTCTGCAGTCCTTCCCAGAGGCTCAGCCTAACTGCTGTTTCTCCAGAATTTTAAACAATGTTAAGCCAACTAATTCCCTGTATGAAGTCCCTTTTGTGCCCAAACTAGCTGGAACCATTTCTGTTATCTTTAACTAAATCACCACCTTCTGAACCAAATGGAATTTGTCAGAAATATATACCAGGCTCCACCATTAGTAACATAAAGCACTATAACGTAAGATGAAGCCACACATGGTGTGTAAGAATAGTAAGAAGGAGCACACCATGTCCAGACTTAACTACTTAAATAATTCTGCTTCAGATGGTTTGTGAATGTGGTGGTCTGTCAGTAATATGGAGCCAGTCAAGGCCAATCAATGTGGCTCTGTTGCAGGCTTAAACTGGCATGCAACCAAGTGGACAATCTAACATATTTAAGGATGTGTTGTGGTCTGCACAAAGGCCTGGAAAGAAGGAAGTCAATGAGCAGGAACATTGTAAAGAAGATGGGGACTTGACCAATGGCCAAGACAAGCTTCCCTTGGAAAGCTCGATTCTGTTGATTATAAAAACAATCAAAGTCACCATGTAGATTCTCCACCTAATTCCTTCGGGTCTGCTTACAGATTCATTATAGATTTTTAAAAATGCCTAGTTGCCAGTCATGTGGTGATTACTTTGCACCCACATATTCATTTTCTTCTCTCACCCTACTCTTTCTAGACCCATTTTATAGGTAAAAGGCTGCATCTCATGAAGGTAATTGATATACCCCAAGTCTTATAGCCACTGGTTGGCAAAGTGGGGATTCTCTGGCTCTGAGACACCAAGAACAAATTCCTGAATGACAAGTTACATCATGCTTCCTCCCAAAAAGAAATTCCTTCCAGGGAGAAAATGTGTTGACCAATTGCCATTAGTATTCATGTCCGCTGCCCAAGCAGAGTCTCTGTAAGATAAACAATTGTATCTTGTTGTACAACAGTCTCTTTTGAGTTGAGATAACCTGATTTTTCAGACTCCATTGACTCCTTCAAATCTGATACACCCAAGGAGGCAAATTTGAGGAAACGACCAACTCAAGAACAGGCTCAGAACATGCTGGACCCACCAAAATGCTGCCATCCTTGGGCTCCCAACATGGATAGCCTCTTTTGTAGCCACACACTGAAGAAAAAGTTCTCACTTAGACTGAGGAGATGAGCAGGGCTGCCTCTGCCAGCAAAATAGCAGCAGGAGCAAACTTCACATGGTCTTTATATGTTCACCAGGTATAGATATGAAAGAATGTTAGAGCACGGGAGGAAAACACAAGGAGCCGCCAGGAAGAGACCAAACACACATCTGTTGTTTACGTGAAAGCATGCAGGGAAGATGTGCAGTTTCAAGGACTGCTAGGCAATGACGGTGGGTCTGTTCTCTAACTGGCCCCTGGGAGATCATGAGATTCTGGAGCTCACGGTGCTAATGCATTTGATAGCCTTGAGACCAGAACGTCACTTACGTTTCAGCAATTACCCTAATCGCTTTCCCATGGCTTACAATATGTTCTCTAGAAATAACTCCACACTCTTTGTATATCCTTTCTTTTCAAAGGCCATAACCCCTATTTCTCTTCCTCCTCTATCTGTCCTCAGGAGACTGCTGGGGTTTATGCAGAGGGCTCTTGGGTGTTCACTGTAACAGCATGACACAGATTTCTGAGCTATTTTGGTAAGAGGTTTGTCCCACGTTGTCCTCACATGAAAGATTTTTCAAAGGTTGTATAATTCCATAGCTCAGTCTTATCTTGACTAGTCCCTAAAGTGCAGGCTCCAACAACAACAGGGAGTCTTAGCGGCTGTTTTCATGATGTAATTTCAGGGTCAACAAGAAGCCCTCTCCCACCTCATAAAATTATGTCTCCATCTGCCTAATGAGGCCTAAAAACGCACAGATTTAATCTTTTAAGCTGTGGCTTCCTGCCTTTCCCACATTTCAAATACCCCTAGGAAACCAGTATATTAAGCTTTTCCAGTGATTAACATCGTACTGAGCAGAGTTTATCAGATGCTCCACCTACAGGAAGGTTTTAAAAAGTAGGACTAGAGAGGGAAGCCTCAGAATATGAGACTTTAAGACACAGAAGGGATGAGGGGTGGGAGGTAGGGAATGGTCTCTGCCTTCCTGGAGCCCAGCTCTAGAAGACGTAGGGAGGGGAAGACTCAAAGGCATGGTTTACATTCACTCCCTCCACAATCTCCCCCCACCTCCCTGGGTTCTATATGCTATCTGAATCACCTATGTTGTATTTTTCAAACTAAAACAAGGAGTTCAAATTGAGCTTCCATTGTCTACTTAGTACTAGACTGCAGTGTGGAAATTCAGCTCTGAAATCCAAAAGCCAGTTCTACCTCTTCTTAGCTTTGTCAACTAGTAATCTCTAATTTCATTCAGTTCTCTGCAATCTTGCACCTGTTGTCACCCTTGTAGTCTTGTCACACAACACTGAGCTCCCTAAGAGCAGGAATCTGGCTCACCATCGTGTCTCAAGCATCCAGAACTGGGACTGGCAGAGTCAGTGCTCAATGAACATTTGTTGAAAAAAATGTTTTTGTGCAACAATGACCTTCCAATGGACATTATACAGTTCTTACCCAGTAACCTCTCTGCAACATGTGTTCACCACTTCCCCATTTCTGGAACTCTTTCTCCCTTCATATTCATGTTCTCATGCCTTTCTGGCCACTTAGGGGTGAGGGACTGATGAGGAGACTCGACTAGACTCTGGAGTCTGACAAGGCTCGAATTCAAGATCTTTTACTGACTGTGTGATTCTGGTAACTACTTACCTCTCCAGTCTTATTTCTTCGTGAAAAATACATGGCTCTGAAGAGGTTTCCTCATCAGGTTACGAGGGCTATGTAAAATGATCATTGACTGCACACTGTCATATACTTAATATATAATCAGTAATTACATTTTAATACTTTTAAACCATTTGGTTTCTACGTATCTTTCTCCTTGTTCACATGTCACTTAAATATTTACTGAGAAAACTCAATATTACTGAGTCCCATGTCCTGTTTTTCACTCTATCTACTCTTTATAAACTCTCATATACTTTATAGCCTCAATCGCCTGTTCTATCTGATTCTTAATTCTATACCCTTTGTCCAGAACTCGTTTCTGAACCATAAGCCCCTATTGGCAGATTCAGCTGTAAGACTACCCCCAGACCCGTTGATACACTGCTCAACTTCCTTTCCCGTCTTCCATACAGTTTCAGAGAGCATTGGGGATGAATTCTCTCAATGCAATGTAGTACAAGTGACATAAGCCACCTTCAGGACTGGCCCATTCAACACCTTCCAGGGGTTCTTCCATTCCTTCTCTCCTCCCATCTGCTGGTTGATGCAGATAATCTAAGAGTTAGTGTGGTATCTAAACAGAAGAAGCCAGTATCCCTGAATGACCATGAGGAAGGCTGCCTGGTGACCAGAAATATCTGCAGTGGTCTTTACAAGAGCAAGAAATACATTTCTCCTGAGTTAAGATGTCAAGGTTTGGCGGGTGGGGGGGGAGGGGGGGGACATGGTTTTTTATTAAGCAGCTCCTCCTGCAACTTGAACTCAGCATCCCTAAAACTAGACTTGTACCTTTTGAAATGTTTGCAACACTTCATTAGGCGAATAATGACAGTAGGAGTCTCTTCCAGGGACATCTCACCTCTCAGAATAGCACAAGTTTGGTGGGTTCATCTCAGTCACACAAGGCCTGTTAATTTCAGCATACCAAGAAAGACTAAGTTTCTCATGAGCAATGTCCCAGTGGACCACGTTATAAGAAAGATTCATTAAGCCAGAATAAGAACTAATTTGCACTAAGAACTGCCAAGTACAATGACTATTTGAATCACTCTTACTAGCATGTTGTCTCCCTTTAGGAATACTACAAGTAGTTCAGAATTAACCCAAGATGCATCCAGAATTAAAGCAAGAGGAAGTTATGGGATTGAGGAGAATTAATAATGCTTGCCTCTGGTAGTTTGATTTATACCATCTAGTAACATTAATATGTATTACCCATCACTCATTCCTTACCAGTACTTTATTCTTTCTGGACTCTTTGATCGTCTCTCTGTTCCCAATATTATTATCTTAAATCAGACTCTCATCATTTAAACCTTGACCCCAACAACTTAATCTCCTTACCTGCCCTTTTATTCCATTTTAATCAATGTTCTACCAGTCTAATACTCACCATTTTAAAATGGATTTTAAACGTGTTTCACATGCATCAATATTTCTCATTAATATAAAACTCAAAGACCATATGTGACTTTTAAGCTCTTTCAGGAACTGTCTCCTGCCTACCTCTCCAGTCTCACTTACTGCCAATTTCCCCATGCTCCAGCTGGGCTAAAATTCACGCAGTTCTTTCTGAATAGGACAACCTCCTTTATTATTTTGTGTACAGCAGTGTCCTTGACACACAAAGACCTTCTTCTTTCTTCCTTTCTGCCTCCTTCCCATATTGGCTGAGGTACTCCTCCAAGACGCTTCCTAGTATCCTATGTATCCATCTGTCATACAGATCCTAGGTTGTAAATCTCTAATACATCATTGATCTAACCTAGATCCTAGTATGCTTTAATTTTCTTGTTTACTAATTTAGCTTTCACTAAGAGTTAAGCTCTGAAGGAAAGGACTTTTCTATTCTAAGTCGGTGTCACTAATTCTTCATACAATACATAGTACATAGTTACCTGGCAAGTATTTATGGAACGAATGAATGAATGAATGAATGAATGAAATGTGTCAATCCTTTTTGATCAGTAACCCTTCTAGGTACTTCAAATATACTATTATTTAATTCCTACAGTGAATCAGGGTTTTTTTCCCAAAATAATTTTTATTATCCCTATTTTCTACTTGAAGAAACAATCATAAGAGTTCATTTCCCCCCAAGACCCACAACTAATAAATTGAAAGCCAAGATTTGAATACAGATCGGACTCTAGAAGTACATTATCTGCTAGTCCATTCTTTGTGCAACTGACTTGAGATTCAAAAGGAGTTCAGCTGATGGTCAGTTGGCCTGGAATCAAAGTTTCATGTAAGAAAAAGTTGGTTTTTTTTTAATTTGAGAGAGAGAGAACACATGCAAGCAGGGGAAAAAGAGAGAGGAGGAGAGACAGAGAATCCCAAGCAGGCTCCCTGCTGCCAGTGTACAGCCTGAGCCAGGGCTCCATATCATAACCCTGGGCTCATGACCTGAGCTGAAATCAAGAGTCAGACACTTAAACTGAGCCACCCAGGTGCTTCCCAAAACAAGCACTTCAAAAGGATTGGAAAATTGGAAAGGTTTACATACATTGATAGTTGAATATGGAATCTTTCAAAGAAGGCTTACCCTGAGAAGACCATTCTCAAGAAAAGCCATGTGAGATACTATGATGTTTTCTTACTTTGTTGAGAAACCAAACTTCATCCTAGCCCTCCCTCTGTCAAATTAGTCTCTGGTTCTAAACAGAATGTTTTCAATTCTCAAGTTAGAACAACAACATAGTTGTGGTTGCACAGAAAATGATAGTATTTTTATTGCAAAGAAATTACTTCTGAACTATTCATTTCTAGATAAAGAGCAAAAAGATTCAATGCTTACAAGAAATCAGTTATTACATCAGCTTTCAGTGACTTTCCAGTTCGAACTGAGGGAAGATTTTTACCAACATATCATCATATTCATCTACTGTGAGAATTTAAGCACTGAATTACCCTAGGAAACTTGGGGATACAAATAATAAAACGTTTTAAGATGTCAGAAACTTAAAATTGAGTTCAATTTTATATTTTAGAAGTAATTTGGGGCTGTTACTGGTGTCTCAGATTACTTTGCCTCTTATGTACCTGGCAGCACAGACAGGCCTGAAATATTTCTCTTTTTCCAGCTGCTTATTTATAAATACAAGGAGAAATCTGAAAACCTGAGCCCCCTCAGCAAAAGGCTAGATGGGTGGATCCACCATGAAAGAGCTGAAGGGAACATAAGCTAGAGGGAGGCCAAGATTTATGAACACCTAAGAGCTGCTACCTGGGATGACCATTTTCACCTACCTTGTGCCATTTTTTCGGTAAAGGAACATTACCTATGGAAGTAACTTGTCCAAAATTTCACAGAGAGCATGGGCAGAATAAAGGTTACAAGTTTGTATTTTTTGTTGGAGGTTCAGGGAACACACATTAATCCATCATTCCTTCCTTCCGCCTAGATGCTAACCAAGAGCAGATAAACCCAAGGAACCAAGTGGGTGGGTCAAAACACATTTAGAGGTATTGGCTACTAACAAGCTAAACTGAACAACACAGTGGGGCCTCCTCCCCTCCATAAACTTAGCCTTGTAATGCACAGGATGTAGAAGTCTCCACCCAATGCAAAGTGGGGGAAAAAACAAGGAGAACAGAGCTGACCAACCAGAAATGAGTCCATCTCAACCAACAAGAAGAACACACACTGTCCCAGGTAAACGCAGGACTGACAAAGCAAGAGGTATGGCTCATCTTGCCCACGTTACAGTAGAATGGCCCTACTTCCTGGCTTGCATGATCTATCCAGTACGAGCCATTCCTCCCAAGGGGAGAAACAAGTGGGAGCCAAAAGTCACTGTTCACACCTCACAGAGGAGAAGTTCTTCATGAAAATGAGAAACACAGGTAGAGATAACCCCCAACACTTTTCATGGTATTCAGTTCATACTCAGCTTCTGCACATTATTTTAAGTCTGTATGAGTTCTGTAGACTATTTCAAATGGGCATATTTTAGGATTATGATCCAGAGATGAGAGCAGCAGCATAGAAGCATCATAGCATAGGGAATGCAGTTTCCAGGAACAGTTGTCATTGCGGCATTCGCACTCATTATTGTGTGTGTGTGTGTGTGTGTGTGTGTGTGTGTGTGTGAATGTGAGCGTGCATGTATATGTACATATATTTATATATGGCATGTATTATAATTATATATGCAATATATATTATGTAGTATTATACAAACATATACTAATAGTTTTTAATTTGAGGATTAAGTGCTCTTCCTCTAAAATATTACAAAAATAAAACTTCACCTTAGATGTGGCTAAATCAACGGGACTTGATTGTCCATGGTGCTTTTGTCTCCAAGGAGATTGGAAACAGGTTTTTTATTTAACGTCCCCACAAAACCTAGTTGGTTTTGTAACATTCACAAAATGTGGAACTAAACTAAACTACTTTAAAGTTAATTCACCTGTATTCTGACTTTTTTGAGAGAAAGAGACAGAGTGTGAGCAGGGGGGGGGCAGAGAGAAGGAGCTGTCAGCTGTCAGCACAGACCCCGACGTGGGACGCAAACCCATGAACCGCAAGATCACGACCTGAGCTGAAGTCAGAAGCTTAACCAAATGAGCCACCCAGGCACCCCTGACCACTTTTTTTTTTCAAAGTAAGCCCACATCCAACATGGGGGCCTGAACTCATGACACTGAGATCAAGAGTTGCATGCTCCACAGACAGAGACATCCAGGAGCTGCCCAATATACTTGTATTCTGCTTCACCAATATCCCCACACTATCTAGCAGTGACTACTTAGTGGGGAATGAATGAATGCTTTATTTAGCAAGAGACACAGAACGTAGAAAAAGATTTTATTCTTCAGAAAGCCCATGTTGTGTCTTCCAGGATTGTTGCCATTCTGGCATATACTTTAAGTCTTGCATAGGGGAAACATCCCACCTCCTGCAAAGTGTTTACATTTTGTGCCTTAATAGTCTTAACTCACCTGATGGAAATCTTACTCTTTCCCCACAGCCTCCTACTGCCTTTTTACTTATTTACTACCTTATTGCCTTTTTACTGTCTATAATCTCCTGTTCCAGCTTGACACACATGCACTTTTTTTCAGTAACTCTGCCTTTCATTCACCTCCTTAACTGGAGTATTCAAAGGTATCCTTTAAAATAATGCATGGACTACTTCTGCCAGGTCTTTGGGATCACCCGCATCTCCCTGAGCTACTCACCAGAAATAGTCTGACCAAGCTTTGTGGCCAGAGTGAAAAATGGGTCCCCTGTGCTGAGGAAACCAAACACTATCTCTAGAAAACATGTGCTTGTTCTTTCTTCGGCAATAACTATATAACCCAGTGCTGGCCAGTTTGCCGTTTTGCCAGAAGAGCTCACAGCTGCACTCAGTGCTTGCCCATACAACCATTAAATGTCCGGTAATATTGCTCTACTTTTTAGATTTTTGTGCAATTTAGCTGTCGATGACAGCCCCTCTGATCTGCTAATAGTCATTAAAGTAATCCACATAACCAGAGTAGATTGCTATCACTTTCCTAAGCTGTGTGTGTGTGTTTGTGTGTGTGTGTGTGTGTGTGTGTGTGTGTTTAGTTTTTGTGGTTGGTGGTATTATTCCTATTTTTTAGTTAATTAAACTGGATTGGCTAAATTTTAAACAATTTGACCAAGTTCTGATTGAAATTTGCCTCAAACCCTCACTTCCATATGTTTCAATTTCCAAAATCCTCCCTGACAGTCTCTCAGAATTCCTGAGTGCTTCATAATCCCAAGTCCCTGTCAAGTCCTTGTCAAGTCACTGAGTTCTTGCTTTCTTCTTTGATATATTTGACAGTGCCTCCCGTTGAGTCCTTATCAAACCAGTAACAGACCTCCTCTTTTCTTCCTTGGTTGGAACAAGAAATGAAACTTGATAGCTAGAGAAGATAGAGGTCCAAAAGTCAGTTACATTATTAATAAATCTGATGGGAGAAAGGGTCTTTACACCTACAGGCAAATGCATGTACTAATGATCTCCTCTAAAATCCCATGGGTCCACCCACCCTGTCACTTTCACAAATCAAAAACCACCATCCTTCCCAGCTCTTCTCTGTGAGTTTCCTACATGAAGGATTGGGAAGATCGGTTCTCAAGAAAAGCAAGAAGAGCACAAGACTCTAAATTCATTTCTTCTCACCAGTCAGGTGGGTCCCTCTCCTGCCGCTAGAGTGAGCCATAGTGTTATTCCAATACAAGTCTTTCTTCCTGGACATGGGACACAAGGCAAATCAAGGTTCTCTCTAAAAGCCAGACATGAAACTTGACACACTGTCCATTTCCACGCATTTGGTAGGTTTTGTTAAACCATTGGGCAGTGGGGGGCGGGTGGCAAATAAAAATGGAGTTACATTACAGCAATGTTCCAGCTCCTAATACCAATTTTTAAATCTCTGTCCCACCAATAAAAATTAAATTCCAAATCTGGTTTTAAAACTGCAGCAATGATTCCTACTGTATGCATATCCAACTTTTATTTTTAAAAGTTGGGTGTTATAATGGGTTTAAATGGACAAATTTGCTTTTAGTAAGCTTTGAAGTAAACATAATAAACTCCAAAATTAAAGCCTTGAACTAAGGACCAAGTATACTTGTACATTTTACTAATTGCAGGTGAACCCGGTCAAATCTGATGATCCTACCATCTAAGCGATGCCTCATGCAAATAGTGGACACAGCCATTGAAAACAAGCTAAGACAAGCCCCAAATCTATACTGTTCATGTTTTAATTTTTTCCATTTTTATGTAAAAGTAATTGTTTCAAGTCAAAATAGTATTCAGTATTTTCATTCAATTTTTTCAATACACAGAAAAATAGGCTGAATCAAAATTTTATACTATGGGATTTTCTCAGGCAAGAAAATGACTAGTCCTATAGTCTTAGGGGAAAAATCTAGTAATTTAGCTAAAGAACATACCTGATCCCCAATCTCATAAATTCACATATGTGCTCTCATTAAAAATTTCCTTTAGAATTTTTATAGCATATGAATCTTCAAAGCACCCCTGAGAGCTGAGTGAGGGTTACTAATATTCTCCTTTGGGCTCTCAGTCTCAAATGTCCATGAAGGGCCTACTGGTGCAGGGGAAGGAAAATGGTCATAAAATGAAAAAGAAAAGTATTATCAATAATCTGGAAGTGATTTCATTGAGAGTAAATCAAGGGACTCCATGGACAAAAGTCTAATTACGAGAATGAAGTTTAAAAATATGTATAATTATAAAAACCACAAAACTATTTTAACTGGTTATTGTGGGCTAATAATGCCCTCTACTCCCCCAAAAGATGTTCATACTCTAATCCCCCAGACACTTTGAATAGGTACATCACAATTCAAGAAACATTTGCTATTGTAATCAAGGTTAGAGACCCTAAAATAGAGAGACTCTCCTAAATGGTCTAGGTGGTTCCAATCTAATTACATGAGCTTTAAAAGCAGAGAACATTCTTTGACTGGAGTCAGAGGTGCATTTAATGATGGCAGAAACACGTGGCAGATAGGAAATTTGGATAGTTTGGACACAAGAGGAACCCAGAAGAGCAATTTGGAGCATGAGAAGGGCATGGTCAACCACTGCTAGCTTTGAAGATGCAGGGAGAGGACCAGGAGCAAAGGAACACAAGTAGCCTCTAGAAACTAAAAAGGACTCATAACCAACAACCAGCAAGAAAATGGGACTTCATTCAACCAACCAGAGCCAGTGATTTCTGCCAACAACCCCAATAAGCATGGAAATGGAATCTCCCTGAAACATCTGTAAGTGCTCAGCTCAGCAAACCCTTTAACTTCTGGTTTTGGAGACTTGAAGCAGAGAAACTAGCCATGTTTTGAAAAAAATAAAATCAATTTAAGGAATACTGGACTCAATTTCTATTAGCATTTCCTTTGTGGTGGGTTTAATAGTGTCTGCTCAAAATTCACGTCCACCTGTAACCTCAGAATGGGATGTTATTTGCAAATAGAATCTTTGTAGATGTAATGGTAAGGATACAGATGAAATCGTACTAAATTAGGGTAGTCCAATCCAACAAGAGCATCCTTATAAAAGACAGTAAAGGACACACAGAGATGCCATGTGACAATACAAGCAGAGATTGGAGTCAAGCTGACACAAGTCTTGGATTGCCAAGTGCCACCACAAGCAGGAAGATGCAAGGAAACACTTTGCCCTACATCCTTCAGAGGCAGCATGTCCTGCCAACACCTAAATTTCAGACTTTGGACGTCCGGAACAGTAAGAATCAATTCTTCATGTTTCCCATCATCAAGCTTGCAGTTATTTAAAATGGGAGCCCTAGGAAACTAATACACCCTAACACACACACGCACGCGCACACACACACACACACACACACACACACACACACACAATACCAAAAAACTAACAACAATAACAAAAAACGTATCCTAATACAATTTGTGCCATGCCCCCTTAGTTTCTGTAGCTTCCACACTCAGCCTCCCTGATACGGAAATACTGGGTGTCGACTGTATGCTTTTCTATACTTCTGTTTCATACAAGTTGCTCAAAAAGTGGAATTAAGCACCTGAATCATGGCAGTTGATCGTTTTTCCTCCTCTGCTCTTTTTTTGGCAAATTACTGAAAAATCCTGACTAAGGAGTAACTCTTTCCCATCCTCTAGTGTTTACGGTCCTGTGGGGTGTCATCTTCAGTTTCTGTGTAGTTCTGCATTTCATGGATAACACCACAGAGTGGGCAGGCCTAGCTCATGCTGTCCTTGAAAACCCTCCTAGGCAACACAGAGGGAGGGCTGAACAAGGGCTGCTCAGGTCTTGGATTTATCAGCAGCTCTGTCTCTAGAATTTGGTACTTTTCTCATCATTTCTAGGTCTTCGTAAAATTTAATTTAATTTATAGATTGTTTTCCTAATTTTGTTCAATTAGCTTTCTGTATTTTACAGCAGTCTATTGAGTTTATTTAGAACACCTATTTTCAATTCATCGGATACATTACCCATCTTGATGTCCTGGGGTTCAGTTGCTGGAGGATAATCATATTCTTGTGGTGATATCAAATCCCTTTCAATTTTCATTCCTCCAAGTTGTGTTGCCATCTGTGCATTTCAAACAGTCACTTCCTTTAGTTTTTACTAACTGCTTTTGGAAGTGAGATACTTTCCATCAGCCTTACCAGGATTCTGAGGCTATCTCAGATCTTCTATGAGTAGATGTACTCCACACTTCCCGCTTCTTTGTGGGGCAGAATTGTTAAGCCTCCATGCCTTCCATGGAGGCGAAAATGCACAATCCATAAGCCAATAGAGCCTCTCTTTTGTTTTCCAAAAGATGGTCTGAAGCCCAAGTTGTTTGCATTCTTACCCTGGCCCAGAGTCAGGCAGGCTTTCTGTGTATGCTCAACAGTCCCATGACAAAGCTCACTCTCACCACTGCCCTTAGGACCATGCACAGGGAAACAGTAACAGAATGGTGGTAAAGCACATGGTGAGGCTCATTGGCAACTTCTTGGTCAAGTCTGGCATGCAGTTGGTAGGATCATAATGCCTTCTGAGGATCCCCGTCTGCCACTCTCCCAACCCCTTCCTTCCCCCCAGTCACATAGCTCATGCTAGAGTACTCTGGATGCAAGGGGAGAGACATGACTCCCTTTAGCAGAAACCTGTACAGATGGGGAAGCCGGGTACTCAACTCACATACTTGTTTTCCCCTGTGGGAGAAATCATGGGCAGAAGAAGATCTCTTTTGGCCCTATGCTGTGCTGCATTAGGGGAGGGGTGTGGGCCAAGTCTGGCTATTCCTCTAACTCCACTGCACCCAACTTGTGTCTTTTGCTTTCATGAGGTACTGGATCTTCTCTGGAAACAAACTCTACAAGGCTCTCTTGTCCATGGGTGGTTGTTTTAAGGTGAGGTTTTCCAGGGGCATCTGCAGACAACAGTGCCTGGAATGGCTTATAGGCCACTGCAGAGTCAACATCTAGCACCAAGGTCTATTATCCAAATGTCCAAATGTTCCAGTAGTCAAGAATCCTCCTGGTCCTTGGGTGTTTGGTGCTGAATCCCACAGCTTCCTCAAAGTCCATGGACAGATGCCAAATTTTTGTTCAGAGTTTTCAACAACGATGGCTGTCTAATGCTGCCATGATGCTGATACTGTCATAAATATTTTATACACCAATTTGCCAATCTAATCCAGACATAACCTTTTAAAGTTACCTTTAATCACCGAATTAGATTCATTCAAGAAATGTAAAAGATCAGTTTTAGAAAACCTTTTCCTATCAAAAGGCAATGGAGAAAAATGGT
This sequence comes from Felis catus, assembly GCF_018350175.1. NCBI lineage: Eukaryota > Metazoa > Chordata > Mammalia > Carnivora > Felidae > Felis > Felis catus. The sequence continues at coordinate 4,312,978 of NC_058377.1, read as the reverse complement.
ATTTTCTCCAATGGAGAAAAAAGCTTGTTTGTGGTCTAAAGGCATTTAGAAAAAAACAATGACCACTGATGAACTCTACCTTACCACAGAAGTGAGAATGCCCTATGGCCAACACCACTGCCCATCCACAGTCATTCTTACCCCATGCCCTTTTGTCTGCAATAGGTTTAACACTAATTTGGTTCAGTTCTTCATCCTTGTATTTGCTCAGGGAATGTGACCACACCCTCCCTAGTTTCAGAGAGTCAATCATGATTAGTTTCATATCTATCAGAGGGGTTGCTTTTCCTTTGCCGTGGATGAGTTTGTATGTGAACATGTAACAATATCCTTTATGATACATAATCCAGTGTAGATTTAGGGAAAGATTTTTCCTCATTAACTAAAAATTTATATGGGAGAAAAAACCCACTCTTTCTTATTACCGGAGGTACTTAAGCCTTTATGTGAAAAGCAAAATTAGAATAGCCATCTTGCTGTCATCAGGCGTGACATCCCAATAAATGGAAGATGACAGAACAGACTATACATGTACACTTGATGACAGAGTCAAGTCACCAAATTCACTGTAGAACTCTGCCTTTCAATGTATTATGTGAGAGGATAGCTTTTCCTCATTTTTCATGAGAATTTTAGTGAGACTTTTGCTATTTACATTGTCATAACTAATACAGTCTCTTAATACAGTTCAAGATAAAAACAAAATGCAAAATATTAAATATTTCTATTAAATATCCCTATTAAATTTGGAAGCAATGTAAGTCTACCTGCTATTCAATTTCATCTCACAATGTTTTTTAAGAATTAACCAATAGTAATCAGAAATCATCCTTTACAGATGAGGTAAGTAGACAACTGGAAAATTTTAAAATACTGAGCTGTGAAACAATTAGAAAAAAGTATGTTATACTATATTTAGCTACATACCAATGTATACAAATGACAAATCACTTGGATAATTAAGACAAAAATCCTATTTCCAAATCAACTAAAACAACCAAAATTCCTAGAAATCAACTCTATGTCTGAAGAAAACTATCATATGGTAATAAAAGTCACAGCAGATTTGATTAGGAGGATTTATATGTGCTCTTTAAGAGTTCAGTTCCATATAAAGGGTACACACTCATCAAAACACCCAAAGAGTCGGGGTGCCTGGGTGGCGCAGTCGGTTAAGCGTCCGACTTCAGCCAGGTCACGATCTCGCGGTCCGGGAGTTCGAGCCCCGCGTCGGGCTCTGGGCTGATGGCTCAGAGCCTGGAGCCTGTTTCTGATTCTGTGTCTCCCTCTCTCTCTGCCCCTCCCCCGTTCATGCTCTGTCTCTCTCTGTCCCAAAAATAAATAAACGTTGAAAAAAAAATTTTTTAAACAAAACACCCAAAGAGTATTTTTAAAATGACAAGATTATTCTAAACTTTAGCTGAAAGAATCCGCATAGGAGAATGGCTGAAAAAATTCTACTAGTGTCATGAAGGAAAAGTTACTCTACATTCAAACAGGTGATAAATCTACGGTAATTAGAAGAGTGTGGCAGCAAACGCAGAAAGATGGACAAGTGATGCAAGAAAAGGTCCATAATGAGACCAAGAGAATTAAGAGACATGAGTATTTAATAAAATTTGCAGTTAGGGATGATTGGATTAATCAACGAATGGGGCTGCTGCCTGGACTGCTCGTTCTCTCCAGAAGGATATTGTACAGGCGCCAGGCCTGGGGATAAGAATGTTTTGTCTGGTGTCAGAGTTACTCATGCACTGCAGGTTCATGACCTGTGGAGATGCCAAATACTATGTTGTACGTGCTTGCTGTTGTCAGACAATTTGCAAAAATAAGAGATTTGAGCCAAAGGACCGATGCTTCGGCTCCTGGAGAGTCTTAGCCCCCTGCTTTCCAATTCTCTCGTCACTGCACCTTTAGGGCCTGTCTCTCTACAAAATCATTTTTTTAAGTTCATGCACTTTGATAGAAAACAGGAAGAGAATAAAAGAGAAAGGGATATCACAAAACACTAAATGTAATGGTAGAGGCCAAATATATTACTAGATGCAATGTATTTTAAAGTGTTAAACGCATCCTTTGAAACAAAGTATTCTTAGGGTGGATTTCTTCAAAAGAAAAAAGAGGAACATTCAGAACAAAATGACACCATAAAAGTTTACAAGTTTACATGAAACACATGGAAAATGTTAAACTAGGGAATACCACCCAAAATAACACAGTTCTTTGAAACTGAAAAATCAAGTAAAAGCATGGCATATGTCATTAACATGATAGAATACATAAATTACACCCAACACTGAATATACATGCTTCGAAGCAAGCAAAATCACTGAACTGACCATGTACTAAATTTCAAAGGAAATCTCAACAAATCACATTTTTCTAAGTTTATTTATTTTGAGAGAGACAGCGTGAGTTGGGGGGGGGGGACAGAGAGAGAGAGAGAAAGGGAGAGAGAGAGAGAATCCGAGCTTGGGGCCCAAAACTCACAAAACCATGGGATCATGACCTGAACTGAAACTAACAGAGGCTAAACCAACTGAGCCGCTCAGGTGCTCCTGCAAATCACAACTGTTATCAAATAGTATTCACTTATCACAGTAGAGCTACAAATAAACCTCAAAAAAAAAACCTTCTCCAAATCTTATAAATGTACAAACAAAATTCTATCTCAGTCATGAATAAAGGACATCAGAAGAGAAAATTACAAAAGATTGGGAACAGAATATCAATCCAGTTAGTACCTATCAAATGCCTTGAGGCGTACCTCAAGTGGTACTTATAACCTTAAACATACTAGAAAGCAAGAAAGGCTGCAAGTAATTAACTTATGTTTTCTATTCAATAAGGAGGAAAAAATCAACCGGAATGCAAAAAAAAAAAAAAAAAAAAACTTTTACAATTGGGGCGCCTGGGTGGCGCAGTCGGTTAAGCGTCCGACTTCAGCCAGGTCACGATCTCGCAGTCCGTGAGTTCGAGCCCCGCGTCGGGCTCTGGGCTGATGGCTCAGAGCCTGGAGCCTGTTTCCGATTCTGTGTCTCCCTCTCTCTCTGCCCCTCCCCCGTTCATGCTCTGTCTCTCTCTGTCCCAAAAATAAATAAACGTTGAAAACAAAAATTTATAAAAAAAAATAAAAAAAAAACTTTTACAATCTAACAAGGAAAAACCACAGAAATAACTTAAAACGGAAAAGCAATGCATAAGATCAGAAGAACAAAAAATAGAATCTTTAAAATATCAAATAAAATAGACAAATCTCTGAGAAGTAATATCAAGGGGAAAACAAGACAAATAATATTAAGATAGGAAAAATGGAAAGTGACCAAGAAGAAATTGTACAATCCAGAAAAAATGCTATCAGTTTATGTTATGAAAAATTTATCAAATTCCTTGTTCTAGGAAAAGTGTTTACTAAAATCAGTTAATAAAGTTTAAAAATCTGAGTAGACCAATAACCATTAAAATAAGTAAACAATATCATTTGATTAAAAATAGGCAGAGACCTGAATGACATTTTCCCACAAAAGACATAAGGATGGCCAATGGACGCATGAAAAGATGCTCACCACCACTAAGCAAGGACGCACCCCAAAACCACAATGAGCTATCACCTCACACCACTCAGAATCACTGGTATCAAAAAGACAAGAAGTATCAAGTGTTAGAGAGGTATGGAGAAAAAGGAACCCTGGTGCACTGGTGGGGGGAGCGCACACTGGTGGAGCCACTCTGGAGAACAACATTGAGTTTCCTCAAAAAATTAAAATTAGAACTACCATATGATCCATTAATTCCACTGTATGGTCTTTACCCAAATAAAACCAAAACAAACACACACACACACACACACACACACACACACACACACACACACACACAATGGAATATTACTGGGCCATAAAGAAAGAATGAGATCTTGCCATGTACGATAATATTGATGGACCTAGAGGGTACAATGCTGAGTGAAACAAGTCAGACAAGTCAGAGAGATAAAAGACAAATACCATGACTTCACTTATATGTGGAATCTAAAAAATAAAACAAACCAACAAGAAAAAAAGAGAGACTCTCAAATACAGAGAACAAACTGTTGGTTGTCAGAGGGGAGATGGATGGGAGAAGGGTTAAAAGAAAAGAAAGGGATTAAGAGGTACCAACTTCCAGTTAGAAAATAAGTAAGTCACAGAGATGAAAAGTACAACATAAGGAATACAACCAATAATACTATAATAACGTTGTATGGTAAAAGATGCTGAAGACACATCATGGTGAATATTGAATAATGTTAGATTTTTTTAATCAATGTTCATCTGAAACTAACATTGTATGTTAATTACACTGGAATTTAAAACATCAATGTATTATTTAAACACACCTTTATTATTTAGCACAGAGGCTCCCAGACTTCTCTTGCCTGCCTCAATCCCCTTTACTTGCAGATCAAAACCAAATTCCTGCTCACCTTTCTACCCCTTACAGGGACTTATCAGAATTTCAAATAAGGTGAGGGAGGAGAGACAAGCCATTCATTACATTGACAGAAATGCATCCGTATATGGCTATGATGAAGCTGGAGAAATCTTATTTCTCCCAAAAATATCCTGAGCTCAAATCCAACAACCAGAGTCCTGGTCTATCCACACAGATAACATCACAAAACAGGAGCACACTCAGATTTAAAGAACAGCAGTGATAAGACATGGCAGAGGGGATAGGCGATTTCTGGAAGAGAAGAATTTTTCTGAATTAGCATAGGATACTGGACAAGGCCACTGTAGCAATTAGTTGGGTCTGTTAACGCCACAATACCTGACCTTCCTGCCCTCAATACACCTGTGGCTAAAATAATCACAGCCGGAAAGTTTAAAGAAAAAGTAAATGATATTCAGAGATTCTCTCCCTAAAGAAAAGGTACCAGGCCCAAATGATTTACAAAAATTTTTATCGGGGCACCTGGGTGGCTCAGTCAGTTAAGCATCCGACTTCGGCTCAGGTCATGATCTCACAGTTTGTGAGTTCAAGCCCTGCATCGGACTATGTGCTGACAGCTTAGAGCCTAGAGCCTGCTTCGAATTCTGTGTCTCCCTCTCTCTCTGCTCCTCCGCACTCATGCTCTGTCTCTCTCTCTCTGCTTCAAAAATAAATAAAAACATTTAAAAAAATTTTTTGTGTGTGTGAAACCAGTGTGCCAGGTGGCTCAGTCGGTTAAGCATCTGGCTCATGATTTCAGCTCAGGTCATGATCTTATGATCAAAACCCATGGGCTCTGCACTGAGAGCATGGAGTCTGCTTGACACTCTCCCTCTCTCTCTGCCCCTCCCCTGCTTACACACATACTCTCTCTCTCTCTCTCAAAATAATAAACTTAAATTTCTACCAAAACTACAAGCAACAAATAATCCCTATTTTACACAAACTGTTCCAGCGTTTAGCAAAAAAAAAGTAACCCAACTCATTTCATAATTCTGGAAAAACATGATCCCAAAACAGGGTAACACAAGAAAACCATGGGCCAGTCTCACTCACAGAAGCAAAAGTTATGTTTTTTTAAAAAATGAAAATCAGCATTTGCAATAGAAACCAATGTTGTAAACAAGAGTACCTATCCCAACAATCCAAACTGATTCAACAGTTTAAGAAATCAATTGAATGATCACATCAACAGATTAAGTGAAAACAATAATCTAAGTTTTTAGGAATAAATATTCAAATTATCTCCACCATCAATGGCACACTTTCAGGATTAAAAAGTAAAATTTGTGGCATGCTAAGAACAAAATGAGCATTGTTAAATTGGTTTCTATCCAAATCTTACAGCAAATATTAGAAATGTACCCACAAAAGTCAGAAAGAAGATAAAGATGCCCGTTATCACTGCTACCACTCAACACGGCTTTGGGGGCCTAGCTCATGTGCTAAGACAAGGAAAAGAAGAATGAGGCTCAGGAAGAACAAAACAATAACTGTAGTAACTCTTACTCTTTCGTCTGGCCATTTTTTCTCTCTCCTATGTGTTGGTTTGCACAGTGGTCCTGTACACAGAGGGGAAGGAGAGACCCAAGAAAGAGGCGAACCACTCCAGATTGGTACGTGGCAGGTTTGTAAGCCAAACGAAAAGAGAGTAACTTCCTCAAGCAGATAAGTAGCCCAACAGGCACCAGCTGGGCAGAACACAGGTGCAATCTCTAAGAGACAGTCCATCCACATTCTTGCAAATGGCAGGATTTCCCTTTTTATGGCTGAATAAAATTACATTATATGCATGTGTACCACATTCTCTTCATACGTTCACCCATCAATGGACATTTAAGGAATTTCCATTGTAAATAATGCTACAGTGAACATAAGGGTGCATGTATCTTTTGGAATTAGGGGTTTCATTTTCTTCGCGTAAATACCCAGAAGTGGATTGTAGCATCATTGTGAAGACAGTAATGGGAGGTGTTTCTAGACAACATTGACTGTGATGGAATTTGACTCAGAGACTCCTTAGAAGCAGAGGAGGCAATGTGACAGGAGCAGAATGCTCTAGACCTCAAAGTCCTCTTTGGTGAAAAGGATCACTAGGTATATTACGGCAGGTGAATGGGGGTGAGGGTAAGATTATGAGGCAGTGAGTTCAGCCTCATCAAGGAGTCTGTTGAGTTTATACAGGGATTTACTACTTGAATTTCAGTCCTGTGGAATTTCAGACCTAGAAAGACTATCAGTGTCCCAGCTAACATGATACCATCCCCTTTCCCATTTTACTGTCCTTATAGTTTAATCTCAGGTTGCAAACCTCCAGTGACAGGAGACCAAGTTTCTTCCATGGAAGAATGTCCTCTTTGGGGGTAAATATAATTATAGAGGAAAAAGCATCTTTGAACTTCTAAACTAGATATTACTTTTTGGTTGATCTGTGGGATTCCACATTGTCATGCGGACATTTCTGAAAACTTTTATCTCATGGCGCTTCTATCGTTCTATGTGCTTGGCTTTCCTAGCAAACTTTAAAATCAAGGAGGAAGTTACAATCTTATTCATCTTTGCACCTCCAGGCACAGCAGAGTGGCTGACATATAGTTGCCACTCAATACATGTTTCTTAAATTAACTCAAATTGAATTGACTCACACCTAACAATTTGCATTCTAAATTTAAGAGCCCAAACCAGTCATTTTAACCCCTCTTCCACATGACCCTCCCATTAGAATCTGGTTTCCAGCATCTGCCACAAAATTGAAACACCATGGAGACTCTTCTCAAAAAGACTCAGAGGACAAAGTTATATAACATGAGAACACCAAAGGATAATGATTCATCACACCTTCCAATGCACAAAAGAATTACTTAGTCTCTCTGGTAGAGGATAGGAAAGGATGAGCCAGAGCATAACTGCGAAACATTCTTCATCTTATTGCAGAGAGACAGGAGTTAAAATGTTTAAAAGGTTATAATAAGTGTCTCCTTTCCTCTTAAAGGAGTAAAAAAGAGGCTGTGTTTATGTAGGTGAACAAAGTTCAAGACTCATTGAACAATGCAGCTGGGCTGAGCCACGTTGTTTGGCAAATGAGCAAAATGACTTTCTGGCATAACTAGGCTAACCAGAGTGAGTGGACAAGTTAATCCACCTGCAGAAGCAGCCAGTGGTGGTTGAACCCTGACCACTCTTCTCCTGGCAAACCAAGTAAGAAGAAAGCCTTTGGGGCACCTGGGTGGCTCAGTCGGTGAAGCGTCCGACTTCAGCTCAGGTCACGATCTCCCGATTCATGAGTTTGAGCCCTGCATTGGGTTCTGTGCTGACAGCTCAGAGCCTGGAGCCTGCTTCATTTCTGTGTCTCCCTCTCCCTTTGCCCCTCCCCCACTCACACTCGGTCTCTGTCTCTCAAAGATGAATACACATTAAAAAAAAAATGAAAATAAAAAAGGAAGAAAGCCTTCCATTTTTGAGAGCCTTCTGAAACAGGCCTCATCCATGGCTTACTAATATTCATAAGGACCACAAACTCCCTTATGCCTCTGTACACAGGTCACGGAAAACATGCCCCCAGGAGTAATTTTTCACAGAGAAATTCTGCCACTGCAAAATTAATGACCCAGTCCCCCAGAGTACATACAGACTCTGTAATTTTATCTTTAAATACTAATGTCTTTAGTGCTGTTTTAGAAACTTCAGATTCAAAAAAATTTAACGTGCCATCGGCCAGTCATGACATGGTTTTAATATATTTGAGGAAATAACTACATGCCAGAAGAATGAAGATCAATGGTTATTTTCATTTTATTCTACAAATAGCTGTTTAATCCACTTAACCTGCTTACGGGATCATCCTATGTTCCAAATGTGGATTTCTCATGAGAGTCCAAATTCTATCCAGACTTTAAATCCTCCAATCTTGTCTGATTTCCTGATAAACTCTAGGATGCAGAATTTGAGTTTTTTTTTTAATTTTTTTTTAATGTTTATTTATTTTTGAGACAGAGAGAGACAGAGCATGAACGAGGGAGGGTCAGAGAGAGAGGGAGACACAGAATCGGAAGCAGGCTCCAGGCTCTGAGCTGTCAGCACAGAGCCCGACGCAGGGCTCGAACTCACAGACTGTGAGATCATGACCTGAGCCGAAGTCGGCCGCTTAACCAACTGAGCCACCCAGGCGCCCCCAGAATTTGAGTTTTGACATAATGCCTACCACATCCAGATATTCAGGACACTTTCATGAAACAAATTAGAAGTGTTTTCTTTTTACAAGCTCCAAAGGAACCTAATAATGAAACCACTCAATCTCTACTTCTTTGTTACTCCTCTCTCAGGATATTTTAAAATTCATTTTCTTGTGACTGTCCTTAATTGGCTTTTTCCCTGCTCAACTTCTCCTTTAAATGGTAGGCAAATGTAGGCAAATAGGTTCTACTTACATAAACGGGTTAGAAAAACCGCTTAGGGCAGAAAGCTGCCACCATGGGGCAAAAGCACCTGAGGTGAGCTAGCAAGATGCTGTAATGGGATCACGAGTAACTTGTTATATCACCTGTAGGAAACTACTTTCCATCTGACGCCAATATACTATTGTACTTTAATCACAAACTCCACTTGCCCCCCAGACCCTTTGCTTCTTACACCCACAAGTTAGTGATTACTCTCTGATTGTTTTCTTCACATTCATGTGTGTAAGATCTTGTCTTCTTCACGTTCACCATGTGAGTAATATCTAGTTAGCTCAATAAATATGGGGATAGCCCTGTTGGGGGCTCTTGTCTCCTCCCAGACATTAACCTCTCTTGTATTCAGTTCTGTGCCCGCTCTCTTGCTGGACAAAAGAGAACTCCAAGCTGATAGTCTGTGTGATAGGCAAATGGGGAAGAGCCCCATCTTGTTTTTTTTTTTTAATATGAAATTTATTGTCAAATTGGTTTCCATGCAACACCCAGTGCTCATCCCAACAGGTGCCCTCCTCAATGCCTATCACCCACTTTCCCCTCCCACCCACCCTCCATCAACCATCGGTTTATTCTCAGTTTTTAAGAAGAGGCCCATCTTGTATTGGATGCATTCTTTCTCCACCAAATGTCCAGAGGACTACTCTGAATCTATAGTATACTATGTGCTGAAAATGCCAACATAAAGGAGATGCAAGCACTGACACAAAAACTTGAAGTCCAGGGGGAAACACATACAGAGAAACATAAAATTTGAATTTGCATTGGCAACTACAGTGGGGAAGGGTCTCCATACTCTGCCTTTGGGAAAGCTAGATGGACCACAGAAAGGAGTGGTGTTCTCTGTTTTTCTTCTGTTAGCAACCAATCTAAAGTAAAATTATATTTCTAGTCCAAACTTGAAGATCAAGGCAACTATTGGACACCGTTGATTAGACATCCCACAGGTATATCAAACTCGAAACATCCTTGCATTTACAAAACTGAACTTCTCAATTTTACTTTCTTTTTATTCTCTAGATTGCTCCCATGTTACCTCCCTCATTTATTTCACTGCAATAGTTTCCTGACTTGTGTATCTCCAGTCTATATTGCCAATGTCTTCTGCATTGAAATAAAAATTGATTTCTGACACACAAAGCTGATCACACCCTTCCTCATATAAAACCTTCCAAAAATCTCTCATTGTTCACATGAAGAATGAAAAAGCATACAATGTTGATGTGCCAAAAACATGCCAAGCACACATACTCTGTGGTCAACAAGTATTTATTGAATAAACCAATACCTCCCACTTCATTGCATCCTGACAATTCTTGTGTGCTAAGTAAAGCAATGGGCTCCAAAGATGCCTATGTACTAATTCCCAGATCGTATGCATATGTTTTTGGATGACAGGGGAGAATTAAGGTTGCTGATTAGCTGACCTTAAAACAGGGGCGGTTACCCTCGATTGTGTGCATGAGCCCATTGGTCCTTGTAGGTGAAAGAAAGGCAGAGGGACACAGCCTGAGAAACACTATGGCTGTTGTTCCTTTGAAGATGGAAAGAGGCCAGGGAATGTGAGCTATAAATGCTGGAAAAGGGAAGGAAATATATTCTCCCCTAAGACTTCCAGGGAAACTCAGTCCTGCCAATATCTTAATTGTAGCCCATTGGGACCATTTTGGACTTTGAAACTAGAAGACAATCAATGTGTGTTGTCTTAAGCTATAAATTTGTGGTACTTGGTTGCAGCAACAATACAAAGGTGATGTACCTCATTACAGAGCATTAGCCATTTCCCTGTCCTCAAGTGTTCACATATGATAAGCCCATCTTGGACAGGAAGGCAGACTCATTCATTGATGTCTGGACCCAAAACTGAGTCAGCTCTACAGAGTAGAACCTTAATAAAAGTGTATTGGATTAAATGAATTTGTTAGACAGGTGTCTCCCCCCCCCCCAACATTTTCAGAATTTCTTAAGGATTTGATGTCAACTAAACTTCCACAAATATTGCACATCAATTTCTTGTAAACATTCAAATTGCTTTTGTTCTCACTTAGCTCAATTTGCCATTGTATATTCTATGTACTTTTTTTTCGAGCTGTATATTTCTTTTCTTTATACATTTTCAGACTTTCATGTTCCCCTTCTTCCAGAAAGTCATAATGGGATTTAGCTCATCCTTATTCTCTTAATCCCAAGAGTCATAAGGCTCTTGGCTTAATTCTACCTGTTCTATCTTTGAACATAATCCTAGTCAACTAATTCCAACTCTCTTTTGTTTTGAATGATTTAAAGAGTGTGTGTTGCTGACTTTCTCTCCTGCTCTAGATTTCCATCTTGACCTTTAGTAAAAACATGTAGGTAAGACACAGGTCACCACACACTCACTTTTTCCTGGATGAGTTCCTGCAGCCTTAACTATGCGCATTGACCACATCCTCTATTTTTGCCTTGTGAATACCATTCTAGTTTTCCTATTATCAGCACTTAGACTGACCCCTATACTCCGCACCTTCTCTGCATCCTTCTTTAAGTTTTCCTTTTTGGCCTTCAAAAATCTTTCCTTCTCTTTCCCATAGTATTTCAGTTGGTGTTGTCCAAATTTAAAGTTTACCCCCCGCCTGGTTTTGTTTTTGTTTTTTTAATCTGCTGATTGTGTTAAAGGTTGAACACAAATGACAACAGAGAATTACACTCAGCTCCCTTCTTGGTACTAAAATGTGAGCTTCCTCCTTGTTTGCTCTGTTATCCTGTAGCACCATGAAAAGTGTCACCATCAGTGAAATGGTGTATCTAATGGTTGGATCCAAGCACCACTGATACATAGGTAAGTTGGCAAAGGAATCTCATTGATAAGTCTTGTCTATTTGCCAATGATAAATATAGTCCTATACGTACCTTTTAATATTTTCCCCATTTCTGAACTGCTTTGTACTTTTTGAAGTAAATACCAGTCACTCTTACTGGATCATTCTCTACTTTTTATCTTCACTTCCATTCATTTTTCCTTTTGTTTCTATATGACTAATTACTTTGTCTGTTCTCTGTTCCAAGGATAATTTTCATAACTTTCAAATGTTAACACTTCTTTTGTTACTGCCAGAATGAAATCATTTTGAAGTTAAACCAGGGCTCAGACTATTGACATTCATTTTGATCTTTATTTGTTGCAACTCTTCAGTTTACAATTAGGTTTCATTAGAGAAACAGATTCTCCAAGACCATACATTCACTGACTGAGTGTGAGAAATATTTTCTTACTCCCATTGCCTTTCTTATTTCTTTCTCCCATTTCCACATAAAACTGTAAATTACCTTGGTTTATATGTCTTTACATATATCGGTGGTTATTTCAGTATATACTAAATTTGCCTATTTGGCAGTATGATTGAGTGAGATATCAATTTGGCCTCTGTTTTCACTGCTGTGGTGTCATTGCTTCCCCCAGTAAAAGACTGTGGCCAAGCTTTATGATGTGGCGTACAAACAACTTGCATCTTTGAGTTGAGGTAAGAGGATGGTAAATTTTATACTACAGATTATGGTGGTTTAGATCCTCCAAAATGCAGACAGCAAGATGGATTTTAAGTCCAAGTTTATCTTATAAAGGATAAAGGAGAGAGGGATTAGGCATAAATTGGAGAGCTGCAAAATGTGTTTCTACTCTGAAGAAAGGGATGATGGAGGATTGGATAAGAACAGCCTCTGACCACAGTACAGATCATAGAATGTCTTACCTAGGCCAATGGGGCGTCTTAGAACAAATAATGCCCATCAGAGAAGTCCAGCATTGGGCAGGAAGGGCCTAGCTCTAGTATCCCTGCCATGCTGAGTCACTGGCTAAGAGCATCCTGAGGAACATGGTACCCCAGTGTGAACACAGGACTGATCGGTTCTGATGGTGTGGCAGCTGAAGCCTATACCCTAACCTTGCATCAGGCTCTTTCTTGAAGGGAGATCTCAGTGGCATATTCCCATGGCTGACACATAGGACCCCAAGCAGAATCTACTGGCCATGCAATGGACAGTCATCCCCCAACATTTGGAAGGTGGAGAGAAGTCTAAGATGAAATATGAGCTAACCTGAGAGGGAGTGTGAAATGCACTGGGATCTGTTCTCTTACTACCAGATTCCAGGAAATGGTGACACATGGACCCATCCTATTTCGCTCCTACATCCTAAGTGAGGGGTGACGATAAGACAGTACAGAGGTGGGACCCCATGCCAATAGATTTGCAGCACAGATATGTAACCTAGAGGGGAATCCACAGCCAATCCTTGGACCAGGATATCTGAGCATCTGCAGAGCAGACTCTTTCACCAGAGCTTAAGAACCAGGGTCTAAGAGCAACATCAGGTAGCAAAAGGAGAAACCAAAAGATAGTTGACCTCAACGGACACCATTTTTGTGATAGAACATAAGGATGAGTTTATTTAAGACCTTGTGGAAGGATACACTACAAAAAAGTGCCTGGAATTGAATTTGGCACCACCCAGTCTGGCAGGAGGACTCAGAACAGGTTAGACGGAATGTACAAGGAAAGACCAGCACTGTGGGACAAAAGCGGTAGTGGATGTGTGGGCAGGTAGTGTGGGATGTGGTCTTGCAGCAGATGCGAGGCTGCCTGGTGTTCTGCACTCTCTGCTCTGTTGACTGCTGCTGCTGGGTTGCTCCACAGTTACCTTCCTAAGTCCCTGACAACCTCTCCTAAACCACTCATTTTCCATGCTAGTGTGCTGTCTGCACTGCCGCCGACCTCATACAAATCCCTACTATGCAGTCAGTTACCAAGTTACTGCCTCTCAACTCCAAGACCCACCTCTTTTTGCTCTAGTTTGTGATTCTGGACCTCAGACAGCCAATTACATTTCCTCTGCCAGATGGGTCAATGCTAGGCTTTGTCAACAGGGGCCGCCAGAGGGAGAGTGCCTGCCTGGAGGAGGGAAAACGGGTATTTTGTACATGGCAATGAATGGTCATCATGAGTTGGTCCCAGCAGATGTCAAGAAAGCAGGGGTGGCTTTCACACTTCTGCACCAAGAGGACCCCAAACAGTTTCTTCTTCCCTAGAGGGGCAGATGGCATATTTCTGCACCAGCGGCCATACCTTCTGCTGAGCGGTCTCACGGTGGGAGGGCCCTCTCCTCCCTAAGTTTACTTTTCTCACAGTCCCATGGGTAGTAGCTGCTTTCTGCACCTGCCACCTTTATTACACCTTACAATTCTTTTCCACCTTTTTAAAGGTAACCATCTCTTATGTAGTTAATACTTCTTGACAGTAAGCTTTCCCTGTTCAAGTTCCTGGTATAGTTTCTATGAGCCTAAGTAACTCAAAGACACACTAGACCCTTTGACACTCTGAGCTCAGCCAGCTGACCCAAAGACTGACATATGTCTTCTCCACTTTGTGTCCTGTTTGTCTCTCTCTTCAATGCAACTTCCTTTAAAGATCCACAGAGCATAAAACAAGTATGTATGTCTCTGAATTCCAAACGGTGGACAGAGTTCAAAGGCAGTAGGTATCATGCAAATTAGTTCATTTGTGCAACTTCTTATGTGTCATTAAACAATATTTTATAAGTAACCTCCTAAGTAAATAAAACAAAACTAACCAGCTCAAGCCTGTGAAAACCAGAACATTACGTTAAGTTCTATAAACATTGGAAATATACTAAGAGGATATTACGGATGACTTTGTACCAATAAATTTGAAAAGTTAGGTTACATAAACGAATTACCAGAAAGAATATATAACTCATGAAAACCAACTCGAGAAACAAAAATACTTAAAATGTCTTATAACTGTTAAAAATTGGAGTCAGTAGAAGAACATACTGTATAAGAAAGCTCCAAATTCAAGTGTCCTCACACTGAATACTTAAACACACCCAAGAAATAAATATTTTAATCTTACTGAAATAATTCCAGTGTACAGAAGAAGTAAGATATTTTCCAGTTTGTTTTTGAGGATAGCAATTTGAAGCTAATGGTTTGAGATGATACTTGTGAGGCAACAAGGAAACCACAGCCAATAGAGAAGAAAAATGGTACCCCAGAATAGAGAGACTGCAGAACAACAGTGTCATGCATGTAGTTTGCAGAATCTGAGCTCCAGTATCACAAAATAGAGCAAGGAAGAGGAGTTTCTGGAACGAAAAGGCAGAAATCTGACAAGGACAGTATAAGGCTTATACCTCCTAAGCACAATGATGAAAAAACCATAAACAGTGCTAAATCAAAACCAATCAGGTATAAAACAGATCATTCTTTATGATCACATAAGAATTGTCCCAGAAATGCATGATTGTAATTTAATATCAAAAATAGTTTAAATTCTTCATGTTAACAGATTAAAGAAAAAAAACATATAATTTCAATAGATGCCCAAAAAGCATTTGATAAAAACAAAGATTAATAATGTTTTTAAAACACTCTAAGCAAGTAAAAAGTTGAAGGAACTACCTTTAATTAAGGCTATCTACAAAAACCTGCAGGAAAACATACTTAAATGGTGAAAATTGAACATTTTCCCTTTCAAAACAGAAACAGGTCAAGAAGGCCTATCACTGCCTCAGCTATTCAACATTGTACAGGAATGCCTAGCCCAGGAGCACACTAGGAGTTGTTTCTCAAAATGTATATAATTCTGTGCTGGAAGTGCAATGACCCACTTCCCCTGGGGGCCTCCCACCACTGACACTCTCAACGCCATTTCGCTTCTAGAACCCAAACCATCCACCAGGCATCATGCTTCCTGGAACCTGACAGATGGAGCACCTGACTATGGGAAACCAAGTGACTGTGTAGCTGGAATTGTCTATCATGAACTGGATCCTATCGGACCAACAAGGTCAAAAAGTGGGGCAGGCCCACAAAAAATCCATCTTACTTTGGAAGGGGTACATCTTAGATCAAGCAGGAACAACACCACTGGTCTATACCCCAATGGCACCCATCACTGTTTCTCCAGCTTATTCCTATGGCTATATGGGGCATCCCAAACAACCAGCTGAAGGAGGAACAAAAAATCCAAGACCAGTTTACAAGCACGTAGGCTTGACAGGTAAGTGCTAGACTCAGGGATGGATTTGAAAGACAATGATGAGAAAAAACACCCTCCCGCTGGGTATAGCTTTTAGGGGTATATCTAGTCATCTACTTTCCGTGGAAAGAGAAATGGCCTCAGGTTGGAATACACTACCTCAGGGGTGGTGGCAAATAGCTTGGCCTGCTGGTCAGGGGTCTATAAGGAAAAACAAAAAGATGTGGAACAAGGGGGTCTGCGGTAGATGCCTCTGGAGGGGCTCAATCAAATATGATTGAGCAGAAAATGTGATGGCTTCTCTATGACATGTTAATGCCTACCAGAAAGCACTGACCATGGAAAAGGCACTAAGTGGTCAAGTAGACAAAATGTTTCAGCCAGTTGATGTCATCCAGCCTCGATCACTGGCAACACCAGCGATGGTACAATAACCACATGAACAAAGTAGTCATGGCAGCAGAGACGGATATTACACATGGGCCCAAGAACTTATCCAGTCTTGTTTAGTTATTACTGCTGCCTAACATTCAACCTGCAAACCACACATACTAACACGGAGTCCTCAGTATGGTACCATTCCTCAAGGAGAACAATGAACCAGTCTGTGGCCACTTGGTGGCCCGTTCCATGCTTGAAAAAGCTAGCGCTTCATTCTCAAAAGAGAAAAATGAATTTATTTTGGGTGTAGGTTTGTCTTTTTCTGCCCTCTGTGTATCAGCCAGTAGCACAGTCCTAAGGCTTATGGAATGTTTACCCACTGACATGGCATCCCAAATAACATTACAGCAGACCAGAGGGCCCACTTCACGGCAAAGGGAGGTCCAAGAGGGAGCCCGTAATCCTAGCATTCACTGGTTGTATCACCTACAGAACCACCCAGAAACTGCCAGCCATCGTTGTGACCTCCTGCAGCAGTGCCATTCTGGAGGCAATATTCTGCAGGATGAGAACCATCTCCAACATGCAGTATAGGTACCAAGTCAAGGACCTTTCCATCATGCTGTGTCTTCAACAGAAAGAAATCATGGGTTCAGAAACGAAGGGATACAACCAACAGCTGCCCGAGGTCTTGTTAGTTTTTATGACTGGCTATGTCTTGCAAAAACTGAAGTGCAATTACAGGGGCAAAATTAAATTAGAGTAACACGAACAGCCCAAAATTAATTTAGTTTTATTTAAAATTACAAAGAAAATAACATTTTTGCCATTTTTGCTGACTACTGAGCCTGTCTGTTATACTATATTAGAAAAACTTGCTTCAATACCAAAGCAGAGCCAGCTAATTGTATTTGTCAGAGTCACTGGTGATTTTCCAAAGATAAAAACAGGAAAATAAATGATTTCTCAGCTAACTTTTTCTGGAAGTCCCATTTCCAAGGAAGCATCCTGTAACGCCACTCCAAAATGCTGAGTTCATTCGTCTTGGAACCATATTTATGAGTCTATTATATTTATTCTGTTCTCTCTCATATTTGTTCAAGAATTGATAGGAACAGTACCACATGTTAGCTAGCCAAGTCTAAAGTATAGAAACAGGAAGCTGATGATGTTGCGAGTATATATACACTTGTATATGTTTAATAGATATGTATGCATGCATACACATATGTATATGCACCTCGTATTCCCACCCCTCCTCTCCTATCTAATCACCCCTCCACTGATGCCTGCTGGGCTCTCTCACACACTGACTGTGGCCTCCCTTGTGCAACGATATTGGTCTTTTAAGTTCTCTATCTTAACATATGCACTAAAATATCCGTACTCAATTAACATATTTTATGATAACCACTATTTTTCTTTCTGATGGATGAATGTCAAACTATGCACCATAGAGGCAAACCCAGGTTATTGGCTCTGCCAATTTTCCTAGCCTAGAATGGATTTTTGCTCACCTTTAAAATGGGGCTGATACCCCCTACCTTTGGAGTTGGTGGGGGTTTAGCCTGATATGAATAAGGTACTTCTGGGGGTTAAATGAGATAGTTACAGAGTGCTTACTACAGGATCAGGATGCAGTAACTAATACTATTCTTTCATGCCCTTGTGAGAACTGGGATCTCCTAATACTATCAGAAAGCCAGAAGTTCCAGAAACTGTATAATACTGAATTCCAAGATAATCATGAGCAGTATCCCACAAAATCCCTTACTGCATTAGTCTTTAAAAGCCTTCAACATATGAATATTTTCAAATTTGAAATAAGAGTATATTAAATGCCCATTTATCCTCTGCTTATATTTAAGAGTTATCACTGAAGGGCGCCTGGGTGGCTAAGTCGGTTAAGCATCCGACTTCAGCTCAGGTCATGATCTCATGGTTTGTGAGTTCAGGCCCCATGTCAGACTCTGTGCTGACAGCTCAGAGCCTGGGGCCTGCTTTAGTTTCTGTGTCTCCTTCTCTTTCTAACTCTCCCTCTCTCTCTCTCTCAAAACTAAATAATAAACATTACTTTTTTTTTTTTTAAAAGAGAGAATTATCACTGAGATGCCTAGGTGGCTTAGTCAGTTCAGCCTCCAACTCTTGATTTCTGCTCAGGTCATGATCTCACAGTTGATGAGATTTAGCCCTGTGTCAGGCTCTGGGCTGACAATGTGGAGCATGCATGGGATTCTCTCTCTCTCCCTCTCTCTCTCTGGCCCTCCCTTGTTTGCTCATGCTCTCTCTCTTTCTCTCTCTCTCAAAAATAAATTAAAAAACATGAAAAAGAATTATCATTTGCCACACTTAATTAATCTTTTCTCTCTTGCTGTGAATTTTCCTTGTTGAAACATTTGAAAATGACTTGCAAACAGCATGATCCCTCATAAACACTCAGCCTGGATTTCCTCAGGACATCTTCATACATAACTGCAGTAACACTGCCACACCAAGGAAAATTAACCATGCTTCCATGACACCATTGTAACATCCATTCTCTCTTCAAACATTCCTTTTTTAATAATAACAAAAAAAGTCCAATTACATTGGCAAAATGAAATAAAAATGAGTAATAAAAATGGCCAAAAATTTCATAGAGATTAAAAAATTTAAACTAAAATGACACAGATAATAAACTTTTTGGCCATTTTTGCTATGGAGCCTCTCTGTTACACTGTATTAGGTAAACTGAGGAATTTTTCTTTTCTTCAATACCCAAACAGATCTATGTAAGGTGGATAAAGTTAATTTATCTTTAAAAAACAAAGAAGAGGGGTGCCTGGGTGATTCAGTCAGTTGAGTATCTGACTCTGGATTTCTGCTCAGGTCATGATCCCAGGGGCATTAGATCAAACCCCACATCAGGCTCTCACTGAGCTTCGAGTCTGCTTGAGATTCCTCCCTCTGCCCCTCTCCCCCACTCACTCTTGCTCTCTCTCTCTCTCTCTCAAAAGAAATAAATAATCATTAAAAAGAACATATAAATAAATTAATAAATAAAAGGTCATCTTCCCCGACTAAAGATTCTAACCTTGAGAGTCTGGCAATGAGAAACAATGATATTTACAACCCCCGTATTCTCCCAACTTCCCGATGCACTGACTGCAACTAACTGGGTGTAGGAAACCAGCAAAGGAGGGGGGAAATGAAAACAGAGGTAAACTAAGAAATAGGCTCTTAACTATAGAAAACAAACTGAGGGTTACGGGAAGGGAGGTGGGTGGGGGGATGGGGGAAACAGGTGAAGGGGATTAAGGGGGGGCACTTGTCATGATGGGCACCTGGTGGTATATGGAAGTGTTGAATCACGATATTGTACACCTGAAACTGATATTGGACTGCGTGTTAACTAACTGGAATTTAAAAGAAAAATTTTAAAACGGCCAAAAATAAAAAACTAAAAACAAAACAAGAAGCAAGAGACAAAGACCCTACCTGTTAAAGATGCCATATCTCTCAAATAGCAGACAGAGGAACGTGTGCCTTCTCTCTGCATTTCTTCTTGACACTGGAGATCTGGGCCAATGCCTTCCTGAAGACCAGACTGAGAGCTTCATTTCCTGTCTCCTGGACACACGCACAAATACTGCCAGAGACGCCCAAGTTTCTGGGTTTACATGTGATCGTCCACTTTGAAAATGAGTTGATTTCAGTTAAACAAAGAGGACACGATGGAGTTTTCTTTCCTCCCCTTGTTCTACTCTTGTCTTGGTCTATCTCTATGAGAGCATCTTGGGAAGAGGGAGAGAAGAGGTATGGGAGCCACGAGACATCTAGTCAGATCATCTTCCAGAGCCTGTGGAAGGAAGCCGAGACTGGCCTGGGAATCCCGGGGATCCCTGCAGCCAGGGCTCCCAGGCTTCTTGCCACCATAGACAAGCATGTCAGGGGAATGAATTCCATCCCGTTCCTGCCCAGCGTCGGATCGTCTCAACTGCAAGTCTGACCGGGACACTCCCTACTGACCAGACCAAAACTCCCTCAGGCTGGCACCACAAACCGAGACTTTTCCTCCCCACTCTTTTCTTCTCTCTCTCTTTTCATGCGTTTCAGATTCGGGCCTTGGCCCAAAAGCTGTCTCTGCTTACTCTTCCTCCTTGATCCTTGACAGGACCTTCCCTGGTAAATCTCCTGCACACCTAGCCCCATCTAGTCCTCTGCTTCTCTGAAGGATGTGAATAAGAAGTGACTTTGCTAGCATCAACCCTCATCAGTATTGTGTTCTAACGATAGTCAGTTGTGTTTTCCTTGAAGGACAGCAGAGGACAAGAGCCTCATACCTCACACAGTGCTTATGGATGTGATGGGGCCTCTTCAAGGCACTGGAAAGCTGAGAAGGAGTCAGAGGGAAAATAAAGGGGAGCCAGGGTCTATGAAAGAGGAGAAAGGGGGACCCAGGAAAGGGGATTCCATGGAAAGGAGATTAGGCAGGAACTCACAAAGCCATGTTGCTGTGAAAAAGGCAGGTCCTGAGTGCAGGACACATAGGTAGAAACACAGTCTTTGGAAACAGGAAGCAATGTTTCCATTGACATAAACATTCATCAGGCCCTTACAAAGTGATGCTTTCTACCATAAAGTGGTTCTAAAAGACACAGAAAAAGAAACCAGTAAAAGCACAAAGGAGCACAGATGGTTTCATTTTTCAAAGAGAAATGATAGGTAATTCCTCATTGATTCTCCAGCAAGCAGCAGGATGCAGACATTTTGAAAAAAAGAGATTAAGAGCATAGTTGAGAAGCAAGCAGAACTGGGTAATATGGCTGGTGTTGCCACTCCTTGGGTTAGTTATTCAACTTCTCTGGTAATCAGTGTCCTCGTCTGACAATAGGGATGACAGCAGGACACCGTGAGCAGTCAATGCATGACAAGCACCAAGAACATAGCATAGACAACTAACACTCACTGAACACAAACTGTTCACCAGGGCTTATGAGAAAGGCTTTATAGAGAATACTTAAATTAATCAAAATGGATTATTACCCTAAGGTATATGGTATCAAAAAGAAGTGAGTAACGTCAGTTAACTGAACTAAATCTAGAGATTTTTAAAACCTATAAAAATCAATGCAAGAGATAGACAATATCATTGTTTAAAGAAATTTTGATCTTATTATTCTAAATGCTACCCTGCTTAAGAAGTCTTCCCAGGGGAACCTGGTTGAGTCAGTCAGTTAAGTGTCTGACTCTGAGATTTCAGCTCAGGTCATGACCTCATGGTTCGTGAGTTCAAGCCCCACATTGGGCTCTGTGCTGGCAGTGCAGAACCCGCTTGGGATTCTCTCTCTCTCTCTCTCTCTCCTCCTCTACCTGTCCCTTCCTTGTTCACACTGTCTCTCTCTGAAAATAAATAAACTTAAATAGTTCTTAAATAAATAAAAAAAAGTAGTCTTCCCAGGTCAGATGGTTCCAGAACACAAATACCTTCTAACTTGTATTGCAACAGCCAACCTTATAGAACCTGACACATAGAAGACATTCATAAATAATAAAATGACGACAAGTCTGAGGACGGTAACTTAAAGTCTGCACTTCCTCTTTTCCTTCCTCGGAAATCATTCTAAAACAATGATGAAAACAAGAAACAAAATCACTAATCCATTTTTTGTGGAAACGGGAAAAAGCAAAACCCCCAAAAGTCAAAATAGGTACACAATCTGTCAAAAACAGTGAAGATCGATGCAGAAGTGTGAGTATGAAGAAGTTGAGAGAGAGAAAGCCAACTGGAACAGAAAGAACATGGAAAACAAGCTTGGAAAGGAAAAGAGAGTGGAGGGGAGGGAAGGGGAGGGGAGGGAGGGGAGGGGAGGGGAGGGGAGGGGAGGGAGGGAAGGGAAGTGAAGGGCAGGGAAGGGCAGGGAAGGGCAAGGAGCATTCCCTGAGGTATAAAATGCTCCTGTGATGACAAATTTCTTACATTTGATGACAGAAATGAGATGAACAAGTGACAGGAGAATCATACACTAGTCATAGTGGTAGGCACCCCTCTGTTTCAGGGACAGGGAGAGAAAAGGCTTTTCAATGAAGTGAGTGTGTGTGTGTGTGTGTGTGTGTGTGTGTGTGTGTGTATCACAGATCCTTGGATCCTTTATCAATTGACTGGAAAGAAGTCCAAACAAACTCACATGCACAAAATCATCAAAAATTATCTCAACTAACCTGGAACAGAGTTCTGGGCCTCCTCAGGATGTGTTTTAGGCAAACATATGAAAAAGTTCAGGTATTTCAAATTTTGATAATCAAAAAGAACCTACACAGGATCTATTCAAACCCATCACAAGAAAAGAAGACAGAAATAAAAGAGAGAGGGGAAAAAGCCAGATAAAGAGAGAACAAAAGGCAGGGGTAAAAAGACATCATGGAGCAGTTGAAAATTTGACCATACTTACACAAGACATTTTTAAATTAACAAAATATTACCATTTATAAAGAAAAAGTCAACTCAAGATTCAAGAGCTAAAACAAAGAGGAGGGAAAACAGAGGGAAAGCAGAGAGAAAAGAAGCAAAGAGAGATAAAGCATGAACTGACAAAGCTCAGGAAAATACAAATTGAAGAAAAAGTTAAACCATCACAGAAATGAAGACAAAACTGGGAGAGACAGAATGAAGTATATCAATAATTAAAGCAATGTAAAAGACAAATAGTATAGAAAAAATAAAATCATGCAAAGTAAAACATAAATGTAACAAAGTTTTTAAAAAAAATTAGGGAGGTTCACTTCCACCTAGAATGTAAAAGTTGAGAGGGGAGGGGCCAAGATGACGGAACAGAATGGAAGTTTTTTGTGTGTGTTTCCCATCCGATAAACACAGCCAGATCAAACCAAACCATCCTGCACACCTAGAAAACTGATTTGAGGATTAACACAATAATCTGCACAACCTGAACCAGAGAACTCAGTAGGGACATGGCATGGGAGAGGTAAACTGGGGGAGAGAGAAGCCATGGAGGGGAGGGAGCTGTGTTGGTTTGTGGACAGAGGAAGGAGATAGGGGGGCAATGGAGGGGAGAGTTTGGAAAGCATCCCCCTGCCTAAAAGCAGCTGGAGAGAAAAGGAAGAGTACTCAAGGGATTGAACAAAAAAGGGAAAAAGGATAAAGGAGAGGGTTTAAATTCCATTAAGACACTAAAATCAGGGGGAGCGCGGACTCCGAAACTCCACAGCTTGATACATGGTGGTGCTCTGGTGAGAAGGGCAAATCCCCAGGAGCAGAGAGAAAGGTCCTCGGAGTCCTTGGCCACATGGGGAGTGGGGATATCCTTGCTGGGTGGACAGCTGGTAGAGGCAGCCACCCCACACACAAAGGTTGCAGCGGACCCCCAGAGAACAACCACATTCACTGGTGCTGGAACAAGGATGTTAAGGGGGAAGCCTGGCACCAGATGTGTGTTGTGATTTCCCATAATCCCTGAAACGCTTCTACTACACAATCACATGAACGTTTTCTGGGGTGGACCCGGCAGCAGTCTCTGGGCATCAGCAGTAGCACAGTCCCATGAATATTCCTGGGTGTGGCCAACACCCAGCCATTGCTCTGAGACCCTCCCCCAGAAGGTCAAAGCTACAGTCCCTCAGAAGGAGGGGATGGGAAACATAGCCATGTCTGAGATAAAACTCAGGTGGGAGGTACCACCTGGCAACCTGACAGCTTGGTCACAGATAGTGTAAAATCAGAGAGTGGATACAAGCTGGAAATAAAAGACAGGTGGCAACTGCTGGTCCGGGAGAACAGAGTTCTGATACTAGAGACTGGGTAGCTGGGTGATGTCATTTTCACACCTCCCGCACATGCACATACACATCTACAGGCACCACAACAATCCACCCCAGGAAGCTAAGCAGCGCCATCTAGTGGAGCACAGAGCTGTTACACTAAGCCCCGCCAAATTGGGCCAACCTTGGCCTTCAGGAACACCACAGGTCTCTCCACCTGCTTAGTTTATGAACTATAAAGTGCTTCATAGTTTACCTTCTAGGGCAAACCGATGTAATTTCAATTGTACTTCAGTGTGCTCACTGGTCCATCTATTCAATTCTTTTTTTTTCTTTTTTGTTTCTTTTTCTTGAATACACAAAGAGAAAACACTTTATTTTTATTTTCCATTCCCATTAAAAATATTTTTCTTTAATTTTTTCTACTATATTTTATACTTTTTGTAAATTTTCAAATTCTATTTTCTTACTTCATCATTTCATTTTTTTCTATTTCATTGTATTCATTTTCTCAAGTTTTCAAATATTTTCTTTTTTCTTCTCTTATCTTTCTCTTTTTTCTCTAGTCTTTCAAGCTCCTTTCAACAATTAGACCAGAAACACCTAGCATCTAGAATCCTTTATTTGATTTTTTGTGTTGTTTTTGAACTTTGAATTTTAATTTTTTTTTACCATAATAATTCCTTTTCTCCCTTCAAAATGACGAAATGAAGGAATTCACCCCAAAAGAAAGAATAGGAACAAATGATAGCCAGGGACTTAATCAACACAGATATATCCAAGGTGTCTGAACCAGAATTTAGAATCACAATAATAAGAATACTAGCTGGGGTCGAAAACAGATTAGAATCCCTCTCTGCGGAGATAAAAGCCAGTCAGGATAAAATAAAAAATGTTGTAACTGAGTTGTAATCTCAAATGTCTGTCACAGCGGCAAGGATGAATGAGGCAGAACAGAGAATCAGCAATATAGAGGACAAACTTATGGATAAAAATAAAGCAGAAAAAACAAAGGAGACTACTGCAAAAGAGCACGATTTAAGAATTAGAGAAATCAGTGACTCGCTAAAAAGGAACAACATCAGAATCATACAGGTCCGAGAAGATGAAGAGAGAGAAGGCGTAGAAGGGTTAAGAGAGCAAATTATAGACGAAAACTTTCCTGACCTAGGGAAAGACACAGACATCAAAATCCAGGAAGCAGAGAGGACTCCCATTAGATTCAACAAAAAGTGACCATCAACAAGGCATATCATGGTCAAATTCACAAAATACTCAGGCAAGGAAAGTATCATGAAAGCAGCAAGGGAAAAAAGGTCCCTAACATACAAGGGAAGACAGATCAGGTTCACAGCAGACCTATCCACAGAAACTTGGCAGGCCAGAAAGGAGTGGCAATATAGATTCAATATTCTGAATTGGAAAAATATGCAGCCAAGAATTTTTTTTATTTTTTTATTTTTTTAATATGAAATTTATTGTCAAATTGGTTTCCATACAACACCCAGTGCTCATCCCAACAGGTGCCCTCCTCAATACACAGCACCCACCCTCCCCTTCCTCCCACCCCCCATCAACCCTCAGACTGTTCTCAGCTTTTAAGAGACTCTTATGGTTTGGCTCCCTCCCTAACTTTTTTTTTCCTTCCCCTCCTGCAAGGTCTTCTGTTAAGTTTCTCAGGATCCACATAAGAGTGAAAACATAATGTATCTGTCTTTCTCTGTATGACTTATTTCACTTACCATAACACTCTCCAGTTCCATCCACGTTGCTACAAAAGGCCTTATTTCATTCTTTCTCATTGCCACGTAGTATTCCATTGTGTATTAAACCACAATTTCTTTATCCATTCATCAGTTGATGGACATTTAGGCTCTTTCCACAATTTGGCTATTGTTGAGAGTGCTGCTATAAACATTGGGGTACAAGTGCCCCTATGCATCAGCACTCCTGTATCTCTTGGGTAAATTCCTAGCAGTGCTATTACTGAGTCATAGGGTAGATCTATTTTTAATTTTTTGAGGAACCTCCACACTGTTTTCCAGAACAGTACAGCCAAGAATTCTTTATCCAGCAAGGTTTTCATTCAAAATAGAAGGAAAGATAAAAAGTTTCCCAGACAAACAAAACTTAAAGGAGTTCGTGACCACTAAACCAGCCCTACAAGAAATTTTAAGGGGGACTTTCTGAGGGGAGAAAAGACATGAAAAAAAAAAAAAGATTAAAAAAAAAAAAAAAACAAAGACTAGAAAGGACCAGAGAACAGCACCAGAAACTCCAACTCTGTAAGAAACATAATGGCAATAAATTCATATCTTTCAGTACTTGCTCTAAATGTCAGTGGACTAAATGCTCCAATCAAAAGACAAAGGGCAAAGAATGGATAAGAAAATAAGATCCTTCTATATGCTATTTACAAGAGACCCACTTTAGACCTAAAGACACCTTCAGACTGAAAGTAAGGGTATGGAGAAGCATCTATCATTCTAACCGTCACCAAAAGAAAGTTGGAGTAGCCATACTCATATCAAACAATCTAGACTTTAAAATAAGGACTGTAACAAGAGATGAAGAAGGGCATTATATCATAATTAAGGGGTCTATCCACCAAGAAGACTTAACAGTTGCAAACATTTATGCTCCAAATGTGTGAGCACCCAAATATATAAATCAATTAGTCACAAACATAAAGAAACTCATTGCTAACAATACCAAAATAGTAGGGGACTTCAACACCCCACTTCCAGCAATGGACAGATCATCTAAACAGAAAATCAACAAGGAAACAAGGGTTTTGAATGACACACTGGACCCAAAGGACTTAAAAGATATACTCAGAACATTTCATCCTAAAGCAATGGAATTCTTCTCCAGTCACATGGAACGTTCTCCAGAAAAGAATATAAAGATTGAAAAAGACCATCATTCATCTGGAGGGAAAAATGAAAAAATAGCAGATAAACAGGAGAAAATATACTTCTCTTTCAAGTCACTGAAGATCTGTGGAAACGAAGAAGTCTAGGTAAATTCAACCATGACAAGCAGCCGGCCTTCTGCAGGTGAGCAGAGATGCATGTCACCGTCACCTCTGTGGTGGTATTTCCTGGGGCTGGGAGCATGGAGAAGTCAGGGAGCAGTCCACTATCAGGCAGCTAACCAATGTGGAGATGAGCAGAAACCACCTTACCTCTCAATAGCTATATATGTTGTCTGGCATGGAGGGACCAGAATCCCAAAGAGCCCTAAATCCGGGGCTGGGCTTTACTGTTCACCAGTTTCCTTCCACAAGACCTTGCTGAGTAAATAGTGGTATGGGGACTTGTCTAGAAGACACAAAAGGATCTGACAGACTTGCACTGCTGAGATCCAAAAGAAATATGAAGGAATAATGGGGGAGAATATTCCCCAAAGGATAAAGATGTTAATCATGCAGTCAAGCTGAGCAACTCCTAAGCAGGATAAATGAAGGAATCCAGTCTTAGGTACATCAGAGTGAGCATGAAAAGTAAAAGGAAAATCTAATATGCAACCAGTAAAAAAAGGCACAGTAAAATCAGGGTTAACAAAAACAAAAAAGAATTACAGCTGACTTCTCATCGAAATAATGGAAGCAATGGCAGAAGGAAGGTAGCTGAAATGAGAAATGAGAAACTATGCATTTTAAATTGTAGTGAATGTATCCTTCAAAAATAATAAAAAATAAAGACATTTTTAGATGAACAGATGTTAA
This sequence comes from Felis catus, assembly GCF_018350175.1. Lineage (NCBI taxonomy): Eukaryota > Metazoa > Chordata > Mammalia > Carnivora > Felidae > Felis > Felis catus. Next base: position 4,285,156 of record NC_058377.1, on the reverse strand, counting down.
GTGAATTTGTCCTCCTCAGATTCATACAAGAAACACTAAAGAAGTTCTTCCTGTTGAAGAGAAATTATCCCAGATAGAAGTCCAGATATTCTGTACGAAGAAGAAACTAAGGATATTACAAGGAATAAATATATGAGTAGATATAAGAGACTTAAATATTTATAAAAATAATGTTGACCATTTGAACCACAAGTGGCATTTAAGTAAAGAAAGGAAAGATGAATTGTTTGATAAGCAGTTTGGGAACAGATGGTTAGTAACCTGGAAAAAAAATTAAGTTGGCTTTGTTTTTCATACCTTAGATTAACATAAATTTCAAATGGATGAAACATTATAATGAAACCGTAGGGAACTGGAATGATCTCTGGAGAAAACATTTGTTAATCTGAGTATGGGGAAGAACTTTGTAATAGGACTTTAATGCCAGGAGCATAAAGTTTTAAAGTTTGATTCATTCACTCCCAAAATTCAAATTTTTATACTTGGTAAAGGCATAAAGTCAAAAGTCATCCAAGAAATTAGAGGGAAATTGCTTTAGTAAATCATATCACAGACCAAGGGGTAACCATGGTAAAAAAATAAATAAATAAAAGGTACGTTAGAAATCATTAAGACTAAAAGTCTAGTAGAGAAATAGGCAGAGTCCATGAAAGGCCATGAAAGGTCTTTCACAGAGAAGACATGACAAGGTGCTCTATTTAGGTACGCTAAGAAGAATGCAAATTAAAAGTACACTGAAAGATCATTTTCACCAAAAGTGGTTACTGTGTATTCATCCAAAACATCCATACATTTTTTGGCAAGACTGTGTCAACAATGACTTTCACCCTTCCTTACAGAGGACACAGCCCTTCTTGATGGCACATTACTCAGTGTTCAGAAAAGTTACAAATAAAAGTATTCTCTGATCCAGCAATTCCATTTCTACAAAATTTGACCCATAGAAACAATCAAGCAAGTACAGGTATAGTCAATGAAATGTTGTTTGTAAAAGCAAAATGAAAAGAGACAACCCAAATGCCTGTCACTGAGGCACCAGATACATTAATCAGAGTACATTCCTGTAAAAGGAAACTATAGCCGTAAAAACAAGGAAGCAGGGTGCCTGGGTGGCTCAGTACATTGAGCCTCCAACTCTTGATTTCAGTTCAGGTCATGATCTCATGGTTCATGGGATCCAGCCCCATGTCGGGCTCTGCACTGAGAGTGGTGCCTGCTTGGGATTCTCTCTCTCTCTCTCTCTCTCTCTCTCTGCCCTTACCCCACTCATGATCGCTTGCTCTCACTCTCTTTCTCTCTAAAATAAAAAAAAAAAGGAGGAAGCAGTTTATGCACTGAAACAGAAAGTCTTGAACTTTATAAGCTAGGTTGTTAAGCAGAAAAAAAATTTTAAATGCAAAACAGTGTGCATTACAGAACAACTTTAGGAAAAAGAAAGGAAAGAAAAATATTTTTACTTGAATATGCATAAATATCTGGAAGGATTCACCAGACTGATAACATCAAAAGTCCTCACAAGGGGTGGAGAGTACAGACCATAGAAGGGAAGATTGAACGAGAAGAGAGACTTTTTATTTCATATCCTTTCATACTTTTTGACTTTTTAAGCAAAAACTATTCAAACCCTATATAAACACAATACAAGTTTAAAAAATACACATACTATCTTGGTCATGTTGAATTTGGTTGTAAGAGTAAGAAAAGAAAGGACTGTTGAAAAGAAAGAGGGAATCTTTCCAGTCCCTTTCCTTTCCCTTTTGTGGAAAATAAATCCAAACCTTGTGGAAACTAGAAAATACACATCTCAATTGTACACAACCTTTCAGTTCTAGATTCTTAGCCTGTCTCACAGACTCCGTCTACACCTCAAGTACATGTATGCCCAGGAGACAAACTAACCGCTCTGGCAAACATCACCCCTGGACATGGATGGTTGGCATCACAAAACCACCAGTGCAATGAGTAGGGCTCATTATCCCCCAAAAAGGAACAAATAATGGGTTTCTGGAAACAAAAAAGACAGAAATAAGTTAAGCTGGCAGTGGGAGAATTTAGTATAGACCCTAACGTTATTTTCCCCTGTGTCCACTGTGGGCAAAGATCATAAGATACAATTAGAAGATAACAGATAACTAAACCATAAGTTTTATGTCTCCGTGTATCAGTTATCTATTGCTATAACATTACCACACACTCAGCATCTTCAACTACCACACATTTGTCATCTCAGAGTTTGTGAGTTGGAAGTCCAGGCATTGCTTTGTTGAATTCTCTGCAAAAAAATGTTGGCCAGGACGGGTTCTCATCTGAGGTTCTCCTGGGGAAAGGTCCACTTACAAGCTTGGATGGTAATTAGCAATATTCTGTTCCTTGCAGACTGCCAAACTGAAGGTCTCAGTGTCTTGCTGGCCAGAGATCACCCTCAGTTCTTTGCCACATGGCTGTCTCCACAGGGAAGTCTACAAGATGGAAGCTTGCTCTTCAAGGCCAACAAGGAAGAAAACATCTCCTCAGAGATTGGAAGTTATATTATCTAATGTAATCCCATATACAATCCTATACATCCTGACCCCTTTGCCATATTCTATCAGCTGGAAGCAAGTCACAGGTTCCCTCCTCCCTGAAGAGGAAGGGACCACACAAAGCAGATAATACCAGGAGGCAGAGATCCTGGTGGCCCTTTAGAATCTATCCACCATATCCAGCACCACAAGAGATTAAAAGAAAATTAATATTCTCTGAGCCAAATTCTTACCATTGATCTTCAAGTAGTTGTTTGACTTCTCTATTTAAATATTCATTTCCCACTAGTTTGCTCTCTGCAGCTAATTTATAAATACACTCTAGGCAGGGATGATTTGATGGCCTATTGGTTGGTGGCTGAGTTTTTTGTTGGCAATCCATACCCCATTTCTATTCCACCCTCTACTAGTTCAGCTAGGTGTCTGAAAACTCTTAGTGGAATGCATTTCTTTACTATCAGTGTCTCTATTTGAGAGGTGGCTCTGTGCTGACAGCTCAGAGCCTGGAGCCTGCTTCAGATCCTGTGTCTCCCTCTCTCTCTGCCCCTCTCCCGCTCTTGCTCTGCCTCTCCCTCTCTCTTTCAAAAGTAAAATAAACATTTTTTTTATTTAAAAAGACAGAGAGATCTGGGTATATTAAAGAAGTGCCTTGGGAAAAAGTTGCTGGAAGGCAGAGAGTAGGTAAAAGTCAGCCCTGTACTTCAAATCAAGGAGGCTGTATTTAAAGGGGTCAGTGGCAGGTCTTATATCACACTGCTAATTCCAACATCTTATTATCTCATCTCCAGAGTTATTTCCAGGAGTAGAAAGTGAAAAAGCTTTTGAAGTGACTGTTTCCATTAGCCAACTGAGAAACCTCCTTTAAGAACTGTTTTTAATGTTGCATTTGTTCTTAAGAACTCTTAGGAATTCTAAATTTAACTCCATCAAGAAAATGTCTGAGAATGCGACTCCTCCCTCTAAGAAAATTATGTCCAGTTTTCTATTATGGAAACAAGACATGCCAAATGTTTCCATCAGTGTTGTTTGTTTTTAATAGAGCAAAACTCACAGTATTCTTTTCCACTCAACTGTGAGCAAAACAATAGCAGTAATGTGAATAAATCCCATTTCTAAAGCAGTATCCATACAGATTGGTTGACTCTTGTAAGAGGCCTTATACAGCAAAAGAAACTGCTAGCTTTTAGTTTCCTACATGTGCTTTTTACTTCTTGTTCTCAAAGCCCTTTACATGGAGATTTATTTACCCATAGAACAACTTACATCTAAAAAAATTACTGAACTCAAACATGCATTCTTGAGGCACTTTGCACTGTAAATAAAACACTGAGCATCCAGGACAGAAGCAGAGAGAGAAAAAGAGACAGAAACAATTGTTCAACCCATTCTGTTTCTTAATGGCCATTTCTCCTCCTCATTTGCTTTCCCTTCTTTATTTCCCAACCCTTGAAAAGTATTCCTTTGTACCTTCTCTGTCGCTTTTTCTAAATTAGCTTTTTAAATTATTTTTATCATGAAGCAGAGCTGAACATACCAACATAAAAAAATGTTCACGATAGAGTAAGTAAGGGAAACAAAAATCAGAACAGTTATAGTAGGAGTCCAGTTTTTGTGTTTATATACACATAATAAGTTACAGTAAATACATGTTTTTTTCTGGCATTCAAGTCTATTTAATCTGTTAATATATATTAATAGGCTTACGATGGGAGAGAAAATAGATTAAAATGCTAGAAAGATACCTACCAAATTTTTAATACAGTGATGTGGGGGAATGACAATTGGAAAATGGGACATTCAGTTGATAGGTATGAATTTCCTTGCTTTTAAAAAATGTCAGTTACAGGGGCGCCTGGGTGGCGCAGTCGGTTAAGCGTCCGACTTCAGCTCAGGTCACGATCTCGCGGTCCGGGAGTTCGAGCCCCGCGTCGGGCTCTGGGCTGATGGCTCAGAGCCTGGAGCCTGTTTCCGATTCTGTGTCTCCCTCTCTCTCTGCCCCTCCCCCATTCATGCTCTGTCTCTCTCTGTCCCGAAAATAAATAAACATTGAAAAAAAAAATTTAAAAAAATGTCAGTTACAAAGAAAAAGGTTAACGCTTTCAAACTGCGTCTATTTGCACAATATCCAGTGATGCCCAAAGCTGCCCAATCTTGTTCTGCCTATTACTGATACACTGCAGGATTTTGACAAGGATGGAACTCAGTGGTGACTGTTTCCCCTGCTATTACCACAAATGTCATTATCTCAAAAACAGACGTGCTGCCTGCAATGCAGACCTACACGCATGCACCTTGCCCTGGGAACTTGCCCGACGTGTCCTGTCTGCACTCCATGGCACCTGTCCCCACAGAACCTCCTCCAAGCGTTCCAGCCACTACCCTAAGAGCAGAGCAGAGCACCTGCCTGCAACTGTCAGGTTTGGGAAGTTAGTCAATGCTTCCCCTGGGAAAGCTAATCACTGTTTTCAAAACCCCAGTTATAAAAGAAATCACCACACAAATGGGAACCCAGAGAATAATCTCAAAAACAATAATAAAGCCATAAAACCTCATACTTAGCACGTTATACTTGCCCATTTCTTTTTTGATTCTCACAATAATTCTGTGAGCTAAGAGAGGCAAGGGCTTACAGAGAGTCCCTGCTCTTTGCTGCTTTGCACTTCGCCCATGTGCTCACCCAACTCCACCAAAAATCCTTACACTTTGTGTTTTGCTGATTCATTTGCTTAATCATCACCTCACCTGCAATCTCCAAAAAAGCTCCAGACCTTTGTATCTAGGGAACATAGCTGAAATAAGCATTTTTCTTCTGGGAAGAAACACAGTAGAGAAGAGCCTGACAGCTGGAGTCAGAAAGACTTCTGATCTAATCTTGCTTCTGCTACTTAGTAGCTCATGCAGTCTTGGTCACATTGCTTAACCCACTAATCCTCAATTTTCCCATCCATAAAACAGGGATCATAATTCCTACTTAAGAGGGCTGTTGTAAGGATTAGATGAGAACATGGGATGAAGCAGCTGGCTTTAAGAAACCTCACTAAGCATTTGGACCTTGGCAAAATCCTTTCCCTGGCCCCATCTGCTGGTGATAAAGAGTAAAGTCATGGCTACAATGAAGGAAAACCGTTTTCACCAGGTAGCTGTTCTTGGACTCACATGAGTTACAGAAACTCGTAACATTGAAAAGCAGGAATCGACTGTATCAATGTCTCTGTGTGGTAGTAAAAGAAACCAAAGGATGCAAGGCAGAGTCACGCAGCTCGCTGGGAAGAGAACTGCAGACTCAGAGTCCACAGAAGCCAAACCGAAGAGGTCTCTGGGTAGAAGGAAGGGAAGACAGGCTTCCAAGTCCGGCTCCACTGCTGTTCTCGGGGAAATCCCTTCCCCTCCTCAGAACCCTTGGCTCCTTTCTACGCCTGTTCCATACTGACAGATACACATATTTTTGTGTTTTACAAACTTTGCGAAAGGCTTGCAGTAAGGATGCTATACATTGCTGATACATAAACATTTAAATTGATGAGTGGACATCCACAGTCTAGAAAGTTCTTCAGCAAACTGGCACCAGCAGCTTCTCCCTAAGAGCCTCTTTCTGGAGACGCCAGCTTCCCACCACAGAGCTCAGACTCCTTTCTCCCTTAAGTCTCTATTATCTCCAATTCCTTTACAATTTTTCAGAAAATGTCAATTGCCACTTGCTCCTAAGCCCTGGACCTGTATTTGCACCAGCACATCCATTAATAAGGTCCATTCATATCACGGCCCATCCTTCTGGGTCTCACCCTTCAGACACACCAACTTTCAGAGATGACAGCTTCATTTCTGTCTGTCCATACCCAAAAATCGCTGTAAATAAAAGGGCACAGTGTAGATATTTACAGAAGGACCAACGCTCCCCCACAGTCTCTCCCTAAACTTGCAAGTAAACCTGAGAAAGCAGAGGCAGTTACAGTTACATCTTTAACATTGCATTTTTTGTTCATCCCACTACTCAAAGAAACAATACAGACTGAGGCTGCATACTTTTGAATATTAAAGAGCAAAGAGAAGTCAAAAATGACATATCCCTAAACTCGGGAAATTGGAAGGAGAAGGTGCTGAGATGCAGGATGGACTCTTTGGTTTAGGAAGCTTGGGGTCAGAAGTCCCTGGCGTTGAGCACACGGACGTGTCCAGTTGTGCGCAGGACGTGTGGGCACAGAGTAGAGGGAAGAGGTCAGCGCTGGAGCTTAGGTGACACACAGCTCACAAGATGACATAAGAAAGATGACTAAAACAAGACAGGAAGCTGTGCTCCTCAAAGAGAAAGGGGTTCAAGGAAACAAGGAAAGAACAAAGCTCAAGCCTCAGGCGATGCCTACAGTTAGCAGTTGCTGAGGAAAAGAAAGAACAATGACACAGAAGAACCCTGAGCATCTTAGAGACTGGAAGAGCCTCAAAAGAGAATCAAAACAATGTGCTGTCACAAAAGCCACAGCGACAGAGAACTTCAAGGGAGAGTGGGAAGTAGGATCAGAGACTCCAGGTAGTTCAAAGATAACTGCTTCACAAGGTCTGCAAAAGGGCAGGAATCTCTTACCACTTCAGTTCTGCAGTGTGTTGGGAATAAAATTCAAGTTTCAAGTTGGTAGTAGCATCAGCAACCTTATCTAACATTTACTGAACACTTAAGCTATGCCTAGGTTGCCAGATGAAATACTGGATGCTCATTTAAATTGGAATGGTAGGCAAATAATGAGTAACTCTTAGTGTATCTTCCATTTCACATAAATAACTGTTTAGTACAGGTATGTCCAACTGCACATAAAAGAATCTGAAATTCACATTTAACTGGGCATCCTGTATTTTTAAATCTAGGAATCCTACATAGATGAGGCACCACATGAAGCATTTTATATACCTAACCCATTTAATGCTTCTAACATCCAGTTCATTTAGGAGGTCTGTTGCATTTTGTTCCTCTCTCCCCTGGGAAAGCCATAAAGGTTCTATACTGACAAGAGAGAATAAGTCTAATTTTGCATATTTGCATTGATTAATAGAGCTATTTATTAAGGCCTATCTGTGCCAGGAATACAACAAGGAAAAAAACACACTATTTCCTCCCTTATGGAGTTTATTCTGTAGTCTTCCTCTCTTAACCCCTCATGAAAAGGAAGCCAGTATGATCACACTGTGTGTATGCATGTGTGTGTGTGTGTGTGTGTGTGTGTGTGTGTGTGTGTGTGTGTGTCTAGGAGCTTTAAAGGCACTCAAAAAATCTAAAATGAAATGCTGACTGTCTAGCACCATACCATGTAAATGACCAGCACTGGCAAGAGTATTAGGAACATGCAAATCATCTTTTATTCCATATACATAATTGTCTAGAAGGTAGAGGTAGATTAGAAATAAAGAATGGGTATTTCCATAATACCTTAAAGATATAAAGCAAAAAACAGCAGTGTTGAATACAATTCATCTGATTCAGTGATCTTATTTATTAAAAAGTCTTGAATTTCAGGGGTGCCTGGGTGGCTCAGTCAGTTAAGCATCTGACTTCAGCTCAGGTCACTATCTCACAGTTCATTGGTTTGAGCCCCGCAATGGGCTCTGTGCTGACAGCTCAGAGCCTGGAACCTGCTTCGGAATCTGTGTCTCCCTCTCTCTCTGCCCCTCCCCTGCTCATGATCGCGCACTCTCTCTCTCTCCAAAACAAATAAACTTTTTTTTAAAGTCCCGCATTTCACCCTACATAAGTAAGGCAAACATAGGTCCCTGAACTGGTACAACAAAATTGGTTTGAGAACTGCTGAACCCATTAGAACTTCTAGTTCACTGCCTTAATAAGCTACAATGTTAACAGAAATCTCAAAATTTACATCATGACCTGTTTAAGCAGTGGACTCTAACATACATTTTTACATAACTTTTATCAAAGAGTCAATTCTTGATTATAGACGTGCTTAGGAATACAGCAAAAAGAGCCTGGAATTAAGTATAAAACAACCTAAGAGAGTTTTCCTACATCATTACTTACTAACATTCTATGATTTCTCTTTGAGCCTAAATTTTCTTACCTGTAATGATCCTTGCCTATTACAAAGGGTCATTGTGCAAGCTTGTGTCCATAAAAGTGTTCCATAAATTATAAATACTATACAAGTGGAAGGAGACCTCATTATTATTAATTATGGCAAGAATAGAAGGAAATATGGTTCATGTAACACAAATTTGATTAATATGATTTTGGAATCCACCTGATGCAAACTAATTTTTCATTTAACAATGTGAATTTTCAAAAGCATAGTATATAGTACAAAGCATTTTTGTCTCATTTTATCCACTAACTGTGTTAGTAATTGCCTCATATTAACCATGAGAGTCTTATACTCCATGGTCTTTCCAAGGTCTGTTCATCTCTATGATAACTAAATCCACAATGACAGTAGGACAAAATGGCACCTAAGCATTGCTAGATGCTGGTGTGAAGTCAGCCTAGATTTAAATTTTTCTTGCGGAAGATGCACAAAGTAAATAATTCACACATGGACCATGAAATTAAAATTCTAAAATATCAACAGAAGGCAAATGTTTGATTCCTTCTGTCTCAGATAGATTTCTCTAATAGAATTCAGCCTAATAATGAGTTCTTGCAAACATTTAGGAAGCCAAGTCCTATTGGGTGTTGGCAAACAAAAGTCTTTGAGATCAAGGGGTTTAAATAGCCAAGAGTAGAGACAGTCAGAAAACTGAGTACATTGGGGTACCTGGGTCACTCAGTCGGTTAAGCTTCCAACTTTTGGTTTTGGCTCAGGTCATGGTATGTGAGTTCAAACCCCCAACATGGAGCTCTGCATTGACAACATAGAGTCTTCTTGGAATTCTCTCTGTCACTTTCTCTCTTCCCCTCTCCCTCTCTGAAAGAAAGAAAGAAAGAAAGAAAGAAAGAAAGAAAGAAAGAAAGAAAGAAAGAAAGAAAGAAAGAAAGAAAGAAAGATGCATGGAAGGGGGAGGAAGGAAGGAAGGAAGGAAGGAAGGAAGGAAGGAAGGAAGGAAGGAAGGAAGGAGAAAGAAAGAAAGAAAGAAAGAAAGAAAGAAAGAAAGAAGAAAGATGCATTGAAGGGAGGAAGGAAAGAAAGAAAAACAGAAGGAAGGAAAGAAAAGAAGAAGAAGAAGAAGAAGAAGAAGAAGAAGAAGAAGAAGAAGAAGAAGAAGAAGAAAAGAAAAGAAAAGAAAAAAGAAAAGAGAAAAGAAAGAAGGAAAGAAGAAAGAAAACTCAGTACATTATGGGACATGTTTTTATGGTACAATATTATGGGTATTACCATGAGGATGAAGTAATTATACAGAGATAATTCCACATCAGAGGAGAGCAGGAAACCAAGCTTTAGCAGGTCAAGGAAGGGGTCCCAGAACAAGTGACATCCAAGAGGGGAAAGGATAAGTAAATGAGTTAACCACACATGAGTGGGATGGGATAACATTTGGAAGCAGTGAGTGTGTCCAGAGCAGAAAGCATAAAATAAATAAAAGAAGTATGCACTTGATAAAATATGGTAGAACTTGGGAGACCATGAGGGAGAGATAAGAGTTCAGATTGGACAGCTAAGGAGGAAGAGAAAGAAACAGTTTAAACCAATCCAGGAGAGTTACAATTAATGTTGAGGGCAAAAGTTGACCTTGCCACATTTTAGCCAGAATAAATATTACTGTTACTAGTATGGAGAGTAGAGAATGAGTTAGACTCTAAATTTTTTTTATTTAAAAAATATTTTTTAATGTTTTATTTATTTTTGAGACAGAGAGACAGAGCATGAGCAGGGGAGGCTCAGAGAGAGAGCAAGACACAGAATCCGAAGCAGGCTCCAGGCTCTGAGCTGTCAGCACAGAGCCCGACACGGGGCTCGAACTCACAAACCGCGAGATCATGACCTAAGCTGAAGTCAGAGACTTAACCGACAGAGCCACCCAACGCCCCTGGACTCTAAATTTTTAAAGAAATTAAAACTAGATGAATGATTTGAAGCACAGGTGAGGTAACTGTAAGAAAGAGAAAGGAGTCAAGTGAAATAAGCAATTTCTTGCTTGCAAGATCTGGTGGATGATGGCATTGTTAATTAAGAGAGGACACTAGTCAGTCTTCACTAGTTTAAACCATGGCAACAAACAACCTCAAAGTATCAATGCGCTATGGGAATAATTTATTCTATGTTTGCATTACATGTCATTGGCTATAGGTCAACTGCCACAAATTTTCTCATTCGAGGACCCAACCTGAAAGAGACCCTGTCTGAAACATGCTGCTCTTCAAAGAGAAAGAAAGAACAAGATAGGCTCAGGAAGCAAGTATTAACATAAACATCATCAACTCATACACCATTGGCCAAAGCGAGTCAGAAGGCCAAGCCCAATGTCTTCAAAGAAGACAACACAGATTTTCTGTGTCCAAATGATTCAGTCTAGCATAATCACCTTTCTGGTCACAACTATTTGCATACCTCTTTTATTCACACAAAATGAATGAGACTATAAATGTCTTCTCCAGTCAGCCTGGAAATCCAGGATCTTGATCTAGTCTCTATACCAGATTTAAGCCCTCCCGACTCAAGACACCTATAAATAACAACAAAATGAAATAGAAAATATCTTCTCTACACACATCCAACATACAGTGGTAAATGGGGACAGGAGAATGATAGATATCCCTATTTAACAAAGAGTATAACTGGAAGGCACAGCAGTCATCGGTTAATAGCAATGCTGAAGCCTTATGGGACTAATGTTTCGATAAACCTGTATCTTGGGGAATAGACATATTCTTGTTTAAGGCCAGGTTTCGTTATTTGGGATTAGCTCCCCAACATATGTTTTCCCATAGTCCTTGGTTACTCCTCAGAGGTGCTCCCTTTTCCAATATCCTCCTTGGCCACACATGATGAAGGTGTAGAATACGCAGCTCTTTGGGGCTGGGCAGCTTTCTCAGTCTACCCACTGCCAGAAACAGCTTTGGGAGTCACAGCTGCTTTTAATCCAGGCTGGCAACTCTTTTGGCAGCAAGAGTCATTTAAAAACTTCTTATTACTGTGTTATAATCAGCTTCGTGTGCCATTAATCACACCACCATTATTTTTGTGATACACATCTTTCTACATTCACAACTGGTAGTTTCAGTTTATCAGGATTCTACTAGACCAGTCCCTTAATCTTTGTCCACCAGCCGATTTTTTAAAACTAAAAGAATATACTGCCCCCTGCAGTACACTCTGTCCATGTGGAGGTTTTAACAATAGATAACATGGCACACTCTTCATCTGGTCTTTGTCCCAAGGCTGAACCCCAATGAGCCCTTATTGCTTAAAGCATTTCTGTTTCTCCTCTTTTTTAACTAGTTGGAGAAAAAACACAACTTCACCTCTCCACCATTCAAGTCCTAGAATTTCTCGATTCCTTCTGTTCTCTTCCATCCCTTCTTGCTAACTTCCTGGTTCTTTTCTAAGATCCTTTCTTTCCAGTAGAACCTTGGCCAAAGGAAGCTAAAAAGAACCAACGTGCATAAGTGACATTCTGTTCCTAACCTGTTCACTTAAAACCACATGCACATCAGGCACATTACCTGCTTGTATGTTATCACAATATTTTTATCAAATAATTTTCCACTGAAGAACACAGGCTTCCATCTTTTGGGCCTCCAGTGGGTTTCCTTGCTGCCCACTTCATGATCCCAGAGTCAATTCCACATATTTTATTTGTTTAGCTGAATCCCACTTCTAGCGACCAAATTTGGTGTTTGCATTTTCCCACGTATTGAAGTTAAACCATGTTTTTTTCAGAGCTGGTTGTCATCCATATATCCTCTGTGAGGTGAATGGTCTTTTCAAGTCTTTAGCCCATTTTCTTTAACTGTATGTTACTTTCTTATTTCTGGGTATTAAGACTCTTTATATATTCTAGATCTGAGTTCCTTACCAGACATGTGATTCACAAATATTTTCTCCCAGTTTGTAGCTTGAGTTTTCATCTTAACAATGTATTTCCCAGAACAAAATACTTTAATTTTAATGAAATTCAATTCAGCACTTTTTTTTTTCTCTTACAGATTGTGCTTTTGGTCCCCTAACTAAGAATTCTTTGCCCAATCTCAGATTACAAAGATTTTCTCCTATATTTTCTTTTGGAATTAAAATAAAAATTAAACCATTACAGTTTTACATTTTGTGTTTAGACCTGTGGTCCATTTTAAGTTAATTTTTGTATAATATCGGAGGTATAGGTCAAAGGTCTCTCTCGATTTGTGTGTGTGTTTGCTTATGAATATCCAGTTGTTCCAACACCATTTGTTGACAACAACTATTCTTTCTCCATTGAATTGTCTTTGTACCACTGTCAAAACAAAAACAAGAAACCCCATGAGTCATATTTGCGTGGGTCTATTTCTGAACTCTTCTGTATGCACTGACCTTTGTGTCTGCCCTGTTGTCAATATCACTCCATCTTGATTGCTGTAGCTTTATATTAAGACTTAATACTGAGTATTATGGGGGTGCCTGGATGGCTCAGTCGGTTGATTGTCTGCCCTTGCCTCAGGTCATAATCTCACGGTTCGTGAGTTCGAGCCCCAAGTGGGGCTCTGTGCTGACAGCTCAGAGCCTGGAGCCTGCTTCAGATTCTGTGTCTTTGTCTCTTTCTGCCCCTCCCCTGCTCTCTCTCTCTCTCAAAAATAAACATTAAATTAAAAAAAAATAATATTGAGTACTATGGGGGCTCTTGGGTGGCTCAGTCGGTTGAGCATCCGACTTCAGCTCAGGTCATGATTTCAGTTTGTGAGTTCAAACCCCACATCTGGCTCACTGCTGTCAGGGTGGAGCCTGCTTTGGATTCTCTGTCCCCCAACCTGCCCCATTCTCTCTGCCCCTCCCCCATCATATTCTCTCAAAAACAAATATACCTTAAAAAATTTTAATAAATAAAATAGTAAAAAAATATGGAGTACTGCAATTTCTCCAACTTTATCCGTTTTAAAATAGATCTGGCTATTCAGATTCCATTTCTTTTTCATAAAATGTTGGAATCACCCAGACAGATCAAAGATCTATATTGTATCCATGAGACAATACTAATAATGAAAAATCAATTTGGAAAAATGTGAATGTATGTTGAAACTTCCAATCCACTTACATGGTAAGTCTCTTCAGTTCTTTAGATCTTTTATTTCTTTCATCACTCTTTTGTGGTTTTTAGCAAACAGGTCCCTCCCTTATCTTTTTTTTTTATAACTATTATAAATGGCATCCTTGGCAAATTTTGGTTTCAAGGTTTTCATTGCTTTTTTTTGAAGAAATGTACACCTTTTTCATGTAATCATCTTGTATCCTACAATATTACTGAACCCACTTGTTAGTTCTAGGAATATTTTTGTAGATTCTTTGGGATATTCTACATAAATAATCACCTTATCTGTGAACAGGGACAGTTTTACTCATTTATTTTCCACTCTGGATTGGGGTTTGGTGTGTTTGTTTCTTTGTTTTTCCTTATTCCGCTGGGTAGGACTTCTAGTAGGATGTTGAAGAAGCATGGCAAGGGTGGACATCCACCTGTGGGAAAGCATGAGGCTATCGCCATTAAGTATGGTGTTAGTTGCAAGCTTCTCTTAGATGCTCTTTATCAGACTGAAGAAGTTCCTTCTATTCCTAGTATGCCGAAAATTATTATGATGTGATGTTGAATTTGTTCAAGTTACATTCCTTCAGCACTTGATATGAGCAGGTGGTTTTTCTTCAGATGGTTAATATGGTGGATTATACTAACTGTATTATTTCCCAAAGTCCCTATGGGGAAAATGTAGAGAATGGATTTTGGAACTATTTCCTAATAAATACATTTAAAGACATGACTTGCCATACAGCACAATTTAGCTGCATCCTAGGAATTCTGATATGCTGTGTTTTCATTTTCATTCAATATGAAGTATTTCTAATTTTTCTTGTGATTTCTTTTGTGACCTATGGGTTACTTGGCTGTGTACTCTTTGATTTATAAATATTTGGTGTTACACAGGTATTCCTCTGCTATTTAATGCTTTGTTTTATTGTGGTCAGGGAATATAATCTGTGTGATCTCAGCCTTCTTAAATTTAATGAGACTTGTTTGATACACCAAGAGATGGTCCATCTTGATCAATGTTCTGGGTGGATCTGAAAGGACCATGCAGGGCAGTTGTTGCTATAGCATTCTATGTAACCGTCACTTAGGCTGAGTGTACTGATTGTCCTGTGCAGGTCCTCCATATGCCTACTGGCTGTCTTTCCACTTGTTCCATCAGTTATTAAAAAGGATCACTGCCATCTTCAAATATAACCAGGAACTTATCCATATTTCTTTCCACTTGCTCCAACAGTTTTTCTTCATATGTTGTGAAACCTGTAATTCAGTTCTTACTGTTTAGTGTGGTTATATTTTTTTAGACATTGAAGCTTTTATCATTATAAAACATCTCTATCTCTTGTAATATGCCTTATTCTAAAGTTTACATGGTCTGAACTTAATATATCCACTGTGCCTGTTTTATAACTAGCATTTGCATAGTATGTCTTTTACAAACATTTTACTTTTTGTTTATCTGTATCTTTTTTAAATGTTTTTTTTAATTTATTTTTTAAGAGAAAGAGACAGAGAGAGAGAGAGAGAGAGAGAGAGAGAGAGAGAGAGAGAATGAGCAGGGGAGGGGCAGAGAGAGGGAGACACAGAATCCGAAGCAGGCTCCAGGCTCCGACCTGTCAGCACAGAGCCTGACATGGGGCTTGAATTCATGAACCATGAGGCGGTGACTTCAGCAGAAGTCAGATGCTTAACTGACTGAGCCACCCAGACCTCCCTGTCCTTCTTTAGTTCGAACAAACTTCTTGTCTATACTGATAGTCACAGATGTCATCTCTGCAACAGAAACAGAGGTGGGGACATTTCAAGAACGTTAAAAAAATATCACACCCATGTGCCTTTTTAAAACCAATTAAACTTCTATAACATGTCTCTGATTCTTTCAGAGTATGTGTTGTAAGGAGCAATGTAGGTGATGCTATAGTACTTTCTGTTTTTGGTTATAATGGCAACTACTAATTCTTTTTCTTGATAAGTTAGGTTGAGAAATTTTATTTAATGGCAACTGAAGGACCATTTCCAACTGGGGAAATTCCTTTATATCTGTCTTCAACTTTTTTTGATAAAAAGTTGCACCAGTATTTTACCACCAGATGAAAAAAAGAGGAATATCATTTAAAAATTAATGTGTTTAGGGGCACCTGGGTGGGTCAGTTGGTTAAGCGTCCAACTTCGGCTCAGGTCATGATCTCACAGTTTGTGGGTTCAAGCCCTGTGTCAGTCTCTTTCCTGACAGCTCAGAGCCTGGAGCCTGCTTTGGATTCTGGGTCTCCCTCTCTCTCTCCCCTTTCCCCGCTTGTGCTCTGATTCTCTGTCTCTCTCAAAAATAAATGAACATTTAAAAAATTAATGTATTTAAAGTAAGGTACAGAGAAAAATATGCATATATCAGGGTTTGTTTTGAATGAATCTTTTTCTCTGATCTTAATGTAAAGATCTTGTGCTATAACTTTTAAAGCCGTACAAATAAGAGTGCTAAACTGTGGGCTTCAAAGTATGTGTGTTTAACCAGTATTACTTGGAAAATAAAATAGAAGGACAAGAAAGAAAGAAAGAAAGAAAGAAAGAAAGAAAGAAAGAAAGAAAGAAAGAAAGAAAGAAAGAAAGAAAGAAAGAAAGAAAGAAAGAAAGAAAGAAGGAAGGAAGAAAGAGAAAGACATTTTCATGGGGTTTACTGTCTTCTGATTTGCATAGTTTCTTATACATTGTTGTAATTCTTTGTCCCTTTGAATGCAATGTGTCCTTTTCTCTTGCTATTTTTAAGATCTTCTCATTATAATTTTTTTTGAAATGTGTCCAGACGTGGTTTTAGTCATGTTTATCCTGCTTGAAGCTTGTTGAATTTCTTAGACTTGTAAGTTTACAGTGTTCGTCAAAATTGCAAGGATTTTTTTATTATTTTTTCCAATATTTTTCATGTCCTTTTCTCTTGTATCATTTGTGGAGTCCAATAACATATATTTAGATTATTTATCTAAGAGGTCACTGATATTCTGTTCATCTCTTTTGGTCTCTTTCTCTCTGTGCGCTTAATTTTGGGAAGTTTCTATTTCTGTCTTCAGGCTTACTGATGATTTGTTCTGAAGTGTCTTACCTGTTAAGTGGACATGTTTTGTTCTCCAGAGTCTAATCTGTTGATTTTTCATTTTATTTGATATCTGTGTGTGTGTGTATACCTTTACTATCCTTCCTCTATTCGTGCTTTCCTTTAAATTCTTGAAAATGTTTATAATTTGTTTTAATATGCATGCTGCTAATTCTACTGTTCTGCATTATTTCTGAGTCTGTTCCTATTAACTGACTCTTCTTTTAGTATGTCCAGTGGTATTTTCATTAGATGCTAGACAATAAATTTTATGGTATTAGTTCATGGATGTCTTGTTTTTATTTAAAGAGTTTGGGCTTTTCTGATAGGCAATCAAGTTATTTGCAGTTGAGTCTAAAGGGCTCAAGGACTGTTTTAAGCTTTGTGAAGGCAGTTACAGAGTATTCTTTAGGGGTAGGTTATCCCCACTATCGAAGCAGGGCTCATCTGGGGTTTTTACTGAATGTGTGCAAACCGACAACAAGGGCTCTTTCTTCTGGCTGGTGGAAAAAGCAACTGATTTCACTCCTGCAGGAGTTCTGGGTTCCATTCAGCTCACATTTCCCAGTGACTCAATTTTCCAAATTCTTGGAGCTTTCATCTGATGGACTCATTTCCCCATATTCAGCAAAATATATAGAAATCCATCTTCAGATTTGTGGAGCTCTTTTCCTGTATAATTTCCTCCCTTCCAGAATTCTACTCTGCAACGTCCAGCTGCTTCAAAGTCCCTGACCCCCGATCTCCATCTCAGCAACCCAGTAGACCAGTATGAAACACTTGGAACATCTCTCTCTCTGCTGTCTGTTTGGGGATGTGCCCCTGGGCAAAAAGCCAGCATGGTCATCAGGCTCAACTCATTTGCTTCCCTTCAGGGATCATGATCCAATGAGTTCTGCTGTTTAATGTCTGAAAGAGTTGGTTCATAGAGTTTGTCAAGGTTGCTAATTGTTTAAGACAGGAAATTAAATCCAGTCCCTTTACTCCTTCATGGGCAGAAATAGAAGCTGTCATACCGTTTTTTTTATTCTGGAAAAGTATTACCCTGTTTTTCAAGAGACTAGAACAGTTGTTTTAAAATTAATGCTCAAATGGTTTGTCTAATCATCTCTTCATTACTACATTAAGATCACATACTCTTGTCAGGAAAACTACAAAATGATTCTGTGATCCTTCAGGATATATACCAGAAATATACCATAATATACCATAGTAAAGTAACTCATCGTTTATAACATATATTTAGATTTAAATACCTTGGAATTATTCATAATCGTAGGTTCAGACCCCATCTTTTTTCCTGATAAAATCTCTTTTTCCCAAAGAGTTAGGCTTTTTCTGGTAATGACTCAACTCTATACAGTAGAAGAAATATACATATATTTTCTAGATGGTTACATATTGAATAGAAGAAACAGATATTTACATATTTTTATATACAACATAATCTTGAAAATATCATTTATGCAGTATGATAAATAGTATGTTTTAACATTTATTATACTAGAAACTGATTTTTGCTTTTTATACTTTCCCTATACAAAACCAAAAAAATATGGTTTATATTTTTATTTGACCCAGTTGATTTCTTTTCCCACTCTGTGATTCATAGCCCTTGACACATAAGAGGTTCTCAACAGTGTATGCCCCATTTCCCATGGCAGTTTTCATTAAAAATTATAAATGAGGATACAAAGTCTCTTAAAAGCATCACTGAATAATGGAATCAGATAAATTGCTCAGAGATCAGCTGCTATGGTTTTTATACTGGAAAAGGGAAAATCATTTAACACAGTACTGTACCAAGTACAGCATTTTCCTTGACTAAACGCTGGTTCTCTTATACACCCTCTTCTCTCTCTCTGAGCAGGAAGATACCCTAATGCCCCAGTGGCAAAATCAAAAACGCTTGATTCTGAGACCCATGTTCTGTTTCAACACTAATCTTGCTTATAGCTAAGATTTAATACAAGGCTAGCCCAACACTGTTCTCTTTACCAGTTCTAACACTGGTTCCAAAAGCACACTTAATTCCCAGGGATATGCTGGAGCCACTTCATGATACAGTGAACCCCGGCTGCATATTGCAGCTAAGGATCCCAACTATGCAAATGAAGCTGTGACATCTGTAATTAGAAGGATCTCACTGTCAATCATTTGACATGAATCAGCATCTTCACTGCACTTCAGGAAAGGCTTTTTAATGAACAAGGTCTAATAATTTTAAAGGCTTAATGAGCAATTACGATAAAACCAGTGATAGCACTAAGAAGATTCCTCATCATTTATTGTTTTTTCTCAGATGTGATTTCTAATTATAGCATAGGCAAGATCGTGATTGAGGTTCTACCCTTATCAAGACACCATCTCCATTACAAAATGAATCTACCCTTTACCTAATGCTATGTATTCTAACTAGTGGGAAGGAGAAAAAAGAGAACTGATATTTATTAAAGATCATTACTACAAAGACTCTCTTATATATTAACTCATCTAATATATATCCAAATGGCACTATATGATAGTTATTATCATGTGTCTTATTACGTTCACATTTTTAATATGAGGAAACATAGACTCAGATATATTCAGGAACGTCTCCAAAGATTAGAAAGATAAAGAGAGAAAGAATTTGAGTTGGACCCAGAATAACAGACTTTAAACCTACTACCCTTTCCACTGTATTACACTGCCTCTCTTTTATACCACTGTAGCTACATACTGCCATTAATTTGGGGTCCAAGAGTAATAATTTAATTCCTATTCCTGTTTATGCATTTTGATTAAAAATTGATATATTAACATGCCTCTCTTTTTTTGAAATTTTTATTTGAGGTAATTTTATCTGATTCCCATAGGAGATACTATGGCTTTATTCAGTCAGTAATACCTTGCATGTCCGATGTCAAGCTAATTTATAAATGGAAAGATGTGTAAATAGCTATCCATTATACTTCTGTTTACACCTGCTTCTGTCTTCATTGCACCTATCACTTCTGCTCAATGCCTGAACAAATGGGGCAAAGATGGTTTTCCTGAGTCTCATTATATCTACCAGTGTCTTGTGATGCTCTGAAATCCCTACACTCACTTGTTTTTTCTTCTCATCAGGAAGCCATTTCATTAATTTGTCCTATGGGCAAAAAAGCTTTGTTTGCCTAAACACAATGGGAAGATGTCCACGTGTGTAATTAACAACGTTAATGCCATTTTATCTGGGGGCTTAAGAGCAGAAATTAGTAGCAGTTCTCAGCTCAGAAGAGCCCATGTCTTTGTTTTTGTTTTGTTCTGGTTTTCGCTATCTCTTGTCTATTTCAATCACAGTAGTTTTAGTTAAGTGAATTGAATAAATCTGAGAGGGCCCTCATTTCTTCTTTTTAAAGTTTATTTATTTGAGAGAGAGAGAGAAAGAGAGACAGAAAGCACCAGGTGGGGAGGGCAGAGAGAGAAGAGACATCGAGAATACCAAGCAGGCTCTGCACCCGCAGCATGGAGCCAGATGTGGGGCTCAAACCCATGAACCTTGAGATCACGACCTGAGCCAAACCCAGACACTTACCCAACTGGACCACCCATGTGCCCTGAACCCTCATTTCTTCTTGCCTTCTCACCTGGAAGGCTTGTATTATAAAACCAAACTACCAGGAATCCCAGAACACTTAATTACTGCTAGTGATGATTTACCAGAATCAGTATTTTAGAACCTATTTCTATCCTAACTGAAGTCTTCCAAACCATGGTCATCAGAGTAATAACCCTGTAAATAAAATTTTCATTGTTTATTCTGTCTTTGGGGGCAGCTTATGTAATGTCAACAAAATGACATCTGAGCCTGCAAGGCTATGTAGAAATAACTGGAAAAAAAATACCAGAAGAGATTCATTTCCAAATGCATTCTTTTCCCCAGTGCCAAGCACAAATGTATCAGTTGGGGAAATCTAATGTCCCCAGAGGACCAAGGTCACCAAATGTTGTGGGCTCTATGAAAAGCCTACCATTTTATTTCAAATTGACACATTGCCCCATCTAGTTGAAACTCCACAGCTCAAGTACAAGTACAGTTTAGTTTAGGTTCTTATTAAACTGGCTCAAAACACTTTAAAATGAAAGCGTCTGAAAGGAATTAGAAAATGTGCTCTGGAAATTAAAATGGTAAAATAAAAACAATGGATCTTGTATTTGCAACGTCTGAGAATCCAAAAAGAAAGTCTCAAGGGGCAATATGCAACATTAACCACTGTGTTAACAGCTCCCCCATCAGTGACGACTAATTGAAAACTAGCCAATCCATATTTCTACTAAATGAATACATGGTGTTATTGGAAGGCAGAAAGTTAAACTCTCTTCATCCAGCTCTGTATTAATAAAGGGAAGCTATTCCTTCACTATTTAAAAATGTGCCAAGACTTCATATAAGCCAAACTATACATGTTTAAAGACAGGGACTATTATTTTTTTTTTGATTTTTTGATTTTTTATTTTTTTATATGAAATTTATTGACAAATTGGTTTCCATACAACACCCAGTGCTCATCCCAAAAGGTGCCCTCCTCAATACCCATCACCCACCCTCTCCTCCCTCCCACCCCCCATCAACCCTCAGTTTGTTTTCAGTTTTTAACAGTCTCTTATGCTTTGGCTCTCTCCCACTCTAACTTCTTTTTTTTTTTTTTTCCTTCCCCTCCCCCATGGGTTCCTGTTAAGTTTCTCAGGATCCACATAAGAGTGAAACCATATGGTATCTGTCTTTCTCTGTGTGGCTTATTTCACTTAGCATCACACCCTCCAGTTCCATCCACGTTGCTACAAAAGGCCATATTTCATTTTTTCTCATTGCCACGTAGAATTCCATTGTGTATATAAACCACAATTTCTTTATCCATTCATCAGTTGATGGACATTTAGGCTCTTTCCATAATTTGGCTATTGTTGAGAGTGCTGCTACGAACATTGGGGTACAAGTGGCCCTATGCATCAGTACTCCTGTATCCCTTGGATAAATTCCTAGCAGTGCTATTGCTGGGTCATAGGGTAGGTCTATTTTTAATTTTCTGAGGAACCTCCACACTGCTCTCCAGAGCGGCTGCACCAATTTGCATTCCCACCAACAGTGCAAGAGGGTTCCCGTTTCTCCACATCCTCTCCAGCATCTATAGTCTCCTGATTTGTTCATTTTGGCCACTCTGACTGGTGTGAGGTGATACCTGAGTGTGGTTTTGATTTGTATTTCCCTGATAAGGAGCGACGCTGAACATCTTTTCATGTGCCTGTTGGCCATCCGGATGTCTTCTTTAGAGAAGTGTCTATTCATGTTTTCTTCCCATTTCTTCACTGGGTTATTTGTTTTTCGGGTGTGGAGTTTGGTGAGCTCTTTATAGATTTTGGATACTAGCCCTTTGTCCGATATGTCATTTGCGAATATCTTTTCCCATTCCGTTGGTTGCCTTTTAGTTTTGTTGGTTGTTTCCTTTGCTGTGCAGAAGCTTTTTATCTTCATAAGGTCCCAGTAATTCACTTTTGCTTTTAATTCCCTTGCCTTTGGGGATGTGTCGAGTAAGAGAGTGCTACGGCTGAGGTCAGAGAGGTCTTTTCCTGCTTTCTCCTCTAAGGTTTTGATGCTTTCCTGTCTCACATTTAGGTCCTTTATCCATTTTGAGTTTATTTTTGTGAATGGTGTGAGAAAGTGGTCTAGTTTCAACCTTCTGCATGTTGCTGTCCAGTTCTCCCAGCACCATTTGTTAAAGAGGCTATCTTTTTTCCATTGGATGTTCTTTCCTGCTTTGTCAAAGATGAGTTGGCCATACGTTTGTGGGTCTAGTTCTGGAGTTTCTATTCTATTCCATTGGTCTATGTGTCTGTTTTTGTGCCAATACCATGCTGTCTTGATGATGACAGCTTTGTAGTAGAGGCTAAAGCCTGGGATTGTGATGCCTCCTGCTTGGTCCTCTTCTTCAAAATTCTTTTGGCTATTCGGGGCCTTTTGTGGTTCCATATGAATTTTAGGATGGCTTGTTCTAGTTTCGAGAAGAATGCTGGTGCAATTTTGATTGGGATTGCATTGAATGTGTAGATAGCTTTGGGTAGTATTGACATTTTGACAATATTTATTTTTCCAATCTATGAACAGGGAATGTCTTTCCATTTCTTTAAATCTTCTTCAATTTCCTTCATAAGCTTTCTATAGTTTTCAGCATACAGATCCTTTACATCTTTGGTTAGATTTATTCCTAGGTATTTTATGCTTCTTGGTGCAATTGTGAATGGGATCAGTTTCTTTATTTGTCTTTCTGTTGCTTCATTGTTAGTGTATAAGAATGCAACTGATTTCTGTACATTGATTTTGTATAAGACAGGGACTATTAGAAAGGAAGTTTAGATCCCAGACCCTGGGTCCACAACAAGAAAGACAATGAAGACCTGAAGAAGAGCCTCTCACATGATGTCTCTCTTGCCCTGCTTTCTCATCTTCTCTCCCTGGTTTATTGGAATGTGTCAGTTAATAGACAAACACTGTTAGACACTAAAATTAATATAAAAGAAGACAAGACATGGTCCCTCATTTACTTTCTGAATGTTATAGTTTGCAGGTGAAAGAGAGAAGGAGAAAAAGCTAACATTTATCCCTAGCAAGAGGAAGTCTTGTAGAGTAGTTAAGGATATCGGCTTCCAGTCCAGTCCACACTGGGTTCAAATCCCAATACTACCACTTACTGGCTCTATGACCTTGAGTAAAATACTTAACTGTGTCTCAGTTTCCTTACCTGTGTAATGGAGTGATAACAGATCGTTAGGATCAATAAGAGAAATAAACAAGTAAACACACGATATAGCCCTCACTAAATATGAACTGTTGCCATTAGGTATTCCACATCAACTACCATACTAAGTGCTTTTTAATACATTCACTTCTGACCTTTCCATCACCCATTGTAATAGTTACTCAATTACACAGATGAGAAAATTGGCACGCAGAGAATTCAAATTCATTGTCCAATGATAACCAGTAAGTGGTGTTGCGAAGACTGAGACTCAGATCTAATCGTAAAGCTTGTATTCTTTCCACGACATGTGCCTATCTGACTTATTTTGAGGCATTTTACAAGATGCCAGCTTTGATACTTTTTAAAAGGGTCAGAGGGGGGCGCCTGGGTGGCGCAGTCGGTTAAGCGTCCGACTTCAGCCAGGTCACGATCTCGCGGTCCGCGAGTTCGAGCCCCGCGTCGGGCTCTGGGCTGATGGCTCGGAGCCTGGAGCCTGTTTCCGATTCTGTGTCTCCCTCTCTCTCTGCCCCTCCCCCGTTCATGCTCTGTCTCTCTCTGTCCCAAAAATAAATAAATGTTGAAAAAAAATTTTTTTTAAATAAAAAAATAAAAAGGTCAGAGGAATCCAATCGATGATTCCATACTTCAAAAACAAAACAAACAAACAAAAAAAAAACAACACCTAACCTGAGGCTTTTAAAACTCGGCTTAACAGGATTTCCCCTTCCATTTAAGATGGATCCAATTAACTCGTGTCCTAATTAACTATCCTGTAAGTGGCCTGCAAATTAATTTGATCTTCTTTTCTCCACATTGACCACCTTCCTTTCTTCTTATCAACAATACCTTCTTATCGGGCACCTGGGTGGCTCAGTCGGTGAAGCGTCCGCATTTGGCTCAGGTCATGATCTCACAGTTTGTGGGTTCAAGGCCAGCATTGGACTCTGTGCTGACAGCTCAAAGCCTGAAGCCTGCTTCAGATTCTGTGTCTCCCTCTCTCTCTGCCCTTCTGCTGCTCATGGTCTGTTTCTTTCCCCTCTCTCTCTCAAAAATAAATAAACATTAAAATTTTTTTTAACATTTTAATTATAACAATTATAATTGGCCACATAAATATTTTCAGAAAACTGAGTTTTCAAAACCTGCTGTGTCCAGAAAAAAAAAAAAAAAAAGGAACTCATTCTCTTGTATAAGATCATGGATATGACAGACCACTCTAGATTCACAGGGTATGACTGACATCCAAACTTACATTTACTCCTGCACCTGTGTCTTGACCCAGATTTTGTACTACTTGTCAGTTCCTCCATCCCTCAGTCTCCCCAGCTGCAGACCAAAAAGATGTGAAGGCTCTGAATCCACTGATTTATCTGCTGAATATACATTGATTGATTACTTTCAGTGTTCCAGGCACTGGAGAGGCTACTGTAAACAGAAGAAAGTCCCTGCCTGCATGGAGATTTATTTCCTAGTGGGAGAAGAGATGCATTAAATTGATAGACGACCCAAGGGTAAAAAATGCAATGGAAAACAAACAAAAAAAAAGGAAAAAAAAGATAGTATATGGATATGGATAAAGTTGCAATATTAAACAAATTGATTAAGGAAACCTCACTGAAAAGATGATATTTGAGCAAACACCTGGAAGAGGTGAGTGAGCATGTCATATGACATATAAGGAAGAAACATCCCAAGCAGAGATAACAGCAAGTATGAAGACCTTGATGCTAGAAGATGCCTAATGCATTTGACCGATGCAAGCAAACCACAGTGTCAAGAGGTGAGGTCAGAAAAGTAATGAGGGACCAGACCATGTAGTGCCTGATAGAGTACTACCGTAGTACTCTACAGCTACCTGAGTGAACTTTAAAGACATTGAAAGTTTTGGAGCAGAGAACTAACAAGATTTTACTTAAGTTTTGAAAGGATTCCTTTTGTTGCTATATTAAGAATAGCTTGTACGGTATTAATGGCAACAACAAAGATACAAATAAATATTTTTTTTTAATTTTTTTTTAACATTTATTTATTTTTGAGACAGAGAGAGACAGAGCATGAACGGGGGGAGGGCCAGAGAGAGAGGGAGACACAGAATCTGAAGCAGGCTCCAGGCTCTGAGCTGTCAGCACAGAGCCTGATGCGGGGCTCGAACTCACGGACTGTGAGATCGTGACCTGAGTGAAGTCGGACGCTCAACCGACTGAGCCACCCAGGTGCCCCACAAATAAATATTTTTATATCTGTAGAAGAAATTTAACGTGTTTCATAGAAAACAAGAGAGAAGAAAAGGGAAATAAGAAAGTGTAGCAAATGTAAGATATGATGTTAGGGGGCAAAAATAAGGCCTACTATATCAGAAATAACAATAAATATAAATGGGTGTAATTTACCAACTGACAGACAGAAGGACTCACATTAGGAAAAAAAAAGAAAGTCAGTAAGACATCATGTTCAAAACAACTTGGAAAATTTTTAAACGTTGAAAATGAAAAGATTTTTTAATTATTAGGCAAATATGAAACAAAAGAAAGCAATATTGTTATCTGACAAGATATAAGGAAGATAAACGTGGCACAAAGGAATATTACATGCTGGTAAAGAACGACAGAGCAAGATGACACGGCCCTTACAAACATCACCACACCAAAGAATGGGGCTTGATAATATGTCAAGCAGCAACTGACAGAAGAAAGATATATATGTAAATGAAAACCAGTAACTGGAGACTTAGCACACCCATTTCTGAAAATAAACATCAGGATTTGAACAATGTTATAAATATGCGGGTGCTAACACACACACACACACACAAGCACATACAGACACACACAGAGAAAGAAATCTATACCTAACAAGAAGTACACCTACCATATGAGCACTGAGTAACTTAGAGAATTATTGAATCACTATAATATACACCTGAAACTAATATAACGCTGTATGTTAACTATACTGGAATTAAAATGTGAAACTTAAAAAAAAGAAACAGAAATCTATACCTAACAAAGTAGGATGTTCATGGAACATTTACAAAAACAGACCGTATGTTAAAAAAAAAAAAAAAAAGAAATCACCAATAAAAGCCAAAGTGTGAATATTATGTAGACTATCTACACTGACCATAATGCATTAAAATTGAAAAATAGAGCTTAAAATGTATATATTTGAAAAAACTAAATAGGATATTTCTAAGACAAATAAAAAGGAAATCATATAGGAAATTCAATATGTTGTTAGTGATTATGGGTCTTTTTTTTTGGTTTTCACTTAAATTTTCTTATTTATAATATCTAAAAAGGCAGGGGGTAACAGCTAAAACGATGCACCTTCTGATGCTGATGTTAGTGATTATGAAAGCAATCTATTAAAATGGGGGGATAACTAAAAAGTAAGATATGTCTTACCTCACAAAGAGCCAATTTTCACCTTTTTAAGGGTGATATCACCCATGTTGAGAATGCACACCCTAAATAATCTACCAATTTACAGGAACTGAGGTGCAGAGGGTCATATTAAATAACACCACAGGGATGTAATCACCAAAAGCTAGAGAGTGCTTACAAATATAAATGTAAACGGAAGGATAAAACAAGAACATTTTTTTTAATGTTTATTTATTTTTGAGAGACAGAGAGACAGAGTGAGAGCAGGGGAGGGGCAGAGAGAGAGGGAGACACAAAATCTGAAGCACGCTCCACGCTCTGGGCTGTCAGCACAGAGCCTGACATGGGGCTGGGGCCCATGAACTGTGAGATCAGGAATGGAGCCAAAGTCAGACGCTTAACCGACTGAGCCACCCAGGCACCCCATAACAAGAACATTTTTTAAATGCTTAAGTGTAAGAAGGGGAATTTAGTAAGGTAGAAAGGATAGGGATGGAAGTTTAAATTATCTTAATATATCTTGTTTTGTAGAATTGACTCTTTGCAACTATTAATTTTCATAATTAAAAGCAAAATTAAATTTTAAGACGAATGCCCACAGTTTGAAAGCAAAAATGAAACAAATCAACTTACAAAGCAACTTAAACCATACGGACTACTCAATTTCTTCAACGAGTATATAGCAAGAAAAAAATTGAAGGGAAATATATAGACCAAGAGTAACTTAAACAACACCTCACAAACTGTGGTGTAGGGTACATTTTTTCAATACTGATTGAGAAAAATAAACTGTACCAAAAAAATTCCCTACCCACGTGCAGAAATTTAATATTAATATATCATTCAGTTTTGATGCCACAGAAATAAAAGGGATCATAAGAGATTACTGTGAATAACTTTATGTCAACAAATTTGATAACCTAGAAGAAATGGACAAATTCCTAGACACATACAAGCTACCCAAACTGAATCATGAAGAAACAAAAAATCCAAACATGCCAAGAAGAATTAACAGCAACTTTTCCAAAAGCTTCCAAAAAATTAAAAAGCAAAAGATACTCCCAAACTCATTTTATGATATCAGCATTACCATATTAGCAAAGGCATAAAAAGACTTCATGAAAAGAAAAATCGGGACGCCTGGGTGTCTCAGTCGGTTAAGTGTCCGACTTCGGCTCAGGTCACGATCTCACTGTCCGTGGGTTCAAGCCCCGCGTCAGACTCTGTGCTGACTGCTCAGAGCCTGGAGCCTGTTTCAGATTCTGTGTCTCCCTCTCTCTCTGACCCTCCCCCGTTCATGCTCTGTCTCTCTCTGTCTCAAAAATAAATAAATGTTAAAAAAAAAAATAAAAAAAAAATAAAAAGAAAACTCCAGGTCAATATCCTTGATGAGCAGACATGCAAAAATCCTCAACAAAAAGCAAACCAAATTCAAGAGCCCATTAAAAACATAATACATCACGTCCAAGTAGGGATTTATTCTTAGGAACGCAAGGAATATGAAAACCATTCCATGGGATATGCCATTTAACAGAATGACAGATGAAAATCACATGATCATCTCAATAGAAAAATTATTTGACAAAATTCAACATCTTTTCCAAATAAACACTCTCAATAAACTGGGAATAAAAGGAAATTACATCAACATAAGAAAGGGTATATAGGAAAACCTACAGCAAACATAACACTCAATGTTAAAAAATGGAAAGCTTTTCCCCATGGATCAGGAACAAAACAAGGATGTCCACTCTCACCATTCCTGTTCATCATAGTATTGGAAGTCCTAGCCACAGAAATTGGGCAAGAAAATGAAATAAAATCAAATAGGAAAGGAAAAAGTAAAACTACCTTTGTTTACAAATGACACGATCTTATATGTAGAAAACTCTAAAGATTTCACCAAAGCACTGTCAGAATAAACAAATTCAATAAAATTGCAAGATACAAATCTACATGAAAACAACCAGTTATGTTTTTTGTTATTTTCTTAACATTTCTGTTAGCTTTGAGAGACAGAGTGTGGGCAGGGGAGGGGCAGAGAGAGAGGAGACACAGAATCCAAAGCAGTCTCCAGGCTCTGAACTGTCAACACAAAACCCGACACTGGCTCGAACCCACAGACTGTGAGATCATGACCTGAGCTGAAGTCAGATGCTCAACCGACTGAGCCACCCAGGCTCCCCACCACCAGTTTTTATACTCTAATAATGAACCATCCAAAAAAGAAATTAAGAAAACAATCTCATGGATAATTTATCGAAAGAACAAAATACTCAGAAATAAAGTAACTAAAGAGGCCAAAGACTTGTACACTGAAAAATTACAAGACATTGATAAAATACATTAAAGACACAAATAAATGGAGATATGCAATGTTCATACACTAGAAGACTTAATATTATTAAAATGCCCAAACTATCCAAAGAGATTCTAGATCTGATGCAATGCCTATTAAAATTTCAATATTTTTTTTCCCAAAATAAGAAAAGCAATCCTAAAATTCATATGGAACCACAAAGGACTTCAAACAGCCAAAACAATCTTGAGAAAGAACAAAGCTGGAGACATCACATTTCCTGATTTCACAATATATTACAAAGCTACAGTACTTAAAACAATATGGTACTGTTATAAAGACAGACATAAAGACCAACTGAACACACTAGAGAACCCAGAACTAAACCCATCCATATTTAGTCAACTGATCTTCAAACAGGGGTGCCAAGAATACACAACGAAGAAAGAGCAGTGTCTTCAAGAAAAGGTACTGGGAAAACTGGATATACACATGTGACAAAATGAAATTGCATTCTTATCCTATATCATACACAAAATCAAATCAAAACTGATTAAAGACTTTGATGTAACAGTTGAAACTGTAAATCTTGTAAAAAAAATAGGAAAAAAAATCTCATGACATTAGTCTTGGCAATGATTTCATGGATATAACAACAGAAGCATAGGCAACAAAAGAAAGATGAACGAGACTACATCAAACTAAAAAGCTTCCGCACAGCCAAGGCAACAATCAACATAAGGAAAAGGCAACCCATGGGATGGGAGAAAATATTTTCAAACTGTATATCTGACAAAGGGTTAACTTCTAAAATATATAGGGAACTCCTACAACTCAACAGAAAAAAAAAAAACAATTAAAATAGGCAAAGCACTTTTGAATAGACATTTCTAAAAATGACACACAAACAGTTTAGGAAGAATCTTCTGCTATACCAACACACAGAGGATAATATGCTCAATATCACTAACGATCAGGGATGTACAAATCAAAACCACAAAGAGATGTTACTTATAAATATGTTAATCGGGTAGATTTCATGTGAAGTATATTTTCTGAAGTGAAATGAAATAATACAATAAAAAAATATATCACTCAGTTTTTTTTTTAATTTCAGGTAGGATAATGGCATTGTGGCTATATTTCAAAAAAGAATCCGTATATTTGGAGATTACAGTGTGGACATTTATAGGTTAAATTCTAAAATGTATGGGTTTGCTGCAAAATGATCTGGAGGGAGAGAGAAGTAGACAAGGTAGAAGGGAGATGAGATGGTCCAAATTGTACCTGCTAAAGCTGTGTGCAGGCATATGGAACATCACTGTTGCATCCTCTCTACTTAAATAAATAAATACACACACACACATACACATAAATATATAATGTTTTATAAACTATTCCATATTTTAAGTTATATGACATATTTCATGTATTTTATTTTTAAAAAAATACAAAATTGCATATAAAATAATATATTGCTATATAAAATATTCAACATATAAATATTAAATTATATATAAAAATATGCATGAAAGTTGCAAAATAAAAGTTTTTTAATGAGTATTATTCATCTCAAAAATTTGGGCTTAGAACAACCAATCATAAATGCCCGCCCCCAAAAAAAAAGAAGCAAGGAGGGAGGAAATAATAAAGTTGAGAGCAGAAGATGAGCAAAACTAAATGCTAGTTCTTTGAAAAGATGAATATAATAAACAAGAAATACCTATAGTAAGATTAAGCAAGAGGAAAGGGGGAAAGGATATGGTTAAATCAAATTTAATTAAAAAATGAAAGTAAAAAGATATCAGTTATTTAAAAATGATAAAAAGCTATTGTAAGCAGTTTGCACTAATGAATTTGAAAAAAGACAAAATGAAAAAGTTCTAGAAATGTACAAAACACAAACACTGCTGCAAGAAAGAATGTTTAAGGCACCTGGGGTGCTCAGTCAGTTGAGCATCTGACTCTTGATTTCAGCTCAAGGTCATGATCACACAGTTCATGAGTTCGAGCCCCGCATCAGGCTCTGTGCTCACAGTACTGAACCTGCTTGGGATTCTCTCTGTCTCCTCTCTCTCTCTGCCCTTCCCACATGCTCTCCCACTCTTTCTCTCTCTCAAAATAAATAATAAATGAACCTAGGGAAAACAAAGAGAAGTTTTATAGAGCAGTAAGTATTAAAGAAATTAAAATGGCATTAAAGATGTTTCTCCCCCCAAATCCAGGCTATCTTGGCTTTGCAGGACAATTCTACCAAATTTTCAAGGAAAAATGCTTTACTATTTTACATTAACTATTTCAGAAAAAATGGCAAAACAGATGCCCAATTCTTTTTATGAGGTTAGTGTAATCTTTTTCTCAAATTTTTATTTATTTAAATTCTAATTAGTTAAAATATAGTGTAATATTGGTTTCAGGAGTGGACTTTAGTGATTCATGAGGTTAGTGTATTCTTGATTCCACTGTCATAACCTCAGGGAAAGAACATTGTCAGTCCATTTCATTTATGTATGTAGTAGAAAAGATCCTTAAATAATATGTTAGCTAGTAACATGTTCATTAAATAATTCTACAAGTCCCCTCAAAAAATAATAGCATTAAGTTGCAGAGGGTTTACCCAAGGAATGTAAGAATGATTTATCTCAAAAATATTAGAGTAATTCCTCATGTCAGTAAACTAAAGGAGAAAAAGCATGATTATTTCAGCTGATGCCCAAAAAGATTTGATCGGATTTAACATGTCTTTAAAATCTTATTTTTAAGAAAAGCAACCTAAATTAGAAGAAAATCCTCTTTTATAAGTAATGTGTAATACTATTATAAAATTTCATCTTCAGCACTGGTTACTGTATCAGACACTATGCAATTGGGCTTTATAAATCTCATTAAATCCTTACAGAAATACTATGAATACTAAGAAGTACACGTAGAGAGATTAACTTATTTGCCGACAATCATAGAACTCAAAGGTAATGAAGAAGAGTCTCAGAACTAGGGCTGCCCAGTGACAAAGCCAAATGATTTTTCCATACTCCCCACTGATTCTTGTACAAAAGCCAAGCCAGTTGTGTTGTTTTCCATAAAGTCCTAAAGCTACCCCATAATGAAGCTTTTTGTCCCGAGTAGAGGTCAGTGCTCATGATGATCTTTCATCACTGCCTCTATATTTTATCTTGGAAGAATGACAAACAGCCCCAAGATGAAAATAAGCCTTATCCAAAAAATAACTTAAAAGGTAACAGAGACAACACTAAATTGACGCAGATGAGCCTGAGTGTGGTAAAACAGGTCCAGATTCTGCAGATATAAAGAGCCACAAATTCGCTTTGATCAAAAGAATGCGGAGATGTAGTACACTGATTTCAGAAACAGTGACCGTGGGATGAAGAAACTGCTCATAAACAGCCATAAAATTCACCACAATTTACAGAAGAATAACTGTATGTCAACCGACCCTGCATAACAATTAAACTTCTGTCTAGAGCAAAAGAATAGAAGCTACAATTTTTCTGCCTGATGTTAAATGGGGCCAGATGGCAGCCAAGGTCAGAATAGCAGAGTAGGAAGCTATAGACGAGTGCCAGGAACTCTCGTATCTAATCTTCCCAGCTCAGCTTGCCAAAACTCCCAGGTGGTCTAGGGAGCTAGAGAGAGGAAACGCTGGGGACAGGTACACCCAGAAATTTGGTCCTGGAAAACTTACTTTTGACAGCCCTCTGAGTAAGTACTCTGAGGATATGCTGAGGTTGCATCTTGTTGCCAAGCAGGAAAATGGATGGAAATCTACAGAATAGTCCAGAGATGGCAGGAGTCCACAAACAAAACAAAAGCTCAAAGAAAGGTAGAGGGTGCTACTCAAGGGACCAGACAGGATTCCTGCTCCAAATGATGGCAACACTTTGGGGAGGGCCTGAAGACCAGGGACAGTTGCTACCCTGGTTCTAATTGCTTCTGTCTCTCCCACTCTAAGTAATATCTATCTGTACATTCTTAGTTATATCCTTTTCCTGTATTAAAGGAACTTGCTTTCTTTACCAATATGTATTAGCATCTTTCTGTTAATCATATCACAATCCCATTACAACAACATCAAAGGAAGGGAAGGCTCAGTGATCTCAAGGTCACTCAACCTCCGTTAGGTTTTAACAAATAGTACTCATTCCTATTTAGCTTCTCCTACTCCTGACTTATCTATAACGCTACCTTATTAAAATATCAAGTTTCTTATAATACAAAAAATATCTATGGTATAAAACAAGGAATTTTGAAGCATTTATTGACCATTATCTATCTGGACAATGTATATTTATTTATAATCCTTGTAACAAAGCATTCTATAGAAAACAAAACTTTTACCATGCATATGGCTAAAAGATTACATTTTTCAGATATATTTTCAGTTTTAGGGATGGCCATGAGATACGTTTGAGCTGATGATATGCACCAAGGTGTTGTATAAAACTTCTAGAAAGTCTCCTTAAATGGAAGGGGGTGTGTCATTCTCTGCTTCCTCCATTCTGTTAATTCATGTAATGGCCGGAACTCCAAAATGGCCATTTTTGGATCATGAAGACAAGGATCACAACACAGAGTGGAGAATCACAGAAATGGTTCCTATGCACATCATGAGGATTCTATTCCACACCCTTGATCTTCTCCTGTATGAGAAAGATTTTTTAAATATCATTTAGCCAGAATTGATTTTGTGTTTTCATCATATGTAGGTGAATCTGATCCTAACTGACATAAGAATGTAACATTCCAAGTTCACATATCTAGTAAGTGACAAAGCCAGGATTCAAACATGCTCCAAAGCCAGATCTATATGATGCCAAAGTCCAAGAGCTCTAGAAAATAATCCAGTAAAGAAACATGTTTCTTAGATTTGGTTCTCCAGGAAACAGACTTAGAGCTGGAAATTGGAGATTTGCATAAAAGAAACTTACTGAAGAATTCTCTCAGGTACCACATCCATGAATGCTGGACAGATAGAGAAGTTGAACAGTAATTCAGTTGCAAGAGACCTCATTCAGTCCCATGGGTGCTTCAAAGCAGGGATGGCCCTTCAGAGATGTCTCCAAAGTGAGGTGAGGGGGCAGGGTCTTTGAACTCCACTTCTACCAATCATTGTATGCCAGGTGTCTCCAGGTAAGGCCCATACCTTGGGTGAAGTCATTTCTCAGAAGGGGCTCAGCTATGAGCCAGCACTGAGAGTTAACATTCCCAGCCGCAGGAATGAATGCCTTGGTTCTACAGTTTCTAGATGTTGCTAGAGCCTCCACTGTGATGCGTTTATCGTTAAGGAGATATCAAGAGGACTTAAATCTGTTTCAGATATGATCTGACAACATCTGTTCTCTCCAATGTGGTACATACTTCAGCACCACAAGGTGCTATGCTGAGTGCCACAACAAATAGGAAGATGATTTAAATATATGTCCCGTATCAAGATGTCAATATGGAGATGGCAGTGACCTGATGATTAGCAAGGTTGAGAATGTCTTTTGTAATAAAAGAAATAAGTGCATGTCCTGAGAATTCAGAGATAGGCGAAGTTATTTCCAACTGGGGATTTATTTCATGAGAATATCAGCACATGAGCTGGGCCTTCAAAGTGAGTAAGATTTGGACATATAAAGGTAATTAAGTATGGAACTAAGATAGGTACTGCAAGGTGAGGAAGTAATGGGACCATAATGAATAAGAAGAAAGTTTCATTTGGCTGACGTATAAAAGCACCAAAAGGAAGTAGGAAAACTCCCATGACAAAGGAGTTTGAGGAATATTTCGCTGAGAGTTGCAAATGCCTAAAATTAATTCCAGAAGCAAGAGTGACCAATTGAAGTACTCTGAGCTCCAGAATGACACAGCAAAAGCTCTATTTCAGGAAGATTAAACAGAATGAGAGGAAGGACCAGACCTTCAGAATTGTTGTCATCTGCTTCAGTGAAGAAGAAACATCCAAACTGTCTTTCCCAGGCAGTTTCTTCAAATGGTGCACCAAATAAGCAAGGCCATACTTTTTCGTGAGACAATCCCCTTTCTTCCCACTGTGTCAGTATTTCAGTCCCGGATTCTAATTTTCCCTCAAATAGACACTGTCTTTAATCAAACTGTTTTGTTCAGTAATTAGTCTGATCATACACTGTAACCACTAGGAAGAGCACAGGGGTCTCAATCACTGATGCAGCCCAAGATCTAGTAAGGGTCAAGGACTAAACGGAGACCCAGAACAGACAAAACTAGCATCACAAGGAGTCACAGAGGTGGGAGAGGAATGGATGAGTCACCATGGTGCCCCCAAACTTGTTGGAGAAAAAAATGTACTATTATGGGTACGCTAGAAAATTGCTAAGTATGTTTATTAAGTAGGTTACCATTCTTTTATTTCTGTAACAGGTAAAAATAAAAATAGACCAAAACAAAATAAAAAAGGACACTCTAATTCAGTGACAATGACACTTCAGTCTCTTAGGTGCAGTGGTTAGACATACAGCCTCTGGAGTCACATCCAAAATACAACCTGTATTACTTGTCCAAATTTCTGGACAGCTGTATGCCTTATTTTTCATTTGCAAAATGGGCTCACTAATTATATCTGCCTTGAGGACTTTGTAAAGATTAAATGAGTTAATGTATACCCTTATAAAGTGCTTGGCACAAAAAGCATCCAATAAATGCTAATGATCATCATCATTACCACCACCACCATCATCAACATCAACATCATCATCATCACCACTACCATAATCAACATCATCATCTTGCTAATGCAAGATCTACTCATACAAGTTTTTATGCAGATGCATTTACATAGCTTTGAATCACGTGGTATATGCATTTCTTACTCGCATTCAGTTATTCAATACAATGTCTTGGTCAACTATTTTTCTTTCTTAATAATAACTCATATTATTTTTAAACAATATAACAACATACACATGAAAATACCTCTTTTATAATCCCCAAAACCCCTCAGTAGTTGTACTTCTCCAGGAGCATCTTTCCATCTACTGCTGTCTCTCTCCCCTCTCCACATTTTGTTCAGAATTAATGCAACAGATTAGGCAGAAGTCATCAAAATTCCTGAATCCCAAAAGAGCTCTGTCCTAATGTAAAACCCACAGACAGCACTCAGGCCAACACTACCACTGCCCTCCTAGCATGGTTCACTCCCGTGAGGTCTGTGCCACCATAATGGAGATGAAGTTGGGTACAAGGAGGAAGGAAGGTTAGAGTCATCTTTGTCTGCGTGGCCTCCTCTTCTCATGCTTCCACATGGTATGGTGGTGCAAAAAAAAAAAGCCAAGAAGGACCAGAGAGTCACCCAAAGGAAAGGCATGAATACTCATGTGATTAAAAAGCAAGGGAAAGGTATGATGCTCACAAGCTGTCCAGCAGTGTGCCTACAGTCGGGAGAACTACTTAGTGGTTCCATTAGCAAGGCCAGAGCTCACACATGCCCTCTTCTAGGCCCCTTGCCAGTTATGTGGGACCCCACAATTTCCCTCCCAAGTGTCTCCAAACTGCTTCCAGGGCCTGCTCAGTTCTCTTCATGAGGTCTGACACAGCTATTTATGCATCATGGACAGAGCTTGGATGTGTGGGCCACAGTGTCCTCCTCTGGGAATGCAAACCTCCATGTGGTGAATGGCACAACCGAGGGCATGCAGAGGATGGAGCAAGCTACAGGCCTTGGCCAGGGGCTATGGGCTAGCTCCCACATTCCAGCACAGAACTCTGAGGAAGCCAAGAATTCTCAGCTCATACTTGGCCTTCCAGCCATCATGAAGATAGAAATAGGGTAGACAGCATTTAAAACATTTAGTTTGGTTAATCAATTTTTAAATATTTACACCCATGGGTCCCCATTTGTACTCTTGTGCCACATCATGCACATGACAGCACGATCATTTGTCCACCTCCACCTCCACTTCTTAAGAACCACGTGGGAGCCTATAAATGTCACTGGCCCAAAAGGCTTTGGGTCATGGACCACGACAGTTTCATCCCAACGAACAGTACTGAGACCAGTAGGAACAGGCACTGTAAAATGCCTAGATGGTTCACTCAAATACCTTTGTAACCCAGCAACCATCAAATACTTGTTGAATGAAAAAGGAAGGAGTGGGTGAACCCAAACTTTCTCAAAGGGCCGGGAAACTTGAGAAACTTAAACACAGCCTTCCTCTGGGTAGCACCATTACTGCTGATATGGACAGGTGCCTTGTGCATGAGAAACAACAAAGCTGATGAACAATACCAAGAGCTGTGAAATTTGAACAAAATGCATATAGAAAGAACTATTTTCTGCTTTTTAACAACACACTGAGGTACCCACATGTGTAAACCCGGGATGTTACACTTGGAAGCAGGTGCCACTTCTGCTCAGCTCCTTGATTACATATTCCAATAAATGTACACAGCTTTATTTGAATGTGTAATCCTATGTGAATGGGAACATTCAAACAAACTCATTCAGTCCATTTATGTAGACGTCTGATGGCTCATTCTAGGAAAATGCATGTACTTTCCCCATTTTGCTTTCTACACCATTAATGGAAGAAATACAATTTAAAACATTTTGTTAAAATAGCATTAAGGATGGTGGGTTATGTTTTCTTTCTTTGTGGAGAAATTACACTGAACTGTGATGCATAGAAACATATGTACGCATCTTCAACAAAATGAATATATATTATATATGACCTCAATAACATTCTATAGGATAAAATGCCGTAATGTCTAGCAATATAGGTTTTTATGTATAAATGGGAAAAAATGGATTGCACTGGAAATAAAGGGAAAAGACATTCTTTCTTGCCTCCCCTGCTGCTTCGACGATTGTGAATTGCAGGATTTGGATGGGGGAAGATGGAAAGTAGGACTTTATCATTATATAAAGGTTTTTTTTAATAGTTATACTTGTGCTCCAGGGCCGCTAACGTGGGGAGTCCTATAAAGCTGAGTTTCCAGAAGGTTAATCTGGGAGCAGTGTATAAACAAGAAGAAAGGAGAAGCTTGGAGGGAAGGCATCTGTCCCTTAAGAGGCTGAGAGAGAGGGGCGCCTGGGTGGTGCAGTCGGTTAAGCGTCCGACTTCAGCCAGGTCACGATCTCGCGGTCCGGGAGTTCAAGCCCCGCGTCGGGCTCTGGGCTGATGGCTCAGAGCCTGGAGCCTGTTTCCGATTCTGTGTCTCCCTCTTGCTCTGCCCCTCCCCCATTCATGCTCTGTCTCTCTCTGTCCCAAAAATAAATAAACGTTGAAAAAAAAAATTTAAAAAAATAACTGACTTTCAAAGTCTACAACGTTTTTTCACCAAGAGAGCTCAGGCATGTTATCAAGAACACATGGTAAAGTCTAACAACAACGTCAATGACCTTTTCCTCTATATTTTAGGATAAAATAACGGCTCTTGCCTTGACATTTATGAATTCATTGTATAATTCTGACCTCTTACAAAGGAAACAAACTCTCTTAGTATTCTTAGTGGCTAAATTTTGCCAAGGGAAGAAAACATTTAGATAATCATTAAGGATAACAGAAATTGCTGCAGTAGAAAAAAAAAAGGATATGAAATTCAAATTCCACCTGTGGATATAATTACTCAGATTCTAAATGTAATCCTATTTCCTGAAGAGTGACACCAGCTTTACAGGTACCATTGCTTATAATATATCAGACTGAAGTATGGGTTTTCCCCATTCATCTTGGAGACAGTGTGGTAGATGAAAGAAAGGGAGTTTTGGAGCCCATGAGAACAAAGTTATCAAAAGAACAGCACTTACTAGTACTGTGATCTCAGAAACATGACCTTCTCTCTTTTGAGCCTCAGATTGTGATTTTCGAAATGAGAGTAAGCATACTTACCTCACCTGGAGGTTATGATGTGCATCCTAAGGATGTAATTCCAGTGCCAGCCAGGAACTTGGAGTATAGAGGTAGAGGGAAGATGCAAGCCTATACAAATAAATAAACAGTTATAACTTGGACTAAGGGCAAACTGGGATTAGCACCGGGTGAGCAAATAATGGGGGCAAGGGCATACAGAAAAAAAACCCATGTGAGTAGTGACTAGGTACTACAGACAGAAAGCTGTTATGGAATGGATTTGCCCCCAAAGTCCATACATTGAAGTCCTAACTACCCATAGGACTGTACTTGGATACCAGATCTTGAAAGGTAAAGTGGAGGTTGAATGAGCTCATTGGGGGAGGGGGGAGTGGACCCTAATCCAATAACTAGTGTCCTATAAGAAGAGAGTGGGCACCTACACACACAGAAGGAAGACCACGTGAAGACACTGGGAAGGAGGTCATCCACCAGCCACGGAGAGAGGAGACCCACCCTGCCCACACCTTGATCTAAAGTGTGAGAAAATAAATAAATCAATTTCTTTTGCTTAAGCCTCCCAGTCTGTGGTACTCTGTGATGGCGGACCCAGCAAACTAATACGAAATCCCAACACTTACTCAGCGAATGGTGTCTGAGCCTTTGTAGGAGTTAGACACTGTTGTAGAGGCATAAGGAAACAGCCCTAAACAAAGCTAGATTGGTATTTGGACCCCATAGAGCTGACACTCTGGCAGGGACTGCAGTAGGCGACATCCAGCAAGGAAGTAAGAAAAACAGATGATGCCCACGGCCAGGAAGAAAAAGAATGTGGGGAAGGGAGATCAGGTGTTTGGGTTGGAGAAGGAGCACTATTGTTTTAGATAGAGACCTAGCAGAGGCCCCACTGAGCAGGTGACGTCAGAGCAAAGATATGACAGAAATGAGGGAGTATGTCATGTGGGCACATGGGAGAACATTCCGGACAGACAGAGGCAAAGCCAGCGCAAAGGCCTGAAGCAGGAGCGTGTGCCTGACATGCTCAGGGAGCAGGGAGGGGGCCGGTGTGGCCACAGCCCAGTAAACAAGGGGAGGGGAAGAGGAGAAGCCTTCAGGGAGGTAGCAGAGGCTGGGGAGGGTAGCACCTGTGTGGTGCGCAGACGGAGTCAGGCGTCTGGAGACGTGAAGAGCTGGGGGCAGAGCTTAAAGACTTGGAGGCCCCAGCTGCTTGTAGATAGAAGCCTGAGGCTGGCTGCGATCGCCCCAGAGTAAGGACGGGCGGAAAGCTGATGGGAGGTGGGAAGAAGATGAGGACAGACCAACACAGACACTGGTGAGCAGCGGCCCGGGCGGTGGGAGGAGGAAGGAAGGAATTTTTAAATTTTTTTTTCAACGTTTATTTATTTTTGGGACAGAGAGAGACAGAGCATGAACGGGGGAGGGGCAGAGAGAGAGGGAGACACAGAATCGGAAACAGGCTCCAGGCTCTGAGCCATCAGCCCAGAGCCTGACACGGGGCTCGAACCCACGGACCGCGAGATCGTGACCTGGCTGAAGTCGGACGCTTAACCGACTGCGCCACCCAGGCGCCCCTAGGAAGGAATTTTTAAAGAAAGGGAGTAATTACGTGTGTCTGTAAAATGGTGCCACGTAGTCCGCAAACTGGGGGTTGAGACTTCACCGTGAGCTTCAGCGAGGTGAGTGTGGTTCCTTAAGGAGATGAGAACTAGAGCCGAGTGGGAGAGGAAGCCGGCTCAGACTCAGCTGACAGAGGGAAGATCTGCAGGTGCTGGCACGTGCAACGTAGGACGTAGGAAGACAAACAGGTGGTGGTGGATGGGAAGTGATTGCCCCCGTGGGCCGGGAGAAACAGCCGCAGGTGCACAGGATGGCCGGTCCCGAGGAAACCCCCAGGTGTGCAGGAGAGAGTGAAACCGTGCAGGAGCCGCGTGAGCGAGATGGCTTCCTCCCTTAGGAACACGGCTCAACTGTGGCAACGGGACACCAGCCAGGGCCGGGGGGACAGATGTAGCAAGGTGGGCGGCTGTGAGGTCGCTGGGACTGTGTGTGATTGGCAAACACCGTGAAGATGCCCTACGTTCTCTCTGCCCGTAGGACGGGCTCACGGCCGGGATTTCAAAAGTGATGCACGTGAGAAACAGAGCATCGGGCCCTCCACAGGGACCCCCGTGTTGTCCTCTTAGAGCAGACATTCCCACCTCCTTCTTGCCCCCGTCATCTTCGTGATGCCTGGCAATCCCTCATCTGCTCTCCATTTCTGTGATTTTGTCGCCTCGAGAGTATTACACACGTGGAATCGAAAAGCGTGTGACCCTTTCAGGAGTCGCTTTCTCCCCTCTGGGCATAATTCCCTGGAGATTCGGTCCTGCTGCCGTGTCTATCAGCAGTGCATGCCCTGGCACTGCTCACCGGTGAGCACCCCACCGCACGGGGCTAGCATGGTTTGGCTGTCTCCCTATGGAAGGACACGTTGTACTAGGCTGGACAATGGCTCTCAAAGAAATCAAGTCCTGATACCTGGGATCTAACTCCCATCAATGGGATCTAGTTAAGGATCTTGAGTCCTGGGTTTTCCGAGTGAGCCCTACATGGAATCACGAGCATCCTTAGAGAAGCAAAGGGAGACTTGACAAAAGAGGAGGCACTGTGTCCATGGAGACAGACTGGGGTGATGTGGA
This sequence comes from Felis catus, assembly GCF_018350175.1. Taxonomy (NCBI): domain Eukaryota; kingdom Metazoa; phylum Chordata; class Mammalia; order Carnivora; family Felidae; genus Felis; species Felis catus. Next base: position 4,243,438 of record NC_058377.1, on the reverse strand, counting down.
CACAAGCCAAGGGAGGTTGGTGGCCACCAGGAGCTACCAGAGAAAGGGATACACTGTCCCCTGGAGCCCTGGGGTCTCCAGAGGGAGTACAGCCCTGCTGACACCTTAGTCTCAGCCCAGTTAAGTGAATTTTGGGTTCCTGGCCTCCAGAACCGTGAGAGAACACGATTTTGTTCTCATAAGCCATCAAGTTTATGGGAAAAGAGCAGGTGTGCACACAACAAGTCCCCATTCCCATCTCCCTCGGACCTTGGAGTCTTCCTTCCCTGAGAAAGTCAGGGAAGCTCTGGCATTTCAACCTAGTTGACTGAAGGCAGCCATTGAGTCATTATTACGACCGTTCCCAGTTGCCAAGGCAACACATTAAATCACATTTCCTGCAGGAGGAACCCTGTACCATGTCTGGCCTATCATATGTCACCCTCCTTGGTTTAATACTCTTTGAATCCACTCCCATCCCCAGTCTCCTACCAGTGCGAAGTGGTAATGCCCTGCCACTCCCTGCATGAGCACCTGATCCTGTGTGGACCTGATCCTGTACCCCCATTTGGAGTTCCCTGCCATCCCGTTATCTTCCAGTAAGTAAACACAGATGGTAGACGTGGAGCCTGAAGATCACTGCTCTCTGTCACAATGGTATTGTCTTAGGTGAAGCCATTGAAACCTTTTCTCGAGGGGTTCTGGGGGGTGGGGTAAGACTATTTCCCTCAAATGGGGGTCCAGCAACAAAACACAATACTCCCCTTATGAGGCCCCCTCATACTCCCCTTATGAGGCCATAGATTTTCTGATGTTTTGCCCTTCCTTTCAATCTCTCCTATTTCCTGTGTATACCTCACATACCCAAAACTGACCCCAAACAATCTCTGTAACTGCCCCCTCCCCATGGCCACAGTGACGACTCCACCCGCAATCCTCCAGCATGCTGTCCTCCATCACTCTGTACCAGCACTGGTGGTAACATGAGCAAGTGTGAAATCACCTCTTGCTTCCAACAACCAGTATCCACTTCTGCCCACAAGGAAGTTATCTGTATGTCCACCAGAGAGAAGAGCAGTCCAGTCCCAGAGTCCCATCTTGAGGCAGCTTCCTGAGGCCACTCCAGGTACAAATTACCATTTGTGCACCACTGCGACAGGAGACAGACCGCACACCCAAAGCAGTGAGTGAAGAGCGCTGCAAGGGTAAGGGAACCTCCAGGAGATGGCGGAGAGGGCAAAGCGGCCATGCTAAGCAAAGGCAAGATGTTTCCACTAAGAAGAAGAAGAAAGGAAAAGTGGTTCCTGATCCTGTGAGATTTATCAGGACACAAGGGTCGTGTGGGGGGATGTGATACAGAGGAACATGACTACAGAACCCCCCCGTTATCCATGGGGATATGTCCGGAGACCCCAGGTGGGTGCCTGAAACCACAGACAGTACAAATACTACAGTAGCCATGAAGGGGTGCTGGCTGCATGCCCCCACAATGCCGATGATGGGGTGCAAGTCACTTATGAAGGGGGCAGGCGGCACAACCCTAAATCTCCGATGAAGGGGTGTAAGATGTCCATGATTGGTTGCAGGCAGCACACCCACACCAATGAAAGGGTACAGGACACCGATACAGGGGTGCAGGCAGCTCACGCCTACATGTCCCATAAAGGGGTACTGTCAGTTCACCCCTACATGGCCCACGAAGGGGCACAGACGGCACACCCCTACATGGCCCATGCAGGGGTCCTGGTAGCACACCCCTACATGGCCCATGAAGGGGCACAAGTGTGATGGCCCTACATGGCGGATGAAAGGGTGCAGAAGGGGTGCAAGAGTCACACCCCCTCCATCACCGATATAGGTGTATCAAGGCTGTCCTAGAAGGGTGAAAAATTTGACTTGCATACTGTACTCAGGTGTTAGGGATGCGGTGATGAGCGTTAGTAGGTAGGCTCAGGCACTGGTATATGATCTTAAGATCTGAATATCAAAAATAGACAACTAACTGCCAACTTAATACCAGGTGAATTTCACAATAAAAGCAATAATGCTAGGATGTGCAACAAGAAATATTTGTCCTTGCATAAGCTTCTATCAGAGCAGATAACCAAGGATAGTTAACAATAAGATAAAAATAACCTGAGTATTAATATCAAACCAATTGTGGATCCAACACAGATAGGAAATCAAGGAAAGATTAAAAAAAAAGTAAAAGGAACTCAGCGCACATAAACCCCGCCTGTTTGCCAATCACATCACCTCTAGCATTTCTAGTTACCGAAAACCCCAATCAATGGTAATCCTAACCCTAACTCTTAAGAGACGCGTGCTTCTTCAGCTGTGAAAGGGAAAGGAGCCATTCGTGAAATGTCACATTTAATAGTGGCATCACTACTCCCTTGCTGAGGGGTGGTGCTGCACATGGGTGACCCCCTCCCGAGCAGAGGTTGATGGGGCGCAAGCATACAAACCCTCCCAGAAAGAGTTGTCCAGGCGCAACTCTCAGGCACTGACCGAGGCGCATGCTTGAAACCCACCTGGGGGGGGGGGGGGGCAGTGCGCATGTGTGAACTCCCTTTTGAGCTGAGGGTGGGCAGTACACATGTGTGAAACTCACCCGCGCCGAGGGGGGCAGTGCGCATGCACGAACACCCTCCCCCCCACCCCCGCCCCATGATGGGGGTTGGGGCGCTTGCGTGAACATTCTTCCGTGCTGATGGGGGCAGGGCACATGGTGAACCACCTCCCCGGGGCCAAGGGGGGGCAGTGCGCATGCGTGAACACCCTCCCGCACAGAGGTGCATGTGTGAACGCCCTCTGGAGCTGAGGTTGGCCGCATGTGTGAAACTCACCCAAGCTGAGCGGGGTGGGGCGCTTACGTGAACATTCTTCGGTGTCAAGGGGGGTGGGCGCATGGCTGAACACCCTCCTGCGCCGTGGGAGGCGGGGCGAATGCGTGAACACCTTCCCGGTCCTAGGGTGGATGGGGCGCATGTGTGAACATTCTCTCGCTCTGAGGGGGGTACAAGCGTGACCTACCCTTACCAAAACCCCTAATGGTAATCTTAGCCCTAATGCTTACCTTAATAGGTAACTGCTTCTTCAGCTATGAAAGTGAAAAGTGCCACTCATGAAATGTCACATTTAATAGTGGCATCACTACTCCCTCGCTGAGCAGGGGTGCTGCGCCTGGGTGATGCCTGCTACGCGGAGGGTGGAGGGGCGCATGCGTAAGACGCTCCAGGCAGAGGTGGGGCAGGGCGCATGGTGAACACCTTCCCCCGCAAAGGGGGACGGGGCGCATGGGTAAACGTCCTCCTGCACTGAGGGAGTTGGGACATATGCGTGACCCCCCTCCCGCAACCCCAAGGGTCGGGGAATATGCATTAAGCACCCCCAACCCCAAGGGGGGAGCAACCATGACCTACCCCTTACCCTAACCCCTGATGGTAATTCTTACCCTAACCCTTACCTTAAGAGATTCGTGCTTCTTCAGCTGTGAAAATGAAAAGAGCCATTCATGAAACATCACACTGAATAGTGACATCACTACTCCCTCCCTGAGGGGTGGCTCTGTGCATGGGTGACCCCCCTTCCTGCGCAGAGGGTGACGGAGAGCATGCGTGGAAGGGTCGTTTGGGGAGCTGTGATGCAGAGGAACACGACTACAGAAGCCTCCTCATTACCCGTGGGGATATGTCTGGAGGCCCCAGGTGGGTGCCTGAAACCACATACAGTACAAATACTATAGATACTATGTTTTTTTCCTATACATGCATACCTAAAGTTTCACTTATAAATTAGATAATAGTCGCTAATAATAACTAATGAGTTTAATAATTTGATAATTTAATACGTTTTTTTCCTATACAGGCATACCTATGCTAAAGTTTGATTTATAAAGCATGGTGAGAGATGAACAATATTTGTCTCTAATAATAACTAATAATCTAACAATAATAGTAACTCATGATCAAATAGGGCAATTAAAACCAGATACTGTGATACACGTTCTGGGAATGTGATCTCCCTCTCAGAACTTCTTGTATCAGACTCACCTTCTGCTTGTCAGGATGTGAGATGATAAAATGCCCACAGCAGGATCTGATGGGAGGTGAGCATTGTGACATAATGAGGCTCCTACTGACCTCCTGAGGATTCGTCAGGAGGGTCACTGGTTTCCCAAGGAAGAGGAGCCACAGGGAAGTGCACAGAAGGCCTGCTGCCTGCTCTCCAAACCACTGTCCAGCAGGGAATCAACACCCTGACCGAGTTCCCTTCCCACCCAGTCTTACCAACTCCAACAAGGAAAAGGGGTTCTGTTTAACATAGCGCCTATAGTGAATATGCTTCTGGTGTCCTGAGCAGGTGGAGAATGGAGTTAGAGGGGGAAAGAGTGGCTGGATGGACAGGCTCCCTGTCCCTCCAGCACTGGCAAGAGCACAGGAAGGGTGCAAAGTATCAAAAGAAAAAAGTGGGGGCTGGCCAGGATCGCCCAGGTTCTGGGCCTCCAGTTGCCCAGGGCTCCAGGTCAAGGCCACAAGACTGGCCTCACTCCCAGTGCGTGGGCACTCTCCCGTGGGGCAGCACACTGAGCATTAGGCTCGACTTCTGCTTCTGTGTCCCAGAATGTTTCCTTCCTTCCTTTTCATATTGGTTCCTTTCCAACTTTTCTATGAAAAAATCCTAAAAGAACAGTGACTGTATACTTGTAGGCAAGAAAATTCCTCTGAAGCCCTCCTCTGCCTTTTGGCTTAAAATGTGGGCAAGTTTGTTCGCTTCTTACTAGATCTGTATTGCTTTTACCTAAGAGTCTTTCACAAACTTTGAATGAAATGAATGCCTCCAGAAGGTGTGGAGGTGTAACTGCTAGCACATCACCGCCTACCCCTCAGGGTACCTATGATCTCCTTTGAGAAGTCTGAGATCAGTGAACTCATCATTTGACACTGTTGCCACTTTAAATAACGTACAGAGACCCCAACCTGATGTTTCAGTCCCAAGAGAAAAATCTAGAAGTACAGGACACCACACATCCAGGATGGGAGTGCATACTTAAGTAGTTAAGTGAATAAAATTACAAGTGATAAGAGGTTATCTCTGGAGAGGGAAGGCTTAAGGGGGGAGGGGTGGGAGGTCTTCAGCTGCACCTGTGTGTGAGTGCACGTGGGGCAATCTGAAGTTAATACGGCAAAAGAGCAGTTAAACCTAGAAGCTGAGTTACACACGGGACATTATTTCACAAAATCAGCAAAAGCTACCAATACGAAGGCTCTCGGACCACATCATCCCTGCCCCAGGATGGCTTGCTGTTACAACTTTCATCAGCATACCGCTGAATTTTGCAGAGTGGAGTTCAGACTCTGAATCTAGCCTATCTCGTTTGAATTATTGAGTCCACTATTCAACGGATGCATAATTTTTAAAAAGTTGTTCAACATCACAGTGCTTTTCTTGCCCCATTAGTTAAATGGGAATGATACTATAACCTACTGTAAATGTTATGAGGATCGAATAGCCTGATACTCGTGAGGTGCTTGTGAAGGAAGATAGCTATTCTAATAGAAATACCCTAAGACAAAGAAGCCACTTGATCTTAATTGGATGTATGTCCAAAGACCTCTGCTAACTTCAAATTCACAAACACTATGATGGCATATTTATTTGCCCTATAAAATGAAACCAGCTCCCTTTATATTTCCTTTGAGTACTAGCACATGGAATTGTTTTCAGGAATATTTTTGACCAAAGATGTATGTACCCACATATTCACGTATAAACCTATTTTGTTATCAAGTTCAGGTGGCAATAGTTCAGCCAGTGGGGGCTACTGAGCTACCCCAATCTGATGGGTTTCTGACTTTGAAGCTGAGTAGTAAGGATAGTGTAAAATTTCATTGAAAATTTGATTTCTGAGCTTTACACTGCAATGGACATATGAACATGCACACATGCATAGGTCGATCCATTTTTCAAATCAACCCGTCAGTTCCTATGCAGGGAATAGTTTTCTATTCATAGAAACCAATGAAGCTGTCCCAAGCAGCATATGGTGTAATGCAAATAATGATTTTGGACTCAGCAAAACACGGCTGTGAAGCAACAGCATTGTGGTCCAGCCCAGCCCAGGATTTAACAATCGTCGGGACCAAACACTGGGCTTCAGTGGCAGGGAATGGAGTAATCTGTGTAAGCAGCAGCTGAATCCCTTACACCATCTGCATACGGGGATTCCCCCTTCCTCTCAGAAAATACATCTTCCATGTCCCTTACGCTAGCTAGCATCTGCTACAAAACAAGAGGCAGAGGAAATGGGAAACCAGGGAGTCTAACAGAAGGAGAGGCTAGGGATGCCCTGGTAGGGGGTGGGGGGGGGGCGTATGGGGGGACAGTAAGAGGAGATTCCAGGAATGCAGCTGGGCAACAGCCACAGAAGGCACAAAGTCCAAACCGGACAAAACAGACTGCTCCAGACATGGTTTCTCCCACAAAATGGATGAAGTGGACAGTACGGATTATGTGTGAACATGCATCTCGTAGAGTTTCAGGTGGCATTAGCAAAAAGTGCTTACAACCCTATGCAAACAAAGTCAATTGTCAAGGAAAGAAAACTGCCATCTAGGGCAAGAACAGCCATCGATCCCTGGGCACAGCTTTACATATTCTTAATAAAATGTAAAGGTTCTAAATCAGTCAACAATGTAAGCACTGAATCACATGATTATACTGGGAAGAGGGGGCAGGAAGGGAATATATAATGGACTGGAAACAGAACAAGCTTTTGAAACTAGAAATTAAAAGAATGCCCATGATTGCAAAATCAAGTAAAACAGAAGCATGTTATTCAAAGATATGGTAACAGATAACAAAAAGAGTTTGCTCTGGGGGATAGGAAATGGAAGAATGAGGTCAAGGGGTGGTATTTCTCACTCAGAAAAACGAGCCTATAGATTCTTTAGACTCTGTAAACCATGTGTAACTTTAAGAAACAGAAAAACAAAACATGAAATCTAGCGCAGTGCCTGGCTCATAAAAATTCACTGACGTTATTTGCTTTATTATCATGACAAGACAGATGACAGGTTTTCATATCACTATTACATTCATGCTAAGGGACAACAAGGTTTCCTATTTTATATGTTACTTGATCTTTTAAAAACACATTATTTGCTCTGCTTGGAGTATTTGGGCATGCTTCATAAAATAAAAAATTACAAAACATTCCAGTTGTGTTTTTTACTAAGCAAATTATCTAATTTTATGCAATTTACACACAATTATTAATTTTAGTAACAAAAACAACAGAATTCTTTCACTTCTTGATATCCCACAATAACAAGACTTAAAGTCCCCAAGACATGCACTACAGCTGTGTAACAGATTCTGTCATCGACGTGATGGTCTTGGCATCTTCTAGATTTTGTTCCCACTTTAAGTGCTAATTCACTGAATTAAAACAGGCAAAGATTATGAACAACTGGTTCAGAAGAAAGGAATAAACACAGCTAGTAACAACAATAATGTATCAATCTCATTTGTAATAAAATACAAATTTAAAAACAAGACACCATTTCTCACTTATATTGGCAAAGATCAAATGAAAAAAACAGAGAATTTGTACAGCTGACCAGGGAGAACGGGGGTGGAGGGGGGGGTGGGCGGAGGGGTGGTCTCACATGTAACATTAGCTGGAAGTGGAAACCACACGGCCTTTTCTTCTCAAAGTTCTAGAACTGTTTAAGCCTTGTGAACCACTTCCAGAAATGCTCTTAAGGACGAGAAGCATGTTCCTCAACATGTGGTCACAAGGACACTCACTACACCAGTGTTCATAGTAAACAGCGCACACGGACACAACGTCCAGCACGGGAAGGGGTGCACATGGTGCGAACCAGACCTTCCCTGTGATGGCAGGTGGCCGGGCGCCCTCGATGCCACGTCCCCACCCTCGCCGGGCTCCCTACCGCGGGTCTACTCCCCACAGAGGCCATTAACATCAGGGGTCCGATCTGAGTCAAGAGAAGCTGGGGGGAAACATTGTGGGGTCTGTTGGGAAGTTCTCTTCACGGATGACAATGAGACTGAGAGGAGAAATGGCCTTTCCTGCCTTTTAGACCCAATCCTATGAAGATGTGAGGCTCCCGTTACGGAAGCAGCTCTCTCCATGAGGGACAGGAGCCCCAGGCAGAACCGATAACCCGAGGCTGAGGTTACGGGCACCTTGGAACCGTGTGCCAATTCGGATGATAAATGCCCCGGGGTTACTTGGATATTGTTACCTCTGGTCACGACTTCAGCGCCAGTTAAGCCACAGATGCAGACTAATGAACAGGAGATATACAGTTAAGCCAATAAAAAAATTACAAAACACTATGTTTCCATGAAAAAAAGAAAGTGGATTAATATGGATTCATTTGCCAAGAAGAGGGTCTGGAAAGAAACTTCAGGTTTTAGGAATCATTATCTCTGAAGCATAAAAATTTACATATTCCCTTTCTCCATATTCGATTTTCTACTTTGTTCTACAATAAGCACCTATCACTGTAAGATTCTGCTCCTTTTTCTACTCCTTTTGTCAATCCAGTACGATTTGGGAAAGAAGAGGTAAACGTGTGTTCTAGGGAATTAGCTTGAACTGAGAACCTGGTGTTTTTAATAGGAAAAGTGGTTTGCTTTTATAAAAACGGGTTTTTGAAATAAAATTGGATACTATCAGGCATTTATTGTTTTAGTGAATACAGAAGATTACAAACAGGTTTCATTTTCCTTTGTTACTTGGGGAATCCTATCATGATTTTGTACCATTTCGTATTGGAATTTCTTCTGTGAAACAAAAACAGTCCCAAAACGAAGGATCTTCAGGGGTCATAGGAACAGCAGATGATATTAAATCATTAAAAGTGAGGACACTAAACTGCCTCGGAGTTGGTTTAGAATCATCTTGAGCTGGAACCTAAAAGGGAAAAAAAGAGATTACCTCACTGTTTTACTGCATGTGAATCTTATGATCAATTTCATAATTAGGGAAATGGGAAATAAGACCAAATTATTCATGTCAGTAATATTAAACTGCAACACAGCAGGATTTCTAGGTAACTGCAATTACTCCTTATGTTACTGTTGTCAGTATAACAAGTTAAAAGAACCTAATTCTTGAACCTTTTTGGTACCTAACCTGTGGTATATGTTTAAAATGTAGATTTCTAAGCCACACATCCAAAAATTCTCATAGAGGAGTTAAAAGGATCCCAAAAGATGAGTTAAAAGTATCCCCAAAATATGTAACTTTTCATAAGCAGGTAGGTTTTTCTGATAGAGAACCACAATGCAAACTTGTGAGGAACACTCTAAGGGACAGATGTGACAAAATTCCCATGACCACACAAGAGACGCAACACTTCTATAGGAAATGATCACTCAACACTAACCTGAAACTACATCTTATATTCTCAGATATAGCCCTTGTTCGCAACTCAGCCCAGGGTGGACGTTCTTCAACATCAAGAAGATCCACCAGTTGGTGCCACCTCTCACAACAGGTTAAATGGCGGACGTGGAAGACAGCCACCAGGTCAGGGGCCTGTCAGGCTCCCTGCAGTGCCACACCAAGGAGGCAGCACGTGTCCACAAGTGACACAAGTATAAAGCTCTATACAAACGGAGTTGCAGAGTGTAAAGCTGAGACTAAATCACACGAGGACAAGTAACCAAGGCCAGAATATCTTCAGATAAGAGGGGTCAATTTTAACATACTGTCCCCTTTTAATTAAAGTATCTAAGACTTTTAATCCTTTGATAATTTATCAAGAGTACTGTCTGTGCATCGAGCTATTTTCCAGCAGTAACGACACATATCTACTGATCACGCTACAGTGTCTCACGTGGATTCCTGAGAAAGAAGGACACGCATATAGCTCCAATTATTACAACATGACCAGGATTCCTTACAAATATATTCCCGTAGAATCATGTGTACATGGGACTGTGTACATGGAGACTGAGGGCCCTTGACCTGAAGGGTGTTTTGGTTTGTTTCACTTTCTTCACTCAACAACTCAGCACAGAAGAAAGAACAGACCGTGGCAGGAAGAACAGAGACCAGTGTCCCACAGCAGCGTGACACAGGGCCTCACACGTGTTTGGCCCTGTCACTTTGGGAATCATTTGGGGGATTACTACAGAAGGTGGAGGGGTTCCATCCGACAGATAATGCCATCACTCAACACCCTCCACTGAACCTTTACATTCAACCCAGCTCCAGTTCATGGGGAAGAAACCACTGTTAAGATGCCTGGGACAGTGGTTATCTTGAATTTCTACCAACATATAAGCACTAGGACAATACTAGCGACATTTTTTCTTTGTAATTTTCACGAATGTGAAAAAATAGATAACATGCTTTATAAAAATTACTGTGAAATTCCAGGATCTTAAAGATTTGATCATGTAAAACTCTTCTAAATCTATGATCTTAAAAAACAAACACACACCTCTAACAGGATATAAACCCAATGACTGCTTCTATTCAATAAAGAACACATTCAACAAGGATTCATGCTTTTTAGAAAGAAGTAAGAGAAATCTTAAAATCTTACCCCCTGACGTCTAGATCCGTCCGGTTTCCTCAGAGCGACTGCCACAAAATGGTGCTCATCTATTTTGCTTTCCTGAAAAATAAAAGGTAGTGGATAACATATTACTGAAAGTGCAAACGCAGATACACTTCTGTTTCCATTTTTAAATCTCCGTCTCCCTGTCTCTCTACACACACGCACACACATATATTCCCTCGCCTCCCTTGAACCATTTAAGAAGTCACACAGATCGTGGCCCCTGACTTGTAAATACTTCAATATGTATTTGCTAATAGGGATATTCTCTTATTCTCTTATACAACCACACTAGCTAATAGCTTCAGTAAACTGACATTCAAAGAATACTTAAATCGACTACCTATAATCCAATTTTTGTGAATTAATCCAATAATGTCCTCACGGCATTTCCCCCTTCCAAAACCAGAGCTCATCCAGGATCAACTGCTGCTTCCAGCTGTCATGTCTTGATAACAAGATGGATTATTGTATCTAGAAGCACATCTGGGTCCTCATCAGCCCTCACAGGTGACATTTGAAGTGTATATGTAAAAAATCAGACTGCAACACTGGTTTATAAGCATTCAGGTAACTAAATAGTACAGCCCCTGGAAACTCAGTGGAAATTCATAGCTAAGACTTAACACACTGTTTACTGTTTTCTGTTTTCCCCTATGTCTAAAGCAACAGGGAAGGGGGTTTAGAATAGATATCGAGGCAGTTACCTCAACTCCCAACTACTAAAACCATAGAGGCACTGGGTGGTTCATCGGTTAAGCATCTGACTCTTGATCTAGGCTCACGTCATGATCTCATGGTTCATGGGATTGAACCCTGCCTGTGTCAAGCTCTGCGTTGACAGCACGGAGACTGCTTGGGACTCTCTCTCTTCCCCTCCCATACTCTCTCGCAAAATAAACTTAAAAAAAGAAAAATTAAAACCTCCAAAACTATTAAAATTTTCAATGAAAAGACACCTAAGACATTCCTTCATAAGGTATCATTTGAAATGGAAACTATAATCAGAAATAGTATCCTCTTCATATCTTCACACCAAATGAGCGGAAAACAAAAAAAGAAAGAAATCAAGTAAGGACAGATATGTTAAAAGAGGAAAAAATATAACCAGCTAAATGTCAGAAGATTTAACTAAAAACAAGCCCACGATATCCATTATTATGAACAAAATTACGCTTGTTGATATATGGTCTTCCACTGCTCACACTGAATATGCTGACAGCTTGAGCATCGTAAATGCAGACAGGTTTCAGCTGTCACTACTTTGGGAAAATCTCTCAGATCATGGGCTCTGTGGTGTCCGTATCTGAGGGGAACATCAGAGGGAACTGTGGGCCGTCCACTAGAATGCCAGGATGCCCCGCTCATTACTCACATTATCTCATCATCAGCCACAATTCAGTGAGACTGATTTCACCATAAAGCTTCGTCCTCTCTACTCAGACCTCATCAGCAACAGGTAAATATGGCATCTGACACGGCAGATATAAAGAAACCACTTCACAAGGAACAACTCATTGAACCCACATGAGAAGCCCTGTGTGGTGAGCTCTGCACTAAATCCTTCTTGCCAAGAACAGTGCACGATTAAGAATCAGGTGAAAACGGAAATGAAACTAGCAACTTACTACTGACACGAGTTCATTCAATGCTACTGAACTAAAGATTGAAGTTTAACTTCCAAGACTTTCTAAATTTTCAAGATTTTCTTAACTTTATAAATTTTATCCATAAAATTATTGTAAATACCAGAATTTCCCTATAATCTCTGACAAACCAAAAGGGAGCAAGAATATTTTATCCTTTTAGTGTTAGATTACAAACATTAATCTGCTCCAGCAAGTCTGCATGTTATTTTCTTAGTACTTACCCATCTTAGGAACAAAGAAAAACAGTTTAAGCTGTAACTTGAAACACTCACATTTTATCATTTTTTCCCCAGTGGCCTAGCACTGAAAATGTATCTCATCAATATTACGATTTCTACCTTTGTAAGTACTTTCCCTTCAATGCAAAGAATTACTATTCCATGTAACCTCCTCATCTGGAACTTTTTGGTGGCAACCTTCCTAACAGCAACTGGCTGTGAAAACTGAGAGCCTATAGAATAGGACATTCCTCTTGGCAGAAGAGCTCATATTTTCTCTTGAGAATTATTCTTCCAGGTGCGAGGTACAATACTCAGGGAAGTGGAAAGCCCTTGGCATTCGTTATAGTAAATCACGGTCTATAAATTAGACACCAAAGCTGTCAGTGCCCCTGCCCTCAGCAAGCACTGAGGAGGTAAAACAAGGGGCCGAGAGATGATGAGGTGCGATGCGTGATGTCACAGGAAGGAAAAAAGCACAGTCGTACAGGAAATCAGGAGAAGGCAATGGAATTGGGCTTCAATTGTCAAAGGAGAAGCGGGAAGAATGGAGGGGAGGTGGTCTTGGAAAAATGAGAATAGAAGATTAGGGGACACTGGAGGAACAGAGAGCAATCTGCAAGGTGGCAACAGGGTGGAGGAAATGGGAGCTGATGGCCCGAGGCTGAAGGGCAAGCAAGCAGGAGCCCAGCAGTCTCCGGTCCTCTTGTCCAGATGCTGTTCCAGGTGGTTCTGCACCTGTGCCCTCCCTGGGGCTCCCAGCTCCCACCGCACAGCCACGCTCTCCCCTCACATGTCTTCAGACACTGAGCAGGTGTTCTGTAAACCTGCTTTGTAGTCTTTGGATTTTCACTTCCTTCTGAGTCCTCAGGGAAACCAATGTCCCGGTTCCTCTAGGGGCAGAATTTCACTGTGTCCCTGGCAGGATGGCCCTGCCCTCTAGCTGTGCCCGAACGAGGACAATGTCCTGGGCCTACGGCACCATCACCTGGGCTTTCCAGACCGATACCTGGAGTTGAGGCCGGTACCTGGTCGCATCCCTCACTCTAGTGTCCTGCAGGCAATCTTTGGTTATTTTTTAATGATTTTATTTTTAAGTAACCTCTATATCCACCGCGGGGCCTGAATCCACAACCGCAAGACCAATTGGCATGCTCCCCACACGGAGCCGGCCAGGCGCCCCCAGACTTGCTTTTAAATCTGTGTCCAGAAATGGGGCTTTTTCCAGGGTAGCTAGTTAGTCCTCACACTATGAGGAAGAAAACGCAGGGGTGTGAGTAGCTCACACTTGTTCACGGCTGCACACAGTCATGAGTAAAACCTGTAAGCCTCCCACACGCACTATCCTGTTTCCAGCCCAAACAACACTATTTCTCAGAATGGTGTGGATTGTTAAGTCGTGCTTTTTTGTACAAGTGACCTGTAACTCAAAGACCCGACCTTATTCACTATGTCAGCAGCTGTGATGCAGTGAACACACTTTCTCACCACACCCCCGCCCTTGGATCCAGAACTTCTGGCCATCCTGGTCATTCTGCCTCGGTCTCTTCCACTCCACCTTCAACTGTCAGCATCCTTAGGACCGTCCTGCACCTCTCTCCTCTCTCTTAAGCAATTTTACAGCTGCCACTTTAAATCCCGCCTGCGTGATGAGGACTGCCCCCGCCAACCCAGCCCCTGTTCTGTTCACCGGACGCCTTCATGTGGGTGTCTCTATGGCTCCTCAGACTTAACATCCCTTCTCTTCTCTCGTGTGCGGCACCTCTCAAGATGGTCCTAGGAGTCACAGAAGTGTTCGTGCCTCTTTCACTTACTCACAGCATCACAGACAGCACTGGGTCTTCAATTACCTACCCGATCTTATCCCAACTTCATACCTGCTAAGCTTCCTGGAGAACACCAGTCAACAGCTCCTATCTTATCCATTTGTTATTAACTCCTTCCTCTGTACCAAGCCTCCCTGCACACCATTCCGGTGATGACACCAGGAACAGCCACATTACACATGGCTGCCGGGCTCTCCACACAACAAGCTGGACCCATCCCAGGAGTCCACCTGGCACCAGTGACCGGTCAGGAGGTAAGCACCTGGCCCAAGCCAGGCCAGGGAGTCCCTCTCCAGGTCTTTCCGGGCTGGAAACACAAAGGCAGTTCACCAAGCTCTGAGCTGCAAACTGCTATGTGCAAGGCAGTTCACCAAGCTCTGAGCTGCAAACTGCTATGTGCAGAAGTGGAGGGAGCCCCATTTCCTGCCACACGGAACAGAGAAGTAAAGAAAGCTGGTGTGAAGAATGACAGGCAAGGGCAGGAGTAGAGAAAGGCAAAAGTGAACGATAAGATTTCTGAGTTTCCTAGTCCCCAATTCTGGCTGATTGTGGGGCCCAGTAACAGGAATCACTCTAACAGCCCATGAGGCTGTATCTCTGGCTTCAATGGGCTTGTGTTGGTTTCTGTCTCCAGCAAGCAAGACCTGCTGGTGCCAGAGACCAAATACAGAAAGAGGCCTGTATGCTCACTCAAACGTCCTCATCAGGCCACAGTGGCTCCCTTTGGCTGTTCACACGCTAAAAGCTCTTCTTATTCCAGAGCGGCTTCTCTGCTTCTCCCTTCCCATTTTACTTACCTCACTAGGACTTATCTTTCCAGGATCACCTTAAATGTTACACGCTCACATGGTGTCCCGGACCTCCCCTGCAGGGCACCACGCTCACACCCGGGGTCCCTGACCCCCCCCGCAGAGCACCACGCTCATACCGTGTCCCTAACCGCCCCTGCAGGGCACCGTGCTCACACCCGGGGTCCCTGACCCCCCACACACACACACAGGGCACCGCGCTCACACCCGGGGTCCCTGACCCTCCTCTGCAGGACACCAAGCTCACACCCAGGGTCCCTGACTCCCCCCCCCACAGGGCACCACGCTCACACTTGGGATCCCTGATGCCCCCCTGCAGGGCACCGTGCTCACACCCGCGGTCCCTGATGCCCCCCTACAGGGCACCAAGCTCACACCCGGGGTCCCTGACCCCCCCTGCAGAGCAACGCGCTCATACAGTGTCCCTAACCACCCCTGCTGGGCACCGTGCTCACACCCAAGGTCCGTGACGCCCCCCTGCAGGGCACCACGCTCACACCCAGGGTCCCTGACCCCCCCCCCCCCCACAGGGCACCACACTCACAAATGGGGTCCCTGACCCCCCCCCCCCTGCAGGGCACCACACGCATACAGTGTCCCTAACCGGCCCTACAGGGCACCGTGCTCACACCCAAGGTCCCTGACCCCCCCCTGCAGGGCACCGTGCTCACACCCGGGGTCCCTGATGCCCCCCTGTAGGGCACCGTGCTCACACCCGGGGTCCCTGATGCCCCCCTGCAAGGCACCGTGCTCACACCCGGGGTCTCTGATGCCCCCCTGCAGGGCACCAAGCTCACACCTGGGGTCCCTGACCGCCCCCTGCAGGGCACCACGCTCACACCCGGGGTCCCTGATGCCCCCCTGAAGGGCACTGCACTCACACCCGGGGTCCCTGACCCTCCTCTGCAGGACACCAAGCTCACACCCAGGGTCCCTGACCCCCCCCCCCCCGACAGGGAACCACGCTCACACCTGGGGTCCCCGACCACCCCCGGCAGGGCACCGCGCTCACACCTGGGGTCCCTGACCTCCCCTGCAGGACACTGCGCTCACAACCAGGGTCCCTGACCCACCCCTGCAGGGCACCAACAATGCTTCCTGTCGTGCCCACTTTCATCGAGTAGCCTCCCCTAATTAATCTCACAGACATGCACAAAATAAAGAAATTCTTACAGCAAGTGATAAGTTTACCTCAAATGCCCATTCTTTTTCTTCTTCCCCATCTAGGAACAAACGTGTTTCTTTATAAACTTGGCCTATATCGAGATTTAATGGGGATATATCGAATTCAAGCCGTTGCAATTCAAATCCTAGGCCAACACCAAGGGCTTTTATGAAGCTTTCTTTCAGGGCCTAAAATACAGAACAATTTTCTCTTAGCAGAGCATTTAGCGGGTAAAATCTCCATAAATTCTACAGGCCCAACACATCTGGATTGTTAGCTCTGTGCTACATGGTGACTCCAAGTTGTATCATTACTTTTACCCTTGCACTAGCACAGACACCAACCAGACATGGGATCACACGGTCAATCATCTGATCCCCTGGGCCTCCGCTCTGGGTGTAACAGCACCTCCCTCACAGCCCTGTCATGACCATTAAATTAACCAACTCACGAAGGGCATGTTTTCTGCCATATAGGGAATATTACAGTAGTGTTAAATAAGGCCTCGTGTGTACGAGTTCCTTTGAAAAAGAAAACATTAAACATTGTGAGAAATGTCTTGTTTGAGCTTTAAGAGCAAGTACCTTCTAACTGACCACTGAATATACATTCCATTTTCTTAACTGTCATTAAGATTTGGGGCGCCTGGATGGCGCAATCGGTTAAGCGTCCGACTTCAGCCAGGTACGATCTCGCAGTCCGTGAGTTCGAGCCCCGCGTCAGGCTCTGGGCTGATGGCTCAGAGCCTGGAGCCTGTTTCCGATTCTGTGTCTCCCTCTCTCTCTGCCCCTCCCCCGTTCATGCTGTCTCTCTCTGTCCCAAAAATAAATAAAAAACGTTGAAAAAAAAAATTAAAAAAAAAAAAAAAAGATTTAATTATGCCGCAAAAAAAAAAAAAAAAAAAAAAAAATCACAAAGTTCCCAACAATCACCCATTTGTTTTAAACACTGTAGGAACTCCCCTAGTAACCAAAGGACTTTGATGCCGATTTTTAGTAAAGACAATGAGTCATCATGGGCTTTTAACTCTCAAAATTAGAAAGAAATTATACCCAATTCCTATAAAACATATCCAGTTGAGTCCATTCATCATTAAAGCTTCTGATGGTTTCCCATTCTTTGTTGGTAAACTTTCTTTTCATAATATGAAAGAATTCTGGAATTGAACCACGACCTGTCAATTGAAGAAATACACAATTAAAAACAGACAGTGACAAGCAAGGGTTAGCCCAGGAACACAAGGGTAGTTATAGAAATAGTGAAATTCTGTGATTAAATAACAATGGGAAAAAAAACAACACACAGTTGTATTGATAGATGCCTTCCGAAAATCTGATACAATTTACCAGCCAAATGTGGTATAAATTCTAAATAACATGGAGGAAAAGAACTAGATGTGGTAGAGTATCAGAAATCTACAACAAACACTCTTAAAAAAGAGCTATATTCCTCTGGGGTTTACATTTTTTACTTTGTTATAGAACAGGAAAAAAAGAGCAATTCCTTTACTGTAAGTTTTTGAGAACTGCTAGAAAGCTGAGGGTTTATTTTAATTTTTTTTTCATGTTTATTTATTTTTGAGAGAGATACAGAGACAGAGACAGAGACAGAGACAGAGCAGGAGAGGTGGAGGGGCAGAAAGAGAAGGAGACACAGAATCCGAAGCAGACTCCAGGCTCTGAGCGGTCAGCGCAGAGCCTGACTTGGGGCTCGAACTTATGGAGTGAGAGATCATGACCTGAGGTGAAGTCAGACCCTTAACTGACTGAGCCACCCAGGTGCCCCAAGGGTTTTTTTTTAAGTTTTATTTTGGGAGAAAGAAAGCCCAGGAGGAGATGGGCAGAGAGGTAGAGAGAGGGAAAGAGAATCCCAACCAAAGCAGGCTCTGTGCTGTCAGCACAGAGCCCGACGCGGGGCTGGATCTCACAACTGTGAGATCATGTTCTGAGCTGAAATCCATAGTTGGACGTTCAACAGACTGAGCCATCCAGGCACTCCTGTTCTTCTGTTTTTTTCTAAGTTACCACTTTGGAAAACTACTTTACACTTCTTTCCTTCACAGGAATGGTTTCTGAACATGTTTTCTTATTTGACTTTTCCAAATGAAAACAGATGCTAGCTTCTGCCTTTTCAGGGATGCTACTGTGAAATAAGTTTTTCAAAAAAATTGAGATACACCCCTAGAGCATCTGTTCCACAGACAATAAAATATCACAGAGAATTCTGAACATAAATAACAAATAATTCAAGGAATCTGATTCTCAGAATTGAGAGCTGAGACACAAATTAAAAATACAAGATATGTCTCTCATATTTTTCCAAAACAGAACTATGTGCTTATCTATCGTTACCACTAGACAGGATGTTTCTGTATTTGTTTATTGATTCTGCAAATATGTCAACTGTAAATACTACACAAATGTGTACAGAACTAATGGTCACACATGGGTCAGTCATGGTGCCTGGCCTCCCACACGGCCAGCCTGGAGAGCCCATCAGAGCCTGGCCCTGGACAGAAGGCCCACAAACGTTCACCACGTGGATAAACGAAATGAACCGTCATTTGGTCCATTACTGTCCCATGCCCTGCTGTCCCGTGTCCTTAGTTCACGACTACAGTTCCTCCCGGAGCACGGCTTCCTCTTCGTGGCCGTCCCTTTGCAGACTGTGTTAACTCCGACTCACAGTTCTAGAACACCCAGCTCTAAAATCCGACATTCCCACTGGCTACAAGTCCTCCAGTGACGGCCACCAGCACATGCTCTGTGGGTGTTAGAGGCCTGTCTGGAGACCAGAAGTTGAATCCCCGTGCTTCACGCGTTACTGGCATTTCACCGCTAACTTCACTCTAGAAACTCCCCAGTACTGCACACCGGAATGCTATGGACTGCGTCTCCACAGGGAGCTTACAGCCAGTCTACAGCAACCAAGGATCGTTCCCATAGTGATCTCAAGGGTAGAAAGTATCAAAAATCAGTTCCTCCACAGAACTGTTCACGATCCCCCACCATTTCCATTTCAGCAGACTTAAGAGTGTCCTCCTTAGCCAGGAGATACTTCCGATGATCCTGTGGGGAGTGATATGTGGTCCTTTACAGATCAAGACAGAGACTCTCATTTACTTTCAAGTTCAACAGACTCATTTAATCCAACTATGTTCTCCTTGGCACTCTGTTCTCAAGAAAAATACATTTCAATAGTTTACAAGTTCAATCAGTGTTTACTGTTTGTGTTGTTCACATTGCTAAAATACTGTTACTTCCTAAAAGCAGCCCAGCAGACCTATCAAGTCATTTCACGTAACAGCACTGAAATATTAGCTGATCTTGGAGTCCCAGGGGAGGGGGATCCCTCTGATGGTCCCGTGCTTCACTCTCCCAACACCTCCCTCAAGGCCCTTACTAAACACAGTCTCCTTAGAAAGCAAGCAGCACTAGCACATGGCGCGGCTTGAGAAATGACACTCGAAAGTGACAATAAATCTGGAGAATTTAAACACGGGGAGCACTATATCTAGGTAAATCATCAACTGCTTCCTCTTGAACACGTTCTGGCACAGTGCAAACACTAATAGTGGGGAAAACAGCTACCTTGGATTTGGAGACTACACTGTATATTTTGAGAACTGTAGCTTTAATGGAACACTGCCCCAAATGCTATAGTTAAAAATATATGCCTATTGTCATCTATAATGTCATTTTGTTCGCTGGTTTCTTCATAACCTTCAAAAAACCCTCTACTTTTTTAACTAAATAAGATGGGGTAATCAAGACAAAAAAGATTAAATATGCATGCTAATAAAAAATGAACTGATAAAGCCCTCTGATTTTTTAACTAAGTAATATGGGGCAATCAAGAGAAAAAATATGTATGCATGCTAATAAAAAAATGATGAACATAAAAAGCAATCTAGCACAATCACTGAAAGCAATCACAAACTGATTATGTACCGCTAAAAAAGTACCCAATATGAGGGCGTTTTCATATACTTTTGAGAGCATCTTATCCATTCCACAAAATAAGAGCTGTGACTGCAAGAAGAAAAGAGGCTTTTCTAATTATTTGGCCAAAGCACAAGAGCGCCACAGTGTGGCACTATGGTGGAAATACACAGTGGGTGAGTCCTCTGCTAGGTAGTTTACCTAGGAAATTGGAATTCGCGGGGGCGGGGGGGGGGGGGGGGGGGGGGGGGGGGCGGAATCAGTAGGAAATACCAGAACAGTACATTTGTCCCTCAAACGATCTGAAGGCAGCATAATTATCAAACATATAATATGGCAAACCACCTAATAATACCATCATGTATTCATGTTTCCTGTGAGTCAGATTTAATCATCCCACCACATGCTGAAGGGGATAGGTAAGGAAGATGAAGTGACTGAAAAACAAAACCACTAACCACATTTACGGAAACCAGATTACCCCTCTTGTTGCTTAGCCTTTAGGAAAAGCAGTGTTAGGTACTAAGCTTCATAACGATCAACTAATCGAGACCACAGACCAACTGGTAGGTTGACTAAACATTCAGTAATAACCCACAACAAAGAGTTCACACAAACACCTCAAGCTGCTATTGCAAACCTACAAAAAGAAATCCCACTAGTACCAGAACCTCAAAGCCCACCTACGTCAATCTGTCCCCCAATGTCACCAATGTGTTCACCACCCTTAAAAGGGATCTGTTACTTTAGGGAGGGGTTGAGCCCTGTCCATCTGTGTGCTTCGAAATAGTGAAATTTAGCTTTTGATCAAAAGTCCAATTAGAAATTCTAGTAGTGCCATTTTTTGGATTACATATATTCCTGCTTCCACAGGAGCGGGGGAGGGACAGACTTCTATTCTAGACTTTGAGCCAGTATGTGCACAGTGATGATGGACTTGTGTGGGAATTTACCGAGGCACAAACCCAGAATAAAGCAACAATGTATGAGGCCCTCAGGTGCAGTTTCACAAATCCTGACAAAGGAGCAGGAGAGCACAGACTGAGATGCGGACACCTGGGCTGGACACCCCCACTCAGGCAGTCCTGAACCCCAGCAGCTCGTAGTGCCTATACAAATGCCCGTATCAACACATGTGGCAAGAAACAGGCCTGGAGAGCGAGAACGGGACTCAGGGGCTGCAAATGTATAATCTTTCAGGAAGAGGGCAGGACCCCCTGAAGGCAGGTAGAGGGGCCAGAGGGTGGGGGAGGCCCCAGGACCAGGAAACAGAGCAGGAGACACGGACTATTCTCAGGCCTCGAAACCATACAAAGTTTGCCCTGTTGGCTTTTCAACCTGCTTGGGGCCCAAGGCCTCCCTTTCCCACTTTACCCTCCTGAAATGGGAAAGTCTATCCTCTGCCTATTCCCCCAAGGTGTTACAGAAGCGGACGGTTTCTTTTCTAGCTTAACAAGTTCACAGGAGAGAGAGGAATCCTGTCCCGCCATGGAACACACCCAGCCTCACCTGTACCTGAGTTAGATCATCCACATGATGAGACGTCGAAGCTTGGGAGCTGATGATATTCAGAAGAGATGCTGGAGTCAGAGTGAATGCTGGAACAAGCTAAGGCTCGGAGAGACTGGGACGGGATGAATTTATTTTGTACGTGGGAAAGAGGGAGAAGGTGGAGGATGGACCGTATTGGGTTGAACAGCATCTCCCAAAATTCATGGCCACGCAGAACCTCAGGGGTAGTCTGCAGATGGAATCACATTAGGATGAGGTCACAGTGGATTAGGACAGGCCCTGTATCCAGTGACGGAGAAACACTGAGGCACAGAGAGAATCTAGGAAGATGCAGGTGGTACCGAGGTGGCCAAGCTAGAAGCCAAGGGCGGCCAAGGGCGGCCAGGAAACCAGGAAGAGGCAACGAGGGGTTCTCCCTAGAGTGTCAGAGGAGCGCGGCCCTGTCGACTCTGGTGGCCTGGTGGCCTTGAGGACATCGCAACCCTCTGGGGTCTAACACAGGAGTTCGTAGTGGCCGCTCTGGAGCCCCGGGAAACCAGGGCACAGGCACACGACGCATGTCACGTGTGCAGACGCACCCACACTCCAGAGAGCTTCAGCGCCCGCGAGTCAGACGCTCACGTCCGGGCACCATCGCCTCTGTGCTGACAGTCCTTTCAACCTCGGTAGTTCCAAAGCTTCCAACAAGGCACAGCGGGGGAGATTACGGAACACACGTACGTGTAAAGGGCCCCAATTACTCAGTTCCTCACAAATGGGGGCGCTGCTGTCGTGCACACTGTTACTGCTCTTCTGCGAGGCGCGGCACTGCATCCCCTGTGCATTCACCATGTCTGCGCGGTTTTCCTGTCGCTACTTCAGCAGTTCGTACGTTAACAGGGTTAACCTCTGTCCGTCGTACGTGCCACAAATGTATTTCCTGGTTTCTGAGAGAAGATTTAATATGAAACCGGTCACGTCTACGGACTTGGTTTCCTCTGACCTTTCTAGCTTCACAGGCATCCTGCTTCCACAAGTCTGAGAGAGTACACAATTCCACTGTGTTCTAGCAATCGTCATGAAAACCTAACTCTAACTTTGTTCTCTAGTGTAACACAAGGGTCTAAGGGCTTTCTCATGACTTCCATCGTTAAAAAAAGGGACGGGTTACGGACTTCCTCACTGCTGGATCTGTAAACTATACCAAGTACAGGGATCCCCAAACATTAATACGACTGACATTCACCTGAGAAACCAGCTGTGCTCTCAGAGATTCTGGTCCAGTAGGTCTGGGGGCATTTCAAGGAATCTGCATTTTGAGGAGCAGCCTGGCTGATTTTAGTATCCTGACCACCATTTTAAAACCATCACTGTACAGACGTCTGAGTGGCTCAGTCAGTTAAGCGTCCGACTTCAGCTCAGGCTACGATCTCTCGGTCCACAAGCTCAAGGCCCACATTAGGTCTGTGCTGATAGCTCAGAGCCTGGAGTCTTCTTCAGATTCTGTGCCTCCCTCTCTCTCTCAAAAATAAATTGTAAATAAAACATTAAAAAAAAACAAAACCAAAAACCACCACTCTATGCATACAACCACCACCACCTCAGAGCTAACCTTTGTTAAGTACGCAATCATTCCAGGCACTGTCCATGTCTATGCCTTCAACTATCCAGCTTTGGTGGTAGAACTGTTTAGCCATTAGGATATAAATCATCACATACACACAAATTGTAGAAGAATTAAAGATTTAAACGTAAAAATAAAATTGTAATTTTATTTTTTAAGTTTATTTAGAGACAGCATGAGTGGTAGAGGGGAAGAGAGAGAGAGAGAGAGAGAGAGAGAGAGACAGAGAGAGAGAAAGAGAAAGAAAGAAAGAACAAATCAAGCAGGCTCCATGTTGTCAGCACAGCGCCTGACCTGGGGCTCAAACCCACAAACCCTGAGATCATGACCTCAGCCAAAACCAAGAGTCTGACACCCAAGTGACTTAGCCACCCAGATGCCCCTAAAACTGCAATTTTAGAACAAAATCTAGTGGACTCCACCCTATGGGCAGAGAATATCTTATATCAATTTAATTATTTTTTCCAAATAAGACAGAATTCAAAATTTATCAATCAAAAGATAGATGTATTTAATTAAAAAAATATAATTCATATGGCCAAAAATATAACTAAATTTAAAAGGTAAATAATAATACAATGGGCAAAATACAACAAATTTGGTCAATAAACTATTAATATCCACAATATGTAAAGAAGTTTTATACAATGACTAGAAAGTACTGATAAGCAGTTTATACAAATCACAAATTCGAGTAGTCGATAAGCTATTGCTCTAGTGATGAGAATAATGCACCATTTAATCAATAATCTTTGCCCACTGAACTATTATTTTGAGTAGACACCAGGCTCTCACTGTTAACTGTCAGTTTTCTATTCTTGTGTTTACAATGCTTAACAAACTCGTAGGAAATGGTAAAGCCAGTCCCCTCTCGCTGTATTTTTCATACGCTTAGACATGAATTCCTCCATGAAAACCTTAAGTTCATTTAACCCCATTCTTCAGAATGCTTCACATACTTTGTACCTGTAAAACCTTAAACAGGAATCAGTACAATCTAGTAGACAGGCCACATATTACAGACCACGTAGGTGGGCTTTGCATCCTGGGTACAAATCCATGTTCTACTTTTTTTTTTTTTTTTTTTTAATGTTTATTTTTGAAAGAGAGACAGAGCATGAACAGGGGAGGGGCAGAAAGAGAGGGAGACAAAGAATCTGAAACAGACTCCAGGCTCTGAGCTGTCAGCACAGAGCCCTACACAGGGCTTGAACTCACGAACTGCGAGATCATGACCTGGGCCGTAGTTCGACGCTTAACAGACTGAGCCACCCAGGCGCCCCTCCATGATCTACTTTTTAGCTGTCACCTAGGGCTGGGGTCTTACTCTAGTCTCTAAATTAAAAATAGCACTTGGTCCTAGGCATCAAAAGACGAAGTAAGATAACACATCCAAGGCTCTAACACACATAGAAGCATCAGCACAGAGGAAGGTGCCCCACAGCCAACCCCACCCTGTAACTGGGAAGGAGATATTCCCTGCTGGGAAGACCTGGTTTTCCAGGGAGGAGGTCGGAGTACAGAAGGAAGTGTGACTTATTTCAGCTACCTGCTTCCATGTGTCCAGGCTGAAATAAGACAAACGTGGTCAGTAAGCACCCCTGCAGAACGCAGGTCCAGGAGAGCGGGAGCCCGGACACGGGAATGACTGTGAAAGTAACCTCGGGAGCAAGCAGGTGAGACCTGGATGGGAGCGGAGTGGAGGCAGTGGAGACAAAGGAGGGCGAGGAAGACGACTCAACGGGAGGAAATGCTTGTAACCACAACTCACTGACCAGGACAGTTTCTCTTGTAACGTTTTCCACCATGGATGTGTTCTCACTTTCTCATTTGTAACAAACACATTCAGCCAAGCCTAGGACTCCTCTCATTTGCACATGTGATAAATATTTACCAAGCACCTGCAAGGTGGCTGCACCCTCGGGTAAGCTGGAGCAAAGCCGCAAGAAGCCACAATCCCCAACCTCATCTAATGAGGAAGGACAGACGACAGTCCAGGAGTTAGGCTGTCAGGACAAATGAGAAGGGCCACACAGAGGAAAAGAAGGCCAGTCGGTGGCCAGAAAAGTCTCTTCGAAGGAGGAACTGGCCGGTGCCGTGGCTCAGTTGGTTGAGCATCTGACTTCGGCTCAGGTCATGATCTCACGGTTCAGGGGTTCGAGCCCTGCATCGGGCTCCATGCTGACAGCTCAGAGTCTGGAGCCTGCTTCAGATTCTGTGTCTCCCTCTCTCTCTCTCTCCCCCTCCCCTGTTTGTTCTCAGTCTCCCTCTTTCAAAAATAAATACACATTAAAAAAAAAACTGAAGGAGTAACTAACTACCTCTCACGCTCCAGGTCTCAGGTACTCAGGAAAAGAGAGGACAGGAAGAAAGATCATTGTTTGTGCAAGGACGCAGAGCAGTTTGCTACTCGAAGCAATGAAAGACAAGGACAGCAGCTAGAAGAAGAGAGAGGTACCAACAAGAAGGACACATGGTCATGAGGAGGGGACTGGATTTTATTAAGAACCAACCCAAGAGTTTTGAGAAAACTGCTGTAGGTATTTTTTAAAGACCACTGCACTCCATACAGAGAACTGTACCGACAGCACAAAAGTGGGAAGCAGTCAGGAAGCTATTACAGCTGCACGGGGAACAGTAAGGTGGAAGGACACAGGAAGACTAGACCACCCTCCTACCTCATAGTCCCACTGTGCACTTTATACTCACTGTGCTCAATTTATGTAGCAGCTGTTCTAGACAACAGTGCCTTGAGTCATTTCTAAGCTATTAAATTAGTACCAAATCTCAAAACATCGAGTCATTTTGTCCTGCCAATTACTATCCAGCTAAGTTTATAATAAAAATGGGAATCTGAAAATGTAAAATCATGGGAAAAACTTATTTTGGTCTTTTCCCAAATCTAAATAATAATTTTGATACTGTATCTATCTTGTCTTGTTTTGTAAATGTGGGAACACAACTACAAAACTCATAGAACTGTATTTTCTTTTATACTCATTAACCACAAAAGGCTTTGATGCTAGATAAAAATTGGAAATGAAGCAAAAACCAATTTCCCAATCCGGGGCGGCAAATTATCACGAGGACCTACAGAACACCTGTCCCCAGGAGTCAGAGATGTGCTGCGCTGACTCATCACCCATCCTGGGGTCCCCAGCACCTTATAAGTCCTCCTGCCTGGACATTAACTAAACGATTATTTCCTGAGGGCCAGCCCTGCACCAGCTCTTTTCTCCAAGAAGCAGAGAACACAGCAGCAGCTGCCACATCCCCCTCCAGCTGTGGGCATCTGGCTAGAAGACACCCCCCCCCCCCCAAGGCTGCCTGGGTCCAGCAGTTACTCCCTAGTGCCCTACCAGCAGCGACGGGAGCCCTGGGAGAGGGAGGGACTTTTAGCCAGCAGAAATGGCTAACAAGTTCCTACATGATGCTTCCCTGCAGACAGGAACAGAAGACAAAATGGAATGGAGTTTTTCCACACACCAAGGATGCCCCAACGGCTGACTCCGACCTGGAAGACAATCTGGTAACAATGTCCGCCACAAAGTTATGCTTCTGCTGCTGGCCTGGGTTGTGCCCTCCAACACTCAGCAACCTTGGGGAACGTGCCTTGCTCGGCTTTCACTTATTCTGATAAGCAGAGCAGTTCAAATGAGTCCCCATTGCAGTAGAACAGTCTACTTCCCTCTCTCACTGAGTGATAAACTGTCCATTCACACTTGAGAACCAGCGCAGTGACCGGAAAACCGCTCTTCCCCTGTGAGGAGATACAGCAAGAGTTTTCTGGCAATGAAGCAAAGAAGAGTTAAGGTCTAGACACTGTGATTAGCCAAATAAGATCAATAAAAAAAGTTGTATGTGTATGGTGGGGAAGGTGTCCTAATAAAATAGGAAACTGAATTTTCAGTTTTTGCTCATTTAACTTTTTAATTATTAAAAGTTTTAATTAGTGGGGCGCCTGGGTGGCTCAGTCGGTTAAACGACTTCAGCTCAGGTCACGATCTCACAGTCTCTGAGTTCGAGCCCCATATCGGGCTCTGTGCTGACAGCTCAGAGCCTGGAGCCTGCTTCTGATTCTGTGTCTCCCTCTCTCTCTGCCCCTCCCCCACTCATGCTCTGTCTCTGTCTCAAAAAAAAAACAAAAACGTTTTTAAAAAAAATTTTAATTAGTAGTTACTTATTTATCCAGTATTGACCATCAGCCAATATTGTCCCCAGGAAGCCAACTGGTAGTAAGATTTCACAGGCAAAGTTGCAAGGCGGCCGTGAGCCCTAGCGGCCAGCATTCTTGTGTCACTGTGCACACTGCATTCAAAGGACCAGTGGCCTCTCAAATAATTTCTGACTTTTGGAATAAGGACAAAAGGAAGCTATGAAAGCACATGGGCTCGTTCCCATGCTCGCCACATCTCCTTTTTAGCAGTGGCTTTTCCGAATAAGCTCTCTGTGATGCTGTGATGCTCCTGCAAACCAGATGCTGTCCTGGGAAAAACACACATGTGCATATTCACACAAAACGTGGTGAACAATTTTAGGACATTAAGAAAAAAAATGCCTCGGGATGCCTGGGTGGCTCGGTGGGTTAAGCGTCGACTCCAGCTCAGGTCATGATCTCGCGGTTCCTGAGTTTGAGACCCACGCTGGGCTCAGAGCCTGCAGGCTGCTTCAGATTCCGTGTCTCCCTCTCTGTCAGCCCCTCCCCACTCGCATTCTCTCTCTCTCAAAAATAAATAAACATTAAGAAGAAAATTTTTTTTTGATGCCTTGATGTTCATCCAGGAATTTTTAGGCCAAGAATCTCCATTGTCACTAGTAGAGCCTCCTTTGCAAATCTGAGAACAGCGTGGGCGAAGAAAAAAGCAGGTGGTGGCAATGAGAGGTGAAGGAACACCCCGACAGCAACCGTGAGCAATGAGACTCACAGCCACACTCTGAAGGCCTCCAGCCAAGACACAGAGTACTTCTTCATGCACCTGGCAAAGAGCGAGCTAACGATGTTATGACCTGAACTAGGCAGGTGCTAAGAGATATGACAGCAGCCAGCCTCGGACATAGCTCACAGTTCCTGCTCTCATGTGGCTCTGAGGACCAAGAGAAAGACCATCAATTACCCTGACAAATAATTATAAACGGAGATATGTAGTGGAATGAAGGAAATGTATTTTAGGAGGGCTCACGACAAAAGAACCGACCTATGACTGTGGCTCACAGAGGTGTCCCTAGTAAGGCTGAGGTGACAGCTAACCGGTACAGAAGTCATCTCTGCAGAGATGGGGGCAGGGGATAAAGTTAACACAAATCTTCCAGAGTAAGGTCAACAGAAGGAAAGACTGTGGTGGAGATAGTGTGGAGATGAGGAAATTATACCATGAAATTAGGAAAATGTTTTTCTCTTATTAACACCTTTCTTCTTAGCCTGTTACTTACCTCCTCATAAAAATAGCGTATTGATGCTGGGGTGGTTGGAACAATTAAAATGGACAATATAAATAAGGCACTGAATAAAACGTGCTGGCTTATAGTAAGTGCTCACTAAATGTTACAGGTGATGAAAACTACAGAGCAGTTAAGAGAACCTGTGCTCTAGTAAAACTACCTGAATACTCAACCCCACAGTCAATGTAAGCAGTTCCTACGGTCACCAATTACCAATACCTAACGCAAAATATAAGCAACTTAAATATTTTAATAATGGGTTGCTCTTAATTTTCGCTCATGTAAATGTGCTACAAAGAGCTGTAATTAAAATATTCCAGAAATACAGGTCATCTCCACTATAGGACTATAGTATACTTCACCAAGGAGATGTTTTTGTTTGTTTTTTTTCATTTTTTTCTCTTTTTTAAGCAAAACAAGTTACTCGTGAATTCTGGAAAATACCTGAATGAAACGAAGTTCTTACAATATAATTACTATGTTTTCTAACTAGAATGCCATTCGAAATGGACTGTTCATGGAGTTCATTTCGGTTTAACATTATTTAAATAATACAAAAAGCTACTGAAAAACCATTCTTTAGAAAAGTTAACAATCTTCAAAAACAGTTCGAAAAGTATTCTTATTTAACAAGCTAGGGTATAATCCAAGAAGGAAACCTTTGTTATTTTCATTTTGCCTCTAGGGAAAGCATTACATGCGTGCTCAATTCAAAGAACCTTTCCTTTCCACAGATGTTTGCTGATATTCACAGAAAAAGGGAAATATACCCTTTTCAGATACGTGTTCTCTCAGCTACAGCACCTTTGACTACTGAGCACGTTTTTCCTAAACTTAAAGATCGGTAATACACCTCCTGGCCCGAGTCTTCGGACAGATAAGAACTGAGAACACAAGACTGGTAACTTGTGCACTGCAAAAATGCAACATTACCTGGAAAACTAGTCTTCATTACATCAATTCCAACTTGTAGCTCAGGTTCAGCAGCGAGCACAGCATAGTCCCCTTGATGAGAGATGTTAAAGTTGAAATTGGGGTAAGGATTCAAGGAGTCTTTCGCAAGAACTGGTTTTCCCTTTGCAGTTCTCTGCAAACGAATATTATTCCAAGGGATATTCAATTTCTCTGCAACTAATTTCCTCATCATCAGACGACCGGCCTGTTAAGTAAGCAAAACACATAGTATGTACTGATGTGTACTAAAGATTCAAATACGCTGCCTGTAACAAAATCCATTTTTGTGGTTTCTAAAATATATTCATTTTTAGGTGTTCAAAAGTACGGAAGTACTAAACATACTGCATTAAGATTTCAGCAATGCTTAAGAAGCTAGAAGAAAAGGTCAAAGTCTCTCCTGTCAACAAGTAACCAATGTTAAGAATCGGCACCCTTCTGGTCTTTTCACGACGTGTCTAAATAAATATGTGTTCACTTAGCTATGCTTTTGCTATCTATCTCATATATGAGATGCTACTCTAAGCGGGCCTGCACCATCCATAAGCTTTATAACATGCAAGTGCTGGGAATTATTTCATGTCTGTACACATGGATCCGGTCTGTACCCTTTTAACTGTAGCATAGTACTTCATACTCTCAAGGTCCTCCTCTTGATGGACTACTCCCCTATTACCCGACATTTAGGCTGGCTCTAGTTTAGCTATTATAAACAATCTCCCAAGGAACCACCCTGTTGTTCCTACATCTTTCTGCCTATGTCCAAGTACATGCAGACCCTATAGACACATCACTCAGCTACAATAATTAGCAAGTCAGGGACACCTGGGTGGCTCAGTAGGTTATGCGCCTGACTCTTGATTTCAGTTCAGGTCATCATCTCAAGATTGGTGAGATCAAGCCCCATGGTGGGCTCTGTGCTGACAGCATGGGAGTCTACCTCTCCCTATCTCGGCCCCTCCCCCATTCTCTGTCTCTCTGTCTCTCTCAACACACACACACAATTAGCAATGCATGACTTACTTCACATATACCTCATACCTCTCCCAGTGTTCCATATCTTTAATTAGTAAATAAATTACTAAAACCACACAAAAATACCCAAAGATATGAAGTAACAAAATATATGATATTTTATAAAATACCTTTCAAGTATTTTCGACCCTTCCATTCTAACAATGATTTTTAAAACTCACAACGCTCTGCATTACGGTTTCTTACAAATTATAAAAAAAGTTCTAAAAAAATTCACCAATATGCCTTCCAAACATTATCAATTAGCCCACCTTCTAAAGGAAAAGGCGTTTCTATACAGAGGCATTTTCAAGAACTGGCGGTCTTTGAAGTGATGGTAACTACAAGCTACTTCAAAATGCTGTCTACAGAAGAGATAATTTCCAAATGCAACTTTCCATATGTTGCTTAAAAATATATCACTAAAGTAAGTAATTCCGTTTAAACCATCGTTCCCCAAGGTATAGAGTCAGTACGGGGGTATGCCTAAGACGGCCCCTCCCCGTGGCTCGGCCCACCCCTCCCCGCGGCCCGGGCCTTCTCTTTTCGGTCCAGGACCCCTCCCCTCAGCCCAAGAACACTCCCCAGTATTCGGCCCTCCTCCTCGCCGCCCAAGACCCCTCCTGGGGCTCAGTCCCCCCTCTTCGCGGCCCAGGAACCCTCCTCGGGACTGGGCCCGCCCACATCCCCGCGGCCCAGGTCCCCTCCCTGGGGCTCGGCCCATCCCTCCCCACGGCCCAGGTTCCCTCCCCGGGCTCAGCTCCCCGTCTCCGCGACCCAGGACTCCTCCTCGGGACTCGCCCCCACTCCCCGCGGCCCGGGCCCCTTCCCCGCGATCCAGGAACTCTCCCCGGAGCCCAAGTCCCCTCCCCGCGGCCCAGGCCTCCTCCCCGGGGCTCGGCCTCCCCTCCCCGCGGCACAGGTCCCCTTGCCAAGACTCGGCCCTCTTCCAGGCGGCCCAGGACCCCTACCCGGGACCCTGGGCCCCCTCCCCAGAGCTCGACCCACCCCTCCCCACGGCCCGGGCCCCCTCCCCGCGGTCCAGGAACCCTCTCTGCAGCCCAGGTCCCTTCGCCAGGACTCGGCCCATCCCCCTCCCCGCAGCCCAGGCCCCCTCCCGCAGGCCCAGGACCCCCTTCTCGGGACTCGCCCCCCTGCCCGCGTCCTGGGCCCACTCTCCGAGGCCTCTCGAGGCTGGCCTAGGCCTCCCCCAGCTGGGCGGCGTGCAGAGCTAAACAAAGTGGGGCCATCAGGGATTCCGAGGGCCTACCGCGCGCAGACCTTCTCAGGATGTGGAGACTGGAGCATCGCACCGGCAGGTGCACGACCCGCGCGGAGGTAAGATGAAGATCTGACAACCCCGGACGTGCATGATGCAGACCCCTCGCCGTGAGGCGGGCGGCGGCGTCGCCCCCAGCATCACCGCCCCCGCGGCCGCGCGGCTCCCACGGGGTAGGGGCTGTCCTCGCCGAGGCCCGGCCACCCGGCCCGCACGTATAGGCCGTCCCGGGAGGCCCACGACCCCCGGCGGCGGCTGCCCTGGCCCTTCCACCCCCCGCAAACCTGTAGTACCATGGCTGCTTTGGCGTCCCGGGCGAAGACGAACTGGCCGATGCGCTCCTTCTCCTCGGGCTGGATCGACCGCACCGCCAGCAGCCACTCGGCGCGGCTCGGCAGCCAGGTGCCGCACGAAAAGGCCCAACGCACGCCCTCCATCGCAGGCACCGAAGAGCACCGCCGCGCGGGCGAGCCCATGCACGGAGAAAGGACCCCGCAGCCGCCCCGGGCCCAGGTGGCGTGGACGCAGGCGTGGCCCCACCCCCTTCGCACCGGCGTCAGGAGGAAGGAGGCGGGCGCCGCCGACGTGCGCGCGCAGCCCCGCCCACCAGGGGGCTTTCGCTTTTCCCCGGTCGCGCCGCCGTCTCCTGGAGAGAACGGCCAGGGGCGGAGACGCAGGCCCGCCTCTGCGCTCTGCGGCAGCGCGTGACGTCACGCGGGGCGGGGCCTCAGGGAGCGTAGGGAGGGACCAAGGCCGAGAGCCCCTGGTTGCGCCACTCACACTCGGAGAAGCGCTAACAGGACAACGGTTCAGGCCAATCGCAGTGAGGCCTGTGGCGGCAGCGAGACTAGGGTGGAGACTTCGGAGACTGCAGTTGCAGGTGGGTGAGCTCTGGGGTCTGAGGGAGGAGTGGGATGGCAGCGCCTCGTTCTGGGGGCCCCGCGAAGGAGGGGATCCCCGGGGCTCCAGCCGCCCCTGTCAACCCTCCGTGTGCGCGGCCGGGAGGGCGGCCGGGCTTTCCGCGGCGGAGAGGGCGCCGCACGGTGCCCCCGGGCTGCCTTGCTCGCCGCCCCGGGCCCCGCGGCGGGAGGGGGGCTGAGGCCCTGTGCCCCGCGCCAGGCGGCCCCGCCGACCCTCACTGTGTCCCGCGCCGGCCGATCGGCCCCTCCGACCCCTGAGTGCAGCCGGGCGGGGACGGCCGGGCCTGGCCCAGAGCCCTGGGGACAGGGCACCCGCGGTATCGCGGCGCCGGCCGCCCTGCTCTCCAGGAGCGTCGGCACCGAGTTAGAGCCCCAGCAGCCTTCCTTCCAGGGCGGCCGAGGGTCAGATCGATGCCTCTGCGCCCGCACCTGCCCCGGGGAGACTCTAGGTGACGCTTCTGCGAGAGTCCTCGTGACCAGAGCCCCTTGCGGGTATTGGCCCAGCGGAAAGTTGGCCTCTGCGGATGAATGTCAGAGCCCAACTTTGCGGTACACTGAATGCTGTCCTCCGAGATTTGGCCGGGTCCCTCCTTCCTTTGTCGGCTGATGGAGGGCCAGCAGTCGTAATTCGCAGTTACCTAAGGATTCTTTCCATCCTCTTCTAGGTGGCTTCTATTCTGTTGTTTCCTATACTTGTTTCCGTTAACTTTTCCTGATACCTTGAGCCCTTTCCAGCCCTTTGCAAGTAGTTGGGATTCTGAACACACAACACACACATCCTCAAAGGGATGTAAAACAAATAACTGGCTTGGTATATCAGCTTGGGTAGTACTGACCAAAAGCCTGTGTCAGGTGCCGTGTTTGAGATCCGCTTACTACCTGCAGAGAGCTTACAGTCTGGCAAGGCACGTAAAGCGTGTACAAAAAATCCGCAGTAAGTGACACGTAAAGGTGTGCAAAGCATAAGGTGTCTGCTAATACAGCTATCACCAATGATCATAACTCCTTTCTCCGCTGTTAACTTTATGTATCTAAGCATCCTATGATACCTTCTCCGTTCTTGTCTTTTTCAACTGATTTTTACAAAATTTCACCCTATTTTCTGTTTCTAAAACACTTCTAGGTACATGGTCACATGTTCTGTGCAGTAGTGATTATTGTTACTGATGGAGAATCTGAGATCAGAAAGGGGATCTGTGGAATTAGGTAAATTCAGGTTAAGGAATGCATAGTTGATTGTTTTACCACGGAACTAAGCTCTGTATATTCATGCATAGAGCCTAATATACAGACAGATCATGTGCTTATTCATACTTGCTCTCTCTGCCTAGAATATTCTCTCCTCCCGTCATCACATTCATTCCCCTCTATCATTCAGGTCTTGGCTCAGATGTCCTCCGAGAATCTCTCTGTACACCAGATCTCAACAGCTCACTCTCCCCACCCCCTGCCTCATTCCCAAGCCTGGTCCTATCCTGGGCACTCTTTATAGGTTTCTTTAATGGAATCCCCTTCCCTGTGTACTTTGTAAATTATTACTTATTCAAGGCTGAGGGCAAACCTTGCCTTTTCTTAAGGACTACCCCAGAGTATGTTTTTGTTTGTTTGTTTTTAACTAATTAATTTGGCAACTCTTCTAGCACTACCTTATAATATCTATTATCCTGAATTATGTATGTGTGCTATCTTACAAATTAGGATGTAAGCTACTTGAGAGGGAATTTAATGCATACCTTGCCTCCTACAAATGGTATACACAAGTAAATGTTTTGATCAACCTTTACAATAGAGTTTACTCCGTTTATAAGCTAACACTGGCATTATATTCGGTCTACCTTTATTTCCCTCATTTTTATCTTAAGGAAATATGAATGTGCCTAACTATATTCAGTAAACCCAAACATTTTGTTACAGTATCTTTATCGCATTGGTCAGGGGGGAAAGAAGACTAAAATATTAGAGGTTCAGCAAATTTGTGAGTAATAGTCATCTTGCCAGACCTTGATCTGTGCCTTCTTACTGGGATCCTAAGAAAACTGTGTTCTTTTCCCACTTCTGTCACCAGTTCTCCGTGTGACTTTGGGTAAATAACGTAACCTCTTCCAAGGATCGATTTCAGTGGAAAGGTATCAAATGAAATCATCTCTAAGGTTCAGTGATTTTTGAGTGAATAATGTGCATTTAGCTTTTTACTGAGTCACCACTTAAACTTTATTCCATTGTAAAACTTTTCAAAACTTTAGCAAATAACTCCATGATTCTACCAGTTAAGAAAGAAACCTTGATTTTTCTTCTCCCCCAATTTTCATGTCCAATCGATTCCATGTTCTACTGATTCTACTTCTAAAATAGAGCTAAAATCCATTTTTTTCTCTCTCCATTGTTAACATTGTGGTCTAGCCTGCCATCACGTCTCACCTGCAGTACCGACTAGTTTTCGAGCCTGCGGGAGAAGGGAACGTTGTTTCCTGTGTCCTCGCTGTCATAAGCACTCCTCGGCTCCGAGCTAATCAGTGTGCTGTCCGCGCCCCTGACTAGACAGGGAAGGAAGGAGACCAGCAAGATAGAAAACCTGAAGAGTGATGTGCCACAGACACTAGAGATGCGTGTTTCCAGAAGGGAGACTAGTTAGCAACGCGAATACCCCTGAGAAGTTCTCTCAAACGGGGAGAGAGAATTTAGCGTTGCTGGCGGCAGCGTGGTGATACTGCCTCAGTCAGGTGCCCGGGCGAAAGAGAGGAAGGGACGGTAGTGGGCTCACACAGCAAGTGGAGGCAAAGCAAAGCTACTGCGGACTGTTTCTGGGTGGTGGAGTAGAAACATGGGATGGTAACTAGAGGGTAATACAGGTTCAAAGGACAGATTTTTGTTTGTTTGATGTGTAAAGTGGGAGATACGAAAATGTGTCCACTGATGGAATCTGTCCAACAGAATTGGAGAAAGTGTTGACGCAGCAGAGGGGGTAGGTTGTGTGCGCGCGCATGCGTGTGTGCGCACCGCTCTAAAGTGTACCGCGGAGTGGAGGACCCGGTGTCCGTTGTTTCTGGCTGTGTGCCCAGTTTCTAGAATAGTGCTTGCCAAGATAGTAGCTACTCTGTAAACTTTCTAATATTTGAATAAATGAATGACGTGAATTCTATTGCCCATTTTCTCTTAATTCTTCTTACGGCAACCAGGAAGATACTTTAAAAAGTAAATCAAATCACGTCACTGTCCAGCGCAAAGTCTCCCTTTGTTCCAACAGCACTTAGGGTGAAATCCCTGCTCCTCCCGGCCCATAGGACCTGCGTGAGGTGGCACTGGCCTCCGCAACATTCTTGCTCTTGTCAAACGGTTCCAGTGATGCTGGCCTCCTTTCGTTTCCTAAAACTGAAGGACCCCTTCCCACTTTAGGCCTTTCTACATGATTTCTCCCACCAACCCCTTACCTTCAATGACACCTTCTCAGAAAGGCACGCCCTGACACAGTAGCGGACAGGAGCAAAAGCTCTGGAGCCAGACCATCTGGGTCCAGGTCCACGCTTACTTGCTGTATGACCTTGAGCAAATTAAGGTCTCAAAGCCTCCTCTCCCCCTCCCTGTAAAGTGAGGACAATAGCAGAATCTATGTTACACCGTTCTTCTGAAGATTAAAGAGGCTCTGAAGCACGTAGGACAGAACACACAGGGGAAGCACTATGGAAGTGTCACCACCATTACTATCCGAAGTTGAACATTCCCCATTGTTCGTTTTTATTCCCATTTCCCAGCTCTTTCTTCACAGTATGGATAACGATGGATAATTTGTCAGTCTTTCTCGTTACATAGTGACCACCGGGGAAAGCCAGGGTCACGACTGCCTCTGTTCTCCATGCTTTCTTTAGTGTCTACCTCTGTACCTGGCATACAGTTAGCACTCTGTCGTAAGTGCTTATGAGAAGATGCCAGCAATCACGTTCTGTTTTGAAACTCCGGTGACCAAATTCCATCACCGGAAGGCCAAACAGAAAGGGCCCACCCAGGTCAGTCACAGCACAACAGCACAGCTTTCTTTTCATACTGCGCTCCCATCAAATGGCACGTGCTATTCTTGTCACTACTTTCTATCAAGGTCTTATCACACTTGATTCTTGTACTTTTATTAATTTAACTATTTAAATCAAACTTTAGTGGAAGACATTAAAGGAAATAACGAGAATAGTTTTAAAAATTGACTCAATGTTTTGAGCACAGAGTAGTTTGTTGAAGTTGAGATGCAGTCTTATAAAATACACCATTGTTTTACGTGCCACTGAGAAAGAAAACAGTGCCATTTTTAACTCCGACACAACTCTTTATCGTGTCGAACTTTTCATACTTACGGAAAGCCCTTTTAAAAAATCACGTATCACCCTCTTACACACATAAAAAGCAAAATTAGCTGAGATGCTTGTAAAATTTTGTCATATTCAGAGTACAGTGCTTATAATTCACTTTCAACTCAGAATCTCAATGTCCATGTGTTTCTATATAAGGTCAGTCTCTGTAATCCAAGAGCATTAGTGATGCATCATTTCATTTTTTTAATAACAAAAAAATTTTTAATGTTTATTTTTGAGACAGAGAGAGAGAGAGACAGTGTGAGCAGGGGAGGAACAGAGAGAGAGGGAGATACAGAATCTGAAGCAGGCTCCATACAGGCTCTGAGCTGTCAGCACAGAGTCCAATGCTGGGCTTGAACCCACGAACCGTCAGATCATGACCTGAGCCGAAGTCACGACTGAACCCCCACCCCCACCCCCGATGCATCATTTCCTAAACGAGTATCCATTGTTATCTCCAGAGTTTTCTTTTAAATCACCAATACCCATTTTCCACATTTTGATGCACATACATATGTAATGACAGATGTCATGACTGCTACCTGACCAAAAGCAATTATAAGATACCTGTCATTTTCAGATATGTTGAGTGGGAAAAAATGTGTGTCTTAAAATTGGTGAAATGTCATACTGAATTTGCAGAATATTTGAAGAAAAAAGTTGCCTTACAGATCTTTTACCAAGAATTGTTTTACAATTAATAATGTTACTAAGTACACGTTATTACTGAGTTTAACCATTAATGTTGATATACCCATGACAATATTAATTTTCATGATATAATTTACAACAATACAATGTAATTGGGGTGTCCACTTTGCACACGAGGAAGCTAATGCCTCAGAGAGCCTCAATAGAGGTTACTAGAATAGTGATGGGCCATTTAGGACCCTGTTCTTGCAGCTCTAAATCCTGCGGCTCTTTGTTGTTTGCAAAACACAGTAGGACTGCAAGTATAGATTTACTCCAACCAAATTTAAGACATGAAGATTTCAGCTTCTTGGATTTTTCATTCTGGATTGGATTTAACGGCAGGGTTTATCTTTTAGCAGCTTCATGAAAGTGGATACTTGAAAATTTCTGTTAAAGTTTGCTTTTTGTTACCATGTGCAGAAATAATCATTACTTTATACTTCCATCATTGGGTTCAATTTTTATTTATGAACAATAAACCTCAATAAGTGACTTAATCCAACACAAGAGCCAAATTAAATGCATGTTTTTAATGATAATAAAGTTAATGTTTGTGGTTGGGGTTTCTTAAATTTATTTTCTCAAGACATGTCATTATGCAGAAATACAGTTTTTATCATTTTGAAAGTCTTAAGTTTGGGTACCTTTTAGCTTTTTTGTTTTACATTCAATTTCTTTTTAAAAACTAAGTAACTACTTATACCAAAAAATAAAATGATTTTTCCTTGGCATTCTTTAAGTGTTTTGAACAAGAAGAAAACTGGGATATTAAAATGGTTTCTAAATTGAATTTTTGTTTGTCTTTTAAATTTTGTTTTGAAATAATCACATATACATAAAGTTTTAAAAATAGTATAAAGCAATCTCATGTACCCTTCACCCAGTTTTCCCCGTGGCTACATCTTACATAATTATTGTCCAATATCAAAATCAGGAATTTGACATTGGGCCACAGTTTGTGTGCAGTTTGATGTCATTTTTTTCACATGGGTACATTCCTGTAACTAATCAAGTTACAGATTATTACAAATCACGATAAAACTCTCCCTTGTGTTAACCCACCCTCCCACCCACGCCAGAGTCCTCAGTCCCTGGAAACCACTAATCTGTTTTCTATATAATTTTTCATGTCAAGAATATTACAGAAATAGAATCAGACAGTATGTGACCTTGTAGATTGCCTTTGTACACTCATCATAATGCTCTTGCAGTCCATCTAAGTTGTTAATGTATGTCAGTTGTTTGTTTCTTTTTAATACATTCCATGAGATGGACGTACCACAGTTTATATACTCATGCATATACTGGGCAACACTTTGGATATTCATAGTTTTTGACCATACATGTAAAGCTGCTATGAAAAGCCATATGCAGATTTGTATTTCTCTAGGATAAATGCCCAGATCTATGGATAATATAGTGTATGTTTAGTTCCTCCCCCCACTTTTATTGAGATATAATTGATACATAACATTGTACTAGTTTTAGGTGTACAACATGATAGTTTGATATTTGTATATATTATGAAATGAATACCACAATAAGTTCAGTTAACATCCATCACCTCACATAATTAGAATTTCCTTCTTCTGAAGCTTTTAAGATTTACTTTCATAACAACTTTCAAATACAGAATACAGCGTTGTTACCTGTAGTCAAAATGCTGTACATTAGATCTCCAAAACTTCTTTCTTTTATAGCTGGAAATTTGTATATTTTCACCTCCTTCACTCAGTTCCCCCATCCCCCACCCCCTCTGGCAAACAATATGTTCTCAGTTTCCATGAGTTTTTTTTTTCAACATTCCACATACAAGTGACATT
Source organism: Felis catus (assembly GCF_018350175.1). Classification (NCBI taxonomy): domain Eukaryota; kingdom Metazoa; phylum Chordata; class Mammalia; order Carnivora; family Felidae; genus Felis; species Felis catus. Next base: position 4,203,667 of record NC_058377.1, on the reverse strand, counting down.
ATACAGTATTTGTCTTAATTATTTCACTTAGCATAATGCCCTCAAGGTCCATTTGTGCTGTCACAAATGGCAGAATTCCTTCTTTTTTAGGGCTAATATTTCTGTGTGTGTGTGTGTGTGTGTGTGTGTGTGTGTGTGTGTGTGTGTACCTCACGTTTTATTTATCCACTCATCAATCCACAGACATTTGTTTCCTTGTCTTGGTTACTGTGAATAATGCTGCAGTGGGGTGCAGATACCTCTTCAGGAGAGCAATTTAGTTTCCTTTCGATATATACCTAGAAGTTGAATTAGATCATATAGTAGTTCTATTCTAAAATTGTGAGGAATCTCCTGTTTTCTACTATATTGGTTGCACCAATTCACATTCCCACCACAAGTATACAAGATTCCCTTTTCTCCATATCCTCAATAGCACTTGTTATTTCTTATCTTTTTGACAAAGGCCATACTGACAAGTGTGAGTTTATATCTCGGGATTTTGATTAGCACCTTCCTGATGATTAGTGACATTGAACACCACTTCATGTATCTGTTAGCCATTTGAGTGTCTTTGGAAAAAGGTCTGTTCACATTCCTTGCCCATTTTTAATTGGATTATTTGGAGGTTTTTGTGCTATTGAATTCTATAAGTTCCTTATATTTTTTAGATATTAACACTGTCAGATGTGCAGGCTGAGAATATGTTCTCCCAGTCTGTAGGTTGCCTTTTCATTTGGTTGATCACTTCTTTTACTGTGCAGAAGTTTTGCAGTTTGGTGTGGTTTCACTTGTTTATTTTTTGTTGTTGTTGCTTTTGCCTTACATGTCCTATCCAAACAATCACTGCTATTACCAATGTCAAGGAGCTTTTTCCCTAGTTTTCTTTCAGGAGTTTTTTGTTTTTGTTTTTGTTTTTGTTTTTTAATGTTTATTTATTTCTGAGACAGAGACAGACAGACCATGAGTGGGGGAAGGGCAGAGAGAAAGGGAGACACAGAATCCGAAGGAGGCTCCAGGCTCTGAGCTGTCAGCACAGAGCCCCACATGGGGCTCGAACTCACAAACCGTGAGTTCATGACCTGAGCCCAAGTGGGACGCTTAACCAGAGCCTGACCTGAGCCACCCAGGCGCCCCCTCCTTCAGGAGTTTTATGGTTTCTGGTCTCACATTTAAGTCTTTAACTGATTTAATTTTTGTGAGTGGTGCAAGTTAGGGGTCTAGTTCCATTGTTTTGCAAATCTATCTTTTGTGAATATTGAATTTTCCCAGAACCATTTATTGAAGAAACTATTTTTTCACCACTGAGTATTCGTGGCTTCTTGTCAAATCATAGTTGATAATGTATGTGTGAATTTGCTTCTGGGCTCTCAATTCTTGTCCATTAGTCCATGTGTTTGTTTTTATGCCAGTGCCTTACTGATTTTATCACTATAGCTTTATGATACAGTTTAAAATCAGGAAGTGTGATGCATCTAGCTTTGTTTTTCTTTCTCAGAATTACTTTGTTTTTTGGAGGATGACTTTGGCTATGTAGGTAGTTCCATATGAATTTTAGGATTAATTTTTCTGTTTCTATGAAAAATGCCTTAGGTATCTTGAGAGGGATTGCATTCAATCTACAGAGGGGTTTAAGTAGTGTGGACATATTAACAATTCTTCCAATCCATGAACATAGGATCTCTTTCCATTTATTTATGTCTTCTCTCATTTCTTTCATCAGTGTTTTATGGTTCTGTATAAGTGTATGAGTCTGACCTACTTGGTTAAGTTTATTCCTAAGTATTTTATTGTTTTCGATTCTATTGTAAATGAGATTGCTTTATTTTATTTTATTAACTTTTTTTAATGTTTATTTTTGAGTGAGGGAGAGAGCACAAGTGGGAGAGGGGCAGAGAGAGAGGGAGACACAGAATCCAAAGCAGGCTCCAGGCTCTGAGCTGTCAGCACTGAGCCCGATGCAGGGCTCGAACTCAAAGAACATGAGATCATGACCTGAGCCGAAGTCGGACGCTTCACCGGCTAAGTGACCCAGGCGCCCGTTTTCTTTATTTTAAATTTTAACTTGTTAGTTTATAGAAATGCTACTGATTTTTTGTGTGTTGATTTTGTATCCTACAACTTTACTCAATTCATTTATTAGTTGCTATAGATATATATATTTTTTTGGTGTAGTCTTGAAGATTTTCTATATATAAAATGCCATCTGCAAACAAAGACAATTTTTTTTCCTTTCCAATTCTGATTCCATTTATTTGTTTTTCTTGCCTGATTGCTCTAGCTAGAACTTCTAGTACTCTGTTGAATAGTGGTGACAGTGAACAATCTTCTCTTGGTCCTGATATTAGAGGAAAAGCTTTCACCCTCTCACCATTGACTTTGATGTTAGCTCTGCACTTCTCATATATGGCCTTTAGTATATTGAGAATTCTATGCTCACTTTCCTTCTGTCCCCAGTTAGTTGAAAATTTTTATCACGAATGGATGTTGAATTTTGTGATGTTTTTTTTTTTTCCTGCATCTGTTAGGCTGATCATATGATTTTTATCTTTCCATTAATGTGGTAAATTATTACATTTATTGATTTGCATATGTTAAACCATCCTTGCATCGTAGAGATGAATCCTAATTGATCATAGTCTATTATCCTTTTAATGTGCTGTTGGATTCAGTTTGCTAGTTATTTTGTTGAGACTTTTTGCATCTGTAGTCATCAGAGATGTTAGCCTGTAGGGTTTTGTTTTTTGGTTTGTCTTGTTTTTATACTGGCCTTATAAAATGTGTTTAGAAGTATTCCCTACTCTTTAGCATTTTGGATACTAAAAGGATTGGTATTGATTCCTTTTTAAATGTTTGGTAAAATTCACCCATGAATCCATTTGGTCCTGGACTTTCCTTTGTTGGGAGGTTTTTGATTACGGATTCATCTTACAGTAATTAGTTTGTTCAGATTTTCTATTCACGATTCAGACTTGGTAGGTTGTATATTTCTATGAATTTATCTATTTCTTTTGAGATTTTAATTTGTCTATAATAGTACATAGTAGTTTCTTATGATACTTTGCATTTCTGTTGTATCACTTATAATATCTCCTCCTTCATTTATAATTTTATTTATTTGGGTGCTCAACCTCTCTTTAGTTAAAGGTTTATCAATTTTGTGCATATTTTCATAGAACCAACTCTTATTTTGTTAGTTTTTCTGTTCTTTTCCTGATTTCTATTTCATTTCTTTCTGCTCTAATTTTTATTATGTCCTTAGTTCTGTTAATTTTGGACTTATTTTGTTATTCCTCATTCTTTGGGATGTAAAATTAGGCTATTTGGGGTCTTTTTCACGGTATTGTATTTATTGCTATAAATTATGCTCTCAGAACTGCTTTTGCTACATCCCATAAGTTTTGGTATGCTGTATTTTCATTTGTTTCATGATATTCTTTTATTTTCCTTTTAATTTCTTCTCTCATGCCTTGATTGTTCAGAACTGTGTTTAATTTTCATTTATTTGCTAATTTTCCTTTTTTTCCCATTGCTGATACCTGCTTTCATATGATCATTGCTGGAAAACATAGTGTAATTTCTGTCTTCTCAAATTTGCTAAGATTTGTATTATGGCCTAACATTTGCCCTATCCTAGAAAATACTCTGTGTATCTGTCACTTAGGTCCTTTTGGTCTATAGTGTTGTTTAAATCTACTGATTCTCTGTTCGGATGATCTATCCATTATTCAGTGGAATGTTAAAGTCACCAATTATTATTTTAATACTGTTTATTTCTGTCCATTCTGTTAGTATTTGCTTCATACACTTAGGTGCTCTGATATTGGGTGCATAAATATTTACAATTACACATTCTTAATGGATTGACTCCATTATCATTATATAATGACTTTCTTTACCTCTTGACTACTTTTTAGCTTAAAGTCTCTTCTGATATAACATCCCTGCTTTCTTTTGGTTACCATTTGTGTGAAATATCTTTTCCCATTCCTTCACTTTCAGTCTACATGTGTCTTTAAAGCAGCAGTGAGTCTCTTGTAGGCAGCACATCATTGGATCTTATATTTTTATCCATTCAGCCATCCTGTCTTTTGATTGGAGAATTTGATCCATTTATATTTAATTGTTAATAGGTAAAGACTTATTATTGCCATTTTGTTTAACCATGTTCTGTTTCCTAGATGCTTTGTTGCTTCTTTGTGGTTTGATGACTGTTAGAGCAATATTTTGTCACTCTTTAATCATAGTCTTTTTGTGACTACTACAGGGTTTTCCTTTTTGGTTACCATGAGGCTTATATAAAAGATATTTATAATGTTCTGTTTTAAGTTGCTAACAGTTTAAATAACATAAACTTTAAATTTTTATTTCTCCCCTCACAGTGTAGATTATTAATGTTTCAGTTTATACATATAAATATGCATATATACATGTATGTATGTATTACAATTTTTTATTTTTAAGTAATCTCTACATCCAATGTGGGGCTCAAACTCACAACCCTGAGATCAAGTGTCACATGCGCCATTGACTGAGCCAGCCAGGCACCTCATAGTTTACTTATATTTTATGTTGTGTATCCAGTAACAAATTTTTGTAGTTATGATTACTTTTAATGTTTATTTTTTAACTTTTTAGAGTTGTAAATGAATTGAAATAATTGAGATTAGTTTTCTACATATTCATATGTTTTTATGATGTTAATTAGCATCATTTTATTTGGCACGTGGGTGACTCAATCAGTTGAGCATCCAACTTCAGTTCAGGTCATGATCTCATGGTTTGTGGGTTCGAGCCCCGCGTTGCACTCTATGTTGACAGCTCGGAGCCTGGAGCCTGCTTCGGAGTCTTCTCCCTCTCTCTATGCTTCCCCTACTTATGCTCTGTCTCTCTCTCTCTCTCAAACATAAATAAACATTAAAAAAAAAGAGAGAACTACTTTTAGTATTTCTTATAAGTCGGGTATATTGATGATGAATTTCCTTTAGTTTGAGAAATTCTTTACGTCTCATTCATTTCTGGAAGACTGCTTCACCAGCTATACTATGGTCAGCTGACAGTTTCTGTTTCTCCTTCAATATTTTGAATATATCACCCCATTCTCTCCTGGCTGAAAAGCTTCTGAGAAATCTGTGCATAGTCTTATGGGAGGGGAGGAAGTCCCTTGTACGTGATATGTCACTTTTGCTGCTTTCAAAATTCTTTGTCTTTGACTTTTGACAATTATGTCTCCCTGTGTAGCTGTTTAGGGGTTCAACCTATTTGGGTCCTTTGGGCATCATTACTCTGATATCCATTCCTCATGATATCCTTCCTCATGTTTGAGAAGTTTTCAGCCATTATGGTTTTAAAAATATTTCTGTCCTTTTTTCATTCTCTTCTCCTGGGATTCTTATAATGCATATATTGTTCTTTTAGTGGTGTCCACTGGGGCCCACAGGCTTTCTTTACTCTTTTTAATTTTTTCTTCTTTTTGCTATTCTGACTGGAAAATTTCAAATGCCCTACTTTATAGTTCACTGATTCTTTTACTTGATGGAGTCTGCTGTTGAAGCGCTCCATTGAATTCGTCATGTCAGTCACTGAATTCTTCAGCTTTAGAATTTCTCTCTCTCTCTCTTTCTTTTCTCCTTCCCTCTCTCCCTCACTCCCCCTCCATCCCTTCCTTCCTTTTTTTCCTTCCTCCCCTCATTCCTTTCTTTCTTTTCCTCCTTTCCTTCCTCCCTTCCTTCATTCATGATTTGTTTCTTTGTTGAATGTCTCATTTTATTCATGCATTATTTCCCTAATATTATTTAGTTATTTGTGTTTTCTTGTAGTCCACTTAACTTCTTTAAGAGGAATATTCTGAATTCTTTGCAGTTTATAGAGCTCCCATTTCCTTAGGGTCAGTTATTGGGGCTTTATTACTTTCATGGAGTGATGTCATTGTTTACCTGATTCTTCATAATCCTTGATTCTTTGTGTTGGGATCTATACATTTGAGTAAGCAGTCTCCTCTTCCACATTTTACAGGTCTTCTCCAAAGACAGTGTTTCACCAGTCAGTTCACCTTGGTTCTGGACTGGTCAGCTGGCAGCATCCTTGGCCAAGTGGGGCTTGCTATCAGGGCTTTCTATTTGGGCAAGGAGGCTGCCTGAGCCCTGAGGTCAGACTTGGTGCCGATGGCTGGAAACTGCTGGTTTCCTGCCCATGCACAGCTGTGGCATGGGCTCTGTGGCTGCATGGATTCTCTGGTTAAACTTCCTACTCAGGCCGACTGGGTTCTACACTCAACAGTTAGGCAGGGCTGCAAAGGTGCTTCCTTGCCTGAGTGGAGTTGTACAACAGGCTCCACAGCCCTTTAGCTTGATGGCCAGGGGCCTGAATCCAGCAGAGAGTTGCTCACTAAACTCCTTGCTCAGACACTACTACCAGCTTTGCTGTGAAGGTGGAAAAAGCTGCTGGCTTGGCTCTCTGCTCACCTGCTGCTGTAAGCTTGGCTATAGGTTGGGCTATACAACTTCCCAGGTGCTCTGGTTAGGCTTGCTTGTTGGGCAGGGCTGGAAACTGTATTCAGTGCAAGGCAGGGCTTCACATTTGGGCCACGTAACAGCCTTCACAGCCAGTTAGGCTTGGTAGTCAGGGACTTCAATCAGGCAAAACACGTTGAGCTCTCTGGCCAGATGGGTTCACCAGCTGGGCTCTGCAGACCGGCAGAGATGTTGCTAGGTGCTCCTCTCAAGTGCTGCTGAGCTGTTCAGTTTCTCAGATGCTCTGCTCAGGTTTCTCGGTGAAGCTGGGCTGGGGCTGCACTCAGCAGTGAGCAGGACTAAGATTTAGCTGTTCTGCCAGGCAGGGTGGCAGGACAGGCTCCGAGGCCAGCAGGACTGGTTGTCGGGGTCTTGAATCAGTCACAACTACACACTGGGTTCCCTGGTCAGATGGGGTCACGATCTTGTGGTTAGCTTAAGAAACAGCCAAATAATTTCCATTATCAACATGTGAATGATATGGTATCTCGGTGCCCTCTCAATCATCTGATGTTACCAATATTTTTTTGGATGGGGGTGATATTTCATTGTGGTCTTAATTTTGTATTTCCATGATTAATGATATTAAACATATCTTCATGTGTTCATCTCTTGATTTTCTTTGGTAAAATATCTCTTCCTATCTTTTGCCCCCTTTTTAATTGAATTGTTTGTTTTTTTACTGATGGGTTTTGAGAATTCTTTATATTAATAGATATCAATCTTTTATCAAATTTCATTTGCAACTATTTTCTCCCAGGCTGTAGATGGTCTTTTCATCCTCTTAACCAGGATCTTTCACAGAGGAAATGAAACATACTCAGTTTTGATAACATTCAAGTAACATTTTTCTCTGTTTTGTGAAGTGTGCTTTTAATGTCATAGATCTAAAACTCATTGACTAACCCTTTGTCACGAAGATTTTCTCCTATATTCTAAAAGTTTTAGTTTTTACATTTCACATTTAAGCCTATGATCCATTTTGAGTTAATTTTTGTATTAAATGTGATATTTAGATCAAGGTTCACTTTTTTGCCTGTGAATATTCATTTGCTTCAACACTATTTGTTAAGAGATTATCTTTACACTATTGAATTGCTTTTGAGCTGTGTCATAAATTGGTTGATTTTACTTGAATGGGGCTATTTATTAATTATATATTCTGTTCCACTGATCTGTGTGTCAGTCTTTCTCCAATATCACAGTTTGATTAATGAAGCTATATAATAAGTATTGAAATCAGGTAGACTGACTCTTCCAACATTACTGTTATTTTTCAAAACTGTGTTAGCTGTTTTAATTTCCTTGTCTCTCCATAGAAGTTTTAGAATAATCCATGTCTACAAAAAGATCTTACTGAGATTTTGATAGGAATTGTGTTAAATCTGCACATCAGTATAGGGAGAATTGACATATTTACTATGTTGATGTTTCCAGTTTATGAACATGGTACAATCTGTCAATTTATTTAGGCCTCTTTGGTTTCTTTTGTCAGCATTTTGTAGTCGCAGTGTATAAGTCTTGTACTCGTTTCAGTAGATTTTATATCCAAGTCTTGTCCTTCTTTTCCTTTCCTTTTCCTTTTTCTTTCCTGCTATTGTAAATGGTATTATAATTTAAACTTTGACTTCCATGTGTTGATTGCTAGTTTATAGAAGAAACATTGATTTTGTATGTTGCTCCTATATCCTGTGGCATTGCTGAACTCCTTTATTAGATGTATGTATATTTTGTAATTTACTTGGGATTTTCTATGTAGACAATCTTATCATCTGTGAGTATAGAGGCAGTATGTTCCTTTCAAATGTATAAGCCTCTTGTAGAATTTTGTTGCCTCAGTGTGCTGGCAAGGACTGCCAGTACCATGATGAATAGCAAAGGTAAGAGTGGACATACTTGCCATTTTCATCATAGAGCAAAAGCGTTCAGTCTCTTACCATTTAGTATAATGTTAGCTATAGATTTTTTATAGATATTCTTTATCAAGTTGAGGAAGTTCTTCTCTGTTCTTTGCTAAAAGGTTTTCTCGTGAATAAAAGTGGGATTTCTCAATGATTTTACTGTGTCAATTGATACAGTTACATGATTTTTCTTTTTCACTTTGCTTCAACACTGGATTACATTAACTGATATTTGAATATTGAACCACCCTTACATCCTGGGATAAAACTACTTGGTCTTGGTCTTGTGCATAATTCGTTTTAGATACTGCTGAATTATTTTTCCTGATTTTTAAAAATTTATATATTTATGAGGGATATTGATCTGTGGTTTTGTTTTTCCCTTTCTTTGTTTTTGTATTGTCTTTGTGGTACCACATTAGTACTGACTTCATAAAATTACTTGGGAAGTGTACCCTCCTCTTCTGTATTCTGGAGGAAATTATATAGATTTGGTATTAACTTTTAAAAAACTTTTGGTGAATTTAATTCCCTTAATAAGAAATGACAGGGCTGTTCAAATTTTATATTTCATCTTGAGTGAGTTGTGGTAATGTGTGGATTTTTGAGGAATTAGTCCATTTCATCTGCCCTACTGAATTACTACATGTAGAGTTGTTTCTAGTATTCCTTTCTTTATCCTTCTGATTAACTTCAAGGTGTGTAGTGATTCCCCTATTGCATTCCTGATATTAGTAATTTATGTCTTCTCTTTTTTGTTCTTTGTCAGTCTTGCTAGAGGTTTGTCTATTTTATCAAACCTTTCAAAGAATAAGTTCTTTATTTCCTTTGCAGTTTTCTATTTTGAATTTTGTAGATTTCTTCTCTTTATCATTTCCTTTAACCTGTCTACATTGAGTTTATTTTGCTCTTCTTTTTGAAGTTTCTTGAGGTTGAAGCAACAATTATAACTGTCTATGTAAGGGTTATTTAAATCAATTATATAATAAGGATATGAGGGAGAGTAAAGGGAAGTAAAAGAGTGTAAAGCATATACACTTTATACTGACACTGGTAAAATGTTTACACAAGTATTTGTTATATACTATATACACACCATATATATAATATATATGTGTGTGTGTGTGTGTACATATGTATATATACACACATATACACACATATATATGTAATACTTAGAACAACCACTAAGATGTCCATACAAAGAGATATGCTCAGTCACTATAGCCAAATCAAAATGGAATTTAAAAAGGTTCAAGTAACCCAAAGGAAGGCAGAAAGAATAAAGATAAATTAAAAATAGACAAACATAAAACAACCAACCAAAAAGCAGCCCTAAGTATTACCATATCAATAACTGCACTAAATATAAGTGGTCTATATACGTCAATTAAAAGATAGAGATTAGCAGAGTAGGCTTTTTTTTAAATGATCCAACTTTATACACTTCCTATAAGTCATTCATTTCAAATAGAATGATATAAGTAGGTTGAAAGTCAAGGATGAAAAAATATACACTATGCAAGCAGTAATTAAACGGTTGTGGTTATATTAATACCAGATAAAGTAGACTTCAGCAAGGAAAATTATGAGGGACAGAGAGGAATATTATGTGTTAATCCACCCAGAAGACATAGCAAACCTAATTGTCTATGTACCAAACAAGAGAACTGCAAAATATCTGAAGCAAAAACTGATAAGAACCAATAAGAAAAATAGACACATTTACTTTTACAGCTGGAGACATTAATACTTCTCTCTCAATAGGACAAGAAGACAGAAGTGACACAGAAGAACTCAACACCATTAACGAATATAATCTAATCAGCATTTATAGAATACTCCACCTAACAAAAGAACCCACATTATTTTCAAGTGCCATGGAACATACAGCAAGAGTAACTGTATCCTAACCCACAGGACAAACCTCCAAAGACTTAAAAGAACCGAAATCACACAGACTATGTAATTGCTCACTGAGGCATCTCTGTAAAGGCTACTTTAAAATTCCTGATAGATAATTCTGACATCTGTGTCCCGTGTCGGTGTCTGTTGATTCTTCTCTCTTTCAACTTGATATATTCATGGTTTGGGGATATACTGGATATTTCATAATAAGACTCTAGATCCTATTTATATCTTGTATTTTGGTGGGTCTTTTCTGACACTGCTCTGTTAAGGCCACCAGCTCATTACTGCTGTGTTGAGATAGAAGTCCAGATTTTCCACCTCACCTCTTGGACATCTGGGATAGGAAGGGCTCTTTTTACTGCTGGATGGTGTTGAGAGTTCAGGCTCCCCTGTTTGCATCCTCTGATACCACTTTGGCTGAGAGAGGGAGGGGCATATCCCCTGGCAGTGAAAAGTCCTACATCTTCAGTGGGCCTCTGGCTCCACCCCAGGAAGGACAGGGAGGAATGCCATTTTACTTCCAGGTAGGGGTGGAATCCAAGATCCCATGTGTCACATGACCTCCACTGATGGTGGAGGGGAAGTGGTAGACACTTGCTACCCCTGGACTGGCTACCCACTCTGCCTTCCCATGGTTAGGAAGAGGAGAGTTGATGCATCTCATTACATCCTGGGAGGGGTGGGATGCTAGGCTCTCCATTCCACTTTTGCTGACGTGAGTGCCTGTAGATAGTCAGTTTTTCCATCATGTTTGTCAAAACTCTTCTTACTAGGTTGCTCCTGCCCCTGGTCCTATGGCTAAAGAGATCAGGTTTCTCTCGAAGCTCTTTATGCATGTGCCCGCCCAGTCGTGTTCGTGTTGTCCACTTGTTCAGTATCTGGGATATCTTAGGCAAAAATAAAACCCAAGGAACTCACCACTGTATTGTTCTTGGGTCCCACGTTCACTAGCCAGTCTGCCTATTTCTCTCCACCTTTCACCATCTGCATAGGTTTATGATATAAGTTTTTATATGTGTCCAGGGTTCTCAGTCATTTTTAGCAGCAGAAATAGTGCCAAGCATGTCTACTCCACCTTACTGGAAGACAAAGCCTCACTGTTTTTATAGGAGTAATATTTATAAGAATTAAATTAAATACTGTGTGAAACCCAGGGATCAGCACCTGACACAAAGTACTGGCTCTATAAATGTTAGCTATTTTTATTATCCTGTATCTCTTTCTTTTTCAGAATGATGTTAAACTGCCGTGGTAACTTTTTTGGCCAGTACATTTATGGTTGGATCTTAGGCACATGAAAAGGACTCTATGCTTTCATTTAATATTAATATCTATGGCCAGAAGAGCATTAAAAAGAGTATAAACTTTGAGTTAAGCAGGTTTCTACTGGTTTTACATCTTTATGCTCATAATTCAATCTTGAGCCTCAACTTCCCATTTTGTAAACAGTCATTATTACCAAAGTTAAATTATAAACGCTGAATGAAATAACTATATAAATTACTTACTATAAATTCTAGTACCTTCAGGCTTGTTATATCACTCAATAACTATAAAAGTTAAGAGTCTCTAACCATTTACTTGCCTATCAATGTTTACCTGTTAACAGAAATGGAAGTTTCACCATATAGTATCGTTCTTTGATGTACTGGTTTAAAGGTCCGGAAAGATGTGCTTTGTGGTATGGATGTAGGTGCCGAATGTAGATTGTTGTCATCATTTATCTCGATTGTCCCCATGTTGCCACTCTCTCCTCAGTGTATTTCTCCCATCTCAAACAAAAGACAACAGAATTTCCTAGAATCCACCTACTCCTCTAGTCCTTACCTCACTGAACTTCTTTAAAAAATAATTTATACAAATTTGTGTCCAGTATTCCCTTTTACAACTACTATAATCTGACCTCTCCTCACCCCACCTCCGAATGATCAACATTGTCTTTTCAGTCCTTACCTTGCCTAACCTTTCTCAGCTTTGGATGATGTAACTACTTCCTACATGAAATTATCTTCCTGTGCTTTCCATCACCACTCCTAATTTTCCTCCATTTCTGTCCCTGCTCTTTGTGAGTTTTTCCTTAGCTGTAGAACTTCCTCACCTTGTGTCTTCCACAAATTGTACTTTCAACTATATCTCCAGTTCATCTAGACTGTCACCTGGCAGGTAGCAGGTGCTACATGAATAATTCTTTTCAACTAAACGGTCTTTCCCTTAGGGTTAGTTATCATTGGAGTTCTATTCTCAGCCCTCTTTCTCTACTGATTCTACTTATTTTTCTTGATTGATTTGTATCCATTTCAGTGGCTTTACTTATCTTGTGGATTCAGTTCCCCTATCCCTTTCATAAACTTTCCAACACCCTTTCTCTTCAATAGCACTTATAATTATTATGATTAAATAAAGTCTACATATTTAAATGTGCTTAAACCAAGTTAAGAAAATAGGAAATTTCAGCTTCTGTATGAAGCCATTCTATATGAAGTAACCATGGCAGCCTTTAACTTTTAACCACTTTACCAAAATGAATGCCTATGCATAATGCTAATGTATTAGTTTGATACTTGAAAGTTTCCACTAAGTAGTTTTACTTATATTACTAGTCATAGAAATAAAAATTACTGTATACTATATCATTGGGCTCACTTTTTATCCATGAATTATGATCCTCAATGATTGATTTAATCTAACACAAGTTACAAGTTCCTTATATATGTATAATCAGCTATAAAAAATTACATATAAATTATATATACACACATGTTTATTAAAAAGTATTACAAACTGTTGTTGCCTTAATTAAACATTGTACAGGAGATCCTAGCTACTTCTGTAGTAGAAGAAAAAGAAATAATGCCTGTAAAAAAACAGTAAAGAGAACAAGCAAGCCCCATTGGCTACAAATGATGTAGTTTTTTATGCAGAAAACACAAAAGAATCAACAGATATTTAGATTAATAAATATACTTGAGTTGCTGGGATTAAAATTAATATGCATTAATTAAAATAATCCTATTTGTTGTAATAGACACATCTCAGTGGCTTAACAAAAACGAAAATTTCTTATCCAATAAAAAAAAACAATGTTTGGATTTTTTTAATTGATATTACTCATACCAGTGAATGCTACCTTCGATGGTAAGTGCAGTGAGAACAGGAGCCACATCTTGGTTACTCACTGCTGTATTCCTAGCAGAATGATGTTTCTAAAATATAAATCCAATGGTGCAATTCCTCTCCTATTTAAAGTCCTTCTAAATATTCCTCATTACCTCTAGAATGAAACCCAGGCCCCTTGCATGGTAGCAAGACCACGTGAGCCAGGCTGTTTACTATTTCAGCTTTATCTGCCCCATCTCTGGTCCTCAACATGGTGTCTCTCCCAAGGGGCTGTGATAACTCTGTCATCCCTATCTCTCCACTTACCATGTTTTTCTCTTGGAAATGTCTTCCTCACCTTCTTCGGTAACCATCTTTCGTTTTTTCTTTAACATCTCCAGTACCACATCCATCAGAATGTCTTCCTTCATCCTCTCCCCTCTGCTTTGTCCTCCTCCTCCCTGAGAGCAAGTCTGAGATTGTCCTTCCTGCCTCCTTGATACTCTTCCCATGTCAGTTTTGACGCTTATCACATTTGTTACTTCTTTCTTTCCAACTGGCCTGGAGGCCTGCAAGAGCAGGGATCCTGTGACCCATTTATCTTCATATGCCCAATGCCCACATGGGTTTGAAGCCCCGAGGATATTCAATAAAACTGCACAGAGGAGGCAAGATCCGAGTGGAGGCACTGCAGCAGTTCAAGTGAGAACAGTGAGAGATTCATCCTGAAGAACGGCAGCGGGGTGGAGAAAAGGTGGTGGTTTTAAAATAGATATGGTTGGTGGAGGAGGATTTCTGAGTGTCTGGCTTGGGCAGTAGAGATGCTCTTCATCTCAACGGAAACATATAACGAACAGAGCTTGGGCGGGGGGGGGGGGCGGGTGGAATCAGTATATTACTTAAACTTTGGTAGTTTCCAGTGGTAATCATGGCCACATTAAAGAATTGGAAAATAGAGGTATTTTTTAATGCCCCTAAAAATATTTTTTAAAGTTAATTGTATGTATAGATACACACGCACATGTATATAATCACATGCAGAATGAAAGTGTTGTGTTCAGTATCTACCCACCTCCTTCCCTCCATCTCCCCCTCACTAGACAGCTTGAAGGTCAGGGTAGCAATCTCTGCTTTACATTATCCCATGTGGATCACACAGCCTTGTCAACACCTATCATCCTAAACTTTGAAAGAACTTTTACAACCCAAGAAGAATCTAAGATTATAGGAGATGAGTGTGTATTTCAATCTTCAGCATCTAACTTCCTCTGTCAGAGAGATTTAAATACATACCTTTAAATGGATGAGATTTGAGAGCAGTTCCAGGGGGTGTCTAGGCGATGCGGACTGCATCTCCCAACCAATTCTGTGGTTCTCTGAGGCAGGACGAGCAGACACCCTGCATTGCTGTTACAGATCACTGATGCACCAGCCCACTGCTAGACGTGAGAAACAGACCAGGAGATACACCTTGGTCTCACTGTGTGGCTGAGAAGATGCTTTGACCCTTTGCACAGCATTAAGTCACGTCTGTCTCTCTTATATAGATCATGCCTGCTTCTCTGCCCCGTGTACTCTTTTATGTAGTGGACGCACTCCTTGGCCTCTCCCTCCAGTGTCACGGAGGCAGTAGGAGAGGCTGGCTCAAGTCTCAAGCAGGGCTATGTCTTCTGTCCACTGATCTGGCACTTCAGAGAAACTCTTACAGTGACAGCACTTGTGTTCAACTCTTCTCTTCAGCTTAGCAATTACTAGAAAGCTGCCTCTCTCACTCTTCTCCCCACCACGTGAGGAATGTAAACCTCCTGATTAATGTCGATTAAGTGATTTCCTTGGCTGTTGTGTTAAATTTTTGGTAGAAAGTAAGTACCAAATTCCACTTATCTAGCACATACTAAATGCTCAAGTACGTATTATCTTCACTCTTCTCAACAGTACAACGACTGACAGGTACAGTTTGTCCCTATTTTACAGAAGGAAAAAATGAGAACCAAAGACCAGAAGTTCCTGGCCTCAGATATTTCACAAGTCAAGTGCTGAAACAGCACGGAGCTCATCTCTCCAATTCTGAAGCCTGTTCATCCTACTGCTCACATTATATCGCAGCCCTGGGAAAATGGGTGACTTTATAGTTCTTAGAAAAGGACTAGGAAAAAATATCCATAATTTTAATAACAGAGTTTTACAAGTGGCTTAAGAGGCATGCCTTGCGAGGTGAAGAATTACTCCTGGGGTGGCAGCCCTACACAATTCTCTGTGCACCCCACTCTAACTTGGGTTATATGTTCTTTTCCATCTATGGTCAGATATTGTTAACATTGTTAAGATTTGTAGTGTTGTGATGATTAATTACTATATCAACTTAATGGGGCCATAGGGTGCCCAGACATTTGGTCAGATATTATTGTGGGTGTTTCTGTTGAGTGAGCTTCCAGATGAAGTTAACACTTGGACAGACAGACTGGGAGAAGCAGGTTGTCCTTCCTCATGAGGGTGGGCCTCATCCAATCAGTAGAAGACCTGGATAGGACAAAATTGCTGAGTAACACAAACCTTACCCGAGTGCTGAGTTGAGACAACCATTGCTGCCTTTGGACTCAAACTGAAAAAGTCAGCTGTTCCCAGCTCTCCAGGCTGCCCAGCTTTAAGACTGGAGCTTACACCACCAGCTGCCCTGGGTCTCCAGCGTGCTAACCACAGATCCTGGGACCTCTATAATTTTGTGAGCCAAGTCCTTATTTTTTATAGACACACAAGTACCAGCATGTGTGTACATGTGTGTCTACACAAAACCAACAGGCTTATAACCTGTAGGTTCACTGGCTCTGTTTCTCTAGAGACCTCCGACCAATACAACTGTTTTCTGCCTGCCTTTTCTTCAGAACTGACCGTATACCTCTAATTATCTCTCTCCCTTCCTGACACCCACACTTATTATGTCTCCCTACTTACAACTACTTTAGAACACTGCTCACTGAATTACTGCAGGTAACTTACTTCTCCAATAATACTGCCCATTCCATCCT
The DNA here is from genome assembly GCF_018350175.1 of Felis catus. NCBI lineage: Eukaryota > Metazoa > Chordata > Mammalia > Carnivora > Felidae > Felis > Felis catus. The sequence goes on along the minus strand of NC_058377.1, from coordinate 4,187,242 downwards.
ATTACTCCCCTGCTTGTACACACACATGCTCTCTCATGCATGTGCACACACTGTTCTTCCTTCATATACTACAGAAGCCATCCAACTGAACTTCCGTGATAAGGAAAATATTGTGCATTTCTGCTGTACAACAGAACAGCCACAAGTGTTGGTGGAGTTCTCGAAGGAAACCAGGTGGAGACATAGACGGACAGATCTGCTATAAGTTGGTTTCCATGATCATTGAGTGTGAGAAATCCCAAGATCTGCGGCCCGCAAGCTGGAGGCACAGGAGAGTCGACAGCACCATTACCATCCATGACTCAATTCAGACAGGAAGCCTGAAGCTCCAACTCCTTGACATCCAGGCAGGCAGACAAAATTCCTTCTTGGCCTTTTGTTCTAGGATGGATTGGATGAGTCCCATTCACATTACGGGGTGCGGGGGGAGGGCAGGGCAGCCTGCTTTACTTACTCTCCCAATTCAAATGTTAACCTCCTCCAGAAACACCCCCACGGACACACCCACAAACACTACTTAGCCACATATCTGGACACCCCATGGCCCAGTTGTGTTGACACGTAAAAGTAACCATCACTACATATGGCTACTGATTACTTAAAATATGGCTGCAGCAACTACATTTTTAATTTAATTTAATTTTAGGTAATTTACATTTAAATAGTGATACATGGCTCATGGTTACTATATTGGACAAGAGAGCAGTAGATGACTCAGTCCTAGAGCTTTAATTGATGTTGTAGGACCACTGGGTATATAGCTCCCACCCGGGCCTGAAACGCTTTCTCTGGGAGAACCCAGCCACCGTGACACTGCCATGCTATGAGGGAGTATAGGCTGGCCACATGGACAGAGTGCACACAGACAGACACCGTCTGTTCTAGCCATCCCATTTGAAGCATCCAGAATGGGAAGGAAGGAAGCATGTTGGACCTGTAGCCCAGTCAGGCCTTCAGATGACCTCAGCCAGAGCTCCCATCTGACTCTAAGTATATGAAAGTCCCAGAGCAAGAAGCTCCAACGAAACCCACAGAACCACGAGATACAATAAACTGTTGTCTTATGCCACTAAGTTGAGGATGATTTGCAAAGCACTAGATAACTGGGATAAAAACATACTAAGGGAATCAGTGTTCCCTATTTCTTTGGCTCCCTAGTTCTCAGGCTTCTTTTCCTTTCTGAAGACTCAGGAATCATTTCTAGTTTGCTACTAGACAAGTTTCTCTGAACGGGTAGAAAACCTGTTTCCCACTTCCTTGCTTTTTGGTGGGTAAACTTGTTTGCATAGAATTGAATCTGCAGTTTGGCAAAGTCACAGTTGTCTGGCCTTCACCTGTCTTAGATTTTTGATCGCATGCTTAAAAGGCCTTTTTTAGTGAAGTTATACTGTTTTCTGTCCTTTCAAATAGGCCAACTTGGTTAAAAAAAAAAAGAGAGAGAGAGAGAGAACTAAATAAAATGACAATTGATGAAGGAGAAATAACAACCAACACCGTGGAAATACAATCATAAGAGAATATTCTAAAAAACAGTAAGCCAACAAATTAGACAATGTAGAAGAAATGGGTAAATACCTAGAAACATAGAAACTACCAAAACTGAAACAGGAGGAAATAGAAAATTTGAAAGGCCAATAACCAGCAAGGAAATTGAGTCCAAAATCACAAACCTCTCAACAAACAAAAGTCCAGGACCAGATGGCTTCACAGGTGAATTCTACCGAACATTTAAAGAGGAGTTAATATTCTTAAACTTTCCCAAAAAATATAATGGAAGGAAAACTTCCAAATTCATTTTTTTAGGCCACCATCACCCTGATACCAAAACCAGATAAAGATTCCACTAAAAAAGGGAACTACAGGCCAATATCCCTGATGAACATGGATGCAAAAATTCTCAGTAAAATACTAGCGACTGGAATCCAACAATACATTGAAACGAATCATTCGCCACAGTCAAGTGGGATTTATTCCTGGGCTGCTGGGGTGGTTCAGTATTCACAAATCAATCAACATGATCCACCACATTAATAAAAGAAAGCTTTAGAACCAGTGGATCATTTTAGGAGAAGGAGAAAAAGCATTTGATGAAGTTCAACATCCATTCCTGATGAAAACCCCTCAACAAAATAGGGTTAGAGGGAACATACCTCAACATAAAACCCATCTATGAAAACCTCACAGCTGACTGACATCATCCTCAATGGGGAAAAACTAAGACCTTTTCCTCTGAGGTCAGGAACAGGACAAGGTTGTTCCCTCTCACCGCTTTGATTCAACATAGTGCTGGAAGTCCTAGTCATAGCAATCAGACAACAAAAAGAAAAGGTATCCAAACAGGCCAACATGTATCAATGCTTGCCTTTTTGTTCCTTTCTAAAGGCCCTAACTAGTTAACACAGTGTAATGCTGATCTTTTTCAATTATTTCTGTCTTGAAAGTTGAACCCCAGAAGGCTATGCTTCAAGATCGATACTTTAACATCAGCTATGCTACCAGAAGAAAAGGGATGGGAGGGCAGAGGGATGTGTTCGGTATATAACCATGTGATGGCTACTATAAAATAATACCTCTTATGTGTAACAAGACTAGTCATGTGGGGAGATCCTATATGAGCTATATATAAAAATTATAAATGGTGCTATTTGACACAATTGTATGGCTTGAACTTTATGCCTCAATTTAATATAGTCTTTTATTTTCTAGTGAGCTCAATATTTATAAAAGTTCAAAAGAAATTCATGAAAACAAATGTTTAGATCAAGGTTTATTATGATCTTAGAATTTTTGTGTAATTGACATTAAACAAATTTTGGATCTGAAATTTCGTCAGGACTCTACTACATCAGTGATTGTTTTTCTTTCCAGTTCTAAGAACAATTGGAATTGGCTATGGATAATTCATATCATCTCAACCAACGAAACTCATGTAATGGACTTCCATCTGAGAAGAAAAACAACTTCCTTGTGTCTGAAGATCATGGACAGAAAATCTTAAGTGTACTACAGAATTTTAGAGAACAAAATGTCTTTTATGATTTCAAAATAATCATGAAAGATGAAACAATCCCATGTCATCGTTGTGTCTTAGCAGCATGCAGTGACTTTTTCAGGTACTGTACCTTGTCTGTGACTCAGATTTTGTGTTATTACACTTATTTGTCATAACTGCTGAATTTCTCCCCTACAGGAGCATGCAGTGGTAATTTTTAATTCTTAAAAAAAAAGCTAATTATAACCTAGATTAACTAATGATTTTTGAATATAAAAATTTAAGACTACCTTTTTTAAAAACTCAGGTCTTCCCAGATCAGCATTTCCCAATGTTGTATTGGACACTGGTTCTTTGAAATGTTGTGGGGGGGGGGGGGGGGGGGAGGGGGGAAAAAAACCTTGTTTTGATCCAGAGTCCATTTTATTTGGGGGAATTCTTGCACTGTGCCATTTAGAAAAAGAGGAAAGGATGGATAAAATATGGAAGTATAGTTCAAAGAAAACAAAGAGGCTGAGAGGAAAACGGATTTCAGTCATGTACTGTATCCAAGGATTATTCCAGGGAGGGGGGGCTCATACAGATATTTCAAAGTTTCTCCTCTCTTTGTTTGACAAAGGGGAAAAGTACCTCCAGAAGCATTTCTGGAGAATACCCAACTTTTCTGATTCTAGGCAACCTTCTGAATAGAATTTGGTTCTGAATAGAATGTCCTAGTCATGAGCCTGTACGATTCCACTGTGGTGACAGTGGTTGTGGAGTCTGCAAGGGTAAGTGTTGGATGCATGACCTTGCTACGGTCGCAGCTGTTTCACGGTCATACCATCCCGCGAGGCCTCTTGGTCACACACAGACCTCTCTTGGTGACATCCTGGCCTCCAGCCCTCCAGTCATACTGCCATAAACTTCATCCCGGTTGTGGTATTTGCATTCTATTCGGTTTTGGAAGTGATTTGTATTCAAAGTAAGCAGGCCTTAAATCTCTAGTAAATAAAATTGGTAAAAACATAGTAAGATTTAAGATGTAAATACACTAATCCTTACTTTAACTCCTGTTTTACTGCCAGCATCTAATTAGACTTCACCCCTACTGCTCTGGAGCGAATCCTCTAAAAGTGTACTGATACTCCCCTACCCCTGGGGGGGGTCCCCTGCTGGGGATGGGAGCAGTGGCCCAGGGCCACACCTGGCTCACTGGGGAAGCGCCTCTGGCCTAACTGGAGTCTGCTTCTGACCCTGTAACCTCAGCTGTTCTCCCAGTCCCACTGGAGCCCTCGTCCCTATGCTCTGCCACACCCTGGTGCCACCAGTGTCCCAGCTCTCTTGTATTCCATGGGTCTTCTTCCTGGTAGCTCCATTCTGCTCCCTCCCCATCCTGCCACCTCGTCATGAGAGGAAGTGATGGTAAAGGGATTAAGTACTTGGCCTCTTAATACACATGCCTTCAATCTAAATCCTGGCTCTGCCACCTACCAGACATGACCTTAGGCAAGTGACTTAATCTCTTCAGGCTTCAGGTTCCTGATTTGTAAAAATTAAGACCATAAAAACAGAATATAATTCACAGAGTCATGATGAGACTTAAATAATATATATGTAATGATTAGGACAGTGCCCACTATATTCAACCTATTATTATTATTATTATTATTATTATTATTATTACTGTTTCCAAACCTAGCAAAAACGGAAAAACTCTGGTAAACACACAAGTTGATTTCCCTACAGTGTTTTCTTGTTAACAAAGTAAGTCTATGTAAGCATTTCAATTGGAAGTCCTCTACTCTTCATGGAGAAATAATTTTTTTTTAATGTTTATTTATTTTTGAGAGACAGAGACAGAATGCGAGTGGGTTAGGGGCAGAGAGAGAGGGAGACACATAACGAAGCAGGCTCCAGGCTCTGAGCTGTCAGCACAGAGCCCTACGCGGGGCTTGAACCCACGAACTATGAGATCATGACCTGAGCCAAAGTCGGACGCTCAACCAACTAAGCCACCCAGGTGCCCCAGAAATTATTTATTAATTAAATGTATCTGCACCTAATTTTTGGCCACAATATTTTCAGGTACTCCTAGCTTTTATGGATCTACTTTAAATTTAAAAAAAAAACTGTGAAAACAGAACAATATATTTTAAAATTTTTCTCCCTGCTTTGAAGTAACACAAATGGCAGTTTTATAATGACCTAGATTAGATATATTATATATAGTATTATATTTATTATATATAGCATTTTACTAAAGGAATACTAAATTTACTGTGAGTTTACTAAAGTTCATATAAAACTATTAACAAATTTAGACTGAAATTCTATAATTTACATCCTTATATGATAAGGCCACTAATTCGTAATATTTGTGTTATGATCAAATTTACTGGATATTGGGAGGAAAAATATGAAATAGCAGGAAAGTGCATAATGCATGATAAATGTACTTTATAATGATTTTGGAAAATTAAAGTTTTTGAATGAGATGTAAAGTCATGGAGAGAAGACTGAAAAGGAATCACACATACTGTATAGCCACTTTATGATTATGGTAAATTCAAGATCGATGTTAACTGGAAACTTTCAAGCTGATGAAGTATGGAAAGATGATCTTACATATGTCTTCTCAAAGAAAATGTGGAAGCTAGTGATAAAAATACACAGGATCTGATAGGAAATATTTTCTAAAAATGATAATAATAGCTAATTCTTTGCATTGATTAACTCATTCCTCAACTCAGCAAAGTAGATATATGTGTACCCATTTTCAGATGAAGAATTTGCAGCACAGTTAAGAAGTGCCCCCCCCCCCCAACCGAAGTCACACAGCTAATTAGTGACATAGGCCCGATACCCACCCAGGCAGCCAGATTCTAGAGGCCAGGCTCTCACTATTACCCTAACCTGATTATCCGTGTCCTCATAAGTCAATGTAATTATCATCACAGTTTAACATTTCTGACTTGATCTACGTTATTGAAATAGTGTATAATGTGTATAGTTTTTGTAACCGTATTTTGTTGTGTATTAGAACAGTCCAGTGGGAAGGTGTTTTGTTGTCCTTCCTTTTCCTAAGGGGTGTTCCATATTTGGAAGTCTCCTCAGATTTTTCATTTGGATAATACTAGTGCTTCTTAAACAGCTTTCATTACCCTCTAGTGTGGACTCTAAAAAATAATTTGGCTTAGGGGCACCTGGGGGGCTCAGTCAGTTAAGTGTCTCGCTCTTGGTTTTGGCTCAGGTCATGATCGCACAGCTCATGAGCTCAAGCCCCGCATCGGGCTTTGGCTGACAGCGCGGAGCCTGCTTGTACTTTCTTTCTCTCTCAAAATAAATAAACATTTAAAAAAACCCAAAAAACTAAATTGTATTCCCCCCAGAGTACTTGAGCACTGAGGAGCACTGCTCACGGAGATATCCTGGACAATTCGGTGCAGACACAAAGCAGTATTATACCAGAACCCAAACCAGTCAATCTCCACTCCTACTGAATGTCCAACTACTGGAAGTCCTTGCTTCTCTGTCATAGCTCTTTCTCTTGAATCTCGACCTCCACTCACTGTGCTACCAACAACTGCCATAGCGAGTCTGTGTAAAAGAGAACGATTCTGGATATGATGTTAACTAACATAGGAATGGGTGGCAAGATTGGTCTTACCGAAACCAATAGTAAAATACATACGTCGTAGTCTCCTGCCCAACCATTTCCACATAATTTATATTTTAGCTTAAACTGAGTCCCTAAAGTTCCCACTTCCTCAGAGTCTATCACCTCTGCCAGGTGGGGAAAAATTACAACTCAGAAGAACTCTTGGGCTGGTCTGATTATTCACATCTGAGGACCCCCCCCCCCCATCTCTCAGTGGTTATTTCTTCACAAACCTACTTTGAGCCTTTTGGTTTGGCATTTAGCTTTATGACATCACATTCCCTTTTCTCCCTAAAGTGCTGTATAAAACGTGTCTCTTTAGACATGTTTGGTGGATTTTCCACGCAGGCAGACTCATTAGAGACATCTGATACCTCACTGTATCCCATCTTCCACGTGTGTCACTGCTGCCAAACTGAAAATTCATTTGAAAGATACTTTTAAATCCTAAACCCAAAAGCACTATCTATTTTAAATATCTGTACTTACCACCTGCAGAGCTGATACTAATTAACTCATAAAAAGAGAAATTCAGCCATCAGAGAGACCTTACCCTGATTTTATGAATGATATTTAAGAGCATTGAAATTGGTTTACAAAATATGAATCTTTTTATATATAGCCTTCTTTGGGGTAAATGCTGTACCGCAGCTATAACGTACGTATTCTGCAGTGTGGTAGCTACGTGGTCCGTGGGTTTTAAAGATAAATGATATGGTACGTAACTGTGCTAGATATTCAAATAATTTATTAAGATGGTTTAAAAATATATTGCATAACCATAAACCTGAGATTTGTGAAACATTCTATCAACCTGAGGGTAAAGGACACGTCTTTAAGGTAACCTTGAAAAGTACCACGGATTCACATACTCCTGTTTTCCTTTTCTCCTGTGTTCTCTTTCTTTCTGCAGGGCCATGTTTGAAGTGAACATGAAAGAGCGAGACGGTGGGAGCGTCACCATCACTAATCTGTCCTCCAAAGCAGTAAAAGCGTTTCTTGACTATGCCTACACTGGGAAAACCAAGATAACGGATGATAACGTGGAAATGTTCTTCCAGTTGTCATCATTTCTTCAAGTTTCCTTCCTAGCCAAAGCTTGCAGTGACTTCTTAATAAAGAGTATTAACCTTGTCAATTGTTTACAGTTATTATCGTTGTCAGACAGCTACGGCTCTCCCCGCTTGTTTGACCACGCGCTGTACTTTGTACAGCACCACTTTTCCTTACTGTTTAAATCCAGTGATTTCCTAGAGATGAACTTCGGAGTACTGCAGAAATGTCTGGAATCCGATGAACTGAATGTCCCTGAAGAAGAGACTGTACTGAAAGTGGTCCTTAGCTGGACCAAACACAACTTAGAATCAAGGCAAAAGCATCTGCCTTATTTGATTAAAAAAGTTAGATTACATCAGTTATCCGAGGAGACCCTTCAAAACTGTCTGCTCAACGAAGAGTGTTTACTCAAAAGCACAAACTGCTTTGACATAATCATGGATGCTGTTAAGTGTGTGCAAGGTTCTGGTGGACTCTTCCCTGACGCTCGACCATCCACAACTGAAAAATACATATTTGTTCACAAAACTGAGGAAAACGGTGGAGACCAATATACCTTTTGCTACAATATAAACAGTGACTCGTGGAAAGTGCTGCCACAGTCACACCTGATTGACTTGCCAGGGTCTAGTCTGTCTAGTTACGGAGAGAAGATATTCCTGACGGGCGGGTGCAAAGGGCCGTGCTGTAGAACGGTTCGGCTTCATATCGCAGAGTCCTATCATGATGCGACTGACCAAACCTGGTGCTACTGTCCAGTGAAGAACGATTTCTTCCTGGTATCAGCTATGAAGACACCAAGAACCATGCATACATCAGTTCTGGCTCTCAACAAATTATTTGTCATAGGTGGAAAGACGAAAGGGTCTCAGGACATTAAAAGCCTCTTAGATGTCGAGTCTTACGACCCTCTTTCTAAAGAATGGATGTCTGTCAGCCCGTTACCCAGGGGCATATACTACCCTGAAGCGAGCACCTGCCAAAATGTCATTTATGTTCTTGGGTCAGAGGTAGAGATTACAGATGCCTTTAACCCGTCACTTGATTGCTTTTTCAAATACAACGTGACCACCGATCAGTGGTCTGAACTTGTAGCAGAGTTTGGGCAGTTTTTTCATGCGACACTAATCAAAGCTGTCCCAGTAAACTGCACACTGTACATATGTGACCTTTCCACCTATAAGGTTTATAGTTTTTGTCCAGATACTTGTGTCTGGAAGGGTGAAGGCTCTTTTGAATGTGCAGGCTTTAATGCAGGCGCAGTTGGAATTGAAGACAAAATTTATATCTTGGGTGGCGATTACGCACCAGATGAGATCACAGATGAAGTACAAGTCTACCATAGTGGCAGATCTGAGTGGGAGGAAGTCTCACCCATGCCACGAGCCTTAACGGAATTTTACTGCCAGGTGATTCAGTTTAACAAATACAGAGACCCATGGTTTTCTAATCATTTCTGAAAGGCGTATGTGCTTAGACATCCTAAAACTATCCCAGTTCTAGAAGCCTACCATAAATCTGTTAAGCCTAATAGCTGGTAAAAAGGTCTTTACCTCTTAGTAAAATAAAATGTACCTTCTGCTAGAGAATTACTATGAATGTATAGCATATAAGACTTAGCGGTTGCTGGAAACTTAAATACAAGATACATTTACCAAAAAATTATATCAAATATAATTTAATCCTGGAGAATCCAGAATACTTAGTATTTTCATATGTAAATAAGACTCATAGGCATTGATGTCTTGATTTTGAGAGTAATTTATCCGTGAAAGACTAGTAAGAACAAATCAGTGTTCACAGATTTGTACTATTTAGAGGGGAAAAAAATCTCTGTAGGTAATGAAAGTGAATTATTTGCACACTATATTATATGAAGTGAAAATTAAGTTAGAAAGAGGTGAGAAGCCTACCTTGTTACTACAGGTGTAAGAGTTACTGAATTCCCGTCCTTTCTGATCACTGCTTAGCTTCTTTTAAGCCCCTCTTCCTTTTTTCATCATCATTTTTTTTGGTCAGAAATTTTTCTAAAATGCAGTGTATTTCCCAGCCTTCTAAACTTGCGCTAAACATGGCTTGACATTTTTTACGATTCAACTCTTCATTAGGAGCATAATGTACCATGTTATAATGCCATAATGCCATTGGCAATTACTGGAATGCTTTTAAAATTGCTGGTTCTGGTAGTCCTCTGTGCTGGTTGGTTTCGATTTCTGGTGGCAGCATATCTTACTTATTTTCTGGCTGAAGCCCAGTAAATGAACATTCTTGATTTAATGACTACTTGTAAATTACACCCCCTCTCAGTCTATCTTTACATGTAACCCACTGGGTGAAGTTTTGGGATTCTGGGATGGTAGTCCTAACAAACATTTTCTGTATCCTTGCCACATTCCAGCATAATTGAGGATGTAGCAAATCTGATCCCTAGATAAGTGTATCATTTTGTTGCATTTCTTAAATTTGTAAATATCCAAATTTGATCTGTAGTAAGAAATTTCTGTGCTTCAGTTAGTACCATATCAGTTTTCCTTGGTGATATATCCCAACTATAAAGCACCGTGTGGGTTTACTATTTTCATAAGATATTCATAGTGGATTATTTTCTAAATTTAAAAAACTCACTAGGTTTTTGTATTGATCGCATTCGCAACCCGTATCCATTAAGATGTTTAATCACCTTTAACCCCAGTAAAGAAAGAGTAGCAATCATCCTTGCTCTCAGGTGTGACAAGATTGCGTTGCAAAAGGAGTATGTTTCTTTCCTAAGTTTAAAAGATGTAACCATATTAGGTTTTAAAAGTGGAAATATACCTAAATGAAGGTCCTTTTATTATGCCATATAAATTTATTGTATAAGCTTCAAATGTTTTTTTCAGAATAGAACAGGATATTAGACTACATTACCCTCCAATTCCAAAATCAGAGACAATCCCTAATCAGATGACAGTTGCCTGAGAAGCATTCTGTCAGATTGGTGGTCTTCCTTTCTCCCTAAGTTGGCTCTGCCGTGTGTGTGTGTGTGTGTGTGTGTGTGTGTGTGTGTGTGTAAGAAAAACAGGAAATTCAATGACCAGTTTTGTGTCGTCTATTTGTGGCTTTGGAAACCAATTATTTAAGAAAGACCATACCACAGTGGATGACCTATGTGTGGATTGAATGAACTGTTGATTTAAGCATACATAAATAATCAAAGTATGTTTAAAATAAATGTTTTCATTATTGACTCTAGGAAATGTTCATCCTTTCCAGAAAGGAAAAACTAAAGGGAAATAGAATCCCTTGCTGATCTTGTTTTATTATTCTTTCATCCTGATGCCCACCAATCTTCTCATTGGCCATTGGTGTATGGTAAAGTTTCTAGAAATATCCTTGTTGTCAAGCCTAGCTCCCTCTGCATTTAATATACTTCCTAACACACAAGGCTTTCTGCCTTTTTCTACAATTGCTGCAGTTTACTTGCTAATCATTTTCTTCTTATTGCCATCCCTTTACACCAGGGAAAAGTACTCTGTCTAGTCACAAAACCCCAGACTCTTCCTTTATTTCCTGTTCTTGATCCTTGGTGCTATCGCGGTCTGTGCTGGGCTTGGCTCCACTAATCACTGATCTTGTTCACTCTAATTTTGCGTCTTCTGTAGAGACAGCGCTTTCATTTGATCTATCTCCCGTACTGAGAAATGGTTCTCTGTGTTCCAAATCCTCAAGGAACCCAACCACAGGCACGGCACACCCGGTCAATGACCGGACTGGTCACACCTTCCTGACCCTGCCAATCCCTGGCTTCACTGTCCGAGAACCATGTCTGTCATTCTGGCCTCACCCTCCGTTCCGGACCTCTGACAGGCAAGTCTCAGTGATCTCTCAAGTTCATTCTCAGTACCCCCAGAAAGAGCTGTTTTTCCTGTCTGTAAGCTTAGGTGAGAGGAAATAACATCCCTTTATCTATGACCTCTTCCCTGAGTCCCTTTTTTTTCTTTAAAGTCCGCTGTCCTTTCATTATCATCCTTCAGCCAGTGTTGCATTGTAAGAGACAAAGTAATTGTGCTCATTATCCAAATTGCTTTCATTCTTGTGGAAAAATTCTGTTAAACATTTCTAAATCCTTTATCATTTGGTTTGCTCCACTACACTTGGATTATGCATGCAAAAAAAAATCTAATATTGTAACCTCTTCTACAACTGAAGGTAATTATATGGCATTATTATATATAAAAAAATTAAATTCAGCATTTAGATGAGATCAATTCAAAGTCAATGGACACTTGTGATCTGCAAACTTGATTTAAAATGTGGACCACCTTTTGTTCACCTGTTGCCTGTGAGACTGTGAAGTATGAAGAATACTTGCATAATCACAAGTAACTCCATTCCCGTAACAGTCAGCTCTGGTTCTGGGTGGGAAAGAGGACTCTATCACAGCTGTATTCACTACATGCTACCCTTGAGGGCTAGAGACTTATTTGAGAGTGACCACATCCTGCAACACGATTCTGTTTTTCCCAGATACTAAGAGTGGCTGAGGATGTGGGTAGTGTACCTAACTCAAGGTGTACGGTCAAAAAATCAAAGTATGGAGAAAAGCATCTATTTACGGTGTGAGATTTGGAAGCAATAAATGCAATGATTAAATATACTGCTGAACATGTAGTGTTACTTTTAAGTCCTCATTTTCAGTGTGATCGAATCCAGTATTTGGAAACTCTTATATTTAGAATTGAAACTAAAACCATCTTCCAGTGGGCAGCTCTGGAGGACACTGAAGAAACGAAAAGTGTCGAATTTACAGGGAAGCAGGTTTCCATCCAATGTAAGAAACAACTTTACTCCACAAAGCCATATTTACACGAAGACTAGTGGCACATGGCATGTGGCACAAGGTCAGCCCAATTAACTCCTATACAGGAGTGCACAACCAAAGATTTCTATGCTCTATTTACACATTTTGGCTCAACAGTTTTCTGACCAAGGACCCATGACTTCCTCCTCCAATTTATTTAGCATCTGGGCATTCTAAGTAACTTGATTCCACTGGTCCTGTGTACTCAGTTTCTACAGGACTTGAGTTTTAAACTCCATCATTTCAGGAGCATTCTTGTTGGAGGGAATTTGCTCTTTGTTCCTTTTTTTTAATTACTCAGGAAAAAGTCTGTAAACGGTGCTGACATTTACAGTGCACTGGTAATAGGGATTTTTCCTTCCGCCTACCAATGGTGCACATTTGTTTCACAGAGAATAGAAACTGAAAGATCAGTACCTAAAATTTTCTCCTGAATTTGTGATTTTGCTGCACATGTTGCTATATAGTTAAATGTACTGATTCTAGTTAAAGATTATGTGATTTAAAAAGTATCTTTATATCTTAAAAAACTACATGTGTTTGTAAGTCAGTTCTATTTGATGGCACTATGATGCTTCATCAGATTTAATATCTGAATAGGGAATATGCTCACGGGATGATACTCTTACACACTTAGCAAAAGATAACTCTTCTAACTCCTAGACTCCTATTCAAACTTGAAAGTCACCTTGGAATCTGATACAGCTTCTGGCCTGGTAGAGAAGCCCCCCTAAATTCCAAAGCACCCTGACGATTTTTTTTTTCATATTTCTAGTTCAGTTCTTTCAGGAAGAAAGAGCTCAATGCCTTCATGTTTGAAAAGTTCTGTTAGAAAGTTCTCTTTGATATTCAAAATGCTGTTGCCTCCCCGTACTAACTTCCAGCCCTTGGTCCTAGGGAGCTGTCTCTACAAGTATTTCAAATCGTAGTGGGTCTCCCCTTCCTCTAAAATCAAGGCCTCATTTTCCTTCTTGTTCAAATGCTTATTAACACCTTAAAACCTGCCACAATGGCTGGGGTTACGAGCCTTTTTTCGTGTACAGTTGCCTCAGAAAATCTATTGGCAGCTCTCGCCTTGGTGGGTTGAGCCTGACCAGCACTGCCGAATCTCTTGATAATTCTGGCATTATTTATTCCCTTAACCAGCTCTCTAGTTCTTAAACATCTAAATATGAGCTGGAGCCTTGCTGGGTCTCTCTTCTTTTACCCCCACCCCTAACCCATCAACATTATCACAAACACAAATTTTCTAGGAAAGGAATTCTAAAGCCAAATTTTAAGAAGTCTTTCAATCATTTGTCATTAGATAGGGTCTTCAGGCTCTTAAAGACACTTCTGATAAAGACCTTAAAAAGTATGGAAAAATTAGAAATCAGAGCAGTCACATCCTTGGTGGTTACTGGGAAGACAATCTGCTCACAAATTAATAAGGACCAGCCTATGGTATGAGTCTGGCGCTTCACCGATGCCGTTGGCCCAACTGGATAGAGCATGGAACTTCCATGAGATGATGCCATTGTTCGATAATGCTATGTATGAATCGGGTAGCATTATTCATCCCATTAACCTTGACAACATTCCCTGCCATAACTGTCCACTGGCTCAACAAATTATGCTGTGGGTTCCAAGGGTAACAAGGTTGCTGGGATAACTCAAGAGTACAGTTCTCGGAGTATCACGGTGTGGCGTAAGTATTTCTTTACATGCCTGTCTTCCTCATTTAGTTGGAAGTTCTTAGGAATAGGGACATATATTCGTCATTTCTGGACCTGGCAATTAGCACAGTACCTGCATACAAGTAAGACATCCAGTAAGTGGACATTCTGTTGAGCCAATATATGAAGCAAAATACATTTGCTACAATTAAATTGTTACTGAGTGGGTCCCTTATAACTGTACATTTTGCAACTTATTTTCATGTACAAAGAAAATTATTTTGATTTTAGGATTTTACATGATCACGTTGTACTTTAGTTATTTATTAATGTATATGTTAATTCTTTTTGTAATATTTGATATCTTTCTCATGTTCAAAGTCTGAGAAAATTGGGTTAGATAATTTCTACCACGGCAGTTTTTGTTGGTATTTAGAAAAGTAAGAATGAAGGCCTTGTGGAGAGTCAGACTGCGTTACACAGTGCCCTGCCCAGCTATGGAGAACATGTACAGTTGCATAATACGTGGGTAGTTGGTTCTTGAAAGTAAAATTATAGATTCAAAGTCATTTTTCCACATAATTTTTTAGTGCATAGGGATTACTTGTTCTCAGTGAATTTTAATTATAATGTCTAATTCTGTGTTTCCTTTCAAAGGTAATAATAGATAAGACAGTGACTGCAAATTTCCTTAGGAGACCTGCAACCCTCTGTGTCCCCCGTTAAAGCATAACAGTTTCAGAGACCTTCCCCCTTGGGGAGGTAGTGCTCCAAGCTATCAGAATACCGGACTGGCACACACGAGTAATTTTCTTCCTTTGCCTTGTAGTGGAATGTGGGCTTTGCTGTATGCTATGTGAAATAAAATCAGAAGTTTTGCTTCAGGTCCATGTGAGCCGTGTTAACACGCAGTAACCCATTTCAATTCTACAAAATCATTATTAATTTATTAAAATGTATCTCAGAAAAGAATGCATTCTGTGTGTATTTATTGCTCCTGGAAACAAAAGCGGTAGATAAAGGTGGACGCTAAGGTTCTCATCTTCTTGCCACCCCCGCCCCTGATGGCCCCAAGTGGCCCTGATGAGTGTCAGGAGTACAGAGTGTGGCGGTGGAAGTCTGGGGGACTGGGGTGGGAGGGGGCATGTGAGAAGGGGCCTCTGTAGCTGGGAGAACATGACCCGCCTGTCCCTCAAGGAGGACACCCCAGTCTACAACAACAGAATACAGCCTGTGACCTCGGATGCGTCACAGGCTGCTGAGAGACGTGCGGGCCCTAAGTGAGCTAAGAGAGAAGGGACCAGAGGTCCACAAGCCACAAATGACAACAGCAGAAGCTGCACGTACAGGACCAAGTACGTGGCCACCCCTGCTTCACTGGACACGAGGACACAGCTTCCGGGAGCAGGCCTCCTCCCTGACCTCCTCAGCCCAAATGCTTGGGGGAAGCTAGTGAAGGGGTCCAAAGCCCGAGAGACCACACAGTACCATGAAAAGACACGTTAAGTGTTCACACTGGACAGATCACTCACTTCCAATCCCGGTAATCTTTCTTCATTCTGCACAGGGCCATTTTCCATCATCTCTCTGGCTTCCGTTTCCTGTGTGCTGGGCTATGGTTTACTAATGACCTCGGCTCCCGGGCCCCTCTTCTGGCCTACTATCCAGGTGGAAGCAGAGTTCCCCCTTGGAAACCCAACCCTTGAAAAGCCAATGCTGTCCCTGTCCCACAGGACTACATAAGGCCAGCCGCAGGCTGAACTTCGAGGCTCTGTGGCGCCCTCTGGCTAATCCTGGGTCCAGACTTCCTGCTCCAGACATTTTCTCCTTGCCTCCAATTCCCCATGTGCCTCCCACTTCCGCAGTTTACTCTGCCCTCAAATCCGGATTCATCCCCTCCTCTTTAATCCCCCTAGACACAAAACTTAAAGTTTATTGAGAACACAAAGGTGTCCTAGGGACTTGGCCCGTTGCTAGGTGTTGAGTTTGCTGCCCTCCAATTGGAGGTTTCCCCTCTGGGTCAACATTTTAACACTCAAAGGGCCCCCAGGGACACTTTGCTCTTAAGTCACGGAACAGAATAGTTAACAGTCTCAGTGTGATGTACCGGCATTTGAAGCTCTTTCCCTACATTCTGAGCCTGCTTCAATTTGCCCTTTCCCCCTCCCCACATGGGAGAAAAAAAACGAGAAAAGCCCCTCAGTGACAGAATTTAATCTCCATACTTACAGAAAATAAACTGCACAGAACATTTAAACGAGCAGTTTGTCCCCTTTCCAATCACCAAGGGTCACTTAATGCTGTGCTGCAGGCTCTCATGCACTTACAATAATTGATGCAGAATATGTTCCATCAAAAACTACTCATAGCAATTTAGCCAATGCACAGATTTTAATTGACTTGTACATACATTTTGCAAAAAAAAAAGTAATCCTAAAAAATAATAGGACTATAGAGTCAAAATAATGTTTATAAAGTGCTTTGAAGTTTTTGAAACTATAAAATACTGAATTTTTAGGCAATGTGGCAATAAACCAATCTACTTAATGAAGCTTAATGAATTAAAACTACAGGCAATATTTTTAAATGCTTGTAAAAAAACCAATTTTCCAGGATAAAATTTGTTGTACTTATTAAATTTTACGATTTTAAAGACTTCTATAACGCTTGACGAAACCACAGCCAAAATAGCGAACTTAATAATATTCATGAAAAAACTTAAGAAATCTGTGGGAGCCATCTTAAAATAGAATTTAGGCATTAATATTAAACAGATCATCCTAGTATTTATAGTGTTCGATTCCACTGCACCTGATAAATATTTTTGCATTTCCTCCAAGTTCAGGGCTCGTACAGCCTGATTTTGCCGTAGCATTAATTAGTGAATCTTCCATGGGAAGCTAATTACCCTTCCCTAACCCTGACCAAAATGCATGCTGTATAATGAGTTAAATTTTTTAATCAAGAAAAGGCTTTCCCTGTGGGATTTTCAGATTTAAAAATCCAATTAGCCTTAATGTTTTCCTTTTAGAGATTAACCACCCTTTTATGTTATGAAACATTAATTGGAATTCAAACTATTTATAGTTCTTTTTAAACAACCTTTTAACAAACCAGTAAATTTTTTCCTTCTTTTACAAATAGTATTTACCTTGTATCTATTCCTGAAGGAATAAAATGTTACCATAGTATTTTTCCATCTAACTACAGTTTGTTTCTCTTACAAGCACAAGTTTACAAACTAATGTGCACTCTTATTCCCAGGAATTTTTACAAGGAAATTTATTCAATAGTTTAAAGTATCTAACTTTCTTCCATGGATACGAGAAATATTGGAGCTCTCACCAATAATTACAGTGTCAGGCAGTGTTCCTCAAACTTGCTTCCAAAAATGTATCACCTAGGGTGCCAGTTAAAGATAACAGAATTCGGGACCTCACTCTTGGATATCTTGATTTAGTTAAGTTCTAGATTCGGGTCCTTGGAATTCATGTTTTCAGTAAGAACTGCAAATAATTCTCATCAGTGAGCAAGTCAGGAAACATACTGGGGTAGAGGTGGAGAAGCCAGTTCTCAGTTCTACTACAGAGAGTGTTTTAATATAGTTTTTTTTTTTTTAATTTTTTTTTCAACGTTTATTTTTGGGACAGAGAGAGACAGAGCATGAACGGGGGAGGGGCAGAGAGAGAGGGAGACACAGAATCCAAAGCAGGCTCCAGGCTCCGAGCCATCAGCCCAGAGCCTGATGCGGGGCTCGAACTCACGGACCGCGAGATCGTGACCTGGCTGAAGTCGGACGCTTAACCGACTGCGCCACCCAGGCGCCCCCCAGAGAGTGTTTTAAAAGCTGCACAAGCTTGGGACGCCCGAGTGGCTCAGTTGGTTAAGAGTCTGACTCTTGACTTCGACTCAGGTCATGATCTCTTGGTCATGATCTCCAGGTCGTGAGACTGAGCCCCGCATCCAGGCCTGTGTCAGGCTCCGCGCTGAGGGTGGAGCCTGCTTAAGATTCATTCTCTCTCCCTCTCCCTCTCCCTCTCCCTCTCCCCTTCTCTCCCCCGCTGCCCCCCTCCCTCACTTATGCGGTCTCTAAAATTAAATAAATAAATAAGTAAAAGCTGCTTAAGCTTGACAAAGTTACTTAAACATTCTGTGCCCGTTTCTTCGTCAGTAAAACTAGGATACCAGTACCTCCCACAAAATGTTGTTGCGATAATTACCTAAAACAATGCCTGCGACATGACTGACACAGTGCTTGCGAATGGGAAATGTTCAATAAACGTCTGGTCTCCTTCTTCTCTTTTTTCCTGCTTGATTTCAGCAGAACACATTCCCCTAACTGTTCACTGTGGTACTGCACTCTGACATTCTACAATTAGAGATAAAACCTTAAATCTGAAAAGTACCACTTACATCGGCACAAGGAATGGATGGGACGACACAGTTTACCTTTGACTTGGCCCTAAACATTCCCTCTTGGTTCAACCATGAGTTTCTCATTGACTGACTGATGCACCCAACAGGCACTTCCTGTGCCGCCTCTGTGCATCACCAGTCATCACCCTATTGGGCTTGGGGGGGTGATAAAGAGCCAGAAAGTCACGTGTGTTCCCTGTTCTCCTTGAACTCACTGAGTGTCCTCCTACTTCTACCAATTTTTCCAGATTTGATTTTTGGCCCCATTTTCGTTTTTCTCTCTCCTCTTCTCCCTTCTCTCTCCCTCCCTCTGTCGTGAGCCTTAGTGAGTTCCTTGGCTTCCATATTGCCCTGCGCACATGAGAATTCCCTTTTGCTCCCGGACCCAGCGCAGTCAAGTTTAGCCCTGGCTCCTGCAGCTGAGGCCAGACGGAGGATGAAGCCCACTCCCCTGCACACGCATGAGCAGAGGGCCAGACAGCCCAGATCACAGAGCCCTAGGAGGGGCATCAAATGGGTGAGGGCTCCCAGCAGTCCACAAGGGATCTCAAATCTAATATTTTATTTGCACAAAATGCAACATAGAAAAATGTGTAAACCTTTGGACAAACAAAATTCAAAATTTACTCAATACTCTCCTACCCTGGGATATGCATCCAGCCCTCTCTAACGTGTCACAGATCATACTCAGTACAACTTTAATATGTTTTCACCATTTCTCATCAGTCCCCCAAGTATGCATCTTCACCAAAACAACAGAAACCGTGCAGAGGTCAGCGATGGGCATCTGCAAATACAGCACGAGCACGGCCCGTGAGGAAAAATTCCACTCAGGTACGATGATGCCTCTCATTAACAATTTACGAGCCCTCCTCTTCCCCTCCTCGATCCCGCAGCTGTAATTAAAGCAGCATCGAGGCAGTAAAGAAAACCAGAGGTGACGGGTATCAACTCCACCTGATGAGGACACTGGGGTCTACACCAGTAGAGCCAGCACCTCAGTGGGCAGGAAGGGCAGAGGGCTCAGCACCAGGGATTCTCCGGGGGGCAGTCTGACCAGTGGCCGTGCAAACCATCCTTCCTCATCCTGCCTTCTTGGCCATCCCTCTGGCCCTAAGGGGGTACAGGGGAACATAGAGCCAGGGGTTATGACACCTACGTCTTTGAAGGAAAGGGGACTATCCTGTGGGGAGCAGGAGGAAGCTGGACTCACATGTTCTGTTGGGTCCAGAGAAGAGACCCTCATATCCAAGCGGGAGCTGGGGGGGGGGGGGGTCAGGGGCACAATCCTTGTTCTACCTCGTTTCCCGACGGTTCCACAGGGACCTTGTGGAGCAGGAAGAGCGTGATGCTTACTTAATGAAAATGGCTTCTTCTTGCCCCTTCTCCTTGGAGCACCTTCCTTCCTTCAGCTGGGGCCTAGGGGCCCAGAGCGCTGCTGCACAACAAAACTTCAGGATTTGACGGAAACATACACAGCATGAAGGGGTCACCTTGAACATGCCCCCTCAGCGGTGCCACTGTGTTTGCAGCAATCACCTGTGGCCACATAACAGGCTACCTCCAATTTCACGGCTCAACACCACCTCACCACCCCTGACTCTGTGGGCCGGGGACGTGGGCTCAACACCACCTCATGGCCCCTGACTCTGTAGGCCGGGGACGTGGGCTCAACACCACCTCACCGCCCCCGACTCTGTGGGCCGGGGACGTGGGCTCAACACCACC
This sequence comes from Felis catus, assembly GCF_018350175.1. Classification (NCBI taxonomy): domain Eukaryota; kingdom Metazoa; phylum Chordata; class Mammalia; order Carnivora; family Felidae; genus Felis; species Felis catus. The sequence goes on along the minus strand of NC_058377.1, from coordinate 4,166,915 downwards.
TCACCGCCCCCGACTCTGTGGGCCGGGGACGTGGGCTCAACACCACCTCATGGCCCCTGGCTCTGTGGGCCGGGGGTGCAGGCCGCATTCATCAGGGTCATCTGTGCTCCCCAGGGTGTTGGGCAGAGATGCCCCCCGGGGGCTTCAGCGCCCACACGGCTGGTGCCTGGGGTCTGCAGCAGAGAACACATCCGTCCTCTCACGTGGCCTCTGTCCTCTGGTGCCACGCTGTCCACTGCGGTAAGCGCTTCCCTTGTGTAACTATTTACACCAAAAACAATACCGATCCAAACTTGTAGCAATTTTAATTACACACTCAGCTTCTTAGTCACAATTCCATGTCCAGCGCTCGGCAGTCCCATGTGGCTACCACAGCTGACAGCATTTCTGCTGGAAGGAACTGCTCGCAGGCCCTTCTCCCCAGCAAGACGGCCTGCACTCCCCCCAGGCTCCTGCTCCTCCCTGAGTGAAAGGAGAGTGACCTGGCCTCGGACGTCCCTCACGTCACTCTGAGATCTGCTTGGTCAAGGCAGTTCACAAAACCACAGATTTGAGGGGTGGGACATGAACTCTAAAGCAGATAGCAAAGAAAAGCTAGAACGGGTACAGAAACAGAGAGAGCATTTTCTGGGTGCCATTTTCAACAGCCTGCCACGCCAACAAATTCAACTGCGAGTTCTCGTCAGGAAGGAAGTCCTTGCCCGTGAGGATGTGGCAGGAGGCCACATTCCCTCAAATCTCTGCCCTGTATCCTCCTTCCCTCACCCTCGCAAGGTAGCGACTGCTTAAATCCCACTGTCAGGGGCGCCTGGGTGGCGCAGTCGGTTAAGCGTCCAACTTCAGCCAGGTCACGATCTCACGGTCCGTGAGTTCAAGCCCCACATCAGGCTCTGGGCTGATGGCTCAGAGCCTGGAGCCTGTTTCCGATCCTGTGTCTCCCTCTCTCTCTGCCCCTCCCCCATTCATGCTCTGTCTCTCTCTGTCCCAAAAATAAATAAAAACGTTGAAAAAAAAATTAAAAAAAAAAATAAATCCCACTGTCAGACCTGATGATCACTCCCATGCCCCAATCCTTTGTCCCTGTCTTGCGCTGCCACACTTTGCGACATCAACACCAATCAAAAGTGATCTGACAACATCTCTAAATTCCCACCACTGACCACGTCTACCCACCTAGCAGCAGCGTTACCTCTAGAGTCTTCCTTCCTCTTTCTAACAGGATAGGAGCTCCCCTTATCCACGCCGCGGGATACATTCCAAGACCCCCAGGGGAGGCCTGAACTACAGACAGTGCTGAACCGATGGACATTGTTTTCTCCTCAACATACACAACTATGTTGAAGTTAATTTTATAAACCAGGCAGAGTAAGAGATTAATAAGAGTAATAATAAAAGAGAACAGTTATAACAATAGATAGTAATAAAAGTTATGGGAATGTGGTCTCTATCTCTCTCAAAACACCTTATACTGTACTCCCCCTTCTTCCTGTAGTGATGTGAGGTGATAAAATGCCTGCCTGATGAGGCAAATGACCAGGCACCGAGGAAGCGTTGGGCTCCTAATGAAGTCTTCTGACAGGAGGAAGCCTTCTCATCAGGAGGAGGATTTTCTGCTTCTGGACGACGGGTGACCAATGGTCATGGAAACTGCAGATGAGGGGGCCTACTGGAGATGCAGTGTTCTTGGTCCCCTCCCCTCCTGTGAGATCACACCCCCCTCTCACCCAGGCGATCCTTCCTCCTTCCATGTCCCCATGTCTGTGGATCATTCCTGTCAGCACACAAACAAGGTGGCGCCATGTACCTTTCAGCGACTGCCCCGTTTCTCTGTATGCATCCATTTTGTTTTCTTTCTTCTCTCAGGCTTTTGCCAATTATTCCCCCAAAACAGCTTTTGTCAAGACCACCAGCAGCCTCTGGATACTCATCTCATTTGACCTATAGGCACCTTTTTACCCAGTTCTTCACTCACTTCTCCCTAATATAGTTCCCTCAAGGGGCTTCCAGAATGTCACCCTCTTCTGGCTTTCCCTCTGCCTCACCCCAGCTCAGTCTGCTATGCTTGCTCCTCTTTTCTCTGGTCTTTTGATGTGACAGTGCCCCAGGGACCAGCTCCTAAGACTTCTTACCTTCTCCCTCCAAGCTAACTCCCTGGGTGATCTCATCCAATGTCAATACCATCCATTTGCTGATGGCTTCCAAACAAATAGATCCAATCCATGCCTCCTCCAAAGTTCATATACTAAACTTCCTGCATATTTTCTTCTTGTGTATTAAATTTCCAAAGCTAAGCTCCTACTATACCTTCCTATATCCCAGACACTTGGTGATAGCATCTTTATCCCTCCATTTTCTCAGGCCAAAGGTTTTGCAGACATCCTCAACTCCTCTTGCTCACATCTTATGTCCCATCCATCAGGAATTCCTGTAGGCTCTCCCTTCAGAAGATAATCTGAACCACCACCTCCTTTGCCTCCACCTGGGCCACCATCATCTGTGATGTGGATTATTAGAACAGCGTCTTGACTAGTCTCTCTGCTTCCACTCCTACACCCCTAAAGTCTGTTCTTAACACAACGGCCAGCATGATACTATTAAGATCTACCCAAAACCTTCATTCTTCTACCCAAAAACCTTCCAATGACTCCAAATTTCTCTAAGAAAACCAAAGTCCACGCAGTGGACCCATTCCCTCTTATCTCTCTGACCTCCTCTCTTACTAGTCTCCCCTCCACTTATCCAGCATAGGTGGTTCTTCCTCGGGACATTTACACAGCAGTTTCCTTTGCTGGAAGGCTCTTCCCCAGCTCACCCCGTCCCCCTTCAAAGCTCAGTGCAAATGTCACCTTCTGAGTGATGCCTCACCTAATACTCTACTTAAACCTGCAATCATTCCCCTTCCTCCAGGGCCTCCTACCCCTGACACTCTGCTCTTCCTGTATCCCATGGCACGGCTCATCTTCTAATACACATATAGTTCTATTTCAGGACTTCTGCTGAAGTCCCACTAAGGCAGGGATCTTTGTCTATTTTCTTTCACTGCTTTATTTCAAGTACCTACTACTGGCTACATAATATGTACCTAATAAATATTTTTGTCGAGGGGCACCTGGCTGACTAGGTCAATGGAGCACACAACTCTTAAGCTCAGGGTCACGAGTTCAAGCCCCATATTGGGTGTAGAGCTTACTCAAAAAAAACAAAAAAACAAAAACAAAAACAAAAACTGTTGAATAACTAAATGAGGTATTTGAACCGTGCATATTTTATCTGTGCCAGTACCAGAACCAATGCCAAAATAAATTTAAATACATCATAGAGCAGTTTGATAACCAACACTAACTACCCCAAGTGATTAAATAAAAAATGACAACAAAGATAAATCCTATCTTTTCTACAACCAGTTCCAGGTCAAATTGTCAAGAAAGGTTAATTACCCTTTTCCTTTTCCTCTCTGCTGGCCTTCCTTATTTTTCTTGCCTATATCCCATTTCTAAAGAAATCTGCTACTTAAAATTCCTGTTAATGCATTAACCCATAATGGGCCAAAGGAGTTACTTCATCAGGAAAATGCCTATAACAAATATTTTATTTTCAAAGCTCATAATCATTTTAAACCAGAGTTTTGTATTATACTTTCACTTGTCCTATGTTTGTGAACATTGGAGAGGTTTAAAAATCAGTTTTGCATTGTGAAGTTACTGAATGAGTCTTTCCTCCTTGCCCTCTCATTCCCTCCAGAAGGAATTTGGTGTGTCGAGCGAGACTGTCACGAAGCTATTCAGCATCTTAGTGACTGTCCGCCTCTGAGAAATGGGGTAATAGCCGTGACCTCATCATAAGACCACCATGAGAGCTGTGTCAGCACGTGCAGAATCCTTGCAACAGTGCCAGGCCATCATGGTACCATGTGAGCCTTAGCTTTTATTACTGAAACTCTAATTTTGAAATGTAAATCATATATTTATTCGAGGGCAGATTCAAAGATAAGGAGATGGGAATGAGAATGAAGTAACACAATTTTTCAATAGTAGCTCAGTGAGCTACTAAGTTATATACTTACTATTAAAGAAGTTAATATATTTGTATTACACCTAATGTTTATTTCATTCTAAACCTACCGAGGGCAAGAACTGCTCTAATTAAAAACAGAGTGGCCCCAAGTTCCAAATAGGGCACAGTCCGTCTCCGGGATATGCAGTCAACATTTAATGGTAACACTTCAGCATTTCTCAAAAAGGGTATTTAGTGTTTGTTCTCATATCTTTTGGCAAAGCAAACTGCATATTTGACCATCATGTCTTTCAGTAGTTGAGGCTGCATATACAAATGGTATTTGCAAGGTGAAATCTATTTAAAGCCAAGGACTCATTTAGCCTTTCCTCTGAACATTTTATCCCTTGACTAAATGCATTCATCAAAAACAGCATAGATCTGTAGCTCTGCTATTTCATAGCTTAATGGATTTTTGTTTGATTACTGTATTGATTTAATTTTTTAAAGATGCAAATATGCGTGGCCTACTTGCTGAAATGTTTTTTCTCAAATGGAAAAAATTCAGAGCGCTGTCTTCTTTCTTTCCCTTTTTTTGTCCTTGTTCCTTTTTCACCATGTTAGAAAGGCAAAGCAAAGAAACATCTGATACCTAGGCTGAGCAGGCACAGCCACGTGACACTCTCCAGGCAAGCCGAGCCCCAGGTGTGACCTCTGACTTGAGACAGAAGGTGACTTCGCAGAGACTAGCAGGCGCTGGACAAGAAAGTGCCACATAGAAGGTCATCTGCAAGTCACCTGGAGTCTTGAGATGCGCCATCCCTGGGCTGCGGGAGAGAGGTTGTGCTCACTGGAAGGGAAGTCCATCATAAGGAAGGGCAAGTCACTAGGGGTCCTGTTCACAAGAGCTACAGACTCTGGAACCATCCAAAAAGAGACACCAGAATTAAGAGTGTGCACAAAGTGTGGTGTGTGGTGTGCTTGCTGGCCGGGGCCAGGGCCCAGCAATGGCCGTCCTGGCCTCTGGGAGCTCTTCTGGCACCTGCCCGACTGTGGGCAGGCGTGAAGTGGACTGGGGCAGGACAGTGTCCATCAGCCGAACTCAAGGAGAGCTGATCTAGACAAAGGGGACCATGAGAAACGTTACAACAGAGGCTGCCCTTCACCTGGATGGCTCAGTCATAAGAGTGTCGGACTCGACTTTGGCTCAGGTTATGGTCTCACGGTTTGTCAGTTCAAGCCCCAAGTTGAGCTCTGTGCTGACAGCGAAGACTCTGCCTGGGATGCGCTCTGTCTCCCTGTCCGTCTGCCCCTCCCCTGTTTGCATCCACACTCATGTGCTCACTCGCTCTCTCTCAAAATAAATAACTAAACTTTAAAAAAAATGCAGGTTGCCCTTTTCAGGAGCCTCCAGTCAAGAAAGGCTTGGGCTCTGACCCATCAGAAGCAGTAACAAGCAGTGGCAATAAGACTGGTGACAGCGGTTACTGAAGGACAAGGGTGAAGTTAGTGGCGAAAGCAGCAAAATGGCCAGCCGGGGGTTCCAATAGAGACGTCGAAGCAACAAATCCCAGTGAGAGCCGTGAAACACGGAGCCTCACGACAGGTACCTTACGTCCACCTCTCGGTGACCTTCATAACCACACAGTTACCACATTCGCCGTCTAGGAGTGAAGAGACGAGCAGTCTGAGGCAGAGATGGTCGCACATGTTGCCTCAAGACGTACAACCAGGAAGATGACCCCACGGCAGAGCCTACAACCATCTCCTTGGAACCACACTGCCTCTCTCTGCAGATTGTTACTAACCAGATTATCAAACTGACCAGAACACCCAATTCCAGGAAACCACGTTTGGTCAATGTTTTCTATCGTATTAATGGCACATATTTACCTGTGGTTCAACATTACAAGGTTATCATCTATGAGAATTATTATTGAAAAGGGAGCCCTTCCTTCATTAACTGGAATGTCTCAAAGCTTGAGACGGATTGAAATACATGATCGATCAATTCTGCAGATGAAGAGCCTCCTAGCTGACAGTAAATTAAAAATATGCTTGCTCCAGAGAGATAAAAACAGCCAATACAACTTTACTGCTGTTTTGACTTCTCCTTTGCTTTTCTATTATTTAGAGAAGCACAATTGATTTTTATTTCCGGTTTCAAATTACCTTGGTCAAGAAACAATGAGCCATAGGATCCCTTTAGGGGTTTGTGATTTGTTCACATGATTGGAAAATAATTTTGCTGATTTAGAAAATGTAGGGATGCTTTCTAATCATATGAGGCCGAGATATAAAATACATTTGGAAGGAAAAATGCTACTAATTGCTTGTAAGATTGTTATTAAAATAACATAATAGGGTAATTTCTATGTTTCATAAAAGATATTCCACCTAAATTGAAAGCTACCAGGAAAGACTGTGGAAGGAATACATGAGCTGATCTCCGAGCTCTGTGCTCGTGACTGGGAAGAGCCAGCGTGAGGTCACGGAAGTGCACACACACGGGCGCACAAAGACCAGTGTTACGGACACGGAGGCGTGTTTCACAGCGCAGCCACGTTGTGTCTGTGCAACACTCTCACCTCCCCGTCCTCTCTGAAAGTCACGGCAAGTACGTGAGGGGGTGGGCAAAGAGCAGCATCCAGATTACTGAACGGCAACAGTGGAACAGGAGCCCGGGTTCGCTTCCCTACTGCTGGGCGACAGGGCAGCCCCAAATTCACTGGTGTGCTGCCACCGCTGTATCTGCCCCCCAACCATGCTATGGACCAGGAATGCGGCAGGGCCGGCTCAGCTGGGTGCTTCTGACCCAGAGAGCGTCAGCTGGGCACAGGGTGAGGGTTCGACCGCCAGCATGGTTCCCTGGCCCACACGTTTGCCGTCCCAGCACTTCTTTTCATCCTTCCGTCGCCGCCTCGCAGCCTACCCTCCAGCTCTCTAGCACACGGGGCTTCTTGCACAGCAGGCAGTGTCGGGGTGGGCATGTTTCTTGCATGGCGGCTCCTTGCTGCCCCGCCAGGCAGGGCCCTGTCTGAAACTGGGAGAGAAGCATTCTGCTGGTTTTCTTGTGGTGGTGGCAGTGGTTGTTGTTGTTGTTGGCTTTCTGTTTGTTTTTTGTCAAGGCGGTCACAAGACCTGCCCAGATTCAGGGAGGAGAAAGCGACTCCTTCTCTTGACTAGGCAGTGGCAAGGTCATACAGGAGAAGAGTGGGGGGGTTGGGAGGTGCCTCGGTGGCGTCTTTGGAAAATCTAATCTTCCACAATCTCACACCTCTTTTAACCTGGATCCCGGAATGTCTCCACCACACCCAACTGTTCCAATAGGAACAGTAACAAGAAAGAATCACTAAGCGCGTGATTTTAAACTTGCATATTAAAGTCTGTATTCTACCCATCTGATGAAATGTCTCATACAGCCATGTATTGTAGGGTATCTTGTGCTGTTTTTCCTAAGCATGCTGATTTAATTAGGCCTAGAAAATTGGCCCGACCCGCTTTTTTTTTAAGAGGAAAAGAAAAATGTATTGTTGGCAAACTATCAAAGCAGGCCGTGATGTGCATCTCAGGCACTCTGCAAAGAGGTTACACACCCAGAGACGCTTTCAACACGGGCTCCGCTAGAAATCGTCGTGCTGCTCCATCCCGACACCCGCTAGTCTCGTCAGGCCCAGCTTCCTACCTCCGAGCAAACCCCTTGTTTTCCTTGTCAGGCAGCCTCTATGGTCCTGTCTGCTCTCCTCACCAACTTTCCGTGCTAGTCCACAAGACCCCAACCCACTTTCCTAACAAAGACATGGGACCCCACTCATTCATTAGAATGTGACATGGCCTAAAAACATCCAGACCCCTCACCACCCCTTTCTCTGCTAAGCCAACAATACAAAGAGACAGAAGTCTCCACGTGTATAACAGCCCACAGAAAAGGTACAAATGAGGGTAGAGAACTTGGCTGGGTGAGGAAAGAAAATGAACGTCCCCTCGTTAAGACTCAGAAGCTGTAAATGAGCTGCTGGAATGGAAAAGAACACAAGGCAGCAGAACGAGAGGCAGAGGTTCTCGAGGAAGGGAGCAACAAGATGGGGTTCATCCTCCAGATGGGACTCTTGGAAGCAGTGAAGAGGACGGGCCCGGGCAGGGGGGTGACTCAGGGGGCCAGTCCTTTCCACAGGCAAGAGATGTCGAGAACTAGGACACGGCAGAGATGGAATGGAACCGTTTGGAGACAACACTGAAGAGACAAGCCAGGAAAGACCGACGAGATTTGGGGTTAAGGGAGGAACAGGCCATCCGTGCCACAGCGTTCCATGGGACCTTTCTTCTGTGAGCCGTAAGCAGCTCTCTCTGTTGGTGAGTTTATGTCAAGTCAAATGACCTTAGACGTCTGTGCCTCCCTGAGAAAGTTGTCCCTCATGCTTGTGAAGACTGCCTTGAAATAACAGTTATTAGTTTAGTCGGTGATGCTGCAAAACCATTTTGTTCTCTGCATAAAGCAAAACTCCCGTTCAGCTTTACGGCATAATTTAAAATAATGTCCAGAGTGCACATGCATGAACGGAAACAAGTGTAATCAAACGGCCGACACAGAGAACGCCTGGTGATACTCCTCTTCCTAACTGTCCCCGCAGCGCTCTGCTGGTATTTTGGCAATCAACTACAAAGCCATCGCTAGGTTCCCACATCTGGGTAGAATTTCTTCTTCTTTTCATTATTCTCAAAGTGCTGAGGCTGTGTCTTTGGTTTTTCGTTGTTACTTTGTTTTCTAAGGTACCTTGCCATACTTTTGCTCATTTTTATTTGAGGTCACTATTTTCAGGGGAAAAAAAGGGAAATGGCAAATAATTGTGGGTTAATTGGCAAAATAAGTGTAAAAAGTAAAAAGTGGCTAAAAGTGTTTTTATCTAACGATCTGTTTACTGTGAAAGAGTGGCAGCGCTTACGCATAAGTTACGGAACCTGTAAAAACAAAACAGAGCAGAAGTGAACACCTCACTGACCAGCAGCCATCTAAAGGGGGTACAATGCTGGCAGGACCTTGACTGAGCAAGTTTTAAATAAATTCAAAACAAATTTAGGACTTATACACTCATAAGTCAGTGATCCCGGTCATGAAGTCCATGAGATCAGTTTTTTTGTTGGTTTTATTCACATGGTAGACCCCCAATAAATTTTTGTTGAATAAATATGGTAATTAAAATAAATAATATGCTTCATGCACAGAATATGAAAAACGGCAGTTTTCTTTTTTTTTTTTTATGAAATTTATTGACAAATTGGTTTCCATACAACACCCAGTGCTCATCCCAAAAGGTGCCCTCCTCAATACCCATCACCCACCCTCTCCTCCCTCCCACCCCCCATCAACCCTCAGTTTGTTCTCAGTTTTTAACAGTCTCTTATGCTTTGGCTCTCTCCTACTCTAACCTGTTTTTTTTTTTTTTTTCTTCCCCTCCCCCATGGGTTCCTGTTAAGTTTCTCAGGGTCCACATAAGAGTGAAACCATATGGTATCTGTCTTTCTCTGTATGGCTTATTTCACTTAGCATCACACTCTCCAGTTCCATCCACGTTGCTACAAAAGGCCATATTTCATTTTTTCTCATTGCCACGTAGTATTCCATTGTGTATATAAACCACAATTTCTTTATCCATTCATCAGTTGATGGACATTTAGGCTCTTTCCATAATTTGGCTATTGTTGAGAGTGCTGCTATGAACATTGGGGTACAAGTGGCCCTATGCATCAGTACTCCTGTATCCCTTGGATAAATCCCTAGCAGTGCTACTGCCGGGTCATAGGGTAGGTCTATTTTTAATTTTCTGAGGAACCTCCACACTGCTTTCCAGAGCGGCTGCACCAATTTGCATTCCCACCAACAGTGCAAGAGGGTTCCCGTTTCTCCACATCCTCTCCAGCATCTATAGTCCCCTGATTTGTTCATTTTGGCCACTCTGACTGGTGTGAGGTGATACCTGAGTGTGGTTTTGATTTGTTTTTCCCTGATAAGGAGCGACGCTGAACATCTTTTCATGTGCCTGTTGGCCATCTGGATGTCTTCTTTAGAGAAGTGTCTATTCATGTTTTCTGCCCATTTCTTCACTGGGTTATTTGTTTTTCGGGTGTGGAGTTTGGTGAGCTCTTTATAGATTTTGGATACTAGCCCTTTGTCCGATATGTCATTTGCGAATATCTTTTCCCATTCCGTTGGTTGCCTTTTAGTTTTGTTGGTTGTTTCCTTTGCTGTGCAGAAGCTTTTTATCTTCATAAGGTCCCAGTAATTCACTTTTGCTTTTAATTCCCTTGCCTTTGGGGACGTGTCGAGTAAGAGATTGCTATGGCTGAGGTCAGAGAGGTCTTTTCCTGCTTTCTTCTCTAGGGTTTTGATGGTTTCCTGTCTCACATTCAGGTCCTTTATCCATTTTGAGTTTATTTTTGTGAATGGTGTGAGAAAGTGGTCTAGTTTCAACCTTCTGCATGTTGCTGTCCAGTTCTCCCAGCACCATTTGTTAAAGAGGCTGTCTTTTTTCCATTGAATGTTCTTTCCTGCTTTGTCAAAGATGAGTTGGCCATACGTTTGTGGGTCTAGTTCTGGGGTTTCTATTCTATTCCATTGGTCTGTGTGTCTGTTTTTGTGCCAGAAAAACGGCAGTTTTCTTACTGTGCCATGGGCAGATCTCATTTCGAATCTACAACACTGCATCTCACAACTGGAAAGATAGGAAATTCTTAGTGATGCTGGGCAGAGGCGATACAGACATCCCAGTGTTTGAACTCGCTCTCCTGTACAGACCTTCCACTCCTGTGAGTCACTGGTTCCAGTCGTACTACTTGGAACATCGGACATTAGTTTTCCAGAGAGCTCTTCGAAAACACAGCATCGCAGCCACATTATTTCTATCTGGCGGGGTAACTCTAATACCTACATTAGATTGTAACAACTGTTGCTCCTGTAAGCGGTGGTAACAGCATACTCCTTAACTTCCAGAAATACACTTTGAAACATGTAGAGATGAACGAAAAATGAAGTTCAAAGTGTTCCAAGAAAAACGATTAATTTGTAATGACCTATGTGATGAATGGGATCACCTCTCAGGAATGAAACTTTGAAATACTTTTCTTTTGCATCCCCTCAGCCCCTCTTCAGAGCTCCTCATCCACATGGGACGGGCATTTCCTCTCCAATCCATTCATGGAAACTTCCAGGAAGGGTGACTCTCCACCATCTCTCAAACTTGGGTCTCCTCCTGTTTGTCCCAGAAGCATTCCAAAGCCAAGGACTGTGATCCGGTTCTTAAGGGTTCAAAGGCTTTAATTTTTCATATGGACAAGGGCTAATTCTGAGTAACCTACCTAGTGAGTTATGAAGGATTAATAAAACTTGATCATAAACCAAAATTAGCACATCAGGGGTTCGCCGAGCATCTTGATGTCATACAACGCTTGGTAACACTGCAATTTTCCTCAGTGTGCGTAGGCTATGCACATCATTGGAATGCCCAAAACTGGAGGAAAATTTGTTATTTTACATTAATTTATTTATTTTGAGAGAGACAGAGACAGTACAAGCAGGGGAGGAGCAGAAAGAGAGAGGGAGAGAGAATCCCAAAAGCAGGCTCTGTGCTGTCAGTACAGAGCCACATGCAGGGCTCGAACTCATGAAACTGGGAGATCATGACCTGAGCCAAAACCAAGGTTGGACGCTCAACTGACTGAGCCACTCCAGTGCCCCAAATTGTTACTATTGAATTTACGTGTTGGTTTGACCTGGCTATAGCTTTTGACTGCTGTTAACTTCATATTTGTAAAATTTTTCCTTTTATTGTTGTATTTTATCTTTTAATGACTGCTACTTCCTATTTTTACTGTTATTTTGTACACTTTCAATATGACTGTGAAATTCTCTTGCTCACTAGGCAGGATGGGGACAGCTTTAAGGGGTCAGTGAAGGGTTTCAATGGAAGTTAAGTGGGTCCAAGTCAACAGCACCTCAGAACCACCATTCCTGGAGAGCTCACTTCCTTCGCATAGATGTGGACATTGAATTAGTTTCCTGTGTCTGCTGTAACAACACAAACACAGTGGCTTACAACAACACAGATCTATTCTCCCACGGCTCTGAAGTTCAGAATTCCAAAACCAGAGTCTCTGGGTTAAAATTCATTTCCTTGCTTTTCCAGCTTCTAGAGGGTTCGCTGGCTCAGGGCTCCCTTCTCCCCTTCCAAGTTAGCAATGGGCGGTCATCTGCTCACACTGAGTCACTCTCATACTCTCCTCCTCCCTCCTTTACTTATAAGGACCATTGTAATTAAATTGGGCCCACCCAGGGAATCTAAAACAACCGCCCCATCTCAAGATCCAAGATCCTTAATGGCACGTGGAGAGTCCATTCTGCCATGTAGTAGGGTAACACGTTTACATGTTCTCCTGCCTAGTACGGAAATAGGGTTAGCCAGCACATTACTGGTACCTAAGAATATTTTCTGTTGCCAGAACTATCATTATGGCTGGTAGGGATGAACTCCTGAAATTCTGAAAGGGCAATTAATTTTGAACAAGTAAAACCAATTTATGAAAGGGACTAGAAAGCACTCGAGTGGTACTATTATTTCCACAATTCAGGCACAGCTGGCATTAGAGGCATTCTTTCTGGTCAACCCGGAAACTTAACTACCATTCGGCACATGGCTTGTACAGAAGAAATCCATCTTGACTTCCCAAGGCCACCTCCTACATAAACCTACAGATACCAGTCATTTCTTTTCTTTTCTTTTTTTAAATGTTTATTTTTGAGAGAGACAGAGTATGAGCAGGGGAGGGGCAGGGAGAGAGGGAGACACAGAATTGGAAGAAAGCCCCAGGCTCTGAGCTGTCAGCACAGAACCTGATGTGGGGCTCGAACTCACGAACCTTGAGATCATGACCTGAGCCGAAGTCGGATGCTTAGCTGACTGAGCCACCCAGGCGCCCCAGATACCAGTCATTTCTAAAGCAGATGGTACTGTGACAGAAGTGACCCATCAGGCCACTGTGCCTATTTACACACTACTCCGAATGACCTGGTAGAGTTTCAGGAAGACTTAAACAAAGGGTACTGTTCGGTGGAAGCTCACTCCATTACGTTTATTCTGTCCTGCTATGAGCCGGGCACTGTGCCAGGAACTGCATTTCCAAAGGTAGAACTGAGCCCGGCCCGCTCTCCATACTTCAGTCCAGCAGGAGTCATTCTGGTAAGTCAAGGTCACTAGTAAGTTGTGGGATGGAGAGAGCCTGGGTGAGTTACCATGATGACAATGCTTTGTCAGCGAGGAGAGGGGCTGCTGAAGGGAAAAGGAAGGTAATCAAAGGGGCTGGAATAAATGATTGCCTGCTTTAATGATTTTGCCTAGCAGGCAGCGCCCTCAAGCGCTACTGCTTAAAAAAATAAATAAAAATAAAATCAAAGGGTTTCCATTTCAATGTGGCAGAATTCCCTATTTTCAGAAGTTCAGAAAAAAAAAAAAAGGCTTGAAATAGCATGAAATGACCAGACAGACATGCCTGAAACCCCATGCTTCAATCTCCCTGACCACAAATGGGAAGAACACTTATTTGAACAGAAATGAGAATTTCTATCTCCCTTGTAGCCTTTTTGTAGACTTTGCAGACTTCTTATTAAATAATGGACAGTAAAGCAAATTGCTTTCATCTCTTGAAAGGCTTCCTTCTTTCTTAAATGACTTTGAACTTTTTCTCCCCTTTTTGAGCATTCGTACAGATAAGCGTATTTTAAAAACTGACCAGAATGGAACGGTAAACATATCTGGGAAAGCAACTATCACTATGGCAACAATGAGTGTGTCTGACATTTAGTCTTTCCATTATTCTCTGTTACTATAGTAATGAAACCTTGTATTCTTGACACCATTTCCAAATTCCATTAAAATAAGCTCCTCTCGCCTCAGAGAAGGAGGGAGGGCCAGAACTATTAATGCACAAGATGTCTAAGAATGTTTTCCAGCTCTGGGACACAGACAATGTGAGACACTTTGCTATACTTTAATTGAACTGAGAAAAACATGCTTAAAAGGTGGGAACAGCACAGAGGCAAAAACTCCGTAAGTACAACAAAAGTAAAGTAAATTTTTGTCATTAAAAATCAGCATCTGATTTGGGGCACCTGGTTGGCTCAGTCAATAGAATGTGTGATTCTTGATCATGAGGTTGTGAATTCAAATTAAGTAATTGGGAGATTAAATAAAATCTTCAAAAAAATCAGCCTTTTATCTTAAACACATAAAAATAGCTTTAATTTACAAGATATTGAAATTTAACATCAAATATTAATGGATAAGGAGAATTTTTGTTTCTTCTTAGAAGAAACACAGAGGAGGATAATGGCAATTAAGGATCACAAAAAGTAGTAAAGACATTACTTGGGGGTTTTGAGGGGCTTCTGTGTTTAAGAAAATATTATCTGGGGCACATGGGCAGCTCAGTTGGTTAAACGTCCGACTTTGGCTCAGGTCATGATCTCGTGGTCCGTAAGTTCGAGCCCCAAGTCAGGCTCCGGGCTGACAGCTCGGAGTCTGGAGCCTGCTTTGAATTCTGATTTCTCTCTCTCTCTCTCTCTCTCTCTCTGCACCTCCCCCACTCACACTCTCTCTCTCTCTCTCTCTCTCAAAAATAAACATTTTTTTAAAAAAAGAAAATATCTGATGTATTATTCATCAACTCTGAAACTTTGAATTGGGAACCAGAATATTATTAGGTTATTATTAAATTATTATCTACAATAGTGGAAACATGCTTCAGCGACACATTTCTAATGAGAGATAAGCAGGGAGGGATTTAGAGGGAAAAGTGGGGGTGGGGGAGGAGTATTGAGTGAGAGTGCTGTGTAGGAGAAGGGGTAATGAAAGGGAACGTGAGTGATCATGTAAGAGAGCTAAGGCAGTATAAGAACCAAAAACAGGAAAAGGTAGACAGACGATCCAGAGACAGAGCCAAAGATCCTGGGAGGGATGTCTTCTGTGACCTATAGCTTATGCCACGAGGGTTACTGATACATCATCAGATCTGGAAGTTGCCACTGATTTCTGCAAGCTTTTTCAGCTCTACAGTAATTCAGAAAAAAACTCTTCAGGGGCGCCTGGGTGGCTCAGTCGGTTAAGCGTCCGACTTCAGCCAGGTCACGATCTCGCGCTCCGCGAGTTCGAGCCCCGCGTCGGGCTCTGGGCTGATGGCTCGGAGCCTGGAGCCTGTTTCCGATTCTGTGTCTCCCTCTCTCTCTGCCCCTCCCCCATTCATGCTCTGTCTCTCTCTGTCCCAAAAATAAATAAACATTAAACAAACAAACAAACAAAAAAAAAACTCTTCATTGCTAGGAGAGAAAGTACTCATAAGGGTTCAGTGAAGCGTGGGGCTGAAACCAGTGGAAGCCATCCTGGCCCCAACACTCCCTTGCTCTGTAACCTGGGGTAAGCCTCCTACCCGTTCTGAGCCTCAGTTTTCTTTTTCATAAAATGATGATACATGGGGCACCTGGGTGGGTCAGTCGGTTAGGCATCCGACTTTTGATTTCTGCTGAGGTCATGATCTCAGGGTTGTAGGACTGAGACCCGCGTCAGGCTCTGCACTGAGCATGGAGGCTGCTTGAGATTCTCTCTCTCTCCCCTCCTCTGCCCCTTTCCCCAGTCATTCTCTCTCTCTAAAAAAAGAGAATAGAATAGAATAGAATAGAATAGAATAGAATAGAATAGAAATAAAAATAACATGATACCTCCTAACTTTAGTTTCCCTAATTGTAAGCCCCTTCAAAGAGATAATATGTGCAACTATTTAACAGAGTCTAGTACCTAGCTAGCACCCAGCAAGTGTAGCTGCTACATTTTCTAATTACGAATTAAGGGCAGGGAAGGGTGGTAGAATTTGCAAAAGACACAACATGGGTGTATTTTGTCTTAAGTTTTTTTTTTGTCTTTTGTTTCCCAAGTCATTAAGTATTTGAGAAATTAAGTAATTTGATACAGAATAACGTGCTCTCTGGAGTAGCACACAGGGAGGGTGCGGAGAACCTGAGCTGGAGCTCCCCCCACCTCCCCTGACTGGTGGCGTGGTCTCAGGCGACCAGAGGAGCCACACAGCACTCAGCTGTCTGTTTTGTAAGATGGTGATAAAAGGGTAACATCCTGAGGACAGAAAGGAAGGGCAGAGATTATAAATGAAGTGTAATAATTAGCAAACTCCTCTGGATTTATGTCTTTATGAAATTCGAAATTACTTTGAAACATGATCAATCCCCTGGATCCCCCATATCCATCTTGTTAACCATGGTTTATATCTGTATTTTCACTTCTTGGCCGTGCAGATGTGCATGTGCATTAAAGGGCATTAAGGGAGTGTGTGTTTGGAAATGGGGAGACAGGCTAAAATCTGAGGTGCTCTTGGTTCCTGGATCTTGTGAAATGCTTTTTTTTTTTTTTTTTTTCTGTGCCCCTTCTGACCTTTGTTCTTGCTTGTATAATTGAACCCAAAAGGTCTGGCCAGGAATCACAGCTCCTTTTATTTTTTTTATTTTTTTTTTATTTTTTTTTTTCAATGTTTATTTATTTTTGGGACAGAGAGAGACAGAGCATGAACCGGGGAGGAGCAGAGAGAGAGGGAGGCACAGAATCGGAAACAGGCTCCAGGCTCTGAGCCATCAGCCCAGAGCCCGATGCGGGGCTCGAACTCACAGACCGCGAGATCGTGACCTGGCTGAAGTCGGACGCTTAACCGACTGCGCCACCCAGGCGCCCCCTCCTTTTAAAAATTTAAATGAGGGGCACCTGGCTGGCTCAGTCTGTAGAGCACGTGACTCTTGATCTCAGGGTCATGAGTTCAAGCCCCAAGTTGGGCACAGAGATCACTGAAAATAAGAAAATAAATGAGGTGAGTAACCGAAGGCAAGTTTTCTAGGTCCACCCGGGATCCCATTTACATTTGTGTTATTGTTATTGCATACTGAGCACAACAACTATTACTCCCCACAGACAAATTATGTGAACAGGACACATATCAAGAAGCAAGTCTGCCCAGAGACAGCACAGCAGTGGTGTTTGGAAGCCATTCTGCGGAAAGTGGTAAGGAAGTAAGGTCAAAGCAGCGGACGACGTGGCCCAGAGCAGCTTCTGGGCAGCTCCTGACCACGGACAGATGGCCTAAGGCCACTGTTCAGAGGAACTACGTGACTTCGGTCCATTCCACAACTCGAAATTGAAATTTGTTTGGGAGCAAACAGTAAATCCAAGGTACGTGCGAGGTGCTGGGTATAAGAGGCACGTGACACGACTCTCACCTTTGAGGTGCTTCTAACACAGTCCAAAAACATTAGGAAAAGAAGGTATTCTGTGGGGGAGTGTTGTTGCCCCCTGACTCTACTAAAATATCTCCAAATGTTTTGGCTACCTTCAAATCCCCAGGTCACAGGAACAAGCGTTTCAAGGGGGGGCCACAGGATGGGGTTTGAGTGTAGACTGCCTGGGTTTACACTGTGGGTCTGCTACTGATTAACCGTGCAGGCTTGGAAAGATACCTAACATCACTTATGCTTAGTTTCCTCATCTAAACAGTATTAGGGTTGTTATAATAGTTAACTAGATTCATGTATATGAAGCCCTTAGATCAGTGGTTGGCACAGAATAGTATTCGGTACTTATTTTTGAAGTGAAATGAGCAAAGACGCCCGGCCAGTGGATGAAAAGCCCCTACCTCCAAAACTCCATGTAATTCTTGCAAAAGGAACTCACAAATGAGTGTGCATGAACTGGTGCAGCCACTGTGGAAAACGGTATGGAGGTTCCTCAAAAAATTAAAAACAGAACTACTCACGACCCAGCAATTGCACTACTAGGCATTTATCCAAGAGACTCAGGTGTGCTGTTTGAAGGGGCACATGCACCCCAACTTTTATAGTAGCGCTATCAACAACAGCCAAAGTATGGAAAGAGCCCAAATGTCTATCGATGGATGAACAATTAAAGATGTGGTGTATATATACAACGGAGTATTGCTTAGCAATCAAAAAGAAGGAAGTGTCATTTGCAACAATGTGGATGGAACTAGAGTATATTATGCTAAGTGAAATTAGTCAGATGAAGACAAATATCATAGGACTTCACTCATATACGGAATAACATACAATACAGATGAACATAAGAGAAGAAAAGCAAAAATAATATAAAAACAAGGAGGGGAACAAAACATAAGAGACTCTTAAAGACAGAGAGCAAACTGACGGCTGCCAGAGGGGGTGTGGGTGGGGGGATGGTTGGTCTAAATGGGTCAGGGGCTCTAGGGAAGACACTTGTTAGGATGAGCACTGGGTGTTATACGTAGGAGATGAATCACTGGATTCGACTCCTGAAATCATTATTGCACTATATGCTAACTAACTTGGATGTAAATTAAAAAATAAAGTAAATAAATAAAAAAATTAAATTAAAAAAACATAATGTGCATAAAAAGAACCAAGAGGTTACAAACACTGACAGTCATTTCTCAAAGTGAGAAAACAGTATGATTAATCTTTACTACTAAAATAAAATTTTTGCATGTTTTTCTGTTGACACATTATGCAAAAAGGTCCAGATCAACTTCACTAAACATTCAGTATATATTTGGAATGGGTCAATTTAAAATACAGGCTATTTTGCACGAATAAAGTTCATTCTGCAGGGGACTCAAAGATACAGATGGTCATCCCATGAAACTGTTAAAACTGTCTTCAACAAGAGGTCTGACTGCCAAACAGGAGAGAGAAACCACAAGTATATATACGCCAAAAGTGAATTTTTTTAAACGGGCTCCAAACAGAAAGTCACCAGGGCACACATTCCAATTTGCAAAAATAGATTTGTAGTCGATCTGTTTCTCCCCTGGGAAACTCCATGTCCAGGAGCACAGGGATGAAAACCGTGATTATCCTCTGAAAAAGTAGCGTGAATGATTTCCTACTAAGGACTGGCCCGCATTATTTCATTGGCTATTCCAGGAGAGACCAAACCTCCCACCGGAAACAAAACTGGCAACTCACCCACAGCGGATGCTGGTGGGAATGCTGGGACCCATCTGACTTCTGGAGATTGGATACCAGACTCATCTTGGAAATGAAAACCTGCCATCCCTACCTCTTGCTTTGATGATTATCATTTTTAAATAGCTCAAGTTCTAACATCTTCTATTTTTTCCAGTTGTAAAGAGAAACAAAATCCACAGGAAAAGAGCTGCAACAATTTCTACAGGAACCGTACTGGCTTTCCATTCAATGTAAAGTTTTTAGAAACACAAAATTTGCCAGTGAAAAGCTTTCAATGTCACTTTATAAACTGTTGTAACTTAACTGATAGATGATGAAAATTGCAAGCAATCTGGCGACACCACAGAGGACAGAACCGAGTGAGTTTTATTTCGTCAGTGTTCAGTTTGAATCACCAAAGGCGTGTTCGCCAGCCTAAATGCCAGGTGGTGTGTTAGGTGCTACCGATAAAAGGGGAAGAACAGCAACTCAGGAGAAATCTACATAAGACGACTTATAAGCATAAAACTCATATGAAAAAGGACAAGCTGATCTGTTCAAAGGTTGTCAGGGAAAAGCTGGTGTTGAAGAACAAGACTATGTCACAGGGACAAGACAGGAGGAAGGACATGTGCAAAGACAAAAGTGGGGAGTGAATGCAGCACAACACAGTCACTGTTGATATAAAATGTAGGTTAGAACATGTCTGCTGGGCTACATTTATCTTAACTAAATTGCATTTGGAGGAGAGACAGCCCAAATGATCTCCTTCTTTCCCTTTGATTAAACAATAGGCAATGAAACAGAAATCTTTTAGCTAACGATTATATTCTCATTCTGAGACTTTCAATAAGCTGTGGCCAAGCACAGCCTACAACAGCCTTGTCTAATAGAAGTGTAATGCAAACCACATGTAGAAGATTCAATTTCCTATTAGCCTCACTTTAAAAAGTAAAAAAAAAAAAAAAAAAAAAAAAAAACACACAAGTAAAGTTAATTTTAATAATATAGTTTCCTTAACCCAATGATGCAAAATTTTATAATTTAACTTACAATCAATATGACAACTGTCAATGAGACACGGTACATTTTTATACTAAATCTTTGAAATCCTGTGTATGTTTTACTCTTACAGTACATCTCAATTCCAATGCTAATTTTTTTTTTATCAGGAATACTCCATTTGTATTTAGGGTTAGAGTTCCTATGAAAGAAGAAGGTTCTTAGTACTTACGGACACATTCCAGGTGTGATCTCTGCTACTGAAGTAAATATAATGGATTCAACACGTGGACATTCTCTGAAAGGGAACAGAGAGAAAGCGTCTGGTTATAATTGGGATGGAGTGCTGTCTTACCTTCCCACCGCACCCACCTGAGAAACATCCACCACAAACAAAATCCAAAATTAAAAAATCCAAGTTCCCATATAAAAAAAAAAAAAACCCACAACACCTGTTTGTTTTAATTAGGCAAAAGTATAGGCAGGCTTCTCACACGAACTCTTAAGTGCAATCTGGAAGATTAAACCCCTCATCACATTTCAAAGACCCTATTCCACAAGCACTTCCTATTTTGTGGACTGGAGTTCCTCCAGGAACATCCAGCAAGCATCCACCGTTCATCCGGAATATTCCATCCTTTATTCACCAAATCTCTTTTGAGTGTCTTATATTCTAGGCACTGTGCTGGGCAGACAAAGTACAACAGTGAATAAGAAAGCCCACCCACATGGAACAGGTCAGAAGAGCTGACAGATGGAGGGTACCCCCTTCCCAAGGTGAAGGGTTGGCGTAGGATTTAATAGGATGCCAGGTGGTGGTGCCTTGGACCACACTTAGGCTGACCCTTGTTATTCACCTGAATTACAGATGTAGCTGAGCATCCTTTAACCGGGGAAACCTACATCAGAGAGACAACTCGGAGGGAGAAGCCGGTGAATGGGGAAAAGGCAAGGCTTCCTTTAGAAATAACTCGTGAACCGAGCCGCGAGGCTGGCAGGGAAGAGCAGGGAGCGGAAATTACAGGCGGATGCAATGCAACACAATGTCCCAACCACCATCGCAGCTAGAAACAGACAACCCGGTTGGGGCGGGGAGGTTGTGCAGGGATGTTGATGGAAGACCGAGAAACCCTTGGAAAAGCTCTGCACTATCTGCGAGGACTGAGGCCGCACCCAGCAACTGCACACCCACCGCCCCGGCCACAGTGGGAAGAAGCGACCACATGGCCAGAGCCATCAGTGACTTAAGGACTGAGGGTGGCGATGCACGACGCGACTGTCAAGGGCCACAGAGGAGTAGGCAGCGAGGGAGGAAAGCACACAGGAAAACTAAGATATGGTCAACAGGTCAAATGTTTTTGGAGGCGTCAAGTGACACAAGGACACTAAGTGACAGTCGGGTTGAGCAGTAAGGAAATCACCGTTTGGGGCAGGGGCGGCCTCAGAGCTCAGAGGTGCGGCCGAGGCGAAGCTGAGCCTCACTCGATAGGGAGGTCAGAGCCGACTAGGACGCAGGTGCGGCCACGCCTAGACTTCACTTCCCCTCTGCCCTTTTAGCAGGTGAGGGTCAAGGACAGAGGGAGCGTTGGGAGGCGGGGCGGCCAGGGCCCCAATCAGAAGGAAAAGCGCCACGGGCTGATCGCGAGGAACCAATCCGCTTCTAGAGCCCACTTGACTGACAGAGCTTCGCGCCAACGCCCGAGCACAGAGCGGGAGGCCACGAATCACAAGAGTGCGGAACCCCAGAGCACTAACCCGGAACCGGTTGGGGACTCGATTCCCATTGTGAGGCCAGACCTGGGGCGGGCCGTCGGCCAGAACGGCAATACCCTCTGGACCAATGGATGAGACGTCTGGCATGAGTGGCAGCCATACAATCCAATGGGTGGAGGCTTGAGGCGGGCGAAGTTGGTGGGCGGGGAGTCAGGGAGGCATCTCCCCACCCCCCCGCCCCAGCCCCGTAAGAGGCGATCGGGTGGAGGTGCGGTCGGGTCGCAGGTGAGCGGTTCTGCCCTGGATGAGCCGGCAGCGCCGCGGACGGTGGGTGCCCTAGAGGCGGGGAGGGTCCCGGCGGCAGGTGGCCGTCCCTGCGCTGCTGGCTTTGGCCCTGGGGGTGCGTCGTAGCGGGACCACGGCGCCGCGAGGACCACGAGTCCGCGCGGAGCGGGTGGAAGGGCTGTATCAGCCCCCGTCCGCGCCCCTCATCGGGGCTCCGACCTCCGCCCAGGCTGCCCATAGGTGCGGGTGGCGGGGCCCGGCCACCTCCCCCCCGGGTGGCCTCCCGGGAGTGCAGCCGTCCCCCGCCCGCCCCGAGTCCTCGCGGCTGTGAGCGGGCGGCCCCCCGAGAGCGCGGTGGGGACGGGGAGACACGTTGACCTGCTCGGAGGACAGGCGGCCCTGAAGTGACCCGCAGGTGTCCACCTATCACAACTTTGAGACAAGAGCCTCCTCCTGCTTGGCCGGGAAGCGAATTTCCTAGAAGACCGTGTGGGCGCGGGGAGGGGGGGTGGAGGACTTGGGGAAGTTTCTATAGTTTGTGATGCCTTTTTTTTTTTCTTGAACCAGCTAACGAATTTACCAAAAGAAAAAAAAGTTTGTGCCCACAAGTGAGTGCCTGAATGTCCTCCTCACAGCTCTTAATTTTGCCTTCTCGCGCAGCGTTTAGGAACTTCATTCTTAAGTGTTAGTCATTAAAAAAAAAAAAATGCCGTTTTAATATGCCTTTGGTGGTACATCATTCTCACAGGAATGACGTAAGCGAACTGCTGTACCTCTTTGCAGCCAGTGAGGAGTGACTGTCCGCCGGAACTTAAGGAAGACGGCCATTCTCTGGGTCAGGGCTTGCGAGAGCTGCGAATCTTTGGAGGTTGCAACCACCGAATTGCCTTCTGCAAAGATAGGGAACACAACCAGTGTGAAAAGGAGAGTGCTGGACACCTGGAATGGCATCTTTGCACGTTTTAGGAAGCAGTTCTCTATCCCCAGCACCAAGAGTATGTGCCTGGCACGGAGTAGGAGCTCAATAAATATTTGAGTATATTATTGGGTAATGGAGGATAGAAATCCAAGCTATGTTATAGAGGAATCAAAGTGGAAAGGAAACAACAGAGAAAAAAAAAGACTTCCTGGAAACATAGCTTAGCTTTTAGCCATGCAAAGGTAGTTCCCACATTTCAACTCAGGTGCAAATTTCAGTTGATTTTGGTACTTTATTACATTAATCAGGTGTCATAGGTTTTCACACAATTAAGCTGTCACCGCCTGGAGATCTAAGATACATTTACACAGGAATAATGTTGTGCTAAATCATATTCGTACTCTTAGATAGCCTTTATTGCACATATCCCATTATGTAGCTGTGGTATGGTTTATTCATCTCATCTTTTGATGGATATTTGTGTTTTTTACCATGCTTTTCCCTTAAAACACATGATAGCATTTTTTAAAGGGTTGAAGAAGTTATGTAAATGCCCTGAAACATTCTATATCTTTTGCAGACAAAAAGTCCTATCAATACATTGTAAGTATTTAATATGATACGGAATTTGATATTATTTTAGCTGTTCTATTTTTAAAGACATCTAACCTGCTGATTCCATATTAAAAATGTGTCTTTGATAACCTACTCATTATTGATCCATACAGACTATGGTAGCAAAATAGCATTTTTGCTTAAAATTTTTTCACAGTTTCGTAGAACTTGTGATGTTTTTACGTTTTTCGGCATAGTGAAAGGGTGGGTAGTTTATCTAAAGGCTTCACGTAATTTTACAAACTGCTTCTTGCCTATACTGACTTGGGCTGACTTTTCCTTTTAAACATATGCTTTGCCCATGGAAATGTGTCAGCTTTGGTAGCTTAGCTTCCTTGAGTTATTGTCTCTCACTTTCCGACCTCTCCCATTCCCTCATCACCTTATTTTAAGTTGTGTTTGTACCTCCTGTTAGTTAGGCACAGTGTTAGGTATTGAAGGTAACAGCCTTTGGAGCCAGTGGGCTCCAGACCTTCCTAGATCCTCTTAGATCCTTCTCGATCCTTCTCCCAGACCCTCCTAGTGCTACAGCAATGGTACAGGAAGGCAAAAAAGCCCAGTTTTCACTGGAGTAATTCTCTGAAGTGTGTGCTGCAACACAGGTACTAAGGAGAAGCATATCCAGGCTGCTTTAATGTGTAGAGCACACTGTGAAGCACAGTTTGCTTCACTTCTTTCTTCTAAGTATATTAAAAATACGTAAGACATGTATTAAGATATATGTGTTCTATATATAAGCAAAAATATAACTTGTAAAAGGTATACACAAGTATATTTAAAAATAAACCTAGTGGGGCACCTGGGTGGCTCAGTCGGTTGGGGGTCCGATTTCGCCCGGGTCATGATTTCCCAGTTGGTGGGTTCGAGCCCCACGTCGGGCTCTGTGCTGACAGCTCAGCCTGGAGCCTGCTTCGAATTCTCTGTCTCCTCCTCTCTCTGTCCCGCTCATGCTCTGTCTCTCTCAATAATAAATAAACGTTAAAAAATCTAAAAAAATAAACCTAGTTTATAAATATAGTACCTCGTAAGTCACCTCTAGAGGAAAGCTGAGTACTTGACCAGCCCATTTTTATAATTTAAATTACATAAGGAATGTTAGGCCAGAGTGCTAATTAAATGTGATCCTTTAACATTACAAGTGTTCTAGAATGTTCACCGAACTTAGGATCTGATGTGCAAACAAGTGCATAATTTTTGTCAGGTATCCATGTCCTAGGCCGAGGGGACCGTGTGTGCAGAGGCTCCAAGCGGGGGAGGGGTGGACAGAACGGGGAACGGAAAGGCCAGTGTGGCTGGAGGGAAAAGTAACTGGGGGTGGAGGAGAGTGAGCAGGCCAAGAGCGTCAGCCAGCGGTGAGGAGCCCTAGGGGGAGCCCAGGTGAGAACAAGCAGTCAGGGACAGGGGTGACAACCGCAGAGGCAGAGGGTGGGCGGTTTTGAACCGCATTTACAGGGACGTGTGTCCAGCTTCTTGGGTGGAGGTACGTTGCGAAGTTGCAAGTGGACTGATTTTCTACTTTTCTCTTTAGGAATTGTCCAGCCTGCCCGTGCTACCAGATGAGCGGAAGACTCTGATTTAGACAAAGCGCCAAGAAGGGACTGCCCTTGATTTTTGTACTTTGTAGCCTTTGTCAGGTTTTCACACCTTCTCTGACCGTGAAAACTCTGCACTTAAGCAAGGAAAATGAAGCAGTTGAAAAGGAAGAGAAAAAGCAACTTCAGTGTTCAAGAAACTCAGACCCTTTTGAAAGAAATTACCAAACGCAAAGAAGTCATTTTTTCCAAGCAGCTCAACACGACAATTAATGTGATGAAGCGGATGGCGTGGGAGGAGATCGCACAGTGTGTGAACGCCGTGGGGGAAGGCGAGCAGAGGACAGGGACGGAGGTGAAAAGAAGATACCTGGACTGGCGGGCGCTTATGAAGAGAAAGAGGATGAAGGCCAACATTAAGCTGGTTGGCTCAGGGTTCCCCCTCCCCACCTCCGATCTAGACGACTCTCTCACCGAGGAGATGGACGACAAGATTGCATTCCGAAACGATCCCAACTTTGACTGGCAGAACGTGGCAGATTTCAGGGATGCCGGTGCATCCTTAACTGAGGTCAAAGTGGAAGAGGAGGAACGAGACCCCCAGAGTCCCGAAGTAAGTACTGGCCTGGGAATCCTCTTTCTCCTTTTATTCCTTCAGTTCTGATGTGGGAGATTGTGATAGTCTGGGCCCAGTTAAGATCCCAGTTTTCAAGCCAACTCACAAGTTTGCCCTAACAGTGTCATTCCATTGCTCTTCCGGTCACGAATCTCTCTTTTAACCCACGTATCCTTCTCTTAATTACATACCCGGTTGAACAGCGTGGGTGGGTGAGGGTGCTGGCTCTCCGCACCATCGAACATCCCTGTATAAGCTTTGACTCCCCCAAATTAACTACTAACAGCCTGCGGTTGGCGGGAAGCCTTATCATTAACATAGAGTCAATTAACACATAATCTGTATGTTATGTGTACCATACATTGTATTCTTAACATGAAGCAAGCTACAGAAAATAGTTAAGAAAGTTGTAAGAGAAGATCCATTTCCAGTCCTGCACCATACTGAGTGAGAAAATGTACGTGTAAGTGGACCCGCACAGCTCCAGCCCGCGTTGTTGAAGGGTCACCTGTATTAGTGACAACAGGAAGTCTTGGTAAATATCTTTCAAAACCCCAGTGGTCTTCTGTGCTCGCACGGTGCACAAGGCTTTAAAGCGGTGTTTAGACACATTACCCGCCGAAGCAGAGATACGTCCTGAAAAGTGCTTTGTCCTTCTAGTTTGAGATCGAGGAGGAGGAGGAGATGCTGTCGGCCGTCATCCCGGACTCCAGGAGGGAGAGCGAACTCCCCGACTTCCCCCACATCGAGGAGTTCTTCACCCTGAACTCCACGCCGTCCCGTTCCGCCTACGACGAGCCCCACGTGCTGGTCAACCTGGAGAAGCAGAAGCTGGAGCTGGAGAAGCGGCGCCTGGACGTGGAGGCCGAGCGGCTGCAGCTGGAGCGGGAGCGGCTGCAGCTGGAGCGGGAGCGGCTGCACGTCGACCGGGAGAAGCTGAGGCTGCAGGTGGTCAGCTCCGAGAAGCCGCCCTCCTCCGACGGTGAGCTGGGCCAGGGCGAGAAGCCGGGGCCGCAGCCCCAGGACCTGGAAACGGAGAGGCTGAAACTCGAGAGGGAGCGCCTACAGCTCGAGAAGGAGCGGCTGCAGTTTCTGAAATTTGAGTCGGAGAAGCTGCAGATTGAGAAGGAGCGCTTACAGGTGGAGAAGGAGAGACTTCGGATCCAGAAGGAGGGCCACTTGCACTGACCGAGCTGCCTCCCCGCGTAGCAGATGTCTGTGAACTGGAGCTTTCCCTCTGTGTCGGGCCACAGAACACTGGTGGAAGATGAACTGTGTTTTTCCCTGTGTCACGTCGGTGTTTGCGGGAGGACAGAGGTGGGTCCGTGTGGGGACCGTGGGTTCCGGCAGTCCGTCCGGCACACACGGCAGGGCAGGGGCCCACATGCTGCCGTCTCCACTGAGGAAGATTCCACGGTGTCCTGTGTGATCTGTGCACGCAGAGTCTCAGTTATGTCTGTGAAGTTCCAGCTCCCTGCTTCTCCCTGGGGAGGATCTTGACCGCCCCCCCCCCCCCGACCCGAGGGACGTTTGGTTGGGGTGTCGGGGCCAGAGCGCCCACTTCCTCCTGCTGTGCACAGGACGGCCCCCCAGAAAGGACTTCTCCAACACAAAACGTCCGTGTTGTCGAGGCTGACGGCCCCTCCCCTAGCCTGACTCTGCACCTCTCTGGCTTTGGTTGTAGTTTCAGAATATCAGAACCGCAGATACTTACGTGGGTAGTTACTTACATGGCCAAAAACTTTCACTGTGTAGCGTGATTGTGTAGTATAGTGAACATAGGCAGTGATGAGGATGGCAAGTCCTTTATTCTTGTTTCCATCTATAACCAGAGACTCCCATCACTATAAGGGAACATCAGAGAGTGGCCGAACGGGTCACTCTGAAAAGCCGTTCATTCATCTGGGTGTTGATGCTTTAGAAGCGACATGGTTTAAGGCTTAGTTGCCTTTTTCCTTTGAATTCGTGGTCTTAGTTTAGATAGAAAAATTGTCTTTTCAACCATGTACTGAAACTTTAATGTAAGTGAACGGGTAAAGCTAGTAAACGTGGTACCGACATATACAAATGGTACTAGTAGTCCATGGGCTTGAGATCACAAGGGTTCTATCTTAGGTAAGTACTGGCAGCTATGGGGGAGCGGGGTGGGGGGGAGTGTGGTCTGTACAGGCTGGTGGTGGTGATGACAGTAGTAGCTGTGTGGGAATGAACTAGGGAAGCCCTTAGCACACACTGACCTGATCTGTACCATCCTTGAGAGTATTCATGACTGTCCCTGAATCAGAGGCGCAGAGAAGGAACAGGGAGCAAGAGTCTGGTCTCATACTGTGTTGTGTTTTGTCTGCGCCCCTCCTGGAGGAGCAAAGTTGCTATCTCTCGTGAGACCAAGGCCTGGCGCAACGTGACTTGCCTTTAGTCCTACCAGGTGGCTGATTCTAACGCACAGCAACGCTGAGAATCACTGCACGAGACCACTTTGTATTTTCTGAATTCCAGGCTGATACTGTAGCTTTAATACATGTCTTCTGTTGAAAGGTCCTGTCTTGATTCTGTGTTTGTTCCCTGTTAATTTAAGAATGTCTTAAAACCGTATGTGATGTTGGAGTATGGACATAGAAGGAAAAAATATACTTCTGTTTCGTTACCTTGACTTCGAAATAGTGTTATTTTTCTATAGCCGGAATAAATGCTTCTACCGTAGAAATAAAATTTGCCTATGCCAACTGTCTGGAAGTTTATCATTTCCAGTGATCATCAGCGCTGTGAGGTTTGTAAGAATGCAAGAGTGCGGGCCTGGGGCCTAGCCTCTGTTAAGCATCGAGCTGGCCCCTTTTCATACGTTATTTTATTTGCTCTCCAAAACAACGTTTGAGCTAAGTCACGTGATCCCTACCTTCATAAGAAAGGAAATAGTGCTCATCGACTCACGTAAATACCTGACAAATGATGTAGCAGTACCAACCCAAGATTTCACCCTATGAGCTTGGAGGGGAAGGGTGGAAATTTGCAGGTGTGGCTGTTAAGCAGAGCTCGTGCGTGAGCTTTGCCACTGCACACAGTGACAAGTCCCGTGACAGGCCCTGCGACTCGATCTCGTGTCAAATGTCCACAAGGCCTGCCTGCCTGTGCTTCATAGTTTCATTTTTTTTTTTTTTAATAAAATGTTAGGTAAACCACAAAATGCTATTTAAATGCAAGGGATATTGGTGTTTATATTTAAAATCAGAAGAGTTTCATTTTCTAGAAGTATGAAGATAGCCAATATTATTTTTGGGGTGGAGCCCTCCTAAGTTCCTGGAAGGAAGAAACTTAAAAACAAAAAACAAAGGCCGCAGCAGCTTCTTACCTTCCAGGGTGTTGCTGGAAGAGCTTCGGGGTTTTTTTCTGTGTTTTGTTTTACTTAATGTTTTTGAGAGCTGGAGCATGAGCGGGGGAGGGACAGAGAGAGAGGGAGACACAGAATCTGAAGGAGGCTCCGAGCTGTCAGCACAGAACCTGGCACAGGACTTGAACCCACAAACCATCGGATCATGACCTCAGCTGAAGTCGGACGTTCAACCGGCTGAGCCCCCCCAGGCGCCCCGAGAGCTTTGGGTTTCTCATCACTCCCCAAGCTGTGGATAGATTGGGTGGGTTCTCTCCAGTAGGAAACATGATGGCTGTGTTCCTAAAGTGTGGGCACTTCTGTGTCCTGACCCAGAGCTAATGTTGCTCTTGATGATTCTGCAAATAAACGGGATGATAGAGATTTTTTCTTCTTCCCTACTTGTTACACAGCTGCCCTTAAGCACCTTCCACTTTATCCCAAGGGTACTGCTAAAATGCTAGCACTTCTGATATGGGCCGAGCTGGGAGAGACTGCTTTAGTGAAAGTATGACTTCGTGTAACCAAAATGGAATTGGTTCTGTCCGTCCACTCTACTTGTTAAAGTACACATTAAAAATTGTGGGGTGCCTGGGCTCAGTCGGTTAAGCGTTCGACTCTGGATTTCAGCTGGGGTCATGATCTCGTGGTCTGGTGAGTTCAAACCCCATGCCGGGCCCTGTCATGACAGAGCAGAGCCTGCTTGGGATTCTGTCTCCCTCTCTGCCCCTCCCCTGCTCTCTCCCTATCTTTTTCGAAATAAATAAACATCTTTTCAAAATCGTGTATTTTTTTCTAAGTATTTCCAAATGGGTAAAGTTACTGTGTACTAAAGCTATGCTCATCTGTCCTGAAAGGAAGATTATCTGGACTCTTTTAAGATTGGGATAGAAATACCGGGAGCAGGAATGTGCAAAGTTTTAATTAACAGACATTTTTGGGGGGATGCTCAGCATCTATGTCCCCTTCCTGAGTTTACGGAGCTTTTTCTAGAAATCACTGTCTCTCTCATCTCCACAATCCCAGGAGGGTTAACGTAACTTCTCACTCTAGGAATAAAGCATGATGGGCTCAGGCCCATCCATATATTCCATTCTCTTGCTACAGTGGTTGCTTCAGTTCCAGGCACACAAGCCATTCAGAACCAACGTATTCGTTGGGACTTCTGTAAAAGATAAGCTTTCACACTTCCTATTGACGTCTTAGCTCCTCATCAAGTGGAGATGTCTGGACAGGCATAAAGGCATTTTTGCTGCATTGAGTGGTGCATTTGGGAAGTCTCTGTGTGGAGCCTATCAGGGGAAGCTGAATAAGAGAGGGTGACTGAGCCCTTGATGACATCATCTGAACTCGTGGATCAAACCTCACCTGCTATGGGAAGGGATTCTGAAATTTCAGTTTGACAGATCAGTGCATTCGTCCCTGTTCTGTGTTTTCTTAGTTTCTGTGATTGGTCTATTTGGCACCCAGTCATCACAAGGTCAAGGTGATTGTGTGTATCTTGATTATATTAACTAGATCTTGATATAGTAACTAGACCTTCTAATCTTCTGTATTCTCGGTGCTCGGGCATTTGCAGCCTCTCTGGGGAGAGACTGCTTCCCCCAGGACTAGCCAATTCTCAGGCCTGGAGCATGTGTTTCGTATGCAAACCAACCAAGGCCGAGTCTATGCCCCCGGACACCCCCTTTATCAAACTTGCACACCCAAAGCCAGTGTTTCCCCAAATCAACCCAGGGCCAGGCACCAGACAGCTAGAGACAGCCCATATGGCTTAGATCCTGCCCTCAGACTTACCTGTCCTCATCTGTTGACCTGACCTACCACATCTTCCCCAGAGAAGCTTCCAGGAAGGCTCTGTCCTCTTCCTTGGGCCTCCAATGAAAACCTGCAGCTCCCCTGTAGCCCTGCCTGGTGTGGCATGGAAACGTAATTAATAAAAACCTTTCACTGGCCTTGGCCTCAGGTCCTCAGTCAGGCATCAATACACTAAATCCTGGCTTTAATATTAGAACACTACCCCCACTATCACCTTTTTTTTGGGGGGGAGGGGGTTAAGTTGTTTGAGTTTCTGTTACTTAAAACTGAAAGAGTATGGACTTATGTAGCCAAACAAAGAAAAAAGTAAGTCACCCTAAGCTTATTCTCATCGGATAAATGTCTACCCCTTTCTTTTTTATTAGATAAACCATCTGTTCTTTTCTACCCTTCTTGTCCCCCTGATTCCATCCCTCCCACTTCCTCCCTCCCTTCCTTCAGTATTTGTGAAGTGCTCCTGAGTGTCTGTATTGGCAGAAATGTTCCCAAACTGTGTCAGACATTTCCTGCCCCCAAGTGGCTTACAGCAAATGCATGTGGAGTAGACACATGGGAAGTGATGGGACAGGGGAATGGTGTGGGGCCTGAGGAATGGACAGACCAGCTTTTCCTGAGTCCTGTGCAAGAAGAGTTTCAGAGGAGGAGGGATCCCTCAGGTGAGTCCTGGGTAGATTTTGCGACCAAAGTCAGGAACAGAACAGAGAAGAGTTTTCAGTCAGAAGGCCCTGCATGGGAACTTAACTTTGTCAGGCCTGGGTGTGGGCAAGGGCCTTTCTATGGCTAGAGCTGGAGCTCGGGCTGCAGCACTCACCTTAGCGCACAACGTAGTGGGGCTCCAAAAAACTCAGGCGTTCATACCTAATATTTTAATGTGGTATTTTTAAAAATAAATGAATCCAAAACGCTTGATGTGCAAGATATCAAACTTATTGTTAATCAAGATGACAATTTAAAAATGAACATGTTGGAATTCACAAATGGCACCACGCAAAAGACGTTTCAGCAGACTGAGTTGTAAATTATGGAAGGTGCACACTTAGTGGAAAAAAATTGTCAAAAATGTCAGTTCTCTCAACTGAAAAGACAAAGAAGTGGATTTTCAAAGTATTACTGAGGAGTCTGCTTCCGTGAAAGCCAAGAAAGTAAAAAAGTAATACATTTAGTTTTAGGGGCGCCTGGGTGGGTCCATCGGTTAAGCTTAAGTGTCAAACTTTTGGTTTCGGCTCAGGTCATGATCTCACATTTTTTGGGATCCAGCCCTGTGTCAGGCTCCACAAAGTCAGTGGATTGGGACTCTCTCTCTCTCTGACCCTCCACTGCTCATGCTCTCTCTCTCTCAAATAATAAACTTAAAAAATTGAATACATAAATTTTGTTTTCATGTAAATAAAAATTTAAACCTAGAAGAATATTGTGGGTTTTAGTACATTTATTTTGCAAATGTTTAATCTTTTTTCCCACTACCTCAATATTCTGCAATCAAGCTAATCATTAAAATATATAAAAAACGTATAAAGGGACACATTTTTTTTTCTTTTACCTTGGGTTCTCATATGGTTTAACAGGCAACTCTCTAAATCTTATCTTTGTTAAAACATTTGGTATGTTTTACAAAAATTTTGATATTGAAAAACATGTTTAAAATATTATTTACCTTGATTATTGAGTTTTTTGGTTCCCTTTCAGATTTCACTCTTGCAGCAAATGTCTCATTGGCCTCAGTGGCCCTGGAAGAAAATTAGATTCGTTTAAAGAAATAACCACTTAATGTTCATACCCACTTGAAATGCTTTTTGAAGGAGGAAATAGTTTAAAATGGCAATGGTTAACCGAAACTTCCCACTCCGGTCTAGACATGTAACAAGGGTGTTAGAAAAACTCAGTAGTGTTCCCCCTGCACGTCTCTCCACTCCTCACACAGAACGCCTCCCTTCTGACGCTTCTGGTTACCAAATGGGTGGGTTTTTTCTGAGGAGGGACACACAGGCCAGAAAAATGTAGTTTAAACTCCCTTACAGCCGGCAGCCCAACGATGGATGTCAGGCACCTGCAGGGAGTAACATTTCCCAAGATGCTTATGGTGCCTTAATGCCTCAGTGTTTACACTTCCTTAAAAACTAAAAGCAACCTTATCTAGACAATAGGTAAATCTTCAGGGTCTCACAGGACCATACAGAAATTCCTTGGAGACTTACGGTAACTATACCTCCCTCCCTCCATAAACTTAAAAGTGTCTGATCAGCGGTTCCTCACAACCCGGGTGCAGCTCTTTCTGCTCACGGGTCCTGTCCCCGTGCTTTAATAAAACCAGCTTTTTGCACCAAAGACGTGTCAAGAACTCTTTCTTGGCCCTTTGCTCATGAGCCCCACTTCAAATCTCGTCACCTTCCCCCCGCATCTTAGCAGTTCTCCATGACACCAGCTGGGCATCCTGCAAGTTAAGTCAATTCTGACCCAATCGTGTGGGATCTCAGAGGTGAAGGGCTCTCGCTCCCAAGACGGCTCTCACCCCCACTTCAGACTCCAGCAGCAACGAGGTCCCCCTGCCACCCACATCGTCCGGCCCACCTGGCTCCAGACCAGAGGCCCCCAGAACTTCTCCTGGGGCTCCGTTATGTGTGGAGGTGCTGGCAGAGGGCAGGTGTAACGCGTACTCACCCTCATCACTTTATTGGACGTTAGCAAGTAGTTTGCAGATGGATTGCCAGATGAAGGAGGGCAAGCAGCAGGGGCTGGGAGGCTTCCCGGGGGCAGGAGGCTCTGTCCCTGGCCGGGTGGGGTGTGTTCCTCACCCCCGCCAAGGTGGGTGTGTCCCGTGACCGTGACCCGGAAGCTCTCTGCACTCCTCCCTTTGGGACCTTTAGGAGGGCTTCATCGGGAGCAATCAAGCATCAGGTCAATCGTTTGCAGCCACTCCTTCACACCTTGAGCACTGTGGGGCCCCTCTCCAGCTGGTAACCCCTCCCCTCCCCCCCAATGGCAGGCAGCTGTTGCTGCTTCACCAGCAGCCGCTAGTGGTGGAAGGAGCAAGCTAGCATTTCTTTCTGGTTTTTTTGTTTTTTTTTTTTTTTTTAATTTAAATTCAAATTAGTTAACACACAATGTTGTCATGGCTCCAGTGGTACATCACTTGCCTACAAAACTCAGTGCTCATCCCCACAAGTGCCCTCCTTGATGCCCATCCCCCGCCCTCCTCCCCTCCAGCAACCCTCAGTTTATTATCTGTGTTTAAGAGTCTGTTATGGTTTGCCTCCCTCTCTGTTTTTATCTTATTTCTCCTTTCCCTTCCCTTATGTGCGTCTGTTGAGTTTCTCAAATCCACATATGATTGAAATTGTACGATATATGTGTTTCTGTGACTGAAATTAGCATTTTCTTGTGCTTTTGAAGCACCAGATCCTACCAGGCAGTTGGTTTTCCCTTAGCCCCACAGCCTGGGGTGGGGGGAGACTTCGTGACACCCTAGTCCGTCTTGGGGGGAGAAGTTCCTGCAGGGGACAGGATGTCTTGTTTCAGCCCCTTCTCCAGAAGCAATGATTTCTTTGTGCCATGGAGACAATAAGATTTTCTAGTCCTCCTCATTCCCCTGAGACCTGTGACTTGTAGGAGCCAGAGGTCTGGGAAGTCAGGCTGAACATTGTGGGTGACCCCCCAGGGGCTGTTCACCTCATGCACCTGCTCCACCCAGGGGATCTCTGTCCAGCCTCCACCCTGCCCTCCATCTTTCTTCAAAGCACTCGGTGAAGGGTCATGAAAAAAGGCTTACGAGTGAGTTCAAATTCTCTTGGTCCGGGGTCCTCAGCTATTTCCAACTGTATCATAGCCACGCTCAGCCTTTAAGAATGTGTTCATAGTTCGGGGGTGCCTGGGTGGCTCAGTTGAGCGTCTGACTTCGGGTCAGGTCATCATCTCACAGCTCGTGAGTTTGAGCCCCACATCGGCTCTGTGCTGACAGCTCAGAGCCTGGATCCTGCTTCGGATTCTGTGTCTCCCTCTCTCTCTGCCTCTCTCTCTCTCTCTCTCTCTCTCTCTCTCTCTCTCAAAAACAAATAAACATTAAAAAAAAAATTTTTTTAAACCGAATGCGGTAACATTTTGGCTCAACTCTTCTTACCCACAATGTCACTGCCACTGGAACACCACCTCCTCTGTGCTGAAGACGTGAAACTATTTGTGTGTCCCATTTGTCCTGCAAGGGACTTGTCCTCTGGAATTCGGTTTACGTGGTTTCCGAGAGCAGCTTCCTGAGTCACACAAAAAAAGTTATGATTTTGTATATTATCTGGCTTTTTGAGAAAGTCACTTTTCTCCCCCAGCTTTTTATGTCCTAAGCAGAAGCAGAAGCCCAAAGGCTACAGAGACGAAATAAATACAGTTTTGTTTACTGGGCTTCTATGGAACTCCATTGCTGTGATTAGCAGTCCATTAAACATTCCTCTTCAAATTCACAGAAACATCAAATACGAGGTATTCTTGTTCCCATTTTACATATGAAACAATAGGCTTTTTCCAGAGGCCAAAGAGTAATTGCCAGAGCAAGGATGCACACTAGTTTTGTCTGCCTCTACAGCTCCAAACTTGTTCTTTCTGCCGCTCACTGTCGCGTATGTAATCAATGAGTCTGGAGACATCAAGTGGAGACATTTATAAAAATAATCCTGAAACAGTGCTAGAAGTCCACAAGACACAGAGACATTAAAAAGAGTGATCTCCAAACTTAGAGGATTAGGGATGTGTGACCAGAGATGATTTCTAGAACGCTTCTTGATGGATGAGTAGATATTCGTTATAAAGACACGGGTGACATATACCACATTTTGTGCCCATCCAGCTTCTTTTGGATTCTCTTCCCATGTTTATTTTCCAGATGGTGCTTCCCCTAAGTGGGAGGCCAGTACTTGGTTCCCATGTCTCCCCCGCTGCTAGGTCACAGGTAACTGAGCGCCATGACTTAGATATTCCTGCCTGAGGTTTGAACTGGAATGAGGTGCTGTGTGGAGTCCATTTCCTGAGAAGGAAACAGAACACGCTAGGGAGGCACCCCACGCTTAGAGATAGTACATACTGAAGCTTCTCCTCCGTAAATTCCTGGGTGGCTCAGTCACTTAAGCATCTGACTCTTGATCTCGGCTCAGGTCATGATCTCACGGTTTACGGGATCATGCCCCATGTTGGGCTCTGTGCTGACAGTGTGGAGCCTGGAGCCTGCTTGGGATTCTCCCTCTCCCTCTCCCTCTCTTTCTCTGCCCCTCCCCTGCTCTCTCTCTCTGAAAATACATAAATAAACTTAAAAAAAAAAAAAGAAGAAGCTCCTTGCTCAGTGTCCTTGCTGTTATCTGTGTGTCCACGGGAAGCTGAACATGGCTTGGGGCAGATCGGTGACAGATGTTTGGCATTGTTCTTGCTTTCAGCCACGTGCTCTGCCTTTCCCAGAGAGTCTGCGAATTCTCTAGTATCTGTTCATGAATTCACCTGTGGCTTAGCTGAGCTAGAGTAGGCTCTGTTGGTTATAGCTGGGACCCTGCTCTGAAATAGAGCATTGCAGGGAGAGGTAATTATTAGAAAGGGAAGATCAGGGGACACCTGAGTGGCTCAGTCGGTTAGGGAGGAGTGGGAGGCAGTGGGAAGGTGAACGGAGAGCAGGATGAGAAGCACAGGACTTCGGCTCAGGTCATGGTCTCAAAGTTCCTGGGTTTGAGCCCCGCGTCGGGCTCTGTGTTGACAGCTCAGAGCCTGGAGCCTGCTTTGGGCTCTGTGTCTCCCTCTCTCTATGTCCCTCCCCCACTCACACTATGTCTCTGTCTCAGTCTCAAAAATAAAAAATAAACATTAAAAAAAAATAAAATAAAGGGAAGATCAGGAAGCACTCTGGAAAGTGTAGCTATGAGTAGTAACCGGGTGTTATCAGAGTGGCAGGTGAGTGAGAGAAGATAGTGCAGACATTGACAGGTGTCACATAATACACACAACTATTTTCATCAGGAAGGTGACAGGGCCATGTGTGGGGTTTAGGAAAATCACCCGACAGGTGTGTAGAGAAAGGACACAAGGGACATACAAGTGAGACAGGCAGCAAGGGGACCTTGCGGGAGACACGTGTAGTAATGACACTGAGAAGTCATGAGTCTCTGAAATGTGAGTCCTGGAACGGATGAAGAGAACAGGGTGCGGTAGGAAGATACCTATGAGATATAAGAAATTTAGGATGTTAGTTGGCTGGATGTGAGAATGATAAAGGAAGTGGGTTCTAGAATGACACTCATGCATCTAAGTTGTGAGATTAGGTAAATGGTAGGACCGTTCACCGAGACATGGAATGGAAGAGGAGGGAGGAAGGCAGAGGAAAAGATGAGGAACTAGATATGTTTCAGTTGAGAAGTCAAAAAGGAACAACCCATATGATATTGGATATGTGGGACTGGAGTAAACAATAGAGATTTCTGGGTTAACAGTGCATAGGTGATTTAGACATCTTGACGGTGGTAAGATCAACCAGGTGGGATATGTCCTATGAGAGGAGAAGGAGGCAGAAGATACAACCCTGGGTAATATCAGTAAATTGTTTGGAAGAAATGGGGAACATAAAGTAAGTGGAAAAAGAATATACAAGATAATTAGGGGGGGGGGACCTAAAGAATAAAGAGATCAATTGGGTTAGTTCCATATTGAAAATGTTCAGCTAATATGGCCATGACATGTTTATTGGTGACCTTGGGATGGACATTTTGATAAAGTGAGGGAGCCAAATAGAGAAGTAAAGTAGGGGATGAAAGGTCACTCTTTCCAGTGACCAGGGTATGAAAGGAGGGTGAGGTGAGTTGTCATCTTGAGTAAGATGAGCAGGTGAACAAGGCCACCTACGTATCTATTGGTGTGGGTGACTTCAATCACACAGGCAAAGACCAAAGGGAAGTCAAGCAACCACAGGGCTAGGGTTCAAATGAAGTATCTCCACTGGCCTTGAAGGCACTCAAGATGATAACAGCACTCGGGGGGCATTGGCAGAATGAGCCAAATGCCATAATCCTTGATGAATGTGAAGCAACGACAGAGAATTCAGCAGACACAGTGGACGAGTGGATGATCCATGTGACAGCACGGTTAGGTGACCTAGACCTCAAAGAGGAGGGGTAATTGTAGGAATGGACCTTCCTTTTCCTTCTAGGTTTGTGGTATGTGGAGTGATGGTATAAGGGCATTGGACAGTGCTCTGGCGGGGGGCAGGGGGAGGCTGGGAATCCTGGGGGTGTCCTGACTTTGTGCTGAGGGCGCCAGGGAGGGTGATGGCAAGGTCAGGGGGAGAGGGAGGCAGTGGGAAGGTGAACAGGGAGCAGGATGATAAGCACGGGAGTGTATTGAGGGAGAATGTGGGACAAGAGAGAGACAGGTTGTCAGGATGATTTCCACGCGAGGCTGTGACCAAGGTTTCCATGTGGAGGGAAACCTAGTGGACTGAGCCTCAGAGTTCCTATGTGGGTCTGAGGCCCCATGATCCAGAAGCCACGTGTCCTGGTGGTGGCCTTGGAATATGAATGGTGTCACCACACTTTAATTGTGCTTAGATTTACGAACAATATTGGTAGCAATCATGGCTTTGGAAAAGTCTCAGGCAGATGGAACTAGTCAATTTTGTCTTTCCACAAGTTTGAAACAGCAGTTTTAGGTGACTGAAGGATTAGGTACATCTTCAGGAGAGGCCAGCTATGGCCTAAATTGTTCCAAATCTTTTCTTTTAATACAAAAATGCATTGAGAGCATTCACATTCACATTCACACTGGAGATTCCCTCTGAGGAGCCGACAGAAGCTTCTGCAAAGGCGATTTCTTTCGAGGGGCTTCACTCATTTCTTTTCTTCTTTTTCTTTTCTTTTCTTTTCTTTTCTTTTTTTTTTTTTTGAGAGAGAGAAAGAGAGAGACAGTGCTGGTGATGGGCAGAGACAGAGGGGGAGAGAGAGAGACAGAGAGAGAGAGAGAATCCCAAGCAGATTCCATACTCCGTGTGAAGCCCAACGCAGGACTCGATCCCATATCCCTGGGATCATGACCTGAGCTAAAATCAAGAGGTGGACACTCCACCGACTAAGCCA
The DNA here is from genome assembly GCF_018350175.1 of Felis catus. Taxonomy (NCBI): domain Eukaryota; kingdom Metazoa; phylum Chordata; class Mammalia; order Carnivora; family Felidae; genus Felis; species Felis catus. Next base: position 4,127,934 of record NC_058377.1, on the reverse strand, counting down.
CCAAGGCAGCCCTCATTTCTGTTCTTGTTTAGCCCATCAGTTCATTCAATCATATGTGGGAACTCTGCTTGCCAGGGACTATAGACCTATTCATCTTGAGCAGTAACTCAAGCACAGTAACCAGCACAGTATTCAGCTGGTGCTAAATGTTTAGGAACTGCACAAGTGTTGGTTGAACATACAGACTCGGAGGAAGAAATCATAATAATCTACTTGAGCAGGCTCACGTTGTGTTTGGGATTACAGGAATACACATCTCCTAAATCACCCAAAACGTGGAGTAGTCTGGCTTTCTTTCTTTCTAACGTTTTAATTTATTTTTGACAGACAGACAGACAGTGAGCAGGGGAGGGGTAAAGAGAGAGACCAAAACACAGAATCTTAAGCAGGCTCCATGCTCTGAGCTGTCATCACAGAGCCCAACATGGGGCTTGAACCCACAAGCAGTGAGATCATGACTCGAGCCCAAGTCGAACGCTTAACCGACTGAGCCACCCAGGCGCCCCATGGCATTATAGTTTAATAGAATACTTAAGTATGTATTCTAGAGATCCTCTCAGACCTACCCTCTCCTCCAGATCCAGAAAAAACTGAATGACATTGTGCTCTTTGCCATGAGGAAGGACAAGTCCCAGTATAGATTTCTGCACATTTCTATGGATAAGAGACATGTAATTAGGGTTATTTCTGGTGTAGCATGAACCCAAACATGGGACTTGGAATTTGCTCCTTGACTCCCTCTAATCCAACCACAAACACCAGCCCGTGGTTCGTAGGAAAATTTATATGCAGGTCGTGGGAAGCAGCATATATCAAACATTAACACACATAACAGTGGAAAATCATTTGTCAAGCATTCCTTTTCTGCCAGGTTCTTTTGCCCACCCACGGCTGGCCTTTTACCTAGCTTTCTGCTTTCTTAACATGTCCTTCGCCTTATCTTTTATTTCCCTCATTCCTCTGCCTGCCTCTTCCTCCAAAGATAATAAAATCAAAGCAAGATTAACAGGTTATTCTATTTCACAGGAAATAATTATCTTTTGTTTTTTTGCGATACAATTTCCAAATTTCATCTTTTTCTCTTCCTAATTTGTCAAAATCGTTTCTTAAAGAACGGTTCTATTTTGCCAAGATCCCTGGTACTAGCTGTTTAGAAAATACATAAACGGGGCGCCTGGGTGGCTCAGTCAGTTAAGCATCTGACTTCTGCTCAAGTCAGGAACCAGTTTGTGAGTTCGAAACTTGCCTCCGGCTCTGTGCTGACAACTCAGAGCCTGGAGCCTGCTTCAGATTCTGTGTCTCCTCTCTCTGCCCCTCCCCAATTTGTGCTCTGTCTCTGTCTCTGTCTCTCTCTCTCAAAAATAAATATTTAAAAAATTAAAAAAAAAAGAAAATATGTAAACAAACCACTTGTTCCATGTGCCTTTGGTCCTACAAATGGTAAGGACTGGAGCCTGCTGGACCATCTGAAATGAAACGCTACTTAGGGATGTGCATGAGAGCCCATACATTTCATGCAGCACCATGTAAACAATTCTAATGAACCTGCACGACTCCAACTTGTCTTTGCAGAAAGTCCCCTGATGTCAGTTTCATTTGGTTCTTTTCTATTTGCACTTCCTTGGTGTTGCAAATTGGAATATTCTGTTTTCTGGGAAAATTATTAGAGCACATTTTCTTTTTCACTGATACCGATGTAATATATAAATGTGTGCTTATGCATTGACAAATATATATGTTACACCTACTGCACGGCACCTACTGCCTTAGGGAAATGGATGAGTTCACAGTCAGCAGGTGGGGAGACCAGGGAGCGGCCTGAAGCCAGCACGGTAACAGGGGAAGCTGGCGGTTTTAATTAGTAGCTATTGAGTTGAGTGTAGCCAAGTGGTTCTCTGGAGGGCCCTCCATAGCCTTCAGACATGGTCATTGTGTGCAGTTAAGCAGCTGATGTAGCTGCAAAATTGGTTTTGCCGGGCATATTCAGAAACTTGTGCACTGGATGGTGGGCTGGCTTGCTTGGTAATTGAGTTCTTTATGGAACTAAATGCTTTCAATTAAATGTTTTTAACTTGAACATCAATGTTTTAAAATCACATTACCCAGCTTTATATCACTTCCTCAGATTGGAGTCCAGATTTGTACTGGTGGCAGATTTAAAATTTGGTTTTGGCAAAATTATTCCATAAGAAACATAGAAATTTAACTATAGAATGCTATTACTAATACAGAAATGGAAGAAAACAAAGACAAAAAACTATAAGAAATACAACTTTTAACTTTGCATCATTAATCCACTCTGAGGCTTCACGAGATTTTTAGAAGAATGGGTGAAACCCAACCCAAACCCTGTTTTGGGTTATTTACCTTGTGACAATTTCTCTAGCTAAACAAATTATTCCACGGCTAGGTACATGAAACACCTTCTCCTCCAATCAGAAAATTGATTAGATCATCTTGTTGTTGGTTTTTTTTCCCCTTTCTTTTGTTTATTTTTTTTCTTTCTTTCCTTCTTTATTTATTTATTTTTTGCCATTGCTCCTTCCAGTGAGACAGACAAGTTCATGAAATCAGCCAACTTTCTGCCTTCCTTTTGACCTGCTATATATTTCACACACACTCTTGGGACTGTTCATGAGGACAGATGTCTTTCTGCTTCCACTTAATGAAATTAATTCGATTCAATTCATTCATTCATTCAACAAATATTTATTAAGCACCTACAATATGCCAGGCACTGTGCTGGGTGCTGGGGATACAACTGTGGACAAGATAGACACAGTCCCTGCCCTCAAGGAGCTTACAGTCTAGAAGTTACACAGACAAGTACACACACAGGCAGTTACAATGCGGTATGGTAATGTGGTGGGGAGAGGACACCGAAAGGGCACCTAACTCAGTCTCATAGGCAGCGGGTGGTGGACAGTTGTGGATCGCTTCCTGGGGCAGGTGCAGTCGATTTGGTACTGAAGGATGAGGACAAGTTAGTCAGGTAAAGATACGCGGAAAAGTTACAGCTCAAAGAAAGAGTAAATGCGGTGTCCTGTGTGTCCTGTGTGCTGCTTGTGAGGTCTGAGGGTGGGCAAGGTTGGGGAGGGGGAGAGAAGTCATGGAAGAGAGAAGGGAAGACCAGGTCACGAAAGGACTCATTCGCTCTGCGGAGAGCTTGGGATTTTTCCTGAGGGAACGGTGCGTGTGTGTCCTCAGACCTGCGCTTGTAGAGACTGACCAGGGGAGGGAAATCTTGAGAGTGGGAGCCAGGCGCTCAAGCCTTCACCTGTTCCTAAGTCATCTTCCATGATGTCACACCCTGTGCTCGCTCCAGCCCGCCTGGCTGCATACACTCCTTCAACAGTGTTCTGAGGAGCACGGCGGTGGATCTCTGCTCAACCCTAAGGCTCTTAACACCTCCTCCACCTGTGAAAACGCATCTTTCAAGGCCACACTTCCGAAGCTATCTTAACTTGTGCTTTCTGCCAAGATCTCTACACATCGTGATGTTTATCGGGACCACACTATTAATTATTTCAAATGATCTAAACCTTCCTTCGAGCCATGTTAATTTCACCCATACAGAAGGTGGGTTTTGGAAATAAACATGGGGATAATTTTCTTCACCAATGCCGCTTGAAAACAAGGAGAAATTCTTCGTGTTTCTGGTCTACCACAAACCACTCTTAGTGCCTTCGAGTGATTTAAAGGGCACGAGGCGAATGGGGGGCTGGGGGAGAAGCCAAAGAGACACATTATTTTATGCAGCAGAGTGTATAGTCAAGTAAAATTTCAACACACAAGTACAGGGTATGTTGCTCTTATGACAATGAATCCTCCCCGATTCAAACACTCTGCCCGGGACAATGTCACCGGCTCACAAGGCAAAACGTCTGTAAAAGAGGGCAGCTTATTATTTGGAGACGGTAAGGGCTAAGGACACGCTCCAATGTGGCCCACACTTGACTTCTACAAATCCCCTGCTACACAGTCTTAGAATTTCTCAGGTAACTTTTATAATGAGAAGAAAACAACCCTTAAGCTCTGTGGGTATTATAAGAATGTCCGTTGTTTTATTCTTTTTGGTGGGTACAAAAACCACAATTTTGTACACAGAACAAGATTATAAATAATACCGATAACACGAGTGACCCAGAGTCCCTCTCGCTTCCACACTGCAGACTGATGACTTCACATAACGTTGTTTTCGTGTTGTCTGTGTTCCGGGTACCGAGACAAATGGGATCTGTGGACACCGACGCAGGTGACAGAGGGGAGGTTACGGCAACGAGGAGGGGGTCAACTTCTGTAAAAAAAAGTCTCTAGAGTTGATTACAGTGATGGCATTTATCTCAATTATTGCAATGTATTGTTCCCTAAGATGGTTAGAAAAAAGAATCGTGTTGTCCTCTACTGAATTTACGTCGGTTAAAAAGCAAGCATGTTTCAGTATGTTTTCTCCAAAGTGAGTGTAAATACTTCCTTTAAATTTTCACAGGATTTACATGTGTGTTTATTATTTTCTTATCACAGTTTAGTGATTTGTTTTCTCAGCTGGAGTCTTCAACGGAACACGTGGGTGTTCTGGAGACAGGTTAGCAGGTTCATGGACTTCTCTAACTACTTGACCCCTTGCGGTGAAGACGGAGGCCTTTCTGAGAAAGGACTTCACAGTTTAATGCGCTAGCTCGCAAGTCTGATTAGTTTTTAAGTCCACTCCAGTGAAATTTGTTGCTGTTAATACGCCCATCCCAGCTCCCCCTCCCCCCCACCCCACTCCCCGAGAAAACCTAAATTGTGAGTTTTCCTGATATAAAATCTGAGTTTGGGTTTCCGAGCTGAGCTCATGCACGCGTTGCTGCTGGACCGGCGGGAGCATCGGGACGCGCCGCCCGCTCTGGCCCGGAGGCCTGGTCCGCGGCCCCTGCTCAGTGCGCGGGCTGCGCTCCCGTCCGTCACCAGCACAGTTTGATTAAGGCACTCAATTATGTTTTTGGTTTTCATGGTAGGTCCGATGCAATGACAGCCAATCCCGAACTCTGTCTAATCGTAGTTCCCGTGTGTACCGCCTTGGGGCAGTCGGGCGTCAAAACGCGGCCGTTCTCACCCACGCTCCCAGTGATGGATAATCTGGCTTTGTTTCTTATGGCTTCAGAAAAGGTCAGCTGGGTGCATGGAAAGGAAAGAGAGAGAGTGCGCAGTGTTACAATGCTTCTGTTCCTTCGGCAATGCGAGACACAACAAACACCAAGATATCGATAATTAGACATCTGCATTTTTTCCAAGATTCTCTTTGGTCATATGAACACTATGCATGCCAGGGAAGGAACGGTCAGCTACCCCCAAGAATAAATCGGTCTCCAGTTTGTGGTCCTACCTGTTTCGGAACTAATTTTGAAATTTGGTTTGGCACATCTGGGCAAGACACGGCTTTTGCCTCCTGGCCCTCTAGAGCCCAGGACTTCTGGTCCAGCTCACAGCCTGCCCTACGCTTGTTCATTGGTAACTGAGACTCTTGATTCTTGTCAGAAAATGTCTTTACGGTGCAGGCGTCATCCTCAACACTTTGATGAGCTGCCTAGGCACACTGTATCTATCTATAGACTATTCTTGACACGTCTTCCTGTCTTGGGAACACAGATCCACAGACACTTCAATCGTGGGGTACACATGACCCAGAACAGCTCGGTTAGTGACTTCAAGGTCCTCCTCTGTGTCTTCTGAGCTAATTCATATTTTAGGAAGCTCTGAGTGCTTCAAGGAGGGTGCACGGAAAGGGGGCGTGTTTAGATTCCTCAGGAGCTGGCCTGGCTGCGGAACCTTGCAGCTTGAGGTTATGGGGTCAGGTTTCTGAAATCCTCATGAAATTCCTGTTCGCTGTCACATTAAGTCAGTAGCAGGTGACAATATTATGCAGAGGAGAAACAGGCAGTGTTTTGTGCATCTAGTGACTGCTCATTCGTTGTCTTTGAATTTTTGTCTAGTGGCTGAATTTTAATGTTAAGTCCAGAGGAAAATAAGGGAAAATGAGATGTTCTCTAAGTTTGTTATGGCTCATTATTTATTTCTCGTAACTTATAATATATCTTAATTCCCTGTTGTGAATTTAAGTTTACCTAAGTCTTTAGGAATTCTATCTTTGTATTTATTCTGTCCTGGAACTTAAATATTAGAATAATTGTATATCAAATAGTAGGATTAATAATGGGAGTAGAAAATGGTGTAATGTAAAGGTTTAGGGATCAGATGCCCTGATAAAGTCAAACTGTTAGTTAATGGCTTATTGATGAAAACCAAGGTCATTATCATAGTTCTTTAGAAGACAGTCTCAACAATTAATATGCATCTTCAAAATCAGAGGTTAGGATACAATCTCTACAGAAACTGCTCATCACTAAATTAAAATAAACCAGGACCAGAGTTTGAATTTGTTTCCTCAGATTCCCTTTCGACATTTAACATGAAGTAAAATAGAAAATTATTTTTAAAAGTCTACTGGTTTAGTTTTGTTTTCCTGTTTTTTGAAGAGGAAATACAGTTAATAAAAGCATTGTGATATTTTGAAGGTTTTTTTTTTTTTTTTTCCAGAAGGCATTTGCTGTAAAATCTATTTTGGCTTCCTTTCTTTTCTTGATTGTCTTTGTGAAGAAAGGAACATATACAAACGGGAAAGACTCTATGTGCAGATTCAAGTAATCATCTATAGATTACTGCTCTATAGATTAGTGCAACTGAGTAGAATAATGTCTTTGAGACCTCCTTATTTTGTCTTTAAATCTTAGCATTCTTAGTTTTTCTTTTTAAAAATTTTTAATATTTATTTTTGAGAGGTGGGGAGGAGCAGAGAGAGAGAGGGAGACACAGAATCTGAAGCAGGCTCCAGGCTCTGAGCTGTCAGCAGAGCCTGACGTGGGGCTCCAGCTCATGAACTGTGAGATCATGACGTGAGCCAAAGTTGGATGCTTCATCGACTGAGCCACCCAGGTGCCCCTTAGCATTCTTGGTTTTTAGCATTATTATTTCTTATACTTAAGTCGCCTAAGACTATTAGCATTATTATTTCTTATACTTAAGTCTCCTTAAGAATAAAATGTCATTTCTATTCAGCTTGCTGTGAACCTATCGAGGCTGCTCAAATTGGAAAACTTTCTTATGAATTTATACGTGGTCTGGGCCGTTTTAGATTGTTGAGCCTCAAGGCTATGACCTTAATTGTACGTGTTCCTGTCAGGGGTAATCACTTTTAGAGTAAATATTCTACATACAGAAAGTTTCAGGTTTTGTTTTTGAGATTCTAGGACATTATTTAAATTATCAAAAAATTTGCACAATTGTGGAAAATAGAGTTTTTGAAAGGAAAAAAGTACAATAAAAGCTCTTCAATCTTCTTGGTGCACATTTCATTTACCCTGGGTGCCATTAGGTCTTTTTAAAAATCATGGATACGAATGCTTTACTTTTATTTGAAATGTACTATTTCAGGCATGAGGCAATGGAGGCGAATCATTTGATAAGTTGTAATGCCAGGTTCCGACTCCAAAAACATTACTACATGTAAATTGTATGCACGTCACCTGGGAATTTTTATCTCTTTAGCAACTTCCCAGATTTTGTAATGAACTGGCATCTGTGTTTCTTTCTAGCATTTTCTAAGGTTCTTTTTCTTTTCTTTGCAACCCTTGCCTTGGACCTTGCTGATGGTTGGAATGTTTTTGCTATGCTAAAGAGAAGTCAGTTGTAATGAACTGGTAATAAAAAACCGAAACAAACCAAAACAAACAAATAAAAAAAACCCTTAATTGTAAGACATAAAATTCATTCCAGAATTAAATCCAAATAACTGACTCTGAAAAATTGTCAGGGATTGTTTCTCTCAGTTTGGGAAAATCTCTCCTCATTTGCATAACTAAGATATAAGCATTTCTATAATGGCCAAGAGACCTTGACATTATCATTGTTTGTTGTTTTGCGATCAGAAGGCAAACTCAAAACATTCTGATCTGAGTGAACTGAGGGTTTGTTCTTAATTCTTTTCCATTCCAATTGGGAAAGAACCATTTGGGGCTTACCTATGTGTAGTTAATACTCAGTCATCCATCGATTTGTGGATTCTGGATAAAAACACATCTTGGGTAAAAGAGAATGGCTTTGTTCTTTGTTTTGATATACTAACAAAGTGTTTCAATAGCTTTTATATGAATAAATATCAAAATTAAGCATATTTATCTGTCAGCACCTCAGATGTACATCTTCTGAAAATTATATTGGGTGTTTGAGTCTCGGTGCATCAAACATGTGGGTTCACAGGCTCCACTGTCATTGGACACAGAGTGAGCAGCCGATTCAGTCGACTATTATCTATAATTTTAGAAAATGGGTCTTACAGACCTGATTTTAGGAAGAGTAGTAACAAATGCTGGCAGATCTTTTTAAAAAAAAAAAAAAAAAACACCGTCTCTCCTTAGAGAAAGAATGTAGTGGACACTTAGATTCTTAAAAAAAGTATTGCCGTCTCCTACATTTCATTGACTATTTACAGTTTTTTACTGTGGCACAATGAGAGGATGTGAACAACTGGGGCTGATCCGGCTTACTTGAAAGCAACTAAAGTGGGAGGAAAAAGAGGCCATAATTCACTGCAATTTTTATCTTTTCTGTCTCCTCGCAAAGAACACAGACATCGTTGGCATCTTTGACGGAGACGCTGCTGTCTTGCCTAAGCTGTATATCCACCTTAGTGATACTGTGGGCCTAAGAGCTGAATTTTGTCTGATAAATATGAATTGTAGTCAATATCCTGACGATCCCTCCTACCTAAAGGTCTGGCTCAAGGTACTGTCAGATGAACAAACAGCAGAGTTGCACTCTTAAAAAATACAGAATACGGTTAATGCAAAACAAATCAGAATAGGAGCTAACATTTTTGGGCACTTACTCTGTGTTTGGAGTTGTTTCTAAAAGAAAACCAACAACATATAATCATGGAAAAATAGGCAGCTGTCTAAGCTTTGATCATCTGAGACGTTTTTATGCTTATGTTGTTAGCAATTCTCCCAAAATGGGATTGTTCCACAGGAAACCCATAACTAATTTCCATTTTCTCCCAAATTTGGGGGAGGAAATCCTGTTTTGGTCATTTTCCAGAGCAATCCTGGAGGTTTGTTTTTTGTCTTTCTGACCCTTTCAATGCAGATATCTATTGGCAACATAAAGTTTCGAACGGTGCACCCGCAGCCAAAGAAAAACCGAACCACTTTGCACTGAACTTTTCAAAAATATAAAGCTCTAATCGGAAGCAAGCCATATCACCACTGGACAGACAGGTCACGACACTGCGTTTACAGGATGCATCACCCACTCACTATCGTCAGCCCTAAGTCCTACCCCTAAATTTTAATACTTTCGGTTCCATATACGTTGTAACCTTCTCTATAGGTTGCTAAATTCTGGGTATTGTGCGAGGAGGTTGGGTTAAAAGTCTGTGCACTGTTGGCCACCTTCATTCTCTTCGCTTCTGCCCTGGACTTGTAACAGAACTCTATCAAAGCCACCAGCATCGCCAAGCCCAAGCCGCCGACCAGAATGTAGAAAACGCCTGCGACGTTGCTCAGGCTCAAGGCGCTCGTCTTGTCCTGGGGGGAGGGGCGGATAAAGACATTTCAGTTAACCCTGCAAATGTCACACCCGGAAGGCAAAACAGCACATGACATCCAAACAGCTAATCAGAGCAAGTGCCTAACTGAACCTGAAAGTATCGACGTGTATAGATCACTGATGCAGGTGTATGGATGCAAGCGTAAAGCTTACAGCTCTCAGAAGTGAAATGATGATGACTGCCAATACAATTGCATGTAATTACATTTGGTAACATTTGTGACGTGTTATCATTGCTAAATATGCAGGAGAAAACCACCCCACTCAGCCGGAGAAAGGCGTTTATGTATTTACTCAGCGCGGCAGAGTGGGCTTATTGTGAAGTTTGAAAATGGCATGTTTGTGACCCAATTGCATGGGAAGGGGGTTCTTCTGTTTGCTTGCCATTACGTATACTTTGAACGCCTGAAATTTCCCTTGAATAAATCTCACTCCAGGCTTCCTACTTGAGGAACTACGGTATTTTAAGCTACCATTTTCACATTTTCTTCATTGTTGCTCTACCAAATATACGGTCGTAATGTTCTGGGTCTGCACTATTTGTTCCTTCAGTCACAGGTGCATGGGAAATCTTAAATATCATATACTCTTTAGGAATAATTATATATGCATCACACTTAGGTAGCTTTTTACAAAAAAACCTTAAAAATACATGAATCAGCATGGCTACGTGAGACATAAATTATTTTTCTATGGACAAATTGATAACTATTCTTATTGATTGAAAAATAAGATTCTATTATTAATCAGTTAATACTTTAAACATCTTTTTCTCCAGAGCTTTTGTATACATACTATCTCATAAGCCATTTGGAGACAGTCAAGCGTATGATTGGAAGATACTAAAATCGTAACAAGAATTCAGAATTTTTTCATGAATTGTAAAAATGTCCATTATGTCAGGTCATTGGAGGAAGTATTTTGGGCAGACTGCATGCACGGTGTATGTTTTGTGTGAGATGTGATTCAGACACTTAAATAGATTTCTTAGGGGAGTATTTAAGTCAAAAGGTGTACTAGGTACATGGTCCGCTTAGCCGTGATATCAGCTGATTGGGCCACAAATTTAGGGTAACTTCATGTTAAAAATAATTGCTCATTAAGTATTTATGCTTCTCTGACTTTGCATGAGGATTTGAGAGAAGGATTTCATTATTTGGCCAAGCTTGTCTCGTTCCACTCTGGTTCAGAGGCAGGAAAACAAGTGGTGAAAACACAGGGATAAGCCCTGGAAAAGTATCAGTGAACATAGATACTTTGTCTCTTTCTGAAACGAATGGAGGCTCTCCTCTTTAAGCCGTTTACTTGTTTAATGTTTTAGAATAACTAATACATTTTTTTTCTTTGTAAAAGAAGATAAAGAAAAAAATAAGAAAAGATTTCAAGAATCTCCAATCATGGCTTTCGGGCACCGGTATTACAGTCTATTAATGTGTGCAGGTAATTAGATTCTCTGGTAAATTATTACAGTGTTCCCTTTAGAAAGAAACATTTCCTTTAGAATGTAACACTATTTTCATTCCTACTCCGCTGAATCAGGTCTACAGATCTCCTGCACTTGCACCAAAAAGAATTCATGAGTAAGAGATCTTAACTTGATATTTTTCACAAGTATCACTGACTTATTAAAATCATTTGGATAGACTCCCGGTCGGACAGTTCATCGCTCATCGGTCAGCACAAAACTGTAAGAGGGCCTCTTCAAACTAAAGTGGAATGCTTGGCAACACAGCGACCAAAGGCTGGCCTTCAGCATAATAATGTTTAGTGTTTACAATCTTTCTCAGGATGATTGCCGAGCAATTTCCCATTTCCTGCTTTGAGAACCCCTGGGTTCCCGAAATCATTCACAGATTTCGTGGTGTTTGCCTCTGAAAACAAACAGGAACCGCAGCGGAAACACTACTTTCGCTCGTGGTTGTGGAATCTGAGAGCCACAGAAGGCATCTCGGCGTTTTGCATGGTTTTGCTGCCAATCGGAGTTTTCCGGGCAGCATTCCCGGTGGGGAGCAGGGCCTGGGCCTCTGGGGAGGCCGCCCCGGGCCGGGATGCGCCTCAACGGCCTCTGCGCCCCGCAGGGTGGGCACAGGCGCCGGGTGCTGCCGTGTCCGCGTGTACGGTTGCCAAGCGCTCCCGTTTAGTGCCGTGGGGACCCGACGGGAGGCCCGAGCTGCAGGACTGACCTTGCTTCCCGAGTCCTTGGCTCCACATTCACCTTTATCGTACCACCATCTGTTTTTCAGCTTGTCTAAGACGCCTGCCTCACTGAGTTTCAAAACGGCAAGGTTTACAGGAGTTCTTCACGTGGAAAATAACATAAATAACATCATACATGTTATTTTATGTTATTCAAGTCAAACTACATCAGAACCGCACGGCAAAGTGACGGAGCGGAGGCCACAGTGGGTGCTGTGCGCGCCGGAGGCCCGGCTCCAGCCCCGGACAGAAAACTGGGGCCCTGCTCCATCGCTTCAGGTAACAGGCGCATACTGCTAAGGGAGGATCTGTAAATAACACGTATGCAATTACTGTGAACCCAAAACTATTGGCCTGGCTCGCTTTGGCGTTGACGACCTTCCCCAGGCAAGGGTGGGAATCGGTCGAAATCCAGCGGCCCCTCCCCGCCCCTTACCCCCCAAACCCCTTTCAAAATTAGTGGCAGTGGCTGCAGAGGGACGTGAACAGGAGCTACACTGCCCTGGCCTCAGGCCCCACGACCCCGTGATTCAGTCTGTGGGATCTGACTTGACGCCCAGGACACCTGTGCTGTGTGCATCCTGGCCCGGACTTGAACCACGCTCATCGGGACCTACTGGGAGAGGACAAGGATGCCGGTGTCACTGACCAAGGGCTGGCTGCCCCGTGTAGAGGGCAGATGCCTACATCACTGACGTGTGAGCCTGTGCCGGGACCTTCCTTCTAACTGCAGTATTGAATCTAAATAATATCGCCAGGAGCCGTGTTCCTCTACCTTGAGTCTATCGCCTTGATGTGCTGCAAATACAAAGGGAGTGGACTTCAGGATGTACTCTATGAACAGGGTATTACCAACAAACACATGACAGGTGAGGGGTAACCAAGACTTTTATGAACAAACTCTTGTCCTATAAAATACCACTCCTTTTGTATTAACTGCTACGCAAGGAGTCTCAAGGGAGAAAGGCCAGGCCTCACTCAGGATCAGTGTTCCAAGGAATCTAAGAGTTGCCCCAGGTGTCGCCGCCATGTTGACACCTCTGTGTGTATCAAATGAAGGGGACGGATGGCGAGCGGTAACTCCCTGCCTCTCCCGTTGTTACCGTTTCCGTGCTTGGTTGCTTTCTGTTTCTCTTTGCTTTTACACACATTCAGAGACAGACTCATTCAGTTTCTCTTGACATTCCTAAGGCTGCCGCGATCGTTTTCTCTGGCTCTGTCTCCTAACACCTCACTTCTTCTAGGAAATACTGAGTGCATTTGGAGAGGCACGGCCTGCGTTTATTTGGTTACCAAGGGACTAATTCCATAAACTTATCTGCACAAGGAGGCAATGCACTGATAATGATGGTGATGATGCTTGCCGATGCTGATGGAACCCTCACGACGTACCAGGAACTGTCAGAAGCATTTTACATGTTTGGATACTCTGATAACCTGTATCTTACGAATGAGGAAACCAAGGCACAGAGAGATTAAATCATCTAGTCCCACAGCTAGGAAGTGGCCGAATCAGGTGACTTCACAGCTTGTGCAGTTAAAAACACTAACACAACACTCAGGAAATGGAGTTTCTGGTTAATGGAGTTTTCTGATTAACAGGTAAGCCAAAACTCTACTTTTTTTTTAAAGTTCTGGAAAAAGTTTCTAAATGTTTTTCTTTTTACCTGTTTTCTGAATAGGATTTCATTTTCATATCAATCTTGTAACGTCTTACAAGGTTCACTGTTCCATTTAAGAAGTAAAATGCATTTGCCATATTCCTAGAAAATTATATTGTGTTTTCGATTAAAACCTATTATGGGTGTGATTTAACACTTTGTGCTAAAGGCTGAGTTTGGGGGTGGGGTCGGATGAAGATTCTGGTAAACTGGGGTGCTTGGTTAATTTGGCCCCAATCTAGGTTTTACCACCTATACCCTCCCACCCCCGTTTATGATGATTACAAAACCCACGTCAGGTTGGCTGATGAGCTGTGAACTCCAGAAGCCACAGCTCATTGGTTGTTGTAAGACCGTATTTACCAGGGTGTCTGACTCAGAGCGGGTGCTCTGTAAAGTTGCTATATTTATTTTGAATCGAGAGCAAGCTTTTTTGTTTAACTGATACTGTAAGAGTTTTGAGGTCCCAGGCTGCTCACCAAAGCCGTTTTGACACCTGCACAGGTGCATGTAGGAGCCTACGCTGCACTTCGAGAATGGGGTTCTCTGGGAAGAGGAGGACTTCATGCTGAAAAGGGCAGGAACACAAAAGCCGAGTTTCCTTCCAGGGTCTTTGAGAAGGGACGACCTGGAGGTCCTGCTTTCCCGTTCCCCCTTAACTTTCCCTCTTGCCATTTTATTCCTCGTGCATTCACTCCCGGAGCCTGGTTTTAGAGAGTATGAGTAGGTTGGAACTGTGAAGTTGAGAAATTTATTATGAGCCAAACTTAAAGGTCAGCTGGTGGAATTTTGGACACTGACCAAGGCGTTCATTATTGGGGGATCCCTGGTTTTTGTGTGCCACAACTTTTTTTTTTTTGCTTATGAATTTATATTTTTAGTAATAATCCCTTTATTGTTGGCATTGGCCTCTGTGGTTACGGTGAAGGGGGGGAACACCACTTATGACAAACTTTAAAGTCAGGAATGGGCTACAGCGTTCAAAGCGCCACATTAAAAATGGGTACCGTGTGATCTAACACAATTACTAAGAAAGACATCACTTGGTAATCACATTTACAAGATGAGTTTTAGAGGAATATCCACATCCACGACTCACCTATTTTTATACACACAGAGGAGAGATCAAGGCATAAAACAAACAGAAAAAGTCAATAACTTTTTAGATCATGCATGATGACAGGCGTTGCCAACATTTTCAACTAGAACCAGGGTTAAATAACTCACCTTAAAACTGGATTCAAATTCTAGGTATGGTTTGTGCTCAGACTGAACCATATCAGATTAACTGAAGAGGAAAATGAGTTTTAGACATTGCAATGTTATTTTTAAATTGGTTCATTGTTAATTAGCAAACTTCTGTTATTTTATTCACAAGGATAAGGATGAATTTCTTATAATCATTAAAAACAGACCCCACCGCAATAATCAGTAAATTTTCCAACAAATGCATTAGCATCCCCCAAATCGTGCCTTTCTACTTTAACTTTTTTTTTTTTTTTTTTTTTGAAGATGCAGGACTTTTTTTTTCTTATTTCTTTTCTTAAATTTTTACCTTTCCATGTGAAGCCTCTGGGTTGAGGCTGCGGGATCAGGACTTCATGCGCTGGGAAGGGCCATCAGGTGAGTGGGGAGGCTAATTATTTTGCAGCCACGGGGTGTGAGTACAAGGTGCCACAGAGACTCTAAATGGTCCCGGGTGTGGGTAATATTAAATGCTAAGTTCCTTGAGACAAAAGACAGTGCTCATTCTCTCTCTTCCCCACAGCTATTGGCACATGGCCCAGTGAAAGCAGAAGGTTAATAATTTGCTCCTTAATGGAAGGCTGGAGATGTCCTCCGTGGTTATAATCCTGCAAATGACAGGTGGGTCACTTGTCTCCTCCAAGTGGGGTGGTCCCCCCTCCAAGGGGGAGTGGTCTAAGGTTTTCCGCCTTCAGGTGAACCACTACTAGAAAACCGAGTTTTCTCCTATCAAGAGCCTGTATTTGAAAATCCGAGAAGCGTGGATTCCGCCTACCTGTGCTGAGCCCTCTGAATGGGCACATTCCCTGCTGCACTCAAGGGGCCTCATTTACTTGTCGCTTCTGCTTTGGCTCGGCATGCAGCCCATGCAGCCCAGGCTTCGGAACCAGCTTGACTCCCCACCTGGGCACTTCTCCTCCTTATTCTGCCTCCTCTGAGGAAGATCGGGCTACACGGGAGGAACGAGGTCACTTTGAAAAGGAAACCGGTCACCAGGAGAAGGTACAAAACAAAAACGAAAAAGCAGCTGTCTCCTGGTCATTTGCTCTGGCCTAAGTTAGGTCAGGGGCGTTTAAAAAATCACGTTACATTTCAAGGTCAGAGTAGGGCGTTATTAACATTGAGACTGTAACCCCCTACTCGCTGGGTGATAAACGTTGTATCAGTATACAGCCTGCTGCGAATGTTTTTTAGGATGAGAACAAAATTCCTGAGGGAAAACAAAACAAACTGTGACAGCATTTGGGGGGAACGTTTTATGTTAATTTTTACAACACTTTGGTAAGATCTGAAGTGACGTTTTAGAATATCACTTTGCAGTTCCTGTATGGTGAAAGTAACGTATTGCCTACCTGTGGGAACAGCAGTGTGATTTTGGAAAGTAAAAGGTTAGATTTATATGTATTTTTTGACAACAAACATTTATTTAATGTCCACTGTATACCAAACAGTCTGTGGTATACAAACATAAAAATCCAACCGAGCTCTCCAAACTCTTATCTCAATAAACGGACGTAACTTTTACTAAATGGATTTTCCCATTACGCATGCGTTTCTGTTCTGCTTATTTTTCTCTGGAAAGACTTTTTCATGGACACTAAAATAGGACTTTGTTATTCATTTTTGTAGAAAGTTTTACTTGTGAAGCAGTGTGATACTTCCATTGGAGAGTAAAAAAAAAAAAAAACAAAAACAAAAACTAAACCTTTGGGAGCAAAATTTTTCTGATGGGACTAGAATATCTTTGCTTTCCATTTTTGGTGCTATCAGATTACATTTTCTTACACTTCTAATTTGCAAGCAAAGATAGTTCTTTGTGCAACTTGAAATAATTTCCTCTGCATATGTGTATTTATTTACCTAGGTTTTTATGGAAGCTATCAAGTTGGGGCCCCAAAATATAAAAAGAGTTGATGTTCCTTGAGTAAACATATGGCGTGGAGGAATCTTGCTGGGTAACCAACCATCCCAGAGATGCCCCCAGGATTCTCCTACCTTTCTGCTCTTTCTCTCCGGAAGGATTCTTTCCCTGGACCAGGAAATGGGTGATCAAGGCTGGGTCCAGATGCCTCTCTGTGGCTAGAATAGTCACTTGACAAAGTTTAATCTCCCTCTTCCTGCTACAGGGCTGGGGATTAGATGGGCAGAGACAAAGGAGCTAGATTTGAAAGTCTTTTCTGATCCAGAAAGAGGGGGAAGTTGGCGGCATTGGCAGAGAATGAGGTTACTAGGCATCCCAGCAGGCACTCTCTGAAAACAGAGCATTGTTCTAGGGGTTGGGTGGCCAATCGAGGGCATTGATACCCTAGTCAAGAAGCAAGACAAGCAAGACTTCCCGTTTTGGGCAATTCTCTAGATTTTAAAAGAAAGACAAGAGTGTGTCCTTTAAAATTTTCGAGATTCTTACGTGCCAATTGAAAGTATGTAAGAAGAGAAAATTCAGTCAGAATATTCCCACCTCTGGATTGGTTTCTTTAAGTCAGTACATAGTGAAGAAGGTTCTGGCACACGAGTAGATAATTTCTGCTGCTGGCATACCTTTTTTCTCTTTAGACACCCCTTAGGAAAGAAAGCTGGAAATATGCCACGGAGGTAGGGAAGACAGAACTGAGCGGGACTTGTTTTTGTAGCCTGATCATTTCGTAATTTCACCTACTTACGGGAGGCCAAAAATGTCTAGTTCACATGCCTATCCTTGACTTTTTATGTACCTTGATATTTAATGGAAACATGAGGGTTCTGGGTGGAGCAATGACCTCCTGGAAAGTATTCTATGGAGTCAAGCTATTGCTATTACTTACACACGCTTTGTAGAAGGTCTAGTCTTTCAGTGGCGAAGGAAGCACACAGGCTTACCCTCTGTATTCGCCCTGCTCCCTTCACTAAATTGCCCTTTTCAAGACTTGATCCCTCCCTGCTTTGTAAGATGAGGTGCACAGGACTACAGCGTCTGCTCCATAACCTCTTTGAAGCCAGAGCCGTGTGGTGACTATTTCGGTTAGGCTGCTGAGCGTGTCCCCAAATTGGTCCCAGTTGCAAATATTTTTGCTTTGACAGTAATTGCATACTTAGGTTTCAAAGGGACTTGACTCGCCATTTCTGGCCGTGTCCAGAGACCCAAACCCCGTCTCCCAGCAGATGCACCTGTTACTGTACATACTGTTTACCCGCTTGTGGTGACATTGAGGCTGACCTTGGAGTCACCGCCCCCGCTGCCACACTCTCCTTTGTCGTACCACCATTTGTTTTTCAATTTGTCCAACAGGCCTTGTTCATTCAGTTTTAAAACTGCCAGGTTAACAGCATTTCTTGAAACGATAAAAGATATTTTGTAAGAAACTGCACAGCTGTTAAGATGTTAGCAGGAATGAGGACGTAAGCTCTTTTATAAGCTTCTCCCAGACGCTAAATAAACCTCTCATTTTGCCATCCTGCACCCCCCCTTCCACTGGAGTCCAAACCAAGGGCGATTGTAACTAATTTCAGAGGGGATCAAACATGTGCTGTTCAAGCTCAGACTTCATTTGTTGTCAGACCAGCGACAAGAGATTTCTTTTTCGTTTTCTTTTGCGAAACAGCAATAAACTTGAATTTACTAGTAACTGAGAAAGAATGGTGTCTAAAATTCCTCTGCCTCTAAGAAGGTCAACAACCAAAAAGAGACTGAAATGAAAATTCATCCCCAGAAAGAGAAGCATCACAGCATGAACAGATCAAAATGGCAGCCACTTTGTCCTGACAACCAAGAAAAGGCTTAATTATTATTCCCTTTATAGTCTGTGTGAGCTTAGTTTGTTCTATTCGTTGGCCCCTGAATCTAGGATTTACATGTTACCTGCACTACAAGTCAGGGGATATTCAAGAGAAAGGTAGCAGGAGACCTTTGGGAAAAGATCTTACATTTGAATTTTGTACTGATTCTTAAAGGCTTTGGATGCTCTTTAGAAACCAGGATCCCACAGCCAATTTGACTGTTGACATGAAGTAACGAAACCCCAGGAAGTCCTCCTGCATGTGATGTGGACTTTGCACACAAACACTTGAGATTCGACTGCCTCTGTGGGTATCTCTATCGGGGAATGAGGGAGCAGATAGAAAAGATTCTCCAAAGGGATTACAGATGTGTCACGGGCTTTTGCTTCCCAGGTACTTGGTTTCTTACTTGCTTTCAAGTTATAGTTTTTAAATGAGACATTATCTCTTTCAAGAGGTTTTCCCAGCATTTAATGACATTTCTGTTAAAGCAAAAGAGTGGCTTTATAGACTGAGCATTTGGGTTATGCTCTTTGATGAATGCTGAATTTGGGGATTACTTAATACCAGATGAATTACAAATAAAACAAAACAACCGCATATTAATGAACAGCACTTGAAAACTGATTTGAAAGTGAAATATCGTTCTGTGGACTAGGATAAAGTATCATGTATTTCACCACTATCAGCCTATCGAAGTGTTTGTTTTCTTAAAAAGGGTTTATAATATTTCATGCAAACAATGTTCATTTTCCAGGGTTGGGACAGTCTGATCCACTTGGAGAATAAACATTTCCCGTGAGTAAACCATACACTTTGAGGGTACTACTAACTTCTTGAGAGGGAGACTGCCATTTACAAAATGCGAAGTAAATAATCAGCTGTTCCCACATTCCCCAGTAAGTGCCACACTACTGGTGTAAAATAATTAATACACTTCCTAAAGTGGACACTGTCAGGTGGTTGGTTTAATCACCAAATAGACCAGACTGAAATTTAAGAAGGAATGAATATTCAGTGAAGAAAGAGAGACCTATTAAAAAATTTGGAGGGGGGGGGGAAAGAAAGTAATTTTAATTTATTTTGTGTCTACAACAAATTAAATTTGTCTTCCAATGATTTAAACTGAACTACTAAACTTTTTTGTTTTGGAGAAAATTATTTTTATAATCCAATTTATTTTACTCTTCAACATTCATATCATATTCATTTTATTGAAGTCGTATCCCCATAATTTTATATGTTGGTTTAGACCATTCCTTTGATAAAACTGAAGTCATTTCATGAGAGGGTTATTTAACAGGGTTATATTAGCCATATCCAAAGACAGTTCCACAGCACAGGAGAAAACAAAAAGCAAAATAAAGGAATGGATAAGGAAAAAAAGCTTCACGTTGAGAAAACTGTCTGGAATAAAGTTTTCCGCAAAATTATTCTATGACATTGTCTTTCTAATATCATCTAACAGGCCATGTAAAACCAGTTTAGTTTCACACTGCTATCCGTATGTGTGTGTATGTACATCTGTATTTGGTTAATGTAATACAGGTGACCAGTAGGTAAGTCACTGCCCAGTTCACAGCCGATCCACATGTTTTCCTTCCAGAAACATGTGGTCCCTTGACAAAGTCCACTTAACACTAGGATATGCAAATTTACTTATCTTTAATGATGCATAGAAGGTAACTTATAATTAATATTCAGAAAGAAGTCTTTATGGATTCAAGATTGCTTTGCATATTCGAACTGCCTGTGTTCTACAAGTGTCTGACTACAGATGCGATTTCTTCGTATAACCACATAGGTCTAGCAGCCTCCTTAGATTGTCATTTAAACTGCAGCATTCACCACATATGTAAGGACCGTTTGAATATCTGTCCTACCTCATTTATGGAACACATTGCCTTTACACATTATTAATAATGAGCATCGTCAAATGACTTAAAAAATACATAAAATGACGTCACTCATTGGCGCTAGAATAGATTTAAAAGTTTTTTTTTTTTTTTTTTTTAATCTCGGCAAGAGAAAAGGGAACCCTGCAGGAGTAATTGTAAGCAAACTTAAGGAAATCCTAGGTAGTGGGATGAACGAGCGACTGAGAAAGCAAATCCTTGTGGCAGCATGTTTTATGGTTGCTTTGCCACCGCCTTCATACTTTTCGGACACAGATTTGAAAATCAATGTCAGAAACATATATTAATGATACAGGATATGCTTGTCCTGATTAAACTTCAGAGAAGCTGAAATAGTGGTCTGTCGAGAAGATAAGACACAGAAGAAAAAGGTTGTGGGCTATTCCTTACATTAATGATTCCTTTGATTCACCACATTCTTGCTGGATGTGTAAACCACAATCGATAGCCCAGGTGTGTTGGCAATGACCTGTTTATAGACTGAAGTAGGACTCAGGCAACTGACTTCTTGCCTTGAGTACCTCAGGGGAATTCTACATAAGAAAAACCCTTCTCCAAACAGCCTGTTTAATAAGACTGAGATGATGGGGGACTTGATGCAGGGAGGAATGAAAATGCTCACGTAGCCAAACTCTAGGACCTCAGGAAAACTTCCCAAGGTTTTCACTCCTGAAATTTCCTTCAGTTGAGCTGCAGATTATGAAAACCCTCAGCTCACTGCCCTAGCATCTGGGACCCATTTTTGTTCATCAGACTCTCACGGAAACACCACACAGAACAAAAGCTTTGCGACAGGAACCGACAAACCCAAACCTCTCCCGTCTAGTAATATTGGGAAAATTCATCCAGGGAACAGTAAGATTTTCCTGTTAAGAGCACGCTTAATTCAGGCTAAGACATCTATCTCTCACTGCACCCTTCCATAAATAATCTATCATTAAATTCTACAGGTTTGGACATGCTTTTATGCTTAATTTATGCCTTACTCATTACATTTACTTCTGGACCGTATTTGTTATAATTTTTCTGTCAGTGAGGTTTCAAAATTTACATCTGACAAAATATTTACCTAATGAGAACAATTTTAAAGTTTAAGTTTAGGAAAGTATTTTTTATGATTTCCTGGATATAAGAATACTACTGTAAAGGACTGATATGTAAGCCCTAGACTTAGTCAATATCTGTACACAGGATATTTAAGGCATAACCAGTTTGTAGAATAAATAGTTGGCAACATCATATCTAATCTGGTTAAAACAAACTCAACCCCATTTTACTTAATAGGATGGATATTTCCTTGTCGGTGATGAGATCAATGATGTATGGACAGTCTATTTGTCTAACCTGCTGTGTAATTTTGCTGGTGTTTCATTATTCTTATAGGAAAGGATCTATTAATGATACACACATGAGAAAGTCCTGTCACCTTTCGGCTTGTGCTCTCTTAACCAGAATGCTCTCTTCATACCAACCTCTCTCTCTCTTTCTCTATGTTTTGACATTTTATTTTTAAGTAATCTCTACACCCAATGTGGGACTTGAACTTACAATCCTGAGACCAAGAGTCACACACTCCACCGAATGAGCTGCCAGGGGCCCCTAAACTCTCTACCAAATTTAAATATCAGGTGTTCAAATGTCCAAAATATTTACCTGAATGATGCTAGGACACAGTTTTCATAGTCAGTCACCACAAATCTTAATATACTTTAAAAAAACTAAAAATTGTGTAAATCCATAAGAAATTATGTAAACAGATAAGAAAATCCCTTTAAAACCAGCAAAATCCCTTTAAAATCATTGGTAGATGATTTATGCAGAAAGACATACAAACCATACAAAAAATAATTCAACTTAACCTGGAATTAAGCTGATGTGAATTCAGACAATTCTTTGCTAATTCA
The DNA here is from genome assembly GCF_018350175.1 of Felis catus. Taxonomy (NCBI): domain Eukaryota; kingdom Metazoa; phylum Chordata; class Mammalia; order Carnivora; family Felidae; genus Felis; species Felis catus. The sequence continues at coordinate 4,105,614 of NC_058377.1, read as the reverse complement.
ATTCTTGGCCACTCATGTCAGGAAAGATAAAAGTAAAGATGATGTTCAGTATGGTCAGGTATTTTATAAGATGTGCGTCCTAAACCACTGATGAGAGAATTTAAAAACTAAGAGGGAAATAAGATGGTTTTATACAATAAAAGCTTGAAAACAATTCCTGTTCTTGGAAATTATTGATAATGTTGATAATAACATTAATTGATTAATATTAATGTAATTGGTTAATAAGAATTCTCCTTTGAGGTATCAATTCTAGGAAGTTTATCAACAATGCTGATAAAGGGGCTGAATAAATCTCATAGTATATTTCTGTAGCAAAACATTGAAAGCAATGTACACGCCCAAGAGGAGGGGAGGATTAAGTAGATTTGGGGGTATAACGGTGATTCTCAAGTTTGATCTGGGTATAGAATCACTACTACAAATACAGATGATCAGGCCTGACATTGCGGTATCAGATTCCTCTGAATTGGGGCGGGGGGGGGGGGGCGGGCAGCATATCTACATTTTTACAAAGCTCCTGAGATGATGGTGGTATTTATTCATAAGCACCAATTGGTCTTATGACTGAATTTTTTACAACCATTAAAAGTTTTTAACAACACGGAAAAATAATTACAGTATAATGTTAAGTGAAAAAAGAAATTTGTATGTTCACTATGACTTTAAGAATAAAATATATATATATTTATAGAGAGAGACATTAATAGAAAAATATTAGAAAAAATACAGCAAAGAGCTATCTCTGGATGTAGGGATTATGGTCAATTTGGATTGCATTTTGCTTTTTATCCTTCCCCACCCACCCCCCATTTTCTACAATAAAGTGATACTTTATTAATCAGTAAAAACAAACAACAAAACCTTCTCGATTATTTTACAATGTTATATTATTTTATAATCTAATGTCTACAAGAATTGTTTTATGCAAACCGAAATATACATTCTATTTTGGGTCCAAAAACAACAGAAATGGGGACATGGTGGACTTCAGGAGTTATTATTAAGGACATCAGAAAAACACTCATTGCTCCTAATGCTGTGGTTTGCTTTGGTCCACTTGGTTCTGTCCTCTAGCCACAGGCTGGAGGGGGTCTGATGCACTTGGCTTCCACCAAGATTCTGTCTCATCTGAGGGGGAGGGGTCAGGCTGAGAAGTATGAGTAACGCACGGATTAGCGGGCCCACCCCCTCAGATAGGATCTGCAGGAGGTTAATAGAACTCTCTGTGGTCTGCAGAGACTGGCTGTCTCACACACATATCTGTAGAGACAAGGTGAGCTTTTCCCCTTAGGCTTCATTAAAAAGATGTCACTGTGAGTACACTGGCATCCTGCTAAGTGGGTCATTAAAAAAATACGGATATACTTCTGTTTTTAGTAGAAGAGTTTTCATGGCTGGCAACTACGTTTTCCCCCAAACAAGTAGTAGTAGAGATTCTAAGAACAAAGTCCTTTTCATTTTATAGAGGTTTTTTTTTTCTTAAATGAAATTAAAAAAAACCTTTCAACACAGCACATATTTACTGTATCTCTTTCTTGAAATTAAACTAAAATTCTGGATTGGAAAACTCATTGGATTTAAGCTTTGTTATGCAGCAGATAAATATATGCAGAAACATTTCCAGGACGACTCTACTAAGAAAAGAGTAATTTCATGAAAAATGAATAACAATCAACTCTGCACTGGGGTGCCTGGGTGGCTCAGTCAGGTGAGCATCCGACTTCAGCTCAGGTCATGATCTCACAGTTCATGGGTTCGAGCCCCACGTCAGGCTCTGTGCTGACAGCTCAGAGCCTGGAGCCTGCTTGATTCTGTGTCTCCCTCTCTCTCTGACCCTCCCCTGTTCATGCTCTGTCTCTGTCTCTCTCTCAAAAATAAATACCCTTAAAAAAAATGAAATAAGACTCTGCGTAGACTTTTGGTTCTATTATTTAAATGATGGTGGTAATGCCACTGTTGTCACTGTTGTCACAAGGGTGACATACAACAAAGTCTATCCCATAGAATAAGATGAGATAGGTAGAGAGGAGCACATATCATATGGGATTTTACTTTTGAGGTGTAATTAGTGACATCCCCTCACTTAACGGGGTTGGGGAAAAATCAGCCACAAAACTGAGGAGTTACAACAACAACTCCAGAACTTTGTATAAAGTCATTGAAAGAACTATGCTATCAACCAAGAAAACAGAATAAGTAAATAAAAATCAATAGGTTGTCAGATGATAAGGAGGTAAGAACTAAGTATGTCTGCTTCTCAGGAAAGGCACTGGTGTCCACAATTCTACCCTTTCTCAGCTGTTGAAGGGCTGAAGAGCAACCAGGTCTTAGCATTATCAATGCTCCACTAAGTTTTCAATTTAACTTGTAGCTGCTATTACCATTCTTTCCAAACTACTCCTTCCCGTAAACAAGCACATGGCTCTTTTCGCTTCACTGGATTTGTGCACTTATTTCCAAAGGTAGAATTTGGGCTGAATTGCTCTGCATATATATGCAAATGTTTTTAGAAAAGGTAGTAAGTTCTCATCCCACTTTGCTCACACATTGACAGGTAAGATTTGCTAAAATGGCACCAACCAACTCATAATTTAATCTCAAAATTGGGAGGGAACATTTTTTTAAGTGGAAAGACAACTCAGACCCAACATGATGTATCATTAACATTTGGACACCACTTTGGTAAGGAAGGATTTATTGTCCTTGTGTTGGATTTTGGATGACACATACGCGGTTAACTTATGTATACAGTCCTCTGACATTTCACACTCCAAGTGAGTCAAAGACAACTAAATAAATTGAGTAGATACTGCGTTAGATTCCAGAAATTGTCTCTAAATTGTGTGTTCTTTGGAATTTGCATGACTAATTTCTATTTCAGGACTGGGTCTGAGGAACGTGATTCGTTGAAGACACGTTGTGATTTTTGTGAGGATGCCTGCCAGTAACTCAGAGCACTAGCTAGAGATTATGATAAATGAAAATTTTAATTCTATTTTTGGTGTTAAATTTTTAAAAATGTAATCGTTACAAATATTTCATGTGGTTTAGTTTCATGGTTTTGTCAATTTTAGGTCACAGAGTAGAACTTTCTACCTTCCTCTGGGTCAGGGGCCTCTTTTAGAAGTCTGTGCAGGCTATGGATACTTTCTCAGGACAAATGAACAAGCATACAAAATCAGAGACTGGGGATCCACAGACCTTGGAAAGGCAATCATGAACACAGATAAGAAGTATCTGTTCCAGATTCGAATAACACTTATTTTACATTAATTGACTACTTTCAAGTATGTCTATTAAGGGAAGAGGAATAAAAATATTTCTATGACTGATGGTTGCTCCAGAATTTTCATAGAGAGGAGGTTTTAGACTGTGATTTGGTGGGAAGGAACTTCCACCATACTAGCCTGAATCTGGAATCATTCTGCAAGCACTTCATGTGTGGGGCTTCATAAAGACTATGTTATATTAATATATATTGGGGCGCCTGGGTGGCGCAGTCGGTTAAGCGTCCAACTTCAGCCAGGTCACGATCTCGCGGTCCGTGAGTTCAAGCCCCACGTCAGGCTCTGGGCTGATGGCTCAGAGCCTGGAGCCTGTTTCCGATTCTGTGTCTCCCTCTCTCTCTGCCCCTCCCCCGTTCATGCTCTGTCTCTCTCTGTCCCAAAAATAAATAAACGTTGAAAAAAATATACATATAAGTATGCTATATTATATATATATATATATAACATATATAAGTATGTTATATTAATAAAAATTAAAAATACAAACTGTTGAAAGGTACTTCTGGTTACCCTTCCATGATATGGAGAAAATGTTAATTATTCATAGCAAATAATGTAACTTTTATTTGTGGTGGACTTGGGGTGCTGTTGGAGAGGATACGGGCTAAGTTCCACACCTCAAGCCACCCTGTTTCTGTTATCATTATCTGTGATCGAATCATACAAAAGAAGGCTTTGTTTCAAGAGGAGACCATAGCTACCTGCAGACTGTGACGTGCTTTGGGTTGTCTCCGAATATCATTCACTTGTTTAGGTGTGATTATTATTAAAGTAAAATTTCAAAAATGGGAGAGCTGGTGGCTGTCACCATTCGCCATGTGCGAGCTGTTCAGCAGTACTTGGCTTTTCACACAGATGCCTTGCGTGGCCCACAATTTGCTGTGTGGCCTCTGCTTCATCCCTGACTTTGGGTTCCTTCATCTCTTAGACCACCCTCCTTATTCTCTTTAGATGATTTCCAGAATTCTATAACAATCGCATTTCCCTTTTCTTGCCTTTGCTGATTTTTCAAAACTTCCAGCAATTGCTTTAAAGAACTAGAATCCTAGCGGTTTTGTTTTTTTTTTTTTTTTGGGGGGGGGGTCAAAAAAATTAAGAGGTTGTCTCAAACCTTCTCATCTTACAGTTGTGGTCAGTGGGGTCTAATGAAAGTTAGGTGAGTTGCTCACCAAGGCCCAGCTGGGATGCAGGTCTCCTGTCTCCTGGTCCAGTGCTCTTTCCCACAGTACAAGGATAACTTTCCTTCTGTTGGTGTCCGTTCCTGTGTAGCTAAACTATGTATTCATCCCTATTGTGGTTCTCCAAGGGAAATTTTCTTTTTCCTGTTTGTCAGGCTTCCTGGGGGTAATCCTTGGTGGAGACTTGACTGATATATTTGCTACAACTTCTGTCCCTTCTGGCTAAGTATTTTTGGAGCTGAGACAAAGCTTCAAAAGCATGAGGTCTTATCAACTGAAATTGATCCTTCCTAAATATGCAAGAAGGAAGAAGCGTAGATGACCTTCTTTAAAATGCCGTACCCATAACCTTTACGTAAAATCACTTGATTTGATTAGATGGTAACCCTTTTTCTCTCTTAAGGTTGGAATAAGACGGGTCTAGTTCGATACGTACTAGGTTCCTAGTGATTTAAGTTCTGATCTTTCAGGACAGGTAATGTTGGATCCCAACGACAGCATCATAAAGAAACTGTTTCACAGAAGATGGAGAAGTGTAAAACCAATGAATAGCGAAGCTCCATCACAGAAACTCAATCTCCTCTTTGAATTTTCATTTCCTCTCCTTTCTTACAGCTAATTATCCATTAAGAACTTTTTTTTTCCTGAAAAGGTGTCTCCCCAATTTATATTTTCATTCTTATTATACTGTTATTACCTCAGGGAAAGCCTTTATTACCTGAAACAAGATCCACAGATTGTCTCAGTCTGTTCTGAGCTACCCAGACTCAGAACGGCCATGCTTCTCTGCTTATTCACTGTGCTTTGTCAAAAACCCTTACTGACTCATGACTGCCTCCAAGGATACTATTCTATTTTTTTTTCCCTGACATTCAAGGCTTCCTAACAATTCAGCTTATATATACACCTTTAAAGTATAATTTAATTATATTTGATTGGGCCAGACTCTGTCCCAAGTTCTCCATATTTTCCCTGAATCCTTGTTGAATCCACATGGCTAGTAACTGGTATAGGCGGGATTAGAACCTGGATCTTTCTAACACAGAAGCCTGGTCTCTTAACCACCCTAATTCCCCAAATAGACCTTCTCTGCCTCCAGCCAGGCTAGTTTCCTGAAAGTCCCCCAAATATTTTACTCACAGTTGATTCCAATCTCATGACAGAACCTTCACCAGACATTTCTTTCCCCCCCCCACTCCAGCTTTTCTAAAGTCCTTACCATTTTCCAGTCATCACTCCTAGACTTATTCATTCAACTGACATTTATCACCTAGTACACCTGAACCTTTATGAGGTCTATCCCAGATACTCTGGACTCTATCTCCTTCAAGTTTTCTATTGTCTGGAGCACTCACACTTGCTCTGAGTCATACACTACTTTACCGTGTTATCTTGGCACAGTTTTTCTCCATGGAGGACAGTGACTGTGGGACTTTATACCATGTTCACCCCCAAGGCAGGGCAAGAACCACAGTGGGTGTAATCCCTACACTCAGGGATTAATTTAAGGTGCTACTTTTCAAGCAGCCTGTTCAAATGAAAGAAGACGGTGCTGAACCATAAAAGGGAGCTCCTTTGACCATGAAACCTAATAGATTTGGGAAAGACGTGGTATGGAGAGGGTTTTAAAACAAAACAGATAAAGCAAAAGGCTCCCAAACTGTCTGCTAAATATTGGCAAAAGGGACATAACAATTACTCTAGCTATTTTTATGAATAACGGCAAACAATTTTGTCCATCATATAAACAAAATGATCTAAGGTAATATTTCAGTGAGATTAAAGATTGTTAAAATGAAGGGGTTACCAGCTCGATCTGTGTAGCTGGGCAAGGAAAAAATACTAAATGATAAAATCAAATACAAGCTTGTTGTGAATATGAAGCGAAATCAGACATTTCCAATGAAACTCTAAGATAAAAATCCCAGATAAGGGCATTTTTGTAATTCAGTACTAATCTATTTAAGTGTAGCAAATAAAACATGTCACTTTTAGAAAATTCTTCTGTTGCTAAACATACTACTGAGAACAGAATAATTCAGTACTTTATTTTAAGAATTACATTTGTCATCAACAGATTATCAAATGCCAACTCTGTCTGGTTTAACTTGATTAAGATTTATTTTACTGTGTATTTATGTATTTAATTCACTAAATATGTCTAGTAAATCTTTACCTACAAATATTTTAACTTTCCCACCAAGCTCTTAAAAGAAAAAAATAAAGTTCCAAATTTTCTTTCATTTACAGCACCAGATTCCTTCACGACAGACTATTATTTAGTTAGAAGTTGAAATATATAGCTTGAAATGTCTTGTAATCACTCGTTTCATCTACCCTAACCTTTTGGCTTGGGTTTTGGTTAAGTGGGAAAAGAGCATAACCGGAAAAAGGAGACTGACAAAAACAGGTCTCGGACAAGAAGGGATTCTAAGGTAATCAGCACTGGAGGGGACGCTGTGTGAACCTGCCGTTGAGAGGCAGGTGCTTTTTCTGTTACTCTCTAACAATAGCCCAACCCTACGACTTCTAAGCCTCCGTGTCTTTAAAAATTTTAAGTTGATGCCATTCTAAGTGAAACACAAAGCTGCTTATCTTTGAGAGCAACAGGGCTCACAACCAGATTCCAAAACAGAAAGGTATCCTCTAATTCACTTGTATTAAACAATTTAAGCGTGAAAACACCAAAAAGTTTAAAGTCTTCAGATAGTTTCGCCTACATTTGCCTCTACTGGTGTTCACACTAGACCACAGCACGTGGCCTTTTGGTTACTTGCTCCTCAGCAGAAGTACTTGGGTAACTTCTTATGCTACCATTTCTGTTCGCTACTTTTAATGTACCTAAGAAACTGCATGTAATTGATAGATAGGAGATCAATACTATTCTGTTTACAAAGCAACAAAACACAACAAAACAATAACGGTGATTCATCTCCAGGGCAGTTTGCCTAAAAGAATCACCACAGAACCAGCACCAATGCTTTCCCCGAATGGGCTTACCGGGGAGCATTTCATAAAATTCAAATTATACAACAAATATGCCTGACACAACTAGTGTCAGTGTGGATATCAAATTCTAATACATAACTGGTCCATTAAATGATATTGTAACAATAAGGTAATATTCCTTCTTTGTGTCACGGCTCAGGCAAGCCATACATCAGGCATCTTAAAATTCAGGAATGAATAATGTGCCTCAAATATACCCTGTGCTTTCCCTTAGGGGAGTCAGTGAGCGGGAAAGTAAAAACTAGGTTCTACCTGACGTCTGACGACAAAATGAAATATCTGCAGAAAGCCGAGCGCTTAGGTTTCTGTATCTGGTTGGTGACCACTGCGATGCTGTCGGCTACAAAAATAGTTTGCGTTAAATCAAGTTAAAATCAAGTTGCTATTTCACACGTGCCTTCTCACGGACGTTCCTAATCACATGACTACTGAGGTTCCTGCTCAGAAGAAAACAATCTCTAACAAAAATATACCCGTCTGAAGTGATTTTCTTTCATTAAAACACCCCGACGATCCAAGTTGAAGGTGATGCCGAGCTTCTGAACTCTCTTGTAAGGAAACAGCCAGAACTGTTTCTGAATGACAACTAGCTGTTGGCAACAAATCGCCTGAATTCTCATTCTTCCTGCATTTCCTCTCCTTTCTGAGCTCCCTTTCTTCTCGAGCCTCAGGTATGTCCATTGTCTGATCCTCAAGCTTCCCTAAAATCTACTGGAGTCACACAAGAGAGGGCCAGGAAGACAGAAGCTGTCCTTTCATGAGCCCAAAGTTCTACCTTTCTTCCGATATCTCAAATTCTGGATGCATTTAAATTCTCTCACTTGTTTCTCGCCTTGGATTTCTTCCCCCCTGGAAGGACCAAGGTGAAAACAGTACCAAAGACAAGGAATACTGATGATTTCCAAGGACAGCAACACAGAACGTGAGAGATAACAATGGAAACCACTTAGAAGTGATACCCAAGGCCCGAAAGTCTCTAGAAGCATGAAGAAACACTGCTCAAGACAATATCAGCTCCCCTTCCTCATTTTTCTATCCAGTTTTCATATGGTACCTTAAACATCTCATTAAATCTACACTGCCTGCACACCCAAAATCTAGCCTGAGCCAATTCCAAATTATATAGCATCTAAATTCTATCAGCTGCTTATTTTAGTAAAAAATTCTTAAGAATACTATTTTTTCTATAGAAATCCTTTGGATTTTCATTTCGATATTTCTGTAACCCCATTACTCACGACGGCTTGATGAACAGTTACTATCTGTATTCTACACGTAGAGAAATGAACAGCCGATGGTAACTTCCTAAGGCCTATGCAAGAGATTGATCCTTAGTGGAAGACTAGCACTGACACTTGATGATGATGAAAAACATAAATGCATTCGCGTATAACTAGATAGGACTAGTTTTCCCTGCTATCACATTTGTAAGGGGATGTTCAAGTGACTGTTATGCACAGGTGGCAAGCTGATTTCCTAATGCGTGGGTTAAAAAATATAAATGTATAAAGAAAAAGGGATTGAAAAACAGGTGGGGGAGGGGTTTCCTTCAAATGGATGGAACCCATTCTTTTGAAAGAAAACTCCCCTCTTACCTTGGTCCTGGAGCTGGTTAGTTCTCCTCTGTCCTCCTCCTAGGGGAGAAATACCCAAAGTTAAACAATAATAGAACATGGTCTTGTATTACAGTCAAGTTCAGTTCTGGCCAACCCTTTCCTCAGGTCTCACAAGACACTACCAACTGTCTGATATACTGGGGCGTTCATTGAATCCAGCTTAACATTTATTTTAAGGATTAAGCCAAAGGGGAATGAACGTTCACTGTGTAAGGGGGACAAAAGTGTCTGCCCTTCTCAGTCTGTTTTGTCAGAGCTCCAACGAACGGAAGGCTGGCTTAGAGCAGAGGAATTCACGGAAGGGCTTTGCGTGGGCAGTTCTCAGCAGCTGCAGTGAATCAGGGAGAGTGTATGGGGTGCCCCTGGAGCTCCTTAAAAACACAGAGGCATGCTGTGGTCTTCTCAACCCATTTCCCTGATGTTCCTGGTGCAGGCCAACACCATGTTTGGGGCCGTACTGAATCTGGTGTTAACAAGAATTATTGCAAAAAAAGGAAAACAAACCCTAAGGGGATATTAAAAGGCAAGGTTAGGAAAGTTGGGGAGATGGGGTATTATCGGAAACTATGTACTTGTTTTATTTTTTCCAAACAGGATATCACAGCAGGGAAAAGATGGGATTTTCCTCCCTCAATGTACCTCCAAGTAACTAGGACTCCTGGTGTCTCTGGAGAGAAACAAGGCAGCACAATAGAAGGAGCATGGAGTTGGGATGAGAGAACGACGGGCGCCTACCTCACCTGAGTTTCAGGAGAATCACCTGTGCGGGTGGAGACAGTAACACCAGCATCAAGGATTCCTTGGGGAAAATATACTCGTATACATGTGCTTGGTATGGAGGAGTTGTTGGATTTGTTTCCTTTTCATCTCTACGGCATCTGATACAATCTTTTCTTACTTGAACTCCTTTGTCTTTTATGAGACTGCCGTGTAGTTAACTGAGTTTAGAGTCAGTTCCTAGTTACCCTTTGGCATAATTTCAGAGACAGTGACTGGCTCCCATAAAACAGATCAAATACCAGACAATTGATTGAATTCCGTGAGACATGAAGGAAAGTGGAGACCAAGAATGAGCCTGAACCCATACAAGATCATGTGCTATTGTTATTTAACTTTGGGTAACTTATTAAAATTCTTTATCAAGCAAAATGACATCAGGTGAGAAAATGGATGGACTCTGGAACCTTGGGGTTGTCACCATATATTTCAGAGGCGTCAGAATGAAGGATGGGGTAATTGTTACTCTAACGGCCATTATGAAAATATGCGGGGGAAAAAAACACCGTATGGCAGAGTCCACGTTATACGTCTAGTACTATTACGGTGTCTTTAGCGTTACGCTCACCCTACGAACTCTGATCACCTTCAAGTTACAGGATGTGAATGTGGCATAGTCAAACTTCCCTCTATAAGCATACATGTTTTTCCTCATGTTCTTCCTTGGGAACTGTATGTTCATTTGTTATATTAAGGAAAATTCTAAAAATGGCTATTTTGACAAACCAGCCTTTTATCCACTAAACTCTATAGATTCCCAAGAATATACACAGAAATAGGGAATTGCCCCCCCCCCCCGCCCTGCCCCCCGGAACAGTGCTTTTGGAAATTGTAAGGCTGTGTTATAACTGGAAAAAAACCCAGTAAACTGTCTTTTTATAAAACACATACTTCATCCATGGAAGTCACCTAAATGACATCGGAAGGACGTATCTTTAGATTCTGAAATGATGTGAAAATTTTTGAGTAAGAACAACTCTGGGGACACTGCATGGATTGGATAAAGTTCCATTGGTTGTGCAGCCTTCATGCTTCAGAATAAACTGATGGCTACTTGTGATGAGGCCAAAAGGAAATTAAGTACCATTGACCTTGTTGGTGTTATTAGGGTGCCCTTAGAAAGCACCCTCTCAAGTACTACATATTAAAACACCGTGGGATACCATGTTACCTGGGTCAGTTTTCATCATATCTAGATATGGAAGCACACGTTTTGTTCTAAAAAAAAAAAAAAAAAAAAAAGATCCAAGCTACATGTGTCTCACTTTTGCTGTTTTATTCCCCCTTTCATAATCCAGTGAATTTTGTCAGATTTGTACCTTGCCAAAAGTTTGACGTCAGTATATAATTTTAAAAGTCTGTATATAGAGACAGACAGGACCTGTGTCTATCTCTAGCTCTGTGCTTCTTAAGGAGAAGTGCTTTCCCTAAATACCTTTCTATTCACAGTGTAGACAGAATGCTACAGAAGCAGCTGTTTATCAAAGAAGTGACTTATTTGATCCCCAAACCAGATGAGATTCTATTGAGGTTCTGGGAATGAATTTCTCCCCAGTCTTATTAAGTGTCTGCAACTTCAAAGAGGTGTAAGGGAATTCACCAGTTGTTCTGCTAAAGATAGTCCACTGCGTGACACAGAATCTCAGACTCTCAAGCTGGGAAGGGGACTCAGATGTCCCAGCACAGTCCCTCAGAGACGTGAGAAGCTCTTTGACTTGAGTGACTTCGGGATCTTAGCCAATTTCCTCCCATCTTTGGACCAGTTTTCATTGTTGTGAGATCCTGGTTGACCTGAAATCTACCTCTGTGCAATGTCTCCCACTGAACTAGGGTTTGTTTAGTTCTTGATATAAGTTAAACGGTTTCTTGAGCTCTTTGTGGGTATTCTCAATACACCTTGAGATTATGGATGCTGTTGAAACCGAAACACGGAAGAATCACAGAAACTGCTGAGCAAGTTTTCAGCGTAAACTGTATTTATGTTAAAAAGTTCTCTTTTGTTCTTTTCCCTGTAAGAGCACTGGAGAGAGTCAGAAGAGCTCAGTTCTAATTGCAGCTGTGGGACAGTGGGCAAGTCACTTAACGCTTCCCAATTTACAGAGTCTTCCCATGGAACAGAATGACATCATAAGAGGGTGAGAAGGAGCAAGTGAAATAAAGTGCTTTGAAAGCTCTCGTGCTGCACTGTAACTATTATTGTCTCACTTAAGAAATATCTTGCTTGGTAATGTTGAGAGTTCCATCATTAAGCCAAACTTGAACATCAGCTCTTAAAAGTGAACAAACTAAAAAGAACATTAATTAGATGGTGTATTAACTGAGTCTTTGCCTTAGATGATACTATCATTGCTAGATCATTTAATAGAAAGCAACTTTTTTTTTTTTTTTGAAGCCTTCACCCTTTGCTTTTTACCCTGGGAGACCACTGAGGCCAGCTCTTGCTGGATCCGTTGACTTCTGTTGACCTCCGGCTAGCCTCAAACAGAAGCTAAAAGATTAGGGTGCTGACTTAGGGCTCTGGATACTTGGTTTCATTCTACATTTTCTATTTCTCGTGCCTTTTTGAAAAAAAATTTACTTTGCGTGCTAAAGGCACTAGCAATGTAGAGCAGCCATACTTGCTGATAATGCCTTTGTGAAATATTGTGGTCTTAGCTGCAAATACCTGAAAAGACAGGAGAATCGGGGCTGGGTATCTGATGAGGGCTTCTCTTAGTTACGAATAGGATTCTGGCATGTTGCCATTTTAAGAAGTACGTTCAGAAGCTGCATATCTGTCAGCCTCAAAGAGGCCACAACCTGAATTCTGTAAGAGCAGAGGCCTTATGGGTAGTTCTTGACCGTCTATGCAATCTTCTGTATGGTGAAGTGACAATGGAGAGGGGTCCATATGCCCCTATTTTCTTTGAAAGTAGAGAGCTGTTTGTGTCACATTGGTTTAACTGACTCCAACTTAATTCTTATTTTGGCTAAGTCCCAAAGACTGAACACGTAGAGAAAACAGAGTGAATAACATTTCTGTGAAAAATTATGTGTGTGTCAGTTTCTTCACTGAGTACCCCAGAAAAAAAAGTAAGCTACAGAAAGTCTAGTTTATTTCAACATGTGATATGACTCTGCAAGGTTGGTGGTATTTAAAATGATACATTTCTCTCACATCCTGGTATTATAAACTTTGAAAGGCAGAATTGACACTTAGGATTATTTTTATGCCTTTAACTTTTCTTCATTGTTGAGTTGTGTGATACTAAAAGAACATACTGAAATAATTTCATAAGGTTTTTGAAAGTTTATCGGGGCACCTGGGTGGCTCGGTTGGTGAGGCGTCTGACTTTTGGTTTCAGCTCAGGCCCTGATCTCACGGTCTGTAGGTTCAAGTCCCTCATCGGGCTACGTGCTCACAGCATGGAGCCTGCTTGGGATTTCTCTGTTGCTCTCTCCCTCTTCCCCTCCCCTGCTCACTCTCTCTCTCTCTCAAAATAAATAAACTTAAAACAAATAAAAAATAAATTAAAAAAAGTATATCTCATTCTGTGGATGAGTCCAAACAATGATTTTTTAAGGTTTTCAGAGCGTATGGAATCTATCCATTTAAAATAAACTACTTTCAACCATGAAACAGATTTTTCTGATATTAAGGAGGATTAACAATACATAGACAGTATTTCTAACTTCTGTCAGTACTATTAGTATTTACAAAATATTCTCATCACGAATACAGTGCTGTTCCAGAGAAGGCTTGGGGCCAGGGCTAGGTGGTTCGCAGAGTCATTTTCTATTCAGATGTTGCCAGATGTGTGTGGTGTTTGTAGCAAAGTTATCTCAAATGTATGTTATTTCATTCTGAAAGCAAGAGTGCAGGGCTGAATTGGGTGAGGGGGACACACGTTAAAATAAATGAGCCAGAGTTTCTTATTCCTAGCTAAGTTAAAACAGAACATAATTTTAAACCAAGGTCTTTACTATTTTCCAGCTCATTCCAAATCATGGCCAAGCTATTTTATATCCCCCTTTCTTCAGTAGGAATTGTAAACCCACCGCATCTTGGCTGATACTATCTTTAGAGACAAAAGGAAGACAATAATGTCTAAACTTGCGGATGGCTGCTTTCCCATATGCTATGGGTACGTTTTCATTTTTACAGAAAGCCATTATTTACTTAAGATGTACTAAGTGGATGTTTATCATTAGTATAAAACTGCATTAAAACAGCTTTGTATAGAACTCTGCATCTAGGAGTACATTACATCTCCACAATAAAGTGAGATCTATTTTTAGTTTATTAGAGATATTGTGGGGTTTTATGGTAAATCTGACTGCCATTCTCCCTCCAAGGTCCTGTGTGTGTGTGTGTGTGCGCACATGGGCACGTCTAAAATGTTCTTTACGTGTCTAATCACTGCAAGCATAAAGAGCCCCTCTTCCCTCTCTTCCACAGTCCCCCCACCTCCCCCCCCCCCCCCGCCCACCTCCACGCCCTCAGGTACGAGGGACTTGGGACAGTAAGGGGAGGAATGTACCACAGCATCGCTATAATGCTTCTCCCCTCTCCGAGTACAAGGAGTTGTGGTCTCTCTGAGAACTTTAATGGCTCCTTCCTCTGCAGCAGCTTGTGCTGGACCTCCTTGTATCCTTTCCTGTAGGAAGGTTAAGTCTGGAGAAGAGAATCCTACACAAACAGTGCACTGAAAGCAAAAACAACAACAACAATAATAATAATAAAGCAACCCTACCACTTGATCTTGGTGCTGTTCTGAGAACTGCTCCTACTCCGTAAACGTCAAGGGCATTTACCATCTAGACAACTCGTGGTCCTACAGCCTGAGGTCTTCTAGGGAAGAACAGTAATCTGATACCTTTTCTTTGATAACTAAGCATAGACAAGGCCAAAGAGTAGCTGTGTAGCGTGGGGCAGAAGCTGCAGGACGCACGGCAGAGACAAGTGTCACACAGGGCATTTGTCCTGTGGCCGAGACTTGCAGTGTGGGCAAGTCCACGCACTGGACCACACCAACACGTGTGATTCAATGTAAAAACACCAGCAGCCCATCCAGGTACGCTCGCAGCTGCTGCCCTCGCTCTCTTCCCAGCTCCAGAATTCCTGGTTCCACAGATTTTCCTTACATCCCTACCTCCTACCCCCAAACCTTCTGTGTTGGACGTTGTTTTCAATTCTTTGCTTTGACTACGTGGCCTTTACCTCCTTATTTAGGTATCTTGGTTGGGCCTTGTTCTAGATCTTGGCATTGCCAATGCCCCCAGGGGATGTGTCTTTTCTCCAGACCTGGCGTTTTTAGCTTTGGCTCTGGAGAACCCACACGTGGGCTTCCAGCCAGGGCTGCAGAACAGGGCGCCCAAACACGCCAGGCACTTCTTCCTGGTGCTGTGTGTCCCCCTTTTAACCCGAGTCCTTAGCGCTGCCATTGTTTCTGGGAGCCGCTCTGCATCAAGATGACATAATGTGGAACCTGTCTGGCTACGAGACACCCACCAAGAGGAAAACACTTCAATACGCTACTGGTGTAAGGGTAGGTTCATCTACCGCATGTTTATTACACATCAGATCACGAACCCTGGTCTCAGGCGCCACGTTGTGTCTCCTAAGCACACTCAAACCTGTAGGTTGAGGCTGCCCGACCTGGCTGGCCACGGGCTCGGCACTCACATTAACTGCATGTTACCACAATGTGAATTGTATGGGAAATAGGCATCCTTTCCGCAGACTCCCTACCTTTACAGAATTTGCTCATAAGGCAATTGTGTGGGACTAATGAACGACAGTTTGGAAATTCTGGCTTTCCCTGGAACTGTCAGAATTGATGTCCAGTCTTAGGTCTCTCCTCAGATCAGGCCGTGAAGGCTTGAGCTGTTGAACCTCTTTTACGGCATTTTTATCTCGTCAACTTGCATCCTTTTTGAAGTGCTAGAAACTAAAATGGCCACCACTTACCCAGTTTCTGAGGCAAGTGATTCAAGTCCGGCTTCTAAGTGTAATAATGGTGAGTGAGAGTGCACAGCAAAACACCGAGTTTAGAAACTTTGCAATGTGCTTCTACCTACTGCAGTCACAAGGCTGAACACCAGCTGGCAAATTCTCAGTTGGAACCCAGTGACCATCTGTTGACTGAACTGGCAAATACATGTAGGCAAATCATTAGCATGGGCCGCTTTTCACAGTGGGAAGAATGGAAACCATGTATAATGCCTGCTGAATCTTCAAGAAATGCAGACAAATGCAACATTTTTTTTTTCTTCTTCATGGGCAGCTATAATTTGAAGCATCTTTTAATCGTAGGCAAGAATGAAAAGTGTAGAATTTCAAAGGGCAGTGGAAAGTTTTCTGTTTTCCTTCAGGATTCACCACCTAGAAGGGAAGGGAGGACAGGCCTACGGATTCTAAAGGGGATCATTTCCCCCGGCATGGAGGCATGCAGCACTGATACATTTACCATGCGCATCTTAGTTGGTGAGGGCAAAATACTTGGTCCCCCCAATAAACACCAGCATCTCTGGTAGCCAACTGGGTAAGTGATTAAGCAGATCACGACCAGGGGATCTGTGTACTCGTGTGTGTGTGTGTGTGTGTGTGTGTGTGTGTGTGTTCTGATCCCTAGTCCAACAGACTATGTTCCCAATCATGGTGGGATATCCAAAACTAAGCTACCTATAGCCTCTTTTCATATGGCACCAAGAGAAAGGAAGGCTATTCATAAACAAAAACATCTCCTTCCAAAAAAGTTAAAATTAAAAAACAAAACAAAACTGTGCCTCAATCTGCTGCAACTCATTTCTGGAAAACACGTGAAAAGTTCATTCACTTGAGGCCAAGCACTGCCTAGGCATACTAGCTCTCAGCTTTAACTTTCTGTACTTTTAAGTTTTTCTAATGCCCACATTAAGTACTAATGGTTGACTTGTTACTAACACCAAAAACAGACATCAGCTTTATTTTCACACACAACATGCAGCAAACCCTTTGTTTCTAAACCTTCTACGTAGACTTGAATGGATGAATAAACATGTATCATCAATCCTCCATAAGAAAGTAGTTCCTTAGGGACAATACGTTTTCTCACACATGGATTTGAATACTAAGTTTAATACATCGGCCCTAAAGAATCCTTTGAAGTGGAAGGAATGATTTGGCCTACACAGAACTCTGCCGACCCTGACACAGAACTAGACTTGGGCCAAATGTCCTGTGAGGCTGGGGATGGTGTTAAATACTGAAAGAAAAAGTCCAGTGAAAGATGTGTTGTTCTGATTCCCATTGTTAGCACTTTCTCTCTGGCCACGCCATTGCTCTGGGGCCCTGAGCGCCTGTTGTAAACTAAGCACCGTGTGCTCCATTTCAAAGGTTTCGCCCCTGTTGCCATGGGTTCCTGCAAGTGGACGTCAGCAGATCCAACCGAGCCTTCTGTTTGTCAAGACTTCAGTTACTGATCAAGTTCTTTTGGAACAGTTTTCTTTCAAAACATCGTGTGTGTGTGTGTGTGTGTGTGTGTGTGTGTGTGCGCGCGCGCGTGCGGGGTGGGGGGGGGGTGACAGAGCATTTGTCTTATTTTAGACACAGTCTTGCCAACATTTTTAGAAAGGCAGAATTTGAATGACAATTGTCACTGCTGAATAATAAAAGCTAGGAGACTCGTTTTGTTGTTTTTTGTTTTTAACTTGGCTTCAAACATTAGGGTCAAGTATGTAACTTCTTATATACTTGGCCAGGGACAGTCTTCAGATGTGATCCGTTGCTATGCTCCCTAGAGATACTAGATACCACGTGTATCTTTAGAAGGGGTATTCTCATCTGACAGCTATTTAGCAGCCAGTAAATCTGCATTAACTAAGTTATTACTTGCTCTAAACAACATCGATCAGTTCTGCTTATTGCACAGTAAAGTCAAGAGTATAGCAACTGGTGTAATATAGACGTAATAGAAAAGACAGTATTTTGGTAGCAAAGTATGTAACTTTACTATGCAATAAATAACTGCAGGATGGCAGGTATCTACTGTAGGGTAAAGCTGATTGTACTGACGGTAAAGTCAAGGTAAACACAGTGCCCCTTTTATCCAAACTACAGATTACGGGGCGCCTGGGTGGCTCAGTCGGTTGAGCATCCGACTTCGGCTCAGGTCACGATCTCGCGGTCCGTGAGTTCGAGCCCCGCGTCGGGCTCTGTGCTGACGGCTCAGAGCCTAGAGCCTGCTTCTGATTCTGTGTCTCCCTCTCTCTCTGCCCCTCCCCCGTTTATGCTCTGTCTCTCTCTGTCCCAAAAATAAATAAACATTAAAAAAAATTTTCTAAGCTACAGATTTCACTGCAGTGCTGTCTACAGCATGTCTTTTAAGACAACCCTGAAACATTTCCCAGCCAGAGGAAGGACTCTGCAATTGTTTCTGGTTGCGAAAGGTACTGGAGAGGGAATGAGAAGGAAGACCAGGATGTGGACAGTAGTAAAAGTAGCACTGTTCACGTGAAAAGAAGACTCAAGACAAGTGTCGGGATGTGGGGATTAGACGGGGTTGATAAGATACGACAGGAGGTTTTGTCCTCTTCTCTCACAGTGAGAACTCAAAGTCTTCTTTAGAAGATGACTTTGGAAAACAAATCTCCCTATGCCAGGGAGATTTAAGTTCTTCCGCTGGTCAGTATTTCTAGTTTATTTACTGTAATTGCTTCCTTTTATTATAGCAGGATCCATAGATGCCACATTCAACAGCATCAGTAGCCCTAGCATCTTCCTAGGACCTAAAACTCAATGAATCTATGTCAACGTCCAATATTCCCAACAACCTCTGAGCATAGCTACTGGCCTTCTGTCACTGAAAGCTATCTGTAAACCCAGCAAACAGAGTCTGGCATAAAGTCTCTTTGAACAAAGAGGAACCTCCGGGTGTTATTCTCTAGTGTAAAGACGGGTGCTGGTCATCCCTGCTGAAATATTTTCTATCCCAGACAGAAGCGGTCTCTGTAAGGATCCTGACTGCATTTGTTTTAAAGTCTAAAGACCCAAGCCCTGGCTTTCCATCATGATTCTTCTACACGATACTCTTCCTCTTTTCTGTGACATTTATTCTGAAGCATTGGGACCAAACAGCCAGGTTTGGAAATGTGAGACTCCTAACATAAGATCGCTAGCCGTTTGTCTGCATTCTGACACAGAAGACTAGTTTTCCTGTTCTTAAAGTCTCATGTTGCCCTATGAACCACAACAGCAGAGTTTGTGAAACTTGTAACTAATGACAATGAAACAGACAAGTCTCACTGTATCCAGAAGTATTAACCTAAACACTTAAAAAAAAAAATAGAACCTATCGGAAAACAAATAAGGCAGAAAGGTTTCAAAGACACTCTTGATATAGGTGTGCCTTCTGGATCTTGCTGTGATAAATTCAAATTCTTTTGGATTTGATTCTACAAACTAAATCATTCCTACAGAGGGGGACTATCAGTCCATCTCTTTATTAGTTGTCCTCTGTTCAAACACAAGGATCCTAATGAAATAAGAATGATAATATAAGCCTAATGACACCCCCAACCCCGCCCCGTAACCCCTCTCCCCACCGTTCCCATGTAGCAGGGCTGGGAGTGGGGCAGTGAGGAGGTGAGGGGTAAGGTGCGTGCTGGTTAGCCCTCAGTGCCCTTCCAGTGTTCGCCAAGACAGGACAGAATGCCTGGGGTTTTGGCATGCAGGGGCCAGCTTGCTCAGGAAATTGTGGCGCGGATAAAACAAAGTGCATAAAGAAACTCTCCATCCAGGAAGTGGGGTCTAACAATTGACTCATTAACAAGATCCAGGGAAGGACAGGAAAAGGCGGGGGAAGCCAATAGCTGATGATTATACAGTTCCAGACAGACGAAGGCCTTGAGCTCGTCCCCACACAATCCCCGTAGTGTGGATTTGACAAAGTGGCACATTTAAGGGGGGTCTCTCTCTTGCCATCAATGGGAGTCAGGCGCACCCGTATCTGAGGGCCAAATGCAGTCCTTGGAACTTGACTTTATCAGCAGACACAAGACAGAGGACAAGGCAGCTACACCCACAGAGAATTAATTAAGAAAAAGCGACATCCGGTGAATGTGATCAGTGGTCTGAACACTGACGTATGTATCAACCACCGCTGCCGTCTCCCCGTCTATGTCTATTTCTCTTACGTTACTTATGTTACTGCTTTGAGAGCTAATACTTCTTTCAGGAGCGATTTCTTTGCTATGTGGCTTCCTTGCCATCACAGATTTTTACACCGCATCATGCAAAATATACCCTCCAAGACCGAATACCCTGAAGCCAGTTTAGGTTTCTGAGTGGTTGAAATATTTTGGGGGAGAGTCTGATCGTGGGTAATTTATTTGTTTGGCTTTCTCCCTAAACATTTCTCCAGTTTCATGGGGCGGGAGGGATGTTCAAATGAGCCTGACTTCACAATGGCCAGAGTCCACACCCAAACTGGACTCGACTGGCTAATTTCTGTTCTCTCTCCTTTGAGAACTGTCCCTTTGGACATACCATGAAAGCCCTCACTAGTTATCACGGTGTTGCTTGCAAACACAAAATACTGGTTTAATACAACCTTCCCAGGACTAGCATTTGTTTCCTCTATCTGTGTTACCCCCACCCACCCCTCCCAAGACACACATCCAAAGCACGCTGCAGTTCCCTTGTCAAACCAATGAAAACAATCATGTAATTTTTATATTGTTTTCATTCCTACTGGGCTCAGGTCTCATTATTTTCACGTTTCAAGGGCTTACCAGAGACATCATTTTTCAACACCAGGTTCGTGGTTAAGTCCTTTAGCAAAGATTCTGACTTCTTCTTGAATCTGTGCTTTGTACGAATCTCTCCTAAGCAGCACTGAGACCAGAGTAATTTGTCAGTTGTCATTTCTGACTCCGGCTTTGCTCTAGCCCCAACGATTCAACAGCAGCCTTTAATTGCTTAAGGAAAAGAGGAAATTCTGCCTCCTGGGCATAAACATGTGAATCCTCTATGTCCAGGACCAAAAGGGTAAAAAGGGCAGGTTTTACCAACATTTCCTTCAGAATGAAAGTCTCATCTTTAACACATGTGGATTAATACCACAATGATGACGGTATTAACCCACATGTGTGATGCTTTGCTCATGACTCACACTGCAGGGGTCTCTGTGTGAGCAATTCTACATTGTCGTCAGGTCTGATTTTACGGATCTTACTTAGGCCACACTCCCTTTGCAATGGGCGAGAGTGTGACTGGAGTAAGCACCATAGAGTCAGAGCCCAGCTTTCTGGCCGATAGCGACTGCATCTATAAATAGATGCGGTTACAGAGTTAGCACCCATACAACCTCACGGGGATCTGAAATATAATGATGCCGTGAAAAACGAAACACTGAAATGGAGAAGAAAAAAAAAAGTGGTTTGTTAGGAAAAGGTTGGTTTTCTCTTACTCAGAAACTAGAGGGCAGGCAGAGTGCGGAAAAATAATGAGAAAATGTAGAATTGTTAACTGACAAAATGAGAGCGCAGATTTTAGTGACCAGACAAAGTTGATGAGACACAGAAGTGCGGCTACCCACGTTTTCGGCCCGCTGGAAGCAGCTAGTGTTCAACCAGTTTGGTTTTTATATGGCCTTAAAAGGTATACATGTCAACTGTGATCAATTATTCCAAAATTAAAA
Organism: Felis catus; assembly: GCF_018350175.1. NCBI lineage: Eukaryota > Metazoa > Chordata > Mammalia > Carnivora > Felidae > Felis > Felis catus. Next base: position 4,084,084 of record NC_058377.1, on the reverse strand, counting down.
AAAAAATTACCTGACTGTTGATCAAAACGTATGAAATGGAGGAAAAGAAAACGGACGGACATGCCACGTTCACACACAAAACCAAACACGTCTGTCGGGGACATCAGGGAAGGTGGAATACTATAACAACACATGTTCTATTGTTATACTATCCCACCCACCTTAATGAGGAACCCTTGGGCGTTGCTACTCCATAGCCTTTCGAATCCAGATTTCCTCCCACTTTCATCGTGTCACACGGCTTTCGCTGCTCAATGTACTCGTTCATAGTGGACTCCAGGAGGAACGCAAATTTGCCCTTGGATTTGCGGACACGAGCCACTCCCTCAGCTGTAGTCCTCGTGAACACGGACGGCTCTGCCGATCGCATGTAGGTCCACATCTTTTCGTACACTGCTATTTTTGATCTCTGGAGGAAATCAAAATAAAATTAAATACAGGAAAGAAGGGAACAACATGTTAATATCGACCGAACCCACATACGGAGAAAGCCTTGTTAAGTACCTTTTTTTCCCTTGTCCCATCAGTCCAGTCTCGCCTTGCTAGCATTTTGCCCTCCAGCGAGGAAACTGCCTGTTCCAACTATTTTAGGAAATCACTGAAATGGCAGACATGTAGAAGCCACACCTGAAGGAGCGGGCCTGCCTGTCATAAACAATTACCCTCCTCAAGCGCTTAAAGAGCAAAGTACTATTATTTTTATTTTTAAATGTAGAATGCCATAACGAGAGTTCTATCACGTTCATGGTAAACCGGAAAAGGGCCAGATTAGACTTGAGGTCAGCTCTGTAAAACTCCTTTTAATCCGGCACTTGAATTGTAGCAAATGAGGGGTGTTACTATGCTGTGCCATTTTTGTCTTCTCTCGTGCTTCAGAGTTGTACACGTGAAGCATTCTAAGTCGAATAGGAAGAGCGGTCCGGACCAAGTCAGTGGCAGAGGGGCACAGGAAGAGTGGGCGTAGTGGTGGTTCACAAACCGAACGACCACAGCACAAGGGGCAAACTCTAGGTCCACCCAATGTTTTTAGACTTTTTCTAATAAAATCTCCAAGTAGCACATACATTAAACTTAGAAATGATTCCTTCTCTCTCTGCAGGTACACACTTCGAGTTAGAAATGTCATGGAGATGCAAAGTACACTGTAGGGAATATAGTAACTGCCCAGTAACGGGTGGTGACAGATGTCAAGTGCAGTTGTCATGATGAGCACTGAGTGATGTATACCTGAAACTACTGTAACGTTGTATGTCAACTACACTTCCAAAAATAAAAAATAAAAAAATTATTTTCAAGTAAAAAGTAAAAAAACCTGAAAAACAAAGAAAGCGATTCCTGTTTTCCTATTAAATATTTTAGAGAGTTAGTCTTTCTAATACCCTGACTTCAGCCAAGAAATTTATTTTTGTCCATTTGGGCTCCATCTAAGTTACTCCCACTACTTAATTTATCTAGATCCTTGTGCTGGTATCTGTATTCATATTAGATCTTGTATCCATACAGACGTTTCAAATGCAAAAATGTTTCCAAATGAACTCAAATGTCCCCGAGGGATATATTTAATGAGTCAGAGAAGCCTGCCTCGTGTTTGATGCTTGATAATACAATGATGCTCAGAGTTTTCTGGTACGAGTGTTTGCCCAATAACAAGGTGTTGACCTTTTGTATCTGGATCCAAATGAAAACTAATGGAGACTTCATTCAGACTTAAGTCTCTTCATTTGAGAGCAAATCCTGAGTACCATCTATATTCATTGTACATTGACCTTCCTTTGTCTATCAGAATAGAGGATCCGATAAATGACAGATTCTCAATTATCAACAAATACCCTGAAGAGCAAACTTAAGAAGACACGTCTTTGGGGCAAAAATCAAATGATTCAGGTCGACAGAGAAAGATGTTGATAAAAGTTGGATTTAACATTTTGGTTTCAGAAAATGGGAACGGAGTGCTCAGTATCCTATGTAACAGTAAGAGATGTGCATACTGGAACACTATAAAAAACAGATACTTTATGCCAATGTGTATTCAAATGGGGATAAATATCAAGATGGAGAAGGGACATCCTGTATTATCCCATGGAGTGTGTTTACGTTATTAACACTTAAACACATCTCAGTGGCACAGAGCTTGTGGGGGGTGTGTGTGTGTTCAGGTAATGTCGGGTTACTTGTGCCTATAGAAAGCCACACGTGAGGAAACTGCATGCCGACACTAAACGAAACGGCAAATATTCTCTGTGGCTCCAGGCCAGGGGCGGATCTGGACTCAGAACCCTCAACCTCGGGATCCACTAAGGAGGCCACGCTGCTTGGCCCCCTTCATTCTGTCTTCAATAACAGAGCTGTCTTCCAGACAACTAACTCTTCCATTTTATGAGTTCTGATCTCTGAAAATCCTAAACTGTCTGGATCACCGGATACAGAAGTCCTTAAGCATTCATTCTGATAATTTCAACTGAAAGAAATGTTGGCAAATGACATGTTTTAGGCGTATAATCACCCTAAAAAATACGTCGACTTGTGCGTGTCACCGAAAAAGGTACAGAGGTCCACATACATTTATACTTCATGGATACTGCGTTGAAAACAAAAGAAATAAAACCTGGGTATCGTTTTCATTGAAAAGTGTTCCGAAATTTTTTAAGAACATGAGAGTTCGCTGGGGCGCCTGGGTGGCGCAGTCGGTTGGGCGTCCGACTTCAGCCAGGTCACGATCTCGCGGTCCGTGAGTTCGAGCCCCGCGTCGGGCTCTGGGCTGATGGCTCAGAGTCTGGAGCCTGTTTCCCATTCTGTGTCTCCCTCTCTCTCTGCCCCTCCCCCGTTCATGCTCTGTCTCTCTCTGTCCCAAAAATAAATAAATGTTGAAAAAAAAATTTTTAGAACATGAGAGTTCGGGTGGTTACTTGGCAATTTTCCAGTCAGTGTCTGGCATCTTACTCGAAGGGATCAGAACCGCTAAACAAAACTAACACAGCAGAGTGGAAAAAGAGTATTTCCTGGGCTTGACAATGAGGGAGACAATTACAGAGGGCAATGAAATAGTAAAACAAATGATTCCTTTTTAAGAGAACAAAGTATCTTTAGGCCACTGATATTTTTTAGAAGTCCATTTGTACAATATTCATGTGAGGAAAATTACTGCTGCATTTGTTTAAATACATTGAATTACATATACCTTAAGTGCAAAGGAAGGTAAATTAATTCCTTTAAAATCCAGAAGAAAGAGGAATCCAAATGTAGTTGCGCCAAACTTAGCAGGCCTTATGTATAACAGAAATGGTAAAGGTACAGCAGCCCGGTGGGAAATTAGACAAAGAATGAAAGCAACTCTTTTGGGGGAAAAAAAAATTACACTGTCACTCTGTGAATGTTTAGGAATTCTGATTCAGAGTTAAAGGCGCGTGGCATAGATAAGATCATGTTCACATGGTGAAGGGGGTGGGGGGGGGACACTCAAGAAGGGAAAGACGGAAATAATATCCCTGTGCCTTATCTGTGACCGCAAGAGGTGTCTGCTAAGGAGTGAGGGTAAGCAAACCTTTATACATTTGATGAGACAGGTTAAAAGGGAAATTTCTGCAGACCCAGCAAACTCATGAATGCAGTGATAATGGGATTTTAAGTCCCTAAAATCTTCAACTGTCACATCTTCTTAAAGATTAGGTTTGGGGGGTGACTAGGCTCAAGGTAAGAAGCAAAGATAATATAAAAGTCATTCTTTGAGATTAGAAAAATAATCTCAGATTTATTTGTTTATTGTGAAACTCAATGAATAGGAGGCTTACTTATTTAAAGCACTATTTTGTTACTTGAAATCATTCTTGGAGTTTTAAAACTATGCTGTGCTTTTAATTTCTCAAAAATGAAGTATCCTGCCATTCCCGTTTTTTAAGAGAAAATTTGTACACATGTCACGCATTATACTTCATATGTACATTGTTGTCAGGTGAATTATTTCCCGCTTCTAGTTGCTTATGCAGCATGGCTCATGTTCACAAGATTTGATAATCTTATAACCCCTGAGAGAGTAATCCACCCCATTTACGCATTCGTGGTTTCCCCGATGGCTGAAACAGCCACAGTGTAAAATCTGCGTTGAAATAAAAAAGCAGCATGTGCAAATCAGGTGTGTAACAATGTCTCAGTACCTACAGAGAAGGCTGTGGGTAAGTGACAAATAGGAACTCTCTTTAAACGCCTCTGTGTTTATGCTGAGCTGGGAGCACAGAACACGAAACATACCAAGCTTCACAATGAGGCACGCCCAAGGCAACAGGTGAATTCAGATGTAATTTCCCCCCATGGCCTAATTCTTTCTCCAGTTGATTTTAACTGCAACATTTTTTGAAGCCCTGAGTACAGGTCACTGCCCGAGGCAGTTCAGTGGGGCTGAGAGATGTACCATTACTGTGTTCCCGCGAGGAAACATTTTCGACAAGGGCAAAAATACCCTTCACATTCTGTTTCCTCAACCCGTCAGACAAAATGGTTTATTTAAACCAGGTCATCATCTGCGGGAGACGGGGGAGAGCACAGGATAGGAAATGAATTCGATTTTTATCAGAGAACCCGAGTTTATGCATTCCTGAAAGTGTGCGGTCAGGGAATGGGCTTTCTTGTCCCATTAGGGTTCAGGCAACAATAAATACCTACACTTCTAAGAAAATCTTTCCATTTTGAAACTGAAGTGGGGTGGGAAAGAAAGGAAACGGGGCACGGTGATTGCACAGCCTGTGTGAAAGGCTCTGTAAATCCAGCAAACAGCTTCCCTTAGTCCTGTATTTCTTATCAACATACTCTCTTATCTACCTCACCAGTTTTTAGAATTTGGGACACTTTAAAAAAATTCCATAAAGATTAAAAATAAACATTTTCAGGGTGCTTGATGCTCGAGAGCTTTATAGGGAGTTATTTATGAAATTTTTTTTCAGGGAATCAACATGACCTTTCTTCCTTTATCACTCAAGGCAGGATGATGAACCTGCAAATATTTGCCTGATTTCCATGAAAATCAGTCACCTTTTCCCAGTAAAATGCAAGTGATAGCACAAACTTGTATTCTATTTTGATGCATACATGTAATGGTTTCTGGGCACAGTCAATGAATTTTACCTACTTACTTTTGGACGGAAGCAGTTACGAACTTAGAGATTTCCGGCAAGGTACTGAAATTATGTTAAAATGTGTCAGAGCAGTATGTTTCCATCAGTAACTTTTAAAGACTGGGATGTACTCAGTAAATTTTAAAAATTTGCTTAGTTAACTGTATCCATAGAATGCTGTTAATAAAATCTATTGCTATGACTATTATTTATAGTTTTAGAAAAATCTGCAAATACTCTCATTACCATTAATTTTTCATTATATCTATTGGCAATGTTCCAAATTGTTGACGAAGACACTGTTCACAGCCTGGTTTCTTTTTTTTTTTTTCAATATATGAAATTTATTGTCAAATTGGTTTCCATACAACACCCAGTGCTCATCCCAACAGGTGCCCTCCTCAATGCCCATCACACACTTTCCTCTCTCCCCCACCCCCCCATATCAACCCTCAGTTTGTTCTCAGTTTTTAAGAGTCTCTTATGCTTTGGCTCTCTCCCACTCTAACCTCTTTTTTTTTGCCTAGTTTCTTTTTTAAACAATGCCCAGTGATGCGTCTGGCAGAATTTTTGTGTGGTTTGTTCTTAATTTAGTATTATGTAAACATCTGTAGTTTATAAGGATAACACAATCAGATCTTTGTACAAAAAGAGAAATCTCTTACTGAACTCCAAGCACATGAAGCTTAAGGCCAGCTTAACGATTAGGGCATTTTGTTGTTTTTAATTTTCAGGCTGAGTGGGAAAATGATAAGCATATACATTTAAAATGACAATGCAAACTTTCATGTCCTATACATGTAAGCGTGAACTTCCTTTAAAGGGCGATCGTTATTTTTACACAAAACCTTAAAAAATAGGGAAATCTGTCTTGTCTTCTGAATTACTAAGTATCTGTCACTAACCAACTGAAAGTACACATAAAATGTCCTCATTATTACTTTGGTAAATACTTGAGAAAATGTCACTCTGACTAGCTTTTAATGATTTGGTTCTGAAATCACAAAATGAATCCTTATCTCTGACCAGACATTACCAAGTATGTATCTCTGGATTAAGCAGAAGCAGAGTAAAAGAGTTTCACCGATCAAAAATTCATCCTCCTAATGGAACAAACAATTGAAAGACAGAAACAAAAACCCCCAAATACCTGCCATCCTGAGGGAAAACAAAAGGGATCATAGCCATATGTAAATTTCTAGCAGTGTGAACAATTTTATCCACAAAGCAGAGAAGTCAGCGCATACAAAGCCCTACAAAGGTGTCCAGAACATAACAGTTCTCTTACCATTATCTTGTGAGGAAGCAAATATATTGCTTTGAAATCCACTGTTACAGAATAGATTATAGACTATATATACCTCATAGAAGGGAGTATAACCTGCAGTTAAGGGTTTCAAATGTAGCACGTTAAATTTATTCTTTAAAAAAAAAAACCAAATCTTACCTTCATTTTTACGCTCTTAACCCCAAAACATACATAAATTCAATCTTCCCAGATGCAATATCATCATAGCATTACCAACACTGGAATCCTTTGGATAAGTTACATTATAAAGTTGTTTTAATTACCTTTTTGTTGTCACTTTTCCTTGAGTCTTTCTTGTAATGTGAATAAGTCAATTAGATTTTGCAAATTAAAGTGATTGTAAAATCCAAGTAGAAGTATTGGCATTAAACGGAGCAGTTACTACTGTATGTGTAAAACCTACCATGGCTACAGCCCATAGAATGATTGTTGGCAAAAATGGCCTGAGCTTCAAAATTACGAACATTTCACCGTTGGTGTTTCCCTTAACTTACTCTGAAGAATTCTTTTGTTGACCCTGAATCCAATGTTCCATAGGCAATTTCTGTTTGTTTGGCCAGGTCTTCCGCACTTTCTATGGGGGAGACCATTCGTTCTACCGTCAGGAAAGCAGCGAGGTTAGCGGTATAAGATGATATAATGATGAGCGTGAAGAACCACCAGACACCTCCAACAATCCGACCTGAGAGGGATCTGAATATGGAGAAGATAATGCACATTTTCCTTTCTCTAACCGACATAGAGAAATAAAAGAAATACCATCGATTCCCAATGTACGTTGAAAGCAACAACTGCAAATATTGTTTCATTTTCTGTCTACTCAAGAATGATTCTAGCCTTCAGTACAATCTGATGCCCTTCATGGCATAGTGAATTTAGAAATGCCACCGGCAAGATGGAAAACGTTTCCTTTTTACTGTTTAGTCAGCAGAAACATGGGACTTAAGGCATTTCCTTCAGGTACAGAAAAGGAACACGCACTTAAATCCAGTGATACCCTCCTCCCTTTACATTTTAGCATCTCTGAAATTAGGATGCAGCCTACAGGCCAGGAGATAAAACATAGTCATGTGCTTTAATGGGCAGCATTATTTCTCTCTCCGTGGTACCTAAAATAGCAATACGTCTTAACACTGGGAGAGGTCTTAGATTTGACACAATCTGATCAATACCCTTATGACAGAACCTGTGATTACATTCAGTCAGAGCCCAGCCAGGGTGGGTGGGGCATGTGCCAAAGTGGCACCTGCCATTGGCTGGGCCAGCTGATGCCTCAGACTGGTCTCAGAGGGACTGCAGTTGAGGGCTGTTTTGTTAGTTTGAGATTTCCTTTCTGATAATTTCATTTGTGAGCGTTACTGATCTGAGTGGAGGATGGGCTATGTCCTAACGCATCTTCGCTTTCCGGTGTAAAAATGTTCCCTCTGCCACTGCCAACATGAGACCTGAGCATGTGACCTGTCAAGGGACAGCAGGACGGCATTAAAAACCGATGCTAACCTTCCAGAAAAAAACTTCTCTCCTCATCCTTTCCCTGCTATCAGAGACGTGTGGGTGATGTGGATGCAGAGGAAAAGCGGGGATGGAATGAATTAAAAATCCAGGTCATTTTCATAATTGATATCACTCAGTGGGACCATCAAACTATTTGAAATTCCTGCGACAAATTGTTTTTAAACAATTTTGTAAAGTAAGAAACAAATTTTCATATTTTCCATGACATTTCTAGCCTTAAAATTCTCCCTTTTTTATCAGTATTGTATTAGTCGCACTTGTTGGTTTTAGTTTGGCATTTGCTTCATCCTGGTTTTCAAATCCATTACTTGATTTACTTTGTTTTCTTTTCATGTCATTAATTCAGAGTTATTGACTCAGATGCATATGTCAGTGGAATTTAAACACATTTATAGTTTTCCTGGGTCTTAAGGAACATCAAGTGACTTGTGGCTAAAATGTCTCCTTTTGAGAAAGCATACATTTCTTAAAAAAAAATCTGTATATTTGCGATGATGATATAAGTCACTATTTAAATTCAATTCTTAGCTTCTCCGACTTTCTGCTGTTTTTTTTTTCCTACAGGAGAAATTTGGTATTTTTCTTGTAATGGGAGATTAGCTGCATTTTTGGCAAACATAACTGAAAATGTCTTAGTGGCATCCAAAGGAAGTGAGGCATGAATCCAGAGATATTGAAAAACATCTCTATTAAGCTAACACAGCACATAGCTGAACTCTGCCCACGGCTTGTATTGTTAGATAGAACAATGTATACCTGCTACCCACCATCCTGACTCAGGTTTTCGGTAACTATGTGGCAGAAATCTCCTGTAAGGTGCATGGGATGTAAATCAAGTTCGAAATTAATTAAAAAAAAAAAAAGTGAACAACAGCCATAGTAACAAAGACATTTGATTTTGAAAAGGAGACAAAATGGAAATGAATTCCTGTTCTTACAGTTGAGATCTTTGTCTCCATCTGTCAAACCAGTGAAGGAAATATTAATACCGCAGTGCTTTTTGAGGGTTCTCACGGGTAGCATGTTACTTTTCCATCGGGAAATTTCATCCTTATGAGGTTTCCACATTTGGCGCTAAGTTGGAGAAATTGGCCGTGAATATACTTAGATTAATTTGGGAACTGCAAGTTTTTTTGTATGTTTCAAGTAAAGCTCTGCTTCCGGGACAAGAACCTGGATACAGATGTTCTGCACGACACGAAGGATTACTGGGGAATCGGTGAGGAACTGAGGTTTCCAGACTCACCTGGGTGAAATGTCACATCCTTGCTGCATGAAGGCACCCAGGGAAAACCAGAGGCTGTTAAAGATGCCAAACTCATTGGGAGGCTGGTCGCTGGGTCCTTCCTTTCCATCCTCCGGCTCTTCTGTGTGCCACTCGTACGGACTGAACCTGCTAACTAGGAATAAGACCACGCTGACACCAATGTAGGCAAAGACTATGCACATCCAAATCTCATAGGCCAGAGGATCCAAGAAGGAAAACACTCCTGGTTTGGATTTCTGAGGCTTTTTGATCATGATAGATATGCCCAAACTCATGAAGGGCTTAGAGAAGTCAATGACCTCCTCTCGGACCAAAGTGATTGTCAGAGGGGCGATAGCAATCTCTGCTTTCTAAAAGAGAAAAGACACATGAAAACACATAGGTTAATGCATCTTGTGAAGCTTTAAGGATGTGGGCTGGGGCAGAGGGGGAGCCCTAATTGCCTTTCCTTATGGCTGAATTTCTGAATTTCTTGGCCAGACTTGCTACGTTGCAGCCTTTTCTGTTTCCTTTGGAATGGTGCCACGGACTCATTACTTGGCCATGCCTTAATATTATAAATTGCAAATTTCAAACAGTCTTTTTTTTTTATCCCTTTCCAGTTGTAACAAACCTATCATACTGTCTGTGTTTGTGGGACAGAAGAAACCCGTTGTTTGATGACATTTTCCAATCCAGCGCGCACACAAAAATCTGGAAATTGGCATTTATTTCTTAACTATGCCCATACGGTGATTTTTTTCTACTTCCAATTTCTAACACAGCTTTTGGAAAACAGTGGATTCAATTCTCAGATATTATGATCGTTAAGACACCAGCTTCCATTTTTGTTCTGAGCGATTTTTCTGAGCCCGTTTTCCATATCTCTACAATGAGGACACTTTCCTGTTTGCCTCGCTGCATTACTGTGATTATCCATTACAAAAATGAATAAAATACTAGTGAGCACTTATTGAAGGATTATGTACCTGACATCGAACTAAATATTTAAAGGGGATCTCATTTAACATTCATGGTAATCCGGCTTATCACTGTTTTCTAGACAATGGAACTGAGACTCAGGTGAATTCTACACGTCACGGCAGTTCTGGGATTGGAGCTTGTGTTTCCTTGTAAATCATGCCATCTCTCAAACTGATGAAATAAAGTGTCATGAGAAAACTGTAAGATGTTACATGATCTACGCTGTGAAAACAAAGATTATTTGATTGTTCGTTTGGAAAGGAAAATATTTGGCATTAAAGTGGAATCTGGGACACTGCTCAAGCACTTGCGCTCTTACACAGAGGCTGCCTCACTCTCGTATACCCTCAGCTCGCTGGTTCACCCGATGGCCAGCAGCTTGATACAGGGGCATCTGGAGGGCTGCGGTGGGCACTGCACTGCAGTCATGATGCTGCCCGCTGGGTGAGTGAGGGTTCACCAGCAGTGCCTTCTAGGGGAACGAACTTAGCTTCCATCATAAACGGCCACACACACAGAAGTCAGATTCACTACTGGGAGGTGTTTATTTCTGCAATCTTATTACTTGTATAACTCTCATTATACAAGTGATATATAAACTAGCCATAGGAAAATTAGTATCTAAACACAGAATCCCCAAATTAAGGAAAGTTACCTCCACTCTTACCTAGTCTTATTTTTTTCTTAATATATGCCCTGCTAGACATGGTTTGATGAAGAATATTTTTCTTATTTCACGATGGGGTAATATAAAACACTATGTTTTTTTTTTAAAAAATTAATATTTTTGAGAGAGAGAGAGACAGACAGACAGACACAAAGAATCTGAAGCAGGCTCCAGGCTCTGAGCTGTCAGCACAGAGCCTGATGCGGGGCTCAAACTCACTAACCTTTAGATCATGACCTGAGCTGAAATTGGAACGTAACCGACTGAGCCACCCAGGTGCCCCATAAAACACTATTTTATGATTCTTTTACTCAGAAGGAAAGGATGAACGCTTTTCATTTTATCTTACATATTAAAAATTAGTTAATGACTGCTAGTATTTTATCATATGAAAATAACAAAATTTACTCAATCTACTTATTATTTTAAGAGTCGTTTGTACTGTTTCCAGGTTTACATGGCTTAAAACTTTGACGAATTATGTGAACATCTTTGAAGAAAAACCCTAGAAGATACCTTAATTGTTTAAGATGGATTTCGAGAAGTGGGGTTGCTGGTCTAAATGGTACGCTTCTTTGTAATGGTCATGATGTATTTTGTGCAACTTTTCTCCAGGAAGACCATGCAAGTTTCTACTGTCATCAACATTGTGTGACAGCTTCTGCAGCTATGGATGGTGGACAGCCCATGTGTGTCTTTATTCTCATTTATCTTTGTCAATTTGCTCTATAGAAAATTAGATCTCTTTGTATAGAGTTTATTTTTGTAAAACAAATAGCTACATTGGCTTTTTAAATATCATAACCTGTTATAATCTGCCTGTATTTTCCATACGGTGAATTCATTTTTTACTGACTAATTTGTAAGCACTTTCAAATATATTCAAAATATTAACTTTTATTTTCCACATATGTTGCAAATATTCTCCCTACTCAGCATCTGTTTTCATTATATAACTTAGATCATGGTACTCCATTGCAATATATGTATTAAATTTTTTGTAGCCTATAAAAGTATCTTTTTTGTGTCTTTAGCCTTTGGTTTCATGCTTAGAAAAATTCTTGTCATATCAGGGGATCCCTGCGAGGCTCAGTTGGTTCAACATCTGACTCCTGATTTAAGCTCAGGTCATGATCTCCTGGTTTGTGAGTCCAAGCCCTGCGTTGAGAGTCTCGTTAGATCTCTCTCTCTCTCTCTGCCCCTCCCCTACTCAGACTTTCTCTCTCTCTCTCAAAATAAACATTTTGAGTATAATTCTTCTCATATCGTATGATCAGTCTCCATCATACGTGTTTTAGTCTTGCCCCCACAGTTCCTCTAAGCTGTATTTGGTAGCATACCTGATGACATCCTACAAAATTGTTAGTTTTCTAAGTGGCTGTTCTGCTGTTGCAACAGGAATATGTGGCCACGACATCTTTACACCGATCTGAAACACCACTCGTGTAACTCGTTCTGCATAACGTTCTTACGAAATGTTTTACTTATGCAAGTGACCCCGAATGAGTTAACTCTACAAAAGGAAAGCAACACGGAGAGAAACAAGGGGGCCCTCCTGCATGTGAAAGTAGATGTGAGGGAGGGCAGAGCTGGGATGTCCGATGAGGGTACTTGTGACGTCTGCAAGAGGATAGTGAACAGAGGAGACAGACCTGGGCTTTGTCTGCTAACCCTGGAGATGGTCCACAACCTTTTGGTGGTTCCCGGAAGGAAGTAGGCAAAGGGTCTCCTGCAAGTGCTGCATGATACCTGGGTTTTCCAGGGCCTCTGGGGCAAGGCTCATGAACCGGCATGTCACCACACAGCACACGTAATCCTGGTGCCGGCCGGCCACGGAACATGCCTGGAAGAATATTCCCGTGGATTCAACTCCATGCACACGAGTCTGGCAGGACCCAGCAGAAGGGCCACAGAGGACCACGGAATGGACTCGCTGGGCGCACAGGTGCCACAGGGGGAGAGCACCTGCCAGGAGCGGGGAGATCTGCGCTTGGGGCCACCTCCTGGTGGTGCACTCAGGCCGCACGGGAGTGCTTCACAGGACACTTATTCCTGACAAGTCCATTACAAAGTGTGCAGAGAACATGACAACAACAACAACAACAACAACAACAACAACAACGGGTTCAAGGTGAATCCTTTTGCTTGTCTAAGGAGCTTTGGTAGCTAGGACAGAATGGGTGTTTCACCCCGGGCCCCGGAACCTGGACCTCTGTTGTACGTGTTCGCAGTAAGAAAGTAAAATAACTCAGAGGAAAGTGCAGACTTTACAGACACCTGGATGCATACTGACTCCACAGAAAGTGTAGGAGACACGTGGGAGAAGATTCCTTTCGGGATAAAGCTCAAGAGGCAGAGAAGAGACAATTTAAACCCTGGAGGATTAACTGATGAGCGAACATGATGAGAACTGATAACCACTAGGTTGTCTTCTCTTTCTCTTTGACACCTGCTTGACCTTGGGACTTTCCGTTACTGTGGTGTGTACCGTGGATACAACTTTTCGTTACCTATGCTACTCTCTAAATATCGCTCATTTTTGCTACTTGAACCGCATGGTCAGAGCCCTCGCAAAGGGGTGAGCCTGGGTTGCCCAGTGGGTAGGGGCTCCGCGGAAGAGAGAAGTCACATATGCTCTAGAAAGAAACCTAAGCTTGTTACGCCATCCATGACTAATTGGTGATCCAAGTAGGATTTTTTGAGATGAAAGACCCAATAGTGATCTCTGAAGGAAATGAATTCTTGTAGCTCTAACAACTTGAATAATGTTTATATTTAAAATCTACTTACTGTATCAAAAGTTAAAAATATTACCAACCGTCTAAAAAATTACCAAGGAACACCGGGTTTAGGGATCCTTTTTCTTTCGAGCTTGAAGCTCACTATCAAACCGCTGGTGAGCCCTGTGGTAAAATACTTTTTGATTCTTTAAAACTGCCGATTTTTTTCACCTTCACTCAGGGCACCTCACTGGTCAATAGTTCTTATAAATGGATATAAAACTAACTGATTGCTCTTTAATGCCAAACAATTTCCTCTTCTGCTGAGGGGACAGCCACAGGCCTGGACTGGTTGCAGAAAGTTGGTCGCTGCATGGTGTGACGTGCAGGGTGCAGAATCGTGACTAGTGGATTGCAGTTCAGGCTTGGGAACGGGGCCCCTCAACAGACCTCGGTTATGTCCTCAATCGTTCCATCATTATTCTTGTCTAGGGAAGGATGGCTCTCATGCAATTATCTCAAAGGCATCTCGTGAGGGTGAATCAGACAGGGTGTGCTCTGAAGGAGAAGTCTGTGAAATATGAATTGTCTTCTAGGAAATTTCTGAGTACACCTCAGGTGGATACAGCTTGCTGCGAGCTCTCGGGTTGGTTTCTGGACTTTGGTAGGATCACGCATCACCAGCACTTGGTAACCACTGGTTTCATTTCGATCCTTTGCAGGGACAGCTGAAGAAACTGATCTTGTTCTGAGTAAGGCAGGAATGTCTACACAGAGTATGCCCTTGGCGACAAACCGTGTATACTTCGTATATGGTGAACTCACAGGGAAGGGCTCCCTCCACCTGTTTTCCCATGAGGCCCGCTATGAAGTATGTTCTAGCTTTTTTTGTTTTGCTACATCGAAAAAAATGATGCCACTGCATAAAGTTTAAATTTACTACGTTCAGCAGGACTGTGAATATTTTATAGATGCTAACGTAATTTCATGATTGCTTCACCAAATTACATAAAAGATATTTACCAGTAAGTACAAGCAATGGGGATACAGAGAACTACTTAAAATAAGGTCTTAGTTTATGCTGTTGAAGGAAATCTTTCCCTTCCATCACCAAGTAACATAAATAAAAGATTTGTTGTGCGGTTCTTAAAACAACATAGCTATGATAGAACAACATCAGGCAAGAGAATAATCATCACAGGTACTGAAGTCACCACTTTTTTTTTTTAAATAGGACATCATATTCTAAATTTTTTATCTTTCTAGATTTTGAAGTTATGAGGTATTAACTTCTCTCATTATTTGGGAATGGCACCATAACGAACTAGAGAAACGTCTGAACATCGAAATGCCTCTCTGAATGTTAACTGCAAATTTAAAAACAGTAATAGGTCTTTAGAAACAGATATGTGCCCGGGCGGGGAAAAAAAAAAGTTTCAGGTTTATGTAAGTAAATTCTTCAGTAAGTTGATTTGCTTACCCCATAAACAAGTTCTCCTACCATCCCATTCCAGATTTTTGTGTCTGCGTCCCTCGCTCCATATTTTCCATCAGGGACAATGGCAATTTTATACTTGATACCAATATGTTTTGCAATTTCAGATGCCAAATCTACACAGTATCCTTCATACTTGTCATTTCCTTCAAACATTTCGTGATTTTTCTTGTACATAACATATGGGGATTCCTATAATGAGAGAAGTAGAACTGTAAAGGGGGAAAATAATAAAACATTCCAAAGTCTTAAACTTTTCAACCGCAGAAGTTGACAAAACGACTGTATTTAGTATTAGTACACACACTGATTTTGTGTGGCAAGAAATCAGTAATAAAGGATGAATAGAGAAATATGCTTACAAGTATATTCGATGGCTTTATATTGGAAACTGAAAGTGCAATCTTTAAAACAGTTTTCTACTGAGTGACTGTTAAATATCTAGCACTGTGACAGGAAAAATAAACATTAATAATTGTCGAGAGAGGCATAAACTGTCATCTTTGGCAATGGGATTAGTATTCTAAAATATCTCATGAAGTTAGAGACCATTTAGTAGTTAGTCAAGGTCACAGGTCTCCATATTCTGCATCTGGTTTAGGCCACATTCAACTATGACCTCCTTTGGGAAAAGAGCTAGATGATTTTTCTTTGCTATCTAGCATTTTGCCGGATGCCTCTCTCAGAGCAGGTGCTAGCGAGTTCAATGAAGAAATGAATTAAGAGCTTAAAAAATTTATATACTTATTTGCATTAAATCACCTTTCCTAACATTGTCCAATAATTTTGCTTTCATTAGAGTTTAATTAGGGTCGTGTGGTCCATGAAATTTTATTCTATTCTAAAATATGTCTCCGATGAAAACTAATAATTCCCCACCCCCCAATATGACAATCACGCCCTTCAAGTCATATTCCCATTTAGTTCTTGAAGCAAGTAAGAAAACAGGATGAAGAATGACTGTGAAAACCCTTATAATATGAAAAAGTTTACTGGTGGCTAATAATAGTAGACAGTT
This sequence comes from Felis catus, assembly GCF_018350175.1. Taxonomy (NCBI): domain Eukaryota; kingdom Metazoa; phylum Chordata; class Mammalia; order Carnivora; family Felidae; genus Felis; species Felis catus. The sequence goes on along the minus strand of NC_058377.1, from coordinate 4,068,025 downwards.
TTCAATTCACACACACACACACACACACACACACACACACACACACCTAAACCAAATGATTTGAAGGCCATGAACTAGAGAGATAAATTAACAAACACCTGATTTTATAAATGAAGACTAAAGCCACCAAAAGACAGGTGTGGTGAACACAGCTGAGGTGTGCTGGTCACACCTCAGATTTTTTAGATTTTTTTAGCCATATGAAGACAAGAAGTGACTGCTTTTGGCCACAATGTCATGGAAATCATGGATTTATAACATGGTACTGTAACAGTCACGGAGTAGTTTTCACACAACTCTTTTCTTCTCCCTCAGCCAGCGTGTTAACTAGCAAAGTTGCACTTGGCTCTTGTGACTCTGCGATAGATGGTATTTCACCTTGCATAACATGGCAGTTTCTATACTACTTATGATTTTTAAGGACTTTGCAAACGTGGAAACTACTTTTGAAAATTTAATAAAAATGTAAATGACATGGTCCATAATTTTCTCTCAGAGATGCCCTAAGTAACTCTCCTGTGGGCAATTGTCTACGCTTGGTCCTTGAATACTACTGCCTTATGTTGACATAGTCAAGGGACCCAGAAATCTCCTGCCTCTTTGTAATTAATGAATAATTTAACACTGGACTTGGGTGAAGAAAGTTTCTCTACCTATAAAGTTAAGGCAACTAATTGTCTCTTCTTTAGATAGATGAAAACGGTTTGGTAGCTTACAGAAAACATTCTCCTGTATAATTTAAATTATAAATGTGGTTATGAAGATGGGTGAGTTGTTGCAGAGCAGTGTTAATTTCTAAGAGAGTTTATAAAATATTGGTAGCTACAAGGAGCTAATACTTTCCTTCTTTTTTTTTTCTTGTGACAGCTAATTAAAGTGTGGGAGAATATGTAGAGAAAATCAAGAATTACACATTTATAAAATACACCTGAAATTGCTTCATGGTTACCACTTAAAACTTTTAGTAGAACACACTTAAGAGTTTTCAAAAGTTGTACTGCTATGGCTCCCATGTGGTGCTAAGGTTGAAGTTCAATTCTAAAGTGTCTGCAATACTTGAACACTTAAGTATTTTAGCCTTCATATACATATATGACCGTATCAGTTCATGTGCACATGATTCTCTAGCTGGTAATCACATCTGTGTTGCTAAATTCCCTCTACATTATATAGGGAGCAAGTTGCTTTAGGAAAAGCTGTGTTTCTATTGTGTACTCAAACATTTATTAAGCACCCACTGCGTGCCAGGCAGTGGGAACGAGGAGGGCAAAAATAAATAAAATATTCCTCTTGTCCTCTTGTGATTAAGATTGTAATTCTTTGTAAAAAGGTGGTGGAGGACAATGATAAAATATAGTCGTGAATGGGGCGCCTGGGTGGCTCAGTCGGTTAAGCGTCTGACTTCAGCTCAGGTCATGATCTCACAGTTTGTGAGTTGGAGCCCTGCACTGGGCTCTGTGCTGACAGCTCAGAGCCTGGAGCCTGCTTCGGATTCTGTGTCTCATTTTCTTTCTGCCCCTCCCCAACTTGTGCTCTGTCTCTCTCTGTCTCTCAAAAATCAATAAAAATGTAAAAAAAATATATAGTTGCGAAAAATAATAGTAGCTCCGACTTATTTAGTACATGTGAAGAAATAATGCTAAGTTCTTTAACTGTACCTTTCATTCACTTTTCACATTGATATTTTGAGACAGGCACTTCCCACTTCTCAGGCAGAGAATTTGAGGCTCAGAGAGGGTAAGCAAATCATTCCATTTCACACAAGTAGCAGAAGTGGGATCTGAATCTCTATTTTGAAGATATGGAAATTGTTGAAGCTCTTACTGCATCTGTCAAGGTGTGTGCAGCTACTTGAGATTTGTGATTTAACTAGAGAGGGGACAGGTGTAGGTAAGGATGTGGATTTCTGTACTGTGAGTGAATGAAATACTTTATATGACATTATAAGTACACAGTGTAGATAAAACCTCTCCTTATCTCCTCCTATTGTCTGGTACGTATAAGGCACTCAATAAATCTCAAGATTTCCTGGTGGAGTTGTGCTCCCTAAACAGGAGTATCAGGTCAAAGTAATTATATTAGAATTCCTGATTCAGGTCTTCAAAAGGAAAGTGACTATTAAGTGCTAGGCTATCTCTTCTGAAACACACACGTGCAAATCTAAGTAAAAAAATATCTAGCTTTCTTTTCTTTTCTTTTTTTCAGTTCCCTTTTTGGACAGAACGGGCCTGTCAGGGTCTTTGAGCTCCTGCCAAACAAACCAACAAAGACTGGAAGACCTTCAGCGTACTGAAGATGTTGACTAGAGATTTAGCGAGACTTTTTGCACAGGTAGGGGCATGCACAGGTACTGAGATTCAGGTGTGCGGTGCTCCAGTGTGAGAGAAACAAGATGATCACCCTCAGGAAGGTGGGAGAACAGGTGGAGAGAAAAGCGAGGCTTTTCTTGAACAAAAGATCTCCCGGTTGCTCAGCTCAACCCAGCTTCTTTGCGAGGGTCTCATTTTGCTTTTCTTTCATATTAAGTCCACATGAGTAGCAGATCTTCAACACTCTCCCAACCTCGTCCTTTGCACCAACCCAATCTGACAATCTGCCCACATGTAGCCCTTCTACCCTGCATACTTGCGGAGGATTTAATACAAGGTTTTGGGGACTACTATGCCTGAAGAAAATACCAAATCTTCTCAATAGAAAAGAAAATAGAGTCCTGGTTAGTCATTAAGGGGGAATTGTGGGGCGTCTTTGATATGCAGCCTTATGGAGTCCCGGGTATTGAACTGTGAATAAAAACGGAAAAACAGACAAGCAGAATATAACCACTTAGTTCTGCCTTAAGAGTATATAACCTTCCATCTTTATTATCGACTACTGTGCTCTTTGGGACAGTAATTCCTCAGAAGTTATTTTAAATGCATTACTTCTTAGTGATTATGAGTTTATGACTACAATTTCCATAATGGGTAGTGTTCTACATCTGCTCTGCTATTTCAGGAAAGAAATCAATCCCTGTCTAAAACTGCTACATCAGGGCTTGCTTATGAAAATGTTTGTGTAAATGAATTAAGATGATTTTCAATCGATAAAGTATTTTCCTACTGAGAAAAATTTGGGGGGTTATTTGTATTTAGTAGAAGTAAAACTGTTGAAAGAGATACTTATTAGAACGTTTTTAAGATTTTCTAAACATCATGAATATAAACATTACAAGCACTGTTGAAAAGAGTTAAAACAATAAAATCAGTACTATCAACCAAAGTCAGTTGCTACGTGATATTTCCTTTTCCCTGAAGAATATTAATGGATGTAGATAATTGATCCCATGGGTAAAATTCTTAAAGGTGGGAATTAAAAGGTTATTATTCAATTCAGAAAAAAATGAATAAATTGGATGGCTGCACAATTTTAAGTTCATTCAAAATAAGGTATTTCAAAACCAACCGAGTGCTAAGCCCTTCAGAGGCAGGCATATGTATGGGGAAATTAGTATTTAGTACAAGGGAGAGAATAAATACGTCTGTGTTTTTGTGCATAGGTCTATGTACATGTGCATATATTATATAAAATATGTGTGTACTGTTATATGTGCACATGTATACAGACAGTGCGTATCTATAAAATCCTAGAGAAAATACGAAACATCTAACAAAAGGTATAATAGAGTAACCTCTGGAAAGATCATGTGTGGTAAGTAAAACTGCTTTCAGGTTTGTAACATAATTCTGATGCTGTAGTGAATAAATCTGGATGTATGTATGCACAATCTTCCTCAAGGTTTGTTATGTTCACAAGACAGTAAGAAGTACCTTCTAAGCTGAGTCATGCATCATAAGCATTGTTTAGCTTCAGAAGTGAACATGCAGGGGGAAATGGGCTCGGCTGAAATACCGCTTTCTCTCTCCTTTTCCGGAGAGTTCTGCAGCCCGAGTAGTGAGATCACAGACGGAACCACCATTCTTGCTTTTCTCTACGGCACTAATGCCTTTTCCTCAACCGCGCGTCCTCAAACCACATGGTGCAGACCTGGCTTTCTTGGGTTGTTGACAGGAATTGTTACTTAGAATTCAGAAAGGTAGGAGGGCTCAGAGTCTCATATACAATTACAGACTTTATAAAATTTTTATAAGTTTTGGTCACTAAGGCTGACAGAAAACAGTGGGCATCTGAACTCAAAACTTCAGACCTTCCAACTCTGTAGTCCTGACCCTCATGGGAGGGCACTACGAACTTCACATTTTATGCACGTTCAGCTAAGGTGCTGTCAGCATGACTATATTCAGGGGGAACAAGCCACTCAAACGGAGACCCCACTCCAGATATACAACACGGTTCTAAGGGGAAAAAAAACAAATTTCACCAGTTCAAAAAGCGGAAGCCACACTTTACTTGAGCATGAGATCTAAGATACTCATCTACTGCCTGCTGTCTGCTTTCTCTCACTAGAATATCAACTCATCTGAGTGCAGGGTTTTGTCTGTTTTGTTGTGCAGCATATCCCGTGCCCAGCTTAATAAATATTTGTGGATGAATAAATGAATTTCTCAATCAATTTTATTTAACAGCATGTATCATTACAATGTATCGACACATAAATAACAACATACACAAAGGAGAGACAAATGGGAGAACAGCAACGCCATATCAGTTTTGATCAAAACGAGTGATTTCCAGGGCCACAACACTCTCAACCTTCCGTGTCTGGGTACGTGTCTCGTGCACGTTACAGTGTCTAACCAGTGCCATCTGTGTTGGGAGTTCTCAGTTGAATTTGGGAGATTTTTACATGTTGGTGCCAATATCTCATTCATCTACAAGGAATCAGATTTTGTTCAAAATGAACGAGATGGTGGAGTGGTCATAGGTCCCGGGTGACCATTTTCAACAAGAGCACACACAAGGAACACTTTGAGGGAAAAGATTCTGGTATGTTTTTAAATTACCGAATCATTATGCAATTGCACAGCCCAGAGGTATTACTATAGGAAGATTACATTTCTATACAAAAGACAAATACGAGCATTGCACTGTTTTAATAGCAAAAATATTGATATCACTGTCAAACAACAGTTAACTTTACAGAATATTCTTTACGTATATAAGAAACCACTGAATCTCAATCACTGTAACTTATGTTTTGGTAGCATGCTTCCTGAAAATGAGCCATGCTTGCAAGGTGATTCAATATTCTGGTTTCAAGAATTAGATCTCCCGTGCCTTTAATAACATGGACGAAAAGGAGACTGTCTACATTATACCTATAATGCACATGAAAACACTTTATTTCACATAGAACAGGCAAGATTTCAGAGAACCTTTAAAGAAAACAGCTGTGTATACTCAGAAAACAAGCACACAAACTCAGAGATATTTACGTTTAGAAGACCTTCACTTGGAATTAGAAGTGACAGAATTCCACCTTTCTGTACAATGCCCTCGTTTCAAGATAGGGGAATTGATAGGTCAAAATTACTGAGTGATTCTTTTTCGACATCTATGGATTTTCTTGAGAAAGAGGATTAATTCTTCTTTTGTTCTAGTATCTCGGAAAAGTCACAGAACTTAAAAAAAATTTTTTTCTGGTAGTCCAGAGCTGGTCATCCAAGAAGAATCCCACATGAAAAATTAGCTTAAATCTACTACACAGGAGAACAAGACGTGAGCCTTAGTTAGGAATGGTCGAACAGCGTGGAACTCATTTCCTTCTTGATCAATTTCTTAAAATAGGATTCTTCATCAGAGGCTGAAAAGAGGAGGACTGTACTGAAGTACGACTTTCCATTACTGTGTCTTTTTTAGGAAAAGAAATATAGACGTGTATATATATATATATATATATATATATATACATATATATATATACATATACATATACTATATATATTATATACTGCTTTTCAAGTCCCATGCAACTGTTACACAATTAATTAGAAGGTGTATATTTTGCACTCTTACAAAAAAACTGCTGTAAGTCGGTTTGCATTCTAAAATCATCAACCTTCAATCAAGGCTTGGCAGATTAACAGTAAACTGCTAGCTGGTGATGCAACACAGAGAAAACGAATCCCAGCACACGGAGGCTTCTTTCTCTCTGGCATTTTCTCACACTTTGACCTCAGGGCCAAGAGTTTTGGAAATAACTTGAAGTTACTAAAAACTAAAGTTACATAAGCTAAGAGTTAAATAACATAAAATACTTCCACTTTATTTAGAGGAAGGGCTTCATGAATTATTAAAAATGTGTTCTGCCTAACGAGACAGTGAGCTGAGGATATAGGTCACCGACTGTTCATCTCCTTTGACCAGCATTGACTCTAAAGGGCAGGCTTGACTTTAGGGGAGAAAAATATACCAGATATTCTCTATTATTTAAAAGGTATTTTCATCAGGATGGCTTTGAGAAAATGTCCTTAAAACTTGGAGTATTTTTCATTTTACGATGTGGTGGAATGGAGCAGTCGTATTTTTCTTAAATCTTAAGAGAAGTCCAAAAATTATATTGCGTATGTGTCAGTGGTCAATGAGAAAAATAATCGGTGCAAAACACCCTTTCCACGTGAAAAATAAATATAAAATAAAATTTTGAAAGCATTTAGTTCTATAAAACATGCTCATTAAAATCTTTACATTCATATGCCCACTATTATAAACAGACAATGCAAATCACTATCCAATGATTAAACTACTTGAAAATTATCCATTTGAACACTGTTAACTATTATTACATTGATGTTTAAAAAAAACAGTAACAACAATAATATGGTGTTTACTACCAGATATTTTTCTGTGATTGGCTGCTGCTTTTCTCATGTTCATTCTTGTGTCCTTTGGAATGTTAGCATTTCATCCATTTCTAACTAGAGTGTGACAGTTTCAATTGTTGACATCTGAGCATTTTTCCAAGAACAACAGTGCAACAAAAGATAATACAAATGAAAGTACCGAGTGTACTCAAAGCTCAGCACAAACCTATTCAGGGCCTCAACGGACTCCCGTGGATCATGTGACCCATGACCCATGCCACCACACGTATGATGCAGCGCTCACCCTGTTCCCCATGGCTGGGGAATCAAATCTGCCTGTGGACAAGACGGAACAGCATAAAGCATAGACCAAAACTTACCATAATTGTGGTTACAACCACTGTTCTGTTCTCAATAGCTGCTGTGTCATTGCCAAGAGTGGGCACGTCCTGAATCAAGACTAATTTATCCATATCATTCCAGTAGCCAACCTGCAGAACAGAGAAAATTGTTGAAGACGCATTTTAGAATAGTCTTCTCCAGCTCTTTTGGGAACAATGAGGGGTATTAATAAGCAGGCAGATTTAAAAAGGAGATAAAAAGAAGGCTTTGGGAGTTTTCTTAGTTGGCAATGAGCCGATTTTTCTGACGTTAATGATACTGCCTGGTTGTACATTTGGCAACTTCACAATATACCATCGTGGAGTGGCCACGACATTGGGGAGGAGGGGTTCAAAAAAGAATAGGGATACAGATGGAACACCATTTTATGTTGAGCCTCTCTTCTAGTGGGACTGTCACCTTCTAAAATTAATTTACATGGTTTTATCAATGTTACTGGTTTTATCGTAAAGGGAATATATATGGGTTATTTTCAAGCAAAAAAAGTCTTGCATATTTTTGAGGCAATATAGAAATAGTTTTGGGTTTTACATAAGCTAGCCCCGGGGTAAAAGCCTGACCACTTTCTAAAAGGCTACATACATCAGAGATTAATATTAATGAGCAGTATTTTCACTTTCAAAGATAACATTTAAATTTGTATTCTTGCATTTTTACATCCTTGTATTACTTTCTCATTTGGACATGAAACAAAGTCCTTTCCATAAAATCTATTAAGTACTTAGTTAAGTACTTTACAAAGTAATGAACTGTGACGGGGTCCTAAAGGAAATCCAGGGCTCTTTGTATCATGTAGACCATAAAGTAATAGGAAGAGCCACCACCTGGGCTGCTTGCACTGGGACACACACTGTATCCGATGTGTTTTGTTTAGATGCATGGAAAAGTTTATACACACAGCAAACTCAGAAGTAGGTGCATTTACGAACCAGATTTTGGAGATGAGGGCCTATAAAAGAAGGTTAAATACACTGCACTCGGGAATACTCCAGGGGTCAGAATTCAAAACTCAGGTCTGCAGGACACAGAGTCCACACACTTTGCTATTAGGCTCCACAACCTTCTCAAACAGGTGTTCACTTAATACTTGCTTAACTTCCTTCCTGAATTTCTGGATGCAGGTGATCATACTCGTGTCTCCAATAAAATTTATGTAATTGCTTACTGGTCTCATTTGTTCCAGTATGTTCTGGAAGTCTCTCCTGCTTCTTCCAAGCTTCTTAACTATTGTGTTAGTATTTGTGAACATAGTAAAATGAAGTAAGGATTAACATGTCAGAAAGAGGCACCATATTATTCACAAATGTTGCATGTATCATCATAGGGCAGACAGAGGAAACTGACATTAAGAAGGTTTGACACAGTTCTTAGTTTGATCTGAAATCATGAACGTACAGCAATTCAGCAAGTGTTTTCAAGTGTCCGAAAGAATCTATTTGTAGCTGACGTTTATTTAAGAACTCGGTTAAAAAGTTAATTTAAAAACAAGTATGCCTCTGAGACATACACACACATCCTCATAACCCTCAATTCCTATGTGTACTTAAAAAAAAGCAACATGTCAGTTAACAGGCTTCCAGTTAATTCTCCTTTCCGCATGACAATTATAAGATGTGAAAATAGGTTTTACAGTTTAGCACTTCGTTAAGAGACAGCCACCTTCCAGGTCCCAGCAGCTCATTGTCTAGGAATGGCATTTTTCTTTCTTAATGAGTTCCCACAACAGAAAAAACACAGATTTGGGACACATCCTGGAGAGTCCTCAGATGTTGGCAAGACCCTGACATTTTGCATTTAAAAATGGCCTGCGGCTTCATGACTCTCGACCCTTAAAAGATAAGTGATTTAGAAGTGCTGACAAGTTAAAGTAATAAGCAAAATTTTACCTAAGTGGATGCGTTTGCCTTTTATTTACTTGCAATTCTGTGCAAAAAGAAAGCCAGGGCTTGGGGTATGGGACCATTCATCTCATTAGACCATGGACTCACTGGGAATTGAGTCAATTAGAGCGGACAGCGATATAGGGGTCACCTCCTGAAGAAAGGAATCTTAAGAGTTGGGACCTAGAACCTCACGTGAGATGCAGTTTCTCTCTTTAGCTCGTCACACCATCGGACAATGTACTGGCAACTTTTCCCAAGCCTGATCTCATTTAATCAGATGGGGAGCTAGGCATTTTTCCTAGAGACAGAAATTGGGGGAAGGATACTTTTGTAATGCTAGAGCAAAAATAGGGAAGCATTTAAATCGCTAGAACGGCAGCGATGTCAGAAAAATATTTGTCTTCTTTGGACTCCTAAAGGTGAATTGTGCATACATATTGCCATACTAGGAATAAACATCTCTGTTTTTACAGGGGACCTTGACTGCGATGTAGGGATCTGCTGAGGACTGAGGGGCCATGAGGAGCCCCTGTTGTACTTAAAGCTTGCTCCTGGGAGGGCTGATAAGACCAGACCTGTCCCCCCAAAATAGGAATCTCATACCAGCCCTAAAGAGAACTCTTAGAGGCCCTGGGACTGACAGGGTTTCACAGCAATGAAGAGAGTGAGCTCTGGAGCCTGGTGAACCCTGGTTTCCACCCCATCTCCATGTCTTTCTAGCTAAACATCGCAGGGCAGGTTAGTTTCTATGAGCCTTACTTTTCTTTAAAATGAGAATAAGCAGGGGTGCCTGGGTGGCTCGGTTGGTCAAGCTTCTGACTCTTGATTTCGGCACAGGTCATGATCTCATGGTTCAGGGGATTGAGCCCCACCACCGGGATCTGTGCTTACAGAACAGAGCCTGCTTGAGATTCTCCCTCCCTCTCTCTCTTTCTTAAAAATAAATAAACTTAAAAAAAATAAATTTAGAAAAAACGTATCTCACCTCCAGGCTGTTGTGTGGATTAAATGTAAAAATGCACATCAGTTTTCCATTTTGGTGTGTGGGATGTAACCTGCTCTCAATAAATACAATTGTTCCAATTAAAAATCCCTGCACCAGGCACATCTGGTTCCAGGGCACTTCCTGGGGGTCAGTGGAGTGGAAAGGTCCCACCGCACTCAGGAGCCAGCGTTTCCGAAAGAGCGTCATGGCTGCTCCTTAAGGAGTCTCTCCATCAGTTCCTCTGTTACAGAAGTCACGGAAACTGACAGGCAGACCTTCTGATCTATTTTCAGAGACAGATCCCTTGCCGGCAACTGTTCCATTTACAAGAACGATCGCTCAGTTTGCAGACATTTTGCCGAGTTCCACCAGCAGAGTGTTTCTCGGCGTGGCTCGTTTTTAAGTTTAATATTCCTGACAGAAGGCCCAAATTGCTCGCTGCCATGGAAGAACAAAGACGGATGAGTCTACCCAATCTTACACTTCGTATTTCTTTTAAGGGTTTTGGATGGATGTCAGCTGAGTGGGAAGATGTTCATCACTCTCCCAACTTGCTCTTTAACCTTCGCCTCCAAAAACCTTAATTGCCGTTAGCGTCACGGTTCAACAGGCCATGGAAGGATTCAGTGCCATATACAGCTCCCTTGCTATTACTGCCAGTTACCACCAGCTTCCTTTTTATTCTTTCTTTTGCGGAGAGGTCATTCTACTCTATGTACTTACTGTTTTGTGAAGTAGGGGGTGGTCTCTTGCATTTCGCAAAGCTTCTGTTTACATGGCTCCTCTTGCAAAGTCTGGTGTGTGGCCGGAAGGTGCGCCGGGAGGTGAGCCACTCTTGTTAGGGCGGGGACTCTGTCTGCTCCACAGAAGGGAGAAGCATTTGCCCCAAACGGGCTGCCTCCTTTCTTGTTGCTGGCTGTGTGTGGACGCAGTGGGTCCAGTCGGTGCGTACATGGAACTCACCACGTTTCTTCCTGGGAGCACATCTCATTCCCTTGCCATGGGCAGTGTCCTTGGAGGGGCCCATGGGGCAGGCCTGTTCCACAGGTGCCCTGTCACCTGCTCTTCCTGACCTGCTTCAGGTTCTCACCACGTCCAGCCTCCCTTTCCACCTGTCCGAACGCTGGTTTCCTGCGTCTAAAGCCTCCCTCCTCGACACAGCCTTCCTTGATTTGTCTTCCTCCAGCTGGAAGGGATCTCCTCCTCTTTAGGATTTCCACATGCCTTCTTTTTAACTGTCGTGGAAATGACTATATTCTACCGTGCGAGAAAGTAAACTCCTTTGGAGCAGGACCACGCGGGTGGGGTAATAATGTAGAAAGTTCTGGCGTCAGACACATCTGAATTAAAGTCTTCGTTTTCTCATTGCTGGGCCTGAGACAAGGAGCTATAACCTGTCCGGCCGTAGTTTTCCCATTGGAAAAAGGGAGCTCATAGTACTCACATTACAGGTTTGTTGGATTAAGTCATACCAAGTCCAGTGTTTGGGACACAGCAGGCATTCCATACGTTCTAGCTACTATTACTGCATTGTAGCAGGAAATTATACATGAGACAGTTTTTTAAAACAGCCAAGGGTTGAGACAATTTTTAGATGAGGGAACTGAACACGTCTTTCCTTGAGAATCCTAGCTAATCCTAGTGAAAGGAACGTTAAAAATTGTATGTGTTGGGTATAAAGTACCTACTAACTACTGAGATTGGATTGTCTGGTTCCGTAACATCAAGTACTGGCTGGATGTTCAGACGACCAATGATATGCCCAGTCACGTCATCGGACCAGCAGAGTCACCTTCTGAAATCCAGGAAGCTGGCATCAGCAGCTTCCTATCCAACTTCCCCATCCCCTCAATTAGAGTTTCCCAGGTGTTTGTTCCTCTACCCTGCTGGCCAAGTGATAAACTTAATCTCATCTTCTATCTGCTCTTTCTTTTGTTCATTGCAATGTGTTTACTTGCTTATTTCAAGAAATGTTTCATCTGTTCTAAATATGTTTTTGTTGTTCTGATGATTTCATAAATGACTGCATGGAGGTGAGTACGTGTCTTATCTGCAAGGTATGCTTTCCTGCACTGTAAATTTTGGTTTTTGAGACTCTTTTTGCTAAATCTTTTTTTGTTAAAATGTATTGTTTCCACTTTGGATACAGGATATAAACAGCATATAAATTGTTTGTTTCAGCTTTGGCATACCATTAAATATCAATTATGTGACACAAGAATTTACTTCAGCTCAGATTATTAAAAAAAATGCTATTTGTAAGTACTCACATTTAAAAACCAGTGTAGACCATCCAGCTACCTATTACGTATAAGCCTTTAAAAATGTCAAATGCAAACTAAGAAGACCGGTTGAGTGTGGCTCACCTTTCTAGGCCCTGTGCTCTTCAGCTCAAACACATCCATTGTGTAATTGACCCTACGTCCATAGTGGTCAAACTGAACATTTCCTGTCAGTCCTTGAATTCGAACCTATGAATGAAAAACAACACCCACACATATATTCATTTGCCATTTTGCTTACAGAAATCTTGACTTCATTTGCTATAACTATAAGCTATGAATAACTAAAATACCATAGGATATTTGAGCTGCTGGGATATAATCTGAAAGAAGTAAATCAAAGGGATATAATCAATTCTGATATATACTTGAAAGAGGAATATGTTTTGTTTTTTTTTATGTGATAAAGAATACTTCCTTAATATTGAAGTATTGCCTATGGGAAAGGAATATGGGTTATTTATAGTTGCCTTTCAGTTTTATCTATGTATTCACATAATACATTAAATAGTCCTGATAACCATGCTGTATCATATTCTCCTTGATAATATTAAAATTAAGCCCTGAGGGGTTTAAAATACAAATATACTAAAAAAAAAACTTTCAAGGGTTTTTTATTCCAAATTTCCTTTTAATTCATTTTTACCTATGATCTGAACACATGGCATTTCAGAACGTTTAAAATGTAAGATTACAAATATACACATATTACATTAATCATTTGAAAAATACTGTTAGTATAACCCAAACAGAGTAAAATAAACAAATTACTTAATCCAAGTTTACAAGACAATTTAAAGATCTACTATGGTAGTAATTAGCAGTGGTTAAAAAACATTTCTAGTTCTTGGATGTTCTGGCCCCAAGATAGCATGGACTTCCTAGAGTCCTCATAGTTAGAATGGTCAATGTGACTGAAATAAGTGAGTTGTAAACAGAGGTGATGAGTGTCACCACTGGGCCACAGCATTTAATTGCCAATTCAAAACCTTCCATAACTCTCTTTCTCTTTGTAGCATTTGAGACAGTTATTGCTGTGTTAGCCTGAGTGATTACAACAGGCAGAGTACCTCTCCTAATCTAATGTGTGTGTGTGAGTGAGAAATACTCCTATTGTTTGAAGTCACTAGGACTTGGGGTTGTGATTGTGACATGACCTAGTTTATCTTGACTAAGCATCTATATAAGATATGAACAGTATTCTACTTAGTATTTTATTTAGAAATGTCTCAAAAATGATAATGGCTTAATATATTAAAATGGCAATTGTAGTATAGATTTACTCTCAAAAAAATTATTCCATTTTCTTGAAGATGCCACACTTAACACTGTGAAATCAACTGAACTTAATTAAATAAAATTGTGAGTTACCTGTTTGAGTGTCCTCTCCATGTCAATTCCCTGGCCCCATGGAGCAGCAGGATTTGCCAGACAATCCCCAGCATTTCCTCTCCTTGAAATATCAATTTTCTGCCTCCTAAGATTTCGGAAAGTTTCAGCCATCACAAGGACTCCATCATAAGTCAGAGCAGACGTATACTAACAAAATGAAAGTAATTATAATGGTGAATGATCAACTCTTATCAGCCACCAGGAACAGTCTTGGGGTCCTTGAGCACCCGAAGAGGGGCCATTAAACAGCCTCTTGCCTGAAGGACAGTTAAATTACTGATATTTAATTGGCTCTAGCTTCAGAAATTTCTATTATCACTTTATTACAAAGAGTGTATACTGAATCTTACCACTCTGATTTTAAAGGGGGAAAACACACTCTGAAAAATAGAAATTTTAATGCACAGTTTTCCATTGGGTGAGAAAAGCAAGACCCCTTGGTGAGGTCTTTTCACTGGGTCCGAGTAGAAACAGATAAAGTGCAAGCAGCTAAGTGCATTATTACCACCATCTGCCTTGAAGTCATGTGCTGCGGCGGAGTCCAGAATGGCTGGGGTGCCTCATTCTCCTCTTCTGAAATGCCCAGCAGGGCTCCTTAAGATTTATTGTGCATTTACTGACTTGAAGTGTCTATGTTGGTTTGGTTTCTCAGAAGAATGTGGGAATATTTACTGTCAGCCATAAGATGCCAGAAACAATATCTACTTATTGAATAGAAGTGTATGTACCCGTCACTGTGCTACATAGGAATGAGCATAGTTAGGTCCACGCATGTTGTCCGGTGTGCATGTGCACGGGAACATTAGGTCATCCCCCTAAGTTTCTGCTGTCACATAGGGTCAAAGTAGAGACCTGAAGTGAGGACCCTGTGCTTTCTGATGATGCCCCTTGCTTCTCTGTGAGAAAAGACAAAGCCCTCAGGAAAAAATTATTCAGGATAGAAGAGGAGGCGAGAGGAAAAACCAAGAACATGTAACTTGTTTAAGCTGAAAATAAAAAGAACAGTGCCCTGGGGCGCCTGGGTGGCTCAGTCGGTTCAGCGTCTGACTTCGGCTCAGGTCATGATCTCACGGCTGGTGAGTTCGAGCCCCGTGTCAGGCTCTGTGCTGACAGGTCAGAGACTGGAGCCCACTTCGGATTCTGTGTCTCCCTCTCTCTCTGCCCGTAACCCACATGCATTCTGTCTCTGTCTCTCTCAAAAATAAACAAACATTAAAAAAAAAAAAGAACAGGGAATATGTGTTGGCTTTAACTCGGCAATGCCTGAACACGTGGAACACAGGGCACAATTTTCCTGAAGCACAGCAGAGCGCCAACCACCAATCATGACAGAGGCCTGCCTGATCTCTTTCCCGAGTTCCATCTGGTCAGATCTCTATGATGAAAACATTATAAGCCTGTACAGGAGGCAGTTCTGTGCTGTGGAAGGTAGAGGATGTCCCCTTGCTTTGCTGCTAGCAAAGGAAGAAGAATCATTTGAAATTCAAATCGCAGAAAGTAAACTTAGGCGATGTGACTAGTAGGCACACCAGCTGGAGAAGAGAGAATGAAACGTGGATGAGGTCGCGAATATAAATCCTAACAAAGAACCTTTCTATGTAGAGAGCCCGATTAAAACGCTTCATCAGGAAGATGTATGGGAGACCTGTAAACTACGAGCCTTGTAATATGTTCTCCTAGACATGATGAGATAGGCGTAAGGGCAGGCATGTACCATAGGTAAGGGCCAGCTACCCTCGTAGCTGGGATGATGTTCTACCTCCTCCCCTGCCTGGACCAGACATCTCTGAGCAGAGAAAGCCATCAAGTCATGTTGTTGTTGTTGTTGTTGTTTTGGAAAGTAAGAAAATAAGAACAAGAAAGAAAGAAGAACTTCCTAAAGACCTAAAACACCTGAGAAAAATGCAATGTTGGTATTTTAGGTTTCAAGAAAGGAAACAACAACAACAACAACAACAACAACAACAACAACACATTGTCACTTGTTTAATAGGGAGAATAAAGCTGAGAAGAGATGGCACCAAAAAGCGAATGCACTTGCTGTGTTTTAAAAAGTCCATCCAGGGGCGCCTGGGTGGCGCAGTCGGTTAAGCGTCCGACTTTAGCCAGGTCACGATCTCGCGGTCCCGGAGTTCGAGCCCCGCGTCAGGCTCTGGGCTGATGGCTCAGAGCCTGGAGCCTGTTTCCGATTCTGTGTCTCCCTCTCTCTGCCCCTCCCCCGTTCATGCTCTGTCTCTCTCTGTCCCAAAAATAAATAAACGTTGAAAAAAAAAAAGTCCATCCATTTTCATGAAACAAGTGAACTCCAAAAGAGAACAGATATCACAGAGTGGAGCATGAGTGGCAAGGGCCTTTGACAGGTTGGAGAGCTGGGACTTGGGAAGATGTAGTGGTTTATATAGATTTTCCTTGTTTTTTGAAGGATATAATTCTCTTCCACGTGTCTTACTGTGTTAATGTCCAAGAAATCAGATTTATGGACGCACATTTCTAGATGGCATCTAGAAAATTCTTACTGACAAAACACTTCATTTTAGGGCTGGGTAAAACTCCGGTTTGGCCTGGAGTTATTCCTGCTTTAAATGGTGATGACAATGGTGAAGTGAGTTCTGGTTACCCAGGTTCAGAGATAACAAGACAGAGTTTGGCAGAATCATAGTGCAGCACTGAGAGCCTGAGCTTTGAAAGGAAAGGACTACGCGAATTCTAACTTGTTACTCCTAGTTTTATGGGAATGAGTACATTTTCCAGCTATGGAACACAAAACAGATCAGAATCAAACCAAACAAGCTAATAGTGACTATTTCCTGTGGTTGTTGCAAGGATGAAATACCACATCTGAGAACTCTTTGAAAAATGTGCTAGACACTGGCTAGGAATGGCAAAGTCTACAAAGATGTGTCCTAGATGGTTACTGCTGCAATGGAGTTTACAGAAGTTCAACAATAAGCACATAAAAAATTACATTAAGTCCTCTGTGAGAATTACACAATTAAATAACATGGAGATTACACAGTAGAAAGGGATTGTATTTACGGGGAGACTAAGGAGAGGCTTCATAGACAAAGTAGGATTTGAGATGAAGGCTCATATAAGGTGGTTGGGTTTGGACAGCTGGAAATAAAGGTGGAGGACAGCTAAGGTGGGAGCAAGGACACAGGGACTGGTAAGGAGGGGAAAACTTCAGGGCCGTCCAGTGTGGCTGGCCAGAAAGGCAGCAGAAACACCCATGACTGGAAAGACTTGCTGGGCCTGCACTGTGGAGTGCCTCTATTCCAGAAGGTTTCCTTTTCTTCACAGCAGGGGGGTGACACGATCAGAAATCGTGTTTCAAATCTTTGATGAGGCACAAAAGAAACTCAAGGGAAGTTCAGTTAAGTACATTTGATCCTCATTACTCACGGATCCAATATCTGCAAATTCACCTACTTCCTAAATTTGTTTGAGATTCCCGAATCAGTAGCTGCAGGGGGTCATCTGCAGACGTGTGTGGAGTTGGTGAAAAACAGGGTCACGCAACACACGCACACCCAGCTGCAGTCAACCAAGGCAACGCTCTGCCTCCTTGTGTCTCCTCCCACACTGTAAACAAAGGGCCTCTTGTGGTCTACTTCGTGCCAGATTTTTCCACAGTGATGTGCTTTTTGCTGAGGATTTCACTTTTCAAGATGACCCAAAAGTGTAGTGCTGCTGTGCTATGTAGTGATCTTCCGTGCAAGAAGGCTGTGGTGTGCCTTGTGGAGAAAATACACGTGTCAGATAAGCCCTGTGGAGGAATGAGTGACAGCGCTGTTGCCTATGAATTCAATGTTAATGAATTAACGATGCAATACATAGGGTGTCTGTAAACAGACTTAAAACAACATGTCATATGATATGTGTTGAATGGTTGACAAAAATGTTATGGCCAGAGGCTTGGAAGAACCTAACGTTGTATTTCCCTTAGGAGCACGTGTTCACATGTCACTCATTGTTCATGGCAACTGTATAGACCACAAATACCATGTGTAATGAGAATTGATCGCGTATATTTATGAAATGCCTAGTAAGTGCCTAGCATCATGCTAATAAGAGCTGTGAAAAATGAGAAAATTATGTTTTTATATATAAAACAAAGTGTCTCACTCTGTGACATAGACACGTGTAGTTGGAGGTTATCAAGTAGGAGACACTGGGATGGGCTCAAGGCAAGATAGGGAAAGACTGACCCCATCAGTGTGCCCAGAGGGGAGAACCACAGTGGACACTCTGACCACGTGGTGATGTTAGTAGCCACAAGGAGCCACAAAACCCTACAGAGAAGCTTGAAGCCTGTTCGAGATACCACAGCTCAAAGGGTCACAAGATCTTTGAAAGATGGTTTACGGAAGAAATGCTGAGCAAAATGACGGTGTGACCACAGACAGGATGAGGAAGAAAGAGCCAGACAGATCGGTGTGAGGAGTAGTAGTGCAAGGAAGTCTCTGCACACAGACAAGAGAATGAGAGGAACGTGTGGCAAAGTGTCCGGATCAGAAATGAGTCCAACAGGAAACTCTGTACATCCTCTCTTTGCACATTAATGCTTGATATAATTGGGCTTTACAGAGGATTTATCTCTGAACTTGCATGAAGGCTAAAGGACTTCTCACGGTGCTTTGAATCTGGACGGTGATTTGCATCTTAAAAATATTTAGGCTCTTTAATATGCTTTCACATGCATTATCCAAAGTACAGAAAGTGGTAAAATATAGTAGACAACGTGCTTGTCTAAGACTCAGGAAGCCCATGATTCAATTCTGGGCATCCTGCAAACTCAGAGATGGCCAATTAACACACCTGTGTAACAACTTGTATTTATTAGCTCCTAAAATCAGAGGGTTGGATATGGTGCTTGACGCATAGCGGATACTCAATAAAGGCTCTGTTTTGAAATTTCATGATTCTATAGAGTAGTGAAGCTGATATGATCAGCCAAATTCCTGTTTTATCGAGGGGAATTGACATAGCTGGTGGGAAAAGTGTTACATTGAGAGAACAAAAGACGTAAGACTATTTACCTCTAGATCTAGATTACCTATAGTTTTCTAGGATTGAATTTCCAAAGGACATTTGAAAACATTTTAGTAGAAAACACTGACAGTGAAGGATCAGTGCACATTGAGAATGAGAACTGCCGTAATTATGCAGGAGCTCAAACCCACTAAGCTGGAGCTGGAGACACATTACACCATTATTTACATGATGTCTATGGCCACTGTCTCTTCAGCTGAGGAGAAAATGGGCTGTGATGACAAGTTTGCCAGCTTCTTTTGTGGCTACCACTAACATGCTTCTGCAATGTCAGTTAGAGAAACATTAAGCAACCTGACCTTGAACTATTAGTGTCAAAGAGTTTTGCATTTTACATTTCTACCAATTCCCCAATTTGCCTACTCATTATAAATCACTTTGCAAATACAGTTTTTGCCTAGCGGCGGTTTGGGGGTGGACTAGTTACCAAGGATTGTTCACCTTTGAGATATTTAGTGAGTGAAAAATTGTTTTAAAGTCTACAATTTCTTCACAGAAATTTACATGCAAAGGAATAAAAATAATAATAGTAAACTACTCGAGCTAATGTCCAACAATCCTGCTCTTACATATAAAACTTAGAAATTATTAAAGACTTGTACAGTGCAGTGCTAGTGACAAAAAGCTTGCGCTCTATGCCACACTATAACTGACAAACATTTACGAGAACAACTACATAATGAACTTTCTACCTTAAATTTTAAAAACGCTAAAAATACATAAGATAAAAACAAATACATACCTTTGGAGGAGTCTCAGATCCTGGATACTCTCTCTGGTCTAGTTTCTTCCAGCGATCCATTAGTTTGGTTACCATAGGTGTATTAAAATCAACCAGCTGGAATCCTGTAACATTGGCTCCACCATGGATAAATCTCTCCAGAGAAATATCCTTGAATCCCTATAGAAATCAATATGATAGTTTGTTAAGTTTAGTTCATTATTATACATTTCAGCTCTTCAATGGAAACATAAGTTAATAACCAACATGTACATTTATCCATATTTCTAATAAAGCAATGGCTGGAAACGTGGAGGGTTTAATTATGCCAACTTAACTGTTAAATTCTGTCATTCAAAATCTAATACATGGGGAAAGCAATAAAGATATTTTTAGTTCAGTTCAACTCAATTTAACAAGTATTTCTTGAATGGCTCTGAATGCCTTTTATGAAGCATGAAGGGGGATATAGCAGATGAAAATGACAGTACCAAAACGTCTCCTATTGAGGCCATAACTGCCCTCTGATGGAGATATGTAGAAACGTGTCTTATGTGAAGGGAATATCAAGGTAGTATACTTTGAGTATGTGATGCATAGCACCTTTATGGGGGGGGGTTCAGTTTAATTACAAAGTAGTCTAAAAGCAGACAGAGCCAATAAGTTGAGCCAGGGAGAGTAAAAGCTTTGATCGTATGAGTCACTACAACCCTTAGAGTCCTGGGATGTGGTAACGGAAGAGAAGAGAGCAACACAGGCCATTTGTGGACTTCTGTGTGTGGGAAACAAGATGGTGTCCCCAGGCGGGCTAGGGGAGCTTTGAGGGAAGAGTGTTCTCTCTCTTGGTCCACACATAGTTATTATCTGAGTTTCAAAAATTCTGCAAAAATCACTTATTTTATTTTTTAATTTTTTTATTTGTAATGTTTTTAATGTTTATTTATTTTTGAGAGGGAGAGAGAGAATGTGGGAGGGGCAGAGAGAGACACAGAGAATTCAAAGCAGACTCCAAGCTCTGAGCTGTCAGCACAGAGCCTGACGTGGGGCTTGAACTCACGAACCATGAGATCATGACATGAGCTACAGTTGGACGTTCAATTGACTGACCCACCCAGGTGCCCCTTTTTTTATTTTATTTATGTATTTATGTATGTATTTATTTATTTATTTAAATTATTTTATTATTATTATTATTTTAATGTTTTATTTATTTTTGAGACAGAGAGAGACAGAGCATGAGCAGGGGATGGTCAGAGAGAGAGGGAGACACAGAATCCGAAGCAGGCTCCAGGCTCTGAGCTGTCAGCCCAGAGCCCGATGTGGGGCTTGAACTCACGAACTGTGAGATCATGACCTGAGCTGAAGTCGGACGCTGAACTGACTGAGCCACCCGGGCACCCTGTGCCCCTTTTTTTAAAAAAAGTTTTTATTTATTTTTGACAGAGAGGGAGAGAGAGAGAGAGAGAGAGAGAGAGAGAGAGAGAGAGAAAGAGTGCAAGTCAGGGAGGGGCAGAAAGAGAGGGGGATAGAAGATTTGAAGTGGGCTCTGTGTGCACAGCAGAGATCCCAACGTGGGGCTTGAACTCACGAACTGTGAGATCATGACCTGAGCCAAAGGCAGATGCCAACTGACTGAGCCACCCAGGTGCCCCTCTTTCCTTCTTTCTCTCCCTCTCTTCCTTCCTTCCTTCCTTCCTTCCTTCCTTCCTTCCTTCCTTCCATCTATCCATCTATCATCTAATTTTTTTATACCTGGGCCCTTTTTTCCTGCTAAGTATTTAAGGTACATTACAAATATACTCAATAGAAATTAAAAAACAAATAGACAATTGCAAGAAGAGGAGAAAAAAGCCTATTAGGTAAGCAAATTAATAAAACCAAAGGTATTGGCTCAGAGAAACGTTTGCCCTTCCCCCACACCCCCAACACACATGCTCATGAGTTTGTAGCATCCTTATTTGCCTTCCTTTTGGTTTTCTCTTACCATTAAATCATTAAAAAAGTTTTTTTAATGTTTATTTTTGAAGGAGAGAGAGACAGAGTATGAGCAGGGCAGGGACAGAGAGAGAGGCAGACACAGAATCTGAAGCAGGCTCCAGACTCTGAGCTGTCAGCACAGAGCCCGACGTGGGGCTTGAACCCACGAACTGTGAGATCATGCCCTGAGCTGAAGTCAGACACTTAACCAACTGAGCCACCCAGGCGCCCCATGTTTTGTTTTTTTGTTTTGTTTTGTTTTTAATGTGAATTTGATTCACTTGTGTTGAGGAAACTAAGAAAAAGTGTTTTGTTTATCTGTTTATTTATTCTTTGGCAAAAATAAAATACGCAGCTGTGATCCTGCGGTCACAGCGAGAACCAGCGCAGGAATCAGGGAGAAGAGAAAGACCCGGTGCTCCCTCTCTTCCTGAAATGTGTCTCGGACTCGATTTTGGAAACGTCTGTGTTTTTTGTTAATAACAAAGCAGGTTATATACACACACTGCTGTGTGGCTGCCTGAGGAGAAACGGCCCGTCTACTGGCAACTATGCAAAGTTGCTCCTGAAACCTCCAGGAGTGTGCGTTTATAGCTAACCTTGATGCTGCGCTTCTTATGTGCTGAGCACCTCACACGGGCTATCCAGTCAGTTCTCATCACAAGCTTGGAGACAGATCGGCGTCTCAGACTTCTCTTACAAACAAGGAGACCCAGGCTCGGCAGATTACAGCAAGACTCTGGAGGATTACCCAGAAACACACACGATGTGTATGAACCAGGGTGACTCTCGCGTTTGCCGTCTTTGCCCTCTGCTCCTGTGTCTTCCTACAAGAGTATGTGTTTTCAGTTTTGGTATCTATCATCACTGCCTCTAGCAGAGGGAGGGTGATACTGTAGAAAACTGCCCGGACCCTGACCCCTCCTCCGTAACCCTCTGGCCTCAGGTTTCCCGTGTGCAACACAACAGTCACAACGCTGGGGTAGCTAGCACATCTGGTTTGAGTTCAGCCAGCGATAGCTATTATTAATTAATCCCCTCGACAAATACTTATCTCAGGCCTATTATGCGCCAGCTAATTTGACAGCTCATCAGTAACATTCTCATTTCACTGGGAAAGAAACTAGACACCAAAAAGCAAGTCTACGTTTCTGAAATGGGAAAAACACTGTCCATCAATCTCAAGCTAGTTAAATGTCAGCCGAACATTTGTTTGCGTCTATGAGAAGATAGGGCAGATTCATAGGCAGGCCAAAAAAACCACAAAAATTCAGTTTTCTAAAAGCCACAGTGATTCAACTATTGCATTAGTTGCTAATTGACGACATTATTTTCTTTCAGGAGAGGCTGAAGTCAAAGAGCTGCCACACTTTCTCTCATTGCGTTATCCCACAGCTGCAAGACACAGGCAGAGACGCAGCCTTCAGAAAAACCATCTGATGGAAAGTCTAACTGATGAATAACAGCCCACATTTCTCTGATTCTATCCTACTGCTCTGCTGAAGGTGAAGGAAAAAATATTACCGCATCTGATTTTAAACTCCTTTCAGTTATGATCTGAATGAATGGTGGGTGGCTCAGTTAATTTTAGCCATGTCTGCTTGAGGACAGGCAATATTTTTCCTTTCATATACTTTAAAGGGTTTTAGATCGAAGAGTGATAGGATCTAGACTGTGAAGCAGTATTCTTGGAAACAGTTACTTTGGTGGCTCTTTAGACTTCAGTTTTTAACCAGAGAAGTGAAGACACTGCTATAAGATTGTAACTCTTCAGACAGTGTGTATGTGTGTGTGAAATCCACGGCTGAGTAACTAACTTGACTAACTTAACAGTGTCTATATAATACACTGATACCCTAAGGAAAGATTAACCTCCAACTCGGTTTTCCTCTTAATGTCCATTTACAGTTGATACATCCGATGGGGGCAAAGAAGCAGAGGGAAATTAATAAACTACAGGACTTCAGATATCCTGCTGACTACAGATGTAAATCTGCAGGTCGATCACATCATAGGTGTTTAATAAATGCTCGCCCTTTAGCATTTGTCTAATTCTGATTACATTCCTGCTGTTTTGCATTTCAGGCTCAAAGGATGACTAAATCATATCGACACAGCTCTGGTCAGTTAACAGAAGGACTGGCAGGGAGCATGGGAGAGGTTTCCTTCTTTAACGTCTTTTAAAAGCTGGGTTGTTAAGAAATTGACTTAAAGTATGCATTTTTGGTGATCAAGTGTATAGATGGTGGAATCAGACATGCTCAGTGCAGAAGTTAAAAAATGCAGTAAGCACAAAGCAAGAGGTAAAACAATGTCTTCAAGTTCATGGAATCTCGAGTGGGGTCATCGCCCTAGAGCGAAACTATGCTATTGTGCAAATTTTGGGAACGGAGTTCTAGTCCCCATTTGGACATCAACTGGATGCCGACATGTGGACAAGTCACTGCAATTTCCTTACCTTCCAGATGAGGTGTGGGTGGCGTGTGCGTGTCTGCGTGCTGAGGTGAGGGACAGGCAAGGAACAGATGCAGTGAGTCTTCAGGGACACACCCTGGTCATTCCGTAATTTTATGATTTTACTTCATGAAAGGCCCAGGTTTTTCCTACATGGAAATGGAATGTATTTTTAAGATGAGAAATCTAAATGAGAGCAAGATTTCAGGACCTTGCCTTGTAGGTGCAACAATGTCCACAGCTTCTTGTGTCTACTGGTGGCTCTAGTGACATACTCTGCTGGAGGAGGGGTGAGGAAATATATGAATACAAACACAGAGAAGGTCTGCAGGGCCAGGTGCCCCTCAAGTCTGGCATACGAAATATTTAAATGAATGCCCATTTTGTGGCTACAGCAGGTATTTACCCATCTTGATTTGATTTATTTGATTGATTTATTTTTTGCAATCAAACAGGACAGAGTTTCAGTCTTGCTTTTGAGACTTAGGGTCTGTGTGATCTTGGATAAGTTACAGTGAACCCCAAAGTCCAGTCTATAGAATAACATATGGTCTATGTTGAGGCTTAATTAGAATAATTATGGCAATGAAATAAGCACAATGACATAAGCTGGGAGACAGAGGATAGCCAGCCACTAAGCAAAGAGGAAGGATAAGGGCACTTCTTATAAGGTCAAAAAAGGCACTGTTCCCACCTCTTATTCTTTTTTAGAGAGAGCACTTGAGTCGGGGGAGTGGGGAGAGGGGTTGGGTACAATGAGAGAATCTTAAACAATGCTGAGCATAGAGCCTGACATGTGGCTTGATCTCATGACTGTGAGATCATGACCTGAGCTGATCAAGAGTCGAAGGCTCAACCCACTGAACCACCAGGTGCCCCAATGCCCTTAATGAGCTTTTGGGGTGCTAATAATGTCTTACTGGCAGCTGGGCCACAGGATAGTGGAGAATATCCGGTATACAGGAGGTAAAATAATGATTTCATGACTAAAAAAAATGCATTTTGTATTATATGTATTCTTTATAAATCACGGGGTGATTTGTGAGCCCTGACAAGACACTATCAGATTAAGTGCATAAGGACAGCTTTCTAGAAGATGTGACTCTTAATTGGGTGGGGTAAGTGCCTCCCAGGGAGACAGAGCGAGAGCTGTAGAGAGATACCAGGTATCTGGGAACGAGTCTGATTTCAGGAAGGGGCACATGTAGGGTGCAGTGGGAGAAAAGATCTGGGATTAAGAGGGATAAAGCTGGAAGGGCTTTGTGCTTTGGGGAAAAGAGTGTCAACACTTCACCATTAAGGATTTTTGCAGCCTGGCACCTAGATTTACCCTGGTAGGAGAGGGTAACAGATGGGACGGTGGCAGTGCGTCATTTTGAGACCTGCCAGTTTTGTGGAGAGGTGAGATGACTAGTATTATCAGGTAGGGTTGGAGAAATCTCAGGGTCCTTCCCTTTCACAAAGCACCTGAATCCTTTTATTGTGTTTGCAGCCTGGAGTCAAAGAAACAATTTAGGCTGGGAAAAAATATGATCATACCTGTCTTAAAACACACACACACACACACACACACACACACACACACACACACACACACATACACACACGGGAGCAAAGTAAACACAGAACCTGAAACAAGAAAGTCTGTGGGCAAAGTAGGGAAGCAATTTCCTCCCTTAGATCTCTGAAAAAGACAGTATAGTGAACCAACAGATAAAGTTTTCCTGCCTGTAAGTATCTGGGAAATTTCTAGAACAGAGCTTAATCTAATGAGATACCATGGGCTTTCACCAGTACCTGTAGATGATGGGTATGTCTAAGTAAAATATTCCCACATACAAACAAAAACAGGACAGAGAAAAGACAGATTTCAGCAATCTTTCCTTACAAATTTTACTCATTCTTAGTATTCCATTGTTAATGATAGTGGCAGTGATATCATGGAAAATTTTCAAAAATCTGGGACAGGCATGTCCATTCACCTACACATGAGGCACAGCTCATGCTATTTAGATGATGCCAGCTCCCTGTGGGTCTTCTTGGACTCTTGGCAGGCTAAATAAAGTTTGGGTAATAAAGAAACAGGGTCCTCATTTCCTTTGGCTCCTGAATGGAGGTGAGATTCCCAGCACACCGCAGTAGCTACAAAGGGAACCAGTGGAGCACGAGGACATCAATCTATTCACATTACATCAAGACAGAAGGTTGTGTGAGATTGAATCACAGTTAATTGAAGATGATAAATTTAACTTACGGATAATGAAAAGACAGTTTAAGGAATGCTGATGAGCTTTCACAACCCATTCGCATCCTTACTCCTAATGGAATGGAATTTTATTTTATTTAAATATGTGGAGTCTGCCTTCGATATTTCAGCCAAAGAATTTGATGGCCATTAAGGAGCCAACGTTTCTGTGACTGTACTTATTTTCTTTCTCGGTTTAGAGATTTATCATTTTGAAAGATCCCAAAAAATATCCATAATGAAACTCAACTTCTCCGTGGAGTAAACCCTGCTGGACTTTTGCAAAAATGTGTGCCTGTAGATAATTTCATGCATCACATACTGATGTCTGCCTTGTTTCATTCTTTGGTAAATTCAACTTGGTGTTCGTACTTTCTGCTTTCCTTTTCAACGTTATGACTACGGAATATTAAAAAATTTTTAAAAATGTTTGTTTATTCCTGAGAGGGAGACAGAGAGACAGAGAGACCGAGAGACAGAGCACAAGTTGGGTGGAGCAGAGAAAGAGGGAGACACAGAATCCAAAGCAGGCTCCAGGCTCTGAGCTGCCAGCAAAGAGCCCGACGCGGGGCTCGAACTCGTGAACTGTGAGAATGTGGCCTGAGCTGAAGTCGGACGGCCAACCGACAGAGCCACCCAGGTGCCCTTGACTACAGAATATTTTAAAGTGTCTGGACAACTTGTATCTACCAGTAACCAGTAAGAATTGTTCATTTAGAAATCAGTTCTAACTACTACTGTTAAATCAGTCTCTCTTTCAGCTATATTGAGGTATAATTGACAAGTGAATTTGTAATATATTTAGAGCAGATAAGGTGATGATTTGATGTACTGACGCTTTGTGAAAGTGTTCCCACCATCGAGTTCATTAACTCATCCATCACGTCATGTGTTTACCTTTTTTTTTCTTTTTAGGTGAGAACCCTTAAGTTCTACTCTCTTAGCAAATTTCAGTTATATGATACAGTATTACCAACTATAGCCACCATGTTATATATTAGATTCCAAGACCATATTCATCTCCTAACTGAATGTTTGTACCCTTTTACCAATGTCTTCCTATGTCCCCCACCCTCCAGCTCCTGGGAACCAAAACCCTATTCTCTAAGACTTAATCTATGAGTTAGATTTTTATTTTATTTTTATTAATGGCTATCTTTTTTTTTTAAATTTTTTTTTCAACGTTTATTTATTTTTGGGACAGAGAGAGACAGAGCATGAACAGGGGAGGGGCAGAGAGAGAGGGAGACACAGAATCGGAAGCAGGCTCCAGGCTCTGAGCCATCCGCCCAGAGCCTGACGCGGGGCTTGAACTCGCGGACCGCGAGATCGTGACCTGGCTGAAGTCGGATGCTTAACCGACTGCGCCACCCAGGCGCCCTATTTTATTTTTAAATGTTTATCTATTTATTTTTTTGACAGAGAGAGCTAGAGAGAAAGCAGAGGAGGGGCAGAGAGAGGGAGACAGAAAATCCCAAGAAGGCTCCATACTGTCAGCATGGAGTCTGACATGTGGCTCAAACCCACAAACTGTGAGATCATGATCTGAGCTGAAACCAAGAGTTGGACGCTTAACTGAGTGAGCCACCCAGGCACCCTATGAGTTAGATTTTTAAAAAAAATTCCCAATATAAGTGATACCATGGAGTGTTTGTCTTGCTCTCTCTAACTTCACTTAGCATTATGTTATCCTGATTCATCCATGTTGTCACAAATGGTGGGCTTTCGTTCTTTTTTATGGCTGAATGTGTCCTATATCTTTTATCCATTCATCTGTTGGTGGACACTTAGGGTGTTTCTATAACTTAGCTATTATGAATAGTGCTACAATGAAATGGGGGTATATATATCTTTTTGATATAATGATTTTTTTCCCCCTTTGGATGCATACTCAGAGCTTGGATTGCTGGATGATATAGTAGTTCTATTTTTAATTTTGTGAATAATCTCCATATTGTTTTCGACAGAGGCTGCATTTCCACCAACAGTGTACAGGGCTTCCCCACTTTTCTACACCCTCACCAGCATTTGTTCTCTTTTAAAGAATAGCTATCCTAGCACATGTGAGAGAATAGCTTAGTGGGGTTTTGATTTGCATTTCCCTCATGATGAGGGATGTTGAATACCTTCTCATGTACTGTTGGCCATCTGTGTGTCTTTGTTAAAATGGTGCTATGCCCATTTTTAAAATGAAGTGTGCACATGTGTGTGTGTGTGTGTGTGTGTGTGTGTGCGCGCGCTATTGAGTTGTAAAAATCCTTGTATATTTTGGATATTAATCCCTTCTTAAATATGTGGTTTGCAAATATTCTCTCCCATTCTGTAAGCTGCCTTTTCATTTTGTTGATGCTTTCCCTTGCGAGATAGAGCTTTTTAGTTTGTTGTGGTCCCACTTGTTTATTTTTGCTTTATGTGGCTGTGCCTTTGGTGTCAAATCCAAAAAACCATTGCTAAGGTCTATGTCAAGGGGATGACGTCCTAGGTTTTCTTCTAGGAGTTTTATAGTTTCAGGTCTTATGTTGAAGACTTTAACCCAATTTTTATTTCATTTTTGTGTATGAGACAAGGGCCCATTTCCGTTCTTTTGCACGTGAATATTTACTTTTCCCAACAGCATTTATTGAAGAGACTATCCTTTTCCCATGGTATATTCTTGGCTGATTTGATGAAAGTTAATTGACCATATATGCAAAGCTTTATCCCTGGGCTCTATGTGCTGTTACACTGATCTGTGTGTCTGTTCTTATTCCAATAGCGTACTGTTTTGATTGCTACAGCCTGGTAATATAGTTTGAAGTAGGAAGCATGCTGCCTCCAGCTCTATTCTTCTTCCTTAAGATTGCTTTAGCCATTTGGGGTCTTTAGGGGCTCCAAACAAATTGTAGGATTGTTTTTTTCTATTTCTGCAAAGTATGGTATTTTAATACTGATAGGAGTTGCATTCAATCTGGACAGTGCTTTGGATAGTATGGAAATCTACACATACTTTTAATTTAATACTTCCATTCTATGAACACACAATATTTTTCCATTTACCCGTGTCTTCTTTCATCCATGTCTTTGGGTTTCTGGTGTACAGATCATCCACTTCATTGGTTATATTTATTCCTAAATATTTATATCACTTTTGATACTCTTATTAATAAGACTGTTTTCTTATTTTCTCTTCCTGATGGTTTGTTGTTACTGTATAGAAACACAGCTGATTTTTGTATATTGAGTTTCTATTCTGCAACTTTAATGAAATCATTTATTCTAACAGTTTTAGTGGAATCATTAAAGTTTTCTTTTTTTTTTAATGTTTATTTTTGAGAAAGAGAGGGAGAGTGTGTGTGTGTGTGTGAGTTGGGGAGGGGCAGAGAGAGACACACACACACACACACACACACAGAATCAGAAATAGGCTCCAGGCTCTGAGTTGTCAGCACAGAACCTGATTCAAGCAGGGATTGAACTAACTGAGATTTTGACCTGAGCTGAAGTCGGATGCTTAACCAACTGAGTCACCCAGGTGCCCCATCAATGTTTTCTATATATAATATTATAAGATCTACAAGCAGAGGCAATTTTATGTCTTCCTTTCTGGGGTGGATGTCTTTTATTTCTTTTCTTGCCTAATTGCTCTAGCTGGGACTTCTAGCACTATATTGAAAAACAGTGGTGAGATTGGATATCCTTGTCTTATTCCTTACCATAGAAGAAAAGCTATCAAAGCTTGTCAACATTAGTTGGGTATGAAGGTAGTGGTGGTGGGCTTGTCATACATGGCTTCTGTTATGTTGAGGTATATTCCTTCTATACCCAGTTTTTATCATGAGATGATGTTGAATATTGTCACATGCTTTTTCTGCATCTAATGAGACGATCATGTGTTTTTAATCCTTTTGTTAATGTGGTGGCTGAGTTGTGGATGGTGAGCCATCTTGGCCTCTCTGGGATAAATCATGCTTGATATTGGTATGGCCTTGGTATGATCCTTTTAATATACCTGCTGAATTTGACTTATTAATATTTTGTTGAAGATTTCTGCATTTATGTTCATGAGGAATATAAGGCTTTAATTTACCTTTTTATTGTAGTGTCATTGTCTGACTTTCGTATCAGGGTAACAGTGGCTTTTTAAAACGAGTGTGGAAGTGGTCTTTCCTCTTCTATTTATTGGGATAATTCCAAAAGGATTGGTATTAACTCTTCCTTAAATGTTGGTAGAATTTACCCATGAAGTCATCTGGTCCTGAACTTTTTTTTGGTGGGGGCATTTTGATTACCAATTCCAACTCTTCACTTATTATTGGACTGTTTAGATTTTCTTTTTCATCATATTACATGGTAGGTTGTATGCTTCTGGGAATTTATCCGGTTCTTCTAGTGTTCCTTTAATGCTGGTGTATAATTGTGTATAGCACTGTGTTAACGACCCTTAGTATCTGTGTCATGAATTGTATTGCATCTTCTTAACATTTGTTATTTTCTTCAAGTCTTCTTTCTTTCTTCTTAGTCTAGCTAAAGATTTCTCAATTTTGTTTACCTTTTCATAAAACCAGCTCTTAGTTTCATTGATCGATTGTCTTTTTTGTTTCTAGCTCATTTATTTTCACTCTGACTTCTGCTATTTCCATTCTTCTACTAACTTTGCCCTTAGTTTGTTCTTCTTTTTCTAGTTCCTTGAGGTATAGAGTGAGACTGCTTATGTGGTATCTTTTTGTCTTCATGTAGGCATTTTTCACTACAACCTTCCTTCTCAGAACTGCTTTTGGTGCATCCCACATGTTCTAGTAAGTTATGTTTCCATTTTCACTTGTCTCAAGATATTGTTTGATTTTTTTTTAATTTTTTATTTAAGCCACTGGGTATTCAGGAGCATATGGTTAATTTCCACATATTTGTAGATTTTTGAATTTTCTTCTGGGAATTGATTTCTAGTTTCATATCTATGTGGTCAGAAAGGATGCCTGATATTTCAGTGTTTTTAAATTGATGAAGATTTGCTTTGTGGCATAACATAAGATCTATTCTAGAAGGTTCCATATGTGCTTGAAAATGTATATTCTGCTACTGTTAAATAAAAACTTCTGTTAGGTCCATGTAGTCCAACAGGTAGTTTAAATCCAAGCCCTCCTTACTGATATTCTGCCTCAAGGATCTAGCAATTACTGAATATGGGGTATTAAAATTCCCTACTGTTTTTGTGTTGCTGTCTATTTCTCTTTTCAGATCTGTTAACATTTGCTTTATATATGTAGGTGCTCTGACGTTGGGTACATAAATATTTACAAATGTTACACTTTATTGATGAATTGACTTCTTTATCATTATAAATGACATTCTTTGTCTCTTGTTATACTTTCTGGATTACAGCCAATTTTGTTTGATATAACTATAGCTACTTCTTCTTTCCTCAGTTTCCATTCGCATGATCTCTTTTTTCTATTCTTTCACCTCTGATCTGTGTGTATGCTTCAAGCTGAAATGAGTGTCTATAGAGTTGGGTCTTTTCTTTCTTTCCTTCTTTTTTTAGGAACCTATTTTCATTCAGCCACTCTATCTCTTTGGATTGGAGAATTTAGCCCATTTACATTTAAATAAATGTTGGTAGGAATAGACTTACTACCAACATTTTATTGTTTTCTAACTGATTTATAGTTCCTTCCTCCCTCTCTTCTTTTGTGATTTGAGGATTTTCTGTAGTGGTATGTTTTGACTCCTTTCTCTTCATGTTTTGTGTTTCTATGAGAAGTTTTTGCTTTGTGGTTACCATAAGGCTTAGATAAAACATCTTATAGCTCTAACAATGTACTGTAAGCTGGTAACAACTAAACTTTGAATGGATACACAAACTCTACAATTCTACACATTTCATCCCACATTTTATGTTTTTGATGTCACAATTTACGTCTTTTTATATTGTGTATATATTAAGAAATTATTATAGTTATAATTATTAATATATTTTTTAACCTTTATAGTAGAGTTAAAGTGATTTACCCACCACTATGACAATATTGGTGTATTGTAAATTTTTCTATATATTTATCTTTACCGCTGGGTTTTATACTTTCATGTGTTTTCATGTTACTAATTTGTATCTTTTTATTTCAGCTTTAAACATTAACATTTCTTTTTTTTAATGTTTATTTATTTTTGAGAGACAGAGCATGAGCATGGGAGGGGCAGAGAGAGAGGGAGACACAGAATCCAAAGCAGGCTCCAGGCTCTGAGCTGTCAGCACAGAGCCTGACGTGGGGCTCAAACTCACGGACTGCAAGATTATGACCTGAGCCAAAGTTGGATGCTTAACCAACTAAGCCACCTAGGCGCCCCTAAATATTAACATTTCTTATAGAAACACTCATGATCAATTCTTTCAGCCTTTGCTTGTCTGGAAAGTTCTTTATTTTTCCTTCAGTTCTCAGGGACAACCTTGCCAGGTAGAGTATTCTTGGTTGCCAGTTTTTTCCTATCAGCACTTTTTTTTATTAAATATTTATTTATTTTTGAGAGAGAGAGAGAGAGAGAGAGAGAGAGAGAGAGAGAGAGAGAGAGAGTTTGAGCAGGGGAGGGAAAGAGAGAGAGGGAGACACAGAATCTAAAGCAGGATCCAGTCTATGAGCTCACAGTACAGAGCCCAACACGGGCTCAAACTCATGAATCCTGAGATCATTACCTGAGCTGAAGTTGGACCCTTAACTGACTGAGCCACCCAGGTGCCCCTCAGCACTTTCAATATATCATCCTATTCTCTTCTGGCTTATAAACCTTCTGCTGATGGTCTTGTGGTGGTTTCCTTGTACATAACAAGTTGTTTTCCTCTTGCTGCCTTTAAGATGCTCTCTTTGTCTTTAACTTATGACAACTTAACTATAATGTGTCTTACTCTATATCTCTTTTTTTATGTTTATTTCTTTTGAGAGGGAGAGTGAATGAGCAGGGGAGGTACAGAAAGAGGAAGAGAGAGAGAGACAGAACCCAAGCAGGCTCGGCACTGTCAGCACACAGCCCAACGTGGGGCTCGATCCTGTGAACTGCAAGATCATGACCTGACCTGAAGTCTAGAGTCGGATGCTTAACCAACTGAGCCATGCACGTGCTGCCCTAGATCTTGATTTCTACTTGTTTCCTCAGGTTAGGGAAGTTTCCAGCCATTATTTATGTGAACAAGCTTTCTGTTCCTTTCTCTCCTCTTCTTCTTCTGGGAGCCCTATAATATGTACACTGATCTACGATGGTGTAACAGAAGTCCCTTAAGCTATCTTTACTTCTTTCATTTTCTTCTTCTTTTTACTTCTCTGAATGGATGGATTCCACTGCCTTGTCTTCAAGTTAGCTGAGCTTTCTTACTACCTACTCTAGTCTCCTATTGAACACCTCTATTGAATTTTATAGTTCAGTTATTGTATTCTTCAGCTCTGTGATTTATGTTTGGCATTTTAAAATATTTTCTAACTCTTGGTCAAAATTCTTATTTTTGTTAATACTTTGCTCTTCTGGCCTTGATAAGCATCTTTATGACTGTTATTTTGAACCCTGTTGTGTAAATCATTTATTTCCATTTCATTAAGATTTATTTCTGGAGATTTATTTTGTTCTTTTGTTTGGAACATATTTCCTCGTTTCTTCATTTTTACTGATTCCCTGTGCTGGTTGGTTTCTGCACATTAAATAAGACAGACACATCTTCCAGTCTTGGCACACTGGTCACATATAGGAGATGAGCCTCATCAAATGGGCCTGGACCAAATTGTTGGTTGTCTCTTAAACCTATGTGATTGCTCAAACAGCTTCTTTTTTTTTTTAAGTGGATCTTAGTAGTTGACAGGCCTGCCAATGTTCCAAAGGAAGGAATCACAGTCAGCACCTAGATGCAGGCTGAATGGAAGTTTGACCCTCAGGTAGCAGCCTGTGAAATATATGGTCAAACCCACTTCCAGGGAAAGACTAGGAAATGTGCACCTTGCCAGCTGCCTCTACATTGAGCCCTGGGGGGATGGCCTGGGTTAATACTTTTGCACATACCTGTTAAGAAATGCCTCATTGCTCGCTACAGTACTGTGGGATTTGTGAATATAAGCTCTGTTGCCTATCAGGTCCAGTCATCCCTTGGGTAGGTCACCAGGCACGTGTACAATATTCTAGAGACAGGTTGATGTCCTGGTTTTATAGGAGGAGTGAGCCAGAAGGAGAAGGTGACAGAAATGTCCACCAGCTCCCCTGGGCTCCATGAAGAATCATGGCCAGTTCTTTGATGCACGCAGCTGGACCCTTACATATGGACACTGAGGCAGCAGACTGTGAAGTAGATAGTCAACTGCCTTTCAGGGAAAGAGTGGAGACGAGCATTTTTGCTTGATCCCTCTGTGCTAATAGGGTCTGTGGGGATAGTTACATTGAATGCTCATGAGCCCATTAAGAATATGGCTTCTTTGTTTTCTATAGTCCTGTGGGTCTCATGGACATATAACCACTGGCTTTCAGAACTAGGTGTTTTGGGGCCTGTCTCTTGACAGCCTTAAAAGCTGGGGTGCTAAATGTATGGTCCAAATCCTCACTGCTCATGGAGAAGCTGGGAGTCGGGGATTCCCTCCTGACTGTATGGCACTGTGCTGGGGTAGTTTTTATGGAAAGAGTGGTCTCAGCCTTTCCTATCCATTTCAGTGTGTGTAGTTTCTCAGCTACTTGGATTTCTCTCAGGGCGATGACTCTGTGTGTGTCTGGGGGTGGAGGGAAGTTCAGGAGCTTCCTACCCCACCATCGAGGTCCTTCCAACTAAACAGTCCCGATGAATTGGTTAAATACCAGTTCCTGATTAGTTGCAAATTGTAAGTGGAAGTTCTAAATGGAATTATTCTCTTAACTCTACTCTCAGAATGTGTGTTGCTAGTGTACAGAAATACACACATATTTTTTTTTTAATACTGACCTTCTATCCGGAAACCCTGCTGAAACTCTTTATCAGTTTTCAGTTTTTTAGTTAGATTCCTTAGGATTTTACATTCACAAAATCTCCTTTTCTTCTTAATCTGAATGCCATTTATTTCTTTTTCTTGCCTAGTATCCCTTGCTAGAAGCTTTAGGACCATGTTCAACAGAAATGATGAGGGGCCATTCTTGTCTGCTCCTGATTTTAGGGGGAAATCATTCAGTCTTTCAACATTAAGTATATTAATATAATCTTTCTTTTGATAATGGATTTACTTCACATTTGGGAATCCTATGCAGTAGTTTTCAGGAAACAGCCTGTGACTGGCCCAATGAAACAAAAAACATTCTGGTTTTGGAAGTCACAGCTATTTAGAGATAAATGAATTAAGTCAATAGAAACCATAATTAATAAATATATTGTAATTTAGATCTGCACAAGTTACTGAATAATCATGTATTACAATGATATCAAATACATATGGTAAGGGCTTTGTTATTTTTAGTGAGAGTGATGATCTATGCCCTAATTCAGGCAAATATTTTTTCCTACTTCATATGCTGTAATGACACACATAACTTAAATATGCTGTCATCTCCTAGGGCTGTTTAAGAAAGGCTGTGATAGCCATTAGGGTGTTATAACCATTCTTTCCATTTTGTACTGGTTTGTTTGTCAATGTCAGCAATTCATTTCTGGTCTGACAGTCTATAACACATTGACTTTTTTTTTCTTCTTTAATTCCACTGTTTGGAAAGAAGAGATGTCAAAACGCTCCACTTGCTAGAATCACTTTGTACAATGTCACTGTGAGTGTACACATTCCATAAACATAAGAGTTTTTTCTCTTATAGTGACTAATATGAGAATATATTAGCTTTAAGAATTATACTTTTATAAAATATATTAAAACATCCAGACTATGGACCTACTAAAAGCAATGGAAAAGACAAGTCAAAATTTCTCAGTGTTTTCATGATAATCCATGAAGTAACAAAATTATACTTTACTAATAAAAACAAGGAAATAGGAGTTTACAGTCTATTGTTGCATTTTACTATCTCTATTCCATAGTGAAATCCAGTTCACTAAAGACTGAAAATTCCTGTCTCAAAGTGTGATGGTCCACTCACTACATGACAAGAATGGATAAATCTGAAATCTCTATTGTAGCCTTTGGCTCTTCTGTTGTAAGCAAAAGATCTTCACCAAAGAAATATATGGTGGAAAAGAGAAAAAGGAGAAAAAATTCTTAACTTTTCTAAAATAAACCACTTTTGAGAGCAAGCCCTTGGGGCAGATGGCACTCTAATAAAGCAAGGAGAATGGCCCTCCACATAGTTCGCTTTCCTTCTTCACCGCAGTTAACAAGAAATACTTGGTAAGCCTTGCCAAGAAATCTAAAAGGACTTGCCTTAGGCCTTTTAGGATTTTATACTAATGTATGTATCTTGTTCGATAACCTTCTACATATATGAAAAACTGACATAATTAAAAAAAATATGGATCACTCCCAATCAAAAGACTTCTTTATACAATAGTCATTTCAATCTTGCTTTTTCTTAAAATCAGAGGACATGGGTCATCAGTTTGATGATCCTTGTGACAGCCCAAGTAATGGAAATCTGGATCCATAGGTACATTTACCATTTATACAGAGGAGAGACCATTATTTGATTTGCCAAGTGATATCACAGTAAAGCAAACATTATCATTACTTTTAAGGTTGCTTTGGCAGATGTCAAGCTAGTCTGCACCAAAATATATTGAATTGCACATTATGAATACAATGACCACTGCAATAAAAATATTATCCTAAGTGTTACCAACAGATTAGTAAGTAATGTCGTTTATTCATTTACTGAAGTGTTATTGTAAAGCACAGTTAAAATAATCTGGAATGCTTGAGCAATTCTTATGAAAAACAGAAAATAAAGAGTTCTTACCAAGTTTGCAATGATGTAGTGGTAACCCTTAACATGCTTCCCAACACTCACAATCTGCAAAGACAGAAGGAAATAAGAGAAAACCTGTTTAACTTCACTGAATGATATTTTTAAAAACAGAATTTTAACTATTGTAGCATAATTCTATGTGGAAACATGAAGAAAAAATGTTACAGTTTTCATTATAATAGAAGAAATCCACAAGCCACCTTAAAAATTAAGTGATTAAAGTAAAAAAGAAAACCCTCTAATTTCAATCATGCTGTATAAATGACTCTTCATTCGCTATATCTTGTTCTTGTTCAGAAAACTACTATGCTATGATCCCCTCAAAGAGAATGACAAGGTGATAAAACAAACTGATAGTTTATATAAATATTTCTATAACAGAATATGCACTAACATAAGAAACTTAAAATTATTCTGGTCCAAAGACTATAGTCATCCTTAATTTGTTGATAATTTATAGAAATGTATGGTAGGCTGCTGGTGTCTTCAATTGTTAAGAATGATTTTCTATGAGTAGACTGGATTTTTGTCCCGAGCAGGAAGCAAGGTTTTTCTAAGGCACAATCTCTGTGTGTAGACACCTCTGATACTATAGAATACTTAGTTAATTCCCCTCTGCATATGGATAGACTATTATTTTATTATAATAAAAAGACTAAAGACAAAACATCACGAGACTTTTTCTCTCTGCTAGATTCATTTTTTTCCCCTAAGAATGTTTTCAGAAATGTTTTGAAAATTAGACACTCAGAAATTTCTAACGCAGGAATAAAGTTGCATTAGAAATTACAACTCTTAGGGGCGCCTGGGTGGCTCAGTCGGTTGAGTGTCTGACTTCAGCTCAGGTCATGGTCTCCCGGTTCATGAGTTCCAGCCCCGCGCTGGGCTCTGTGCTAACAAACAGCTCAGAGCCTGGAGCCTGCTTCAGATTCCGCGTCTCCCTCTCTCTCTCCCCCTTCCCTACTCATGCTCTGCCTCTCTCTGTGTCTCAAAAATAAATAAATGTTTAAAAAAATAATAAAAAAAAGAAATTACAACTCTTATTTTCTATAAAACTGAAAATTCCTTCAATGAGAGAAAATCTAATGACAATTACCGATGGGCAGCTTTGGAATCTCACTGGTTCCCCGAAGGTGATAACACAATACATGATTTTCATGTACTTTCATCATAAAAGGAAAAATTAAGTTGCTGTTAGCATTTTAACATCCTCTAACAGTAGTTCTTTGTAAATTGGTGACTTGTGTATAAAATAAAGGAAAACCCTTTTGAAACAGAAAACAGAGTTTTGCACACACGGCTATTGGTGAAATGGTGTCTCTGCTCATGCAATCTTTCCTTTTTGGTTACAGCCAAGACCTCCTCTTTGTTTTTATAGTTCTGCAGTTTCACTACAAGGCAGTTTGGAAATTTTACTTTG
The DNA here is from genome assembly GCF_018350175.1 of Felis catus. Taxonomy (NCBI): domain Eukaryota; kingdom Metazoa; phylum Chordata; class Mammalia; order Carnivora; family Felidae; genus Felis; species Felis catus. Next base: position 4,029,600 of record NC_058377.1, on the reverse strand, counting down.
AAATATTTGTTCATATTGTTCAGGATATGTCGTGCATTCTAAGTACGAGGATTTCCCTTCAACAATTCTGGGAGATTCTCTACCAATAACCCTTCACACATCTGTGTGTTCTGACAAATACTGCAGTGTTGATGTCACTGATTCCCAGATCTCAGCAGGTGGAATAAATTCAAATTTAAACGACAATCTACCTCAAGAAGGTTGCGATGACCAATTCTCACAGAAGGTGTCTCCCTCACCACGCTGAGCCCAGGCCAAGGCAGAAAACACTCAGCTCACTCCTTGTACAGGAAGCAGATTTTTTTCTGCTCCTCTCTTTGGCTGGGTTGTCACTCTTCTAGAACGTGGCTTTAAATGGGATCTGAGGTCTAACTTACTGCCTTGGCTGAGCCCAAAGTCCCTGTTCTCGGGTGAGCATGAAACCCCCAGTCAGTCAGGCTGCCCAATCTGGCAACTTCCCTGGGTGCAAGTTTCTTTCGCTCTTGGCTCCTGGAGACTTCACTCTCCAGGAAGCTCAACTACACATCTGCAATGTTTTACAAGTAGTTTTTATATTGCCCCATTTATCCGGTCCCCAGTTTATCTAAAACTGAACACCCCTTGACAGTCTCACCACAGAAATGAGAACAAGCAATACAGAGACGGGATGATAAGGAAAGTTCGGTAAAGCAACCGCTTAATTAGTCACCATATTGGGTAACCCAAACCCGAGTGATTTAGCGGGGGGCTGGGCAGGCAGGAGCCCTCTTTTTCTCCGGAATCTCAGGTACAACTTGTACAAAAGGACAATGATCTAGGGACACTTGACAGCTGGTACTGGTAGGAAACTGCAGAGTCGATGATCCAGTCGGCCAGCACTTCCTGCTATGTGACCTCAGCAGGGATTGCTGCCACGAGACAATTCATTATTAATCTCTTGCTGACTCACTGGAACTTTCTCTGGCTTGACTGGGTAAGCCGTTTTGCACTCTCTTTAAGCCCCCCTGCTCATGCTGCCTCCTCTCTCTCAGTGCTCTCGGCTTGGGGTTTCTCTGTGGCTGCAGTCAGTAACCTGTGCTTTCCCCTAGAATCATTTTCAAGAGTTAACACTTGCACATGTGAAAAAGCTGTGGAAATTCTGCACTAGGTGTCTCTGCGAGGAAATTACTGTCAGTTCTAGACTGCCCAGCAAAGAGCTGTCATAAATTAAAGCTTATGTAATGCGTTTTCGAGGGATGAGGACTTTTAGAAACCACAAACAATTGAAAGTGACAAAAATCCCTGCAGAAGAGGCCTTGCAGAGCGTGATACGCCTCAACGTTCTGGGAACCAGGGGCCTCCGGGAGCAGTGATCTGAGGATTTATTTCCCTGGCTGGGGACGCTACAGAGAATGCCATTTTTGCTGAGCCAGATCCTGGCTGGGGTAAAACGAATGTGAGAGCCTCACTGCCTTTGAACACTCACCACCCTGACTGAGGGTGGCCAGGGGTTAATAACGGCCAGATCTCGGTCCCTCTGCCGAGCATCCAACACTACATGGAAGTTTCTTTGTGAAAACAAATCCAATTTATACTCCATTACTCCGTAGTAAAAGGCCCTGCACCTAGGGTGTCATTTCCTTAGGTTTTTCCATTGTTTTTATGGTTGTGTAAAACCCAACAGTCTCACGGATATGGTTCTCCACGGCTGTCGTCATCTCAACCAAAGTGTTGTATAAAAACAAAACAAAATAAAAAATCTGAGTGGCTGGACTCTGGATGCAGACCACACCTGTGTCTTGCTATTTCTGACATTATTCTTTATAAAGAAGGAAAATAAACAGTGGGAGGTGAAAGATATTAATATCTAACAGCACAACACACAGTGTGTTTGGCCCACTTGTTATGGGAAAGCAATGTCTACAACAAAGACTTCGCTGCAGCAATTAATTATGGCCTTTCATAAAGACAGAAAGGTGTAGGAGTAGAGACTCCATCTCTGTTATCTTCTTAAAAGACACAGAGGATGATAAATGGACAAAGAATAATGATCAAGTGTCTGTTCAGAGTTCTAAAGAGTGAGTTAGGGAGAATGTACAAGTTACACTGATTGTACACTTTCAGAAGAACCCATCTTTACAAGAATAAAATGCTTCAGAAGAGGCACTAAATGCTTTCTTTGATTACTTTCTCTTGGTTGTTTTTTAGGAAACAGTTGCTGAGAAATATCTATGTTGCTGGTCAAAAGATTCAGTTCTAAAGTCAGGCCTATGCATATTTAATAAGGTAAATGCCAGATGCACTCACCAAACTGTTCTATTAACAAATTATGGCATAATCTTTATGACTGTAACTTCTAAGTCTTTATTCATTTATTAAAATTAGGGAAGGATGAACCCAGGATGCTTTTCACCTCAATCCCACCTTTATTTTTTTCTAATTTTTAAAATGTTGATTGATTTTTTTTTTTGAGAGAGAAAGAGAGAGAGCTGGGGAGGGGCAGAGAGAGAGGGAGACACAGAATCCAAAGAAAGCTCCAGGCTCTGAGCTGTCAGCACTGAGCCCAACGTCAGGCTCGAACTCATGAACCATGAGATTGTGACCTGAGCTGAAGTCGGACGCTTAACCGACTGAGCCACCCAGGAGCCCTGACCCCACCTTTAAATAAATTTAGTTCAATAAATGTGTCCTATGTATAAGTTTAGGGTAAGGAGATTCAAGGCTTAAAAAGATAAGTCGGTGCTGCAGTTATAAGAGTGTTTAATTTCTCTCCTAAGACGATAAGCCTCAAACAGAAATGACTGAAATACCGAGTAAAGGGTGTGCCATGGATTTGAAGGAGGAGCGGGATCATTTTGTAGGGAGAACAAGGTAATTTTAAAGACAGAATAGATGTTAAATAAATACTGATTGAGTGGATGAATAAAGAAGTTAGCCTATAAATGCCACAAACACTAGTATATGAAGATCAATTTGAAACTTGTAAATGGTGGGAGTTTGGCCTTTAACCCACCATACAATTTTACGTGAACCCTTCCTGTATCAATGGTTTATAAAGCATTCAGGGGTCTCTCTAGATACGAGGTGCTGTGTATTACCTCCCACTGTTATTACGAAGCCACGATCACTGTAGTGGACACTATCTTCAAGCTAGAGACCGGCAATGGCACACCCGAGTAGGAATGATTTTGGCTCTCCTTTTACTCCGATTTAATAGGCAGCTAGAAATTCCTCTCCCAGCCGTTATCACGTTCCAGAAAATTCCATGACAGTGGCCAACCAGTACAGCCTACCTGGTGGTGTGGGGGACACGATGCCTCGTCAGTGGTGGAGACTTACTGTAACGAGGGCAGTCACTCACTAGTCCTTCGTCTCTGTAGAAAGCCCAACCCCCCAGATGCCTCCTGAATGTTGACTTTCAGGGTGCTTCAAAATACCTTATTATAGAGAGAAACAAAAGCTTTCCCTTGTTTCGTTTGATTAGCTAGTTTACCCCAGTTTCACCAAAAGAAAAACGTAAGGCAAAGGATTTCTGCAAACACACTGCAGAGTTCAATTACAACCATGTAAGAGAACAACAGGACCTTTACTTCTGGGGATGCGATTCACAGTCAGTGAGGGGAACATGAAGAACCCCAGAACAAAAGGAACTAAGGCTATTTGTGTGGCAAGAGATTTAGGGAGAGGACAGAGAATGAGAGCTCTCATCAGTACATGCACACACACACACACACACACACACACACACACACACACACACAACTGTATTTTTTCCTTCCACACTTGAAGATGTTAGAAATTACAGAAGTTTCTAATTAGGACACACTCATTTTTCGGAAGCTCCGAACAGTGGCTGACTGCCTTCCGGTAAAAGATGTCAGGGGAGAGTCTTTCTCAGGCTTGAAGTCATGTGTTTGCATGGCCAGTGAGTGTCACAGACACTACTGATGGCCCACCAATGCTTTTCCTCTTAGCACTTCAGTGCATACTGCTATAACTGCCAGCACCTGAATTTCCTGGACGTTGGGATCTTCTCTGATCCCTGGAGCCCACTTTGCTCATGGTGGGGCGGGCTAGCAGGCCAGGCAAGAGGTGCCAGGGAATTAATGCCCTCCTCCCCAGCAGCCCCCATACAGAGACGGATGGGAGCTGGTGCAGAAGTATTCCAACGCCCATGCCAGAGAGAGGAGTCTGACATGTGTGTTCTATTTACACTAATTTCAAATGACATTTACAATAATCCTCTAGTAATTTACATTAATATCAAATGAGATTAAGCCTTGGTCACCCACATGGTAATTTTCTAGATAAATGCGCCTTTAATTGATTGCATTTCTCCACTGCACTTGCAGTGTGTTCTTCAACTCCCAAAACTACTGATTACACACAAATCCTTGTCTTAAGATCTGCTTCAGGGGAAACCAAACTAAGTCTCCAAATTAAAAAAAAATTACCAATGTGACAGTGACATTGTTAAGGGTAAAAAGATACTTTTGTTGGGTAACTGTCCCAAGCTTTCATCTCTGTAGCATAACACATGTACGTTATATTCTGAGTTCCTAATCTCTGAGTATAGTCAAGGACTCAAGTTGCATGAAATACCATGATTTTATTTGGATATCTAAATTTGGATATCTTAAAAAAAACAAGAAAAAAAGGTTTATTTTGATATAGAGAAATAGGGATGAATCAGTATCTTTAATAAATTCTTGTCATTCCTGATACATGATTTTTCCCTTTGTCCTGTCTTATATACTTTAAGGACATCCATACTTCGTACTGGTTGGCTACTGGTTTTTTCTTTGAATGTATTCCAGATGTTAAAAAAAACCCTTCAGTGTCGTCCTTCCAGAACAAAGATTGTAGATCACTTCTCCCCACCGAGGGCCCTCTGGGGGTAGGAACTGAATGGAGTCATAGAACTAGGAGCGAAAACCAAGTGCTAAAACGCAGGTGTTTAGTTCTGTCTCCACACCTCACCTCAGCATGGTAACTGCCAACAGCTACAGAAAAGCACATCCTAGAATATATCCTTCTCTCTGACTACTATGGTGGCTCCAAAATTCTACACCCACAGAGTTTGAATAATATTAGGATTCTCATCATGTTAACAATGGCCATCTCTTAGCAGAGATCCATTCTGTTTAACAGTGTTTTAATTTAGTGATTGAAAATATTTGTAGAGAGGCACAGAAGGTTCTATGGAATTTGTGATTTCGAATGTGAAACACACATAGCGGCCTGAAAGAGCCAGTGAGCACAAAGCTCTTTTTTAATTACAGAGATTATTTTTTAAGAAGCAATATAAAAAACAATTCTGTGGGGCGCCTGGGTGGCTCCGTCGGTTAAGCATCCGACTTCGACTCAGGTCATGATCTCACAGTCTGTGGGTTTGAGCCCCATGTTGGGCTCTGTGCTGACAGCTCAGAGCCTGGAGTCTGTTTTGGATTCTGTGTCTCCTTCTTTCTTTGGCCCTCTCCCACTTGTACTCTGTCTCTGTTTCTCAAGAATAAACAAATGTAAAAAAAAAAATAATTCTTTTGAACAATTCTAATGAGCTGTAGGTGGAGGGGGGAATATTTTGCTTTCATAAACAAACACATTAAATAAATACAGTCATTAAGTGATGAAGCTGGGATGCCAGCCCAGATGTTTTGACTACAATTTCGTCTTTTTTTTTCTTTTTTTTTTTACTATACCCCGTTGCCTTCCTTAGGCCATAGCAGTCAGAAAAATGACTTATTTTTTGGCCAGTTATTATACATCTTTCCTAAGAGGAAAATAAATAACAGACATTTATGACAGTGCCCTTCATTATCACATTAGGTAGTAGGCAAATGCCAAGGCTGTGGATGAGAAAAACCAGCTTTCTTTTAAGGAACCAAAAAAACCAATTCCTTTTCTTTAAATAATCTCCTATCTGCACATACTGCTTATTTGAATCGCATCATATATGCAAGGTTTCCCTAGTCCCATTTTGTAGCAGATTGGTACAGGGCCACACAGATGGAATGCTATCAGGTAAAACTTAACATATCTAAGTTTAGGTTTGCAAATTCTTCATATATCCATAATAAAGCTAATAGCAAAAAAGCTTCAATAACTTGCATTCAGTTTTGTTTACCTTGTACTCTATCAGGTATACATTTAAGATGACAGTTCAAGTATATAGTCTAACTTTAATGTAAGTGCAACTCAATCCAGTAGATAATTCTATTTATGTGACAACCTCAAAGTGATCATTAAAGGTTCAATTATGTACCATATAGTTTTTTTTTTCTGTGCAGTTTTAAATACATTTTATGTTGTTCTCTTTGAAAACCCCATAAACAGTTTATAGAGTATATAAATCAGAATATTTTATTTCTTGGGGTGCCTGGGTGGCTCAGTCAGTTGAGTGTCTGACTCTTGATTTCAGCTCAGGTCATGATCCCAGGGTCGTGGGATTGAGCCCCATGGTGGGTTCTTCGCTGATTGTGGAGCCTGCTTGAGATTCTCTCTCTCTCCCTCTGCCCCCTCCCTGCTTGCGTGACATGTCGTCACTGAATAAATATCTATTTATGGGTTATAAAGAAAACTTGAGGGGGCAGGTGGGGTTGGTGGTGATGGGAAAAAATGTCTTCAAATGTCACATATTGGCACATAGGTTTCAAAGGGATAGATAATTGTGAGGGGATATTTGAATTATACGTCAACTATGTTCGAACATGGCTTGCATAAGCACCCTGGAAAGGTGTTGTTTATGGGATAGATGGCCTCTAAGACCCAGCCAACCTGAGAGCCTCTGATTGTGTGACTTTCCAGTGTAGGGAAGTGTTAATGAACCACGGGTTCTGGGGCTCCTGTTAGTATACCAGCTTCTTACCACTCTCCCCTTAATTTCATATTTCTTTTCCTTATCATTTTGATTTGAAATATTATCATCTGAACATTCTTCCCTCTCTCATTTTTAATTCAAACTTCCCTTATTTTCTTGGAGACGTTTTATTTTCCTGTATTTTCTAGGCAAATAAAATGTAGAGAGGTGACTGCAGGGAGGGAGGGAGGGAGAGAGAGAGAGAGCTAAAGAGAGAGCAAGAAATTCTGTGGCCACTCTTGCAGGGAACACCAGGTTAAATAAGGTTTGAGGCTGCCTTGCTATAGGAATTTTTAGAGACTTTAATATGCTAATGTTCACCAAAATCCCAAGAGCCAGATAGAGTACACAGCTCTGTAGAACAGTTTTAAAAGGTTGTTTAAGGACATCCTTCCTACAGCTTTACTCTCTACTCATCGCTTTCCTTAACTGTCACATACATTTCAGACTTGAGTTGCTTTAGCGGCATTTTCTTATTTCTCTTCTGTGTTGATCATCTTTACCCACAATAAAAAGTCAACGGAACTATTTGAGGCATATTCAAGATATGTTCTGTCCATAATTTTTGTGTTAGTGCCTCAACTATGTAATAATGCCAGCTGGTACCTTTTTAGTCACGAGTTCTAAAATTTGCACGTTTGTAATCTATTCAACAGATGGTAAACCGTGACTAGTTAAATACAGAAGACATATGACCCCAGAGTTACTCTCTTTACTTTTATTTCAGGAGAATGCTTTCCTTATAGGGGACTTTATTAAGTTTTTTGGACTTCAGACAGCTTGGTGCTGGACTTCAGAAAGCAGCTGGTGCATAGAACCAGGTTCCTGTGAAGTGGATTCAGAGTGCAGACAGATGTACACAGAGACCCAATCTTCACGGACAAATACAGACTTTTCTATGTAAACTCTTTACATTTGTTCAAGTGACCAACTCTGAAACTATTAAAAAAACCCAAGCAAATGAAAGGTCATAACCAAGAGAAAAAAGGCAGGGAAAATATGTCCCTCCCTAATAAATGATATTGTTCTATTTCAGTGTCTGTATGTTGTATTTGCATGTAGGTGTGTAGGGATCTCATTCCCATGAAGACTATTATCCATAACTAACAATACTGTTTAATTTTCCAAAGGAAATTTTCCTTTTTAAACCCTAATCATTTTTTAAATGATTTTTAAATTTAAAACATTTAAAGCATTTTTTAAATGGTTTTTTTAAACCCTAATCATTTGAGCTTCTCAAAATCTTAACCAAAGTAATGGTGACTATGAATCCCTGAATTAAGTGCATATCGTGGTGCTTGGCAAAGTAGACATTAATTAATACGTTTAAGAATTTCTCATTATCACTACTTGGCATTAGATATTTACTTGTTTATTGTGTGGCTCCCTCACGAGTCAGGGACATGCGGGGGGGGGGGCCTAGGACATTGTCTGGCCTCTGATAAGCACTCAATAAATATGTGTGATATAGATGCCAAATAAATGAAGCTAACTACTGGTATACATGAGACATAAAAAATAAAGACGAAGCACCATTGCTCGCTTGATCACCAGTCTGTTCCCCTTTCAGTCCATTCTCTATGTGGTCATGAGAATTATCATTCTAAACCACAGATCGATCAGATCACATCTAAAAACACCCAGTGACATTTAAAGGCTATGCGGAATAGAAGACTACTTAACAGAGACTGTGAAGCCCTTTGGAACCTGTCTTCAATTTGCCATGAGCGTCTTCTCATTTCCCCTGCACCTGATGTTCCAACCACACGTACTTACTTCCAGCCACCCGCACCCCCCCCCCCCCCCCCAATGGCTCCATCCCAGGGCTCTTCTTTCCCTCTGCCATCTGCCAAGGCCCTTTCCCACCGCTTCTTCCTGGGGAGTTCTGACTCATCTTTCAGCCATTTGCTTTAGTCTTTATTACACCTTTCCACACTGTGCTATATTATTTGCTTGTGTTCTTGTTTTCCTTTACATTTGAAATTCCTTTAAGGAATGAACCACAACTGATTTAATTTTATACACAGTGCTTAGAAATGGATAGGTATGGAATAAATATTTGTTGAATAACTGAGCAAATGGGTGAATGTTGTGTTCATGATTAAGAAAGGAAAATGATAGGGTACAGTGGGCAGAGACCAGAAAATTAGTTTCTTTCATGTTATGGGCAAGATACTTATATTGTTATGTCATTATACTGGATTAAAATACTTGACCTTCAAATTTACATATGATAACAACCAGCAAAAATAACCATAATATTATTACAAGAATAGAACTAAAAAAAATTTTTTTTTCTGGGGCACCTTGGCGGCTATGTCAGTTAAGCATCCGACAGGCTCAGGTCTGATCTCATGGTCTGTGGTTTTGAGCCTTGCGTTGGGCTCTGTGTTGACAGCTCAGAACCTGGAGCCTGCTTCGGATTCTGTGCCTCCCTCTCTCTCTGCCTCTCCCCTGCTGGTGCTCTATCTCTCTCTCAAAAAAACATAAATAAATAAACATTAAAATAAATTAAAAAACATTTTTTTTCCAGTATAGATTCTGTGGTTATAAAGGAAAAGACATAAGACAATATTCAGACAACTGAGGCCTGGACTTGGAAGAACATAACAATCTCTTGGTATATGTGACACTGGGGGTGGGGAACTTAAAAAAAAAAGAAAAGAAAATTCCCTGTGTATAATCTTGATCTTCCTTCCATTTACCAGTGATCATGTGGACCTTCTTCTTCTTCTTTTTTTTTTTTTTTGTAACAATGACACCATTTTAACTTCCTTCCACGATCTGATCTTAATATATTTTTTAAAGTTTATTTATTTATTTTGAGAGAGAGACAGTGCGGGGGAAGGACAGAGAAGAGAGTGAGAGAGAGAAAATCCCGACGTGGGACTTGAATTCACGAACGGTGACATCATGATCTGAGCCAAAATTAAGAGACGCTTAACCAGCTGAGCTGCCCAGGAGCCCCCATAATCTGATCTTAAACTTGGCACCAGTTGTACGCAAGGGCAGAGAAAATCTAGGTGATCAGTAGGGAAGATGTGTGCAACGTAAGGGGAGGATTAAGCATGAATCTGTCCTGTTACCTTTCTAACGAAATCACTGATTAAAAGACGCGTCACTTCACGTACTGGCAGGTAGTGCACTCTATTACTCAACTGTCTGATAGGAACACTGGAGGTTTTATACAGTGTGGTTATACTGACGTTTACAAGACCCCGAAAAGTGTCCTCAAAGGTCATATTGGGTGCTTTGCTTCCTTTTTGTCAATCTCACTGCCTTTTAAGCATTTGGAGAGTGGATGCAGAATTCTGATGGAATAAATTACATAGTTATCCTCTGTCTCCCATTTAATGAGGAATATTACTTGCCTTTCTCTAAATCATAGTAGACAAGTCTACGCAGCAGCTTTCTATTTAAGGCTGGAAACACTAGCTTATTTCTCTAAAATTATCAGATTTTCTTTTATCTTTTTTGAAAAGAAACTGAGCTTTTGAATGTTTGTGTCAACAACAATAACAGAAACTATTTTAAGAGGTATTCTTGAAGCTGCAACTAAAACAATTTTAGTTGAACACAATCAATGCCTACAATTCACAATTCTTCCAAGATACAAGTACTAGCATTCTGCCGACCAGTTTCCTTCCTCCTCAAAAAACATACATCCTTTGCTTTCTTTACTTTTCCTTTTATATTAATTTTTTTTTTTTTACTTTGTAAGGAAATGAGGAATATCCACAACCATGGTAACGGTTGCTAGGAGACAATTAGAGACCCCTTTCTCACTCCCACCAAGTTCCATTTGCACTAGTCTGACTGATATCTGTAAAGGTGTTTTTTTCCCCTGTTTTCTATGAAAACAACATACCCAGTGCATTAGAATGGGATTTACCCATTCAAATCAATTCAGCTAAAACGTGAGATTAAAGAAGTGAAAATTCACCTTTAAGAAAAAAAAAAACACCAAAAACCCATAACCTCACGTCTTTTAAGTTTCTCCTCACTTTGCTGCGGTTCCTGACGGATATGCAGAAGCAGCTTTACAATGGAGCCAAGCAGCAGGCCCTGCCAAGGGCCCGCAGTGCAGGAAGTTGCTGATACGATTTCTGGGCTGTAGTAATTTCTTTGAGTGCCTGATTTGCTCCCATTCCATCTCACTCATTGTTGCTCTAATATATGGAAATGAAACACTTGTGCTTTTTCAGCCAGTACGAGCACCAGAAAACCCGGCTTTCCCATCATCTTCGGCGGGCGAGACATATTGGACAAGAAAGCTTCCCAGGTAATTGAGGGCTGACCTCCAGAAACTTCAAGGACTGGTGAGTGCTCTTCCTTCAAACGCGGGAGAGAGATACCTCCTGCCTGTGTCTTCAAACGAAGCTCATTCAGACTTTCATTTATTGGACAATTATTTTGCTCCCTTTTAAATATCACTGGGGATATATCGGCAAATGCTAATTACAGACTCTGCTCTGATGGAATCAAGATTTCGACAACAAAGACAGACAGCTGAACTAGGACAGCGCAAGGAATCCGCATTCCTGCTGCCTCGAGTCTTGTCAGCACCATCTTGGGTTACCTGCTCCACTCCAATTTCTACGTTTGCCGCCTGCCCAATTTCTACCACGTAGAATGGGTCTCTGCCTCCTGGGCTTTCCCAGAACTCCTTGCCTTCCTGCCTTGTTTCCGTCTGGAATATCCTTACCCCTCCTTGGTTCCTGGAGAACTACAATGCATTTTGAATTTAAAAGTCTGTTTTCCCCCGGGAAGCACTTCTGACTGTCTCCATTCCACTGGGTCAGCACATTTGCTGGGGTCCTGATACACGTTGCAGTATTTCTGATTCTGAACCATCACGTCGTCTGGTCATTATGCATTTTTGTTTCTGAGTTCCCAGCTTGAGAGTATGCCTTCCTGGTTTAGGGACCCTGTTTTGCTCATCTTTGTTCAGCCCCGCAGGGCCTGGAAGGATGTTGGGAACATAGATGTTGAATGCATGCATTCGGAATCAAGTGCAGGACCCTCCTGTCTCTACTGCTGTCTCCTGTCTCCTGTCACCTCCTGTCTCTACTGCTCATTCCTACTGTCGGGATGCATGCTGCTTAGTCCTTCCACAGATGGTTCCAATAATCAAAGCCATCATCCCCAGTGATGAGGCCTCTTCTGGAGTGACTACTCACGACTGAAGCTAGTGTTCCTTGTCTCCATGCTTGTTTTTTGTCTCCTCTGTCTCTTATACTTCTGTTTTTGACGATTTTTTTTGTCTTGGTGTGGAAAAAAAATAACCCCATGGGTATTAGTCAGTAAATAAAATGCTCCTTCCTTTCTACATAATGATTCGACTAGTTATGGCACATGGAGGCAGGCTCTTTAAGCCGCTGGCTCTTGTTGATGCTTTATTCAAGTCAGAGATGTTTTTGGAAGTGGAGGTGGGTAGAGTTCTAGATTTAGCGCAGTTCTTTATGTTAGAGACATCTGAAAACTTATAAAGGCAGATTATAGATGAGCAGACGCTATCTGTTCCGACACATTTGGCAGTTCGCCAAAAATCCTGTCTGGGCCCTGATCTTATCACTGGGCGATACTGGACGAAGAGGCAGCCTTGGCCTTAGGACACACTGCTGAGGCCCTGTGCACTTTCCATCACTTAGGTACAGATGGCCACATTGCTGTTTGTGAGAAATTTGCCTCTTTCCAATTGGTCGTGCCCTGAAGCAGGATCACTGCCTTCCTCTGGTGACGCAAGAAGCCCCTGAGAGGTCAGGCATGGCTTTTAGGCTTTCCTGATTAGTTTGCAAACAGTATGGGAAGGTCACTGGCTTTGCCAACTGTCTGAGTGTCACGCTGTGTCTAATGAGAACCCGAATTCCCCTTTTCTGTAGTGAAAGGGGAAACAGTGCAGAAAGGGGCACCAATTATGTTCGAGGTATGAGACAAAGTGGCAGTTTGAGATACTCATGAGCCAATTTCTCTATTCCCTTGTCAAACAACTATTTCATAATGTAAGGCCAGTCCTTGACATCTTCTCCTGAGAAATACTTGGTGAGGCTCCTTAAATACATCCATCATGTGCCCTAAAGGCAGCTGGCTCTCGTTCCCTACCAGACGCCTCTGACATCATCACGTATTGGATAAGAACGGGCACTCATCCCCAGACCGCCGAGATGTTATGAGATCCTTGATCATTTTCTACGTGCTCTATTTCTAAAGGAAAGAAGGCATTTTCATAGGATTTTAGCCAATGCTTTTGGTTTAAACCTTAGTTAACCAGAGAAGAGCTGCTAACTAGAACAGAAAAGAGAAATAAATCTGTTACCTCATCACCTGATCTTCAGCACACAGAGTCTAGTGTCTCACCCAATGTGGGCACTCGATAAATACTGGTACGATGAATGAATGTACAGAAAGGGCCAACTGACCAAGGTTTTACTTTATACTCCTTTTCAAGGTGTATCCCGTGTGTAAAATTATATTGTTTCAGGATCAAATGCAATTATCAGTCTTTATCAGAAATAGCATTCGTGAATTTTAGAGTGAGCAAAATTTTCTAACATCACCTCACTCTAATGTTCTTTATTCAGAGTAAGGAGAAGTAGAATCACGGGCATTAAATTATTTCATTTACTTTTTTTTTCTGTTATTTATTTATTCTTGAGAGGGAGAGAGAGAGAGAGAGAGAGAGAGAGAGAGAGAGAGAGGGAGAGAGAGTGTCAGTCCCAAGCAGGCTCCATGCCCAGCGCGGATTCGGACATGGGCTTGATCTTATGACCCTGGGATCATGACTTGAGCCAAAATCAACAGTTGGACACTCAACTGACTGAGCCACCCAGGTGTCCCTCTGTTTACTTTTTAAAAATAAATAATTGCACATTTCTTAAAAAGTGAAAATATTCATCTTTTTTGGAAACATAATTTTGGGGATATAGGTTGAATGGGCAAAGAAAGAGGTAGCAGAGAGTACAAACCACCTGTGGCCCTATGTAATGACTGTATCCAGAGGATGAGTTGGGTGTAATGAGAGAAGGGTTTCACTGACCACAGGAACATGGGAATTTAGCTGCGTGACCCTTGTTATTTTTCATGGTGGAGTAAAACGTGTGAGCAACTTTAGCCTTAAGTGCTGTTCTGCTCAAATAATTTTTGATGCCAGAAAGACAGTTAAGATCAAGTTTGTTGCTGCTTTTCTGCTACTGGGCTAAGTATATGTATCAGTCTGGTAGCCGATATTCAGTTGATAAGGTCTTAGAGTCCCTAAGGACTCTTTGTAAGTAATCAAGCTCAGGATTCAAAATTAACGGATATGTGTGAAAATAAAATAATATATAAAAAGGTTTCCACTATAAAGCACTGATTTTGATATGAAAGCAATTCATTGGATTCCAGCTATATTATTTTTAGCTATTCTATAAAATAATTGTCAGAGGAAGAAAACTATGTAAGGTGAATAATGCTAGTGCCCAATATGGTATATATTAAAGTAAAAATTGACAGCTTTAATAATTGATCACAAATTTAACAAATACTCCTAGAGTAGTTTTGGTTTTTGTCTTTTTTTTTTTCAGAGTTATTTTCAGCAGATGAGTGGACCAAATTGCCCACTGGATTTAGAAGGCCAAAAATGTAACTTGTTTTATTACAGCCTTGTGCAAACAATGACAATAAATCTAGCTTTGTAGTTTTGTTACATTTCTATGACCTTAAAACTCAGTGGGTAATATTTATATAAATTCTTCCTTTTTTCCTATGGTGTAATTTAGCATAGAAAAATCAATATACCTGAAACTACACTCGCGAATAGTTGTTTGGAAACTGATGTTTTGAAATGTTTGAATGCATACACGGCTACTTGCTATTTTGAACAGTAATCTAGGGAAGGGAAACTTCCAAACTCATTCTATGAGGCCAGCGTTACCTTGATTCCAAAACTAGGCAAGGACCCCACTAAAAAGGAGAATTATAGGCCAGTATCCCTGATGGACATAGCTGTAAAAATTCTCAACAAGGTACTAGCAAATTGAATCCAAGAGTACATTGAAAGAATCATTCACCATGACCAAGTGGGATTCATTCCTGGGTTGCAAGACTGGTTCAATATTTGCAAATCAATCAACATAATACACCACATTAATTAAAAAAAAAAGGGTAAGAACCATATGATTCTCTCAAAAGATGCAGAAAAAGCATGTGACAAAGTACAGCATCCATTCTTGATAAAAACCCGCAACAAAGCAGGGAAAGAAGGAGCATACCTCAACTTCATAAAGGCCAAATATGAAAGACCCACTTCCTTAATATCCTTAAGCTAATATCATCCTTAATGGGGAAAAAGTAAGAGCTTTTCCTCTATGGTCAGGAACGGGAGAAGGACGTCCACTCTCACCATTGTTATTTAACACAGTACCGGAAGCCCTAGCCTCAGCAATCAGACAACAAAAAGAAATAAAAGGCATTCAAATTGGCAAGGAAGAAGTCAAACTTCAATATTTGCAGATGACATGATATTCTATGTACAAAACCTGAAGGACCCCAGCAAAAAACTGCTAGAACTAATACATGAATTCAGCAAAGTCACAGGATGTAATCAATATATCGAAATCTGTTGCATTTCTATACGTTGTAATGAAGCAGTGGAAAGAGAAATCAAGGAATCGATCCCATTTACAAATGCACCAAAACCCCTACAATCCCTAGGAATAAACCTAACCAAAGAGGTAAAAACCCTGTAGTCTGAAAACTATAGAACCTTCATGAAAGAAACCAAAGAAGACACAAAGAAATGGAAAAACATTCCATGCTCATGGATGGGAAAAACAAATATTGTTAAAATGTCTGTTACTACCCAAAGCAATACACACATTCAATGCATTCTCTATCAAAATGCCACCAGCATTTTTTTTTTGCAAAGCTAGAACAAACAATCTCAAAATTTGTAAGGAACCACCAAAGACTGCCAATAGCCAAAGCAATCTTGAAACAAACAAACAAACAAAGAAACAAAGAAACAAACAAACATAAACAAAACGAAGCTGGAGGCATCACAATTCTGGACTTCAAGCTATATTACAAAGTACAGTATAGTACTGGCACAAAATGACACACATAGGTCACTGGAACAGAAGAGAAAACCCAGAAACGGACCCACCATTATACGGTCAACTCAACTCATCTTCAACAAAGCAGGAAAGAACATCCAATGGAAAAAAGCCTCTTCAGCAAATGGTGCTCGTAAAAATGGGACAGCACTGTGCCAAAGAATGAAACCGCACCACTTTTTTACACCATACACAAAATAAATTCAAATGGATGAAACAGAAAAACTATTAAAACCCTAGGCACAGGCAGCAACCTCTATGACCTCAACCACAGCAACTTCTTACTAGACATGTCTCCAGAGGCAAGGGAAACAAAAGCAAACATGAAGTATTGGGACTTCATCAAGACAAAAAACTTCTCCACAGCGAAGGAAACAATGAAACTAAAATGTAACCTTCTAAACGGGAGAAGAAATTTGTAAATGACATATCTGATAAAAAGTTTATTCAAAATCTGTAAAGAATTTCTCAAACTCAACACCCAAAACCAAATAATCCAATTAAGAAATGGGCAGAAGACATGAATAGACATTTTCCCAAAGAAGACATCCAGATGGCTAACAGACACATGAAAAGATGCTCAACATCACTCATCACCAAGGAAATACAAATCAAAACCCAATGAGATCCCACCTCACACCTGTCAGAATGGCTAACATTAACAATTCAGGAAACAAGAGATGTTGGCAAGGATGCGGAGAAAGGGGAACCTTCTTGGTGGGAATGCAAACTGGTGAAGCCACTCTGGAAAACAGTGTGGAGGTTCCTCAAAGAGTTACAAATAGAACTATGCATTCAGCCCATTGTCTATTGACTGATAAATGGATAAAGAAAACGCAGAACATGTACAGAATGAAATATTGCTCAAGCCATCAAAAAAGAATGAAATCTTGCAATTTGCAAGAACGTGGATGGAGCTAGAATGTATTATGCTAAGTGAAATGAGTCCAAGAGAGACAAATGTCGTATGATTTCACTCATATGTGGAATTTAAGAAACAGATGAACATAGTGGAAAGAAAAAAAAGAAAAACAGAGAGGGATGCAGACCACAAAAATGACTATTGACTATAAAGAACAAACTAAGGGTTGATGGAGGGAAGTGGGTGGGGGATGGGCTAGATGGGTGATGGGTATTAATAGGAGGACACTTGTGATAAGCACTGGGTGTTATATGTAAGTGATGAATCATTGAAGTCTACTCCTGAAACTGTATTTTAACTAACTAGAATTTAAATAAAAGCTTCAAACATTAAAAAATAAGCCAACTGAAATTAAAAAAATAAAGATAAAGCCCATATTTAAAAGTACAACTATGAAGCATTCATTTACTCACCCTTATAGTCAAGAACTTTATCTTTAATAAACACCTTAGTTTTGTTGTCCTTATCACAGATTTCTAGTGACAGTTTTGCTTTTTTAGTAGTGTTTTGGGCCTAAGGTCAGAGTTTTTCAAGCAAACTATCTAAAGACAGGGATAAAATTCTGCATTTATAACAAAGCCGATACCTCAATCCAGTTGATTCCCAAGCCTACTATTTGTTGGAGATCTACTGCCATAGAATATTTATAATCAAGTTAAAAAAGATGTTGCAAAATTCTAAAAGCAACTAATTTTAATTAATTAGAAAATCCCGACACATCCTGTAAGTCTTTTGGTCAGAGATTACAGAAAAGAGATATTAAAAAAAAATAAACAGCGATACATTCATTAGAACGAATTAGGCATAAAAATAACTTGGAAAACAGGTACAGAAGATGAAGTGCTTCTTTAATTATAGTTGTCCATTCACACATTTTAGGAGAAAATTGTGTGAGCCATTTCCATTATGATTTGAAAACTGATATGAATGAAAATATCAGCAGAGTACTTATGGATAGCATGTTGCTGCAGTCTGGAGGTTGCCTACCCTTCCATAAATGTACTAACACGTCCCCTTATCTGCACTATATTAACTTCCCCATCTTCTGAAAGAGGGCTACTTCTCAAAAGCATTTTCCTCATCAAGATTATTTAGCATTTTACTGTTTTAAAAACTGCTTTGGTTGATTCTCTGAAATTGTTTTCTCCTGTTATTTCAATTTATTAAAGAGGATGTTGAAATACAGGTGTATTAAAATACATGTAGAAACTCTTGATAAAGTTTGGATTAGCTCTTATGTTTAGTTGAGACAGGAGTAAAACCAAGAAACATTAAAAACTGATTTGGCTTAGAGGTACAAAGCATTAAAATATAGATAGTAAAAAAAATCATGTTCAGGATCAGAACATGTATTTTTTGGGGGGGAAATTTTACAGGACAAAGAGTATATTATATTCTCATAATACTGTAGATTTTGTACAATCGATTAGGTTTATAGTTGAGAGGGACAAAGTCTCATTATTACCATGCAGTCACGAGAGAAAAGAAACAGTTTAGAATTCGGGAGGAAGAAGAGACACGGAAAAGACATGCTCAAGTTTTCCAAGTTCTGGGGATCTAATGTACAGCATGGTGACCACAGTTAACAACACTGTGTCATGAGGGCGTCGCGGGGCTCAGTCCGTTAAGTTTCCAACTCTTGGTTTCGGCTCAGGTCATGAACTCGTGGTTTGTGAGTCCAACCCCTGCATCAGGCTCTGTCCCGACAGCGCGGAACCTGCCTGGGATTCTCTCTCTGTCTCTTTCTCTGCCCCTCCCCTGCCTGCTCCATCTCTCTCTGAAAATACATAAATAAGCTTAAAAAATTTTAAAAAACCAATACTGCGTTATCTGTCTGAAACCTGTTAGGAGAGTAGATCTGAAATATTCTCATCCCCTAAAGGAAATGGTGACCACATGAAGTGACAGAACTGTTCGTTCACCAGCCCTTCTGTGGTCGGTCACCACATCATAATACGTTAGTGTATCAAATTACCACACTGCACACCTTAAACGTACACAATATGTTAATCATATCTCAATAAGGCTAAAGAATATAAAAACAATATTTTTGAGGGGCGCCTGGGTGGCTCAGATGGTTAAGCATTCAAATCCTCATTTCGGCTCAGGTCATGATCTCACAGTTCGTGAGCTCCAAGCCTGCGTCAGGCTCTGCGCTGACACGGGAGATCCTGTATGGGATTCTCTCTCTCTCTCCCTCTCTCTGTCACTCCCCTGCTCTCTCTGCCTCTTAAAAAACAAAAGTGTAGGGGCGCCTGGGTGGCGCAGTCGGTTAAGCGTCCGACTTCAGCCAGGTCACGATCTCGCGGTCCGGGAGTTCGAGCCCCGCGTCGGGCTCTGGGCTGATGGCTCAGAGCCTGGAGCCTGTTTCTGATTCTGTGTCTCCCTCTCTCTCTGCCCCTCCCCCGTTCATGCTCTGTCTCTCTCTGTCCCAAAAAATTAAATAAACGTTGAAAAAAAAAAATTAAAAAAAAAAACAAAAAAACAAAAGTGTATTTTAAAAAATGATCTTTTTGAGATGACAAAAAAAAAAAAAAAAAAAAAGACGTCTGTTTCCCTTAGCAAGATTTTTTATTTAAGGCTTGCTCACAGAGTTTATCCAAAGCCCCCGGGCATGATTTCCTTCTCAGAAACCAGCTAAGCCCTGAAATGGGGCTTCTCCAGACGTGGTCATTTAAGCACAAGTGCTAAGCGGGGGGGTCTTTCTGAGCCTTCCTGGCCCTCTGACAGGAACATGGTAACCCAGGCAGTTCTCAGAACTGAGTGTTCTGCGGGATTCATGAGGAGGTATTTACAGAGCTTCAGTCATTCATGGCAAACAACTCAAACTCTCCACGCAGGGGTGGCGGTGGGAGGGAGTGAAGACGGGGTTTGAGCTGAAGTGACTGTCTTACTTAGGCAAGTAAGACCGAAAGCTTTTTCTTGGATTCCATAAATACACATTTAAAAATTCCATACACCTCGAAAAGTTGCAACCTTGATGACTTTTTGGACTCCCACTCAGGAATAAACCTGAGTGACATACAGGTTTGTAATTAATATCTTCCAATACACTTTAAATGTATTTCTTCAATCAAGTTTCTTTTTTTCTTCTTCTATGAAAAGTTAACAGGAAGTGAATACTCTTTCATTTCCTCTTACAGTATAGACTGGCTTCACTAGACGTTTCAAAGAACGACCACAGGCTTTTTTACCTTTAACTTGCAGTAATTCTTACACAGTTGATGGGGGAAACTCTGGCCATTGAGTTCAGGGCCCCTCAATATTAAGGAGGAAGCTCTGAAATGTATTTTGGTTTTGATTTTTCTAGTTGGGTACCTGAGTTATTCTTATAAATACACCTCCACATTGGTAAGTTTACTACTACAAATCAAACCCTATTATGATGCAAACTGTATGTGGTAAAATAACCAACAAAACATCACTACAATACTGCTTCAGCCAACCTGACTTGGTGTAGAGAAACAGGAGCGAACATTTCCGAAGCCACTAGATGGCATTCATTCCCTGCAATTTTGGCCAAATAGAGCGACAGCTCATCACGACATGTAGGGTCAGGAGGAAGGCAAAAGTTAACCACGATCTGAGGATATTTTCCTATCATTTAGTACAATAAGAAAGCTCACTTTTACCTTTTCCTGTCTACTTCAAATCAAATCAACAAGCATTTATTGAGAAATTTATTAAAGGAGTCTTCATTTGTGAAGAGTTGAAAGCCATCTTCACTGTGCACTTAAACATGTAGAGGAAAATATGTTATACACAGTATGCAATTTAACTTTTACTTCACTGCTTTACATGTTGTTGGTTCTCACGCAGCTAGTTTTCTAAAGGTTATCGAAAACACACAGCCACAAATACTGAAACTTTCCAAGATCGTAGATGGCATTAGTCTTCAAAATTAATGTTTATGAAAGTAGGAGGCCAAGAGCTCTTGATGACTCACAAAAGGTCCTTTCTATGGCAGGTCTTAAAAATGTGTGAGAAATAGTGCTTCTAACGCACTGAGACCTGAGAACCAAAACAGCCTTTGGTGATAAAGGATTATGATTTAGTTGTGGAGATGAATCATGGAATGAAAAATCCTGAACTCTGCACTTCAGACGAAATGGTGGGGAGGAAATATTGATGGGAACAAGTAAATCAAGAGTCAACTTTTTGTAGAAGGCATAGGGTTATAGTAACATAAAATCCAGGACTTACCTGTTCTAATATGTTTTGAAGTCTCTCTATCTCACAGTCTATTACAAATTTCTTCTCTTGTCGTCTATCAAGTTCTTCTAGAAGTTGCCTATAGCTGACATCATTAAAATTTTCCACACATATAGCGCTGACATGCCAACCATTTTGTCCTGCTTTTTCCATAATAGCTTGAAGTATTGAGTATCCTAGTGGGGAAAAAAAATCCAGACGGGTTACCAAAATCATACTTTAACTCCCCTTCAATAACTTATGTAGGCACTGAATCTACAGCAACATTTTTATGTTGCAAATACACAATGAATGCTTTAGAAATTTAAAATCTGACTGGTTATTTGTGAATCACTTGTTTTTGCTTTCTTTACTTGAGGCAACACCCTTTAAAAGATTACTTGGATGAAGGAAGAACACCTTAAGAAGTTCTCAAAATTTCTCTACTGGAGAACATTACCTTGCTTTAGACATGTTTTTGATGAGACAAACCAAAAACCAAATTCAGTACTACCGGCAGTCAATACAATTTCATAAATTCATTTTGTTAATTCTACTCACTGGAAAGAATTGATTTTGAACAACTGTTTAGGCTCTTCACTCGAACATGGTAGTAAAAACATTTTTTTTGGATTCAGCTATGGAAGAGATGATGTAGAAAAAACAATGCAAAAGTATGTATTGAAGACCCATTATTGTGAATGGAGAGGCATGATTATGTCCCCTCCCTGCCTTTTCTGGAAAGAAGGCGTTCTTTAACTCTTTGTCTCTTGGCTGGGGAATGATGTGGATTGAGGTTGGACTGAATGACTACTAGGTGGGGCAGTAGGCATCCAAACTCATAATCTAGTAGAGGAGAAAAAGACATTCAAAGAAACAAAGGCAATCGAGTTTAAAATGGTGTAATGATAGCTGTGCTCAATGCAGTGTTGGCCCAAAGGGACAGTTTGGTTAAATCTGCCTTGTTGGACGTGGGTACCAAGTGCGGAGAACAAACAACTTGTACTGGGTCATGAAGATTGAGGACACTCATCCAAGATTGCTGAAATCCGAGGAGTATTCGTTAGCTGGAGACAGCCTTCCAGTGAATGGGGGGGGGGGGGGGGTCTGTGCCTTGTTGTCCATCCAGACCTCTCTGCATCAACCAGCACAGAAGGGAAGAGGTCTTGGTATCTGGATTAAGGAAGATGTGCAAAAATTGGAATACAGCACCTGGAGTGTTTCTTTGGGCCAACACTGTCTTGAAATCTTGCTTTTTTCGGCTCTCGGTTTTTGACTGGCGGAGCCTTTAAACTATGAACAGCCCTTACACACGAACTGGTTAGACTCAGAGCCTGGTACCCAGTTATTTTTTCCCCCTTGTGGCTTAGCATAAAAAAATATGCTAGTCTTTTTTAAGAAGGTCTGGCATTTCTTTGAGTTCATTCTATGACAGATGCCTACGGTCTCTCCCTCCCCTGGTCCCTGGAGCGAGCCTGTAGAACCAGGTGGATTAAAAGCAAATACTTGAATACAAAGAACTTGCAACATAAGAGGACATTTATTCAGGTTTATGATTGGTATGAGTCTCTCAGATTCAAGGGTTTTGATTTTTCGGTATATTTTCTACAAGTCAGAGTTTCAAACGTTACGGATGCTCAGTTAATATCAACAGATGGAACTGATGATGAGATCATATTTGAAATATAAATTACCTGATATCCTGCCAAATGAAATACTGTGGCAGTCAGGACTCATTTTTATCTAAATGAAAAAAAAATTCCCCAAAGAGGAAGAAAGAGGGCATGTTAATTACTATATAATTATTCTAGTACATCTACTGCTCTATTTAGTTTTTCCTTCTGCAACGTATGCCTATCATTATCTTTTCAAATCTCACCTAGATTCCCCTCGGCCTCCACCCCAAGTCCAGTGCTCTTTCCCTTGTTTTCTGTTGGGCACAAATGTCACAGGATGGTCTGAGTGCTCTCTTAATGTACCTGTTCATGCCTCATTTATTCA
This sequence comes from Felis catus, assembly GCF_018350175.1. Lineage (NCBI taxonomy): Eukaryota > Metazoa > Chordata > Mammalia > Carnivora > Felidae > Felis > Felis catus. Next base: position 4,006,580 of record NC_058377.1, on the reverse strand, counting down.
GTTACTGAGACTTGCTCTCTGCTAGGAAGGGAGGCAATGTTACTTTTATTCACTTTTGACACCCATGAACACGTTCTTTTCAAAAATACCAACAGACATCTTCCTTTTCCTTCTTCTCCCTCTATTTGTTGTCAAACCAAAATAATTTAAAGGCATTCTGCTCGATTTTTTGCATGTCGTGCAAATGAGAACTACTGTTCGCACACACCAAAGCAGTTGTCCTGCTCCGTGGGATCAATTCTTTATGTATCACCTTTAAATTTATTTATCTTTTTAAATTTCTGGCATCATGTGCTTATCAGGATTCATGTCACCAACTAAGCATCCAGGTTGTTATTATCCTTCCTACGGGACTTTCACAGAATGTACAGCGGCAAGCCTTCTGATGAAATTCATATATGGTCACCGTTGCATAAGAGATATTTCAAGATTCACACTAATGCCAAAACTATAATTCAAATTCAACATTTCGTTATCTGCGTTTTCCGATCTACAAATGACACTAGAATTGACACAGATGAACCCCTAGGACCCAATCTTTGTTAAACGGCAAAGAAAGTTGGCTGCCTAAAAAGAATCATTAATCATGGTCAGAAGTAAATGGCATCTTTTCAATGCAGTGCAAGGGACATGCAGTTACAGGTTGGAAGCTTGAATTCTTTTATAAGCTGTGTTGGATTTTAATATGCTTTCTTATTTATGTCACTCAGAGGTGTGTGTCTTATTTATTTGCCAGGATAGTTGTAACTTGGAGAAAATACTGCTGTTGAATCTATGATTATGTAACTTAGCTGTTATATAAACTAAAAAAATCACAAGTCATGTCATACTAAATCTACATCTGGCTATGATTTGTGCCTCCTACTTATCAGAAAATCTGTAAGGCAATATTGTTGGCCATGAATACTGCAGTGCTGGGTGAATCCCACAAGACAGACGGAGACTGTACTACTGTAAAGGATCTTTTTAGTGTTGCTTCTACATTAATAAGCTGCCTAACATTTTAATTCAATATGATTTACTGAAAACCTACTACATCCAAGATTCTTAAAGGTTTGCCGAGATAAAGACATGATTCCTGTGTCTACAAGGAATTAACTAGCTAGTCACTTACTAAGTAACTATTATGCAAATTACACAGTATCATATAAATAACCAAAATAATTTTATTAGACTTGTAGCGAAACCATCCCATGGACAAGATCACAGTGTTGTCCTAGAGTAAGTAATTAAAGAACACTATCAAGTGACACACACAGCTATTTTTAAAAATGTTATTACGTCACGTAATGATGTTATCAATTATGCTGACAACTGATCACAGTGACGTAAGCAGTACTGAACTACTGCATCCACACACACATCAACAGTTTTTACATCATCCATGGGGAATGGCGTATTTTCCATGAGCAGTACCATCCAGACATGTGGCTGCTAGCAACACAGGCTGGATTTTGTTTATGTGATGTTCTCTCTTTCAAGAGTTATTTGATTCAACTATCTGTACACAGAGGAGCAGGAGGAGAATCATGAGAAGCTTATGTCATGGTGGACATAATTTCAAAAGAAGGGAGTTATCCATAAGCTGTAAAAAAACAAAACCAAAAAACTTCCCTTGGATAAGGACAGAGAAGAGCTCATAGTGCTCTTTAATTAGAAGGTCATCGGTGCACTCAAAGCTGCATCACTGGAAGGCTGGACGCAGAAGTCATATTTCAGAAGGCTGAGAAATTGAGAAAATGAGACGAAGTGAGACTGTAGACATTATCAAGGAGTGTCGTCAGGGTAGTAAAGTAATCAGATGAAGTGTGCCCCATCATGATGAATAGGGGTGTAGAAACATCGAGGTCGTGAGAACCCGTATGGAAAGGAGAGGGCTGAGTCTATCCCATGGGGGTTGCTGAGCTTACAAAAGAGAAGGGGCACAGCGACTGCTTCTTTGTACACCAACTACAACCCCTCTCATTAACCTCATGAATTGCTAGGCAGGCATCTACCACCAGTCTAGTGATTTCTCTGGTCTGGGCACAATCACGGGCATCCCCAGCTAGTGGATTTGAAGAGAAAGGTTTCTATGCCCGGGAGTATACTTCATGCTGTGGATTAACCTGAGTTTTAGGGAGGAATAAGAGTCTGGAATCCTCGGCATCCGATGCCGCCATGCTGGAAATGGAGAGCAGATGTTGTGACCACAGAGTCCGGACTCTTACCAAAGCAGCTCAGCCTGGAAACCACGTGTTCAAAGGCCACTGTCTGGACTCTAAGGTCTCAGCACATGGATGGAGGAACCAACATGTAGCTTGGTTAAATTTATGGGCAGCTGTGACTATAGCATTTATTTTGTGCCACAGTTCATGAAGGGCAGAGTGAAAATAAACAAAGATCTTCTAACTTAAATAGTTTGAGGCCATGCATGCAAACCTGATATAAGATGACGAGTTTTCCTTGTCTACAGCCAAGAGTAAAAATGGAAAATCCATCTTTTTTTAAAAAAAAATTTTTTTTTCAACGTTTATTTATTTATTTTGGGACAGAGAGAGACAGAGCATGAATGGGGGAGGGGCAGAGAGAGCGGGAGACACAGAATCGGAAACAGGCTCCAGGCTCTGAGCCATCAGCCCAGAGCCTGACGCGGGGCTCGAACTCACAGACCGCGAGATCGTGACCTGGCTGAAGTCGGACGCTTAACCGACTGCGCCAACCAGGCGCCCCTCCAGCAAATATTTTTAACCATTTGCCAGAGGTTCAAAGCACAGAATTCCTCCCTCCAGACATGCCCTAACACTATTTTTTTTTTCTTATTTCTCTTGGCCTTTTCTCCAGGCCGCTGGAGAATTTGATTTCAGTGCAAAGAATGGTTGAACCTATTAACTTATACATCACTTGTTTACACAGCAACTAGACTGATTTTTGTAGGCAGAAACTCCAAGGCCCTTCCTTGCAGTGTCCTGTTTTCTTATTCTTTTCTGATATATACCAAAATCATAATCATCCCTCCCTCTCTTTCAGTATCATTTGGGCCACTAATGTCTCTGTTTTACATTCTCCAGCAATGCTGCTCTTCTCAGAAGTTCTAGGCGGTACCATGCATCTCTACCTCAGTGCCTTTGCACATGCTACCATTGCCCTTAAAAAACTGTTTCCTTCTACCTTTGTCTTCTTTCATCTTTCGGAGCTTATTGCAAACATAACTTACCTACCCCTGAACGATCACTTTCTCCTCTGAGCTCTTCAAGCTCTTATAGCTTTCTGTACATTTCTTTCAGAGATTTTTACCACGGTTTCTGGCTACGTATTTAATGATGATCTGATGATGCCTCTGCCTTCCACTGTATTGTGAGCTCCGTGAACATAGTGACCACTTCTGGGCTCGGTTCGTAGTTCACTGGGGGCACAGTTGATGCTCAGCAAATTGTCTGAATGCATGAGTGAACCAGTGGGAACGTTAGAGGGAGGAATCAGAATTTTAAAAGGCTCAGAGGTAAGACAAAGCGTGGCAGTTCACATCCAGGAACCTGAAATATGTCCAGTTTATCTTGTGTGTTTGGAAGGACAAGGAGGGTGCTGGAGAACTGGTGAGGACTGCAGGAAGGGCTGGAGAGAACAGCAGGCAAGTGTCATCACAGGGGCTTTCTCCACTGTGTCACAGAATTCAGTCTTTAGTCCCCAGGGACATCAGGGAGAGAAGGACAAATGTGTTGTACAGTGACCATTCAGCTGAGGTGTGAGAAACACTGTGGATGAAAGTAACAGGAAATGGGACAATCAGTTCATGCCATACTGAAGGGATCCAGGCAAGAGATGACAGGGAAGGAGAGTGGATTTGAGACTATGGGAGAAGGATAACTCAACTTGGTGATCGACAAAACAAACGGGATGAGGAGGAGGTGGGTTTGGGCGTAACAACAATCTGTTCTGTTGGTGGTCATTTTGTCCCGTTTTCTACAGGAACTTAGGTCTCTTTGACGTCCTGAAGAAGCACGTATTTTTCTACTTGGATTGCAGATGTCAAGTGACTTCTGGTGATAAGGCCTGGCAGTCACCTCCTTCTTCACCCGAACCAGTATGCTAGATTCTGACACAGGTTTGAGAAACCCAGTTTTCTCTCTTGCTTCAGGCATCCAATTTTCTAGAGACCATCTCTCTACATTCTGAACAGTGCCTTAGAATAACCTGGAGGGGCACCTGAGTGGCTCAGTCAGTTAAGCATCTGACTCTTGATTTCGGCTCAGGTCATGATCTCACAGTTCCATTGGTTTGAGCCCCGCATTGGGCTCTGTGCTCACATCAACGAGGCTGCTTGGGATGATCTCTCTCCCTCTCTCTCTCTCTGTCCCTTCTTCCTTCTCTCTCTCTCTCCCAAAATAAATAAATAAACATTAAAAAAAGTTTAAAAAAGAATAGACTGGAGATCTTTTCAAGTTTGCTTCCAGAATTGTTTAATCTGCTCAGCACTATGAGTATTTATCCATCTTTTTATGGTGCACAACAAAGCCTTTTCACGCAAGAAAGGCATTCTTCAAAATTTTGCATAGTTTTAAACTCCAATAACTAAAGACTAGTTTCCTGATCCGAATAAATGTCTGGCACGATTTCTGTATGGTTATGATTTTGCTCACAGGCTGAAGTTTTATAAATTTTAAATATCACACTAAGCAAAGTTCACAATTATTTTTTTTTCACAATATAAAAACTTCACAATTCAAACTTGCACTAAACGCAACCATATAGTTGCATCTAAAATATAGATTTTGAATTGGGGCGCCTGGGTGGCTTAATTGGTGAAGTCTCTGACTCTTGACTTTAGTTCGGGTCATGATCTCGTATTCGTGAGTTCGAGCCCTGTATCAGACTCTGTGCTGACACCTCGGAGCCTGGAGCCTGTTCCGGATTCTTCTTCCCCACCCCCGCCCCCACTTGCTCTCTCTCTCTCTAAATAAATAAAAATAAGCTTAAGAAAATAATAAAAAATATAAATTTGTGAATTAACAGCAAGCAATAACTTTTGTCTCATATTAAGCATTTAAAGTACTTAAGACCTAATTTTGCACGTTAAACTTATTCAATATGCAACACTCTGGGAGAGCAAATTGTTGGAAAGGAGGGACAGGGCCCCTTAGAGACAGGACTGCTCTGCGCAGAGAATGACAGGTAGAGAAGGGGAGGGTCTGCTGGAGAGACAGTGAGGTGGGAAGCTTGAGGAATACTTAACAGATTACTAATAGTCTAGAGACTAGTCTGCTGGAGTAGTAGGTTCATAAACATACAAAGCTTTATTTTCATTTGACAACGTGCCGGGACCTCAAGAGCGGCCCGGCCTATGAAAGAGGTAGGACTGTCCCCACCCTGTAGGTGAAGAAACAGAGATAAAGATGGGCTGTGTGATCGACATCAAGTCATAACCCTAACAACCGGCAGGGCTGTGAGGTTCAGCTCAGGCCCTCCGTTCTCAAGCCCAGGGGCTCCTGTACCCCACGTGAGCACACAGGGGAGCTGGAGATGATGCCTCAAGGAGGGCTGGGGCTGTGTTGTGGTCCTCACCAGCTCTGGTGAGCCTCTCACCAACACCCTTAGCACATCAGCAGACGGTGTCGGTGCTGTCTTCAGGGACACCGAGAATCTGACCGCTTCTCCCAGCAGGTGCAAGCCAGCACTGCCTCTGGTCTGGAACATGCAGGTGTCTCCTGACCTTGTCCTTGCTCTCGTCACCACCCCCCACCCCCCGCCCCTGGGACCACTGGTAGCACAGCTGTGCGCAAGCCAGATCCCGTCACTCCTGCTCACCCCTCCTGCTGGACCTGCACTGCGGGCCACTGAGTCACATCTGTGACCTCAGCCTCTCCTACCTCAGCATCTCTGACCCCAGTGTCTCCAACCTCAGCCTCTCTGACCTCAGCCTCTCTGACCTCAGCATGTCTGACCTCAGTCTCTCTGACCCAGCCTCTCTGACCTCAGCCTCTCTAACCTCAGCCTCACCGACTGCACCCACGGGGCTTAGTCCCAGACCCGCCAGTCAAACCAAGAGCTGTGCCCTCTTGCTGTCCTCCAGGCGGGTCCATGAGGCTCCCCTTTCACCTCCGTCCAGCCTTTACCCCCTGCCCTCTCTTCAGCAGGCCATCCCAGTCTCATTCTCCAGCAAGACAACTCTCTGGTCCTGAGACTCCACATTTCCCTTCCTCGCCAGACTCTGTCTCTAACATCACCACCTAATATACTAGGTACATTATTCATGCACCGTGTGTATCATCATTGCCCCCACAAAAGTGCAGACTCACACACGGAGGCACGCTGGTTCTGTTTCCTGAGCTAGAAGACTGGTCACTAAAGGGCACTCAATGAATGTGCTTCAATAGTTAAAAACCGCAAGTTAAATTTTACTTAATTTTTTTAAATGTTTATCTATAGCTGAGACAGAGAGAGAGACAGATAGACAGACAGACAGACAGAGAATGAGCAGGGGATGGGCAAATAGAGGGGAGACAGAATCTGCGGCAGGCGCCAGGCTCCCAGCTGTCAGCACAGAGCCAGACTCAGGGCTCGAACTCACGAACCATGAGATCATGCCCTGAGCCGAAGTTGGGCGCTCAACTGACTGAGCCATCCGGGTGCCCCAAATTTTACTTCATTTTTAAGAGGGACACACTGGAGGCTTCGGAACACAGGCAGATGACAAAACTGCTTTCATATTAGCTGACATGATGGACTCCAGTAGAGAAGGAAGAAAGGGAGGCCCAACAGGAGGCTCCAGAAATGAGCCCAGGTCCAATGCAGTGACTCCTCCAGTCTACAGTCATTTGAACAAAGACGGGGGACAATGCAGAAGGTCAGTGGCTTGCTTTTCTCCAAATTCTACACTTGCCACTTCATTCTGTACTCATCCATCGAGTATACCGGGAGATTCTTTACCATAGCAGGTTGGAACCATACAAGACTGCCATTTTTATGCATTTAGATGCTAAAAGAATGTGGCAGGTAAGTGCAAAAACTCCCAAACCAGGGCAGAGAGGAGTCATGAGGCATAGGAGCCAGGAGCCTGGCACACCTCAGCCCTCCTTAGGGTATCCCTGGAAACTGCTCTACAGTTTCTGTTATCAGTCTTTCTAGCAACCATCTTGAGTCATTAACAAAGGCTGAAACAAGCCTCAAAAAGAAAAATAATCAGAATTAAAGGAAATTTGAAATCCGGTTTGGAAAGAACTCTATTCTAAATGCTAAAAACAGAACTACATTTGGTTTATAAAAACAAATCCTCAGCTAACCTTGAAGAGCTCTTTCACTGGCTGAGGATGGTCAGTGCTCTCTACAAAATGCTGTTTTTTAAAAGACCAATTAATTTACTCTACCCTACGTTGAAGCCTGAGTCCCAGAGAGCTCATTAATTAAACATGAAAGCAATCACTAGCAACACAAAACACATGGAAGTGTTACACATCCTATTAGATGTCAGTTTGTTACTTCACGTGCCGAACTGTGTACTGTAAATAATATTAATTTAGATCCGGCTTTTATATACAAAGCCAAAACCATTCATTTTGGTTGATTTGAAAGTGATATTTTAAAACATTACTTTGTCTTTTCTTTTGAAAAGGAGTAGCAGCACATAATTTTCTTTAGATGATTCTGTTGAAAGGATTTGCATACAATTACCGAGACAATTTCTGTTCCTAGCAGGAACAAACACAGGATGAAGTAAGTATTCACCATATGATTAGCCTAATTTTTATATCCCACGGAGGCTTGCTCAATTCCAAGAAGTAATTGTAAACTCATGTCAGTGACTGAGAGTGAATACATTTGATTACTCACTATTAAATTTCTTTACTGGGGAAATGACACTGAGGTGATCATATAAATAAAGAGTGATTTCTTGAACACCGTGCCAAGAAACAAACGATGGATTCAGTGGGAGACTCAGTTACCCTCAGCTGCGACAACTGTGTTTTTCATTTCAACTCTATGGTTCTGAGGCAGCGTATTTGAATTCCTTAATCATCCAGTTTTGACTTCTGTGCAGTGAAGATGATTAATGTAGGATTTTATTACATATGGAATCTGCTCCATAGCTGTTAACCAAAATCGCCTTCACTCCCCATGGTAGAACGGAGGGAGAATGCTCTTGTCTATCTGAGGGATGTGCTTTGTGAATTCATGGCAGGCGAGGGAATTCTTCCCCACAACTCTGGGAGACTCAGAACGTATAACTCAACATCCCATTCCTGCTGGAAAACGAAAAGAAAAACTTAACTCTTATTCTTCAATTCTGTATTTGGTTACTAGCCATGGATTCAACTCGGTTTCGTCAGAAACCCGGGAGATGCTCTCAGACTTGTCACTTTTTTTCACCGTCATCTCTAGTCAATGCTGATATTTCTTCCTAAATATTGTATTTAAGATCTTCCGTGAAAAGGTCCCTACTTATGCTTTCCGTTTTCACTCAGTGAATATTTCCTGAGGGTCTACTGTATGCAGGCCATTGCTCCAGAGTCTGCATATACAGGAATAACAAAGACGGTAGAACGTGCAGACCTTCGAGAACCTTACACTCCTGGGCTAAGGCAGACAATAAACAAATACACAAATACATTTATAATGACAAGAGGCAGCAGGTGTTATGAAGAAAAATGAAGCAAGGATGGGACAGAAATGACTGGCGGCGATGGTGGCACTTATTTTTCCACGCCGGTCTCTCACAATCTCTCTGAGCTACACATCCCTCAAGTCACACTGAAGATCAGCAGTTCACTGAGTAATCAGTTTCTTTCTCACTTGCTTCATGTATTCCAGTGGCTACCCTTTGTGCTGAGAAAGTCTATGTTCTTCATCCTAACTTGTACCTTCTGATTTCAGTTTAAGCCTCGGCCTTAGTCTTAGGTCATTTTAGAAGACTTCTCTCACTGGGACTACTAAAACAAAAGCTTCTGCACAGCAAAGGAAATAATCGACAAAATGAAAAAGACAGCCTATGGAATGGAAGAGGTTATTTGTGAATGACATCTCTGATAAAGGGTTAGTTTCCAAAATATATAAAGAACTTAGACAACTCAAATAATACCCCAAAACAATCCAATTTAAAAACGGGCGGAAGATATGAACAGACATTTCTCCAAAGGAGACATCCAGATGGCCAACAGACACATGAAAAGATACTCATCATCACTAATTATCAGGGAAATACAAATCAAAACCATGAGGAGATATCACCTCACACCTGTCAGAATGGCTAAAATCAACAACATAAGAAACAAGTGTTGGCAAGGATGTGGAGAAAGGGAGCCCTCTTTTACTGTTGGTGGGAATGTAAATGGGCACAGCCACTGTGGAAAAGAGTACAGAGGTTCCTCAAAAACTTAAAAATAGAATGATCCAGCAATTGTGCCACTGGGTATTTAGCCCCAAAATAGAAAAACACTCATGCAAAGGGATACATGCATCCTGATGTTTATCGCAGCATTATCTATAAGAGCCAAATTAAGGAAGCAGCCCAAGTGTCCATCAACTGGTGAATTCACTAAGATGAAGTGGTGTATGTATGTATGTGTGTGTGTGTGTGTGTGTGTGTGTGTGTGTGTGTATATATATGAATATATACACCTATATGAATATATACATATATATGAATATATACACATATATGCATATATACATATATATGAATATATATGAATATATAAAATATATATGAATATATGCATATATAGGAATATTACTGAGTCATTAAAATAATGATATCTTGCCATTTGCAAGGATATGGATAGGGCTAGACAGAAAGTACTAAGTGAAGTAAGTCAGGGAAAGACAAACACCATACCATTTCACCCATATGTGGAATTTATGAAACAAAACAATCAAGCAAAGGGAAAAGGATGAGAGACAAACCAAGAAACAGACTCTAAATACAGAGAACACACTGATGCTCACCAGAGGGGAGGTGGGTGGGGGGATGGGGGAAATAGGTGATGGGTTACTAAGGAGGGTACTTGTGATGAGCACTGGGTGTTGTATGGCAGTGTCTGAATACCTGAAATCTAATATAACACAGTATATTAACTAACTGGAGTTAAAACAAAAGAAAGGAAAAAAAAAGAAGACTTCTCTGTCTTTTCATATTGAGTATTTTTTGTCTTTTTTGAGTATATTTTCTTTTTTCTTTATTTTTCCCCAACTGTCTGTACAGAAATTACAGCTCATATCTCATTGAATTAATTAATTAAATTATTTATCAAGTAAGCACGATACGCTACTTTTGGAAGTACCAAGTACACAGTGAGGCCCAGTTGCTGATCTGAAAGACTTTGAACTTTAATAACCATTATTGTTAATTTACCTGTCTAGTTCTCTTTAAGTATGATATGAGTTCTTATTCACTTTTGTTTCCCTAGTTTGTTTGTTCTTTTCAACACAAAGGAAAGAATCCAAGAAGGAGATCGAACTGAATGGCAAAGGTAAAAATCCTGCCTGTTGTATATCACACCCCTCCCCCATTTGATCAAGTGTAATAATAATGGAATTTGCATTCCATTTGATCAAGTGTAATAATAATAAGGATAATAAAAATACGTGTAAGTTATTGAAGGCCTACCTAATCTGTAGCAGGTACTGTATTAAGCGCTTTATGGGCATAGTGTTAGTTTTATTATCTTCATTTTATATAAAGCAAACTAGATGATGGAGAAGTTGAATTCTTGGTAAGATTACTTAGCAATTATGTTAGAGCACTTCGTGTGACGTTAAAGTCTGCCTTTTATTCTCCTCTGTGATACTGTCTTTAATACAATGAACACTTAATTCCATTCTGTTTGGGATAATTTTATGCCCCTATTAAGGATTCATTTTTGACCCAGAAATATCCCTGACCATGAAGCACTCCTGGTATCAGGGGTGTCTCCAAGGAGCGCTATATATGGCTGCTGCTATTCGTGTTGGGGATGTGCTTACTGTTTCAACTCTAGGTTCCCAGGGAAGTGATATGCCTGTCCCCCCAGCACCCCACCTGACCACTCTCTGGCAGATCTGGCCCAAATGTTACAACTGAAAAGATTACAATAATGAACAAAATTTATTCCTTCACAACAGTTTATGAATGCTGCCCTGTGGTTAAGCTTGGTTAATGATGTCGCCCTGGCCCTGCTCAGGACATACCATCAACTGCCTTCTCTCTGAAGGATGTCAAACACTGAATCATAGAATTAGGCCAACTCTTGACAAAGAGCTTTTGAATTACTATTGAGATCTATCTATATGTTTGCCCACATTCTTCCCTTCTAGAGTCACAAACCCATTTCACAAATTATATTTGAACCACAGTACAGAATAGCTTTTGCTGATGCAGGGGTTAATGTAGGGGAGTTTTCCGGATAGGTATTAAGACAGCAAAACCAGAAAGCACTTGCATTTTTAATTAAAGTAAATTTGCCCGAAAATTATAATGGATATAGAAACACTTGTCTACAATTTTATAATTGTAGCAAAATTGAGTCAAGTTTGTACTATCAGGTAGAAAAAATCAGATGGAGCTATTCATTTTTTCATCAAATACTCAGAACATGGCAATAAGTCAGTAAGTAAGTGTCTGCTTTGCTTTCTGATCCCACAATCTCTACTATGTATCACTGACATCTTGACTGAAACTCATGGTGCAAATTTCTTTATTAAGTGCTTTATTTATTTATTCATTCATTCATTCGTTCATTCATTCTTGGAGAGAGAGAGTGTGCAAGTGGGGGAGGGACAGAGAAAGAGAGAGAGACACAGAATCCCAATCAGGCTCCGTGCTGTCAGCACAGAGCCCAATGCGAAGCTTGATCTCACTAACCATGAGATCACGACCTGAGCTGAAACCAAGAGCTGCATGATTAACTGACTGAGCCATTCAGGTGCTCCCATTATTTGAAATGTAAAATTTGAGCTATGTTCTCTATTTTCATCTCCAAATGTTCCCTCAAGGCTCAAAATGTTATTAATATAACACTTAAACCATTGTTTTTGTTCTAAGAAGTGTTTAGTGCTGGGTGTTTGTGAACATATATTATACGTCATTTCTGAAAATGTCCCCACTTGCAGAGAGATACTTAAGAGTTAAGTGAGCATCTACATAGGATATTTGCCCCCAAACTGCTAACTTCTTTAAACATGGATTGCTTTTCACAGTACCCCTTTATATGTTTGATAATTCCAGCAATTTCTGTAGATCAACTGTCTTTAAGCACTATTTCAATACAATCAGAAAAAATAACAGGTTTTTTAAAAACCATTTTAAAATTTAAATGAAAACATCACCCCCTGTTTGATGAGATCTTTGAATTCCTCGTGCCTGCTGAGCCGTGCCGGAAGGACGAGCTTGCCTCCTGCTCACGGTGCTGGACCATGACATGCTGGGCTGATGACTTGGAAGGGGAGGCCTTTCTGCCACTACGCTCAGTGCTGGGCCTGACTGGGATGGAGGAGCCTGGAGAGGTGCCTCAGACCCGTCTGCCCCTCACCTACCCTGCGCTCAACGGGGATCCTATGTCCTGCAGCTGCTGGAGAGCCGGAAGGGTGATCTGGAGGCCCAGGTGTTTGTGAGGCTGCGGAGGCAGGGAGCCAAGCAGGCCTCCCAGCATGCCCCAAAGCCAGGGCGGTAGCAGTGGAGGTTGGGGAGGGGGCTGGGTGCCTGCAAGATCTGGGTTCTCCCCACCAGCCTGGCCTAACAGTCCGCAAGGGCCCTGCAAGTCTGGGGAACCCCGGTGTGTGGAAGGCCCAGAGTGTGGATCCTCTCTGGTCCTCCCACCAGATGGGCCCGGGGTGCTGGGGCCAGGGCCCTGTGGTATTTATACTCCCTCCCCCTGCCTCCAGCCCTGGCCTCAGCATTCTCTACCAAATTTCAGCACCAGGGGGAGGGGGCAGCTGTCTGCATCTCTGGCCCTCGCTCTCCTGTTGGGGAAGTGCTGCTCTGGCACAGCTGTCTCCCTGCGTTTCTGGCCTGCCTATTCCAGTCACTGGGGTGGGGGGCTAGGCTCCCTGGGGCCTGCTCTTTAGCTCTCCTTCCCTGGTTCACTGGGGCTGGGGCTACCACTGCCCTGAGAGGGAGGGTGGCAGCTATAATGAAGGGAGCCTGGCTCCTCTCCTAAAAAAAAAAAAAAAAAGGAAGGAATTCTATAATTTAAAAGATTTTTATTTTTCCCTGGGACTCACCTCTTTGTATATGTGGGGTGGTCTTGTTTGCAGAAGAGTGTATAAATGGGATTCTGAATTTTGTAACAAGAAGTCAGCTTTGCCATTGGTAGATCTCTTACATAAAATACATAAACTCACCCTGTAACTGAAATTTGCAGACCTTATGCATTACAACCATCCTAGCAAGTCTAAAACCTTACAGACTATTTGCAGCCCAAAGACTTTAGAGAGAATATAGTCCAAACTCTTGACCTTGAGAAAATGAATACCCCTCCACCCACCAAAAATGACTTACCAAGTTACGTGTTAGGTATGGTAGAGACTCAAACAGAGGCCTCCTGACTCCTAAGCTAGTATACTTTCCTGAATCTCACTACTTCCTGTTAAAAATCCAACTTGACAACTGCTATTTGAGGAATGTGATCTAAGAAAGGTGATCACCAAGGATGTCATCCTCAAACATAAATTTATTTACTTATTTATTTATTTATATTTATAGACCACAGAATCATATAATTTGCAAAGTAATGAAACATTCTTAATGTCCCTTGTTTAGGAAAGAACCTCATGATAAATTCTTTACTTTTTCATTCTCAAGTTAGTTAACATAGTATAGTCTTGGCTTCAGGAGTAGAACCTAGTGATTCATCTCTTACATATGATACCCAGTGCTCATCCCCAAAAGTGCCCTCCTTAATGCCCATCACCCCTTTAACCCACCTCCATCAACCATCAGTTTGTTCTCTTTTGGTTTGCCTTCCTCTGTTTTTATAAAGATGTCCATCAACTGATGAATGGATTAAGATACATACATGATGGAATACTACTCAGTGATGAAAAAGAATGAAATGTTTCCACTTGCAACAATGTGGATGGAACTGGAGGGTATTATGCTAAGCGAAATAAGTCAGAGAAAGACAGATATCATAGGATTTCACTTGCCGGTGGAATTTGAGAAACAGATAAACATAGGGGAAGGGAAGGAAAAAGAAATTCATTTTATAATGCAGAATGAGGAAAGGATCTGCCTCTCATAATCTAAATCCTAATCTAATCTAGATCATTTTGTAAAACAGTATGAATACAAACCTAGCCAATCATATCTGCTGTTTTCCTTTGGATCCAAAAAAAGGTAAGAGTGAAGGCTGAAGTCATGGTACATCTGTCCCTGATGAATATAATTCTAGTGTATAATGACACCACTTTTCATATAGTAAATGTAAGACAACTATTATTATGCTACCAGATGTAAGCTGATGATCGTAAGTAGCCCAGAGTAGAGAAATGGGAAGGTGTGTCTGTAAATGCACTGGCCCTGTAGGAAAAAAATTTAAAAGGACTGAAGATGGCTGAGAACTTACTGAACATGGCGGAGCACTATTTTCACATTTAGCAATCACAAAAGTCTAAAGATAGAAGAACTCGACTCTCAATTGACAAATAAGGGAACGGATAGTCTTGAGGAGAGGAAATGACTTCCTAAGAAGTCAGTTGCGAAACCAGTACCTGACGATTAGAGGCTATAAAACATCGTCCACACAATGAGGGCCTGGAAGTCTCTCTCTGTCTCGTCTCCCCACCCTCCCTGCCTTTCCTTTGATTCTCTTTCTTCTCCTCCATCCCTCTGGTATCATCTCACCTTGCTACACATATTTACATTTATTACATTTTACTTTACAAAATGGGATTTACTATACACGTAGACACAACACTCAAAATATTTAACCACTTGTGTGACATTGGTCAATCAAAATGGCCACCACTGCAGCACTGTCCTACGGGGAAGAGTATCTCATCTACACACATGCTTTTTGTAAACCCATTTTTCTTCAGTAATAGATCATGTGTATCTTTTTTAGGTAAATAAACACAGAACTACAACATGATTATTAATGGTAACAGAGCATGCCATTGGATGGGGTATCATACTTCATTTAACATTTAGGTCGTTTCCGCTCTTTGCTCATTGTATACAATGCATGGACTTTTCATTTTAAAATGTAATTCAGATCAAATCCATGTTCACTGATAATTTGATGAAGAATAAAAAACAAGCTAAAGTGTAACAAATCATTTCTGTGTTTAATGGATAACATATCAGTACTAAATTGCAACATAGCTATTAGGCTTTTCTAAACAGAAATAAAGTGGTACTGGAATGTTCTCTTCCCATCCAAAATTCCTTCTATGAACATTTAAAAGTGCATATAAAATGAAACTTATTAACTTATTTCTCCTTTCCTCGGTGTTTTTTTCCTGTTGCCTTTACTTAAGTCTTTAAATTTAAACTTCAGACTAAAAATTTTAAAGGCTCTTAAATTATGTAGTAGCTGCATCTAAATGAAGAATATCTTAAGATGAACCAAATGAACCGTTTGAGAGACAGAAGCATATAAAATAAACGTGCTTGTTGCCAATTTGTGTTTCCTGTGCCTCAAGAGCTCTGATCTGAGTTTTAATGCACACTTGGAAGTGAGAGCAAATGAAGTGTGAGATAGGATAGCTTCTCCTCCATGACAGGCACTGTCCTGGGTCTCTCTCACCTGCATCAGGCAATCAAACAGTTCTAGACCACTCAAGAAGGTCTCAGGGGGCAAGTCAGCACAGCATTTGTACAGAGACTTTGCTTGTTTCTTTTCTTATGCATTACTGTCTACCCAGCCTACCTGTAATGTCAAGACTCAGAAGTTGAGAAGTGTTTTAAAACCTGCAAGCATCCTTTTCATATGAAAATAACTTAAAAAAATTTTTTAATGTTTATTTATTTTTGAGACAGAGAGAGAAAGAGCATGAACGGGGGAGGGGCAGAGAGAGAGGGAGACACAGAATCTGAGGCAGGCTCCAGGCTCTGAGCTGTCAGCACAGAGCCCGACGTGGGGCTTGAACTCACGGACCGCAAGATCATGACCTGAGCCGAAGTCGGATGCCCAACCGACTGAGCCACCCAGGCGCCCCCCTTAATAACTTTTTAAAGATTTCCACAGATTTTTAAAAGTGTAGCTATTTAACATCTTACTATTCATAAGAGCAATTATATATATATGTGTGTATACACACACACACACACACACACATATAGAGAGAGAGAGGGAGAGAGAGGGAAAGAGGGAGAGAGAGAGAGAGAGAGGGAGAAATTGCACATGCATGTAAGAGATAGGCATAAAATAGAAAAAAAATAAAAACCAATCACGTATCTACCATCCAAAGGTATCTATTAATATTTATTGAATTTTCTCCAGTCCTTTTCTCTTATGTTCTCACCAATATGAATGCCAATATTGCATGCACACTTTTCTTCCATGCAAATAATTATGTCTATGCTCTTCAAAACTTAACAAGCACCATTTTAAAGGTTGCTTACTATTAGATATTTAGTCACATTTTTTTTCAGATGAAGAAACAGAATTAGCAAAGTTAGTAGCAGAGTATTTTCCAAGAGAGCTGCACTAAAATTTTTTGCCTGTCTTCACACGTGAAACTGACTCCTCCCATACTGAACTGTGGGGATCAAAGTTCCCTCCTCTTGAATCTAGGAGGCCAGTGACTGTGGGATTCCCAAGGTTAGATCATAAAAGTTGATAGAGCTTCCTCCTGGTCCCCTTGGGATATTTGCCTTTGAAACGGAAGCCCAAGCACCCGGTGCAGAGGGTATTACGTCGGGGTTGACAGCTAAGAGCACAGATGAGGTTTTCAGGTGATAGCCACAATCTCCATGAGACCCACGAGGTAGAGGGTCTCTGAAGTCACTGGCGGCCCAGTGCCCATCTGACTGAAACTACACGAGAGACCCCTGAGCGAGAAGCACCCACCTAGCTGCGCTCTGCTGTCTCTAAAGCCATGGGAGGTAATCTACACTACTGTGAGTTAGATTTGGGGGTGAATTCTGACGTAGCGATAGATGACCAGAACCCCAACCAAGGTCACACAGCAAGTATGCAGAGCCTGGCCATGGCATGCCTACATATGGCAGTCCTACTTCATCACCTTATCTACACTTCCGACCACTATACCATACCGCACCCTGTTGACTGCCTTCTATAAACTGTAGAAACGTACACAGCTTTCTTTATGTAGACGCAAGGAACAGTGCATGTGTGCGTGTGTGTGTGTGTGTGTGTGTGTGTGTGTGTGTGCGCGTGTGTGCGTGTGTGTGTGTGTGTGTGGGCTAGAGGTAGTAGAAGCAGCACCAGCAGCAGCAGATTCTTGTGCACCAGTAACAGTTACAGTAGTGATCTCTGGATAGCATGAGAGCGAATGCCATTTTGTTTAAATGCTAGATAAAGGAAAACATTCCACGGACTAGTTGAACTCTTAGGATATTTTGGATAAATATTTATATTCTCAATGCATTTTCTCAGGACCATAAATTCTACAAGTTACGAAGACTATATTATGCAATGGATGATAGTTACCTTCTTAAAGTTGCTACTGCATAGTTTGGTCTTAATGCAAAGGGTTCTGTTTTACAATTGCTCTGCAATTCATTAATTTTCATTTTGTTCCTTTCAAGGGCGTTTAGGGTCTGGGATATACAGTTGTAAAACACAGCTCTCACTAGAATTCATAATTTACTAGGTCTTAATACTCCATTTGAAGAGGCTCCTGGAATATGATGAGGTCAGAAGAGAAGAATAAAAAAGAAAACCATTTGGCATGCTTAATAACAGACTATTTATCCATGGCATAATCTGAAATCTTTTCAAGCACGGCTGAAGGTGACCTGTACCTCAAACTCATTCAGATGGGATTGGTCACTTTGTAAGAATTGGAAGGGGAGGTTATACACATCTCATTAGTTTTTCTAGCCCAACGATATTTAACTTTGATTGCTTATTATAAGCAGAGTGACTGTGCAATTTTTCATACAATCTCAGACACTTTCAAGAGTAAAGGGGGGCACTGTGCCCATACACTAGGCTATCAGGTGTAAACCAGAACTGTGCAGGCAAGCCCAGATGTGTGGGCCAGCTGCCAGGTGGATCCTGGGGGAAAACAGAGATGAATGAAGAAGGCACTGCCCACAAGCAGCTCCTAATTTTCCCCCTCCTCCTGCATTGTAACTGAGAACTAACAAAAAGTATTGACAGAAAAAGTGCCCAGCGGGAGAAGTCATGTGCAAGTTGAGAGGTACTTGGTTGTCTAGGCAGCCCCTGAGTCTCCTTCACTGTTTTTCTCCTTCTAATCTGGCCAGACATTAATTAATCCAGGTCTCTGCAGAGTTACAGTGATCCTATCAACACTTCCATTTTTTATTATTCTTAGAAAGTTATGATCATATTAGAAATTCCGTGAGACTAGAATCTAGTGTTTGAGATCAAAGAATTCTGGATCTCCTGTGTTCGCAGGATGTTGAGACCAAGTTTATTGGAACTTAACTGAATTCCAATGCAAATCAACTAAAACTTTCTTGGTCTAGAAGACACTAAAAAGTGTAATGCAATTAGGTTCACAGAATGGGTTCAATGGATTCTATTCCTAAAAAGCCAAATTAAATTTTAGACATATGAGAGTATTCAATCAGAGGCTCTAATACACCATGTATTGAATTCTCATGTTTACTGCATATTTTTTATATTTTCCAAGCCAATTTAAAAGTGTTAACAAATAAACATTATAGTATTTTTTATGAAGCAATAGAAACTAGGAGATTTAGAGATCAAGTGACCATATTGGGCAAACAAATTTCCCTTCCAATTCTAATCTGTGTGAAATCAAAGCATTTTACAGCTGAGCGGATCATGGAAACTTCCGATGTGGACAAAGGCTGAGCCAGAGTGCTTATAAGACTTGCCCAAGGTAAGTTATGGGAAGAGCTGGCTGATGACAGAGAAGGCTCTAAAAACATCCTTTCTCATGTCTCTGAGAACTGTCATTGTCCTCGGGGGAATTTGGACAGGGCAAAGCTGAGTAGGAAGTCTAAAACCTTCCAGACGATGTGAACTCCTATTAGTCTTGGGCAGAATAGAGCAAAAGACGAAAAAGGACAAAATATAAGAACATGCCTATTGAGTTCCCATTAAAATAAATCTTTTAAGAAGGCACTTAAAGGTTATCCAAAAGTTTGTTACTCTCTTCTCAGCATTGCATTCTTCTAGGAATGGATGTGCAATGAGAATTCTTGATCATTCAGATAAACTGCAAACCTATAGTAATCAAAACATTACGGTACTGGCACAAAAAGAGACACATAGATCGATGGAACAGAAAAGAGAGCCTAGAAACAAACCTGCAACTACATGATCAATTAATCTATGACAAAGAAGCAAGAATACACAATGGGGAAAGAGTCTCTTCAACAAATGGTGCTGGGAAAACTGGACAACTACATGCAAAAGAATGAAACTGGACCACTTTCTTATACCACATACAAAAAATAAACTAAATATTGAATAAAGAATTTAATGTGAGACCCAAAACCATAAAACTCCTAGAAGTTAACATAGGCAGTGATTTCTTTGACACTGGCCATAGAAACATTTCTATGGGCAGATCTACACTATGGTCCAGCAATAGCACTGCTAGGAATTTACCCAAGGGATACAGGAGTGCTGATGCATAGGGGCACTTGTACCCCAATGTTTATAGCAGCATTTTCAACAATAGACAAACTATGGAAAGAGCCTAAATGTCTATCAACTGATGAATGGATAAAGAGATTGTGGTTTATATACATAATGGAATACTACGTGGCAATGAGAAAGAATGAAATATGGCCTTTTGTAGCAACGTGGATAGAACTGGAGAGTGTTATGCTAAGTGAAATAAGTCATGCAGAAGGACAGATTCCATATGTTTTCACTCTTATGTGGATCCTGAGAAACTTAACAGAAGACCATGGGGGAGGGGAAGGTGGAAAAAAAAATTAGGGACAGAGGCAAACCATAAGAGACTCTTAAAAACTGAGAATAAACTGAGGGTTGATGGGGGGTGGGGGAGAGGGGAACATGGGGGAGGGGCATTGAGGAGGGCACCTGTTGGGATGAGCACTGGGTGTTGTATGGAAACCAATTTGACAACAAATTTCATATAAAAATAAATAATAAAAATGTACCTCAAGTAAAAAAAAAGAAACATTTTTTTTAGATATGTTTTCTGAGACAAGGGAAACCAAAGCAAAAATAAACTAGTGGGACTACACCAAAATAAAAGGTTTTTGCACAGTGAAGGAAACCATAAAACAAAAAGACAACTTATTGAATGGGAGAACATATTTGCAAATGAGGTATCTGATGAAGGGTTAACATCGAAAATATTTAAAGAACTTATACAACTCAATACCAGAAGAACAAATAATACAATTAAAAATGGGCAGAAGACCTGAATAGATGTTTTTGTGTTTTTTTTCTAAAGAAGACATACAGTGGGCCAACAGACACATGAAAAGATGCTAAATATTAGTAATAATCAGGGAAATGAAAATCAAAACTACAATGTGATACCACTTCACACCTGTCAGAATGGCTAAAATAAAAAACATAAGAAATAGAAAATGTTGGTGAGGATGTGGAGAAAGGGGAACCCTCATGCACTGTTGGTGGGAATAAAAACTGATGCAGCCATTCTGAAAAGCAGTATGGGGGTTCCTCAAAAAATTAAGTGATCCAATAATTCTACTACTGGATATTTACCCAAAGAAAATGAAAACTAATTTGAAAAGATACATGCATCCCTATGTTTAGAGCAGCATTATTTATAATAGCCAAGCTATTCAAGCAACCCAAGTATCCATCAACAGATGAATGGATAAAGAATATGTGTATCATGTCATATCATATCATATCATATCATATCATATCATATATATTCTTTATCCATTCATCTGTTGATGAAGGAATATAAAGGAATATTACCCAGCCATAAAAAGGATGAGGTCTTGTCATTTGCAACAACATAGGTAGACCTACAGTGTGTTATGTAAGTGAAATAAGTCAGGTGGAGAAAGACAAATACCATATGATTTCACTCATATGTGGAATTTAAGAAATGCAACAAATGAACAAAGAAAGAAAACAAGGGAGAAAAAAACCTCAGACTCTTAAATACAAAGAACAAACTGGTGGTCACCAGAGAGGAGGTAGGTGGGGGGAAGGGTGAAATAAGTGAAGGGGATTAAGACTACACTTATCTTGATGAGCACTGCGTAATGTACTGAATTGTTGAATTGTTACATTGCACACCTGAAACCAGTATAACACCATATGTTAATTATACTTCAATTAAAAACAAAAAAGAATTCCTGAATCATTCAGTGATTGGTTGGTTCCAGAGTCTGTGGATCTGAAACTCCACTTTCCAATGTATCTCACTGCGTTTACTCTTTCATTTCTCCTTTCAAGTGAAGGGCTGCCTCACTTGATCTCTTCGGTAGAGATCAGGGGATGTGAGCTAAAATTATCATGTGATC
Organism: Felis catus; assembly: GCF_018350175.1. NCBI lineage: Eukaryota > Metazoa > Chordata > Mammalia > Carnivora > Felidae > Felis > Felis catus. Next base: position 3,985,024 of record NC_058377.1, on the reverse strand, counting down.
GTCTCATGGCCTGCTTACACAAACTGGCAGGTAAAGTATTTATTGGTAAAAGAACCTAGGAACACATGGATCCATGCACACCAGGAAAGTGTGATCTACTGTTGTTAGTACTAACAGGCATCTCTTACCAGCCCTAGCTTTTCTCGGGGAGAAAAAGATAACCTGGGTAGATCTGAGGGCTAGCGATGCACAACTGGAGTGCGTGTCTCTGTGTGACTTCGGGCTCAAAGTCTCCACGACGTCTGCAATGAGAACAACAAGAAAAATGGAGGCACCCAACTGTACTCACCAAGTTTTTATTTTAACGAGTCAGAATGATAAAAAAAACAACAACACAAAAACCCTATACCCACCATATATATCTGCCTGATTTTATAGAAGAAAACATTTTCATTCTAAAATGGTAGGAGACATAATTTTAGGATCAAGGACGTTTTTTCAAATAAAAAAATTAGCTTCACAGAAACTCTCTACACTGTCCTGATTCTTTCTCCTGCCCCCCCCCCCTTTTTTTTTTTTTTTTTACCTTTTAAGTGTTTATTTATTTTTGAGAGAGGCTGAGCCACCCAGGCACCCCTCTCCTGCCAATTCTTGAAGGTGGATCCATAAGAAGTCTGGGCTTTGGATTCCAGACCTGCAGTCCTGCTGTGAAAGTTCCCAGCCACATGCAGGCAGAGCAAACTTCCCCCACCCTCAAAGCTGCAGACACAAAGGTGCTTACATCTCCATTTTGTCATGAGACGACTAAACAAATGGTTTCAGCAGAGGAGTTGGTTAAGATTTTGTATGTAGAGACAAAAGTGAAAATCCTAAAAGATTTAAGGACTTTTCTTGGGTATACCCATTCTTCACTCCTTTCAAGGTCAAGCACAAGCATCTGAATGATCACTTCTTTGATTTTACTAATGAGAAACCATATTGTTAAGAAAGGAAGGTTGAAAAGAATCCATAAAACCCCGAGGTAGATGGGGCACCTGGGTGGCTCAGTCGGTTGAGCGTCCGACTTTGGCTCAGGTCATGATCTCATGGTCTGTGAGTTCGAGTCCCACGTAGTGCTCCGTGCTGACAGCTCAGAGCCTGGAGCCTGTTTCAGATTCTGTGTCTCCCTCTCTCTCTGCCCCTCCCCTGCTCACACTCTGTCTCTCTGAAAATTAAATAAACATTAAAAAAAATTAAAAGCAAAAAACCCCACAGAGGTGGCACGCTAATCAGTGGAATTTTGCCACAGAGTAGACTGGAAGGTTAAAGCCCAAAATGAACCCAGTTTGTAGGGTTTCTTAACAAACAAGCAGCCTACACAGGCTGACCCCTTTGGTTGCTTTTACTGTTTTCCATAAGTCATGGAGGGCAACAGATATTTTTTTGAGGATTTAGTAAGATGGCTGATTATGAAAAATCCAAAATGTAAGGAAAGGTCAAACCTTTTGGTTAATAACAGATGAAGCCACACGCAAACTGAAGTGAAGGGGCAGTTCCGATTCCAATTCCTTCAGAAGACTGGATTTCTAACAAATGCACGTTTTCACCATATTTTGAGTCTGTGAGCTGCCTGTACTTTTTGACGTCAAAAGTTAAACTTGTAGAAGACATGTGGAGACTGAGAGTCTCCTTGAAATGATTTTGGTGACTATTGATATCTAGCAAAGAAAGTGCACTGTTCAAACCTTCTCAGTAGATGGGAACACGGCCTGGTCCCACCAGTATCATCAGAGCATCAGAACGCATTATGCCGCGTTAATGGTGCATTCTCAAATGCGGTGCACACATTCTGTAGGTATATTTGGAGATTTCTGTCAAAACAAGTCATTTCACATTCACCTATCATATCATACTTATCAAGTTCCTCATGAGTTATGCTGTCAGTTTTGAGGGACAGTCTTGAAATTTTAAACACAAATAGTGTACTTCGGGTGCATTTATTAGTAAAAGAGCATATATATGGTTTTGTGCCAATAATATGACCCACTTTGTTGTGGGCAGTAATTTGGTTAAGATTAAAAAAAATTTTTTTTTCAACGTTTTTATTTATTTTTGGGACAGAGAGAGACAGAGCATGAACAGGGGAGGGGCAGAGAGAGAGGGAGACACAGAATCGGAAACAGGCTCCAGGCTCCGAGCCATCAGCCCAGAGCCTGACGCGGGGCTCGAACTCATGGACCGTGAGATCGTGACCTGGCTGAAGTCAGACGCTTAACCGACTGCGCCACCCAGGCGCCCCTGGTTAAGATTTTAAATAGCATGGTCAAGAAAAGTCTTGTGTCCAAGAGTTTATAAGGGCAGGAAACTTCAATACAATTTAATAAAATAAAAATTTATTGACTTTAAGGGCACCTGGGTGGCTCAGTCGGTTAAGCATCCAACTTTGCCTCAGATCATGATCTTGTGGTTCATGAGTTCGAGTCCTGCGTCAGGCTCTGTGCTGACAGCTTGGGGCCTGTAGCCTGCTCCAGATTCTGTGGCCCCCCACCCCCGCCCACCCCTGCTTGTGCTCTGTCTTTCAAAAATGAACAAACATTAAAAAAAATTAAAAAAGTTATTGACTTTAAAATGAATAAAAGTACTCAGAGATTTTAATCTACCATTCAACATAAATAAAAGTTGTTTGAAATATAATATCTATCTATAACAACTTGTAAAATATTAATTAAACTGTTTGAAAACATGTAATCTTGTTTTGACAATAACAACAACCAACTCAAAAGACTTACTTATTGCAGACTTAACTACTTCAGCTTTTGCAAAAAGTTTAGATAAGGTTGAACCAGATTTACATTTCCCTTAGCTTACTAATGAAATTTTGTAAGAAAATAATATTAATAAAATAACTTAGGAAAAGTTGATTATGTTTAAAAATATACTTTAGAAACTTTAAAAATAATATGATAATCACAATATTCTGGTTAAAAATATACTGCAGGAACATTTCTCTATAGGGCGATGATTATGTATTATAAATAACTGTACTGTGTATTATAGAAGACCCCTAAGAAACTCTACTTGCTCACAACTGCTGGTCAACAGCATGCTACTGAATAAGCTTTATTCACATAAAATGCTATTTTTGTTAAAATGTCTATAATTCTGACTTACAGGCAGAAAGTAGTAGATAGAATTTGAGAACTCCAGATAAACTTCTGTGAAAGCTCAATGAAAATAACCTCTCATTTTCTAGCGTGAGTAGAACGTGCTATATGTCTGTCTTCCTAACATCAGAAAGGAATGCAACAGCCATAGCAGTGGAAGGCAGGCCGGAGGAGGCCTGGGCCTGGGTGGGGTCAGACGGAGGTCCTGTCTTTTCTGAACGCATGTGGGGACATCGGAGACACCAAGGAAGCAGACGAAATACAGCTGGGGGGCAAGAGCTAGAGAAGGTCTCAAGGAGCAAGTCGTGTGAGTGGAGCCTGGATGTCAGTTTCATGAAGTGGGCAAGTCTTGGGGGCCTGTCATGAGCCACTGTCCTGGCCCTGCCTCGGGTAGATTTGACATCGCTTCAGGGGTCCTGTGCATATAAGGTCTTCTGCATCTTCTGAGCCCACATTCTTTCAATGATTCTGCAGGACCAGAACCAGAACTCCAGAGCCGAGCATCTACCTGAGAGCCTGGGGAGTACAAAGTCTGTAACTATAAAGTAGCAGGGCTGGGTCTGTAAACCCTACAGCAGAAGAAACACCATTACTTTATACAAAATAAAATGGGCCTATCATCCTATGTAGGCCCACATGCCACATCATTATGTAGGAAAAGGCTCACTTTACTGTTAACTTGTAGAAATGGAACTTCCAGGTTTTAATTTAAAACTAAAAACATTTTAACTCATAAAAAGAAAACCATAATTATTTGATTAGGTGATTTCATCTTTATTAGAAAATAATGCTAGTGTTAAGTACTCATTTTTTTTATCTTCACCTTTTATTGAGCTTTGTAATCAGCTTCTTATCAAAGTTTAATTTATTTTAATGATCAAAACCTTAATGTGCATTTTTAAATTGCCAGAAATAGGTCAATAATTTTGAAACTAATCTAAATAAAGTGTCTTCATATGAGAGGTACAGAGGGGGCTTTATCTCTCTAGTCCCGTTACGAGTGTATTGGGAAGATAAGTGATTGCAACAGAAACAGAATTAATCACTCTGGCATGTTTTCTCTCCTAGTGCTACAATTCCTGGCCATAGTTCTTACTTGGAAATTGTAATGTGCTAACAAGAAAATCTGCAGTATTCTCCACTTAATTAAAAGACAGCAAATATCCTACTAGAACAAAAGAAAACATAGGACATTCAGGAACTCGTGATTTAAAAAATGTCTTCATACCGTTAGAACCTATTTCCTAGGTAATATGGAATGCATTCATGGATTCCTGATCGAGTTCCGTCAGGTACCTCTCTTTTCCTTTTTGATTTCCAGCGTTAGTGTCCCTGGTGTCCTGGGCTAATCTCACCTTCAGCAGCTGGCCTTGGTGTCCCACAGGAGAAGACAGAGGGCATCTGCAAGCATATCCTTCAAAACCTCTCCAAAACTTGAATCTACACAGTGCTCTGTATCCCTTCTCCAATAATGGAGGGCCTGGCTATACTTGCTTCTCTCTAACGCCAATGACTCCAGCTGTGACCATGGGTCTAGCACGCAAAGATCTGATGTGGTCTTAAAAAAGTTGTCTGTGGGGACATTTTTGCTAGTAGAAGAGCTAATTTTAACGATGTCACCTGAACTGTCCCACTGCTACTTCAAGAGTGCTACGCAAATATTGTTTGGAACATGGATTATCACACATATACAATATAGAATAAGAGTTACCACTTTGAAGAGTAACGCACACACACAATACACTCATCGCTGTGCATCGCTTAAGACTATTTCTCGAAGTGTGACTTTCAGATCATCTACATCAGAATTACCTCTGTGCCTGTTAAAAGAGAATACGTCTCGCTCTCCACCAGACCTCTGGGTAGGGGACTCACAGGCACCCCACATGATTTTTTTTGGTAAAGGGGGTTTGGATGCCATTGACTTAATACGACGACAGAGACAGTATTAGCAACGAGTACTCCAAAGTTTAAGCCTAAGGAAGAAAATTGGGGAAAAAGGAGGATCATTGGTCAAGGGAGGGAACCCAGAGCTAGCAGTGGGTGGGTGGCCTGCTGGGGATGACTAGAGTTCCCCCATCAGCTGGTCTATGGTCCTCACACCACCCTATCACCTACAGGTATTCCCAGCTCAATGGCTAAAAACTCTGGGGCAGCCACCACCAAATTTAACAACTCCATGGCCAGATTTCTCATTGAAATTAAGTGAGGGGATCCCCCCTGTCTCTTGCTCTGGGTCTGCTGAAAGGGAAGAGGGAAGAAGAATACGGTAACATAGCTCCTTCGAGAGTCCCCTTCTGCCATGACTAGTGACTGCCCTTTTCTAGCAGCCTCGGGGCTTAAACTCTCTACTATGAAGAGAAGCTAAGAAATAATTATTGACCTGAAATTCTGTTAATTCACAGTAAATTTTTGTTATCACATTATCCTCTTCTCCGTGATCATGAAAATCTCCTTTTCTCAGCTCTGTGCCTTCTTACCCTCAAACTCAAAGCCCCTTTCTTCTTCATAAACTGTTTTATCCTTTTCCCCTTTTAACCTAATTAATTATTGTCTTATTTTTCTCCTTTCTTTCATTACTAAAGTTTTCAAATAACTAGGGCTAATATGCTGGATTCAGCTCCTAGCCCCCACTTTAATTGACATTGTTCTCTCAAATTTATCACCAATGGTCTTTGCTCTTGTAAATCGAATGACTTTCACTTTTTTTTTTTCATGTTGGTTAAAAGCTATAAAAGAATAATGACATTTAATATGTATCTCCTGGGAATCCAAATGGCTTAAACTGCTAATTAATCCCAAGTTTTAGTACAACAATCAATCAGTAAAAGCCCATGGGCTTACAGATCTGCACTTAGATGTCCATGGTTACATCTCATCAACACGGGGTCTGCCCACTGTTGCATTTCATAACATTACTTCTTATTTACTGTAACAGAGGATGAGAAGGGAAGATCCTAGTACACCAAAATTTAAATAAATACCACATCACACACATCTGTGTTTTAGACCTTTGTTCAATTTATAACGTAGTGTACTACAAATATATTAGTAAAGGCCATATCACACAATGCATGTATGTGTGACATACGTGCATACATAAATAAATCAAATTTTACACATCTGGTCGTAGGATATTTTAAATGATGAATAGAATTTTGTACCTAAGGGGCGCCTGAGTGGCTGAGTCAGTTAAACATCCAACTTTGGCTCAGGTCATGATCTCACAGTCTGTGAGTTCAAGCCCCATGTTGGGCTCTGTGCTGACAGCTCAGAACCTGGAGCCTGCTTCGGATTCTGTGTCTCCCTCTCTCTCTGTCCCTCTCCTGCTCATGCTCTGTCTCTTTCTCTGTTTCTCTCAAAAATAAACACTAAAAAACATTATACAAAAATTTCCTACTTAAAAGTCGGCAATGTAATTAATTTTTATTTGTTTTGCTCACATTTTTAAATAATGAAGTACAATGTTTAATAAGGTTAAATAAGGGGCGCCTGGGTGGCGCAGTCGGTTAAGCGTCTGACTTCAGCCAGGTCACGATCTCGCAGTCCGTGAGTTCGAGCCCCGCGTCAGGCTCTGGGCTGATGGCTCGGAGCCTGGAGCCTGGTTCCGATTCTGTGTCTCCCTCTCTCTCTGCCCCTTGCCCATTCATGTTCTGTCTCTCTCTGTCCCCAAAATAAATAAAAACGTTGAAAAAAAAATTAAAAAAAATAAGGTTAAATAAAATACTAAATTTTAAAATAGATTATAAAGGCATATGGAATAGGGGATAATGTCTTGCAGCTCTCTGGGATTTTCAGTATCATATTCACATTTCTAGAACATTAAGTTCACTTTGCATTTTAATAAAATACAAATAATTGGAAATCTTTTTTTCTTAATTTTATTTCTTTATTTTGAGAGAGAGAGAGAGTGTGCAAGCAAGCAGAGAACAGGCAAAGAGGGAATCCCAAGCAGGCTCCATGCTGTCAGCACAGACCCCAATGGGGGACTCCATCTCACGAACCCATGAACCGTGAGATCATAACTTGAGCCGAAATCAAGAGTTGGACACCCAACCAACTGAGCCACCCACAATAAATAATCGGAATTCTTAATTATCTCTCTATCCTACACATATATTGATCAGAAACTCATGAATCAAATGCACTACACTAATGAAAACTCTACTTACTAGGGTGATGTTAAAATTTATCGGAGACTATCTATAGCAGGCTGACATTTAAACAGTCAGCCTGAATAGGTTTTCTCTTTGTTAATACGTGAACTTGCTGCAGGCACACTCGAGGACTGGATGTCTGTTTGAACCCAGGGGGAACTGAACTTCTGGGCTCACGCCCCAGAGCACGGCAGCTAGAAAAGCTATCTATGTAGCAGGACAGTAATACTTACACCTGAACGTTTCCTTAAATAACTCTTTGTGTTTCTAGGTGAAGGCCACATTTTCCATAATTTCTTTGATTCATTTAAGACCTTTCTTTATTTTCTTAACCTTAAAATGCCAGCATGCTTCCCACAGAGAACACTGGCACCACTATCCCAAAACGCACTTCATTACTGGGGCAAAGTGTAGCAGCGTGCCATGGCGTCACTCTCTGTTTAGTGATGCTGGAATGGTCAGGGCTTCGAGGTACAAAGGACCAGGGGTACAGGCAGCAGGTATGGGATGACGTGGGCTCCAAAACCTCATTTGTCCTTAAGTCCTTTGCCAATGATCTTCCGTTATATTTGCACAAATTAATTTACAATGTTAAATAATTATTAGATAACTCAGATATTACACAAAAGATTGAGATATGCAGTATGGATTGTGTGTGTGTGTGTGTGTACATATACTAGTGTGTGTATAAAGACAGCAACTTCGGGAACAGTGCTGGCATTTCCTTTTTCCTCTAGTTTTATCTAACTAGAGTTTACTCTCAGATGTTCTTTCTGGCACATCATAATATCCTGTATTTCCAAGGTCATGGCAACAAACATTTTTATTATAATTATCGTCTACATCGGCCATCTTGACACAATCAACTAATCAAATATTTTGGAATAGAAAGGCATGGACACAGATCCCATTAAAATAAACAGCTGGGGCCGAAGGGACAGGAACAGTGTCTATCAAAAAACAAAATAAATATAATAAATAATGATCATGTAAAAATAACAACATAACAAACAAAATGGGAAGATGGCTGCAGACTGTGTAAGGGGTTCCACATCTTCTACAGAACAGAGCCATATGACATCTTCCAAAGTGGAAACACATAGCTGAGACAAAACAAAAAACCACCGTAATTGCTCCAGCCTCTTAAGATCGTGCACAGTCTTTGTCTTCATATTAAATAAATTTTGTGGATAGTAATACCATTTATTCTAAAAAAATTTATTGGATGTTAATCAATTACATATTTCCTTACCTTCTAAAACTTCAAGAAGAATAATTGTAATTTTTTTAAAGTTTATTTATTTTTGAGAAAGAGAGGGGGCACGAGTCAGAGAGGGACAGAGAGAGAGGAGACAGAAAATTCTAAGCAGGCTCCATGCTGTCAGCACAGAGCCTAACATGGGGCTCAATCTCACAAACCATGAGATCATGACCTGAGCTGAAGTCAAGAGTTAGGCACTTAATTGACTAAACTACTCAGGCACCCCAAATAATTGTTAATTTTATATATAAAAAGATCATTATTGTTTGAACTCAATTTTGTGAAATTATTTCCATTTTACTCCCTTAAGATACATATATATATATGTATGTATATATATGTATGTATATATATACATATATATACATACATATATATACATATATATACATTCACAAGTTAAATTACACAAATATATATATTCACAAATTAACTTACAAGGTTAATTATTATCTTGAATAACTGAGATATTATAAAAGGAAAGACTCATATGGAGTAGCCACATGAAAATATGTCCATAAAACTATAGATACATGCATAAATCTATCTATATTTATCCAGGAATACTTGAAATAATGCTCAGCAAATATCAATACCATTTATTTTTGGATAATAACCCTTTTGTAACTCTAGAATATTACTGGAGTGTTTACTGCCTGCCAAGCAGTCAATAAATATTTGTTGCATCAGTGATAAGAAAGAAGCATTCTGCTTGGAAATAGGGAGTAAAGTGGTGAATACCCTTCAGAATAAAGTTTTGATGGGGGAGTGCTAAGTGTTGCCGAAAGATGTGGGAATTTGGCAGAAACGGTATTATTAGATCATTAGGAATATGTTTTATAATTACATAAATTTGGAACATGAAAAAATAATGAAAGATATTTCTACCTGCAAAGAGCATGTTTGATTTCCTAATTTTAAGCTTTGTGCAAATGCATTCCTAAAGGCAGAAATAACGAATTAATTTTCTTCACGGTGTGGAAAAAAGTAACATATACTGTGAAATTCGTGTTACAGAAAGAGAGGGAGAGGAACACACAGCCACAAAGACACAGAAGGAGGGACAGGTGTCAGCCACCCCGGAGTCCCAGATGCTGCCACGTCTTCCGTGGCAGGACCGACACCTGTAAGATGGGGAACTCCCAGTTTAGATAACCCAGGCGTCCGCTTGGACAAACGAACCAAGCAAGGATTTGATCCTTAATGTAATTGAGTGGCTCAGCGGAAGCAGAACTGAATTAAGAGTCAGAGGACAGAGCTCCACTTTGGAATAATCACCGCTCTTGGCTTCAGTTTGCTCGTCTGTAAAATGAAGATACTAATACCTGCCCTGCGTACTTCAGAGGGTGACGGTAGGGAACAAATTAGATGAAGTAAGTGAACATGCTCTGTAAACTGTAAAGCACTATAGGAGGCAAACTTATCATTATTTAAGGTCATCCTTGATACTCTGCCGTGAGAGGAAAGTCAGAGAGAAAATGCAGCTTTTCCATGAATTATCGTCTTGTCTCTGAGAGACTCTCCGAGAGCTTGTGTAAAGACGGCAATAGAAAGTTAATTGCTCCTGTTTTAAGTAGAGATCTTTACTTTTTTTTTTTTTTAATGGCTTTTAGTGCTCTGTCTCCTTCTAGCAGATAACATGTCATGTCGTGGCGGCTTTCTGGCTGCTCCATCTGAGAATGCTTCACTGGCTGCCATCACTCCGTCTCCTGCTTTACAAGATTGTTGTTTTAGGCTCATTCTCTTCTTTCCAAGCCTACTGTCCTTCGATGATCTCATCTATTTCCCGGTCTTACTCTGCTCCTACTATCCATCACACACCTCACGGTGGCTGATGTTCGATGGATGTTGAACAGGCACCTGGAGCCCAGTGTGTCCAAAAGGGAATTCATGATCTCCCCCCACACCTCCCTTACACTACTCTTTCTTCTGGGTTTTCTATCTCGGTTAATTACATTGCTATCTCCCTACCCAGTCTCTCAACTTGGAAATCACACAGGTGGTGGGTGGTTTTGCATGGCACAGCTCTACAGTCAACTGTAGTCTCTGTGAATGCAGCCGATGCTGTGCAGTGGACAAGGCGCATAACCTAACATGGCAGCCTTCCCAACAGCTTGGTCCAGTATCTCAGTGGCCACTCATTCCTGGATATTCACCAATAGAGAGGAGTCTGTGGACTTCTCAATTATCAGAGGCTCCCACTTAAACGTTCACGACACTTTATCATGGTTGTACCTTCAGCTGGTAAGTGTGGGACTATTTCTGAGTGTGCATTGTTGTGTATGAAAATTATAATGCAGGAGGTTTTTATTTACTATACACATGTATATTTTATCACTATTTCCACGTGTGTGTGTGCATGTGCGCATTTGTAAGAATCTCTAAAGGGAGCACTCGGTGATCCCCTCTCCCCAGATTCTCTTGCTGGTCCTCTTATCCAGAGGTAGAAGTTGTTTGTCTTTCCCTTGAGTCTGTGTGGATCTTGGGTCCACCCTGGCCCGAGCTACAGATATTACCAACAAAGATACGATCAAAGACTTGCTGAGTCTTGGACACAGTGCTTGAACACTGGGATTTCTCCTTTTGAAACACTCCTTCTTAGAATCCAGCTGCCATGTTTTTTATATGTTAACATACTTATTTTGAGAGAGAGACAGACAGTGGGTGCATGGGGGAGAGGCAGAGAGAGAGGGGGAGAGAGAGTCCCAAGCAGGCTTCATGCTGTTAGTGCTGAGCCTAATGCAGGGCTCCATCTCACAGACTGTGAGTCCCCTCCAGCTACCAGGTTTTAAGAAAGATACAAAGACAAGAACCAAGGCATTTGGGTAATGGACCCAGCTGAGATCCCAACCTACAGCTAGCATCAACTTGCAAGTCATGTGAACGAGCCATCTTGGGATATTCTAGCCCCATCAGGTCCCCAGATGACTATCACCCCATCCATCACTACAGGGAGAAGAATTGCCCAACTCAGCAAGTCACCACAAAAAGTCATTAGGAACAGTAAATGCTTCTTCAAGTCACTACGTTTGGGGTGGTTTGTTACCCTGTGAGAAAGAAGCAAAACAGAGAGAGAGAGAGAGAGAGAGAGAGAGAGAGAGAGAGAGAGTGAGTGTGTGTGTGTGTGTGTGTGTATGTGTGCACATGAATGTACATTTAGTTCATCTCTTCAAAGAGCCTAACAGAAAGGCAATTCTTTGCCTAAAAGTGGTATGTATACTTTTGGTTGAAATAGTTTCCAAAATAATTCTCTGTAATACTTAGTAAAACTGTCTGTTAAAGTCATGGATCAATAAGAGAAGAGATGAGAATGCCCCAGAGAGGAGGAAAACAGAGTCTGACCCTGAGTGGAGAACACAGACGAGGTGGTCTTATAATCTAAGCTTCCTGTTACCCTGTTACAGATCATACCCACGGCCAACTGATGCGATAAAATGTCAAGTGAACAACACCTAAGACTCTGGAGCTTCACACACCTCTTCCACCTCGGACTTCCACAGGAGGAGTCCCTACCACCGGCTCACTTGTCTGTAAGGCCGGGGAACCTGCCGATACGTAGCTTGTCGTGTGTGTGGCACTGGTCTCATTACCAGCTCGAGGGGCACTGGGAGCCAGGAGTGGGAAATTTGCCCTCCTCTTTCCAAATCCTCATGTCATGTGGGTTCTCCAGGTTTTATCTAGATAGCCTTGAGATAAAACACCCTGCATCTGAGAAAGCTGGGGTAAATCCCGGTCAGCAGTTTGAAAACGAAGCCCAACACAGCTCGCATTACCACTTTCACTATTTGAGCTCACATCCTCTTCATCTTTGAGACCAGACCACCACACTAGTTTCTTAAACTGTGAACCCCTGGCCGGAGTTTCCCTTTCTTTCACAAATGCTCCACCTGCTGTCAGTGGTAATCCTAAGACACAAATCTGTGCCCTCACTGCCCACTTAGAAAACTCGTCACTGAACTTCTCAACACACAGAATGGGGTTGTCATTAAGAGCGTGGAGATGACACAGCTTGGCTGTCAAGCTGAGGAGTTTGGAGTTTACACAGTAGGAAATAGGGATTGTGTAAGGACGGCTGAGGAGAGAAGTAAGCAAAGCAGTTTTCTGAAAATGTCTTTTCTTCCCTCTCAGTCAGACTCATTCACTGCTTTTGGTTTTTCCCGGGTCCACCAGTCTGCTAGCTTTCATCCACAGCAACTCAAATAACGTTTTGTGGGCCTCTCTGTTATACTTCTCGCATTCTCATCCACACGGTGTCTCATGCTCCAATGCACATCCGTGGTCACATGCTCCAACTCAGCCCTTCCTACCCTTTCCTCTCTCTCGGAGTCCATAACTTCAAGCTTGGATTTACATACAGATAAAATAGCTTTCTGCTTGTCTCCCTTCAATTTCTATCTAAAGGAAGTGGAACCAGTCCCAGTGGATCAGATAAATGTTTCCCTTTCCTTCAAACATCTGCCCAAACACATACCAGCACCTCTGTTAGTGTATGCGGACATGAGGCCGGGATATCTTGTCACTGGGCCGCCATAAGTGGTCGCTCTGGCAGGAGGACTAATTCTCTGCGGGGAGCTGATCATATTTCAATTTAAGCTGCCTGGCAAAGTCCCTTCACTTTCCACAAACACAACTGCAGGGGCTGTTCTTGGAAGCCAGCAGTCATTGCTACTTTTGTCACTGGCAGATGAGGCTGGTAATTAAAATCATTCTACAGCGATCCTCTGAAGTCTTCTCAAGTTGTGGCAGATTGGCTGAGTCAGAAGATTAAACATTAGGAGACATTTCTCGACTGTGTGAAGCTCCTGCTAAAGAGCTTGTTATTGCTCTTGGGTTGTCAGAAGGCGGGACATCAGCTCAGAAGGGACTTGGGTGTCTGAGTTCCTCACTTTAGACATAATGTCAGTGTGAATCTCTCTCTACCTTAGTAACTAGGTGGTCTTCCAGAAGTTACTAAGGCTTAAAAATTACTCTCAGCTGTAAAAGGGTTGTAATGGTATCTGGTGACAATTAGAGATGGGCAGCGTGTCTGTGCATGTGTGGGTCCGTGCACGCAAGTGCCTGTGTGTATGTGTGTCAACATCCCTTGATGTAGCGCACAGTAAATGGAGCTCTTATATTAGGTGATTCTGTAACTCTTTTGCCCAGTGCAGAAACATCTGGGCAAAGCAGGAACTCTACTTCTCTTCCCCACTGTCCGGTCTCCAATTTGCAGTATCAGTCAGTGGTTCCCCGTGGTAAACCTGAGAACTGTCTCTGAACGTGCGGAGTACTTTACGTAGCTGAATATAAGCAATCTTATGTCAAAAATCACATCTCATGACACCACAGGAACAAGAGGCAATCCCCAAACACGGGAGGCTACGATGCTTCCAGATAAACCGTTCCTCAAGAATTGTGTTATGGTCCTTTGAAAATTGCTGCACCATGCATGAACAATCAGACGATGGAGCACAGAAAAACCGAAAATGTGAAAGCCTTAGACTCTCTTAATGAAAACACTAGGCTTTGTCTTACCAGCCTTTCATCTTTCAGAAAGTCTGCTGACTGACAAAAGGTCACGTTTAACGCTCTCCCTATTTTGAATTGTGACTAGGAAGTGCAAGTTTTACTAAATCTGATTTTCATCCGTTTGGGTAGCTTGTACTGGCCATCCTGGGCAGGAAGTGCCGACGGTGCATAGGTCGTATTTCCAACATATGGAATCGGTTGGGGACAGATCGCGTGCAGGGTCAGTGGGGGCACTGTGCCAACCGCAGCTCTTCATGCGTAAGAAATGGATGCTTGGCTCTGTCACTGGACCACCTTTAAAAGTCATTCTGGATTCAGCACGAATGCAGTGGCTCTTACAGAGCACAAAACAGGTTGGGGAGATTTTATTTTCCTTCTGCAAATGCCCACGGGCACTCGCTCCAGTTAAGACACAAATTAAGTTTTGTGGAGGAGGTTCAGTAATATGTCAGAAACATCCAGCCTTGTTCCTCTTCACTTGTATTTAAAAATGACTAATCTGATTTAATTCACATTTGTGATGTCAATTGTCCGATCGAAATAAAATCCTGCGGTTCTATTTTGAACGACTAAAAATAGTGTTGCAATATACATTCTGACTAGAAAAGCATTTGCCTCGTGGTATTTAATATGTGCACGAAAGTTCTTCTTTGCACCAGAAACATAACAAAGTTTTTTTGGCATTCTTCAATTTCTGCATACATGAGAGAGCAAATTTAGCTAATACTCAATTGATTTAACGAGAAATCGTTGATTTAAAAATACTTGTGAAGTCGAATAAAATGTAAGGAGCTTTAACAAATGCATATTTTTCCTTCTGGTGCCACCATTAATTTCTCTTCTGTCCTTTTGATGATGAAAATCATAAAATAATCAGCAGTAATACCATCTAGCTCTCTCTCTTCTCTCGCTCTGTAGCACTGATGAATGGAAAAAAATTCAACAATTTTTTTAGCTGTCGTTACAGTTCCCTTTTATGAAAGACAGCGGTACCAGAATAGCTACACCCTTCTCATCTCTATTATCCTCTGACTGTAAAATAAAATGATAGAATATTTTAGTAAACTTACAAAATGAAGTAGAATTGATTTTAAGTAAGTTGCTCTAGCATGAGAGAGATTTCGGAAACAAAATTCAACTTCAGGTTGAATTTTTCTTCAAGATGTTTCCTAGTCTGCTTAATTGGTAATCAGTCAGCAATATAATCAAACACATACCCCTTAGACAATGCTACCAGCATTGGTATCTTGAGTGGAAATACATTTCTGGGCCTATGATTGGGGCCCGTCTGCCTGGGTTTCCAGGTCTGCAAACCGAATTTTGTGTCACTTTACTGTCCCTGTAAATGCTCTGCTCCAAGGCAAATGCAGTATATCCAATCAGCCAATGCCCAAATGCCACACCAACTATGGGCTCTATACTTACTTGCTTGTTCCTTAGTCATTTTCTATTTTTCTCTTCCTTGTTTTTAATTTTTTATCCTATAAAAGCTTCCCTTGTGCCCCATTATGCAGTTCTCTGGACCTTGGAAGCCAAGACTTCCCACTTCACTAAGTGTTAAATAAAGTTTCTTTTAGCATTTAAATTGTATTCTCTAATTATTTTTAACCCTTGTACATAATAAAATGTCATTATTTTACTTTGGCAGTATTTCATGAATTCTTGGTTTGAGTGAATGTTTTTGGAATGTTGAGATTTTAAGCAGACACTTCTGGAATGATGGGAGCCTGAATGCCTCAAAGTGGCAGCCTAGATATTCTTCGAGGTCATCTGAAAACAATTGCTGGCCTTAAAAACTTTCTGTCTGAATTCCCCAAAGCTTTACAAACAATGGCTCATGATTATCATGTGAAATCCCCCATTTCACCTATGGGAAGTGAGAGTCCTTGCCTATTCGGCTTCTTTGCCTCTCTAGAGGCTCTTCCCTTGCTTAGAAGTGTAACATAGTTAAATATGGCAGATTAAATGCAAATGAATATTTTTGCTTCCTCTTGAAATCCAACTAAAATGCCATTGTAACTGGGTAAAACTAAGAGAAAAAAAAAACCCCACAAAGGCAAAGAAAGTTGGAGAATATATGAGAGCATGCTAGAGAAATCAACGAATTTTTGGAAGCTGGAAAGCAGGAGGACAAGTGGTGATATCCATTCCAGCACAGAAAGCTGAAAGCTATAAGCAAGAATCAAGATGAATAATGCCAGAAAACACCGGAATGTGTCAGGATTTAGAAGTGTCAGAAAGCTGAAAGCTACGTGTCTATAATGAAAGAAGCAAGAATCAAGACGAATAATGCCGCAAAACACCAGGATGTGCCAGGATTTACAAGTGTCAGATACTCTTGAAGGCTGACTAACTGGTAGGGCTAAGTAAGAGACACAGAGTGGGTTAGGCATCCAGGTTCTTTAATCCTGCCAAGAGACAAGTAGTTTACTGCCTGGAGAGGACACCAGCCCAGCTGTGGGTAAGGGCACTGAACTGGAAAGAGGAGAGGATCTGAAAGTCTATGCATTAAAAGGTAAACTATCAGTCCCTTTCTCAAGTTCACCTCCAAGAATTTTGGCAGCCAGGGTTACGTACAATAGGTGTGAGTTTGATGATTTCTCTCTAGGGATATTGACTAATGCAAGAGGAAAGGCCCAGGGAGCTGGAACAGCTAGGATTCTGTCCCATCACCCTATAGGGAGGCCAACCACTTAACAAACTCCACCTATTCCAATAAGAGCTTCCAGTCTGCTATCTGGTGCTCTCAGTCTTACAGAAGGCTGAACAGGTGAGGAACATCACAAATTTCAAGAAAGCCTCTATGATTAAAGACAGAATAAAACAATCCAACAAGAACTAAAAGGAAACATGGTGATGCAGGGGACAGAAGACGACTCAGAAGACAAAAAGCCCTTAAAATTGGTATACTCAGAGAACTAGGAAAAGCACTGTACCCACGAAACAAAAATAAGTAAGATTTTGAAAAGAACCATTCAGGAACTTAAAAGAAGAATCTTATATTTAGAAAACTTTAAAATGATGGCAGACATTAAAATTTTACTAACAGAGGTGGAAAAGAAAGTTGAGAAAAATCTCTCATAAAGTAGAACAGACAGAAAAGGAGAAAACCAGAGGAAACATAAAAGAATGAGAAGGTAAGCCCTGAAAATCATCATGAATAACAGGGGTTTTAGAAAGGGAAACAGAGAACGCAAGAAGAGGACATGACCTAAGAAACAATAAAGACATGTCCTTGAAATGAAAGGCATGAATTTTGAAACAATTTACTCAGAACAATTAATTTAAGAACAAATGTGTATCTTGCACAAATTGTTGGGAGACAATTCATGGTCTCTCACACTTACACAGGTCTTGTGAAACGGACTGCCTTTGTCCCAGACTATCTTTTCTTGGATATGGATACAGCAAACAGCCTTGAAAAACAGAGATAGGCATCTCCCTCTGGGGCAAAAACTGGGTTTGTTTATAGTGTTGGAAGATAAAAATAGCATCTCCCTCCAGAGCACAGGGCAGGCATGCTTACTACTCATGATAAAAGACTCAGGATCCTTAAACTCATGGTTCCCTCCCCTTAGATGCAAACTACTGTGTATGCAGGTTTCACCTAACCCTCCTTGTCTCAGCTTCTAGAAAGCAGGACTTAGGCAAGTGACACAAAGATGACACTCTAGCTACTATGATTGTTGTGAATAACAAACCGTCCTTCACCTTTGACCCAGGAGACTTTTGTCTTCTTCCGGCAGCCATGAAACTGTGGCAGGACGACTACTTAGCTGAGAGGATAAAATCTCAGACCCATTACAATTGCTTATGGTTTTGGCAAAGAGGATGGGACATTGAGAGATACAGCTTTCTAAAAGAAGAAAGACAAGAGTCTCAGGCTGACTGATAGGACTTGAAGAAAATCCACAGAAACGAGTAACCAAGATACTGATTAAATTGCATGGTCAATCATGCAGTACCAGGGTAATGCTGGCTTTGTAGAATGTATTTGAAGTTTCCTTTTCTCTTCCATTTTTTTTTTTTTTTTTGGAACAGTTTGAGAAGAATAGGTATTAACTTTTCTTTAAATGTTTCTCTTGGGGCGCCTGGGTGGCTTGGTCGGTTAAGCGTCCGACTTCGGCTCAGGTCATGATCTCGTGGTTCGTGAGTTCAAGCCCCGCGTCAGGCTCTGTGCTGACAGCTCGGAGCCTGGAGCCTGTTTCCGATTCTGTGTCTCCCTCTCTCTCTCTGACCCTCCCCCGTTCATGCTCTGTCTCTCTCTGTCTCAAAAATAAATAAACGTTTAAAAAAAATTTTTTTTTAAAAATAAATGTTTCTCTTAATTCACCAGAGAAGCCATCTGGCCCTGGACTTTTGTTTGTTGGGAGCTTTTTCATTACTGATTCAATTTCAGTATTAGTAACTGATCTGGTCAAATTTTCTATTTTTTCTTGATTCAGTTTTGGAAGGGTATATGTTTACAGGAATTTATTTCTTCTAGATTGTCTAATTTGTTGGCATATAATTTTTCATAATATTCTCTTATAATCCATTGTGTTTCTGTGGTGTTGGTTGTTATTTCTCCTCCTTCATTTCTGATTTTGAGTCCTCTCTCTTTTTTTCTTGATTAGTCTGATTAAAGGGTTATCAATTTTGTTGATCTTTTCAAAGAACCAGCTCCTAGTTTCACTTCTCTGTTCTATTGTGTTTCTATTTCATTTATTTCTGCTCTAATCTTTATTATGCCTTTCCTTCTACTGGCTTGTGGTTTTGTTTGTTCTTTTTCTAGCTCTTTTAGGTGTAAGGTTAGGTTGTGTGTTTGAGATTTTTCTTATTTTTTGAGGTAGGCCTGTATTGCTATAATCTTCCCTCTTAGAATAGTTTTTACTGTGCCCCAAAGATTTTGTACAGTTGTTTTTATTTTCATTTGTCTCCATGTTTTGTTTTTGTTTTTAATTTCCAATTCACTGCATTTCTCCTAAATGCCTGAGTCACATCCACTGGTGGTTCAGCTAGGCCAAAACCCAATCATGTCTGCTGGAATGCTGCAGCTATACAGACTCATTGCCAACCATGCAGAATTAAAAATGGATGTGGTTGTCTTGCTCAGTGGACAGAATGTAAGTTCATTCTCATAGCTCTGGCATGTTCCCCTTCATGAACTTTGTTTTATTTTTACTGACTCATAGGTGGTTGCCAGTGGCCTAGCTTTTTGGTCTGACACTTGGAAAATTATTAACTTGCTAGATGAGCCATACCTCTCTTTGAGACCACAAATTGTAGGGAAAAAATGTGGCTGTTGATTGAACTATCTGAGTCACTCACCAGCCTCAGGGACTAACAATGGATAAGTGCACATTCTCTGAGAAGACTAGAATCAAGGGATGATGAAGTCTGCACCCCTCAAATTGCCACCATTGCTCCCTGGATGCATCATCATAGTGACCATGGCATCATCCACCATCACAGATAGGGAATGAAAATAAAGGGATCCAGTGTTTAAGGAAACACTGGTAGTAGATTATGGAGCCTTCAGATGACTGTGGAGAGTTTTCCAAAATGAGGCTATCCTTGGTTGATTAGAAGATGTTCCTGGGGAGATAACTAACTTGGTATCTGTACACAATCTGTGAGGCAACTATTAAGTCCAAGGAAAACAAAATATTGTACATTTATAGCCATGGTGCTCAACATGGCTCAACTATGAATAATACTCCAACAAGCACAGAAATGAACACACCAGATACTGTGATGGGTGTATCTTACGAAGACAAGGAAAGGGAAATGTGCATGTAGATGTGTTTTGCGACACTGGAATAAGCTTCCTTAGTAGGAAGTCATTAGAAATTGTCTACTTAAAATGTAAGAAATAATATGAAATGCTATTTAAATATAAAGAGATACATGCCAGAAGCAACAATGGGAAGAGCTGAAAGTGATTACCTTTGGGATATGGGAAGGTGGATAAGCAGGGGGCGGAGCAAGACGACACTGTGGAGGAAGTTTTCAAGTCTAACTAAACTGACTTGTTTTTTTGTTTTGTTTTGTTAGAGAGAGAGACAGAGAGAAAATTAGTGGGGGAGGTACAGAGAGAAAGGGAGAGAGAACCACAAGCAGGCTCCTCGCTCAGTATGGGGCCCTACGTGGGACTTGATCTCACAATTGTGAGATCATGACCTGAGCCGAAATCAAGACTTGGATGCTTAACCGAATGAGCCACCCAGATGCCCCTTGAATTTTAAAACCATATGCATGCTATCTTAGTTTCCTAGGATTGCTGTAACAAAACACCACAGGCTAGATGGTTTAAACAACACAAATTTACGTCTCTCAGTTATGGAGGCTGGAAGTTTATAATCGAGATATCTATAGGTTTGGTTCCTTCTGAGGTCTCCTTCCTTGGTTAGCAGATGGCTATTCTCTCTGTGTCATCACATGGTCTTCCCTCTGTGCATCCTGTTGTCTCTCTTGTGTCCACATCTCCTCTTCTTTTTTTTTTTTTTCAACGTTTATTTATTTTTGGGACAGAGAGAGACAGAGCATGAATGGGGGAGGGGCAGAGAGAGAGGGAGACACAGAATCGGAAACAGGCTCCAGGCTCCGAGCCATCAGCCCAGAGCCTGACGCGGGGCTCGAACTCACAGACCGCGAGATCGTGACCTGGCTGAAGTCGAACGCTTAACCGACTGCGCCACCCAGGCGCCCCCACATCTCCTCTTCTTATAAGGACACCTGTCAGATTGTGTTAGGGCTCACCCTAAGAGCCGCATTTTAACTTAATCACATTCTAAAATGTCCTATCTCCCAATATGGTTACATTCTGAGATTTTAACGGGTTAGGGCTCAACATATGAATTCTGGGGTGACAATTCAGCCCATAATTCATATATTAATTAAAATAATTAAAAAAACCCTATGTCAGAAACATCCTTCAGATTTAAACCACATAGGGCTTAACAGTTATCTGGAGCTTTCAAAATGTTGTCAACTCCACATGCCATATCCACAGGTACTATTATCCTTGGCACAATACGTCGGGACTTGGAGAGTAACATTTAATTTTAGATTCAGTGATCGTGTTTCAAGCCAGATAGCAGTAACTACAATAATACGGGAGAATTATGCTTCTCCTTCCACTAGTTGTTTCCACTCGATCTTGCAAAACCTGCTCTCTCCACCACCTGTTTCTCAAATTCACAACCGTCCCTCAAGCTTCTTCTCCATATTGTTAAAATTTGTTTGCTTTACGGGCGCCTGGGTAGGCTTAGTCGGTTAAATGTTCGACTTAGGCTCAGATCATGATCTTGCAGTTTGTGAGTTCAAGACCCGTGTTGGGCTCTGTGCTGACGGCTCAGAGCCTGGAGCCTGCTGCAGATTCTATGTCTCCCTCTCTCTCTGCTCCTTCCCTGCTTATGCTCTCTCTCTCTCTCAAAGTTAAATAAACATTAAAAAAAAATTAAAAAATTTGTTTTGTCCTCTCTCCCCCACTTTTTTGATCTCTCCTCTTTTTAGCTTAGTACCTTATTTTATCCACAAAAGAACCTAACCACAGAATTCTTGCCTGTTCTTGTAAAGAAACTGGATGATTATAATGAGAGAAGAAAAAAAGAAATGCCCCTCCGTGGTAACTAGTTACTTCTGCAATTTGAGATCCATGCTATAGGAAGTCAAAAATAGCGCTGGTTAAACCTGGACATCGTGAATCTGCCAACAGGCACTGTGATCCCAAATGACGTTCTCTAAACAGTGATACGAATTCCGCTTTATGACAATGCCTTTGAGATGATGCTGACAGAAATCCTGCACAAGAGTAATGGGCAAACACGAAATGGGATTGAACTGAGAGTTAATGGATGGCCTAGCACCACTGTCATCGCGCAAGGGCAGAAAATACTGTAGCACCTGTAAATGCTGGGAACAATGGAGTACTAAGGACACCATGGAACTGGAAATGTTCAGGAGCATCACTGGTGTTAAAGTTGGCAGAAAGGGAACGACCAGCAAAAATATATTTATTCAACATTTATACTGTATGCAGACCTTGCAAGTAATTCCCAAGTATTATACGTTCCCATAACAAATCCATTTTGGTTACATACTCTTGCTACCTAACAACTCCACCTTTTTTTCAGATGGTTTCACTCTTTTCCGTGCCATTATCCTATTATTATATTAAGATTTTTTTTTTAATTTTTTTTTCAACGTTTATTTATTTTTGGGACAGAGAGAGACAGAGCATGAACGGGGAAGGGGCAGAGAGAGAGGGAGACACAGAATCGGAAACAGGCTCCAGGCTCTGAGCCATCAGCCCAGAGCCTGACGCGGGGCTCGAACTCATGGACCGCGAGATCATGACCTGGCTGAAGTCGGACGCTTAACCGACTGCGCCACCCAGGCGCCCCATCTATATTAAGATATTTCAAATTCCAGTTCATCAATGTTAACTAATTACTCAATTACCAAAACACAACAAAATGTAAGTAAGCTTACTAGGACAAAGAATAAGAGTGTGAGCAAATATGATAAATTAAAAAAATCACAGTAGAAGCAACTCAGTGCATTTCCTGAGCATCCTATTATTTGCCGACACTAAGCTAAATGCCATGCACCTACAGAAGTGGTTAAAAAGAATTTAAAATCAGGCAGTGACTTACATAAACATAAACACTTACTGTAATGATCTAACGTTCTCACACTGAGAAATAATCCTCTCAAATCAAACCAAAAGAAAACAAAGAATGAACTTCAGCTTGTTTTGCAAAGACCCACCCTGCCTTCCTTTGGGGGAGGCCTGAGACAGCACTCCTGGCCAACTCTTCTGGGCGGCATCTACACTTGATCTCAGTTATCACTGCATTACAGTCATGAAACTATATTTATACTACTTGTCAAGTGCCTTATTACCTTGAAGAATGAAAGATGCTACAGGAGTTAAAGTCACATTTGGTCTACAAATGGATGGCTGGGCTTAGAAGCTAAGCATTTCAGTTCTACTTAAGCCCTAGGTATTACCAGCCCTGTTTAACGCAAATTGTTCCACTGCACAGCATTTTCCCAGCTCTGGAACCTGGTGGCAAACAGAGGTGCCGCAGCCGATCTACAGCTTGCCATGTTCTGTGGCGTTATGAGGTTACCTCAGCGCGGCAGTCCAAGCAGCCGGGCTCAGCTCAATGTGCTAAGTTATGTTCGTGCCTGCTGTTGCCCTAGTGCGGGGTGTTTGTGTGTGTAGATTTTTTAACATGAATTTTATGAAGAAATTATAGAGAAGAAGTAAAAATTTCAGAATTCAAATTAGTAAAATCCACCCCGTATTTCTTCAGGAGTGATACTGCTGACATTAAGTTGTTTCAAGACAATTTTAATCCAGGGGCACCTGGTGATTTTAATCTAGGGGCGCTGCTTCAGTCGGTGAAGCGTCCAACTTGGGCTCAGGTCATGATCTCACAGGGCATGGGTTCAAGGGCCACGTCCAGCTCAGAGTCTGGAGCCTGTTTCTGATTCTGTGTCTCCCTCTCTCTCTGCCCCTCCTCCACTCATGTCCTCTCTCTCTCTCTCGTGAAAATAAACATACATTAAAAATAAATAAATAAATAAATAAAAAATAAATAAACACACACACAAAAACCCAATTTTAATCCAGTGACTTCTCCCTTCATTTTTCTAGATTATTTTCTGGAAACATTTTCTATAACGTAACTTTTGAATCCAAGTTTCCATCTTACCATTTTATTGAGTACTGGGATGAAGTGAGGTTTCAGTTCAGGACCTTCTAAAAATTCAGTGAGATTTCAAAATTAACAGAAGGCACAAGACCGAAGAAGAGGGTTAAATGGAGAGTCTATTAACACACAACAACAACAACAATAACAACAACAACAACAACAACAGAAACCAGTGGAAGGCCAGGACTTGTATGATATCTTGGACAGTCTTCCCTCCATCCCTAATAGACTGCTAGTCAATTTGTGGTTTAGAGAACAGGACAGAGATTTCATACAGCATGAGCATATGTGGCAAAAGTTACGTTTCAGAAGAGTGAGGTCCCAATAAAATTTCCAGTGCATTAGTCTGTTGTTCCTTAAAGGACTATTATGTTTGTGATCCCGACTCTAAGATACTTAACATTCAGTGAGGCCGACAGACCGTTATGAACTACTAGTAACCTACAGACACAACTGAATGAAACGACAGCTAAGTGGGATAACGGAAGACAGGATGTGGAAATAAACAGGGGAAAAAGGAGTCATTCTGACTAGCCAGGTGACAAACATGGATTTGGGGTGTTGGAAGTGGTGGCTGAAGGATGAGGATTTTCACGAAGGGAAAAAGGAGGAAAACTTGTTTTAAGTTGCGACAACACTGCATACGGACATTGCCTGTGTGATGCCTGGCATGGAAGAACCAGTCAACAAATACTATTTCTTCCCTCAGACATGCAGCATGGGCACGGAGAGCGAGTATGAGGGAGGCTTAGCTGCAGAGTGTGGCTGGGGTGGAAGGGATGCGAAGGGATGATGGAAAGAGACAAAACACATAGGTCCCTTTACCTACTAAGTGCGTGACGCTGGATGAGTCTCTGCCTGGACTTCCTTATTTGCAAGATGGGGATGATGCTAGTTGTCTGTGGCTGTGATAATAAAGTGCCACAAGCTTGTGGCTTAAAACACCAGAAACGTAGTGTTCCATAGTTCTGGGGGCTAGAAGTCCAGAATCATGGTGTCTACAAGACTGTGCTGCCCCTGAAGCCCAGAGGGGAATCTTTCCTTACCTTTTCCTACCTTCTGATGGTTGCTACTTTCTGATGGTTTGGTGTTCCTTGGCTTGTAGCTGTGTACGTTCAATTTCCGCCCTTGTTGTCACATGACATTCTCTTTTTTGTGTGTCTTGCCATGATTGTAGTCTTAATAGGACCCTAGTCTTATTGAATTAAGGGCACCCTATGGCCTCATTTTAACTAACTGTGTCTATAATGATCCTATATCCAAATAAGGTCAGGTTCTGAGAGATTTCAACATATCTTTTTATTTTTTTAAGGGGACACAATTTGACCCATAAGAGGGACAGTAATATCTACTTATTTCATTGTATTGTTGAGAGGTTTACATATGTGATGTATGATAATGTATGCATGTTACAAAATACAAAATTAATTGAGAGTATATGTCAACTAACTGGAATTAAAATAAAAACCTGGGTGGCTCACTCAGTTAAGCTTCTGACACTTGATTTTGGCTCAGGTCATGATCTCAGGGTTCACGGATTTGAGCAATGCATCTGGCTCTGTGCTGATGGCATGGAACTTGCTTGGGATTCTCTCTGTCCCTCTTTCTCTGCCCCTCCCCTGTTTTCTCTTTCTCAAATAAAAAGAGTCTGTTAAAAAAAAAAAACTTGGGAAGGGGGTGCCTGGGTGGCTCAGTAGGTTAAGCATCAACTTTGGCTCAGGTCAGGATCTCATGGTTCATGGGTTTGAGCCCCACTTCAGGCTCTGCAAGCCTGCTCCGGATCCTCTGTCTTCCTCTCTCTCTGCCCCTCCCCTGCTCATGCTCTGCCTCTCTCGATCTCTCTCTCAAAAATAAATAAACATTAAAAAATTTTGAAAAACTTGGAAAAATTTTTAAAAGTTGAGTGCATGCCATATGATGAGCACTGCTATGAGTGAATCACAAGAACTGTCACCCAAATAGGTCCATGAAACTTCTCATTTTAACAGAAGGGAAAAGTGAGGTACAAGATGTTAATTGTCTTACACAGTCACATATGTAGTAAAATGGAGAGCCAGGATCCAAAATCAGATAGCGTGACTTTAGACCAAAGGTTCTAGAACTCAATCCTGTATGACTCTCAACTGGAGCATGCAAATAAATAAGTAAAGATACATTTCTACTTTTCTACCTTTACTTGCCCTAGTTCTTCCTGAAACCATAAAATGTTTCACCATACCTCAAGGCACAAATTATATACTAAAATAAACTGACAGCACCCAAACCTGAATGGCTGCTTTTTAGGTCTTAATCCATGCACCTTAGAAAGATGAAGGGAAAAGTTCCTTCCATTGTCCTAATTTCCTTGTCTAAAATGTATGGTTATGAAGTCTAACCTAATTCATACAGCTTGGCTTTCTTATACAATCATAAAAAAATGGACTAAAAAAAGAGGAAACGTTTAGTTTAAAACATATGACTTCTAGGGGCACCTGGGTGTCTCAGTTGGTTAAGCATCTGACTCTTGATTTCAGCTCAGGTCATGATGTCACAGTTGGTGAGTTCAAGATCCAAATTGGGCTCTGGGCTACTGACAGTGCAGAGCCTGTTTGGGATTCTCTCTCTCTCTCTCTCTCTCTCTCTGCCTCTCCCCTGCTTGTGTGAATGCATGCTCTCTCTCTCTCTCTCTCAAAATGAATAACACTTAAAAAATATGACTTGTAAAATTCTACATCAAACTTGTAGCAATTTTCAGAGGCCTATATTAAATACATGTCAACATGATGGAGTAAAGGTCACATATGTAGGGCTATTAGCACAATCCTTTCTTGTTTGCTTTCTCTGTCCTGCTGCTGGTCCTTTGGCCATGTGGTTTCTATTATGCCCTCTCCTGTGCCCGTGAAGGGAAGATGTCAGCATGGAAAAGTTGCACTTGTCATGAAACTGTTCTCAGCAGGCATTTTGTGCTTCACACAGACGAAGTTTGTGTCCATTCTGAGAGTGTTATCCATCTGCCCTTTGTTGTCATTATTATTATGTGTAATAAAATATTACATGAATATTTGGAGAAAAATAACATAGGCTCTTTACCTGTAAGTATTGGAGGCTATAACAGGTGGAAATATCACTAACCAATATGCCATGCAAGTTACTGTCACACAATAGGTTATTCAGACCACTCTTTGGATGTGAAAACAGTGTAACCATGAAGTTACATTCACCTCTCTCCTGAGGAACAGACCTGTACTTCCAACTCTCTAAGAGACCTCCCCTTATAAGGGTGGCACAGTCACTCCTAACTGATTAGGCTCCAAACCAAACCCCACCTTCTCCTAACCAACTTTTGGGACTCTGTGAATTTGGTGAATTTTCTGGACCTGTCTTCTGTAACTGCATTTGCTATCTAATCTCTTAAAAATCTTTACTTTATCCCACTTTATTTCGCTTACTTTTGATGACCCATACTGTACTGTTAGCAATATCAAGTCTAATTTTTTATTTCTGATGTATTCATTCATTCATTCATTCATTCATTCACTCATTCATATATACACTACTTTCCTGAGCTCTAGTCTTGAGAACCTGTATCTCTACTTTGTGCTCTTGCTTCATTTAAGTGCTTGCATCAAATTAAAATGTTTGCCATAAGTTTTGCTAGACTCAATTTGTTGTCACATGTTTTTCAGTTATTGTTTGTTTACACCCATTTCTCTATCACATTGCCATGTATCCCTTTTGATGATTAACTTTTGAAGGAGGCCAGTTTTTCCTGAAATAGCTATTTATAGGCAGTATATATTGGAGGAGGATGGATGGAGCTCTTTTCTAGGAAAGCAGAAATTTTCCTTAATAGCTTGGGTTTTGCCTGTGGGTTTATTTACCTTTTACTTCTTCCCAACCATTGGAGAAATAGAGATGCTATGTTATTGACAATGTAAAGCCTCTTTTCCACCAGAACCCCTCCTCTTCTAGCTATGGGGATTTGGCTTCTTGCAAATACAGACTGTGTCAGTCCATACTTAGCAATGTCTTCTCAGTCCTAAAACAGTCCAGAGTAGCCCTCACAACCATGATCTGTATGCTATTTTGCTGTCAAAGTCACAGAGTTTTGGTTATACCTCCAGCTGTGCCTCTCACTTTAAGACACATGGTTTTCCAGTTCTGAGATCTGTAGCCTTGATGTATTCTCTACAATGCCTTCCACCGTAACCCTGCTTGATACCACTTTGGGTAAACTTTTTATAAGTAATAGTTTTTTTTAAGGTTTCTGTCTTTTCTAGTTTCACCAATGATGGGGTTTATGACTGTTTTTCAATTTTATTTTCTGTTATTGTGGGAAATTTTCATGAGGAGAAGCAGCTAATTTTATTTCATCATATTTAAATATAATTAGAATGTGATAAATGTTTTTAGGTAAAATATTCCATGTGATTTTGGCTATACAAGCATTGTAGCTATACTGCTTTTCTTGAACATGCTATCTTTTTAAAAAAATTAAATATAATTCACATACTATAAAATTTACTCCTTCAAAGTATGTAATTTAAGACTTTTAGTATATTTTCATTGTTGTGCAACTCCCTAATTGTACTTTATAATTCCAGAAAACATTCATCACTCTATAAAGAATTCAGTGGGCAGTTCATATTTCTTCTTCTTCACAGCCCCTGGCAACCACTAATCTACTTTTTGTCTCTATACATTTGCCTATTCTGAACATTTAAATGGAGTCATACAATATGTGGCCTTTTGTCTCTGGCTTCTTTCGCCTAGCATAATATTTTCAAAGTTCATCCATGTTGTAGCAGGTGTCAGTATTTCATTCCTTTTTATGCTGAATAATATTCGGTTGGATAGACAGACCATATTTTGCTTATCCAGTTATGAGTTGATGAGCATTCAGTGTGTATTCAAGAAAACCAGAACTGAGCAGAAAAAAAAGTAGGCATATAATATTTATTGTATTTACTCATCACTTATAACATGTAAGACCCTACTAGAAATCATAGTATTTCTAAACATATAAAGTGTAGGTATTATTTTCCTAATCAGAAAGTAAAGATCACAGAAGTGAAGTGCTTGGCCCAACATCACAGACCCAGGATGAGTGGGCAAGGGCCCTAAATGTGGAACATCTGAAATTTATGCTTTCTACATTATGCTTTGCTGACTGTTGTTACAGCAGGCTTTTCTCACATACACACCTAGAGTGGTACCCATGATATGGGGGTGGGCTACTGGGCATTAAGGAGGAGCTATATCTTAATTAAGCCATTCATAGAAACATGTAAAAAATGGATAAATATCTTGGCACATTAGTAAACTCAACCAACTTTAAAGCTACAGAGATTTATGATCTCTGTATGATGGGTATGATCTTTTCCCATTAAAATTATATGGTCCTTGAAGCTATGTGACTTCCTAAAATATTTATTAAAAAATTAGAGAGAGCCAAAATTATTTCCAAACTCTCAACTCTGCTAATGCTTTGGAAATAAGAAAGAAGAAATCATCATCCTAAGACTCAACCACACAATTTGTGTGTGTGTGTGTGTGTGTGTGTGTGTGTGTTTTGTTTGTTTGGTTTTTGTGGGGTTCTTTTTCCTGTTGTTTTTCATTCATATAACCCTCTTAAATATACCTGTTAGTGAATCTAAAAGTTTCCTACTCAGCTTTCAGCAGTAACAGCTGGAACAGCATCAACAGCAGATAGGTTGGGTGACAGAGAGGACCTAGAGAGCTCTGAAAATCAAAGTGATGTGGCACATGGAGGAGGTCCGCGGTCAGGTGAGAGGACAGATGCAGAATGGGAAGAGCAGAGGGCTCTTGGAAGGGAAGGACATTTCCATTTTCCTTTCCATGAGATCAAAGAATCTTAACCGTGGTACTTCTTGTCTTAGCAGATTATCTTTATAAGGCCCTTTTTCCAAACTGAGTAAAGGATTTGCTTTGGAGAAGAGCAATTTTGTGTCCAAAATGAATGCATACACTCCCTTCCTCCCTTCCTTCCTTCATTTATTTTAAGAGAGAGACAGTGAGAGTGTACGTGAGTGAGGCAGGGGCAGAGAGAGGTAGAGAGAGAACCCCCAGCAGGGATTCCCCAGCTCTGTGTTGTGAGCACAGAGCCCTACATGGGGCTCTATCTAATGAACTGTGAGATCATAACTTGAGCAGAAATCATGACCTGAGCTGAGATTAAGAGTCAGACGCTTAACTGGCTCAGACACCTAGGAGCCCCTATTTTTTTTTTTTTTTTTTTGAGAGAGAGTCGGGGAGGGACAGAGAGAAAGAGAGAGAATCTTAAGTAGGCTCAATCCTGAGTGCAGAGACAGATGTGGGGCTCCATCTCATGACCCTGGGATCATGACCTGAGCCAAAATCAAGAGTTAGCCGTGCAACCAACTGAGCCACCCAGGCACCCTGAGAACTGATTTTAAATTGCACTGGTTTATTCGACAGGAATCTTTGATTCAGAACACTGGTTTAAGCCAAAAGGTCTCTTAATGACTTGTAAGTGGAGGTGTCCAGTGGGAAGTCCAACTTTAGCTACTGCTTGACTTAGAGCCTTAAACCCTGTCATCAGAATTCTCTCCAATTCTCAATAAGCAAAACAGATTGTTAGTAGCTCCAGACTTAACGTATCTACCTTATTCACTCTAACAAAAAGTGAATGGAATAAGAAAAGTGAATTTTCTTATTGCTGGAGCAGGAAAGTCCCTGACTGGTGAAGCCTGGGTCCTGGGTCACATGCTCATCTCTGAACCAATCACTGTGGCTGGGGGAGGATAACTGTAGTTTATCCAACTCTGGATCACATGTTCATCTCTGGTGTTAATGGTCAACAAGATCTACCCCATCCTTGGTAGGGACTCTCCATGAACTGCAGAGATTTTCCATAGCAGGAATAAAAAGAGGGGCAAGACAGGAATATATGACAATAGATGTTCACACTAATTGCTATGCATTTATTTCTCTCTCTATTGCATACATGTTTAAGAATCTAAGGCTGACGAATGTATCCAATTTTGTTTTTCCCTTTGTGTATACACTTAAAATGATAATAATGGGTAGCATTTGTTATTTGCCTACTATCGGCCCTTCTGCTAGGCATTTTATATATGCTTTCTGGTTTGAATCCTATAAAAGCCTTACCATTATTACCATTTTACAAATCAAGTCACTAAATTTCAGAGAGGTTAATTTGCTCAAGACTACATAGAAAACAACAATTGCTGCAAAAGAATTTATCCTACTTAATGGTACAGATCATGTCATTTTAATTTCTGTAAATGGTCACCATACACATGACACTGTCATTAATACTCTGAGTGCACATCTAGAGTAACGTCAACAATAACGATTAGCAGAAGTATTATGAAATAAGTAATAGTAACATTAATTACTAACATTAACTGAACACTTACTATGTATCAGCCACTAATATTCCTTTTCTCTATAATAGCCACAGTGATTTTTTTTAAAACTATAACCCAGGTCAGGCCACCCTCTATTTAAAACTCTTTGTTGGTGCGCCTGGGTGGCGCAGTCGGTTAAGCGTCCGGCTTCAGCCAGGTCACAATCTCGCGGTCCGTGAGTTCGAGCCCCGCGTCAGGCTCTGGGCTGATGGCTCAGAGCCTGGA
Source organism: Felis catus (assembly GCF_018350175.1). Classification (NCBI taxonomy): domain Eukaryota; kingdom Metazoa; phylum Chordata; class Mammalia; order Carnivora; family Felidae; genus Felis; species Felis catus. The sequence goes on along the minus strand of NC_058377.1, from coordinate 3,953,689 downwards.
GCCTGTTTCCGATTCTGTGTCTCCCTCTCTCTCTGCCCCTCCCCCGTTCATGCTCTGTCTCTCTCTGTCCCAAAAATAAGTAAACGTTGAAAAAAAAATTAAAAAAAAAAAAAAACCTCTTTGTTAACGCATTCTGCACTTCAAATGAAACCCTAACTTCTTTTTTTTTCCCTGAGACATTTCTTGTTATCTTTTATTGTTACTACACCTTTTATTTTATTTTATTTTTTGCTTTTATATTTATTTATTCATTTTTTAATATATGAAATTTATTGTCAAATTGGTTTTCATACAACACCCAGTGCTCATCCCAACAGGTGCCCTCCTTAACACCCATCACCCACCCTCCCTTCCCTCCCACCCCCCATCAACCCTCAGTTTGTTCTCAGTTTTTAAGAGTCTCTTATGCTTTGGCTCTCTCCCACTCTAACCTTTTTCTTTTTTTCCTTCCCCTCCCCCATGGGTTCCTGTTAAGTTTCTCAGGATCCACATAAGAGTGAACACATATGGTATCTGTCTGTCTTTCTCTGTACGGCCTATTTCACTTAGCACAACACTCTCCAGTTCCATCCACGTTGCTACAAAGGGCCATAAACCCTAACTTCTTAAGATGGTTTAAAAGGCCTTGCTTCCCTCCCTAACATCAACTCATACCCCTCAGTCCTCTTGCTCATTTTGTAACACATTGAATTCTTTCTCAGCTCAGCGTATTTGCACTTGCTGTTTCATCTTCTAGAAAGGTTTCACCTTTGTTTGGTTGTTGTTTGCAGGGCTGAGTCTTTAACTATTCAGGTTGTAGTGAGTCTTCCAAGACCACCTATCTAAAGCAGCCCAACCCCCTTCCAGGACCCTTACTCTCTCTCACGTCCTCTCATTTGTTTTGAAGGAATAGAGAATATGTCACCCCAAAATATGTCATTTGGCATAGTGATTATTTTGAACTGAAGTTACTTAAGAAACAGCCAGTGCAAGGAGTCTGACCCTTCTTTGTCCCCCTGAAAGGAGGAAATAAATCTCTCAGGTGAAAGGGACCCTTCCTGTACCAGAAGGAAAAGAGATACACATCCTCATTGCCAGAGATGGGGAATTCAAGGCTGAGAAGTATGTATAAATAAACCTTGTCTCTTCTTTACTAACTTACTACCCCAAGCCCAAACCTCTTTGTTCTGTCCATTCTTCAGCAACGTATTGTTTCTTTGTCTAAAAGGTATAAAAGTTACCTTCTTTGAGTCTCACATTTCTATGAGCTCCTGTATGTACAAAATTAAATTTGTTTTTCTCCTAATGTTTTACGTCAAATTAGTTATTAGGCCAGTCAAAGAACATAGAAGGGAAGAAGGGGAAAGTTTTCCTCTCCTTCAGTTTCCTTCATGGTTCTTTTCTTTTCTTTTCTTTTCTTTTCTTTTCTTTTCTTTTCTTTTCTTTTCTTTTCTTTTCTTTTCTTTTTTCTTTTCTTCTCTCTTCTCTTCTCTTCTTTTCTTTTCGAAAGAGACACCATGCAAGAAGGGGAGAGCAGCAGAGGGAAAGAGAGAAAGAATCTTAAGCAGGCTCCATGCTCAGTGCAGAGTCCAACACAGGGCTTGATCCCATGACCTTGGGATCATGACCTGAGCTGAAATCAAGGGTCAGACGCTCCACCACCTGAACCACCCAGGCACCCTTCCTTCATGGTTCTTATGGTTTGTAAATGTCTACCTTGTGTTCTTCATGTTGGCTTAGTACTTTGAGCACAGGGCCAGACACATCCTTGGCACCCAGTACTTTCTGAAGAGAGGATTGTTCACAGAGTCTTATAAACTGCACACTATTAAAATCTCACTTTATACCAATAAGAAAATGAGGAGCTGGATGGGCTTAGGTAAAGTGTCCAAATATCAAACAGCTAATGAGTGACAGAGCCCACATTCAAACAAAGCCTTATAACCAGATTCCTGACCTTACATACATATTGACCTTATTAGTCTGGGGCCTTCCTAGATCCTGCTTAGAGCTAGAACTAATAAGTGTCCCTATACCATTCCCCACCCCAGGGGAAAAATATTGATTGCTTATCTACTTAGAGTCATTTTTAATGTATAAAGCAGGAACGTTTCTGCCTCCAACTCTTTCTAGAAATTTTCTTTGTTTTGCAGAACTATTCTCAGTACTTTAGTGACTCAGTATCAACAGCACAAATTTTATTACAACTGTTCAATTCCTGAAAATATTTCAAGCTCTACAAAGCATTGCTAAATATAAAAGGAATTATATAACGGATGAAATCTTCCTTATTGAGGACCTCCAATTAATCCATTATCTGAATATGAATAGGCCAGATGTGGTTTCATGCTGCCTCCCCCTTCCTCCCTTCTACCCTCTTGTAAAAACTGGCATTTCTCAATCTTCATGCTAACTCTCATATTTATTTTCTGGCCTACACGAAGAGACCAGCTCGACATTCCTAATTTCTTTGTAATCATCTCTTAAATAAGAACCAAAGCACTCTTTGCTAGTCTTGCTGTCCCAAATATATGAAATTAACCCTGTTTATGAGCAGAATGATTTCAAGAGAAGGTAGGGAGCAGAAGGCTGGAGTTGTTATTTGGGCTCTAACATCATGGAGCTGTGACACAGTCCTATAAGGGAGAAGGAGAGGAAAGAAGGGAGTATTGATTCTCCACCTTGTATCAATCACTTGATATCCGTGTTCTTATGTAATTTACTCTAAAACCCAAGTAGGGCATTATTATCATTGTTTCAAGGAGGAGGAAAATGTTTCGTAGGGATTATATAAATTTCCTAAAAGGACAAAGGTAATATACGTTGACAGAGATGGGATGCAAAGTAAGGTGTCTTGGCCTGGCCGTTTACATCATGCTAAAAGAAGGCACCCGGTAGTCCAAAGGACAAATCGTAACTTGCCTGGGTCTCACTGTTCCAACCTGGATAATGAGATGGCTGGAAAAGGGTTTCTAGAGGTTCCCTTCACACAAACTTTCATAATTCTTCATGCCCCATCGTTCACAACATATTCACGGAGTCTGGTTTGTCCGTATATTTATCAAATAAGCTGTGGCGGTGGCCCCCCTTCTCCTCCTATCACCTAAGAACCCCTGCATGGGTAATTTTAGAGTTGGGGAAAGGGGTGACTGCTCTCTCGTTAGTAAAAATGCAACCCATCACTCCCAAATAACTTGTACTTCTCCCACGTCTTCTCAAAACTACCAGATCTCACCATGCATGGAATTTGATAAAAGTTGAGGCATTGCCGTGTTCAGCAACAACAGCCCTGAAAGCAAGCAAGCAGTCATCAGACACTTGAACATGCTAAAACACAGTTGCAGATAATGTACTTTCTCATAAAGATAATTCTGAAGAGCGCAGCCCATGAACATTTGCCTTTTTCCTCACTGTGGTTTACGCAAAAGAGCCTGCTTATTCTTGTCTCGAGGTGTCAGGTGAAAAGTTCTGAAAGGTGCTGGGGAAATAGAGAAAGTTTACCTGGAATATCCAGGCAAGCTTTAACTTTTTTTTTTTTGACAACCTCTTCTTCAGAGATTCCGCTGGGGCTCAGGAAGAAAGTAGGAGACAGATACTTTTTGATAAAGTTCCTGAGAAACTTTCTTTTCCTGCTCGCCTGGACCAGCCATCCTCAGGAATGGTTGCTTGTTTAAGTTAGGCTTTACAGAAGCGCTCATGATGGGGCTAAAAAGCCCCAGGAGGATATGAGCCTCTTGGACCTACTGGAACAGATTTCTCAAGATGGGCTTTCCCTTTGACAAGATGACTACGCTGATTTGCGTGGCAGCTGTCACTGTGTGAGGTCTTTGAGGTCATCTTCAACAGGTGGCCAGGTGGCTAAGTGAAAGCACACAGACCCTGGCTCTCAGTCGGGCTGAGACCTAGCTCCCCTGCTCTTCCCCCTCCTCTCAGAGCAGAGAAAGACATTAACTACTGGCAGGCTGTCTTCCAGGCAAAACTGGCTACGTGACTGCAAGGGCTGCCCACAACCTGGTTGTCACCATGGTTGGTGGACTCACCAGCCAATGGCGTAGCAACAGAGGCTCTTCCTTTTACAGAACACAAATGTTTCTCTTGAGCTGCCTTTACATCTAAATTTTTAAGAGAAATGGATTAGTGACAGTTATATAATGCATCACATTTTTAAGTCGCTTTAAAAAAATTAATGTTTATTTTTGAGAAAGAGAGAGAGAATGAGAGCAGGGGAGGGGCAGAGAGAGAGGGAGACACAGAATCTGAAGCAGGCTCCAGGCTCCAAGCTGTCAGCACAGAGCCCGACACGGGGCTTGAACCCACGAATCACGAGATCATGACTTGAGCCGAAGTCAGACACTTAACCGACTAAGCTACCCAGGTGCTCCAAGTAGCTATCTTTTTTTTTTTGTTTGTTTTTTTAAGGAATCTATTCCCTTCCTATAATACATGTGGCTGTTATTACTGCTCTTATTTCTGGTGGAAAATAAAGCACTCAGAACTTACAAGTTTGAGTTCAAACATGTCAAGATGCTCTACCATGAAAGCCTCAAGCTCAACTCCAGGCTGGATGGATGAAGTCCATGAGGGAAAGCAGAATGAAAGCTGTCCTCACTGGCGCAGGTCAATGGTGAGGAATCCGTGGAACAGACTCAGAAAAAGTGGAAATCAATGAGCTGTCCTTTCTTGTAACAGGTAACAAAGCAGATCCTTAAATCCCTGCAAACTCTTTACAGATGGTGACTGATGGAGCTAACATCACCTTAATTTGATCATTATCTCAAAGAAAATTTTAAGTATGTGCATTTAAGCCATGAATTTGTGACACTATTTGTTTTCGCTCAGATTGCATTAAACTCCACATTGGTGGTTGTATAATGAATTGGCTGCAGATTTTTTTTTGTTCCCCATTTGTTATTATAAACTTAGCACTTAATTTTAAATTTCAGGAGATAAAGATTGAATCTGTATTTTATGACTTGCAAGACAGGCTAGACATTGGCATTTATTCATGTTTGGGGAAAAGACGGATTCAAATACACTTGTGATCAAAAATCTCTATCCACTTAGTTTAAATGTTTGTGTTGATCTACCAGCTATATGGTTTTCTTACTTCTTGAGAAAGGAGTGAATTACAGCTATGAGTAAAGATCTTGCCATCCTCAACTGCTTTATCATAATTAAAATATTTTAGATCAAGTGACAATGGAGAAGGATAGAGATTGTTACAAATCCTGAGTTTAGTACCATAACTTTTCCCAGTGAAAATGGATCTTCTATTTACATTTTTTCCACCTTCTCATCTTGGATCCAGAGAAAAAGGACTTTGAGCTCTTAGACCATAGAGAAAAAACATAATTAAAAGTTGCCCCTCCCTCCTTTCAATGCAAACTGGTACAGCCACTCTGGAAAACAATGTGGAGTTACCTCAAAAAATTAAAAACAGAACTACCTTACAATCCAACAATTGCACTCCTAGGTATTTATCCAAGGGATACAGGTGTGCTGTTTCAAAGGGACATATGCACCCCAATGTTTCTAGCAACACTATCAACAATAGCCAAAGTATGGAAAGAGTCCAAATGTCCATCGATGGATGAATGGATAAAGAAGATGTGGTATATATATACAATGGAGTATTACTTGGCGATCAAAAAGAATGAAATCTTGCCACTTGCAACTACGTGGATGGAACTGGAGGGTATTATGCTAAGCAAAATTAGTCAGTCAGAGAAAGACAAATATCATAGGACTTCCCTCATATGAGGACTTTTAGATACAAAACAGATGAACATAAGGGAAGGGAAGCAAAAATAATATAAAAACAGAGGGGGACAAATACATAAGAGACTCTTAAATGTGGAGAACAAACAGAGTGTTGCTGGAGGGGTTGTGGGAGGGGGAATGGGCTAAATGGGTAAGGGACATTAAGGAATCTACTCCTGAAATAAATCATTGTTGCACCATATACTAACTAACTTGGATATAAATTTTAAAAAATACATTAAAATTTTTTTTTAAATAGAAACAAAGTTGTCTGCCCCTCTCTTTATTGTTTATCTTTTCCCCTCTGGTCCTAGACTTTGGTAGGATTTTCTATTTCAAACAGGACTAAAGGATGAGTTTTAAAATAGTCCTCCAAGATTGATGGAAACATAAAACAAAGATCAAAGGAGTTGAACTCATGGATGAATAAACAGAAAACAGTAATATTAGATCCATGGAAAATATTCCTGGCACACACATAAAAAGAAGGATACACTGTAGAAAGATGAGGAAATATCTCCTTAATTACATCTAATAGACTTAAAAAAATAATTTCTACAAATAGCAATTTTTTTAAATTAAGTAGAATAAGACAGGAATAATAGAAATGATCATGGCATAAAAATTGAAAGAGACCAAATAAAATTAACATTGAAAACAGTTAAAAGGGGCGCCTGGGTGGCGCAGTCGGTTAAGCGTCCGACTTCAGCCAGGTCACGATCTCGCGGTCCCTGAGTTTGAGCCACGCGTCAGGCTCTGGGCTGATGGCTCAGAGCCTGGAGCCTGTTTCCGATTCTGTGTCTCCCTCTCTCTCTGCCCCTCCCCCGTTCATGCTCTGTCTCTCTCTGTCCCAAAAATAAATAAGTGTTGAAAAAAAAAATTTGAAAACAGTTAAAAAGTAACAGATCATCTGAAGTTATACAGAAGGTAACTGTGACAAATACCCAGAAAACAAAGGACGTAAGCAAAAAATTCAGAAAAATGTGAACAAAAATGAAAAGAGTAGGGACAGAATAAGGAGAGGTATTTTAAAACTAACCAAAGTTTGTGAATAATCAATGAACAGAGTTAGATTCAATAATGAGTGATACAGTAGGACAAAAATCCCTTCAAAGCCCTGGTAACCCCTGACAGTTTTTGACTGAATTCCCAATATCTAAATATTTAAGTTCCGAATATCATACTTATACTGCTATTTTGTTGGCCCTTTTTTTCCATGTTAAATATTACCAACTGACTTTTTGCCATGAAAGGTGAAGATTGATGTATCTTGATTCTGTTCAATACACACTCCCTTACCTTACCTCTATTTTCTTCCTTCTAATACAACTGTTCTAATTATTTGCATTAGGCCACTTTGTTATGCACTCTGGAAGCTGTTAGCATCTTCCCTTTATTCTCCGCATTCTTGACTTATACAAGACATGAAGAAGACTAGCGTTTTTCCTTCCATTCATTGTGCCGAACTGTCTGTGGATCTGTTCGGTTTGGAAGTTCTTGTACTTGGAGCCTATGAAATTTTTAGTTTTCTCTGTTCTCTTTTTGGAATTCCTATTGTTTGGATATTGGGTGTCATATACTGATTCAGAAATTTTCTTAAGTTTCCCTCTCTTTTTTTCCTTTCTTTGCCTTTTGGTTGCGGCTTCTAAGAGATTTTTCCAAGCTATGCTTCTTTCTTATATTTCTTTTTGTGTTTTTGTCACCTTATTTTTCCTTTGCAAGAGCTCTTTGTTTTTGTCGTTCTCTGAATATTCCTGTTGTTGTCTCATACGTACATAGCATCTTCTCTTATCTCTGAACAAAGGTGAGTTGAAATATTCTTTGGCTTCCTGAACTGAAATTACTTCACTACTTTACTCCAAAATTATTTTCATTTTGGTTTTATTTGGATGAATAATTTTCCAGTTGGGACATTTCACAAATTTCTCAAGGGGTGTCTGCTAATATTTATAAAGAAGGCGCTAAAACGCTGACTGGAAGGAGGTGACCGCTCAAGAAGCAGAATTTCGTTTCACAGCCTGTTTTCATCATGGCACATCTTCTCTAAACTCTGCTTCATGTCCTCAAGTTTAGAACATTTTTGCATTATTCTCTTTCGGAAGTACACATCCAGACTTGCACAGGGTGGGACATGGACAAATGATGACTTAGGAAAGGAATGGGGAGTGCGAGTTTTTATTTACCTATTTTTTCTAAGTATACTTTCAACCAATATACCCATTACCAGCCCCAGAAGTATTCTCTTTTCAATGGAATTGGTACCTCCGTTCTTGAACCTTCTTGGTGGGGTCTGGGCTTCTTACTGTCCCTCCTTGGGTCTATCTTCCTTCCTGTTCCCACTTGGCACCAGCTCCCTCTGTTCTGCTAAGTCAAATCCTTGCAACCTCCCTGCTTTACAGACCCCCCCCTCCCCAATTTCATTGGTTCGCCATTCCCACTGCTCAAGTACTTTTATGACCACGACTCACCATTTATCTGTTTACCTGTCGTTTTAGGGAGGGTATTGGAGGAAATGGTGGTGAATAAAGATGTTCAGTTCTTCTCACTTAACTAAAAGTTTAAATGTTTTACATTAAATAAACAGAATCCTGTAATTATTGATCTACGAAGGGTAAGGAAAAAAGATGAATTACTTATACTGGTTTAAAAAAATTAGGACAGCTTTGAATTCTTCTGCAATTACAAATTGCTTTGGTTCTCTACTATCTTAAGGCCTAATTCTTTCCTTCTCATCTTTGCTTCTTAGATAATGTCATTTTTCCCCCTGAATTTCGTGATTAAATGGAACTCTTAGGTCAGGCCCTTGGTTTCCAGTTAGGCCACATTTATGGGTTACTAAGGAAGGCTCTCTGCCACAAAATAACCTTAACATAGTCTGACATTCTGTCCTTTAATACAGGAATATACACTTAGTGTCTAGAAGGCTTTTAAAATTTCACAAGTCCGCATTAAAATGTAAATGTCTAGGATGGGAGACCCGCCCAGGCTATTAGCAATTACTACAGTCCAGAAACCCCAGAGCCAGAGGGAAATGCAGCTGATCACATACAATGACCTTTAACATTCTGAAGTATTTTGGTTTTGACTTTTACGTTGTATTCCTTTAAGTGAGCTATTTATCTTATGACAATTCTTTGACTTTGACACGTATTTTTGCTTCTGTTATTTTAAAGTTTGGCTTCTGATATAGTTTCCTCTTCTTGCAACCATTTTCCATTGCTTTTATAATTTCTTCCTATCAGCTTAAGCTCACACTAGTCGGGCATTTTGAACATTCAGACTGACTTGAAAGCCATTTTAGACTTAATTGTTCATGTTTTCCCTCTAAATTACCAATTGCAGGTGAGTGGGTCTTCTTACTAGAACTTTATAAATGATCTCTCTATTTTTTGTTCCCTGATGAATTTTTCACAAATGAGTCACATTAAATAATACAGACTTTTAAATAAAACATTATTCTGATTCCTTGTTAGCATTCTTCTTCATTCCTAAATAGGTATCACAATTCAATAGCATCTCACACACACACACACACACACACACACACACACACACACACACACACACACTGTATAGAGAGGCTAGCTTAATCTATGCAACAAAGAATTAAAGTATTAGCAACCAAATTCTCAATCTAATATAAAACTGTTGGAAATTTAAAAATTCTTTGTCTGAAAGGGAAAGTCTCCGACATCAGTTGCTATAGCTTAGGAGGATACAGACAACCTCTAAAGTGAATTTTTTCTATCATACACTCACACACATCAAGTAGTTTTGTTTTTTTCCCCCGTAGAGTTGTTTTTATGTTCTCCTTGAAAAAAGGCAAATGCTGTGTTCCAGTCATTTAATTGAAAATATCTCTGCAATGATCTTCACATCTAATGCATTTCCCAATTGGTTTTCATACAGGAAGAGTTTTCAAGTAAAGCATACTTTTCAACCATTCAAAGAAGCAGCTAGTGGTTAAAAAAAATGAAGGCCATTAACTTGCCACCAGTTACTACCATGCTCTTGGAATTTTAAAATTGTGCAATCATCCATGTAAAATTATTTATTTTTATAACAGTTTTCTCCTTCTTCCAACAAATTATAGTTAGCTATGACTTAGTTACCTTCTTGCACCTCTAACAATCCTTATCAAGATCTCCTTGTGTCTACCATCATTTTTTTGTGCAAGAGTACATGACCAAAATACAGTTTATCTGTTTCAATATAATTCGTGGCTTAAAATAGCTGTTAGGAAGGGGATTCTGCTTTTTTTTTCCTTTAAGAAAACATGTGTCATTCTCGAGAATGATCCAGGTTGTTTGTGTGGTGTGTGTGTGTGTGTGTGTGTGTAGGTATGTGGTGTGTGTGTTTTAATTAAATGGAACCACGGATACTTAACGTCCAGAAAACTGCGCTTATTAAGAAAATCTGAAGATAGCTTTAAATCACAATATGCCTCTAATAATGAGGTTTATATTCTTCAAACTCTAAGGGAAATTATTTTAAGAGGTTATATTTATATGGATCCACTAATTAGGATGTTTAGTTAACATTTCCAATGTGTGTAATGCATGAGTGAATCACTAGATCACCAATGTACATCATAAATAAATGTCATATCAATAATAGGTAAGTAAAAATGCCTTCTGCATAAAGATTCCAAATACTGCAAATGAACAGGTTTGTTAATCTCTTTATGCTCAAATTTCATATCCCTTTCATCTTCAAATATACTTTTAGGCTTTTTTTAAGTCTAGGAAATGTCAAACACGCAAGACAGGACAGAAGTAAACTCTATTGTAATATTCAAGATATTAGTCACCATGGCTCTCTACTTTTTGGGCAGATAGCACCAGTTAGAATCATCGATGCATTCAATCTATCAACTGTACTGCAAACTTACTGTGAGACAAGTACCACATCTATGTTTTTGAAGCCCCAAACAAAACTCATTAGGAACTCATAGAGTGCTCTTTATCTGGAAGGTATACAATGTGTGCTGCTTAACTAATTAACAATTATGATGGAAATAGCACTCAATTTATTTAGCTGTTCATGAACAGTGATCTAAAATATTGCTCAGAAAAGTGTATGGATTTAATTATCTCAATTATGCCTAATGCGTTTAAAACAATTAACTTTACAGTATAATTTTATTGTCACATTAGCATGTATAATAAAGAACTTTTGTTATACTTTATGAAGTATATCACCCATAAGATTCTCATATATATAAAATACTATTATGTATACATCTACGTGTATGTATTTGTGACAACATGGACGGAACTTGAGATCATCAGGCTAAGTCAAACCAATCACACAGAGAAAGACACGGTATGATCTCTCTTAAACGTGTAATTTAAAACTCCAAAACAAACCCTAAAAAAACAGACTTCAAAGGTAAAAAGAACAGATTGGTGGTTGCCAGAAGTGGGAGAAATAGTTAAGAAATGAGTGAAGGGGACAAAAATGTAAACAAACAAACCACAAACAGTAATACCTGTAGCTAATACCTGAATGCACAGAAATTCAGTGAAAAAAAAAAAAAGACTCTTAGACCAGGAAGGTGGTATATATCTAAATCATGAACAGGATGCATTAGCTATGGATTCTAAAAACAACCTAATGAAGTGGGAACTCTTAATACCATTTAACAGATGACTACACAGAGTTTTAGCAAATATAAAAAATTTTCCAAAATTTGCAGAGCTAGTAAAAGATAGTGCCAAGATTCAACCCTATTTTCTTTTTTGTTTTTTGTTTTTTTTAATATATGAAATTTATTGTCAAATTGGTTTCCATACAATACCCAGTGCTCATCCCAAAAGATGCCCTCTTCAATACCCATCATCTCCCCTACCTTACCTCCCACGCCCCATAAACCCTCAGTTTGTTCTCAGTTTTTAAGAGTCTCTTACGCTTTGGCTCTCTCCCACTCTAGCCTCCTTTTTTTCTTTTTTCCTTCCCCTCCCCAATGGGTTTCTGTTAAGTTTCTCAGGATCCACATAAGAGTGAAAACATATGGTATCTGTCTTTCTCTGTATGGCTTATTTCACTTAGCAGCACACTCTCCAGTTCCATCCACGTTGCAACAAAGGGCCATATTTCGTTCTTTCTCATTGCCCTGTAGTACTCCATTGTGTATATAAACCACAATTTCTTTATCCATTCATCAGTTGATGGACATTTAGACTCTTTCCATAATTTGGCTATTGTTGAGAGTGCTGCTATGAACATTGGGGTACAAGTGCCCCTATGCATCAGTACTCCTGTATCCCCTGGGTAAATTCCTAGCAGTGCTACTGCTGGGTCATACGGTAGGTCTATTTTTAATTTTTTGAGGAACCTCCACACTGTTTTCCAGAGCGGCTGCACCAGTTTGCATTCCCAGCAACAGTGCAAGAGGGTTCCCATTTCTCCACATCCTCGCCAGCATCTATAGTCTCCTGATTTGTCCACTTTGGCCACTTTGACTGGGGTGAGGTGATATCTGAGTGTGGTTTTGATTTGTATTTCCCTGATGAGGAGCAACGTTGAGCATCTTTTCATGTGCCTGTTGGCCATCCGGATGTCTTCTTTAGAGAAGTGTGTATTCATGTTATCTGCCCATTTCTTCACTGGATTATTTGTTTTTTGGGTGTGGAGTTTGGTGAGCTCTTTATAGATTTTGGATACTAGCCCTTTGTCCGATATGTCATTTGCAAATATCTTTTCCCATTCCGTTGGCTGCCTTTTAGTTTTGTTGATTGTTTCCTTTGCTGTGCAGAAGCTTTTTATCTTCATGAGGTCCCAGTAGTTCATTTTTGCTTTTAATTCCCTTGACTCTGGGGATGTGTCAAGTAAGAAATTGCTGCGGCTGAGGTCAGAGAGGTCTTTTCCTGCTTTCTCCTCTAGGGTTTGGATGGTTTCCTGTCTCACATTCAGGTCCTTTATCCATTTTGAGTTTATTTTTGTGAATGGTGTGAAAGTGGTCTAGTTTCAACCTTCTGCATGTTGCTGTCCAGTTCTCCCAGCACCAATTGTTAAAGAGGCTGTCTTTTTTCCATTGGATGTTCTTTCCTGCTTTGTCAAAGATGAGTTGGCCATACGTTTGTGGGTCTAGTTCTGGGGTTTCTATTCTATTCCATTGGTCTATGTGTCTGTTTTTGTGCCAATCCCATGCTGTCTTGATGATGACAGCTTTGTAGTAGAGGCTAAAGTCTGGGATTGTGATGCCTCCTGCTTTGGTCTTCTTCTTCAAAATTACTTTGGCTATTCGGGGCCTTTTGTGGTTCCATATGAATTTTAGGATTGCTTGTTCTAGTTTCGAGAAGAATGCTAGTGCAATTTTGATTGGGATTGCATTGAATGTGTAGATAGCTTTGGGTAGTATTGACATTTTGACACTATTTATTCTTCCAATCCATGAGAATGGAATGTTTTTCCATTTCTTTATATCTTCTTCAATTTCCTTCATAAGCTTTCTATAGTTTTCAGCATACAGATCTTGTACATCCTTGGTTAGATTTACTCCGAGGTATTTTATCCTTCTTATTGCAATTGTGAATGGGATCAGTTTCTTTGTCTTTCTGTTGCTTCATTATTAGTGTATAAGAATGCAACTATTTCTGTACATTGATTTTGTATCCTGCAACTTTGCTGAATTTATATATCTGTTCTAGCAGACTTTTGGTGGAGTCTATCGGATTTTCCAGGTATAATATTATGTCATCCATAAAAAGTGAAAGCTTGACTTCATCTTTGCCAATTTTGATGCCTTCGATTTCCTTTTGTTGTCTGATTGCTGACGCTAGCACTTCCAACACTAGCGGTGAGAGTGGACATCCCTTTCGTGTTCCTGATCTCAGGGAGAAAGCTCTCAGTTTTTCCCCATTGAGGATGATATTAGCTGTGGGCTTTTCATAAATGGCTTTTATGATCTTTAAGTAGGTTCCTTCTATCCCGACTTTCTTGAGGGTTTTTATTAAGAAAGGATGCTGAATTTTGTCAAATGCTTTTTCTGCTTCAATTGACAGGATCATATGGTTCTTATCTTTTCTTTTATTAATGTGATGTATCATGTTGATTGATTTGCAAATGTTGAACCAGCCCTGCATCCCAGGAATGAATCCCACTTGATCATGGTGAGTAATTCTTTTTATAAGCTGTTGAATTCGATTTGCTAGTATCTTATTGAGAATTTTTGCATCCATATTCATCAGGGATATTGGCCTGTAGTTCTCTTTCTTTACTGGGTCTCTGTCTGGTTTAGGAATCAAATAATACTGGCTTCATAGAATGAGTCTGGAAGTTCTCCTTCCCTTTCTAATTTTTGGAATAGCTTGAGAAGGATAGGTATTATCTCTGCTTTAAATGTCTGGTAGAATTCCCCAGGGAAGCCATCTGGTCCTGGACTCTTATTTGTTGGGAGATTTTTCATAACTGATTCAATTTCTTCGCTGGTTATGGGTCTCTTCAAGCTTTCTATTTCCTCCAGTTTGAGTTTTGGAAGTGTGTGGGTGTTTAGGAATTTGTCCATTTCTTCCAGGTTGTCCAGTTTTTTGGCATATAATTCTTCATAGTATTCCCTGATAATTGCTTGTATTTCTGAGGGATTGGTTGTAATAATTCCATTTTCATTCATGATTTTATCTATTTGGGTCCTCTGCCTTTTCTTTTTGAGAAGGCTGGCTAGAGGTTTATCAATTTTATTTTTTCAAAAAACCAACTCTTGGTTTCACTGATCTGCTCTACAGTGTTTTTAGATTCTATATTGTTTATTTCTGCTCTGATCTTTATTATTTCTCTTCTTCTGCTGGGTTTGGGGTGTCTTTGCTGCTCTGCTTCTAGTTCCTTTAGGTGTGCTGTTAGATTTTGTATTTGGGATTTTTCTTGCTTCTTGAGATAGGCCTAGATTGCAATGTATTTTCCTCTCAGGACTGCCTTTGCTGCATCCCAAAGTATTTGGATTGTTGTATTTTCATTTTCGTTTGTTTCCATATATTTTTTAATTTCTTCTCTAATTGCCTGGTTGACCCTTCATTCTTTAGTAGGGTGTTCTTTAACCTCCATGCTTTTGGAGGTTTTCCAGACTTTTTCCTGTGGTTGATTTCAAGCTTCATAGCATTGTGGTCTGAAAGTATGCATGGTATGATCTCAATTCTTGTATACTTATGAAGGGCTGTTTTGTGACCCAATATGTGATCTATCTTGAAGAATGTTCCATGTGCACTTGAGAAGAAAGTATATTCTGTTGCTTTGGGATGCAGAGTTCTAAATATATCTGTCAAGTCCATCTGATCCAATGTATCATTCAGGGCCCTTGTTTCTTTATTGACCATGTGTCTAGATGATCTATCCATTGTTGTAGGTGGGGTATTAAAGTCCCCTGCAATTACCACATTCATGTCAATAAGGTTGCTTATGTTTGTGAGCAATTGTTTTATATATTTGGGGGCTCCTGTATTCGGTGCATAGACATTTATAATTGTTAGTTCTTCTTGATGGATAGGCCCTGTAATTATTATATAACGCCCTTCTTCATCTCTTGTTACAGCCTTTAATTTAAAGTCTAGTTTGTCTGATATAAGTATGGCTACTCCAGCTTTCTTTTGACTTCCAGTGGCATGATAAGTAGTTCTCCTTCCCCTCACTTTCAATCTGAATGTGTCCTCAGATCTAAAATGAGTCTCTCATACACAGCAAATAGATGTGTCTTGTTTTTTTATCCAATCTGATACCCTATGTCTCTTGGTTGGCGCATTTAGTCCATTTACATTCAGTGTTATCATAGAAAGATATGGGGGGCGCCTGGGTGGCTCAGTTGGTTAAGCGTCCGACTTCAGCTCAGGTCATGATCTCACGGTCCGTGAGTTCGAGCCCCACGTTGGGCTCTGTGCTGACAGCTCAGAGCCTGGAGCCTGCTTCAGATTCTGTGTCTCCCTCTCTCTCTGACCCTCCCCCATTCATGCTCTGTCCCTGTCTCAAAAATAAATAAACATTAAAAAAAAATTAAAAAATAAATAAATAAAAAGAAAGATATGGGTTTAGAGTCATTGTGATGTCCGTAGGTTTCATGCTTATAGCGATGTCTCTGGTAATTTGTCTCACAGGATCCCCCTTAGGATCTCTTGTAGGGCTGGTTTAGTGGTGATGAATTCCTTCAATTTTTGTTTGTTTGGGAAGACCTTTATCTCTCCTTCTATTCTAAATGACAGATTTGCTGGATACAGGATTCTCGGCTGCACATTTTTTCTGTTCATCACATTGAAGATTTCCTGCCATTCCTTTCTGGCCTGCCAAGTTTCAGTAGAGAGATCGGTCACAAGTCTTATCAGTCTCCCTTTATATGTTAGAGCAGGTTTATCCCTAGCTGCTTTCAGAATTTTCTCTTTATCCTTGTATTTTGCCAGTTTCACTACGATATGTCGTGCAGAAGATCGATTCAAGTTACGTCTGAAGGGAGTTCTCTGTGCCTCTTGGATTTCAATGCCTTTTTCCTTCCCCAGATCAGGGAAGTTCTCAGCTATTATTTCTTCAAGTACACCTTCAGCACCCTTCCCTCTCTCTTCCTCCTCTGGAATACCAATTATGTGTAGATTATTTCTCTTTAGTGCATCACTTAGTTCTCTAATTTTCCCCTCATACTCCTGGATTTTTTTATCTTTTTCTCAGCTTCTTCTTTTTCCATAATTTTATCTTCTACTCACCTATTCTCTCCTCTGCCTCTTCAATCTGAGCCGTGGTTGTCTCCATTTTATTTTGTAGCTCATTTATAGCATTTTTTTAGCTCCTCCTGGCTGTTCCTTAGTCTCTTGATCTCTGTATCAATAGATTCTCTGCTGTCCTTTGTACTGTTTTCAAACCTAGCGATTAATTTTATGACTATTATTCTAAATTCACTTTCTGTTATATTGTTTAAATCATTTTTGATCAGTTCGTTAGCTGTTGTTATTTCCTGGATGTTTTTCTGAGGGAAATTCTTCCATTTCGTGATTTTGGATAGTCCCTGGAGTGGTGTGGGACTGCGGGGCACTTCCCCTGTGCTGTCTTGAATAACTTGTGTTGGTGGGCGGGGCCGCAGTCAGACCTGATGTCTGCCCCCTGCCCACCACTGGGGCCACAGTCAGACTGGTGTGTGCCTTCTCTTCCCCTCTCCTAGGGGCAGGATTCACTGTGGGGTGACATGGCCCATCTGGGCTACTTGCACACTGCCAGGATTGTGGTGCTGGGGATCTGGCGTATTAGCTGGGGTGGATTGGCAAGGAGCACAGGGGCAGGAGGGGCAGGCTCAGCTCGCTTTTCCTTCGGTGATCTGCTTCGGGAGGGGCCCTGCCGTACTGGGAGGGAGTCAGACCCCCTGGAGGGATGGATCTGCAGAAGCACAGCTTTGGGTGTTTGCGAGTGCAAGCAAGTTCCCTGGCAGGAACTGGTTCCCTCTGGGATTTTGGCTGGGGGGTGGGCGAGGGAGATGGCGCTGGCGAGCACCTTTGTTCCCCGCCAAGCTGAGCTCTGTTGTCCGGGGCTCAACAACTCTCCCTTCTGTTGTCCTCTAGCCCTCCCGTTCTCCGAGCAGAGCTGTTAACTTATAACCTTCCAGATGTTAAGTCTGCTTACTGTCAGAACACACTCTGTCCGGCCCCTCCGTTTTTGCCAGCCAGACTCGGGGGCTCTGCTTGGCCGGCAGGCTGCCCCTCCGCCCCGGCTCCGTCCCGCCAGTCCGTGTAGAGTGCACTGCCTCTCCGCCCTTCCTACCCTCTTCCATGGGCCTCTCATCTACGCTTGGCTCTGGAGAATCCGTTCTGCTAGTCTTCTGGTGGTTTTCTGGGTTATTTAGGCAGGTGTGGGTGGAATCTAAGTAATACGCAGGACGCTGTGAGACCAGCGTCTTCCTACACCACCATCTTGCGCTCCGAGATCGATTCAACCCTATTTTCTATCTGAACTGTGAAGCCCATGCTCTTTTGTTATTCTGACTTTAAAAAAATTTTTATGAAAATAATACAATTATACAGCAAATATTATTATCAGATTTACATTCCTTTTAAAAATAATATTTATATTCTTAATATGTGTCATTAACATAAGTTCATAAAATATAGCTATCAAATCATCTATTTTTAAAGAAGCAAATTAAAAATAATTTTTCAATGACATAAGTTTTAAAATTAATTAACTTGTTGGATGTACTGTAGTAAGAAAGTTGTGTCTAATATACTTGTAAAGAAAAACAAACTTGGTAAATAAAGAAATACCTAATGTTTTTATTGTAAAGTTTCTTTTCTTTTAACTTTTTAAATTTATTATTGAGAGACTGAGAGACACAGAGCATGAGCAGGGGAAGGGTAGAGTGAGGGGGAGACACAGAATCTGAAGTAGGCTCCAAGCTCTGAGCTGTCAGCACAGAGCCCGATGTGGGGCTTGAACTCACGAACTGCGAGATCATGACCTGAGCCGAAATCAGTTGCCTAACCAACTGAGCCACCCAGGCACCCCTTACTGTCAAAGTTTCTTAAAAAATTTATTTTTGAGTATAGTTGACACACAATGTTACATCAATTTCGGTAGTAGGACATAGTGATTCCACTTGTCTGTATGTCATGCTGCATCCCTTGCAAGGGTAGCTACCACCTGTCACCATGCATGGTATTACAGTACCATTGACTATATTCCCGATGCTGTCCTTTTATTCTGTGACTTAGTCATTCTGCAACTGGCAGCCTGAATCTTCCACTGCCCTTTACCCATTTGGACTGTCCTCCTACCCCTCTTCCCTCTGGCAACCATTAATTTGTTCTCTGTATTTCTAAGCGTGAATCTGCTTTTTGTTGGTTTATTCATTTGTTTTATTAGATTTCACATATGAGTGAAATCATATGGTAAAAATATATTTTTGATTTAATAAGCATTATCTAGGAAACCTTTCAATAGCTTCACTAATTGTTGAGAAGAGAGAAAATATCTTACCTATTGCAATATACTGAAATATATTTACAGTTAGAAGTTACCTTTATTGATAGGCTTGATTGTATCTCAGACCTTTTTTGTTGTGGTTTTCATTTTGGATCCAGAGTTCAATTAGCTACTACTTTCTACCTCTTGATGGCTAGGGTCACTGATGAGATTGACTAAGTGCTTGGATTTTATTTGTTATTGATGTGTGTCTACTCATCATCATCCTGCAAGTACCTAGTTATTTCAGATTGTTCTAAATCTCATGGAGATTGCCTCTGCTCCTCAATAGGAACGCACAGGAGAAGCTCTATTTCGACTTCTTGTCCAGCACTGCCATTCTGGCTTTGCCTTTGGTTTTCTACCAGCAGATGGATTCTTGCTCTTGAACACCACCCTCTGTTTGCCTGTTTTCTGTTCTTATGTTCCATTCGTCCACTGACAGTCTCTGGACCTCAGATGCCCTGTAAGTTTGTTTTGGGTCATTGACCAGACTGATGAATCTCCTTGATGGAGAAGCATCTGCCCATCGGGACCCAGGCAGGCCGTCTGCCCATCTGGGCTTTTGTTAAGTCATTCCCTTTCTTGGATCTCCACTAATTGCCTGCCTTGTTCTGCTCCAGTTGGTGCCCCAGATGCTGGCCTTTTCTTCAACTTTGCCTTACAATACTGCTATTGTGCATGTTCTCCCCCTTGTGACTCACAGCCAGGTATCACACTTAGTATTGTAGACTCCCTTAGTTAGATACTATGAAACTTTTCCCTGCACACCTCTGGGTTACCAGAAGCACAATAGCTACCAAAGAACTCAATTCCATTTTCATTACACTTATTGTTAGACAGTTCTTACTCTGAATCAAAATCAACCTCCTGATAGCTTATTCCCTGGTTGGCCTCACTGATAATGAGCATAGTACTTGTGCATTGCAATAAACAGTAGCAGCTGCTATTATTTATTACTCAGAGTTTTCCAATGAAAGTTCCCTCCCCCCCCATGGAGAATATCATAGTGGGAATAAGAAAATGAGGCTCACAAAATGTAAGTAACTTGCCAAGTTATAGTTAGTAAACTGTGATCCCTGTATGAACACGGGCTGTCTCAGGTTCGTTACTTCTTTTTTTCAGTGATCTTGGTTTTACCCAATCACACTGTAGGCACTCACTCCAACGGTTATAGTCTTGACACTGATTAAAAACTGCATCCCATACATAATATCAACTTCAATTAGTCACTTTCTACACTCTACCTCCTGTCCCTCAGACCCGGTTATCTCTAGTGCCATACTCCAACAATCCTTTGACCTCAACAGAGTCATCAGTCCATGGTTCCTACTGCTTTTGCTATATCCCTTATTCTTGTCTTATCTTATGTGTTTTCTTGTCTTATCTCTGGAAGAGATGAGGGCAGGACCTGGGAGGAAAGGTCACAGAACCAAGGACGAATCCTTCTCTAGACGTGGAGAGTGAGAGAGACAGACACAGCAGAGCTCAGGAGGGCTGGTTTCAGGGAAAGGGTAGAAATAAGGAACTGAGATCTGAGCTACATTTTATATTCCAGAAATTCAGATGTCATATTAACACACCTGAGCACAGCCTGTTCAGTCAGATAGACCTGTGTTTAAATGGCACTTCTGCTTTTTACTTGCTGGAAGACCTTGGCCAATTCACCATATTTTTTGAGCTACAGTTCCTTTTTGTTTTTAAATTGTTTTTAATTTTAATTTCAGTATAATTAACTCACAGTGTTACATTAGTTTCAGATGTACAATATAGTGATTCAACACTTCCCTATATAACCCTGTGTTCATCATGATAAATGTAATCTTAATCCCCTTCACCTATTTCCCCCATCCCCTCCTCTCTGGTAACCATCAGTTTGTTCTCTATAGTGAAGAGTCTGTTTCTTGGTTTGTCTCTCCGTCTCTTTTTTTCTTCGCTCTTTTGTTTCTTAAATTTCACATATGAGTAACATCATACGGTATTTGTCCTTCTCTGACTTATTTTACTTAGCATTATACTATCTAGATGCATGCACATCGTTGCAAATGGCAAGATTTCATTCTTTTTAAAAAAAACTGTTTATTTTTTTTTGAGAGAGCAGGAGTGGGAGAGGGGCAAAGAAAGATGGAGACAGAGAATCTGAAGCAGGCCCCTCACTGCCCACACAGACCCCAACGCAGGACTCAACCATGAGATCATGACCTGAGCTGAAACCAAGAGCCAGATGCTCAACTGACTGAGCAGCCTAGGTGCCCTAAGATTTCATTCATTTCTTATGGCTGAATAAAAATATACAAACATATATATATCCCACATCTTTCTTACCCATTCAACTATCTATTAATGGAAACTTGGGCTATTGTAGATAGCCATACATTTGGATGTTATAGATAATGTTGCAATAATAATTACGCTTGTAGACAACCTCAACTTGTTTTACCTCTTTTATTATATTCCTATAACAAAATTGCAGCCCAGATGAAATCCATTCTTCATCACTCTGAGCCTACATCCATATTGTTCAACGTGGCTAGATAAAAACTCACAGCATACCAACTCATCGCCCTTTAATGGTGTCTAAAAACCTACTCTGTCTCCCTAGTCCATTCTCTTTCCTACTCTTTTAGATGATTTTTAAATCTTTTCTTCTCCTTCCTCAAACATACCACAACTTTTCCATATCCTCAATTTCATAACTTTGGTTTTATCTAAAAATTGAAGCTTTTAGAAAAGAACTTCACAGCCTACTTTCTCTTCTATTACTATGGGTGGATGATCTGTACTCCTAGGTAAGACCAAGTCCTCTATGTGTACCCTAGATCCATTCTGACCCTGTCTACTCAAGGACATCTCCAGAAATGCTCTCCTGTGTCTTCAGCATCACCATATTTACCCTTGCTACTGATCATTTATCAGCTTATGGATATGCTGCTATACCCCCCATATCTTAATCCCACTTTCCCTCCCGCTACTGTCTCATTTCTATCTTTCCCTTTATAGCAAAACTCCTTGAAGGAGTCCTTTATTTTTGCTGTCTTCATTTTCTCTTTCTGTGCTTCCTTGATCACACTCAAATTAGGTTTTCACTCCTTCAAGTAAAATGGCTATTGTGAAGTCACCAATGACCACCATGTTGTTAAATCCAATGGGATTTCTCAGACCTAATTATACTTAATTTACAAATACATTTTACCCAGTTGATTACTCTTCCTTGAAACCGTTTGATGCTTGGCACCTACAACTACCACATTCACCCAGTTTTCTATCTTTCTAGCCACTCATTTCTCGGTCCCTTCGCTGTTTCTGTTTCATTTCATCTATCTCTATGGATCACAGTGACTCAGGGCAGAGTTCATTACTTCAATTTCTCTCTCTCTCTCTCTCTCTCTCTTTTCTGTCCTCATGGTCTAGGTGCTGCCACTCTTAAGAGGTGACTTTAAATACCATGTTAATGGTAATAACTCCCAAATTTCTATCTTCATTCTGTTCCTCCCTTCTGAATTTTAGACCAGCATATCTGTCTACTTACCATCTCCACTTGGTGATGTAACAATAAGCACCTCAAAATTAACATGTCAGAATCTGAGCTCTCCTCCACTCCCCACAAATGTTCTTCCATGTGCTCTCACCTCAGTAATGACAATTCCATCTTCTGGTTGCTAGAACCTAGAAGCGTAATGTCACTGGTAATCCCTCCCTTTCCCTCACACCCCACAGTAGCAAGTTCTATTGTCTCTACCCTCAAAATATATTCTGAATTTGACCACTTCTGACTCTCCCCAGTGCCAGTCTATGAATTGCTTGCCTGGTGCTAAATGTCCTGTTTCTGCCCTGTCCCATCTTCAGTAATGAGAGATAGCCCATTAAAATATAAGTCAGATTATGTCATTTATTTTTTCATTCGAAATGAAATCCATGCAAAGTCCCATGTAATAAAGTATCCATTATCTCTTTGACCTAACTTCCTATTCTTTTCGTTCTCTCTTTCTAGCTTTGCTTTGTCGCTGTTTCTTAAGAACTCACAGGAAGGTGCTTTCTCACTCAGATATTTGCAACTGATGTTTCTCTTGCCTGCAAAGTTTCCCACAGATGTTCTCAGGGTAAACTCACCTCACTTCCTTCAAATTTTCCCCAACGTTACCTCCATAGGTGACTCCAGCCACCTTCATATCCCTTTTCTCTGCTTTATTATTATTTTCTTTGCTAACCTATTATCTGACATATCTTTGGTATTATATGCCTCTTCTAGAAGAATGCAAGGTCCATGGGTATAGAACGTGTTGTTGTTGTTGTGTGTGTGTGTGTTTTTGTATACGTTTGCACTTACTTTGCTTTTATTGCTAAATCTAGAAGAGTTCTTGGCACATAGTAGGTTCTCTATAGACATTGGTTAAATAAATCAATCAAGAGAGGAGGAAGAATTCAAACTTAGCATTATCTTGTTCCAAAAATTCACTTAATGTCTGTTGCTTCAATTTTAGTCAGCAATCATCTAAATAAATGACCCGAGCTCTATGCTGTATACTAGAAGGCATGGTGATATGGAAGTTTGAATTCTTTCTGGAGAGTAGATGAAACTGACAGCAAAGAGCAGGGCTTGGTCTGTAATTAATTGTCATTGGTGTGGTGCAGATTACAAGTCCTAAGAAGGGGAAATGAGCATGATATAAAGGAATCCATTACAGTTTTAAAAAGGTGGTGTCATTAAGCTGATTTAAGTGATGGGTGATATGCAGCCAGATTATGTGAACAAAGCAGGAGTTAAGTTGGAAGGGTGTTGGAGACCTGACTAATCAGGAGTGAAATGAGGGAATACATTTTAATACGGTGGTGGTGGTATTCCAAGAAAAAACAGAATTGAGACTCCGTGCAGTGGTAAATGTGAGAGTCAGAGACTAATCATAGACCTAAGAGCTCACTGTATAATCAAGTTCTGTGATTATTCATTTTGTAGACACAAAACACTTTGATTTTTTTTTTAGGTGCACATACATCATAATTATCTTCAAAAAGGTGCACACCACTCATTAAGTCTTCACTCTGTAACCCTGCATTGACAGCTTCGTTCATGTCCTGCTTCTCATCTAAACACAAACTCCTTAGTAGTTCTTACGTGTCAGTGCTTCTAAGGCAGTGCCTTCTGCATAGTTTCTGATTTGTTTTAGGCTTATTTATTCCCATTACCAATGGAAAACAGACGCAAATTACAGAAACTGTACATCAAAGAAACAAATGGCAGCCTACCGACTGGGAGAAGATATCTGCAAAGGGTGTATCCAGTAAGGTACTAAAATGCCCAGGGTAGATAAAGAATTTATACAACTCAATATGCCCAAAGCATATAAAGGATTTATATAACTCAACACCAGAGAAACAAATAATCTGATTAAAAAGTGCGCAAAGGACCTAAATAGATATTTTTCGAAAGAAGACGTACAGATAGGCAACAGTCACATGAAAAGGTGCTCACCATCACTCATCATCAGAGAAATGCAAACCAAACCACAATGAGATGTCACCTCACACCTGTCAGAACGGCTGAGATAAAGAAGACAAGAAATAACAAGTGTTGACAAGGATGTGCAGGAAGAGGAACCCTGTGCACTGTTGGTGGGAATGTCAATTGCTACAGCCACTGTGGAAAGCAGTATGGAGGTTCCTCAAAAAGTTATAAGTGGAAGGGGCGCCTGGGTGGCTCAGTCGGTTAAGTGTCCGACTTCAGCCCAGGTCATGATCTCACAGTTCGTGGGTTCAAGCCCTGCGTCGGGCTCTGTGCTGACAGCTCAGAGCCTGGAGCCTGCTTAGGATTCTGTGTCTCCCTCTCTCTGCTCCTCCCCCCCTTCAAGCTCTGTCTCTCTTTGTCTCTCAAAAATAAATAAATGTAAAAAAAAATTTTTTTTTAAAGTTACAAGTGGAAATACCATTTGATCCAACCATTTCATCAGGAGGTATTTACCCCAAAGAAACAAAATGACTAATTCAAAAAGATACACACACCCCTATGAGTACTGCAGCATTATTTACAAAAGCCAAGATATGGAAGCCATTTGTAACAACATGGATGGACCCAGAGGGTATTCCGCTAAGTGGAATAAGTCAGAGAAAGACAAATACCATACGAGTCAGACATATACATAGAGAGAACAAACTGATGGTAAGCAGAAGGGAGGGCTGTGGGAAGATGGGCAAAATGAGCGAAGGGAAGAGGGAGGTACAGTGTTCCAGTTATGGCCCAAGTCCTGCAATAAAAGGCTCAGCCTAGGGAGTACTGTCAACGGCGTTGCAATCGTGTTGTGTGGTGATAGGTGGAGGCTACACTTGTGGTGAGCACAGCATAAAGTGCAGAGATGGTGACTCACTATGTTGACACCCGTAACTAACGCAACATTGTGTACCAACCATACTCCAAAACCAAAAGAGAACTTCCATAGGCTCCTTATAAGACAGAAGCTACACTGTCTAGGAAAACAGCAATCTAGTGCTCAGTGTAAGTCTGGCACAACTTTTAAAATGTTCAGAGGAAACTAGATATTACTTGATTTACTTGAAGACACTTTATTTTGTAAGGAAGACAATTTTTTCCTTCTTGTTATTTTCTTCAATTCCCATGTGCTGACACTCTAAGCAATTACTCAGTACCTACTTGTCCTCTCCTGCACCTCACAGGACGATGGAGGAATTTGAACCCTGACGGAGATCAAATTCACACAAAGAGAGAATGGTTGCAGGTAAATGCAGTAATTACAATGTTTACCAAGTTCTGCAAACATATGACTACAGTTGAGGACTAATATTCATGGGGTGAGTTACAGTGGAAACTAAATCCCTTTTTTAAAAATATTTATTTTTGAGAGGGAGAGAGAGAAAGAGAGAGAGAGAGAGAGAGAGAGAGAGAGAGAGAGAGAGAGAGAGAGAGGCAGGCTGAGAGACTGAGAGAGCATGAGGAAGGGAGGGGCAGAGAGAGGGGGGGAGCCAGAATATCCAAAGCTGGCTCTGCACTGACAGCACAGAGCCCAACACAGGGCTTGAACCCACAAATCATGAGATCATAACCTGAGTCAAAGTCATATGCTTAACCAACTGAACGACCCAAGCGCTCAGGAACCTAGACACTTTAAAAAAACAAACAAACATTTTTAATGTTTCTTTTTGACAGAGAGAGAGAGAGAGAGAGAGAGAGAGAGAGAGAGACAGAGCATGAGCTGGGGAAGGGCAGAGAGAAAGGGAGATGCAGAATCTGAAGCAGGCTGCAGGCTCCGAGCTTTCAGCACAAAGCCCAATGCGGGGCTCGAACACAGACCGCGAGATCATGACCTGAGCCGAAGGTGGATGCTCAACCGACTGAGCCACCCAGGCACCCCAAAGGCAAGGAGACACTTTTAAGAGGCCAGCTCAGTTTCTAGAGCTCACTCATTTCCAACATATATAACTAATAATAATAATAATAATAATAATAATAATAATAATAATGTTATAAATGATGGATAAAAATCATAAATAAAAATGATCCCTATATAAAAAAAAATCAAAGTTGTAGCAGGGTTTGTAGGGCTTGGAAAGAACACAACAGTTTAACATTTAATCAACAGAAAGTAGCCAAATAAGTGACACATGGTACAAAGAGCAAAATTTTGGACAGTCTTGCCGAACAATGTACTGCATTTGATTTTAGGCTAATGGGTAAGTTGGATGCAATCAATAAAAACACTGAATTGCATCCTGAGGAACAAACAGTACAGAAAAGAGAGGATTTGGCTGAGATAAAACTAGAATAGAAGCAGCTCACGTAAATGTCCTTTGACAATGATAGAGCTTATCAAGAAATCGCTCTGTCCGGACTGGAAGCTTAGAATAACGATTAGAAGTGGGTCCCCCAGCAGAGGTGGCTGAGCATCATTCTCGCATCAACTATTTGTCATTTGCTGAAGCTCCTACCTCAGTTTCTGACTGCGAATGGCATGAGTCACGAAAAGATACACACAGGCAACAACAGTCAAGTGCGTGCTACTGCTACCACTGACAGCAGTAAAGCTGATACGAAGACCCGGGAAGCACCGAAGGGCTAGTGCCAGGTTGATTTTCCTCGTTTCTGTATTTTCCTACTGGTAACGCAAGACTCTGTGATCCTCCTGAACGATTCTGCGCACACTGCTTGCTCTCTGTGCTGGATGCACGCGCACCCGTCCTGTAATCTATGGTCTCCGGAGAGATCGTTACTTTCAGGTTTTAAAACTCATAGGTAGCTTCAAAGCTCATCCTTGGAAGGCAGTGCAGACTCTCTTGAGTCTTACTTAACTGGGCATCAGTTTAAATGCGCCCTTCCAATAGCCCCCAACGCCGTCTTCCTCACACACTCACGTGCTAGTTCTCTCCTTGGCAAACTTCCTTCAGTTCCTCGAGCACGTCCCCACTCTTCCCTGTGTTTTCAGGGGCAAGAGGGCATGAGTTCTCCGGGAATCCTTACAAAACCAGCCATCTGCCCCACGTATGTGCAGTGAACGCATCTCATTCTTCCCCAATCGTACACCTGCCGCATCATCAACAATAATTACTTCCCCCTAGACCTGGAGTTCTTAACAGTGTGGGTGTCATGAGTATACAGAGCGTTCTGGTGAGGTCTACAGTTCCAGTCTCAGAACACTGTTTCTAAATGCATAAGATAAATTACTTACGGTAACAAAATAACCCAGTTATGTTGAAACATACAATTTCAAAGTATTAAAAACTAAATTGACGATATCATAATATACTTGCTCCGTGATTAAAGTAACAAAGCCTAGTGGTGTGTCCACAGCAAATACCTTAAAAATCATGTCAAGCAAAAACGAAATTTTCAGACACTTAAAACACTGAAATGGAATATGAAATTATCTGTGATTTTTAAAATACTTTTTAAAAAAATGTTTATTTATTTTTGAGAGACAGAGAGAGACAGAGTGCGAACAGGGGAGGGGCAGAGAGAGAGGGAGACACAGAATCCGAAGCAGGCTCCAGGCTCTGAGCTGTCAGCACAGAGCCTGCATCACAGGGTTCGAACTCACAAACTGTGAGATCATGACCTGAGTTGAAGTCCGAAGCTTAACCGACTGAGCCACCCAGGTGCCCAAAATTATCTGTGATTTTTAATGGTGACAAAGTCACAGGGACTACTAGTACCTGTATGGTTTGTGGCCTATATTCATAATTAAATTGAATGCTAAATTTCAGTTCCAGGTTAGGGAAAATAAAGACGTCATTTTGTTGTTGTTGTTGTTGTTGTTACTCTCTCCGTACAAGTTTATAGTACCTTTCCTGTGTTCCAGGTTCAAACCCCTGTGCTAGTGTGCCAGTTCCAGAAGGACAGACATCAGCTTGGCCTTGTCTATCACTGAACCCCTACGTGATATTGCATAATCACACAGCCATAACTGCATACATCAGACTTTCTGTCGTAGCTGTTGGGAGACAGGGCTGGGAACAAGACAAAAGCCCCGTGTCATGGAACTTTCTTTCTAGGGGGAGGGCAAAGCTGTGTCCAGTGCATCATAGGCACCCAGACTGTTTGTGAAGCTGAATGTTCCTCTTTTGCTCTGAACTCTTCTCACATCAGTAAGTGCCCACAAACACCTGCTATAATGGTGTTTAAGCAGGTACTGAAGTTCTGAATTAATTCGCTGACAATAAAGAGGTCGTTTAAAAAACTGAGAGAGATTGTGTGTATTTAAAACACACCTTTTCATGACTGCTAGCTACATTTAGGGTTCCTTGACTTACCGAATTATAATTCCTAGATCTCTGTGTCTTTGCTCATGCAATTCTCCCTTCCTTGATCCATGAGTTCCTGAGGCTCCTGGTTAACTACGAACATTTCAGGACTTCTCTCCACTCCCGTCCCGGCAGCCTCACCGCCCTGGGTAGGAATCTCTACGTGTTCAAAGAGCACTGTGAGCATCTCTCTATTTTTGGACAGCTGACAGACAGGAGTGAAATGATCTGCCGGTGTATTCACATCCTCAGTTTCTTCCCCTTAAACTGTGACCTTCTGTCTCTGCTGGAGCTACAAGGCCTTTAGCAAAGCAGACATATTGCTCTCCTCCCTGAGGCACTGCTTCCAAACTCTCCATGGGAAGGAAAATCTTACCGGAGGCTTTCAGAGCTGCAAGAATCCGTTCTTGCTTTATTAAGAATGTGTGGGGCGCTTGGGTGGCTCAGTCGGTTAAGCGTCTGACTTTGGCTCAGGTCATGATCTCACGGTTTGGGAGTTCTAGCCCCGCATTAGGCTCTGGGCTGACAGCTAGGAGCCTGGAGCCTGCTTCACATCCTATGTCTCCCTCTCTCTGCCCCTCCCCTGCTCACGCTCTATCTCTCTCTCTCAAAGTAAATAAACATTAAAAAAATTTTTTTAAAAGAATGTGTAAAGGTCAGTTTGAAGAGATGTATCACAGTGTCTTCACTGGAGTTCTCAGAACCCCCTGAGAAGGGACATTATAGGCCCTTTCTGAGCTCCTTACCATTGGCTTCTATGGCACTAGCTCCCTGCAGGAGACAGAACCCACAGGACTGTGCCTGGATATGGGGATCCTAATGCTTGACCCCACGCTATGTGGCTCCCTCTCTTTGCGCCTGGGGAAGGGCGAGAGCAGGGTCTGTGTGGTATGCTTCTTACTGGCTGGACCTTTCAAAGTATGGCAGATGGCACTGGCCTCAGATACGCACCGAACACCTGCCGGACCTCACTCCATCTGCGTGGTCTAACCTCGGTACGGTACCCCAGGGACTAGTAGCCCGTTCTTATTTTTATTTATATCTCCAGGAGTTAGCCCAGTACCCACGACATGGTAGTTCCCCATACATGTTTCCTGAACTGAACCTTTCACAGTGACTTTAGGGAAATTATGAGATTGGCTAGCCTGCTGGCACAAGAACCTGTTTTTCCGTGGATAAGGTATGCTTTTCCTTAACTAAGAGAATAAAGGGAATCTTTGGGATCTGACATAATTTTGGCTGTATGGTTTGAAGTCTCAATAATCTAATTCCTGAGTAAACAGGGATGATACACAGCCCATCTTTGCATGTGGGACAAACTCCCAGTTGGTAAAATGGCTAAGACCCAAACCACATGCCTGGGTAGGACTCTAAATATCAATTTTGTGTCTGTCTCCTGCTCCAGACTATAAGCCACTTGAAGGCAGTGTCTTAACCCATTAAATCATATTTGCTGAACTGAATAGTTTGGATAAGGGTTTCAATTAAAAATTAAACTAGCAGGTCCCAGAAAAATAAGATGTGTAGCCATTAAGTACCTTCCCCCTTGCTGATAATTATGGGAAAAACTAAGAAATTGCCTTTAGGTACGGTAAAAGCATGTGTTCCTAATTTTATTTTATTTTTTTTCAACGTTTATTTATTTTTGGGACAGAGAGAGACAGAGCATGAATGGGGGAGGGGCAGAGAGAGAGGGAGACACAGAATCGGAAACAGGCTCCAGGCTCCGAGCCATCAGCCCAGAGCCTGACGCGGGGCTCGAACTCACCGTCCGCGAGATCGTGACCTGGCTGAAGTCGGACGCTTAACCGACTGCGCCACCCAGGCGCCCCTATGTGTTCCTAATTTTAAAAACTCCCATCTTCATAATGCAGACAGTGAGTGTGAAATTATATTGGAGCAACTGAATATGTATTACAGTTACAATGAGAGGCTGTATTAGTTTTCCATATAGAAAAAGGACCTAACTTATTCTTGACAAGAAATCTCTAAAAGTGTTACAACAGAAACATCCAAACATTCTACGATTAGGTGTGAGGCTTTTGTTTTCACTGTGAATGCCAAAATTTTTCCTTCTTATAGGAACTCTTCTGCATAAACTTAGGCAAAATAAATTGCATATTTGGCTATGGCTATTCCCCTTGCAAATTGCTTTTTGTATCTTAACGTACTTAAATTGTTTTTTAAATAATTTAAGCTCTGGATTTTGAGAGTGGTTTACTTCTCGATGTGCGTTCTGTCTACTTTTCCACACTCCACAGCCTGCTGTTGCTGCCTTTCATCCTACAGATGAAATAGTTCTATGAAACTCGGTACTACTTTATTTCTGCTTTTCATATGAGAAGAACCAAGTATAGTTTTACTCGTTGGCATCCTTGCATTTTTTTCTAATGTCCTTAACGTATGACATTTATAAATACTACTAAATTTTTTTTAACATTTATTTATTCTTGACAGACAGAGAGAAACAGCATGAGCAGGGGAGGGGCAGAGAGAGAAGGAGACCACAGAATCCGAAGCGGGCTCCAGGCTCTGAGCTGTCAGCAAAGAGCCCGACACGAGGCCCAAACCCATGAACTGTGCGATCATGACCTGAACCAAAGTCAGATGCTCAACCAACTGAGCCACCCAGGCGCCCCTATAAATACTATTTTCAAAGCACTGGGTCACCTAGGGGATGTGATGTACTGCTTCTGTTTTCATTTCAGCCAACACTGGATTGTTTCTGGGTGAACCACCCTTCTTACATGACATTCCCTGAGAATCTCTTCAGCATTCTACATCTCTTATTGGTCATATGGGGATAAATTCTTTTACTAAGCTTTAATGTTTTAGGACATTGATGACACTGTCCAAGTGTAATTCATTTTGGAATTAAGTATCTATAAATATTGGGGCACCTGGGTGGTTCAGTCAGTTAAGCATCTGACTTTTGATTTTGGCTCGGGTCATGATCTCATGGTCCTGAGATCAAGCCCTGCATCACACTCTGCACTGAACGTGGAGTCTGCTTGGGATTCTCTCTCTGCCCCTCCCCCACTTGTGCATGTGCTCTGTCTCTCAAAATAAATTTAAAAAAATCTCTATAAATGTTCATTTCAAATGGATAGTCAACTGAGAGCAAAACTCCTATTGCTATAGCATCTTTAGACACTGGGTGTGTCGCTGTCCCTCACTCTCTATGACGACACACTGTAAAAGGCGCCAGGCTTTTTGAACACCTCAGAAGATCCCTGAGTGGCTAATATTAACGGGAACAAGTTTCTGTGCAGGTATGCGTTCCGGGTAGTTGAGAAGACTGCACAGGTTCAGACCCTGGCACTCCTGGCACATTTGATGACTGGTGACGACACACAACCATGAAGGATTCAGAAACAGAAGGAGGGCACCTTCTGTTTACACGTGTAAACTGAGTCTATCGTAATATTTTTCACCTTTGAAAAGTGAATTAGAAAAACAATTCCAAGCTCTTCTATAGAAAGGCACTGTGTATTAATGCACAATCATTGCTTTTTGAGACCAAGCAACCAAATAGAGTGTACAAGGACCTGTTAGTCTTGACACACACAAATACCACAATTGTTTCCCCTTAACACTGTGCAAAATACCTTTACTTTGTAACTGTCTTTGGTATCTTAACTGAAAACTAATAATTCAACTTTATGATTACTTTTGGTTGGCTCACACCAAACTGCCTCAGATGTATCCTGTATTAAATGAGCCAACTTAAGGGAAGAACAAAACAAAACAAAACAACCCTCAGGCTAAATCAGCAAGAAGGCCATCTGGGCTGGAAGCTCCCTCAGCACTTGCCGGGCTGGAACAGTAGAGCTCATCATCCACCCAGTTGGAGGACAGCAGAGGCCACGGGCTCTGCTCACACACACTCGGGGTGATGGTAAGTGGGGCAGAATGCTGTTGATATGAAGAGGGCTCCGCAACGGACGGCCAAGGTTCTTTAGGGGCAGAAAAACAAGCAAATGAATAAACCACATAAGAAGTAAATGGAAGTGTACGTGATTCCACAGGCAATGACCACGAACATAATTTTAACTTGCCATTTCAGGCCTCAGCTCTCCTCACCTTCTTTTGTTTTGTTTTGCTTTGGGTTTTTTTTTTTTTTTTTTTTTTTTTTGATCTCAAAGAACTTTTTTGATGTATCAAAGCCTTAAATTTAAAGTATCAGTAGTAACATGATAATTCTCCTGTATCTTGCAAACCTGGACTAAAGCCACCACGGACTGTCACATTTTTCAATTTATAGCATTACATCTAATCCTTTCAGTTCCCTGGCTTGAGGCAGAAAGGTGAAAAGTAAGGGAAGAACGGTGCACAGGGGCATTAAGGTTATATTATAGATGCTTCATATTTTTTTTCTTAATTCTCTGTGCTTGACGGGGTAGTTTAAAAGCTGGCAAGGGAGCCATAGAGGTTGCATGTCATTTTTTGCAGCGTGGGAGAAGATAACCAAGCTGACAGATCACCTGCTGCCGGCGTCTGAAGTTGAGGGTGGGTGACACAGGTGCCCCTAGTGATTGACAGAGCTAAAGAGAGTTTCCAGACAAAGCTCGGTGAAAAGATTGGTCTCAGAATGTTGGCAATGAAACACCAAAGCAGGACACACACCAATGCGCATTGGCTTCTATAAAGGTAACAGATGTCTCTCTGACAGGTTAGCTGGAGAAAACGGTTTGTATAGCACAAGGATGTAAAAGGGAGACAGAATAAAGAAATTTGGAGAAGTTCCCATCCAGCCTGTGGTTCTTACCAATGCAGGTGGAAGGAAACAATGGATGATCTTCCGTCAGATTTTAGTAGACAGTTTAGCATTCTGAATAGCTAACAGCATTTCATAGCTGTGTGAGGTTGATAGAAAAAGATTCTGCATTTTCCTCCTCACTTGCAGAAGCATAAAGTCCCCTTGTGCGATTCAGACTGCCCTGATCATCCATCAATGTTGCTGTCCACTCTGTTTTAAATAGGAGTGCTTCAGAAGAAGCGGCCTATTCTTCAAACTGACGTTTAGGACCGTTAAGAACACCACAATGGCTTCACTTAGCAAATTTTCTGTCCTGCTTCTTTTGGTCAGTAAAGTCACCCTGAGCATCAGTGGTATTAAAGATATTCATTTACGGAATCTGCTTATGTAAGCTTAAATTTCACATCAACAGGGCAGAGTATTATCTTTTGTTTTCCTTTTAAGTAATGTCAACAGAAATACGGTAACAGGATCTGAATTGTTGGGACTGTAATGAGCCAAGGGTAAGATTCACACTAATAACTTTCCAGTCTAAAAACCAAAGCCCAAACAGGTAGAACTGCTTCAGGTCACAGGGCAAGTCAGATTAGGGCCCTACAGGCGCAGCCGCTGGGGGAGATGAGGCTGCAAGAAGAAACCAGAAGCAGGTGGACACCCACACACCGTCTCTGAATACTTTGATCGCTTGTTTAAACGAGCTCTTGACTTGTCATCCAGATGTACAACTGGTATTATATTCTTTATGTTTTCGGAGAGTTTAGAGAAAATAAAAAGTCAATGGGGGCTTGACTAGTTAGGGAAAGCTTTCTCAGCAGTCTGAAGTCTAACACTGAACCACTGGTAAGATTCCCCTTGTGGCCTTTTATGGGTTCAGTCCAGCAGACTAGAAGCCTAGGACTGTTTTTGTAGATCTGGATTTCATCACATCAAGGAATGAGCCCCTTCATTTGTCTTGCATGACTTTTATGTCTTTTTGGTCTTGACAAAAATTCTATTTGGAAGGCCACAAAGTTTATGTTCTTTGTTTTAAAAAATGCTTATTTCACTCTGAGCTGATTTTACCTTCAGAATAAGGGTAGAACCCATTAAATACTTTCAGCTACTTCTACGTGGGCTAGAAATATCTAACTCCCTCATCTGATTATAGACATTTCAGTCCTAAACCCAAATTCCCTTTGGCTTAAGAATTCCAGCATCCATGACTCAATTTTCTTATACTGTCTAATCTTTAAATAAATATATTTTATCAGAACTGTAAGAATTTTCTAGGGCTTTATTAGATTGTCATTTCAGTATCTGAATGCTAGTTCTAAATCCAACCAGTCATGGAGATAGTGACTAATGCTGGAAAGTCTTTCTTTTCCTATCATTTCTCATATGGATATTCACAGCCCCTCATTGAAGGTAATGGTGATGTTGACCACCTTAATTGTATTAATTTTAGAACCATCACATAGAGTTATATGGGATTGTTATTTATAAGACTTGAATGCCATTTTAATAGAGTATAAGTGCGATTTCTAAAATAGCATTTTGGGTGTAGTCATTTAATTTTTTTTGATCATTATTTTATTATCGATAAAAGTATTTAGAATTTGTGTTACTGATCAAACATGGATTCATTCCATGTGCTTTTCTTTCTTGGATTTGGAGGAAGAATCTCTTTTTTGAAATGAATAGTGAATCTATTCCTATGCAGAAGTACATTATGGTGAAGACCTATTTTCACTGCTAAGGCTAGTGAAACAAAAAATGGAACAAACAGAACCCCTGAGACTAGGGACAATTCATCTTTTTATTCTATAAGTAGTACCTAAGCAACATTTGAAAATACTAAACTTATGTGATATTAATAACGTGTGTCTGATTGTCCGAGTCTTTACCGGCTTTCCTGTTTCTGAACTTGTAGAACAACTTGACATACAGGATTCTTCACCTCTTACAGACTGTCTTATGTCATTTACAAAATGTTTTCCTTGTTTTAAATTTCTCTCAACGCTCTGACTGCAGGAACAATGTCTCCTATTTTTCTGTATACTTCAGAGGGTCTAAAACAGTCCTACGCAAACAATGAGACTTTATGTACTTTTAATTTATCAGGGGAAAATAATCACCATTGCTCATTTACCGTGTCTGCTCATATTTACATTACAGAGCTCTATATAATCATTTAGTAATTATTTTGCATATCAGCTTATACAGTCAAATGCCTTTATACTCCTTAATACACAGAAAAACAGATTTTGAACAGCTGAATTAAACTGAGGTCGGTATTCAATTAATTGTCTTTGGCTTGAAGTACATATTAGAGTCTCTCTGTGTTTTTCACCACAATGGCAGGAATGGAAGTCACTGTAATGTTCAAAATGTGCACTAACAACAATGGGTATTATATGTAAGCGATGAACCATGGGAATCTACCCCAAAAACCAAGAGCACACTTTACACACTGTATGTTAGCCAATTTGACAATAAACTATATTAAAAAAAAAAACAGAAACAAAAACACTCAAAAAATAAATAAAAATCCACACTAAGAAAAAGAATGCTTTTTGGCTATTTTCTGAGGAGAAGCTTGGAGAGTCTGAGAACAGTGCATCTACCTGCATGGGGGTGAGTGTTGAGTGCGATAGCTTTCTGTCTGCTCCCTCACTGAAGATTTCTCTCTTTGTGTGAAGGAATCCATTTCTCTTTTCCAAAAGCCCAACATGCGCCATAACAGCATGTTTAGAGTCTAATTCACAGTGGAAATGCTAGTGGTTCAATTAAAACCACTGTTTTGTAGATTAAAGATTCTAACAGAGCTTCTCCTGCAGAGTAATAGCAACCTTACTTTT
The DNA here is from genome assembly GCF_018350175.1 of Felis catus. NCBI lineage: Eukaryota > Metazoa > Chordata > Mammalia > Carnivora > Felidae > Felis > Felis catus. Next base: position 3,917,689 of record NC_058377.1, on the reverse strand, counting down.
AAGCTTACCTTACAAAAAAGCAAAAGAACCTCATGTAATAAAAGACCTTGCCCTTGGGCAAGATTTTTTCCCCCTACTGATTTGGAAGAGAAAGACTGGAGTATGCACTATATCTTATTTATTGTTTAATTCCCAGAATCTAGCACACTACATAATACAGTATTAACCCATGACAGTTTTTGGTTAACTGAATGAATTAATGAGTTACTATACTCCATCTAGCATTCTGTTTAGTATACTATCTTTCACCTAAAAAAAAAAAACATAGGGAGAAATTAAAGCATTATAAAGATAAGGGTTTTACCAATCAATAATATATTGAGAAGTAAAATCTACTATGCTCTAAAGGTTAGATTCTCAAATGTGTTATAATGAATGAGCCCAAAAAGAAACAATTTACTGCCTCACTTCCATCAGAACTTGTGATAAGTCACTGTAATAAAAGATTCAACTCAATAATGTCATAACAAGGACATTGCTATTGTGTAAAACATTGTCATTAATTGCTGGTCAATAGCAAATATGTCATTCCAGGCATGAATGCCTGTAGCCTAGCCCATTGAGACCAGTGACAAGAGTTCATCACTATTTCCTTTTGCTTCAGTTACTTGATTTTACTATTAGATTAAAAACCAGATAAGGGAAGTTAAGAGAAGTTAGCTACCAGAAATGTGAAAGAAGTAATTATTTTGTTGCCGTATAACCTTAAAGATAGGGGCATGACGTGATTTATATTGCAAGTTTCCTATGGGAAAGATTGGGATTAGAAAAAAAAATACTGCAAGTGCTATCTTGCCCATGACGAGGTCATGCTTCAGAAATGTCCGATGGTGATCATTAGTCACAACTTCCTCAGAAACAATTTATGTCCCTTTGGTACTTCACAGCAATAAATTAAATAAATCTTAATTAATGTTCTATTTGTCATTTTTTTCATTCTGTTCTTGTAATGTCTTGCTTATTTCCAATTTGATACTGAAAACAAAATTTATTACCTTTCAGGCTGATATAATTGACCAAACTAATAGCAATAATTAATAAAGGCATCCTTTACTTTCTACTTGATTTTAAATTAATTTATTTAAGGGGCGCCTGGGTGGCGCAGTCAGTTAAGCGTCCCACTTCAGCCAGGTCACGATCTCGCGGTCCGTGGGTTCGAGCCCCGCGTCAGGCTCTGGGCTGATGGCTCGGAGCCTGGAGCCTGTTTCCGATTCTGTGTCTCCCTCTCTCTCTGCCCCTCCCCCGTTCATGCTCTGTCTCTCTCTGTCCCAAAAATAAATAAACGTTGAAAAAAAAATTAAAAAAAATAAATTAATTTATTTAAATTCAAGTTAGTTAACATACAATGTAGTACTGGTGTCAGGAGTAGAACCCAGTGATTCATCACTTACATACAACACCCAGCGCTCATCCCAAGTGTCCTCCTTAATGTCCATCCCCCTACCTACCTCCCCTCCAGCAACCCTCAGTTTGTTCTCTGTATTTAAGAGTCCCTTATGGTTTGCCTCCCTCTGTTTTATCTTATTTTTCCTTGCCTTCCCCTATGTTCATCTGTTGTGTTTCTGAAATTCCACATATGAATGAAATCATATGATATTTGTCATGCAGAGAAAGACAAATATAGGCACACTTTATACATATATGCAAAACACTTTCAATATGTACTGGCAAACTTCACTTGATTGACTCCTTACCCCAAATGAGTAAATTTTGGATTTCCAAATGAACGTGAAGTTCAGAGAGACTAGTTGATTGCTGGAGCCTCAATACTTTACATGAAGTATGCAATAGAAAGAACACAGGCTTTGAAGCAGACTGCCTGCTTTGAATCCTGGCATATGAGTATATTGAGGTATTAAATTAGTGAACTATATAAAGCATTTAAACAGTAGCTATCACATTAAGCATAGTCTCAATACATGATAGATTTTGTTATTATTTCTTCAGTGTTTCCTAAGGCATAGTATCCAGAATCATCCAGGGTGCCCTACACTGCAGATTCCTGGGATCTCCCCAACATCCACTGAATCAGGACCTCTACTTGAGAATCACAGCTGTTATATTTTGCTTTTGCAGGCTTTTTTTTTATGCCAGCAAAATGACTATGGTTAGACCTTTAACTGCAAGAAATACTTGTAAGATCAAAACATTGCCTAACTTACCAATGGAAAATTGGTAGCTTATTGTGGTACCGTAGAAAAGATGATGTGAACAAAAAAGCAAAAGAAAGAAATTTCAAGGTCTAAGCCAATCCTCACTATTTAGTAAATAGCTCATTCATTCAGCACATACTGACTGAGTGCCCACACAGGCCTAGCACTCTGTTAATTACCAGGATTACAAAGATGAGTCAAAGGGGCCAGACTCCTGCACTCATGCCATTTAAACAGTGAAATGCTCACATTCAAGAATTACCGAACACTGAATTAAATATTTTATTAACAAATATGAATTTTTAATAGCTACTTATCTAGGCTGGATGTAAGTTATAGAAAGGTTGAGATGTCTATAGGAAATGTTTCAAAAAGCCTTTGAAATTAATCCTGATTACAAGGTCACCAGACTGTACTGCAGTTAATTTGCTAAACCAATGTAGAGATAAATTTCTGTGATGACATTAATAATACTAACAATGACAACTATAACTTAGTGTTTATGATGACTTCGGCACTTGTTCAAGGCACTTTCCATAGATGGACTCAATTAATCTTCCAAAACCACTGCATGGGGAAGGTAGGATTATTGCCTCCATCTGACTCGCAAGGCTGAAGTAGAGAGATAAACAACTTGACATCACACAGATAAAGGAGGTGAAGTCAGTACCTGAATCCCTGGATCCCTCCCGCAGGGTTGCATTCAAGTCAACTCTGCTCTGATAATGTTGCTCAATCAACATTTCAATGACTAATGTATTTCAAATGCTGATTCACATAGTTAAATAGTGTGAAGCCAGAAAGCTGTGTTTTCTGAAATTAATTTTTAGAAATTAATTACCCTATACATTACTATTTCAATTACATACAGACTAGTAAGATTTTTACTCTTTCGTACACATACACACACACTCTTACACACACACACACACACACACACACACACACACACACACACAACCAGAAGCTGTTTTAGCTCTTCTTATTGCAAGGCCTGAACATATTCTGAATAGCGTAATTAAGGAAATATTCTAATAGTATGGCTGAATAAAAAGTATCCAATATAATTTGAAATTTCAACTGTCAGCAAGAAACATATGGATGATAAAGGAAGCTTTGCGATGTTTCTGATGAGCAGCTGTTCTAGTTGGTTGAATCCTTCCTTGGGATGACCGTTACTGAGTCTTTATACTTCTGCACTGGCATTATGCTTCCTCTGAAAGCAATTCAGAATTATCCGAATGAATGGAAAGAGATCTATCTGTGTGCAATTGGATAATTCCCAGTGTAACAGCTGTGTGGAGCTAAGACTGAATGTAACTCGGGAAACGAGAAGATTGTGTGACTCTGTGTTCCCTTAATTTTGGATTTACACTTCCCCAAGAGTCTGGGGACTGCTTACCTCAAATGGTTCATGTTAGATTGAGTTCACAATGCCTTTTAATCCACTGCAACGGTGAAGTTAGTACACACGTTTTCTTTTCTTCATTGGGAGTGAAATATTTGCGGGAAAAAAGAGACAGACACAGTAAAAGACATTTCTGCCTGAATCATCTTACTCTTGATTTTTTCCTGCCCAGGGCCACACGGCATTGTAATTGTGAAAGTATCAAATTTAGTATCCAAACCTCTCAATTTTAAGCTAATTTATGAATAAAGTGTGCATAGCCTTTAATAAGCAGCTTCTATGGGCTAGGTATTTATTATTTCATTCAATCCTCAGCCCTACCTGAGGTTTGGAAAGGTGAGTAAGCAGCCAGTATGTGCTGAAGCCGGAACGCAAACATGTGTCGGGTCTGTTTGAACCCTTCCTGTCTGTGAATAGTTATGCTGGTCTTGTGTAGAGGAGAGTGGTGTTCCTACATATTCCTTGGTTTCATCTGAGCACGCAAAGTTCTACCCACAAGGCTGCCCAATCCACACCCTGCCCCCTACCCCCACCCCTCCATTCAGTCTTCAAGTTAAAGGACACGTTTCTTTCTCAAGCTTGAGAAATCAAAGACCTGCAAGAGTATCTTCAGATCTCCAAGAGTCCATGAGTCCAAACGTGAGAAGTATCACCTTAAAAACTGAACCCTCTAACACCGACTGATGTTTGATGCCAGTGTAACGGAGAATTCACATGTTGACAGAAACACTGAAATCATGCACCACTTGGTTATAGAGGGATACTCAAGAAACCTTTACTAATGTTCTGTTATTTCTATTGAAATGAAAACACACATTTTAAAAGTCTCAAAAACTTGATAATTACTTTGGGATATGGATTTTGTTTCTAAGAAACCGTTAACATCAAATACACATCTTGGCAGGTCGTATGTTTACTCAAAATCATTCATTAAAAAGTCAGCCCTGATACATTTATGAGATTATTTAGTAAATATCTAGAACTATCCTGAGGGAATGAGGCACAGGCCATATAAAGTTTTCTGTAGGAAAGAAGTCTGAACTTTGTAGGTTGAGGGTTATTGATATGGGAACTGATAACAGAAATGAGACCCAGGCCAAGTACGCCATGTGTGATCTGATCATAACAGGACTTAAATTCAGCAAGGGGAACAGTTTACAAGCTCTCATCTATGCTTTGAAAACACACTGAGTTTCCCTGGGCATCATCTTCTGCTTCAGATTTGTTTATTTTCCCATTAACAAAAGGGTACTGTCTCCTCTGAATCTTTAAGCAAAAATTTCTTAAAGAGCCTAATAGTCTTTTGTTAGTTGTAAAATAAATCTGCAACGAAGAAATAAATGCCTCTCTTTTTGGGGGCCAGGGGGAGGATTCTTTTTCTAACCATTCTTTCTAAGCCAGCTGGGTATAATTTATCCTTGAGTTCGCTAAAACTTCAAAGGTAAGAAGTTACACTGTGTTATTATGGCCTATCTGATTCCTGTGGATATTATAAGTGATTTTTAAAAGAACTGTGGGTTTGAATTAAACATAGCTATAAATTGAAAGAATACCAATAAAAAAAACAGTTGGTTTTATTCCTCTAGGAACTAACACTAATTCTTTATAGAGTCATCAGGTGAGAGATCCCTGCGAGGGTCCCTGCAATGTTAAATTTAGGAGAGACAACTAATAATTTTAAAATTCCTATGATGAAATCAGCACATATAAAGACCAGCAGTTATCAGCAACTTGAATACAGGATGAGTTTTGAAACTGATTTAGAAATCACATTGTTATTTTTGTCTAATAATCTATCAGATTAACAGATAACCTAGGTTCCTGGAACATTTCATGCTTCTGTTATTCAAGTCTGTGGCGTTTCCTTCTTCCTCAAACAGTAGAGCCTGTGTCATATCTCAATTATAAAGGTACTCTATAAACTTGGCTTCCCCCCCCACCCCATTCTTGGTAGGTAGTGAGGCGTACATTTCCAATAATGAAATTTTAGGTAACAAAACCCAGAAGGCTATTAGAACATGGGGGAAGATCACACAGGAGGAGGCCACCACAGAGGGCCAACTGGGGTAGACTTGAGGTTCCCGTCCCCTTGAGAACTAGCTTTAGCTGTGCATTTCCATTATCCTAATGTTCATACTGTTTTAGGAAACTTCTTGAGTCAGCTGATGCCACACTGGACGAAGACATCACATAGCTTTCAAATAACTGCTAGTGAATTTCAATGCAAGCCTGTAACGTGAGCTACTCTACATAAATGTGAATATTATTCTTTTATACATAGATACCTTACCATGATCATATAGAGCATGAGCTGAGGTCTATATTCTATAACATTGATGGGATTTTTAATAATGTTTTTCCTATTCTTGACTGGTGTCTTAAACTATCTCCCCTTTCACTTAGCGTTTGAAAGATTTTATTTACATTTGCTTAATAACACCAGAGAGGCATTTGTCAAAGATGTGCACGCACCTTTCTAAAAAACATCCTTAGGGATCTGCATGTAACACACAATGATCCCATTTTCTGAAGTGCCAAGCTATAAGACAGAATCCCTGAATTTATAACAAAATGATGTTAAGTACTAAAAACTAGAAGGCTATTAAAAGCATGAGTGAAAACTACACATGAACATACTACTAACTTTAGCTATTTGGACAAAGGGAATTCTTTCCCAAATCTGAGCCAAATGAATGGTCTTTTCTACAAATTTGGAATAAAAACTAAAACGACCTAACCCAGTTCAGTGTGCCTTAGTCTCATGAATCAGCATCTGTGGAGTGACCGCCTTTGACCTAACCTTGAAACAAGCAATCGCAACTGAAAACACGAAAAAAAAAAAGAGGAGCGTCTCACTGCTTATCCTGACGGATTTTCAGTTCTTGGTCCCTTTCCTTTTCTGAGGCCTTTTGCATTCCTGACTTTGGGACCTATGAAACACCCCTGTCTGCTAACTGCTGTCACTTTCTGTTAGTTTCAAATGAAGAGTCAGAACAAGTAACACTGTGGGGATTGTGACTGGACATCCGTTATTCCTGGGATTACAATGATGGAGGTGAATGGCTGTCACTGTATGATGAGGAACAGGTTCTAGAAACTAAACTCTTCCAGGTCTTCTCTCATACTCCCATGAACATAGGCTTCATCCTGATGATATCTGGAATCTTAAAAAATCTAAAAGATATTATTTGAATGATGTGTGATTTTGGGCACTGGTGAAACAACTTCAAAAATTTTCCTGAATGGTTATGTATTAAAATGAATGGGCACTTATTTTAATCAGATGAATATAGGCTTTATTTAAATAAAACAGGAGGATGAAAAGCAAGACATATAAGTCTTAATAGAGTATTTATCTCCATGGGAAGTAAAACATTCTTCTGTTGCCATTACTGGCTTCCTTCATAAATTATTCCGTGTGAATAAAAAGGCCTAGCTAACTGAAGCATACAACTAAATGGCAATTCAAGACAAAACAAAACATGTACTTTGAAAAACCGTTTCCTTAAATTTATTAGGAACCACCTCTATTTTAAAACTTTTTTTTTCCAAATTCTATAAGCAATATCTGTTCACTGAAGAACAACTATAAAATAAAGCACAAGGAAAAACTTAAAGTCACCTGTAGACCTCAATTCTAAACCAAGCACCACTAATGATGTTTGGTACATGGTTTTCACCTATAACATTCTGTGGTATGTAGTGTGTGTGTGTGTGTGTGTGTGTGTGTGCACGCGCACGCGTGTGTGCATGCACGCGATTACACACTAGATGTTGCTTGGCACCAGAGCCTCTGAGAAGGGGCCACACTGTTTTCCTCGGATGAGATGAGGTTCTCTGTGGATACGGGGCCAGGACCACCTCCCGTTAGTGCGGTGGTAGTAGAAAACTGTGCTCTAAATATGCCTAAAATAGGATTTGAGATTAGAGATACTTTGTAGGGGAAGGAAGCCCTAATTATTGTTTTAAACTGGCATTGCCTGAGGTTATCTCTCTCCACAACCCCTAGCATTTCAATAAAGTCTTCTCACAAATGTTTTGAGAGACCAGTTTCACATCTGGCTCCCTGCCTCATGGGAAGGGATGGCACGTTGAAAGCAGGGGTCAGGAAATTCTTAAGGTCCTGGGATTTGTTTGAAAATCATTGAGACATTCCAAACCAAGCAGCTTTTATCTAGTCCTGAGAGACGAGGGAAAGTGTACTTGACACCTGAGATATATATATATATATATATATATATATGGGTATTTTCTTTTTTTTTTTTAATTTTTTTTTTCAACGTTTATTTATTTTTGGGACAGAGAGAGACAGAGCATGAACAGGGGAGGGGCAGAGAGAGAGGGAGACACAGAATTGGAAACAGGCTCCAGGCTCTGAGCCATCAGCCCAGAGCCTGACGCGGGGCTCGAACTCACGGACCGCGAGATCGTGACCTGGCTGAAGTCGGACGCTTAACCGACTGTGCCACCCAGGCGCCCCATCTTTTTTTTTTTTTTTTTACATTACTGTGTGCCTGGCATTTTGCTAAGCAGTTTACACGAATTATCTCACTGAATTTCCATTACCCCTATGAGGTTACTGGTAGATCTAGAATTCAAATGCAGGCTATCTGGCGTGTAGATCAATTTCTCTTACCTATCTATCTATCTCACAAAGAATACACTGGTTTTCCAACTATCCAACTAACTTTTCTTCTCGTTAATATGGAGACAAGGTTGATATATTCCTAAAATACGAATGTTAAAGGCAGATATCATTATCAGCAAAAGTGATCTTTTCCAATTTGACGTGTGTGGTATTTCAATTTAATTGATTAATGTGAAGTTGAGAATATTCCACATTATTTGTTGACTGGGCGTATAATATCCTCACTTATGGCCATGTCTATATATTTTGGCTCAGGAATGTGTGTATTCTGAATATTTTAGCCTTACAAGTTTTCACATCTGGTATGGAGGCATCTGGCTTCTGCCAACTTCTCTCCTATCGGCTAATGCTACATAAATTTTTTCATTGGCCTTAAACATTAATACTACCTCCAGATCAGTATATTTGCCTTTTGAAGAAACTAGGTCTTGAAATTAACAGTTTTTCTTTTTTCTACTTCTTCAATTACTGCTTTTATCTTTGGTATGTTATGTTTCCAGCTTTTCTTCAGTACCATTTTTATTGTAGAGACAGGAGAATGTGTACATGGTGGGGATATTTTAATCTTTTACTATTTACTAAAGAATTAAATGCTATAATTTACATCTCAGTATAGCTCTGGTTCATCTTTGAGATTTTATGGTTTCTGTTTTCTTTTCATTATTTTTAATTGCTTCACATTGACTTTTTTATTTCCTCTTTGGCACAAGTTCATTTTCCATATTTTTATTTTATAAATTTACATAAACTTTGATTTATATTAAGTTTTTGCTTCTCCTATGTATTTATCCTCTATAATAGAAAATATGGCTTCCTTAATCTTAATTTTTTGAACCTATTAGTTTTCATTGCATATATGGACTTAATATATAGCCTGTTTTCATAAATGTCCTGTGAAAAATTTATAAAAGAGAATAAAAGAATGTCTATTTCCTCTTGGAATTAATTTTTTCTTAAACAAAACATTAATTATATTATCCAAATCCTCTACATTTTTATTTCCTGTCTGTTAAAACCAAAAGTCATCTTTCTTTATTATGATAGCTTTCTGATTATATATTAATTTAATGTATTACTTTATGGATGAAATATCATGGCTTTTGAATTCAATTATGAATTCAATCATTATAAAATTGGTTTATTAATTTTTTAGTAAGATTGCTTGCTTTATAAGAAATTAATATACACCTGCTAGATCTTTGTTGCTTGCCTAAACGATTACACAGCTTACTTTTTTGGACCACTGCTATTTTTCTTTTAGATTTGGCTCTTCTTTCTCTCTCTGCTCACCTACTTTGGACTTAATTTACCTTCTTAAAAATGTTCATTTTTCTTTTTTCTTGTTAACTCTTTACCCCTGCTTCTCTTCTACCTCTCCTGCACTTTTGCCTTGAGAATCTTTACTTCTCCTTTAACTGATGGCTCCCACATCACTGCCTCGGAAAAGACTTTCTTTAGTTTCCAAACTAGGTCATAGTCTCTCTGTTATGTATCTTTTAGTACCTTGCACTTTAAAGAAGGTGCAATTTCAAGGACAAATGTGGAGAAAAGCACATTTAAAGCATACTGTTAATTACACAAGGGGAAAAAAAAGGATGAGAAGAAAGAAGAGTAGGGGAGGTGGAGGAGATAATGGGGACCCACTTACTAATGAATAGCTAAGTGAAACGTCCCTGCAGCTTAGTCATATATATTCATTTTCCCCTTGTCTGTGTTATTTAATTTTTTCCTGAGTGTTTAATTTAGGCCTAAAATGTGTCTTTTTTTTAGCTTCTTAAGTTGAAGGCTTATTTGTATTTGCTTTTCTTGTTTTATGATAAATGTCTTTAAAGCTATGAAATTTCCTCCCAGTACAACTTTAGCTACATCCCACATATTTTTTACAATAATTTTTTGGAAATAAGTTTAACTTACTACACATAAAAATAGGGGCGCCCAGGTGGCTTGGTCAGTTAAGAATCTGACTCTTGATTTCAGATCAGGTCCTAGTCTCACGGTTCGTGGGTCTGAGCTCTGCTTCGGGCTCCGTGCGGACAGTGTGGAGCCTGCTTGGGATTCTCTTTCTCCCTCTCTTTCTGCCCCTCCTCCACTCATGCTCTCTCGCTCTCTCTTTCTCAAAATAAACTTCAAAAAATAATAATACAACAAAGACCCATACACCTTTTACACAAACTTGTGTGTGTATTCCAAGTGCCTTACACACTTTTTTTTCTGAAACAAATGGATTCATCATGACCCTTTACTCTAATTATATCAGCACGTATTTCCTAAGGATTAGCTAACCTATACAAGTTTATTTAAAAATGTTAATTACGCCTTCTTAGAGGAACTTGTTTGACAATGGGAACTGAAGCTTTAGCCTAAGTTCATACTGAGATATGGATCTGGGAATCATTCAGATCAAAATTATAGTTAGGGCAACAGCAGAAATAGCACTGGCTCCAGAGACCATGTTGAGAGAGTTGGGCTGAGTAATAAGGACCAAATGCAGAGGAAACTTATGTTTAGGATCAGGAACATAAGGCAGATAGCATACAGACTGAAGATGACCACGGAAACACAGGGTTTCAAAAAACAGTGAAAAATAGTGTCAGATACCCAAGAGGTATTTGAGAGGATAAAGAACATGAAGCATGTAAGAGTAGGAACTATTGGGAACATCTCTGGGTTTGGAGAGCTGAAGGTCAATTTTTGCAAAGGTTCAATTCTGTAGAGTAGGGTAGGGGTAGGCAGAACCCACTGAACAGGGCTGAGAAGTGAAGATATAGGGAGAATTTTGTGCACCATGTTCCAGTGACATGATGAAGAAAGACTTATCAGCACAGGGGCTCAGCAAAGTTGATACTGTAAAGGGTACTGAATGTCTGTTTACAGCTTGTGGGGGGCGGGGGATTTGGGCCATGTGGGTAGATAACTGAAGAGAAATATCTTCAAGTATGAAGGAAAACATGGGCTCATGTGAAGGTTAGCCTTTGATTGACGGCAAGGATGAGTTTTTTTAATTCTTTTTAATGTTTGTTTATTTTTGAGAGACAGAGAAAGAGTGTGAGCAGGCAAGGGACAGAGAGAGAGGGAGACTCAGAATCCGAAGCAGGCTCTAGGCTCTGAGCTGTCAGCACAGAGCCCAACGCGGGGCTCGAACTCACGAACTGCGAGATCACGACCCGAGCTGAAGTCAGACATTTAACCGATTGAGCCACCCAGGTACCTCAGGATGAGTTCTTAAAGGTAGAAAGAACACAAAGGAAATGAACGAGTATACAGATCATTTCAATATTGATAGAATATCGATAGAGAACTCATATTAACTGGCCCCCAAAACAGTACCTGATCTCCAGAGAAATAAGGGAGGAGAAAAGTGCAGCTTGATATTTCTGAAAATTGGAAAAATATTTGATATAGAAGCTTTGGGGAAAGTAATAGGGTTTTAATAGGGATAAGCAGAAGAACTGCTCAGCAGAGGGACAGCCTAGGTCAGTTTGTAATGGAATGAAGTAATCCCATTTTATGTCTTTCTTTAGGCCTAGTAGGCAATTTTTCCAATAGGAAAAAATTGGATAATTGGGATTATTTAAAGACCAATTGCAAATTGGAAGAATATTTTTAAACCATGTATTAAAATACTTAAAATAAATTTGAGGTAGATGAGGAACGGGTTGAGAAAATTTGGCCCAGTACTCAAACTTGTCTAACTTACACAAATCTATTTATCTAGACAAACTAAGACAGAAAATATATAAAACATGACAAAAATATACCATAAGTAAAGGGAAGTGATACTGGTAAATACATTTCATACCTTAAAGGTCTTGAGAAGGAATTAATTTTTTCTTCATAAACCTTGCAAAATTTTACAGAGCTAAACAAATCAGAAGAGCCACCTATAACTGGTGTCTGTCCTTAAATAGGGGACGTTAGGACATCAGCAAGGTGTCATCATAGATTAAACTCTCCTTGCATTGGGATGTTAGATACATTACAAGGCTACAGTGCCCTAGAGCACTTTATCATCCATGTGATAAATATGAATCACGTAAATACACCACAGACTAATATAAATGATGTATTATAACATATTGAAAAATTTTATATATTGACATTATCACCAGCATCTTTTGTACACGCTCTCATACATAATAGGAGTTCATGAATTAAAATAGCTAGTAATCTATATCTGGTTTTTGTTACTTTTAAGTTAAAATAGGGGGTCAGATCTTTAGAATAAAAGCTGGCACCAAATCCCAAACGATAAACTCTGACTAAAGCCAGCCTACTCTGACATCTTTTTAGCATTTATGTAAAGATGTACTTGACATCTTTTTAGCATTTATGGATATAGGTTGTACTATCCTCATTTTCACTTGTTTATGTGTCACACTGTTAATTTTCCTGGTTGGTTTTTCTTGCCTGCAGAATCTCTCTCACCGTCCCCATTTCATTCTCCATACTGCCTTGGTGTTATATTTCTGCAGCATAAACCTTTATTATGCCGCTACTCTAAAATAAGTACTGGCTCCCCTTTCCCTAGGCCACAGGATCCAGGTAGGGCACGTTCAAGCCGGCATTATCTGTTCTCATCCATCCCCAGCAGCTTCATCAGCCCTATTCTCTCTGCCAATCATCTCCCCCTGACCCTCTGAGTCAGTCTTTAGGATCTACTCCACTCAAGCGTCATCCTTTCTAAAGCCTCCCTGCCTCTCTAGGCAAAATGACCTGCCTCCTCTGTACCTCTGCACAGTCTTCTATGTGTTTCCAGTAGTGCATGCTTTACACTGTAGAATGGTTGTCTGAGCAGAAACCATTCTACATTTTGTCTCACCTGACAATTCACCTGCATGCCATTTCGTTTTACCTAACGTTAACCAAACACCTGCTAGACGAGTCAGGACAAGAGCTGGGGCTTGTTGTCCGGGGCTCCCAGTTCCCTTACTAGACTCTAAGCTTCTCAGGTTACTGAGCTTGTGCTCCAGAAAATGTGGGCAGCTCCCCAAACATATTGAAACTTACCTACCCACATCTTCTCCTTTACTCACTCAGTTTCCTCTCCCTGGAATACCTCTCCTCTAGCTGAACGCCTCTGTTAACTTCTTAGCCACCAATTCAAACCCTACCTTCTACTTAGGGCCCAACTTAATCCCAAATCTGATACAGGGTCTTCTTCCCTTGACTGTCAACACTGTCTTTGTGATTCTCTTATGCTACTTACTGAGTGCACTTTCCACTACAGTGATCTGTTTTCTGATTTCTCTATGCTATCAAAATCTACAGCTTGTGCACATATTCATCTAGCGTGGTGCACACAGCTGACCATTCAGGTGAACGACTCAACTCGTAGAAGGAAGGCTACCACGCCCTTGCACCAAAGCATCAGCTATTATGGTCACTGAAGCATCTATTCATAGAAAGTGCCAGGTGTATTTTTTGGAGGGAGTCGGGGAGCCTGGGTGTAGTTTATTTCTTTGCTTTTCTTTTTTGAAAAAAATTTTACATGAAAACCTAAGCACTCTGACTTCCTAAAACTGAACTATGTGGATTCCGATGGTTGTTTACTTGGTATTCAAGTGGCCGTTCCTTGACATAACTCTGAATTCATCACTCTCTCAACTCCAGTTTGTAAATCAAATTTTAATTTTTAAGCCTGCTAATGCTACTATTTGTTATGCCAATATATCCTTTATCTATCCACAGATGATGTTTTTTAGAATACGACTTTGTTTTTCTTCAATGAAAATGCATTTAGAAGAAAATTGGCACATGCATATGTTTGACTTTCAGTATTAAACTTGGCATTACCTCCTGGGGCTGGCAGTCCCCACTGTGCTTGCCTTGACATCCTCTATTATGTGCTCTAGCAGTACAGCCAACACCTGTGGCCACACAAAAGACCAAACACAGCAGCTGCAGGACTCAGATGTCCACACTGAAATAAATTTCTAAAGCTGAAACATTTGGATCTCAGACGGGTTCTTTTTTTGAGCCTTTCAGGAACTGTTGGGATTGCCCAGTGCTACACAGTGATATATATCAAGTGTCCAGCACTTGTGTACTCTATCTTCTTTGGCTATTAATTCGAATTAAAGGTGGAGGTCCTCACTGGTAGCATAATATACTAGGTAAGAGCACAGATTCTGAGATCAAACGGCCTGGATTTGATGCCTAGTCTACCACTTACTTGCAGTATAATCCTGGACGAGTTATTCAACCTCTAAAGACCTCAGTTTTCTCATCTGTAAAATGGAAATGTCATGTACCTCAGAATGCTGTGAAGATGAAGTGGGGTTATACATATATAAAGCTTTTAGAACCATGCCTGTCCATGGTTAGCGCTATAGAAATGCTTACTGTTATTCTTAGATTATAAACTCTTGAAGACCCTTTGGTACAACCTGAAAGCAACTTTTTCATATCTATGATCTATGAGTTTTTCTCCTTGTTCATACTTTTCTTTTTGCATTTTCATTTTTTTTTTGACAAATGCTTCTTGCTCATCCAAAAAATGTACAAGGGTCATTAAAAACACATCGGGCTGAAGCCTGACCCTGGGTGAATTTAGAACAAAATATGTTAAGAGTTTTTTTCCCCTTCTTTTAGAATTTTAAGAGCATACCATAACACTACTTATTTATACAGTCAACACTTGTTAAGTGGTAAAATTATTTTTAAACAGCCCTTCTTCAAGTATAAACAACTTAATAAGCGATGGGAATATCAGATACTCCATGAATCCCACACATATCCTAGATTCCAAGCACTCCTGGTCATTCATTCCTGGGCCTAAGGAATTCCAGAACACCCTCTCCTGTGCTTACTATCAGATTATTATGCATGCTCCGGTCCTTTATTATTTTCATTATGATTCTTGCCAATTTTAAAATTCGTTTATCAAACTTCATTTGACACATATGTATGATGCATCTTTTAGGTGAAGACCCTGAGACTGCAGCGTGAATAAATAAACAAAATGCCCTATTGCAATAGAGACTACCTGAAGTAAAATGTGTAGAATGTAGGGTGGTGACACGTGCTATAGAGAAAATTAAAGCAGACAAGCAGAATGAGGGTATCAGGATGAAGGATGGAAGTGGTCAGAGGCTCACTGAGAAGGTGACATTAAGCAAAGATTTAGAGGACAAGAGGGGTGAAGTCTTAAATCCATAGAAAGAACATTCCAGGTAGAAGAAAAGGCATGTTCAAAGGCCCTAAGGGGTAGAATGTACCTGGCATGCCACCATGAGAACTGTGATTCGACACTGAGTGATTTGGAAGCCACTGTATAGCTTTGGGTGGAGCAATGTGATCTGCCTGTTTTAAAAGGTTCAATCTGGTTATTGCGTTTGACAGACACAGAATGGAGAAAGGGTGGGAGTAGAGAAATCAGTTAAGAAGCTATGATAGACAATTTAACAAGATGGCAGCAAAGGAGGAGAACCCTAGGCTTGTCTCATCCCTCAAACACAACTAGATAACTACCAAATAATCCTAAGTACCCCAGAAATCAACCTGAAGACTGAGAGAACAAACTCCACAACTAAAAGGAGAGTGGATGCCACAGAGAAGAAGGTAGAAAATACAGAGATGTGGCTTAGGGGAGAAACACACCAGGGGTGCTGAGGAGGGGAGGGGGCCATGGTGGAGGAAGGTGACAGAGGAGCACACAGGGGAACACACAAGGAGGATGTTTCCCCAAAGCTATTGGCTTGGAAAATGAGAGGCACTGAATTTCTTGAGTTCGTGAAACCAGTGGGTTTAAAGCATGGAGTTTTGGGGTGCCTGGGTGGCTCAGTTGGTTAACTGTACAACTTCAGCTCAGGTCACGATCTCACAGTTGGGGGGTTTGAGACCCATGTCAGGCTCTGTGCTGACAGCTAGGAGCCTGGAGCCTGCTTCAGATTCTGTGTCTCCCTCTCTTTCTGCCCCTCATTGTGGTCTCTCTCAAAAATAAATAAATAAACATACATACATACATACATACATACATACATGAAGGCTGGAGTTTTAATGGTCATCAGGATTGTCTGGGAGAGGCTGGAGGGCACTTCACTGCTCCTGAAGAGAAGGCAGGCAAACAACCCCGGGGGCAGAGAGCATGGAAATAGGGATCTGAAAAACGCCTGGGGCACCCAGTGGGGAGATTATTCATTTTTCTTGGAGCATGTTCCTGAGAAGCAGCGTTCATAGAGATGCCTCTCCTGGAACAAAGGAGCTGGCTGGTGCCATTTCTCTCCCCTGCCTCTCAGCATAAACACAGAGCCACCTGTGGGAAGTAGTGCAGTGCCCACACTAGCTGCCTAACCTGCCTATACAAGCCCCACCCTCTGTGTTCTGGTGGAACACCTTCACTCCTGCCTTACTCCCAGCATGGTGGGCCCCTCCCCACCATGCACACACACATATATCTGCTGACCAGAAAGTTCTGCAGGGCCTCAATTCCGATGGAGGTGGTGACAGGTCTCATTTCACAAGCACACCAGAGCAAACATAGTTAAAACTCTCCACATTCAGGCCAGGGACCAAACACTGCCCACAGCATGCCGGAGCACCTCTGCAGATGACACAGAGAGCACAAAGTACATACTAGGGACAGTCCCCGAAGCGCCAAGCCCTGGGCACTGCATGACCTCTTCTTCATAAGGCCATTACTTTCAGAAGCAGGAGACTTAACTGGCATTTCAATAACACAGAAGAAGAAGGCAAAGACATAGACAAAATGAGAAAACAGAGGAATTCATCCCAAATGAAAGAACAAGATAAGGCCACAGCCAGAGACCTAAGTGAAACAGATGTAAGTTACATGCCTGATGGAGAATTTTAAACAAGGATCTTAAAGACACTTGCTGGGATTCAGAAAATAATAGAAGAAATCAGAGAGATCCTGACCACAGAGATGAAAGAGTTAAAAAAGAATCAATTCGAGATGAAGAATGCAATAAATAAGATTGGAAACAGGCTTGATGCAATGAACAGCAGGTTGGAAAAATCAGAGGAATGAATTAATGACCTAGAAGAAAAAGTAATGGAAAGCAATGAAGCTGAACAAAAGAAAGAAGAATTACAGAACAAGAGAACAGACTTAAGGAACTCAAGAACTTCATCAAATGTAGTAACATTTGTACTATGAGTCCCAGAAGAAGAAGAGAGAAAAGGGGTCAGAAAATTTATTAACAGAAATAATAGCTGAAAACTTCCCTCATTTGGGGGAAAAAACCAGACATCCAGACCCAGGAGGCACAGACAATTCCACAAAAATCAACAAAAGCAAGCCAACACCAAGACATATTACAATTACATTTCCAAACCACAGTGATTAAGAAAAAATCTTAAAAGCAGTAAGACAAGGGGAGCTTGGGTGTCTCAGTCAATTAAGCAGCTGGCTTCAGCTCAGGTCATGAACTCAGGTCCTGAGTTTGAGCACTGCATCAGGCTCTGTGCTGACAGCTTGGAGCCTGGAGCCTGCTTCAGATTCTGTCTCCCTCCCTCTCTGCCCCTCCTCTGCTCATGCTCTGTGTCTCTCTCTCAAAAGTAAACATTAAAAAAAATGTTTAAAAAAAAAGCAACAAGACAAAAGAAGTCCCTAATCCAGGGAAAACCCATAAGGCTAAGTTGGAAGTTTCTCAACAAAAACTTGGCAAGTCAGAAGGGAGTGGCATGATATATTTGAAGTGCTGAATGGGAAAAATCCACAGCCAAGAATACTCTATCCAGAAAGGCTATCATTCAGATTACAAGGAGAGATAAAGAGTTTCCGAGACAAAAACTAAAGGAGTTCATAACCACTAAACGAGCCCTGCAAGAAATATTAAAGGAAACTCTAAGTGTAAAGGAGAGAGCAAAAGTGACAAAGACAAGAAGGATCAGAGAAATTCTCCAGAAACAATGAAAAAACAAGTAATAAAATGGCAATAAATATATATCTATCAATAATTACTTTGAATGTAAATGGATTAAACACTCTATAATAAAAAAAAATAGGGTATTCGAATAGATAAAAAAAAACAAGACCCATCTATAGGTTACCTACAAGAGACTCATTTTAGACATAAAGACACCTTGCAGATTCAAAGTGAGGAGATGGAAAAAAAATTTAACATGCAAATGGAAGTCAAAAGAAAGTCAGACTGGCCATATTTCATCAAACTAGACTTTTTTGGCCTTGTATTGTTTTTATCCTGCTTTAGTATTAGTGTAGTACTAGCCTCATGGAATGACTTTGAATGTATTCCCTCCATTCTTTGTAAGATTTTGGTAAAGATCGTCAACATATATTTTTAAATGTTTATTTATTTTTGAGAGAGTGCAAGCAGGGGAGGGGCAGAGAGAGGGGGACAGAGGATCTGAAGTGGGCTCTGTGCTGACAGCAGTGAGCCTGATGTGGGGCCCAAATTCACAAACTGTGAGATCATGACCTGAGCCAAAGTTGGGTGCTCAATCGATTGAGCTACCCAGGTGCCCCTAAGTATTTTTTTTTTAAAGTATGGCAGAATTCACCAATGAAACCACATGGCCCTGGGCTTTTCTGTGCTGGGAAATTTTTGATTCCTAATTCAACTTTCATTCTTGTTACTGGTGTAAGATTTCCTATTTCTTGGATTCAAGATTCATAATTCAATCGTGGTAACCTGTGAATTTTAGGAATTATCTGTTTTTTTTCTTAATTATCTGATTTGTTAGAATATAATTGTTTACAGTAATCTGTTATCACACTATGTATTTCTGTGGTTATCTGTTGTATTGTTTTCATTTATATTTCTCATTCTGGTTTATAGTCTTCTCTTTTTTCTTAATGTAGTTAAATTAATACCAATGTTATTTTTTTAAACTAGTCATTACTTTCAATGTTATATTATTGCTTATTCAGTTCTCTATTTTATTTATTTCTGATTTTCTTTATTTCTCCCCTCTACTAAATTTCAGCTCACTTTCTTCTTTTTCTAGCTCCTTGTGGTATAATGTTAAGTTGTTTATTCAAACACTTTTTCTTTTTTTTTTTTTAATACTTTTTCTTAATACAAGCACTTACGGTGCAAATTTCACTCTAATATCTGCTTTTGCTGAATCTCCTAGGTTGTGGTAAATTGTTTTCTTTTTCTTTTTCTTTGAGACACATTTTGATTTGCTGTTTGATTCCTTATTTGGCCCATTGCTTGTATGGTAGTGTGTTGTTTAATATTTACACATTAAATTTTTAATACTAAAAGAAAAGAGAGACTATGGTAATAATCCAGCTTAGAGATTATGGCCTTTGATCTACTTTTCACTTGAGTTAGTTAGTATGCAAGTTATCAAACAAAATTAAGCCATATACACAGACCTAATTAGGATTTTGGAAATAAGCCTACATTCATTCTAAAATTAAAAGATCTGTTACTACACTGCAATGGTTCCAAGATTAATTTCCAAAGTCTATATCTATTATTTAGTTAACATAAAATATAAAGCAGCATTAAAACAAACAAAAATACTAAATATGATTTGAGATAGGTAAAAACTCATTTTAGGTAGGTTTACTTTCTTACTAAATATATACACAATAAAAACTTCTAAATGCTTGGGAAACAGTTTTGCTTTTCCACAGATGCAGCTCATGCATAAAAGCAAATGAACAATTGGCATTTAATGTAATCCCTAGTTCAACAGTCTACGTTAAAGGCTTTGATCAGGCCAATGATTCTACGGTATCCTCAAGAATGGGAAATACCATTTTTTAAAAACAAAGTCTTTTGTTCTATTTATCCAGTAGCTGAAAGGTATATTTCCTCATTATTGTGAAAGACACACAAACTAAGAGTTTGTGGGACACCTGAGTGGCTCAGTGGTTAAGCATTTGACTTCAGCTCGGGTCATGATCTCACGATTCGCGGGTTCAAGCCCTGTGTTGGGTTCTGTGCTAACTAACAGCTGAGACCCTGGAGCCTGCTTCAGATTCTGTGTCCCGCCCCCCCCCCCCCCCCGCCTCTTCCCCAATTGTTCTCTCTCTCTCTCTCTTTCTCTCAAAAATAAATAAACACAAAAAAAAATTTAAAAAAAGAAACTAGGACTTTGTTAGTTCAGGAATGCAATATATCACGTAAAAGCATCTATGTCCACGATGTGAATTTATAATACTATTTCCAGGGCACCCGGGTAGCTCAGTTGGTTAAGCGTCCAACTCTTGATTTCGGCCTAGGTCATGTCATGATCTGGCAGTTTGTGAGATTGAGGCCCCCATTGGGCTCTGCAGTGACTGCAGAGAACTTGCTTGGGATCCTCTCTTTCTGTGTCCCTCCCCCACTCACCCATGCCCTCTCTCTCTCAAAATAAATAAATAAACATTAACTACATAAACATTAGTAACAAATATATATGTGTGTATATACATATATATATATATACTTATATATATATATGACACTATTTCCATGGTACTCATATTCACATTCTTGCACAGATCCTGAAATCAACTTGACAAATATTTATTGAGTTACTTCTACGAATACTTTTTAAAAGGTATTTTTGTATACTGCAAATTTGGTTTCCTTAGATATGAAAGAATACACATAACAAACACAAACTTGAGTATCTTTTTTATGTCAGATGATCCTATTGAAGTAATCAATTTTCAGTGACGGTTCTAAGTCAGGTGTTGGCAAGCTTCTATAGAGGGTCAGTCAGGGAGTAAATATTTTAGGCTTTGAGGGCCATACAGTGTCCGTGGCAACTCTTCAGCTCTGCCACCACAGTGTGAGACCAGCCACAGATGACACACGAGTGAGGTGGCTGTGTTAATTACAACAAAGGGCTGCCAGCCAGATCTGGTCTACCAGCTATAGTTTGCTGACTCCTCTTTTTCAGGTTAGGAATGAAAACCTTCAAACCTATGAAGATCTGTGGTTACTGGTAAATTCTAGTTATTATGGGTGCCCAAGAGCAATGTTTTCAGATTTGGTCCTGTCTACGCTCCTCGGCACTGGCCGTTCCACATTTACTTCCACTAAGCAGCTCATATTCTTAATTTCTTGAGGAATATCCCTGTCCTAGCACATCTTTAAACTCATTCCGATTTGTCTAATGCATACTAATTTTCAGTACCTTAACTCGTGCTGTTGTTATCACTCTTGCTATTTTTTTTAAACATTATCTTCTTAAACATCTGTATACAGAATTACAGTGCTGAACAGGAGTATTGCTCTATGTTGGGTCAGAAAAATTTTAACTATTCCATGCTCTGTTCTTCTTTGCCCCCTGTGTTAATGTGTACTGAGTTCAGCTGCATCATGGCCTTTAGAACCACTTTTTAGGGCTGTACTGCTTTATTGGTCCTCTCCCTCTAAGGGCACATCTCAGACTCTGTAGCCATAGGGCTGAAGGCACCGTTGGTCACACACTTCTTGGGGCCCAACTCCTTGGCTATGGTAACATTTGGCCCAATGGATTGTATTGGGTTTGTTCTGACAACTGCATGTCTCTAATAGTCTCTCGCACCTATTGTAAGAATGAACCTACCTTTTCTCATGTTCTTAGGCAAGAAACAATAATTTGCGGCACTGGTGCTACTAAGGCTGCTTCTTAAGAAAATAAGAATTCCCTTTAAGTATCTTCCCTCCTGTTCATCTTTTAAACACAACCTGCCTTTCCCTGACACATGTTTAATACGAAAGACCACTACTACTCACTCTCAAAGTAAGAGTTCCACCTGAACAGCCATTTTGACCATTTAAAATATGCTAACTCCTTAATACACTATCTACAGTTCCTATATAAGCCATTTTTTTTAGACTTAACAGGCATGTGGATTCTGATTCTATATGCAATTTATTTCCTAAATAATTGAGTGAAAACAGATTATACAATATAGATAATACAAAATTTACGAAATGAGGTATTTGAAATGCTTCAACTAACATACGTTTCAGGTAAAGAATGTAAATGGGAATTAACAGAAATAATCAAGTTTAATATAAAAATACAGAAAAATAATCTCTTTAGAATATATCAGTGATAAAACGTGACTTTTAATTTTATACTCTAATCATCTATTTCTGAAGTGGCCCTGTAAGGTTGTGTTCAGGGACATTTTAAGATACTTTACATGTGGAATAATTTTTGAAATGAGCCATAGTTCAAATCTTCCCTAGGTTAGAATTGATAGAAATGTACTTCTTAAATATCTTTTTCTAAAAATCACAAAAATGAGCTAATTCCCAATGAAGTGAGAAAGACAGAGTAATGTGCACTCACATAAAATACTCATGACATGGAATCCTTTTTGGCACAGTATACGTAGGTAAAGAGCCCACAGAGCAATACCCCTCACAAAATTATTTTCTCTACTTTCCAAATTAAAGCTGCAGGCTGTTATAAAGATGGGTGTTTATGCTGTTTGCCTCTAGTACTCGAAGTATACTTGTTTGTTTGATCTTTGTCAGTCATCTATAAAAACAGAATAAACCCTTAAAATAAACTTTAGAAAACAGTAAGAGTGTAATCTCTTCTAGGACAATGACTCCCGTGTTTAGATAATAACATCTTCTGGTGTATTCCATCCACACAGGAGACCTTATCCTTTCTGCCACGAATTAAGAATTAATAATTCTAGTTAGGTTCCAAACTCTTAGAAAAGTTTTGGAAGGCAGCTTAAGTAATACACAATAGCACGGGGCCAACACTTAACCCTAGTGAACTGGGCGAAACATGATCATCATAACCACATCGCTGACCTCTTTTTTCCATCTCCCGGTAAAGCGCTGAGACCAAAGGTTTTAATCAAACCAGACTTCGTAGCGTCTGCACAAATTCAGACTTCACGTGCATGCTTGGTTTGGGCTACCTGCTGTACTTGGAGGGCTCTCTTCTCTTATTCTCATTTCTTCTAAAAAGTCCTTTTTCTTCACACTCTTTTGTTCTCCCCAGTGAGTATTACAATCTATTACTTTGAACCTGGTATTTACCCATGTCCTCCTTTTATTTTGTGCTTCTACCCCCTGCTCAATGTAGCAGAGTACCAAGCATATGCCACAAGATAGAACATGGTCCTTAAATTCATTTCAATAAGCGCTCCTGTCATGGTGATCTCAAATACTTCTTTACGCCATTCGGTTTGCTATCCTACAATTTGTGTGCATGTAGCATACAGGTAGAGGTGTGATGTAAAACGTGCTCAAAGGAAACAAAAATATCTGTGGCACACACATATTTTCAAAACAAACTAGTACAATACAGGATGGAGAATTGGCTAATGTTGGGATACATGGGAAGGTTGTTCTAGTCATCAACCAATTAGAGACAAAGTCACCTAGAAAATAATTGTCAGGAAAATTATTACTTTGACTTTAAACAAAAATTTATCAAAGCACATCTGGCTCATGTCTTACAGAGTTTAAATCACAAGACTTACCACAGGAATATGAGTAAGGCCTACATCAGAAAGGGGGTGCATGCTCATACCTGTGCAGGGACGCCCCATTTATGCATATGATGGGAGAATTGCTTCTAACACATTAATGAATTTTTAACTTAACCCAGGTTAACCTTATTAAACAATAATACGATGTCTAAAAATTTTACATTTTTCTTTTTTTTTTTTTAAATAGAAATCTATATACATATTGCAAACTAGAGCCCACGGGCCAAATCTGGCCTACCATCTGCCTTTGTGTGGCTTTTAAGGTATGAATGGCTTTTACAGTTTTAAATGTTTGGAAGGAGAAAGGGAAATAAAAATAGGATTTTGTGACACATGAAAATGATGTGAAATTCAGATTTCAGTGTCTATGAATAGAGCTTTATTAGAACACAGACATTCTCATTCACTTATGTATTATCAATGGCTGTTTTTCACTACAACATCACAGTTGAACAGGTGTGACAGAAACCATACGTTCTGAGAAGCCTGAAGTATCTACTCTCTGGCTTCTTACAGTTTGCTGACCCTCAGTATAGATCACCTCCTCGCATAATGAACATAATGTAAAATTTCCAGGTATGTAGTACAACACAGCGGCTAAAGGCAAGAGTCTGTTGACTAAGACAAGTAGCTGAGTTCTCGCCCTGTTACTGGCTACTCTGTGACTTTGGGTAAATTACTTAAGTTCTCTATTTAAAAAAAAATTTTTTTTCAACGTTTATTTATTTTTGGGACAGAGAGAGACAGAGCATGAACAGAGAAGGGGCAGAGAGAGAGGGAGACACAGAATCGGAAACAGGCTCCAGGCTCTGAGCCATCAGCCCAGAGCCTGACGCGGGGCTCGAACTCACAGACCGCGAGATCGCGACCTGGCTGAAGTCGGACGCTTAACCGACTGCGCCACCCAGGTGCCCCAAGTTCTCTATTTTTTAACTGTCTTAGGAATAAAACAGGATACTAATTCTCCTTACCATTTGGGTTTGGGGAGAATTAAATATGCAACACACATAGAAAATTACCCCATGTATAATGGCAGTTATGCTGCCCAAAAGATATGCCTAAAATATATGGATGCAGGAAAGTCAAAAATAAAAAGATGGCAAAAGATATACTGTACAAATACGAGCCTCAAGAAAGCTTGTGTAGGTACATTAATGTTGAAAAAAATAGACCTCAAGACAGAAAGCACGGTTAAGGAGAGCGAGGTTCATTACACAGTTCTAAAAAGTTTCAGTTTATAAGGAAAACACTAAAAATTCTAAAGAATTCTATATGAAAATGTATCAAAAATAAAGCAAAAATCTATAAAAATACTACAAGAAATTGATAAACCTACGACCAAAGTGGGAGATGTCCATGTACAACTCTCAATTAGGTCAAGCAATCAGAAATTTAGTAAAGACACAGAAGATTCAAACAACATGTAATGATTATTTAGAATGCTGCAGGCAAAAAAGAACAGAAACAAAAGAAAATACTCTTTCTTAAGGCTATCTGAAATATTATTAAAATTGAACATATACTGGAAAAGAAAGTTCTACAAAATTTCAAAGAGCCAGTATCACAGAGAATACATTTCCTGCCAGAATCCACTAAGTTCCTCGTACCGATGCACACTATATACCTTAACAAATGCGACATATGGATAAACAAAAAATCTGAATAGGCTTCAGAATCATGAAGGAAATTGAAAAGTGGTTTAAAAAAGTTCTTCAGACTTCATGCCAAAATATTTTAAGGCATATTCTACCAAAACATTTGAGGAAAAGCTAGTGTGATCATTATACAAACTCATCTGGAAAACAGGAAAAAATGTAATATTCTGCAGCATATTGCATAAGGCCAATATAATTGTGCCACAAAATTGCATGTAAGTACATGTGTAAAATGACATGTATGGTGAAGGGGAAGTGGTGTGGCTGTATTTTCCGTGCACTCCTCCCAAGTGATTATAATATGGATATGAGTGAAGCTTAAGCAGCCACCATAGACCTTGAAGTGAAGCCAAATGTTGAGGACGATACAGTAACGATAGCAGAAGTGTGAATGCCGGAAGATAATGAAGCTTCCATAACAGTATAGAACAGCTCTATATTATATATTCTTCAGGTGTATACATGTATTCATACTTAAACATATATGCATATGTATACTGTTATTTTGTATTTTTTATTATGTGAAGCCTAAACTCTTCCTAAGGATATACAACTCGAGATAGAAACAGCTGTTATCATCTTCCATGGCATTTTCCCTAGAAATACGACATCACACAAGAATCTTCTGAAGTCATTCTTTCCAAATACATAGGGGAGTCTCCCTGACAAGTATCTGGCAAAGTAACATGTACAATTTCTGTGTCCTTCTGAAGATGCTAAGGCACAGAGGTGACGTGTGTGAGGTCGGGGTTGCCGAGCGCTCGCCCTGGCAAGGACAAGGAAGACGGACTTGAGAGGCCACCACTGGAGTCAGGGAGGGAGCTGGTGGGCGCAGGAGAATGAAGAGGCCTGAGGCCTGAGCACAGACTCCAACACTGTCCCTCTCAAACCCGTCTTCCATGCTCTCCCTGGAGGAGGGGTGCACTGGCATATTTCTATGTGACACACATTCAACAAGGTTGATGACTGCTTGCCTATGACTGCATGAAGGAGAAACAGGAGCGGGGCAGGCTCTTCCTTTCCTAGCCTCCCAGGCAGAGTAGACCTTCTCGGATAGTTTAAGGGGGCAGGTGATAGGTCGACTCTTGGAATGTTGAGATTTTTAGACACAATGGTTACTATGAACATGAGTCTCCTCCAAGAGTGAGGACTGAGCTCTATCTAAACACAGATCTTGAAGTCACCGTCAATATACGTGAAGATGAGACCTTAAGATCCATCCTTTCCTATTTATTGAGTGTGACTACATGACAGGTACAGTCCCTGTTCAGGGAAACCCAATGAGCAAGACAGAGTCCTGGCAAGTGTGGACCCTAAAGAGTGTGGTGACAGGGCATGGAATGAAAGAGACAGAACACTGTGTGTGCTACGGGGAACAGAGAGCGCTACGCGAGCACATGGAAGGGGCTTAACACTTGAGGGCAAGTGTGTAGAACAGACTTCTTGGAAGACATTATGCTCACACCTGAAGGATGAGTGGGAGTCACACGAGGAAACAGAGATGTGCACTAAAGGCGGAGGCTGCGGGAATGGTACGTGCAGAGGTGTCAAGTCAAGCACTAGAATCTAGGCACAGGGTGCCTCTGCCCCTTCGAATCTAGTGTCAAGTCAAGCACTAGAACATGGTGACTAACTACAAAGCGTATCACTTGAGTAAACCTGACCTCTGGCATAAGTTTTGCACTGTAAGGATTTCAGCCTATATTGTGCACTGTTATTACATTGACATTTGTTCCATTTTTATAGTAAGGGAGAGAGAAATAGAGAGAGAGAGAGAGAGAGAGAGAGAGAGAGAGAGAGAGAGAGAGAGGGAGGGAGAAGGAACAAGTGGGGGAGGGGCAGAGAGAGAGGGAGAGAGAGAATCTTAGATTATCTTGAGGCAATATGTTTAGTCAGAGGTCATAAAGAAAGATCTTCCCCCAGATCTTCAGTTAAGCAGTTTTTTTTGTTTTTTAAATGGCTAAGTTGTCAGAAATTAACAAGTCATTTGCAGACTTACGGCTTTAGAAAGGTGAGGATTGCTGAAAAGATGCAGCCAGTCCAAAAGCTTTACAGTTTCTCTGAGATAAGAAAACTGCTAAAACATGATACCCACATTACATCAATCTAAGGATCCTCCAGGAACATGCTCCTCCTGTTAGTCCTCAGACGTGGCTAAATAACTCAGCTGGCAGGTTGATTACATGCTCAGGGGTCTATCATGATACAATTTTCTATACGAGTTTAGTATTTCAAAAGAAGCATTAATATAGTGACCAAGGGGGGAAAACAGAGCTCTGTTGGACTTCCATACAACTGTTTATAATTTGTGTGTTTGATTTTTATTTTTTTAATTTACATCCAAGTTAGTTAGCATATAGTGCAACAATGAATTCAGGGGTAGATTCCTTAATGACCCTTACACATTTAGCACTTCACCCCTCCTAAAACCCCTCCAGTAACTCTCTCTTTGTTCTCCATATTCACGAGTCTCTTATGTTTTGTCCCCCTCCCTGTTTTTATATTAGTTTTGCTTCTCTTCCCTTATGTTCACCTGTTTTGTCTCTTAAAGTCCTCATATGAGTGAAGTCATATGATATTTGTCTTTCTCTGAGTTATTTCACTTAGCATAATACCCTCCAGTTCCATCCACATAGTTGCAAATGGCAAGATTTCATTCTTTTTGATTGGTGAGTAATACTCAATTGTATATATTTATACCACATCTTCTTTATCCATTCCTCCATCGATGGACATTTGGCCTCTTTCCATACTTTAGCTATTGTTGATAGTGCTGCTATAAACATTGTGGTGCAAGTGTCCCTTCCAAAGAGCACATCTGTATCCCTTGGATAAATACCCAGTAGTGCAATTGGTGGGTTGTAGGGTAGTTCTATTTTTAATTTTTTGAGGAACCTGCATATTGTTTTCCAGAGTGGCTGCACCAGTTTCCATTTCTACCAGCAGTGCAAGAGATCCTCTTTCTCTGCATTCTTGTCAACATCCGTTGTTGCCTGAGTTGTTAATATTAGCCATTCTGACAGGTGTGAGGGGGTATCTCATTGTGGTTTTGGTTTGTATTTCCCTGATGATGAGTGATGTTGAGCATTTTTTCATGTGTCAGTTGGCCATCTGGATGACATGTCTTTCGCCATGTCTTTTGTCCATTTCTTCACTGGATTATTTGTTTTTTGGGTGTTT
Organism: Felis catus; assembly: GCF_018350175.1. Taxonomy (NCBI): domain Eukaryota; kingdom Metazoa; phylum Chordata; class Mammalia; order Carnivora; family Felidae; genus Felis; species Felis catus. The sequence continues at coordinate 3,889,266 of NC_058377.1, read as the reverse complement.
AGTTTGGTAAGTTCTTTACAGATTTTGGATACTAACCCTTTATCTGATATGTCATTCGCAAACATCTTCTCCCATTTCATCAGTTGTCTTTTAGTTTTGCTGACTGTTTCCTTCACCATGCAAAAGCTTTTTATTTTGGTGAGGTTCCAATAGTTCATTTTTGCTTTTCTTTCCCTTGCGTCTAGAGACATGTTGAGTAAGAAGTTGTTGTGACCAAGGTCAAAGAGGTTTTTGCTTGCTTTATCCTCAAGGATTCTGATCACTTCCTGTCTTACATTTAGGTTTTTCATCCATTTTGAGTTTATTTTTGTGTATGGTGTAAGAAAGTGGTCCAGGTTCATTTTTCTGCATGTCGCTGTCCAGTTTTCCCACCACTACTTGCTGAAGAGACTGCCATTCCTATTTTGTCAAAGATTAGTTGGCCATACGTCTGTGGGTCCACGTTCCAGTGATGTGAGTGTCTGTTTTTGTGCCAGTACCATACTGTCTTGATGATTACAGCTTTGTAATACAGTTCAAAGTCCAGGATTGTGATGCCTCCTGCTTTGGTTTTCTGTTTCAAGATTGCTTTGGCTACTCAGGGTCTTTTCTGGTTCCATACAAATTGTAGGGGTGTTTGTTCTAGTTCTGTGAAGAATGCTAGTGTTATTTTGATAGGGATTTCATTGAATATGTAGATTGTTTTGGGTACTATTGACATTTTAACAATATTTGTTCTTCCTATCCAGGAGCATGGAATCTTTTTCCAATTTTTGTGTCTTCTTCAATTTATTTCATAAGCCCCTATAGTTTTCAGTGGGTAGATTGTTCACCTCTTTGGTTAGATTTATTCCTAGGTATTTTATGGTTTTTGGTGCAATTGTAAATGGGATCACTTCCTTGATTTCTCTTTCTGTTTCTTCATTGTTGGTGTATAGGATCTGATTTCTGTGCACTGATTTTATATCCTGCAACTTTGCTGAATTTAAGAATCAGTTCTAGCAGTTTTTTGGTGGAATCTTTTGGGTTTTCCATATACAGTATCATGTCATCTGCGAAGAGTGTAAGTTTGACCTCCTCCTGGCTGATTTGGATGCCTTTTATTTCTATGTGTTGTCTGATTGCTGAGGCTAAGACTTCCAATACTATGTTGAATATCAGTGGAGAGAGTGGACATCCCTGTCTTGTTCCTGACCTTAGGGTGAAAGCTCTCAGTTTTTCCCCGTTGAGGATGATATTAGCATTGGGTCGTTCATATATGGCTTTTATGATCTCGAGGTATGACCCTTCTATCCCTCCTTTCTTGAGGGTTTTTATCAAGAAAGGATGCTGTATTTTGTCAAATGCTTTCTCTGCATCTATTGAGAGGATCATGTGGTTCTTGTCCTTTCTTTTATTGATGTGATGAATCACATTGATTGTTTTGCAGATATTGAACCAGCCCTGCATCCCAGGTATAAATCCCACTTGGTCATGGTGAATAATGTTTTTAACATATTGTTGGATCTGGTTGGCTAATATCTTGTTGAGGATTTCTGCATCCATATTCATCAGGGAAATTGGTCTGTAGTTCTTTTTAGTGGGGTCTTTGTCTGGTTTTGGAATCAAGGTAATGTTGGCTTCATAGAAAGAGTTTGGAAGTTTTCCTTCTATTTCTATTTTTTGGGACACCTTCAAGAGAATAGGTGTTAACTCTTCCTTAAATGTTTGGTAGAATTCCCCTGCAAAGCCATCTGGCCCTGGACTCTTGTTTTTTGGGACATTTTTGATTACTAATTCGATTTCTTTACTGATTATGGGTCTGTACAAATTTTCTATTTCTTCCTGTTTCAGTTTTGGTAGTGTATATGTTTCTAGGAATTTGTCCATTTCTTCCAGATTGCCCATTTTATTGGCATATAATTGCTCATAATATTCTCTTATTATTTGTTTTACTTCTGCTGTGTCAGTGTGATCTCTTCTCTTGCCTTATTGATTTTATTTATTTGGGTACTTTCGTTTTGATTAAACTGGCTAGTGGTTTATCAATTTTGTTAATTCTTTCAAAGAACCAGCTTCTGGTTTCACTGATCTGTTCTACTGGGGTTTTTTTTTTTTTTTTTTTTTTTTTTTTTTTTTTTTTTTTTTTTGTTGTTGTTGTTGTTGTTTTTTCTCAATAGCATTAATTTCTGCTCTAATTTTCATTAGTTTCTGTCTTCTGCTGGTTTGGGGTTTTATTTGCTGTTCTTTTTCCAGCTCTTTAAGGTGTAAGTTTAGGATGTGTATCTGAGACCTTTTTTCCTTCTTTAGGAAGGCCTGGATGCTATACACTTCCCTCTTATGACCACCTTTGCTGGGTCCCAGAGGTTTCTGGCTGTGGTGTTATCATTTTCATTGGCTTCCATGTACTTTTTAATTTCTTCTTTAACTTGTTGGTTAGTCCATTCATTCTTTAGTAGGATGTTCTTCAGTCTCCAAGTATTTGTTACCTTTCCAAGTTATTTGTGGTTAATTTCAAGTTTCATAGCACTGTGGTCTGAAAATACGCAAAGTATGATCTCAATCTTTTTGTACTTGCTGAGGGCTGATTTGTGCCCCAGTATGTGGTCTATTCTGGAGAACATTACATGTACACTGGAGAAGAATGTATATTCTGCTGCTTTAGGATGAAATGTTCTGAATATATCTGTTAAGTCCATTTGGTCCAGTGTGTCATTCAAAGCCATTGTTTCCTTGTTGATTCTTTGTTTAGATGATCTGTCCATTGTTGTAAGTGGGGTGTTGAAGTCTCCTACTATTATTGTATTATTATCAATGAGTTTCTTTATGTTTGGGATTAATCAATTTATATATTTGGGTGCTTTCACATTTGGAGCATAAATGTTTACAACTGTTTACATAAATGTTTACAACTGTTATATCTTCTTGATGGATAGACTCCTTAATTATGATATAATGCCTTTCATCATCTCTTGTAATAGTCTTTATTTTAAAGTCTAGATTGTCTGATATACGTATGGCTACTCCAGTCTTCTTTTGTCAACCATTAGCATGGTAGATGGTTCTCCATCGCCTTACTTTCAATCTGAAGGTGTCTTTAGGTCTAAAGTGGGTCCCTTGTAAACAGCATATAGATGGATCCTGTTTTCTTATCCATTCTGTTACCCTGTATCTTTCGATTGGAGCATTTAGTTCACTGGCATTCAGAGTGAGTACTGAAAGATATGAGTTTATTGCCATTATGTTGCTTGTAGAGCTGGGAGTTTCTGGTGGTGTTCTCTGGTCCTTTCTAGTCTTTGTTGCTTTTGGTATGTATGTATGTATGTATGTATGTATGTATGTATGTATTTAGTCTTTTCTCCCCTCAGAGAGTCCCCCTTAAAATTTCTTGCAGGGATGGTTTATTGGTCGTGAACTCTTTTAATTTTTGTTTGTCTGGGCTACTTCTAATCTCTCCTTCTATTTTGAATGACAGCCTTGCTGTACAAAGAATTTGTGGCTGCATATTTTTCCGATATAGCACATTGAATATATCCTGCCATTCCTTTCTGGCCTGTCAAGTTTCTGTGGATAGGTCTGCTGCAAACCTGATCTGTCCTCCCTTGTAAGTTAAAGACTTTTTACCCCTTGCTGCTTTCAGGATTATTTTCTTGCTTGAGTATTTTGTGAATTTGACTATGATATGCCTCGATGATGGTCAGTTTTTGTTGAATCTAATGGGAGTCCTCTGTGGTTCCTGGATTTTGATGTCTGTCTTTCCTCAGGTTAGGAAAGTTTTCCTCTATGATTTGCTCACATAACTCTTCTACTCCTTTTTCTCTCTCTTCATCTTCTGAGACCCCTATGATTCTGATGTTGTTCCTTTTTAATGAGTCACTGGTTTCTCTAAATCTTAAATCATGCTCTTTTGCCTTAGTCTCCCTCTGTTTTTCTGCTTCATTATTCCTCAAAAGTTTGTCTCTATGTCGCTGGTTTGCTGCTCTGCCTCATCCATCCTTGCTGCCATGGCATGCATTATAGATTGCAGCTCAGTTATAGCATTTTTTATTTCATCCTGACTAGCTTTTACTTCTTTTATCTCCACAGATAGGGATTCTAATCTATTTTTGACTCCAGCTAATATTCTTATTACCGTGATTCTAAATTGTGGTTCAGACATCCTACTTGTGTCTGTTTTGGTTAAGTCTCTGGCTGTCGTTTCTTCCTGCTTTTTCTTTTGGGGTGAATTCCTGCTGAGTTCTGTGGTTCAGGTTGTACAGATTGTTGTGTTAATCCTCAAATCAATTTTCTAGGTGTGCAGGATGGTTTAATGTTGATCTGGCTGTATTTCATAGATGCAAGACACAAAAAAACTTCCATGCTGTTCCACCAACTTGGCTCCTCCTGTATTTTGTGTGTTTGAACAGTGCATGTCAATGGGGCCAACGCAATGACCTTTCTAGGGTGCAGGGGCTCCAACGGTCCTACCCAGATCTGCTTGCTCTTCTCTTCACACTGAGAACCAACAATGGGAAGCAAACGTGAATGGAGGACCATGTTGACAGGTGGTTTGTCAGTCAGTCAACAATGCATATGTCTAGTGCCTTCTACATGACAACCAAACAGACCCGGCATAAATGTTGGTGGAAGGCTGCATATTTACTTTCCCTGCCAGTCCACTTGGGTCTCTTTCAAATGAATGTGTAGAAGGCTGCTGGCACAAGAGCAAGTGTAGGCTCTGAGTGTCTCCAGAATATGTCCAATCTGTCCACACACTGCTTATGGTCCTGCTCCTCACTCCGGCCCCTTCTCTGCCTACGCTTGTTGTACCTTTATGGCGTTGTTCTTCAAGAACCCTCTTGTTTGGCAGTGTGGTTCTGGTTCATCATACTTGTGGGATTTGAGCACAAGCATGGCACTTCCAGCACCCCTCATTGTAGCTTTATGGCACTGTTCTTCAAGAACCCCTTTGTCTGGCAGTATGGTTCTGGCTCATCATCCTTGTGGGATTTTACCACAAGGATGGCACTTCCAGCACGTGCCCTCAACTCCTTCATTCTGTAACCAGGGAAGGTGGGAGGGGACAGACATACACGTGCCTCCCTTTGCCTCCTCTCCCCAGGGAAAAGGGATGGCACACGTAACCCTCTTTATGAAAATACCCACCAGGGTTCCTTCACCCCATGCATGTGCCCCTCCATCCACTATCCCCCCCTCTTAACCCGCAGAGGTGCCAGCCTGTGGAATCGGGTTAATGAGGGCCGAAGACAGACACTGCAGTGCCACCAAAGGAGATGCTGTAGAGGGAGCAGGGGCTGCCTTGCCAGCTTATGATTACTTTTTCTCCCTCAATTACAAGTTAGAATCGCCATAGGAAGCTCCATTGTTATGTTTACACATGTTTTTTTTCTTTGCTCTCCCACTGGCCCGGATCCAGCAGGAAGGCAGTGATACATGCTTGAAACACAGAGTGAAGTGTGTTCTCCTCCTGACAGAATGGGCTAGCCTCACACTTGGCAGCTGGTAACAAGTAAATATTTGGCATCATCAGCCTGATGAAAAATGTAATAAATATCAGTAAGCAAACATATTTAAGTGAGCTATAAAAAACAGTCTAAATCCTAATGAGTTAATTATAAACAAAGATAAATGCCTGAGGTTCGCCATGGGAAGTTTATAAAAAGGGAACTCCTCTTCATCCCAGTAAGGGTTTTACAGTTAAAGGTGTTTTCCCTGAGGATTAGGAAATACACTGAAATGAGGCTGAATGTACCAAGCACTAAAGATAAATTTTCATCCCTTCTTGGATAACACCAGGTTAGTGTCTGAAAGATTCTTACTTCTCCTGAATTTATACATCAAAGATCTCTGTTTTGCTAATGTGTTTCTAATTTTGTTTTTAATAAGAAAATTGGGCCATAAGCATTGTAAGTGGCACAATTCATGGGAGATGTGTGCAGGCGTCACATGAACCTGCACAGTAACTGGAAACTGGGAGGCGGGAACTCATAAGCACCCCTACACACTCAGCACTCCTCTGAGCAGCTCTGAGGCCAGGTGACAGGTGCGCAGTCATCCCTGAAAATGTTCCCCATCTCACACCTCTCAGAAAGGAATTTCAAAGAAGAAGCAGAGCCAGTGATATTATTTTGGTGTGAACTGAAGTCATTACACCATATTCCTTGCACTTTTCTGCTCTGTTATCCCCCTACATTACTGATGGGTGTGAGTTTACCACAAGCCCATGCTGGTAATGAGTGACAGAGGACTGAGGTTCCCAGGTCCATGGAACCATGTTGCCTAAACACTCTATGTTGTGATGCAGGAAGGAGGGAAAGAGTAAAAGAATAGGGCAATGTGAGAAGAAATAGAGAAGTGGAGCTGAGAACCCGAAGGGAAGGCAGGCAAGCTCTCTGGAGCCATTTATTCAATAGGCTTATTTACTGGAAAGTTAAGAGAGGTATTGTGGAAAGGTATCTCATGCCTCTTAATTTGTTCCTATTTCTGTGATTTAGATCTCGACTCTTTTTGCAAAAGGATTTGAGGCAGTTTAAAAATAAAAGGCACGTATGCAGCAAAACCCAAAAAGTAGAAATAAAATAGCAAGATCTCTGCCCTCCCCACCCAAGCTCCCCTCTCCACCCCCTTCCCTCCTTGCTCTGGCTTCAGCGCAGGGGAGCAGCACACATACATTATGCCACCCACAACGTTGTTTCCTAGGTTTTTCAAAATATGTTATGCTATGTGTAGAATATAGTTTTGTTAAAAAAAAAAAAAACAGGCCAAAGGAAATAAGCCAAACCAACCCAAATTAAAGTTTTCTACTCTATGTCTTGCCAAATCCATGTCTCCTAGGGACAATTTACATAATGTTATAATAATAATTCATATATTGAACACAAGATATTCAGCAACCCCTGAAATAACGCTGTGAACCTGGAAACGGCCAATGCGATAAAATGTTGAACATTAAGCATTAAAGAGAAGGATGAAATAAAACAAGAATAATGCCAGCTACTGCTTACTCTGGCCTCCAGAATGGGTGCGTGAAAAATAATGACAGTGATCCTTACAAGTTTTAAATGTTAGGGGCACCTGGGTGGCTCAGTCATTTAAGCATCCAATGCTTGATTTCGGCTCAGGTCATGATCACACAGTTTGTGAGATCGAGCCCACATCAAGTCTCAGATGATAGCATGGAGCCTGCTTGGGATTCTCTCTCTCCCTCTCTCTCAAAATAAATAAATAAATGAACATTAAAAGAAAAGAATTTTTAAATATTAGGTTTATATCTCTTCATCTCTCCCTTGATCATAAATTCATCTTGTGACCCGTGGTGTTGGGAATGGCCATAGATGCATCATAAATATGTACAATTCTGTGCAATACACAGAAGTAAAAAATATTTTCCTTTGAAAACATCTATTTCAAGTGAGAAAATAATGACTTCTTATATTATTTAAATTAACATCTCTTTTTCGCTCAAGGAAAAATGACATCTTGTTAAGTAGATTTGACAAAAATTCAAGGTTTTATAATGCCAAAAATATGGATTATTTTAAAGTGTTTTAAATATTTAGCTTGATTATATCTAAATCAAGAATGTTCTTTTTCAGTGCTCACTTCAGCAGCACATATACTAAAACTGGAATGATACAGAGAAAACTGGCCTGGCCCTTGTGCAAGGATGATACACAAATTCATGAAGCGTTCCATGTTTTTTGCAAACTGGTGCAGCCACTCTGGAAAACAGTGTGGAGGTTCCTGAAAAAATTAAAAATAGACCTACCCTATGACCCAGCAATAGCACTGCTAGGAATTTACCCCAGGGATACAGGAGCGCTGATGCATAGGGGCACTTGTACCCCAATGTTGATAGCCCCACTTTCAACAGTAGCCAAATTATGGAAAGAGCCTAAATGTCCATCAACTGATGAATGGATAAAGAAGATGAGGTTTATATATACAATGGAATACTACTTGGCAATGAGGAAGAATGAAATCCTGCCATTTTAGCAACGTGGATGGAACTGGAGGGTATTATGCTGGGTGAAATAAGTCAGTCAGAGAAGGACAGATACCACATTTCCATTCATATGTGGAACTTGAGAAACTGAGCAGAAGATCATGGGGAAGGGAAGGGGAAAAAATAGTTACAGAGAGGCAGGGAGGCAAACCATAAGAAACTCTGAAATACTGAGAACAAACTGAGGGTTAATGGGGGATTGGGGGGGAGGGGAAAATGGATGATGGGTATAGAGGAGGGCACTTGCTGGGATGAGCACTGGGTGTTATATGTAAGTGATGAACCACGGGAATCTACCCCCAAACCAAGAGCACACTGTACACACTACATTTTAGCCAATTTGACAATAAATTATATTTAAAAAAAAAGGATGTTCTTTTTCAGGCTGCTCCATACTTTTGCATGATAAGAAAAAATTTAATTCAAGGACCATCTCTATAGGAGAATTTTTCATTTTGATTAATATAGGAATTATTTGATACATTAAAATACAGTATCATTAAAAAACAAAACAAAACAATTGAGGCACCTGGGTGGCTCAGTCGATTAAGTGTTCAGCATTGGCTCTGTCATGACCTCTTGGCTCATGAATTTGAGTCCCGTGTTGGGCTCTCAGCTGTCAGCATGGAGCCTGCTTGGGATTCTCTCTCTTTCTCTCTGTCCCTCCCTGCTCATGTTCTCTCTCTCTCTCTCTCTCAAAAATAAACAAAGATTTTAATCATTAATAAAATTTGAATTACATGATTAGTTATGAGAGCATCAAAATTATTTGATACCTATTGTCAAGGACTTTGATTAAGTCACTCATCCACTTCACGTTTATGGCATACTTATTAGGGGTTACTATGCTACACAGAAAAGATATAAATGCAGCAAGATATAATAATTACTGCTGAAAGATGTATTTCTGGGGGAAGAAAAGATATATAAATATACGCACAATGTAATGTGAAAATTACTATAAAAAGGATTCTGCACAGGGTGTTCTCTAAGTTCTTTTCCTACATGAATTGAGAAAAGATTTGGACATCTCGCTCAAACTAAAATATGTTGTTCCAAATGAGCTCACTGTTTAGATACACTGTGTTGTCCCATATGGTAGGTAGCCATTAGGCAAATGTGACTACTTAAGGTAACTAATTAAAATTTAATATTCAGATCTTCAGGTTCATAAGCAACATTTCAAACATATTCAATAGCCTTAAATTTATCAACTCATAAATCTTACCAAAGTTTTATTCCAAATGTAAAAACATCACACTGTGTCTCAAAGGCAAGCTCTTGGCTATCAAACAGAATCTTGTGTGCCATTTCCTAATGAAGCTATAGCAAGTGAGTTAACTTCATCCTAGTACAGTCTTGCTCATCACTGCATTCTTTTTTAAAAAAAAAAACTTTTTAAAATTTAAAATTAAAATTTTTTTAAGTTAAAAAAATTTTTTTTTAAAAAAAAGCAAGGGAGAAAGCAAGGGAGGGGAACAAAGAGAGGGAGACAGAGAATCAGAAGGAAGCAGACTCCACAGCATCAGTGAAAAGCCAGACATGGGACTCGAACCCGTGATCTGAGATCATGACCTGAGCTAAAGATGGACATTTAACCGACTGAGCCACCCAGGCACCCCCGTCACTGCATTCTAAATACGTATCAAAGTGTCCGATACAGACAAGGTGAACAATACATTTTTATTGAATGGTAAGTGCATAAAATGAATGAATAAATGGACGAACACTCTCTTCTTCTTTGAGAGGCCGTCAAGTGAAAAGAAGCCGGGAGCGACCTGATAAACAGGATGCTTATGTGACCTACCATCTTTCTTTTTCTGCCCACCGTTTCTAGGGAAGGAATTTGGAATACAATACATATTTATTTATATACAATACCATCTGGAATATAAAGAAACCTTAAAGATAACATGAATGGACCTAAAGACAATGCAGTTCAACTTTCCTCCTTCTCTGTCCCTGTCTCTATTTCTCCCTGACATATGTGGACAAACATACAGGTAGGTTCACACAGTTCACCAAGAGCAGAGCAGAACTTGAAGTCTTACATCAGAGGAAAGAAAATATCATTCCTTTGACGACAATTCATCATAAAAACACTACCTTAAGTTATGACAGAGTGAAGCTCTTGTATTTTATAAGATCAGTGTATCACTACGGGGGTTAAGATTTCAGAAATAACTAAGTGGATCAATGAGATAACATATTCCAAAATAATGATTTATGATGCATCAGACAGCCATGTTCCACTCAAGATTGTGGAGAAATTCAGGGTCATATTAAGGCAGTTATTTGTAACAGCAAAAATGTTGAAATAAACAGTTAAGGATAACTGAAGATCAGAGAAAAGTACTAAAATGTACTAAACCATCTTATTTCTTGACAGGTGGTTTTGTACATTATAAAAAAAATTCTTATCTTTAAAGTGGATGTGTGCTCTCTTTTTCTGCATGATGTGAAAATACAGATGACTCTTAGCCAACTATGTTTATGAGAGAAATTAATCAAGCTCACAACTGAAGTTCATACCTCGGTTGGTGATAGTGATACATAATTTTAAGCCCACTATCTAAGAGGAAATAAATTGATCTTGTGATCCTAAACTTATAAAATGAGCACAACAATTTCAAAGGGAGAAAAAATTATTACTGTCTTTTGCAAGTACTTAATTGAAACCAAGAATATCGAGAAGCACGGTCATGTCATGATAGAGTGAACCATCTCAACACCATGACACGGCCACAAATTTCCATTTATAAAATAAGTAAATCACAGAGATGAGAAGTACAGCATAGGGAATAGAGTCGATACTGTAATAACACTGTATGGTGACAGATGGTGACCACACTTATTGTGGTGAACACTGAGTAATGCACAGAAGTGTTGAGTCACTATGTTGTACCCCTGAAACTAATATAACATTGTACGTCAAATATACTTCAGTAAAAAATATAAAGAGCCATCTTCCTGATATGTTATTCTTTCATTCATGCAATTGCCCCTTGGGATAAAGGTGTCTGTTTTGAAGATGGGTTGTATTACTCTACTAGAAGGCAGTGCAAAGGGCTGGCTGTTCATCCTGCAGCAACTACTAGAGAGAATTCAGAAATTTGAGAGCGTGACTTGCACTAGCTGGTTAAAAGCAGGACAGGGAGACAACAAGGAAAAGCAGGCTTTGTTCAGCAAGCCAATAGGAATGTTAAAGGTAACAAGATGCCATATTAGAAGAAACAGAGCTTGTTCCATGAAGGGTTTAAGCCTTGGGAGGCAGAAACTCAGCCAGGAAAAAGATTCTTTCAAGAACGAAATAGGTCTGCTTATACTAGAGAGATTCCTGGACAGACGGGATGGGACATGGCTCAGGGTTGAAGCATCTGATGTGCTACAAAGGGGTGAGGATCCCGGAAAGTACACACTAGTGTGAAAGCAAAGCACCACTTTGAATCCCTGTTTGGTAGGGAGGCTGATGCACTAACGCCTACAACCTTCTTCTTGCCAGAGACTGATGGACCCAGGCACAGAGAGAAAAAGTAAGACACAGGACCCACTGATATTTCTATAAGATCAAGATGTCATAAAATAAGGATCTTGTGCCCAAAGCTATATCATAAAGAACCACATAAAGAATAGTCTCATCTATATATATCCCAGTTTGTATTTCTTTACATCATGATTCAATTTTTTAACATCGTAAGTCAACTTTATTCAGGTGTAATTTTTTTTTTTTTTTTGCATTTGACATTCATATGTTACAACTGATGAAGCTATACTGACATATCATTATCACCTAAAGTCCTCGGTTTACATTAGGGTTCACCCTTGGTTTCAGACGTTGTATGTGTTTGGGCAAATGTATAATGACATGTCTACCATTATCATAGTGTCACATCATGATCCAATGCCACATCATACTGAGCAACTTCGCTGCCTGACAAATCCTCTGTAATTCACCTGTTCATCCCTCTTTCCCCTTAACCTCTGGCAACCACTAATCTCTTTACTGTCTCCATAGCTTTGCCTTTTCCAGAACATCATATAGTTGAAATATAGCATGTAGCCTTTTCAGATTGGCTTCTACACTTAGTAGGACTCTGCATTTAAGGTCCCTGCATGGTTTTTAATGTACTGATAGCTCACTGAATAATATTCCATTGTCTGGATGAACCACATTTATTTATTCATCCACCTACTGAGGACATTTTGTTGCTTCTGAGTTCTGGTAATTGTGAATAAAGGTGCTATAAGTATCTGTGTGCAGGTTTTTGCGGGGACATAAGTTTTCCACTTATAGGTAAATACCAAAGAGCACGAATGTTACATCACAAGGTAAGCATGTATTTAGTTTTGTAAAAAACTGCCACCTTGACTTTCAAACAACTGTACCATTATGCATTCTCACCAACAATGAACAAGAGCCCCTGTTGCTCTGCATGCTCACCAGCATGTGTCATTGTCAGTCATCTGGATCTTGGCCATTCTAATAAGGTAGTGATACCTCATTGTTGTTTTAAGTTGCCTTATGGTTCAATTTTCAGTGTCCTCTTGTTGAAGGATTTTTCCAAAAGTTAGAAATGAACAGAATGATTTCTCTCATCTATCATACATACAAAGCTCTAGGATGCTCTGGACTTTTAGATATTGGAAAATGTCATCACAAGACATGGGTAGGCTCCCATATTTCCAAATGAGAATTACGGCATGTGGCAACCATGCAAAAAATACACTGATGATATTAAGTTTTCTAAACTTGTTACTGAAAGGAAAATTTAGCAAGAAAACCAATATAAAATGTACTAGGACCACCAGTGGTGTGACATCTTATAGGATATACCATCTCTGAAAATAGGAAATTATGCTTTGGCCTTTGAAGATAATTACATCTTCAAAAGATTTATTTTGCTTGTTCATTGTTTTATGATTATTGTTTTACTCATGTCACAGATAGAATTCTATTCAATGATATTCTCAAAACGTTGCCAGTTTGAATTTTTATTCCAACTTCTTGTCATATATACTCTTTAAGGGAAAAATATTGAAGATAAAAAGCCCAAAGGGAGTTCCCTGCTGTTTATTCTGCAATATAATCTGTTGCTGTGATTCTAGACACTAAACAGAAAGAAAAAATAAAAAAAAGAATATGCGAATTTAAGTTATGTCTCGCAATGAAAAGTCAAAGTATCTCAAGCCTGTATAAAAATGGATGATTGTCAATAACTTATTCACCTTGTTTTTCCAACACATGGGTTGCACAGTATCAGTTCCTGATCTTCAGAGCCCGATAGGTTATGGTAAAATGTAAGGTTGCCAGGGCCCCGAAGCCTTACCCCAAATCTGTACCGCACTGTCACCACATTTCAAATACTCACTTCAAGTTTCACATGTCAAACCCATGGATATGGTTCAACTACTACTTTCTTTTTCCTTCTTCTTTTTTAAATAAAATTATAGATATAGAGATGCAGACAGAAAAATCAACTTGCTCCCTTAAAGACATTCCAAGACATGAAATCATCTTCACTTGAGGCAAAAGACATTTATTTCCTGATTGTACCTGAAATATCATCACAGAAATGTTCAAAGAAGTATTTATCTTGATTTCAGCTAAGTCACAGAGCATGGTTGGCTCATGAATAACCTGGTGTATCTGATGCTCATTTAATTGGAAGTTTCCAGATAAAATTACTGATAATACCCATTGACCCTTTTCTGATTTTAGCTGTAGTAGAGCTCAAATTATTTCCCTAAGTCACAAAAGTGATACCAGGCCACTTCTGGTTGAAAGTTAGGGTTTTACTCATGTGGGCGTGGAATTGCGACTTACCCCTGTCCGTGTCGTACAGGAAGACGAAACAGTTCCATTCGTAGTGGTCCAGCAGACTCAGGAGCGCGCCCCGCAAGGACGGTCTGAGCTGCAGCACAAACTGGCTCTCCCCCTCCGTGGGGAAACTCGGTGTGATGAGGGAGATGTGCAAGGCGCTGCAGAACGAGGTCAAGGTGTGTACCGACCTCTTATCGTAGAGTCCGAAAATGGCGAACACTCCTCTAGAATACTGGGAACAGACTGAAAAAGAGAAGGAAAGAAACACACTATTAGCACACTCAGGCTGGTGAGTTGCACATCTACAGTCCATGAACTTAAAAAAAAAAAAGTCTGAATCACTCGTATAGTCAGGAACATAAGGAAAGTAAAAGTGGAGAGTGCAATTAATTGTGCAATTCATTAACGGATTGCTGAGTATGTGCTCAGAGCCTTGCACTGGCCTGGTAACAAGGAGCCATAGGTTTCCTCTCTCCAGAAGCCAGTTCAGGGCTGTGTTCCCAGACAGAGACTAGGAAGACCCCGGCCGCCAGGAGGACCCCACCAACATAAGTCCCCGCCACTAGTTAAACCCCGGCCACCAGGAAGGCCCCAGCCGCCAGGAAGACCCTGGCCACTAGGAACACCCGGCTGCTAGGAAAACCCCGGCCTTGCCTGGTCCACCAGATCTGCACCTGTTGGTAAGGCAGCTCGTTCTGAAGGAGTACTGGGGGCTGACCCCGACGCAGAGAGAGAGGACTCCATAACAAAGGGACCCCAGCACCACGCCGGGAGTTGCCCCCGCAGGGGTGGTACTGAGGCTCCAGTACAGATTCGCCTGCCCTGGGGCGCAGAGAGAAAGCTGTGGTTTAAAGGAGCAACTAGAGGGGCGCCTGGGTGGCTTGGTCGGCTCAGCATCTGACCCGCCCGTCTCAGGTCACTATTTCTGGGTCCCTGGGATCCACCCTCCCATCTGGCTCCGGGCCCGCAGGGCGGACCCTGCTTGGGAATCTGTCTCCACTCTCTCTGCTCCTCCCCTGCCCGGGCTCTCTCTGCCCTGTCTCTCTGTTTCTCTCAAAACAAACAACTGAACATCTAAGAAACAAACAAAGGAATAACCAGAACCTAAAGAAACCAGGCCTAGCAGGAAGCCCGGAAGGTGGGGGGGGGGGGGGGGGGGGTGGAGCGACTAGAGGTCTTCCGGGTCAGAGGTCGGCGAGCGCCTCCCGGCGTGCCCTCTGCCCCGGGGAGCCCGCGGCGAGGCCCCAAACTCAGTTCCAGGCGCTATGGAAGCGCGCCGCCTCCGCTTGCGCCTCCGGGAGCTCTGCCACAGATGCCCTCGGGCTCGGAAAACAACCCCGGTGGAAAAGGGCAAGTGCAACGTAACAGGTGTGGCCTTGGAGCCCCACGAAAGAGTGCGGAGCTGCTGGAAGTTTCGGTTCGTGCTCCCCCTCCACCTGGACAGCGCGGAGCCCCAACCGCCCCGCCCCCCAGGCACCCTCTGGGCACACACCTCCCCCAGTCCACCTCCACCCTGTCCACCCAGGGGCGCCCTCAGTGCCCACAGCCCCGGGGCCACCCCACCTCCAGCCCGTCCACAGGGCAGCCACAAGGCAGAGTGACCTGGGACCCCCCGTCCACCACCCACTGGGCACAAAGAGTCTACACAAGGGTCGACCATCCACACATCATGCCTTCCAGTTGGAGAAAGGTGGCTGTTCAGCCTCATTCACTGAAACAAATCGGAGGTCAAGCAAAGTGTGGATACAGAGGAATTTGCTCCAAATGAAAAAACAAGACAGAATTCCATAAAAAGAACTAAATGAAATAGAGATAAGCAATCTGAAATGTTACTTTTTATTTTTATTTTTAAATCATAACCTTAGAGTTCTCTTGAACCATGTCTGAAAACAAGTTAAGCTGTCTGGAAAATCACTGTTGGGCGTCCTCAATACTCAGGGGAATTGTGACCAGCTGTGTAGCTTCTAGGTTGGATATAAAGCTAACACAGAGCAGTTTCATAACCCAACAGAACCAAGTCCCCCCTGCAGTAGACAGGTGCACAATGTCCCATTCTTTCCCTTCTATGTTCCCAGTTGTTGCAAGGACAATGAGGCAAATACAAAAAGAGAGAAAACAAAACAAAAACAAAAAACAAAAACTCTTCTCAAGATTCTTGCCCAGCTACATTTTGATCCCTCTTTTGACATGACCAAATTCTTGTCCAAACTTGGATGACTTTTTCTAATTTACCTTTATTTAATTTAATTTTAATTTTATTTTTTAAATGTTTTTCATTATTTTTGAGAGAGAGAGAGAGAGAGAGAGAGAGAGCGAGCGAGCAGAGGAGGGGCAGAGAGAGAGGAAGACAAAGAATTTGAAGGCAGCTTCCAGGCTCTGAGGTGTCAGCACAGAGCCCAGTGCTGGGCTCAAACTCATGGACCATGAAATCATGACCTGAGTAGAAGTCACACACTTAACCAACTGAGCCACCCAGGCACCCCTCTACTTTACATTTTAAAGGATACAAAGTTGCATGAAAAAAAAACACTCCATGTATGCAATAAAGCAAGACTGTTTGAATTCCAGATTCTTAGAGTTTACCACATAATGGTTTTAAGGTCCATTTCTCCTTGGCTTATATAGCTAGTTTAAGAAGGCTTTAGTTCTATGAAATGTTTATGTTTTCTGATTTTGGTTACTACTTTTACTTGCTAAGTTCATTATGAAGCCTTCAATATTGGATAATCTAGAGGTATTTACCTTAGTAGTAGTTCATTGTGATACAAAGAAATTAGATTCTGCTTTGTTGAAGCAGTAATAGGCTCTTGGAAAAAAAAATTAATTACCTTAATAACATTTATATCCATATTCTACAATACCTGGGTTTTAGGAAATTAGGAGGCAAAATTAAATAAGATAAATTAATAAAACCTGGCAGTATTTCTTCTGTTCTTGTTTATTTTGCTTCTGAAATTGGGGATACAGTCTGAGCAATGTAATTATAGCAGAAGAAGGTACCAGTTAAAAGAAAATGGATGTTACTGGTCTTCTTTAGATGAGGTGCTCTAAGAGATATTGTATATATTGTTGAAAAACTAAAGCCTAACTAAGGGACCAGCGTCTATATTCAAATGGATAAGACTAGGATAGACCTGACCTTAAAAAATAGAAGATGTATGTTACCTAACTAGAACTTCAAGTTGGAAGAAAAAAATAAAATATACAGGAAAGGCTGCAAACGTTGCAAACCAGTTCAAATCCTAGTGCTCTTGTTAGCCAGGTGACCTTGACTAAGTTATTTAATCTTACTTGCCTCAACTATAAATATATAATATGCCAAAAATTAAATAACATAATGTATGTAAAAGTACTATTACATATGGGAGACAACCAATAAGTGGTGAGTTATATAAAGAAATTCCACCAAGGAAGAACATCCAATTCTAATTCTATGCTCACCCATGAACTACCATTTGATCACCTGAGTAGACTGACTAATCTAGAAGGCTTGGTCTGACAGTGTGACTGGCTGCAATTTTCTCCCAATATATAAGACACAAGGTAATGTAACATTTGCGTATCCGGAGTTGCAACTCAATTCATTTATATAACTTAAGAGACTTGATCTGATAAGTCAAGTTGCTGGATCAGATGTTAACCTTGTGAATGTTCCACCAAGGCTTTGGATGTATTTACATAAGTGCTATCTATATATTTAGCATACAACCAGGCGGGAGTCGCTTGGCTCCTTTGTAAAGTTTTCATATTGTCCTGTTCTCTTGACTTTTATGCAAATTGAGGGACCACTCTCAATCTTTCCACAGTAAATAATCTGGCTTAAATAATTTTTATTTTACCCTATTGAAAAAAAATTTGAAGAGCATCAGAACTCAAATCTAAGATACTGGCTTTCAGTTTGGTGTTGAAACTACAAACATGTTAATTCTTGTTCAAGAAAACATAATAAACAAATCCTGTACTTTAACATACTCATGTATGTAATAAACATTTACATAATCCTTTCTGTTACGGCATTTTAGAACCATACCATTGTCAAGTTTGGGTTTCCAAACTGTTTATCTAGGAACCCCACAAGTTCTCTAGGAGGACTTGAATAGTTTTGCAGAAACTTTTTTTTTCTAAATTTATTTATTTATTTTGAGAGAGAGAAACAGAGTGTTGAGCAGGGGAGGGGCAGAGAGAGAGGTAAAGAGAATCCCAAGCAGGCTCCATACTGTCAGTACAGAGCCCAATGAGGGGCTAGAACCCACAAACTGTAAGATCATGACCTGAACCAAAATCAAGAGTCAGATGCTCAACCAACTGAGCCACCCAGGTGGCCCTGCAGGAAAAGCTCTGATGAGACAGAAAAGGGTAGTATGGTATGCCATTCCCCCCAAAAAACCCTACAGCACATCTTATTTCATCTATTTCAAATATTGAGCTACTGCCTATATAAACTTTTATATAAGAATAGTATTAAACTACTACTTTAAGGGGCGCCTGGGTGGTGCAGTCGGTTAAGCGTCCGACTTCAGCCAGGTCACGATCTCGCGGTCCGGGAGTTCAAGCCCCACGTCAGGCTCTGGGCTGATGGCTCAGAGCCTGGAGCCTGTTTCCGATTCTGTGTCTCCCTCTCTCTCTGCCCCTCCCCCGTTCATGCTCTGTCTCTCTCTGTCCCAAAAATAAATAAACGTTGGAAAAAAAACCAAAAACAAAACAAAAAAAACTACTACTTTAAAAAAAAGGTCAAAACAATGAATATACTCTGTACAAAGTTCCCCAACTATTTTTTTTATTATATTGTTGTCAGTGTAATCATTATGACTTTCCACTACTCTGGTGCTTGCTATATGATTTAGCTTAATTTATTCTACCTGTGACTCAACAAACTCAATATTTTCTGATATTTAATCATCTTGTATCTGCTTTCATTCATTTGCATCATCATAAATATCTACTCTGTTTCACCGCCATCTGTCATTCTGCTTCTCCTAAACTTATTTTGTCACTCACATTTTACTTTCCCTTTGCAAAGGTCCAGTTTTAGTAGGATTCATTTGAATTTTTCTTTTTGGTCTATTTCATTTAGATTATTTGCTTGACAGGTGAAGATTATTGGGTTTCCTATGTATGTGGATAGATTGTCAGTCAAATGTTCAACGTTATTATCTCGATGTGATACCCCACATAGTATTTTATTTGGTCCAACAGATTCAAATTCTGGAATATAATTATTTGTATATTTACTACTATACTCTAGCTTTGCAAACACTCAAATCGAAATTTGTTTGGTGGTATCTTATATCTATTGTTGCTTACCATACAGATAATTATTCAAACAATGGATCTTTTTCTTAAACTATATAAATGCATACACAAATTAATGAGAGTAAAATAAGCTGAGTACCCATGTGTTCAGACATGTATACACAAAAGGGAAACTGAATTTTAACGTTCTTGTGTAACATGGCTGAATATAACACAGAAGAAGTAACGCTTAGTCACCAACAAGATGTGATGACAGTATGCTGATATACTTGGGTATACAAACAGTAATCAGAATAAGACTTTGAAATAATCCAGTTATATTTTTAAGCACATATTATATATTCTGCTTCACTAATGAGATCACTAGGATTGTGTATTATGTGGATAAATTCCTAATATAAACACATCATATTAATCCATTCATCTTTTACCTGATGGTGTCAATTAACCAGATCAGTCTTCTCATCAGGTAGTTACCCCATCCCATTCCAGATGCCACACTCCAGATGCCCAGCCAAGTCACATGATAAAATAATTTGATGATTCATAGCTTCCCATTGCATGTAAATCAAATGACATGGTTTTAGCTCAGTGTTTTGCAAGTTGTGGGACATAGATCCAGGTGCTGTGCTGTATTTTCCGTGACCTCCGCCTCAGGGGTAGGAAGAGTGCAGGCCGGTGCTCATTTCCTTCCTTCCTTCCTTCCTTCCTTCCTTCCTTCCTTCCTTCCTTCCTCCCTCCCTCCCTCCCTCCCTCTCCCTCCCTCCCTTCCTTCTTTCCTTTCTTTCCCTCTCTCTCTCATCTATCTATCTATCTATCTATCTATCTAGAGAATGAGACAGACAAAGACAAAGAGGATTGGAGAAATCTGAGCATGTTTCTTTGAGGGAATGGAGTCAGCAGAGAGGGAAATACATACAGAAGAGAAAAGGGGTACCAAATAGGGAAGGCCTCAAATAGAATGTGTAGGGTCAAGGGCACATATAAAATTGGCCTTGAATGAGATGTGCAGGTGTGTGGAGGGTAATTCATTCTAGAGTTCAAAGATCAAAAGATAACATTGTATAGGGTAGAGTTTCCTACCTGCACTGATCTAAGAGACAGGGTTGCAGCAGTGAGATTCATTCAATAAAGCTGTGTGAAAGTGGCACCAGTTACAAATAATTGCAGAGAGGGGCACCTGGGTGACTCAGTCAGTTAAGCATCCGACTGTGGCTCAGGTCATGGTCTCCAAGTTTGTGGGTTCAAATCCCCACACTGGGGTCTGTGCTGACAGCTCAGAGCCTGGGGCCTGCTCTGGATTCTCTCTGTCTCTCTCTGTCCCTCCCACTCAAAAAATAAATAAAAACATTAAAAAAATACAAACAATTGCAGAGGGTAGGAGAGGAAACTAAAAACACATAACATACATTATAAACTTCATGATGAGAGGGAACCCTTCTTATTTTATCCACAACTGTATCCAACTCAACACATACAACACAGTACCTATAAAACCTTATGGGATGAATGACAAAACAAAATGAAGGATTAAGTGACCACGGACAGAAGACAAGATATGAAAATATAAATTAGAAGTGGCAACAATTTAGAAATTCATGATTTTCTTCAGGCACAACATGCAGATGGTAACCAAAATGAAAGACAATGAGGAGTTCAAAACTTTCCTCCTTGGAACGAATTCTTCTCTTGCTTACCCAACACACGCTTTCCTGGGTCTCCACTTATTGGAATGCTGTTCTCACTTTTCCCCCTTGCAACTCCCTGTCTCACCAATCTCCTCATCTTCTATACCCTTTCTTCAGATAACGTCATCTATTTCTATGACTTCAAACATCATCCGTGTGCCAGTAATTCCCTGATTAAGACCTTCAGGTTTTATTATTTCCTATGAGTTTAGACTCAAACATCAATACTTAATGTTTCCCTTTGTTGTTTTTTCGGCACCTAAGACCCAGATGGGCCAAAACAGGACCCTTCATTTTTCTTTCAGAACCTCGTTTCTGTCCCCCATCCCAATAAAAAACATGGCCATCTATGAAAATATTCTTGATCCATAACTTCCTTCTATTCCCACATTGAAGTCATGAGAAAATCTCGATGGTTTTATCTCCAAAATATCTAAAATATATCAAAATTCCTCCAACTCCTCTGTATCTCCACTATGCTGCCATTGTCCTGCCCAGTCTACTAGTGAAGTCTCCAAACTGTACTTCCTGTTCCTAGTTTTCTTCCTTCCCCATCATTCTCCACTCAGCAGAGTGTGATAAGATGGCCTCATCGCTAATTAATGTCCCACTGGATTTTCCTCATATTTAAACTAATATCCACATGGTCTAAAATGCTCTTAAGAGGAATACTATGAAAAATTATATGCCAACAAACTGGACAACCTGGAAGAAATGGACAAATTCCTAAGCACCCACACACTTCCAAAACTCAAACTGGAGTAAAGAGAAAACTTGAACATACCCATAACCAGCGAAGAAATTGAATCAGTTATCAAAAATCTCCCAACAAATAAGAGTCCAGGACCAGATGGCTTCCCAGGGGAATTCTACCAGACATTTAAAGCAGAGATAATACCTATCCTTCTCAAGCTGTTCCAAAAAATAGCTGTTTCAAAAAATAGAAAGGGAAGGAAAACTTCCAGACTCATTCTATAAAGCCAGCATTACTTTGATTCCTAAACCAAACAGAGACCCTGTAAAAAAAGAGAACTACATGCCAATATCCCTGATGAATGTGGATGCAAAAATTCTCAATAAGATACTAGCAAATCAAATTCAACAGCATATAAAAAGAATAATTCACCATGATCAAGTGGGATTCATTCCTGGGCTGCAGGGCTGGTTCAGCATTTTCAAATCAATCAATGTGATACATCACATTAATAAAAGAAAAGATAAGAACCATATGATCCTGTCAATTGATACAGAAAAAGCATTTGACAAAATTCAGCATCCTTTCTTAATAAAAAGAAAGGATAGAAGGAACATACTTAAACATCATAAAAGCCATTTATGAAAAGCCCACAGCTAATATCATCCTCAATGGGGAAAAACTGAGAGCTTTTTCCCTGAGATCAGGAACACGACAGGGATGCCCACTCTCACCGCTGTTGTTTAACATAGTGTTGGAAGTGCTAGCATCAGCAATCAGACAACAAAAGGAAATCAAAGACATCAAAATTGGCAAAGATGAAGTCAATCACTTTTTGCAGATGACATATTATACATGGAAAACCCAATAGACTCCACCAAAAGTCTGCTAGAACTGATACATGAATTCAGCAAAGTTGCAGGATACAAATCAATGTACAGAAATCAGTTGCATTCTTATACACTAATAATGAAGCAACAGAAAGACAAATAAAGAAACTGATCCCACTCACAATTGCACCAAGAAGCATAAAATACCTAGGAATAAACCTAACCAAAGATGTAAAAGATCTATATGCTGAAAACTATAGAAAGCTTATGAAGGAAATTGAAGAAGATATAAAGAAATGGAAAGACATTCCCTGCTCATGGATTGGAAGAATAAATATTGTCAAAATGTCAATACTACCCAAAGCTATCTACACATTCAATGCAATCCCAATCAAAATTGCACCAGCATTCTTCTCAAATCTAGAACAAGCAATCCTAAAATTTGTATGGAACCACAAAAGACCCTGAATAGCCAAAGTAATATTGAAGAAGAAGACCAAAGTGGCAGGTATCACAATCCCAGACTTTAGCCTCTACTACAAAGCTGTAATCATCAAGACAGCATGGTATTGGCACAAAAAAAGACACAAAGACCAATGGAATAGAATAGAAACCCCAGAATTAGACCAACAAAAGTATGGCCAACTAATCTTTGACGAAGCAGGAAAGAACATCCAATGGAAAAAAGACAGTTTCTTTAACAAATGGTGCTGGGAGAACTGGACAGCAACATGCAGAAGGATGAAACTAGATTGCTTTCTTACACCATTCACAAAAATAAACTCAAAATGGATAAAGGACCTGAATGTGAGACAGGAAACGATCAAAACCCTAGAGGAGAAAGCAAGAAAAGACCTCTCTGACCTCAGCCACAGTGATTTCTTACTTGACACATCCCCAAAGGCAAGGGAATTGAAAGCAAAAATGCACTACTGGGACCTCATGAAGATAAAAAGCTTCTGCGCTGCAAAGGAAACAATCAACAAAACTAAAAGGCAACTGACAGAATGGGAAAAGATTTTTGCAAATGACATATTGGACAAAGGGCTAGTATCCAAAATCTATAAAGAGCTCACCAAACTCCACACCCGAAAAAACAAATAAACCAGTGAAGAAATGGGCAGAACACATGAATAGACACATCTCTAAAGAAGGCATCCAGGTGGCCAACAGGCACATGAAAAGATGCTCAACGTCGCTCCTCATCAGGGAACAACAAATCAAAACCACACTCAGATATCACCTCACGCCAATCAGAGTGGCTAAAATGAACAAATCAGGAGACTATAGATGCTGGAGAGGATGTGGAGAAATGGGAACCCTCTTGCACTGTTGCTGGGAATGCAAACTGGTGCAGCCGCTCTGCAAAACAGTGTGGAGGTTCCTCAAAAAATTAAAAATAGACCTACCCTATGACCCAGCAGTAGCACTGCTAGGAATTTACCCAGGGGATACAGGAGTACTGATACATAGGGGCACTTGTACCCCAATGTTTATAGCAGCACTCTCAACAATAGCCAAATTATGGAAAGAGCCTAAATGTCCATCAACTGATGAATGGATAAATTGTGGTTTATATACACAATGGAATACTACGTGGCAATGAGAAAGAATGAAATATGGCCTTTTGTAGCAACGTGGATCGAACTGGAGAGTGTTACGCTAAGTGAAATAAGTCATACAGAGACAGACAGATACCATATGTTTTCACTCTTATGTGGATCCTGAGAAACTTAACAGAAGACCATAGGGTAGGAGAAGGAAAAAAAAAAAAAAGGTTAGAGAGGGAGGGAGCCAAAACATAAGAGACTCTTAAAAACTGAGAACAAACTGAGGGTTGATGGGGGGTGGGTAATGGGTATTGAGGAGGGCATCTTTTGGGATGAGCACTGGGTGTTATATGGAAACCAATTTGACAATAAATTTCATATTTAAAAAAATAATTAAAAAATAAAATTAAATTAAAAATGGCAAAAAAATTAGATTACTAAAATTATTTGTATGTAGCCATTTTAGCTTATTTGTGGTATGTGCTGTTCTATTGTAATGGACTTTAGTAGTTTTTTAAAACAAGGTTAATAAAACTACAACCTTTCATATTTTAGAAATTTTACTAATAAAGGGCAGTCTTACCTTCAAAAAATAAAAAATAAAAAAATAAAACGCCCTTATGATTTTGTCTTTACTAAACTCATGGACCATTGCTCCCTCCCACACAAGACTAAGCCATACTCTCCCTTTTTGTGTTACTTAAACACACCTTCTCATCCACTTTAGGGCCTTGGCACTAACTGGCCAACCCTTGACTTCTCGCTGTTCCTGTCTCAGTGAACATGTCAATTCCTCCCAGAGCCTCTCCCTGACTCCTCTAGAAAATGAGGTTCCCAGAGCTCTAGTCATGCTCTACTGCATGACCTTGTTTTATTTTGTACATAGCTGTTATTACTTTTTGAAATCACCTTACTCATTTGACTGCTTATTTATCTCTTTTCTCCAGGACAGTAGGAGTTCGGCGAGAGGAAGGAACTTGACTGCCTTTGCACTGATTCAAGCTCAGACTCTAGAACTGGAAAAGAGAAAGCTCTCTGTTAGTGTTTGCTGAATGAACAAAATCATGGTTTCTCATAAAGGAAATGAGGAGAGAAGAAAGACTAAGAGGGTGTGGAATGATTGGCTAAAAGCCACAAAAATCAACTTGCCTGTTGCTGAGTTTACTCTGGCAGTTAAGTTCCCCTTTACCCGGCCAGGAGTCTAGGCAACATACTGTTGGTGTCTATACGCATCTTTCCTCCCCTTTCAACTGTGTATCGACTCACCATTTTTCTTAAAAGTTTACTTATTTTGAGAGACAGAAGGAGATAGAATCCCAAGTAGGTGTTCCACCGTCAGTGTGGAGCCCATCGTGGGGCTCAATCCCACAAACCCTGAGATCATAAGCTCAGCCGAAATCAAGAATCAGATGCTCAACCAAGTCACCCAGGCACCCCTCACCATTTGTTTTTAACTAAAGCTTAGTTACTGAAAACTGCCACGTATTGTGGCCTAAAAATTTCATGATTCTTTATGAGGAAAACAATTGTAATCTTAACTATGTATTACTGTTTTTTAAAACAATTTAATGTTCAGTTAATGAGACGATTTTCTTTCACAACTGACCCAAACATCTATATTGTATGTTTCTATCAGGGCGACATTATATTATCATTTTTATACATTTAATTTTGACTAGCTGGAATATGGTGAGGTGAGAAGTTTCATCAGCACTGGAGAGTCTGATCTCTGTCTGAAATGGTATAAATTCCAGGTCTGCTGCCCTCTCCTACCTTCCCCTGCACAGCAACTTGGTCCTAGACTGTCCTGAGGATTGTTTCTCACCCTGTATTTACCTAATTTCTACCTATTATTTTTAATAATCCTGCCAGTTATCTTTCTTCTAAAAGAACTCTTATCACTCACCTGGATTTTTAAAATAATGTCTCTTAAAATACCCATAGTCTATTGGAAAACTTTACAAAGTCAGGAAGTATTACTTAAGCACCTTCCCTCTTTCTCTGATTATTTGATGTTAAAATGATGAGCTCCTCATGTTCACATTTGAAAAGGCTCAATCAGATGGTGGATAGAGCATGCTGGGCCCAGAATTCATTAATTTATGCCCTTAAGGCATTATCATAGATTATTAATATGTAAAAGCTAATTTTCTTAGACTTGTAAGCAGTGGTTAGCTGGAGTACATAAAGTTACTGAAGCTAATCACTCTAAATGACAAGTCAAAATGCAAATTACACCAAAATATTTCACTTCAATTATATCACAATTAAGTACTTCCGCTTTCTCAGATGTCTTCTCCGAAGATGCTTCTGGACAATGCCATCAAAGATCACAATGAGATGTAATCACTCGCGTGGCCCTGCACATGCTCTCCTTCGGTTTTATGACATCTCAGCTAGAAAGCACATTTCAATTCTAAATTAAACTAATCGAGAGCTCAGTAAAAATATACAGGCTTGTTTGCACATTTCTTTCCAGAGTCAGGCCATCATAATGGAAACACATGGCTCATTTTGCTTCCAAGGCCCATAAAGGAAGAAGCAGAAGGCTATTTGCAACGCTCAGCACAAGAAGCAAAGACTTCATCCTGTGTAAAAATGGCTGCTCGGGCAGTCATTTGGGTGCTGCGAAGATCATAGGATTCTTTTATACTGCTAATATATAACCATAAGGACTCCAACAAGTAAGTCTTTAGAAGGAAGGAAGGTGAGAGGAGAGGAAGAAACCAGTTCTGAAGAGCGCATAAATCCTAACAGGTGTGTTGGTTCTTCGCCTTGTCAACTTCCAGCCATAAAGAAAATTACAGGGGAAAGGCACCCAGTGATATACTGTTCCGCATTCAAGGATCTGGAACATATTTTCACCTTTAAGTGGCTCCTTAATGGAAACATTCGATTCATCATCTATATTTTATACTATACAACTGAGTGGCGTAATTGCTTCAGAGTTCTTTGTATGCTCGAGAAACTTTTTCAAGGGTCTAAATAATATGTCGAAAGCTTTTCTTCATCAGAGGAGATGCAGCTGTCCTACTGAAAAGCATTTAAATGCATCATGGGAGTGGATAACATCAATTAAAAATGGAATGGAATAATATTGGACAGATATTGGAGTGGGTTTTACAAACAACTGTTCTCATGAATATCGTGCTTCCTGGAGAGCGGAAGTGTCATCACTTATCTTGGGTCCAGAATCTGTGACATCTGTTTAATGTCTGTCTGTATTACCAGACGTAACAGCAAGGACTGATGGGTCCTGCCATCGTCTTCTTCCCTCTCCAGCATCCAGCATCATGCTTGGCACATAGCTGGTGTTCAATACATACGTGCCGAATCAACGGGCAAATCATAGAGGCAAAGAGGAGGTCATGTGTGAAAGGCATGGGAGATTTGTGAAGATAGCGGATCTCATCATTTCAGTGGGACACACAGCCATCTGAAGCAAAGCTAACAAGTAAAATTGTGTTTTGACAAAAGATCACAATGTCTCATTGTACTTAATAGGACACAATTTAGCAAAGTTAATTCACATTCAACTTATCTGGAATCCACAGCTTACACACTTGTAATGGGGCTACCTGCTGTGTGCATTAGGCTAAGGATCCACACCCAGGTGCTCTAGTCTCACGTCCTGAGCACAAGCGAGTCATCCAGGCAGCCAGCTGGGGAAAGGAATGGGAAGAAAGCCTACCAATTATTAAGCACCTACAGTGTGTCAGATTCTGCCACATTTTGTATTCATTATCTCATTCAAACTTCATGGCAACCCTACAAGGTAAGTCTTAAGTCTTCTCATTTTTCTTTTTCATTTTTAAAGATGAAATGTGGTAAAGTGATGGAGCTTGTATAAACGTACACATCTAAGTGGGGAAAGAGCAATTTTTAACCCAAGTCCGATTCCAAAGTTGACACTCATTCTACTCTACCACTTGAAAGGAGAATAAACATTTCTACAATCTTGCTCTGCTGAAGGCATTTGGGCCATTACACCTTGACTGCTACTGGAAGAGGCAATGTAAGAACATTTACACTTCATGGAAACAAAAGCAGGTTTTAAGGGATTATGGAAAATTGGTTTCTCTTAAAAAAGCCACTTCTTAAAACAAACCAAGTTTTAGCTGCCAATGTAAAAAGGACAAGCACAGGTGGCTCAGTCGGTTAAGCATCTGACTTCAGCTCAGGTCACAATCTCGTGGTTCATGGGTTTGAGTCCCGCTTCAGGTGAGCCCCGCTTCTCTCTTTCTCTCTGTCTCTGTCTCTCTCTCTCCCTCCCTCTCTCTCTGCTTCTTGCTCATTTGCACCCTCTCTCTCCCTCTCTTCTCAAAGAAAATTAAAATAAATAAATACAAAGGACAAATACATATATAACTCAGAAGAATGAGATCACAATATGCAATGTTTCCTTTTGGGGGGGGCGGTAATTGTGTGTTTCTAAAATACACTGTACAAAATCTTGGAAGAGAATTTACAGGTAACCATGACTAGATGAAAATACTCAACACCTGTATGGTTTAGTTTATGCATATATGAAGACAGATACTAAAAGGTTTTCCCATTCTAGAGTATAATATTAGAACCAGTAGTTAGACGTTAGTAAAGATCATAAAATAGCTGGTTTAATTCTGTGTTGTGATACATTATTTTGCCTATATTCAAATTTCAAAAACAACTGTCAGACCTCTGGGCTGTACAATAAGAAGGCTAATGTGAAATGGAAATAATAAGCTGGTCCAGTTACTTTGTCTAAGTTATGTTTTAAGCTTTTTGATTGCTCAGAGACATTTCCAGAGTTTATAAAGCACTTTACTTCTTCCTTATAAATTATTAGGGTATTATAGAACAGAATGGTGTCTAATAAAAACACTATTTTGTTCCCTATGATGTTAAACCATGTTTCACTATTCAAAGAACACTATTAATCTGTTCTGACTGTGTGTGTGTGTGTGTGTGTGTGTGTGTGTGTGTGTGTGATGAAAACAGAAAATGCCTTTGGATTTTGAGAAATAATAGAATATGCCTTGCTTCAATAATCACTATAATCACAATCCTTTTAAATGCACTAAAACTTGAACTATATATTTCTTGTTTTTACACTAAAACAGCATTTTTTCCCTCCCTGATAACTTTTCTTAGAATAGTTAAAATCACTTATAAAAAAAAAAGCCAGGTTTTATATTAGAACATAGACTTTTGAAAAAAATTGAAATTTATGTACATCTGTTTCCTAGCAAATAAAGTGAAGTTTATTCACCTCATCCAAAGGAAAAGCAATTATGCAATATAAGGTTTCATTATGCGTATAAAGTCATGAATACCAAGTGTTGAAGAGTTTGTTGAAGGAAGTCATCAAAAGGACGTGACCAATGGTTGACCCATGAGCTGGCCCTGGGGAATCAGAGCCTCCTCATCTTCTTCTTGTCCTTGGAATATGTGTTCCACTGGCCTTCCCTGCTCCTGGACATGGCCTTCAGATAGCGATGTGGTGTTGGGAGCATCTGAACAGTATATGTGATGGAACCTTCTGTATAATCCTTTAAGATTCTGGCAGGCAAGTGGGACTGTTTACTCATCTTGTGGCCACCCAAGACAAGCCTCATATGTAAGTTCTCTTGCTTATTAACCCTGTCACCTACCAATATGGAATGGTCTAACACTTTTTCTTTCTCTTTCTTTTCCTTCCTTCCTTCCTTCCTTCCTTCCTTCCTTCCTTCCTTCCTTCCTTCCTTCCTTCCTTCCTTCCTTTTCTTCTTTCTTTCTCCTTAAAAAAACAACTCTATTATTGAAGTGTGCCTCTTTCTTCTGTCTTGCCCTGCCCTTCATGTACAGGACTGGCTGCAGAGGACACCCAGATAGCTCCCAAGGAGCATGCAAACCAACAGAGATCATCTGGCATAGATACTATGCCATACGCTACATAGGGAGATTCTAAAATTTTTCTTAAATAATGTGATTACTTGACATGCTATTAAAGGAAAAAATATATTTCAGAAATTATATAATTACACTGAGATACACAGTTTCCTGAATAATCATGACCATTTCATATATTCCAGTTTTCTAACATAGTCAACATTTTTTTTTTTTTTTAAGAGTGGTAGAATTATGGCTATTCTCTCAATGTGGCTTTTCAGCCACCTGGTCATTCACTAACATTAACTTCCTCTAAAAAAAGACTGCAAAATCCAGCCCCCACAGGGGCTAGTCAGGGAGCTAGCTGGGTGAAATAGACCAAGCGAAGGGTGGTGATGTCAGCAGTGAACTTGAGAATACTTACCCACCTCAAAGGGCCTCACCACTCTCACCCGCAGGTGACTGATGCTGGGACAGATTAATGCCTCAATGTGCCTGGGAATTCTGTATTTTCAAAAGAATGTATAAATATGAATATATGTGAGTAGTCTGCTCATTTAAAAATGTTGGCCACCAATTAAAACATTACTTATTTTAGAGTGGTTCAGGACAGATTTTATCTGTGGGCAGCGTATTTCCTAGACCTGACATTTTTCTGGAATTACTGTTGTCCCCCCCCCCTTAATTCAGGTATGACCATATGATGCCAAACTAAATCATCTGATCTCTACAGTGTTTATCTTAACCTGGTACTCTTGAATTTTGCCTGTGTTCAAAAGTATGCATAAGTATTTAAGTGTGCACCTGTATAGCGCCAGGGGGGGAAGAAAACTTTGCTGGATTATGGAATTTCATGACTGGCTTTTTAGGTGGAACATCTCATTTTATAGACAACGAAAGTGAGTCCTTGAGATACACCATCACTACCCAAGGCCGTGAGACACTAAAGCAGACCTCCATAGCTTAGAGAAAAAGTAAAGATAAAAATGCGCATTCCAGTGAGAGAAAAACTTAATAGCGAGATCATACCTATAAATTAATAGGTATTTGAAATTTATAGAGCAAGGATGCGATCTGTGAGCAAGAAAAGTACACATGTGTGTACTGTGTACAAAGGTGTGTTGGTAGTATTTAAAGCATATTTCATGGAATTGTTGTGCTCAGCAAGTATGACAAACACTTCTGTAGATTTTTATTATGGGTCTCAGCACATTTTAATTACTCAAATATTTAATCAGTAGTGCCTTCATGCCATAGAAACTGTTCTCCTTTTTCCACTGCCAATTAAGACAAATGGGCTGCTGATTTCTGCTATTCACTTATAGGCAGAGAAATGTATAAGCCACAGTCCACTATATTATAGAGTCTTTCGGGAGGTTTTTGTTTTAGCTTGAGTTTTCCTTTTTCTTTTCTTCCTTCCTTCATTTTTCATTTCTTCTTTCTTTCCTTTTCCTTTCTTTTCTTTCCTTCCTCCCTTTTCACTTTCTTTCTTTTTCATTCCTTTTCTTTCTTTCTTTCTTTCTTTCTTTCTTTCTTTCTTTCTTTCTTTCTTTCTTTCTTTCCTTTCCTTTCCTTTCCTTCCTTCTTTCTTTTTTCTTTCTTTCTTTCTTTCTTTCTTTCTTTCTTTCTTTCTTTCTTTCTTTCTTTCTTTCCTTCCTTCCTTCCTTCCTTCCTTCCTTCCTTCCTTCCTTCTTTTCTTTCTTTCTTCTTTCTTTTCCTTCCTTTTTGTCCTTTTCTTTCTTTCTTTCTTTCTTTCTTTCTTTCTTTCTTTCTTTCTTTCTTTCCTTCTTTCTTTTCTTTCTTTCTTTCTTTCTTTCTTTCTTTCTTTCTTTCTTTCTTTCTTTCCTTCTTTCTTTTCTTTCTTTCTTTCTTTCTTTCTTTCTTTCTTTCTTTCTTTCTTTCTTTCCTTCCTTCCTTCTTTTCTTTCTTTCTTCTTTCTTTTCCTTCCTTTTTGTCCTTTTCTTTCTTTCTTTCTTTCTTTCTTTCTTTCTTTCTTTCTTTCTTTCTTTCTTTCTTTCTTTCTTGATGTAATGGTCACAAACATTATGGGGTAAAGTTTCCAACAATTTAATCTAAAAGTGAATTGTTTTGAATACTATTTTGTGTTTGAGGTAGCTATGTATTAAGTCAGCATATAATTACTGATTTGCCTAGTGTGTCTCAGGTACTGTGTTAAAAGCTGAGATGACAAAAGTAAGCAAAATATATTCCATAATTTAGGGAATATGCAAAACTAGAACTTTATGTGATAACATCTGATCCCATCAAGGCTAGAATATTTATTTCAACAATATGGAGCACCTCCTGAGTTGGGTCATGTGCTAAATGCTGGGGGCACTGCAGAAAGGAGTTTACACGTGATCCCTGCTTTTCATTGAATAAATGATGACAAGTGGATTACGTGCCTATAAAGGGGGTGGAGTAGTCAGACGCTAGAATGACACACATTTAATCTGAGTGTGAACGAGGAGTATGCCAAGTGGGGAAACTCATTTTCAACACAACAACTGGAAACTGAAAAGGGTTATAAAGAAACTGAAGACCATTTGGCTTGGTGCCTAGAGAGGGAGAGGATATGGTGAGTGATGAGGCTGAAGAGGTAGATCTTAGAGAACACTGTAAGTACCTCATTCTCACACTGATGGGAAGACACCTTCCAGTTTTGAAGCACAAAGAAGGGGGAAATAATCTAATTCGTGGTTTTAGAATGCAAGCTGCTGTGTGGAAAATTAATTACGCTGGGCTGGTAACGCATCCTGGTGAACCTGAGAGCCAGTATTGTAGTAGGGCAGGCAAAAATTGTTGCTAATTTGGAATTCCGGGTTTGTGAGGGTGGAGAGAAATACATGGGCTCAAGGCATAGGTAGCAAGGTGAATTAGTAGGCTTTGGTACTTACTGACACACACACACACATACTCACACGAGTACGAGGCAAAACTGACGTCTCAGTCTCTCCCTAAAGCAACTGGCCAAATGCCGACTGACGCGTTCATCCTTCTCAGAGGCGGAGGACAGCTGTGGAAGAGCCAGTGAGTGCAGTTCTGTACGTACTGAGCTGCAGATGCTTTGCAGAAAGTTCTGAGAAATGTCAATTAAATGGCTGCATACGTGCGCTCAAAGTTGGAGATAGAAACTTTGGATTTATGAAAAATAAATGGCGTCTGGATTTAGAAGAATAGAGACAAAAGCTCGAGTGAGGCTAGCAAAGTAGCCTTAGCAAGAAAGGCCAGAACTGATGTGTGGAGTGGAGGGTGTGAACCAGCAGAATCAGATCTCCAGAAGCATTCAGAACAATAAGGACAAAACGAGCACAGTGCCATATCATGGTACCTCCAAGAAAACAAGCACTTCAAAACAGAGGGGGATCACTAGTATCAAATGCTGCTGGGGCAGGGAGACAGGAGAAAAATGGGAAAAACACACGCCATTGGAAACCAAAGACAAACCAAGTAATGGGAAGAAGAAATTCTTAAAGATACAAATAATACATGAATTCCATATTATGTAGGAGCCTATTAATATGTATTTGCAAGCAAACTTCAGTTTCATATTTGTATCACATACAGGGAGGTCTTCTATCTACTTGTTTACTATACTAACATGGTATCCTATCTCAAATAGTGTCTCAACTAATAGTACGAGAGTGAAGATACCATTGGTTGCAATTATTTTCTGAGACTGTGATAACTCTGAAACAGTGTGGTAGAAACATATGAAGCTGTCTGAACTCTTTCAAACTAACAATGTTGCTACCGTGAGGGTAGTTTGCCCATGTCTGAATTTACTCGTAGACATTGATTTGGGCATAAGAAAGGAGATGACATGAAACATAAGATATAAAGAAGATGTTTAAGTGTGGGCTACACAATCTGGACATGCAGCCACATCAACAGAGACAGCAGATGTGAAAACGATGCACAAACTATGAGGTACTAAGTGATGAATAGTAAGAATGTTGTGTTCACGGATGTTAGCCCTTCTTTTCAGCTGCCTGATCTCTGAAATGCTTGCCTGTGTTTGGGGAATTCACCACCTCCTGACTCTTGGAGCCTGGAAATGCCAGATATTATTTTCTCCAGCACCCCTGGCAACTAACCTGTAGACTCATGCACAAGTTATTGACTTATTTCCCTCAGCTCCAATCCTACTTTTTTTTTTAATACTGGCTCTGTATCCTGCTTTGTGATGCTAGATCCTGTTAACAGTCTCCTTTGCCCGATGGTGATGCAAGCCTTCATCAATGGAGGGCACTAGAATTAACCTATCAAGTGACTGCAAGCACGTATTCCTTTGCTAATAAGTGCTTGGTCATCCATCATCATTTTTCCAGGCAGCGGTCCAGCAGCCCTTTCTGAGACGCTCCAGAAGCACCCCTGGCCAGACTGTCCCCACCAGAGGCTTCCAAGCATCTCTGGACCACCAGAACCCTCCAGCAACACACAAGTACTTCTCTAAGCCTGCACACCCTCCACAAGGCAGCAGCTCTGAATGCTTCTGGAGGTCTGATTCTGCTGGTTCACACCCTCCACTCCACAGATTGGTTCTGACCACTTCTAGAAACCAGCACTGGCCCATCATGGCTGGAAAGTTTCTTTGCCACCTGCAGGCTGCAATTTGTGACAGTAGCTATACTCTTTTTGAAGACATCAGTATCAACCTCGGCAGGCAACCTTGTCATAGTCTTTAATTCTTATTGTTCACTCTTCCTCAGCCTAGGGTTTTTAACTATTCGTTTGCACTTGCTAATTCTGGACACCTTACCATCCTCTTGCATGCCTTTTAAGAGTTAAGCTCCTTCTACTAACAATTCTTTTTGTTTAAAAATGTTTTAATGTTTATTCATTTTTTAGAGAGAGAACCTGAATGAGGGAGGGGTAGAGACAGAGGGAGACACAGAGGGAGACAGAGGGAGACATAGGCTCTAGGCTCTATGCTGTTAGCACAGAGCATGACGCGGGGCTCAAACGGATGAATTGTGAGATCATGACCTAGATGAAGTTGGACGCTAAACCGACTGAGCCACCCAGGCGCCCCTACTAATTCTTCATATTAATTCTCCCTTGCAAACAAACAAACAAACAAAGAAACAAAGAAACAAACAAACCGTGTGGCTTTTGACTCACGATTAACTAATATGGCCCAGGATCTGTACTCTGCCAATCAGAGTTAAGTGTTAATGGAGCAAGCACAGGGCGCTGTCCATGGTGACAGTCAGAAATTAGCGCCAGTAATTTTCTGGTGTTAAGAGGCTGTATGCTATGTGCAGGGATGAAACCAGGCAATAGCACACAGGTCGTCACTGGACCATTTTGTGGTCAGTGTGGGCAATGTTCATGCCTTGTCCTAGATCTAGTTAATCAGGCCTCCTGGCATTTCTGGAAAGTACTTAGTAAATTTTTAAGGAATTATTTTTGACTTAAACGAGCTGGAATTTGTTTCTGTTGCTTGTTACTAAGACCTGTTAAAAAGAGCTAACATTTGAGAGCTTAAATTATTCAAGCACTGTTCTAATTGCTCTCTGTATATTATCACATTTAATCCCCATACAAATACCGTAAAGTATCAATTATTCACATTTTATAAATGAGGGAACCACAGCTCAGAAAGATCTGTCTAAGTTTGCAGAAGTGAGGAGTACAGATGGTAGTCAAACTCAGACGTTGATTTCCAAACCTGGTGCTCTTGATTGCACCCACAGAATCCTCTTTATTGTTTTTGTGACAACAATGTGATCAAATATCGAGTTTTATTTTTCTCCAACAACAGTAATTATATTTGACTGTCAAGCTAGACAGAAAAATCTACTTCTGTATCATTCGTGTTAAGACCCACGGCTCAGATTTTATTGAGATTTGGAGCTAAACTGGGTCAACTATTTCCCTAGGTATCTTTTCTGATCATTTACTACCTATTTCTCATAGTTCTATAAAAAAAAACCTGATATTATTGGGAAGTCTGCATGAGATCATTATTAGTTTTCTGTCCAGGGAATAGTCTAAATGGAGGGAGGAGCAGAGAAGTGGGGTTGAGGTTAGCTTCTACTAAAATTAAGGGAAATAAAGTTGGTAGGGGGTAAGAATCCTATATTCTGCCTTTATCATGGTTAGGATAATTTCCCTTCTTAGAATTTACACATCCTAACTCTCTCATTTGTCCTTTAGAACATCATGTTATTAACTTACTATAAATGCTGACCAATTACTAGTTTTCATTAGATATAGTGATATCTTTTATTCTTGAAGAATAATAAAATTTATATTTTTATTTTAAAAGTGAAATGATGTAATTCAGTACGTCATTCTTTAAGGATATTAGTTCAAATGGCATCTTAAGGGACCTAAATGCTCAATGTCTGGACCATTTTAGAAAAAGTCATGGTTTAAACAATTTAAAGAGCCCATTACACTCAGCCACATTTTAAAAATTGCATAATTTGATTAAATTGACATTTAAATGTCAAGTACTTTTCCAGCATTTCCTTTCTCATGATTGCTCACTGCTGAGACGTTTGTGGGTAATTAGGACGATTTTCTTCTCCTCTTTCTTTTTTTTTTTAATTTATTTTTTTTAAATTTTTTTTCAACGTTTTTTTATTTATTTTTGGGACAGAGAGAGACAGAGCATGAACGGGGGAGGGGCAGAGAGAGAGGGAGACACAGAATCGGAAACAGGCTCCAGGCTCCGAGCCATCAGCCCAGAGCCTGACGCGGGGCTCGAACTCACCGACCGCAAGATCGTGACCTGGCTGAAGTCGGACGCTTAACCGACTGCGCCACCCAGGCGCCCCTCCTCTTTCTTTTTTAATCAGTCTATCTCTTCAACCTTATTCATTGACAGATTCCAGCGTCCAGTTGTTTTTTTCTTGGCATTGAATTCTGGGGTCACTAAAACTGAGCTGTTATAGCTCTAAAAGTTTTAATGTTCAAGTGAAAAATCATTTAAAATATCCATTTAATTAAGTTGATTTACAGAAGTGACAAATCTGTGTGATTACAATATGTTTGGTGGTAGTATGATTTCATTATAAAAATACCTTAAGCATGTAAATTCGGTTGAAAAGTTTAAATTTTTAAGTATTTACTTAAATTCCTACATTTTCATGTGCATAATTTAATGGACATGTAGTATAGTTAGGCTACCTTAATAAAACACACACATACCGTACACAGCTATAGCTAAATTTAAATACAACCACAAGGAAATACAAATTAATTGATATCATTTTAATTTTTGAAATTAGAGAAGATTTTAAAGAAATAAGAGTCAATACTAGCAAAGGCATGAAGAGACAGAAACTTGTATTTACTGCTGATGTAAACACAAATTCATATAAATCTACAAGAAACACAAGACATAAATATCTATGAAAAGTCTTAACTTTTATACCAGGTACCTTCGGGGAGTGATGTGAAAAGGCTACTACAGACAGGTGTCTCAACTCAATAATACAGTAGAAAAGGGAAATTGGAAACTGCTTAATGTCCCAGTGTTGGAAGATTTCACAACTAAATACACAGTGTGATTTCAAATTAGGAAAGACAGCAGAAGATTATGTGCCAAGACATCAAGACAAGTCATCTTTGAGAAATAAGTAGAGGAAATATTTTTAGGTATTCTTTTGTAATTTCAAGCTTATACCAAGTTCACTAGAATCGACATTTTTACTTTTAAAATGAGGAGAGAGAGGGGCACCTGGGTGGCTCAGTTGGTTGAGCAACCGACTTCGGTTCAGGTCATGATCTCATGGTCCGTGAGTTTGAGCCCTGCACTGGGCTTGTGATGATGGCTCAGAGCCTGGAGCCTGCTTCAGATTCTGTGTCTCCCTCTCTTTCTGCCCCTAACCCACTCGCATTCTGTCTCTCTCTCAAAAATAAATAAACATTAAAAAATTAACAAAATAAAAATATATATGTAAAATTAGGAAAGAGTAAGCCTTATTTTGAATATGGGAAGATGACAGCTGGTTCTTCCATAGACAGAAAGCAGTCTTTGAGCTCAAGACCATGAGCTCCCTGACATGTTAGCGGCAGTGGGTCCTGGGCCATGTAAACTCTTCACATCTAATACCGATGATTGGGAAGCTGGGATTTAGCCCCCTGTGGAAATTGCTGAGGCAGAATATTCCAGGCAGAAGAGAGAAAAATATAAAGGTCAGGATCAATAATTGCACAAGGAGTTTGTGCAATTACTTGTTTAATTAAGTTTTTATTTTCTGTTTGGTTGTAAACCCCACTAGGGTGGGGCTTTCTGCAGGGATCTGTCTGCAGCACTTTGCACCATTAACAAATATTTGTAGAATCAATGAAAGAAATCCAATTATAGAATATTCCTTAATGTGCCTGTTTGAGTCAAGGTTTATAGATTATTTTTGTAAACAACAGAACACATGTTCCCGGATGTTATGCTGAGACTAGAAATTAAACTACAAGAGTCCTTGAATCTGTTGATTTCCCCTGCCTATTTGTGAAAATGGAAGAGAAAAAAGAAAGGGAAATGAAAATTCAGGCAGAAAACAGGAGGAGGAAGGGGCATTCCTGGTCATTAATGCTGCTCAGAAACAAGTCTAAACCATTCACAGAAGAAATGGAATTTTCTCCCTTTTTAAAACCATTCTACCTTTTGTAGTGATCTGTCCCTAAAAAAGGTTATTTCACAGTGAACCTCAATTAGCAAAGGCATTACCTAGATGCAAAAAGCCTATAAACACAGGGACCAAATCACAGTGTAATGGGGTGGAGGAAGATTAGGGAGTGGGCCCCAATTCTGGGAACAAGTGTCCGATCTCAACAGTAAGGACCCAAAACAGGCAGTACTGCCTGTACAAATGTGTTCTCCAGGTCAGACTGACCCATTCCCACTCTTGACCTCTGGAAACCAGAATCTCTTTCTATTTGAAACTTTGGCTGGTGAGCACTAGATCACTGGATAGCTCCTATCCAGGTAATCCCCAAATATACTTTATTCCTGATATCCCTACAGGGATTAGGACGATATTCCCAAGGAGCTGCCAAGAGCTCTACAACCCGAGTCTGTAATGTTGCACATTCCTGCAGTATACAGATTGGAGATTTCTCTATCTACCTTTTCTGCATTCTCTCAGAGATGTGAATAGCTACTTGACAGTGGGGGAACCAAGACATGTGCTATGCTAAGTCGAAATATGAATGCCTTGGGGGTCCTGGGAGGCTCAGTCGGTTGAGCGCCCCACTCTTGATTTCAGCTCAAGTCATGATCTCAGGGTTCGTGAAATTGCCTCCCACAACAGGCTTCATGCTGAGCATGGAGCCTGCTTGGGATTCTCTCCCTCTGCCTCTCCCCTGCTCTTTCTTTCTCTAAAATTATATATATATATATATATATATATATATGTATGTGTGTGTACGTAATTATATATGTATGTGTATACATATACATACATATATACACACACACATACCCATAACATACACCTTTAACGTTTATTTATTTTTGGGACAGAGAGAGACAGAGCATGAACGGGGGAGGGGCAGAGAGAGAGGGAGACACAGAATCGGAAACAGGCTCCAGGCTCCGAGCCATCAGCCCAGAGCCCGACGCGGGGCTCGAACTCACGGACCGCGAGATCGTGACCTGGCTGAAGTCGGACGCTTAACCGACTGCGCCACCCAGGCACCCCAACATACACCTTTAATTACAACTAGTCTGGGGACACCTGGGTGGCTCAGTCTGTTGAGCGTCTGACTTCGGCTCAGGTCATGATCTAGCTGTCTGTGAGTTCAAGCCCCAAGTTTGGCTCTGTGCTGACAGCTCAGAGCCTGGAGCCTGTTTCAGATTCTGTGTCTGCCTCTCACTCTGTCCTTCCTCCACTCATGCTCTCTCTCTCTCTCTCTCTCTGTCAAAAATAAATAAACATTAAAAAAATTAAAAACAAAACTAGGCTGGAGGTAAAATGTAGTACATCAACACAATTCTGCACCTTTGATGTAGAAAATCAGAAGAGGTTCTTTTCACAGATGGCAAGTGACTATTTTTTGCAACACGTTAACGAATAAAGTACAATAGTTAATACTGCTCATGAGCAATCTTAAAATGAAATGAGCTGAGTGATGAGGGCTTCTGCATCTGTTTTCAGAATAA
Source organism: Felis catus (assembly GCF_018350175.1). Lineage (NCBI taxonomy): Eukaryota > Metazoa > Chordata > Mammalia > Carnivora > Felidae > Felis > Felis catus. The sequence goes on along the minus strand of NC_058377.1, from coordinate 3,849,500 downwards.
GCTTATTTGAAAAATAAACTCTGTCTGGAGTGCCTGTTATGTGCCTGCTGCCCACTATGGCAAGTCTTGAGAACTATATAAACGCAGCCCTTGCACTAAATAGTTCATAATTATACACGCATTTCTGCCTGCTCAGAATTCTCTAATGAACTTTGCTAATATTTACAAAATTTAGGAGCATGCATATGCACCAGAGAGAATTGCTGGTTTGCTGAGAGGTATCTGCACCACAGATCAGGAATCCTAAACTCCCCAAAACGCTGTGGCTCATGGGAGAACTAATCCCATGTGGCTCATGGGAGTTACCTAATCGTTCTGGTAATTCCTCATGCTGATCACAGTTCTCTCCAGCAGTCATGATGAGTGACAGGGAAAATGAAGAATTCTATTTAGTCCTCTCTACCCTTTGGGTTAAAACTGAACTCCTGGTAGCACTTTCTAAACTTACAGTTTAATAATTGAGTTCCGAGATCAGGTACTGATGCCTGAAGAGGTTCAGCTTGCCTGTTCTAGAAATCAATACCATTGAACTGTCATTCACCAACTTACCTAAAAATGACTCAAAAAGAAGTCCTCAGATTCTGTGATGAGCACTGGGTGGTGTATGTAAAGGATGAATCACTAGATTCTACACCCGAAACTAACATTACACTGTATGCTAACTAACTGGAATTTAAATAAAAATTTGAAAAAGAAAAAGTAAGACAGGAAGAGACAGAGATAGAAGGAGGGAGGGAGGGAGGAAAGTGGGGAGAGAAAGAGAGATCACCTGTTTAAGAATAAGAGCTGCGCACTGTTAATGGCTCAAATATGGAGCTCGACGACATACCTATGATGTAAGCGCACCCATGTGTAACTTCTCACCTTGTGTCCCCTTGCTGGTTCAGAACTCCTAAGTAGGCAGCTGATTGAAATTGACAAGAATTCTGCTCTAGGAGCTTCAGCAAACACAAATCTTTTCCATTTCAATAACCTGGTAGCTCAAAGGAATGAGCTGCCAAAGGACCAATGGAATGGAAAGGCACGTACACATTCCCTCTCCTGCCATCAGAACCCATGCCAACAGTAAACTCTGGTCTCCTTCGGATTAGCTCCTTGTAAGAGGTGTTAGTTCAAAACATAGCCACTACCACCAAAACTAAAAAGGGGCTTTATTAGGACCCCAGATATGCAAAGAATTTGGTAAGAAAATAATCAATTCCGTTTTAGGCATGTGGTCTTTTTAACTCTCTGCTATTCAAGTTTTTTTTCAATGAATTGCTCTCTCACTGCAGTGAAGAGTATCCAAAAGATTTTATATATATGAGATATATATATATATATATATAAAATACTTACAATTTATATATAATAATATATATTTTATATTTATATACATAATACACACACATAAACGGAGACAGATGGAGAGAGAGACAGACTTGCCTACATTTTTTAAAATTGATAATCCCTCAAAGAGACAAATGTTATTTCTGAAGATTCTATGTAAACATCTTTATGAATAATGACATTCTGTCATATCACAACCTGTGACATCTTCCATACTTTTCTAAAAGAACAATGATACTGATGGTTAATATTTGCATTGCATCATGTGTCTTAAAAACCATGTTTGCATGTGTTAGGTGATCGCTGATCTGCCGTGGACTGAATAGTTGCTGCATTTTTTTCTTCCTGAGATATCATGGCTCAGCAATAATTTTTTGTTGTTATTTATATTGGCTTCAGAATCTTTGAAATCTTCTTAACCTACCATAAACATCCATTTGCAGCATCCACCTGTCCATCCATCCATCCGTCCATCCATCCGTCCATCCATCCGTCCATCCATCCGTCCATCCATCCATCCAACCAACCAACCAACCAAATTTGTTGAAATGTGCTTTATGCAAAGCATCATAACTGAGGAGGCAGAGAGTTTGTACGTCTGGCTCTATGTGTTTGGAGCTTCCTCATGGAGTCTCATACTGGCTTGGTCATGAGTGAATTACACCACTGGTTCAATCACACCCATTTAAGTAACTACACCATTGCAATCTTGACAAAACTCAACTGGTTTGTCCCTTAGTCAGTGCTACACACACACCCTATACACTTGTGTGATGACAGCGAATCGTGTACATTGGTTTCACAGGTACTACCACCCTTACAGTGTTTCAACGCTACACTTATTTTGTTCACATACGGGGTATACATCTGAGGTGAACCATAGAACATAACTTTGGTTTTGACTTGAGCACACACTTAAGCAACGATCCATCTCTGTTTTTTCAGGAGAAAAATGACTGCATTTGAATGTTTTAGTCAGTCTGACTCAATCTTATATCCACTTTTTATTGTCAGTCTTACCAAAATGACCTGTAAGTAGGAAAAATATACTATCATGGGCATTTGTGTTTCTTTCTCCCAGGATGACTATTCCTCATTTCCAAGAAAAGAAACCTATTCACAATGATGTCTTTCTTAGGAATTCAGAAACATATGTAATTGGATGAATTAAAGAGAGTCTCTTTTGGGCAGAATCTTGCTTTGAGAGGGAAGATTAGTTTTAGTTCAAGTTCTTTAAGGATATGTAATGAAGAGTTGTTTAAGAAGGTAACTGCTAGGGGTGCCTGGGTGGCTCAGTCTGTTGAGCGTCCGACTTCAGCTCAGGTCATGATCTCACAGTTTGTGGGTTCGTGCCCCATGTCGGGCTCTGTGCTGACAGCCTGAAGCCTGCTTCAGATTCTGGACTCCTCTCTCTGCCCCTCCCCGACTCACGCTCTGGCTCTGTCTCTCAAAAATGAATAAATGTAAAAAATTTAACTCTGTCTCTTTCTGTCTCAAAAATAAATAAATGTTTAAAAAAAATTTTTAAAAAAGGGGGTGCCTGGGTGGCTCAGTCAGTTAAGCGGCCGACTTCGGCTCAGGTCATGATCTCGCGGTCCGTGAGTTCGAGCCCCGCGTCGGGCTCTGTGCTGACAGCTCAGAGCCTGGAGCCTGCTTCCGATTCTGTCTCCCTCTCTCTGACCATCCCCCATTCATGCTCTGTCTCTCTCTGTCTCAAAAATAAACGTGAAAAAAAATTTAAAAAAAAAGGTAACTGCTAAAGTATCTCAGGTAAAAGCAGGATTCCCACTTACATTTTAAAAAATTTTTTACTTTTTGTTAAGTAAATAGGCTCTACTCATGGTCATAAAGCTTGCCATGATCTGGCATGAAAAATGAATTTTAAAAATGTGGCCCAGGGGACTGAGAGCTCATGCTATGAGGCTAAAGATAATGTCAACCTCATTTTCAAAATAAGGGGGAAAATATTCCCTTGTTTTGGATATTCCAGAGATTAATGAATAAATTATCATGGAGAATTTGGCTAAAATAAATATCTATATAAAACTGAGTAATAAGGATTACAGAGAGTAGGGGAAGGCAAAGATTCAGTTTCTTATTTTGTGGATTATAGCAACTGCCTATCAAGTGGTAGAAAGTGAGGACAATCTGCCTTTTTGAAAGTAATGCGTCAAGGTAATTTACATGATAATGTAGTATCTTCTCTAGTTCAGGACTGAATTACGGTCCGAGTGTGAATTTTTCAATCATTCCCCATTTTTACATAATTTTTGCTCTCTGCTTCCTACAGATATTTCCACTGAGTTATGAAACCTCATAATATGATATTATGAAGAAAGTGGTGTTGATGTTAAATACAAGGATTCTTCTCTAGGGGACCACACTGATATTCTGGTAATACTGTACAGCCAAAATGCACATATCTGTACAGTACAGAGGTCTCTAGGAAAGCGCCCACCAGTTCTTTCCTATCCAGAGTACCTGTACATCACATTCTATTACAGTATACATATATTAGGCTTCCAGGGACTGTCATATGTTTTAACTTAGGAAACTAAATTTTCCATTCTGTTTTAACCACTGGATGATCATTTAAAATTATTAAAATTAAGGAAGTTGAGAATCCATTTATAACTACAACCTGTCAAAGTCATTTGAAGGGTACACATTACCGAAGGCGCTGTAGAAATAAATCAATTATTTTACTCTATTATGTAAATAAGAGTTTTTTCATTGCCTTTCTTCTATGCCCTCCCTAGAACTTTTATATATATATATATAATATATATATATTTTAGAATATATATATAGAATATATATATATAGATATCTATAGATATAGAATATCTAGAATATATATATAGAATATATATATATAGAATATCACAGCTAAAATATATATAAATATATATATTATATATATATAAATTTATATATTTATATATATTTATATATAAATTTATATATAAATATATAAATATATAAATATATAATTTATAAATATATATAAATATATTTATAAATATATAAATATATATAATTTATAAATATATATAAATATATAAATATATTTATAAATATATATTTATAAATATATATTTATAAATATATAATATTTATAAATATTTATAAATATATATATAAATATATAAATATATATAAATATATATATATTTATATATATATATAAAATCACAGCTAAAATATGTTCCTTAGTGTAGAATGGTGTCCCATCAATATAGGATCTTCAATAGATTTTGAAACCTTTGAGAATATAGCTGAGGCTCTTGCATAAATGGAAACAGAGAAAGTTGTAATGGTTAAGAAATTAACAAGAAATGTTAGTCACCATCTAATAGAAAAAAAATGCTTTGTACTATGTCCAAGACGATTTGTGTTTTAGGTTTAGTTCATTATTTTTAATATTTGTGGCTGACTCCACCAATACCTCAGATCGTCTTCTTCCTGGAACCAAGGTGCACTACATTTCTGGGCCTCACTTGGTTACTGGTGACTGAGTGAGTAAGTCCCGAGTGGAACGATGTGAGTCACTTGCAGGCTTGACCCACTTCACAGCTCAGGTGCACTTTGCACTTCTTCCCTGCCAGCTATAGGCTGATGACAGGGATGTGTTACAAGGTGCTTCTACATCAAGATGAAAAGATCCTGGGTCCCCAAAGACCAAGTAGAGGAAAACCCCTTCCCCAATGACTCGAAAACCCATGTAGAGTTATGACTTCTCTTTTACTGATCCTTAAAAGTTTGGATCTTTTTGTTCATACAGTTTAGTCTATTCCAACTAGGGCAGAATTATATTGAATCCTTTATACCTAACATCCAAACACATTCCATATGCCAAGACCTGGCTCAAATCCAGAATCTTCTGTGCCTCTTTCCTTGATTCTTTTATCTTGATGTGGTTGACCTCTTCCTGATTGGATTTCTTGTACTAATCAATTGACTATTAATGGAAGTAAAACATCTATCTGTACGCTTATTGACCATCAAAACAAAAAGGGAAACATGGCCAGTTACAGTTTCTTACATCCACTGGGGACAAAGCCTAACACTTCATGGCTGGAGGGAAACCTTTTTCTAATGTTAAATTCTTAAACAAGATGTTGCAAACATGGGAGTTCATTTAGGGAAGGCAGTGATTTAATAGAAAATATCCTCCACAACATGCCTAATGCAGGTGTTATTAACAGATCTAATAGTATAGTAAGTTATAGCATCTTTTAATTGTAACCAAGTTGTGGTTGGCATGTTTGCAGGATGCCAAGATAATACATATTAAATACGGAATTGCCCTGTTTCATTCGGCCTCAGTCCAAAGATCAGACCTGTCTGATAGCGCACTCTTGAGAAATTCTCCGTGAAATATAGTATCAGAGTTTTAAAAAATGAGAATTGTACACCAATTGATTGTGATTGCCATCAAGTCCGCCCATGATGGCAGCAGGTTCTGAGCTGTTGGTTGATGGTGAGTCCATTATATTAGAAAGCAGAAAAGCTGATGGCTTGACTGTTAATCTTTTGTGGACATCAAGGAACCTAATCTAGACTCTTCACTAATAGGAGGCTCTCAATGACACCTGTTGAGGGGCACCTGGGTGGCTCAGTCAGTTGGGCATCCGACTTCAGCTCAGGTCATGATCTCATGATTCATGAGTTCGAACCCCACATCAGGCTCACTGCTGTCAGCACAGAGCCAGCTTCAGATCCTCTGGTCTCCCTCTTTCTCTCTGCCCCTCCCCCACTCTCTCAAAAATAAATAAATAAAACATTAAAAAAATACATATATATATTAAAAAATGACACTTGTTCAAACTGCCAGAATAAACCCATCCACCCCCCCCCCCCACACACAGAAATCTGGGTCTGCTGCAACTTAAAGCTAAAACTGTGCTTAAGACTACAGAGTTCTTTAATACCATAAAATTGTATTGTATGTCTAAGGCAGATGCTAATTCGTTTCAACAAATGTCTGCATTGGCATGTCTGGTTTGAACAATATAGATTCCTGACGACCTTAAATAAAATAATCACTTGGAAATACATCTCTTAATATGGGTTTATTGTATGTGAGCCAACTACAATTTGTATGATAATTAATATTATTTTATAATTGACTACACCAATCTTATGTCTGCTAATATTTAGGTATGAGGATCAGCTGATGATGACACCACTGCTAATTGGTGTCAGAAAGATGTCATTTTCTATGGGGACTTGTCCACCTACTTATTGTAAGAAAAGTAGTCACCTCAGTTGTATAAAAGTGAGATTGTTATCAGATTGTGATGACATTGAGAAATTGAATTCAGTCTAATTTTATGACACAAATTCTGTACTACAATTTCTTTTTTTTTATTATTTTTACATAATCTGTACACCCAGCATGGAGCTTGAACTCCCAATCCTGAGATCACGATTTGCACGCTTCACTGAATGAGGCAGCCAGGCGCCCCTAGTACAATTTCTTTTACATAAAAAGTGCACCGATACCTTTGACTCTCAATTACATGTTAATTTTGTTTCTATTTGCTCTTCAAGTTTAAAGAATTTGCAAGTTAATTCTTGTAACTTTTAGTTTAAAAATTACTCAAATAAGCTTGAGATAATCAATGACTAAAAAGGAAAAAAACAAAACCAGAATCAGACCTATAAATCCCCAGAACAAACTGAGGGTTGCCAGGAGGCTGGGGGTGTGGGGTGGGCAAAATGGGTGAAGGGGAGAGGGAAGTACAAGCATGTGGGTATGGCCTGAGTAAGTCACGGGGATAAAAGGCGCAGCATAAAGAATACAGTCAAGGATATGGTGATAGCATGCATGCTGATAGATGGGAGCTACACTTGTGGTTTGCAAAACATAACATATAGAGATGCTGAATCACTGTGTTGTGCACCTGAAATAATGTAACATCGTATGTCGACTACCCTCTAATGAAAACTAAAAATAAATGAAACTAAAAGCACATAGTAAGAGACTTATCTACCACCCAAAGAACAATAAAAATTATCTTTAGTTTTTATCAAATGTAGCCTCTAAGTAATAATGTTTCTGTAAATTTAACTTGGGAAGTTGAGATAGAATTTCTGCAATTCTCACATACCAGCACTTCAAAAACTATTTTGTGAATCCTAAATCTTATAGACTTTGTCTCCAGGCCTTTCTAAATTTAGTGGTTTCTATATTGTAATGGTAACAAACAAAATTAGCTGAGCACAGCTGTGCTCAGTGAAGTATTACCCAAGGTCCAAGCCTGCCCAGGGCACATGTAATTCTTCCCTGCAGCTGTATTCACTACTCGTCCTCTGGGTCCGTTGCTAATAATTTTTAAGTTGTCCTTTTGTTATTTCAGTGGCCTCAAGCTACTTTTAATTTCCATTCTGGTTCTGTTTGTGCATCTTTAAAATATTTTATGCTCTTAATTAGCATAAATTAATAATTCCTGAACTATTTTCCTTGAGTAATTTAATTTAAAAAATTGTGTGTGTGTGTGTGTGTGTGTGTGTTTATTTACCTTTGAGAGCTAGAGAAAGAGAGAGAGCTGTCAGCACAGAGCCTGATGCAGGGCTTGAACTCAAGAACCACGAGATCTTGACCGGAGCCAAAGTCAGAGGCTTAACCAACTGAGCCACCCAGGTGCCCCCTCCCTGAGTAATTTAACAACAATCCTAAAGTACAAAGCTTCTTGTACAATGTAAAGAGGCAGGTAGTTGAAAATTTACTGAAGGACATTATCCCCCAGAGATCGTGCAGGAAAGAATGAACACCTGCAGGTAAAATTAGAATGCATAATACCTGTTGGTGTTTCTGTAAATTAAGTATGGCTCTTACTTATAAAAGCACTAGAGAGAAAAATCTGAGAAAGTCCCATAATCCTATCATTTTACCAAATGATTTCATTTTGTGAATTTCCTTTGTGTGTCCATATGCACAGGATTAAATGTATTCAGAATAGTTTTTTCTATATATTACATTGCAGTAGCAACCTGTTACTTAGAAGAGGTTTACTCAGATTTCTAAAGATAAATACTTATTTCTCCATCTCCATCATGAAATTCAACAGCTCATCACATAATTAAAAACAACAGTAATATTTACCTTTCTACAGTATTTCTAAATTTAATGTATGGTTTCTCTTTACAAAGTCATTTTTCATTGCTCGTTTAAAAAATGTTTTTCTTTCTTTCTTCTTTCTTTCTTTCTTTCTTTCTTTCTTTCTTTCTTTCTTTCTTTCTTTTGTGTACTATGTTCACATTTTATGGGCATTCACTAGTTATGAGGAATGGTCTGAGGCCAAAAGGACTTTTAAATCTGGACTATAGTGATTTATTTATAGATAACTCATTCAAAGCTTTTTCTAGGTTAAAAAAAAGAAAAGAAAAGAAAAACCTCATCTAAAGGAAAATGTAGGCAGTAAACTCTTCCATATTGGTCTTAACAGTATTTTCTTAGATAGGTCTCCTCCAGCAAGAGTAACAAAAATAAACAATTGTGACAATATCAGGCTAAAAAGCTTTTCCACAGTGAAGGAAACCATCAATAAAATGAAGACACAAACAACCACATGGGAAAAGGTATTTGCAAATTATGTATCTGGTAAAGGGTTAATATCTAAAATATATGAAAAACTCATACAACTCAACACCATAAAAACAACCAGATTAAAAATATGCACAGGATCTGAATAGAGATTTTTCCAAAGAAGACCTACAGATGGCCACAGACGCAACAAAAGATACTCAACATCACTAATTTTGAGGGAAAGGCAAATCAAAACCGCAATGAGATATACCACTTCACACCTGTCAGGAGGGCTACTATCAAGAAGACAAGAGACAGCAAGGGTCAGGTAGGAAGTGGTTAAAAGGGAATCCTTAGGCACTGCTGGTGGGAATGTCAACTGAGGCAGCCACTGTGGAGAACAGTATGGAGGTTCCTCAAAAAGTAAAAATAGAACTACCATATGATCCAGCGATTCCACTGCTGGATATTTATCCAAAAAACCCTCAAAAACATTAGTTCTGGGGTGCCTGGGTGGCGCAGTCGGTTAAGCGTCCGACTTCAGTCAGGTCACGATCTCGCGGTCCGTGGGTTCGAGCCCCGCGTCAGGCTCTGGGCGGATGGCTCAGAGCCTGGAGCCTGTTTCCGATTCTGTGTCTCCCTCTCTCTCTGCCCCTCCCCCGTTCATGCTCTCTCTCTGTCCCAAAAATAAATAAACGTTGAAAAAAAAAACATTAGTTCTGAAAGACATATGCACCTGTATGTTCACTGCAGCATTATTTACAACATCCAAGATATGGCAGCAGCCCAAGTGTCCGTGGATAGATGAATGGAATAGGAAGATGTGGTGTTTATATACAAGGTAATATTATTCAGCTATAAAAAAGAAGGAGATCCTGTCATTTGTGACAACCCAGAGGGATGTATATTGAAGGTAATATGCTAAGTGAATAAGTCAGATAAAGAAAGATAGATAATATATGATTTCACTTATTTGTGGCATCTAAAAAACACAAGAAACAAACAAAACAACATAGAAACAGACTCATAAATACAGAGAATGAACTGGTGGTTGCCAGAGGGGAAGGGAGTAGGGAATGGGTGAAATAAGTGATGAGGATTAAGAGATACAAATTTCCAGTTATAAAATAAATAAGACATAGGGAAAATAAAGTACAACATAGGGAATACAGTCAATAATGCTGTAATAACTTTGCATGGTGACAGATGATAACTAGACATCGTGGAGAGCATTTTGTAGTGTATAAAATGCTGAATCATTATGTTATAATCTGAAACTAATGTAACATGTACATCAGATATACTTCAACAAAAGAAGAAAGAATCATAACGCCCTAAAAATAAAAGGAAAGAACAAATCTATATTAAAAAGATTCACTTGGGGTGCCTGGGTGGATCAGTCGGTTAAGCATCAGCCTTCAGCTCAGGTCATGATCTCACAGTTCATGAGTTCCAGCCCCACAGTGGGCTCTCTGCTGTCAGCATGGAGCCTGCTTCAGATCCTCTGTCCCCCTCTCTCTCTACCCCTGCCCCACTTGCACGCTGTCTCTCAGAAAACAAATAAACTTAAAAAAAAAAAGATACGCTATATGTGGTAAAGGGACCAAATGATGTGATTTTTAAAAAATTATGCTCAACAAACAGAACTGGCTATTTGTGTTGGTATAATTTTTTTTTATTGGGAAGTAAACATGAATTGACATTGTAATTTTAAAGCAGGTGGTGGGAAGTTTTGCATCATTTATCCCTTTTCCATTGCGGTCATATTTTCTCATCCCAAATACGATTAAAATGTTAGTAAACAAAAAGGCTGACAAAGCATGGATAAGAATATAGCTATAGATCTTTATACTTTGCTTGTGTTTGTCTTCACTATCTGAAGGGTTTTTTTCTGTATCTAGACAATCTGCTTTTGACAGTTTAACATGAATTAGATATTCCAGTTCTTTATCACGGAGGGAAAAATCCATCCTCCTCTCCAATGTCAAGATGTTGGCCATGGAGATACATACACCAAAATATGTATTCACTTGGTGAGATTGGCTTTCTTGAAAAATGAGAGCCAAGTGAACCCATTTTTGTAATTACTCATAAAAACGACTATTTACATCAATGCAATGATATATAACCTCTAAAATTTATGTATTTAAAAATCGAATCTTCTCAAAAAAATGCTGCGACAGGTAGTAGCTACACTTCAGAGTACAACATAACGTACACAGAAGTTGAATCACTATGTTGTACGCCTGGGACTAATGTAACATTGCAGGTCAACTATACTCCAATAAAAATTAAAAAGTAACAAATATACTAAATTAAAAAATGCTGTGATAAAGGAAAAGAAGCCCTTACATTTATTTCTTGCCAGTTATTTTCACAATAGTTTACATTTAATTCTCACAACTTTGCAAAGTAAGTATTGTTGTATGCCCATTTTCAGATGGTAAAACAGCCACTTACAGAGGTTTTCATAGTTTGCCCAATATCCCAGGCTGTGGTAAACTGCCTCACCAAGAGGGCAGGGAGCCCTCAAGACCTACCTGGTCTGGTCTGGTTCCAAACCCTGAGGACAGGCGCCACATCTTAGAAATGTAGCAACAAGATTGCCTTCTTACGTCTAAGCCAAGGAACATGTTAACCAAGGTTTACTTCTCTGAAACAACCTCTCTTCCCTTCCCTATATCACCTTCCATGTAATAGTGAAAGAGTATTTTGTTTCCAAAGAATGGGTGTTATTTTGTTCATTTTCAGATTATTTCCCAAATGGTGTATATAGATAAACTCCATATAAGTTAAGTTCTATAACATGAGCAAAAGTTTGGGCAAACTAAAACATGCATATGCTGTATCACACAAAAGGAACAATTTTTTCGTCTCTTTATAATTCTATCTTTGAACGCAGCTTTGAACCAAAGTGAACACATTTGAGTTACACACATGAGATATATTTTGTATGTTGTGGGGATGATTCTGTGTGCTTCAGCAATGGCTCCATATATTGGGATTTATGATCTTCAAATAAATAGATTATTTGATGTTTATTTCACAATGTGGCCAAGAAAAAGATGTTTTATGACAAATAATTATGAGATCTCAGTACTGATTACTTAGTTTTTGCTTTCCTAAATATAATGACAAAGAAAAATGAAAATATAACCTACATATGTGTTCACTATCAGCTAAACTTAATCCACTCATTTGCTGTAAAAGAAAAATCCACATACAGAGTATACAGTTTACAATAGTCAGCATTGCAAGAATTCAAATAATTCTCTAAGAATCCTATGAGGTGAGTCTTCTACTCCATTTTTTTTTTCCCTAGAAAAAAGAGGCTTATATTTGTGCCCATATTCAAGGTCTACAGACTTGTTTTTGACTAACTAGTCGCCCTGGAATTTGAACCCATGTCTAATGGGTCTAAGACCCATTCTCCCTCTCCAGATACTGCAGCATAGTAATGCATGAGAGGTACCTGTAAATATTTCCTATGTGCACAGAATAAAAAGTAAGCTAACTTTAGATTAGTTGACATGATGAATTTTGTTTTAATTATCTCCCAAAATGACATTATAATTAAGTGTAAACTTTGCGAAATAAGATGTAAATGGACCTCTTCATAATTTTGCCCGTTATTTCCCAGACCCAAATATTAAAGAATCAGACTTTAGCAAAAGCATCCTAACTGGAATAAAACACTATTTCTGCTTTATCTACTACAATGGTGTAATTTTGCCATGATTATGCTTTTCTTATAGAAAATAAAAGCATTAAAAAGCGTGATTAGAAAAGCTTTCTTGTAAAGCCATAAAACATTTCCTGATTTATACAGTTTAATCATTCATGACTTTTTTCAAAATTTCAAAATGTTTCCTTTGGAGTATTTTTATATTGTTCCACATTCCTTTTGCCAGTTTCAAATAGAAAACTTTTTGAGGTAGTGGGCTCAGGGGTCAAAGATTTTTCTGATATTAGTACTCTGAGCCACAACTCGTTTTACAGGTCTTGTCCATGACATAACCAAGGCCAGCACTGCCTCCTACAGATCCCTAAAGCTACAAAGAGCAAGAATTTACTACCAAGAGTAAACCAGGGAGAACAGGATTGCTTATCTATTGGTCCCACATCTCAGGAAGGTAAGTATTCCAAGGTGAGCTGGCCTGCCAGTGTGAAATTTGTCAGTCAAAAACTAGCTTCCCCGTGGATACATCTGATAAACAATAAAATAAAATAAAATAAAATAAAATAAAATAAAATAAAATAAAATAAAATAAAATAAGATAAAATAAAGTACAAAATAAAATAAATAAAATACATCATCGGTAAAGATGTGCTATATGTTTTAGAGGGAAGTATTAATAAATCAACAGTCTTTCCAAGTCAGAGGGTGATTCTCACTAAAACTTGGTCTCCTGCTCTGGTTAATAAATGGCAAGATTATCCACCTGTTGTGCAGCCCACAAATTGGGGTGTCTTTCTTTTATCTTTTTCTGTGACACATAACACTGTAATAATTAGAATGTCAAGTGATGACTCCACATCAGAACATATTAAAACTTTAGGAATTTCATAGGATTTCTAGAACAGCTACAGCATCTACCCAAAAAACATAACCTAAAGCTTATCATTATTTGCTTGACAGTGCTTCCCAAGCAACTTAACATACCAAATAAAAAGGCCTAATTAGTCAAAAAGATGTCATTTACAATTCATATCTCGGGGAACTTTGTTAAAAATCCCACAGAGTTACAAACCACATGCCTAAATAGGATTGTAGGTCATTACCATGGGTGACTTTCTTTAAATCTCCTTCGCTCTCTAGAATACACCACCTAGGGGCGCTTGGGTGGCTCAGTCGGTTAAGCGTCCTAGGCTCAGGTCATGATCTCACGGTCTGTGAGTTTGAGCCCCACATTGGGCTCTGTGCTGACAGCTCAGAGCCTGGAGCCTGCTTCAGATTCTGTGTCTCCCTCTCTCTGACTCTCCCCCGTTCATGCTCTGTCTCTCTCTGTTTCAAAAATAAATAAAACATTAAAAAAAATTTTTTTTAGAATACACCACCTTAAATCCTGTTTTATCAAGTTTTGTTGACTTGCTATCTTTCTTACAGTTCATTTCTCTCACCTCTACCTCCACTGTTGGTATCGTAACCCAAAGCACCCTCAACAGCTGTCCTTTTCCGTCCCTCCCTGTGTCTTTTACAATGCTTCCTAATTTCAGGGTCTGATGTTGTCACATGTGGCAGAAATACCACAGAAGAAATGCTGTACCCTTGTGCCTTCCACAGGGTAGAGGTACACGATGCTGGCAGGTCTTAATAACTGGTGATGTCAACTTCAGTCACTGGGAAAAGACGGTGTCCACCAGATTTCTCCAGGGGCAAGTTGCATTCCCTCCCCCCCTCAATTATTAAGAAGTATTTTGTGGAGAAATACTTAGAGACAGCTCAGATATCCTGTTTCTTATCATAGCTTCACCTATTAGTTTTAGCATCCATCAATAATTCTTTCCTGCAACAATTACCGTATTGTTTGCTTACCCGCAATTTTCTGTTTGCATCCTTTCTTCTACATTATTCATTGCAACTATATTGTAGACAAGGGCTGTCTCTTCTCCCCTATTTACTTATTTATTCAGTTCTTTACTGTTGACATCATTTGGGACTCATGGATATTTACTTATTCTTTGGTTGTCTAACCTTATGACCATTACTTGTTCTTGGTTGTTTTGTTCACATTGTCCCAGATTTTGGCCATTGGTAGCTTCTGTAAGTTGGCTACTGAATCCTTTGCCTCATGCTTTACCCAATCATTTTATAAACATTTCCTTGCTTTCTGATACAAGATGATCTTGCCTCATCCTATATTTTATCTGTTTTAGCCCTGTTACCATCCTTTTTTCTTTTTTTTTAATGTTTATTTATTTTTTGAGAGACAGAGAGAGACCGAGCATGAGTGGGGGAGGGGCGGAGAGAGAGGGTGACACAGAATCCAAAGCAGGCTCCAGACTCTGAGCTGTCAGCACAGAGCCTGATGCGGGGCTTGAACTCATGAATCATGAGATCATGACTTGAGCTGAAGTCAGATGCTTAACCGACTGAGCCACCCAGGTGCCCCTGTAATCACCCATGTTTCTAAAAGTCATTGTCCTTTAATTGTAGAATGCTATTCAGGAATTAAGATCTGGATGCCAGGTGTCTTCATTGCCCCTGGGATGTTCTTGCCTCCAGATCCTCTCAGTAGACAGAGCTAGGAAACACATGTATGGACACTCAACACACACATACATATTATAATTATTTCTATACCTAAGGTTCTGTATATATATTGAAGCCATGGGTTCATACTTACACGTCCAATTTTAGGGCTCTTTCTAGCATTTCCCCTTTTCTTATTTGTAACCCGGCTCTTATTACCTACAATATATTTACCTATCTGCTAAATCTTAGTATGCACATAGTATTTCAGAATCTCTAGTCAATACGTTTGTTAAAAACAAATTTACACAATATAGTGTATGTGGTGGGGGATATATTTGCATATGGTATGCAATCAAAATATTGTCCCTCATGTCACTTAATTATTGTCTTCTCTACCCCCTTCGATATAGTTATGTCATTCATTTATAACACCGTCAGGTAAATTTGTTATTTTTTTGTATTCTATTTTGGGTTCCCCCACATCCTGGTCGGTTTTATTTATTTATGTTTTGGGGTATGTCCTAAAAGACAGTGCTATACAGAAAAAGAAGAGAAGTTTCATTCTGTTCACATTCTTGAACTGCCATTCCTACCCAACTTATGTTGGCAACCGATCTCATTAGTTTCTGGTTTATTTTTCTATATTTCTTTTGAAGACATTAGTGGATAAATGTGTATTTTCTCATTCTCCCTTTTTCATTACATAAAGAATAGCACATTATAGACACCTTCACAGTGTATTTCTTGTTTGTTCATTTTTTTTTTTTTTTTGGTGAATGTACAAATAGCTTTGTATTTAACAATACAAAATAAATTATCTGTAGGCATGGACAATGGCAGTGATAGATCATTCTATATTGTTAAATGAAACTAGTAACTATGGGTATATTGAATTTCTTAACATCAGCCAGCCTTTTCAACTTCTTTAACTGACTTCTCTAAAATTACTGGTGAGAAACATTGCCTCAAGCACCCTGTCATAGTTTATTAGTAATGGTGAAGCACTATTCTAGAAAGTAGAACATATCCTCCCTGACCATTCCACCTGTTCCATGGTCCTTCTCTTCAGCACCCGATAAAACAGTTCTTATTAACTTGGATCAATGATTCATTTCTCCATCACATTCACAAAATCTCCAAGGAGAGTATCAGAACCAACTTTTGAGAAACTTAGCATATTATCTCAACTATCAATGATCCTACAACAACTACTTTCTTAGTAATGACCTTTGTAAGCATATTTTTAAACGTATATTTCTTTATTTATTTTGAGAGAGACAGAGAGACAGAGACAGAGAGAGACAGAGAGACAGAATCCCAAGCAGGCTCCATGCTATCAAAGCAGAGCCCGATGCATGGCTGTATCACATGAACCATGACATCATGACCTGAGCTGAAATCAAGAGTTGGACACTTAACTGACTGAGCCACCCACACACCCTGTTTACAAGAATTTTGAGTGTTCTTTTAGTAATTTCTGTATCATTGAAAATATCTTCATTAGCTGGAATTAGCAAGTCTCAGGCTGGAATGCACTGAAGAATAACACAACCCCCTCCCAGAACAACGCCTTCTTCAACAGCTTACATGTAGTATTGAGGGCATATGCAGGTCTTTCTTTTCATTCACTTCCACATCACTTGTCCCACCAACCTGCAGCAGAGCTACTCGATCTAGAAGTTTTTCAAGATATTCATTCAATTTTTCCTTTTCATAATTACCAGTTATGATATGTAACTGCTCAATGATTTCTTGAATAGATTTTTCAATTTGAGTCTGTTATCTTTTCCCTTCGAGCACACTGGCTAATTTTTGGTCACAATGACATCTCTATCCAACTTTTCCTAAGTGTGTGACTGAGCATCAAGATTTAGGGTCAACCTTTCTTCTCTGAACACTGAACCACCAGCATCAATAGCCATGTGTCTAAGTAGGCTTTTTCATTGTCACCAAAGCCTGGAGATTTGACTGCTATAATCTGAAAACCAAGTTTTAGACTATTCAAAATGGGTGTATTTAGAGCTTCTCCATTAACATCTTCAGTAATTATTATGAAGGGCTTACAATAAGCATTGACAATTTCAACTGCAGGTATAATGGAGTAGACACCAGACATTTTCTTTTCACCCAGTAGAACACAGGCATTCACATTTCTGAGCTTCTGATGTATACTAAGTATGAAGAAACATAATCAAACTGCAATCCAGTAATTTATAATTCATTATTCAGTGTTTCCCATTTTTTGGTGTCTTTACATCCTTCCTTTCAATCTTTTTCACTGTATAAGAAATGATATTGCTCATTTCTTGGCTTGCAGAAATAATAGCAACCTAAGTGATTTCTCTGGGGCTCAACACAGGTTTGAACTGCTTCTTAAATTCATCAATCACAGCATCTACAGCTAACACCACACCTTTCCTAATTTCCACTAGATTAGCACCTTGGCTAACCTCCAAGCCTTCCTTGGCAAGAGAGGATACTGATGTGGTAGCAGTGGTGGGGGATCTCTGGTCTTTTCCTTTGTGTTAGTGGCAACATCTTGAACAAGTAGAGTCCACACATTGTTATCTTTATCCTTTAAGTAAATTGAGACTGATACTCTGGGACTACTCACTCACTAGTAATTGCTAATCATCACTCCAGCATCAGCTCAAAGCATTAAGGCTCAGATACCTGCACCAAATTTTACATCTTTGGCATAAGCCTGAGTGAGATGAGGAACCATTGCCTGCACAGTGGCCTCACCTGGTGAGGCTGTGGGCGTGCACCTGAAGAGGCAAGGGAGGCAGTGCTCAGCACACAGAGCAATCAATCCGTGCCCCCTCTCTGCGCTATGTCACCGTCTGTGTCACCCAGTGGCTTCCATCCCTTTCCTGGTGGCCCAGGCCTGGCAATCTGCATGCACATGCATATTTTTGTTTTGAATGTTAACAATAAGTCTTGGAAATGTCCCCAGATTATTTCATTTAGGTCTTCATTCTTTTTCAGTTTCTTGGTACTCTACTGTGTGTATGCATCATACTTTAATCAAACACTATCCTGTGTATGGGCAATTTAATTGCTTCTGATATGATACAAATCAAATAACCCTGCAGGGAAGAACCTTGTGTAAATATAGTATTCGAGGAGTACCTTTCAGAACAGATTCCTAGTAGTGGGATTGCTTGATCAAACCATACACACATATAAAGTTCTGTTATTAAACTTCCACCAGAAGGACTGTGCCAGTTTACATTCTCACTAATAATATAGGACACTCCCTGTTTAGCCACAGCCTCACCAAGAGGATATGTTGTCATACTTTTTAATTTTTACCCATCTGATCACTGAGAAATGACATTATTTTAATTTGTATTTTCCTAAGTATGTTTGAACTTGAAAAGATATTATACTTAAGGGCCATTTTTATCTTTTTAATATGTGTGAGTTTGTGTTGATGTCTATTTCATATTTTCTATTGTTTTTCAGTTTCTTTTTCTTTGATTTTAAGAGTTCTTAATATATTGAGATTATTAGCTCTTTGTGTTACATGCTACAAATATTTTCTTCTAGTTTATCAATTATCTATGATATTGTGAAGACATTCATCCCTGTGTTCTTCTAGTTCTTACATGTTTTCATTTTTTATGTTTAAATTCTTGATCTCTGGAGTTTACTCTGGTATGTCTTATAAGAACTGTATCAAAAATTTTTTTCCAAATGGTTACTCAGATGTTCTACAACCATTACTTAAAAAGTCCATTTGGGGTGCATGGTTGGCTCAGCTGGTTAAGCCTCCGACTTGAGCTCAGGTCATGATCTTGCAGGTCTTGAGTTCAAGTGCTGCATCAGACTCTGTGCTAACAGTGCATAGCGTGGAGCCTGCTTTGAGATCTGTGTCTCCCTCTTTCTCTGCCCCTCCCCTGCTCATTCTCTCCCTCTCCCTCTCTCTCTCTCTCTCTCTCTCTCTCTCAAAAATAAGTAAACATTAAAAAAAAAGTCCATCTGTGTCCCAGTAATAACCCAAAGAGAGTAGCTGTATCATAGAATATGTTCCTTACGTACTTAGATCTATTTCTGGGTTTTCTACTCTGTTCCCCTGGCCTCACTGTCTGCTTATGTGTCAGTGCCACACTAATTTAATTATGGGTACTTTGAAGTACACCTTTATACCTTTATATCCAGGGGAGGGGGAGGGGCTCATAGCTTCTCATAGATTTTCTTTTTCAGTGTTTTCTTGCTTCTTCTTAAATGTTTTTCCATATGAACTTGATTATCAATTTGTCTTATACCACACACACACACACACACACACACACACCCCAACTGCTCGTGTTTTGATAAGGACTGAGTTACGTTTATAAATTAATTTAGGAAGAACTGAAATTTTTATAACATTGCATAATCTAATACAAGAAAAGGAGATGTCTGTCCACCTGTTCAAGTCCTCTCCTGTGTCTTTCTGTTTTGTTTTAAAATTTTCTTGGGGCGCCTGGGTGGCTCAGTCGGTTACGCGTCCGACTTCAGCTCAGGTCACGATCTCGCGGTCCGTGAGTTTGAGCCCCGCGTCGGGCTCTGGGCTGATGGCTCGGAGCCTGGAGCCTGCTTCCGATTCTGTGTCTCCCTCTCTCTCTGCCCCTCCCCCGTTCATGCTCTGTCTCTCTCTGTCTCAAAAATAAATAAACGTTAAAAAAAAAATTTAAAATTTTCTTGATGAAGTTTCTTATCACTTAAATACTTCATCTTCTTTGTTGGAGTTGTTATAGGGTTTTTCCCCCACTCATCCACATCTTTCTTAGGCTGCTTGAGAAACTCTCAGCAAACACCCATGCCCTCCTCCAATGCTCTCTCTACATTGGATCCAGAGTTATCTCTAAAAAATGTAAATTTGTTCATTTTCTTTCAAAGATTTTGAAAAGCTTCTGCATTTATTAAGATGAAGACCGAATTCCTAATTAGGCCCACCCAGTCCCCCATCTTCCGGCCCTCACAGACGGCCACTTTGTGGGGTTTAACCACACTAGCCACTTTTCTTTCTATGGGGCCTTTGCCCCTTCCCCGCTCAGGCTATAGAGCTTGAAGAGCAGAGCACCTGCCCCAGCCCCTCCAGTCAAGGTCAGGAAAGAAACCTGGAGAGTGAAGACATGGGCGGCCACAGTTGAGAGAGGAATCCCAGAAGTCTGGCTTCTCATGCATTTGGAGAAAACACGTATATGTGAGTGTGGATGCTGTGGAAATGGTAAGAAGAACCACCCCCCCCCCCAACCCACACACACAGCAACAATGCATGGAACTGTACTAATAGGTGATGGTGACCCCTTCTAGTGAAGAAAAGGAGAGTGGTGAGTGACTGCCCATTCTCTCCAGCAGCACCCGGAAAACTGAGACAGGACCTCTGTGACTGGGGGAAGGGAGGAGATCTGCAAAGAGGCAGGTAAGAGTATGAATGAGCATGGAGGGGATGCAGGAGGAAGCCCTCCCATGAGCCCCTGGAAGTCCCTCACCTGAGGGTCTCTCTACCTGGTCTGCAGGCACCCTCAATGCCCCAAGTGTTACTCACACACTGAGTAGGCTCTTTGGGTGCGCCCCTAAGTACAGCAGCTGAGAGGCCCAAAGCAGGCCAGGGTCTGTGGGCAACGGAGAAATCACAAATTTGAGCTACAGTGCCACCTTCTGGAAAATTACAGAGAGCTTTCTAGTAGCTAGGTGGGAGAATACATAAAAAGACATAAAAGACATAAAAACTAATTTAGAATTCTGCCAGGGGCGCCAGGGTGGTTCAGTCAGTTAAGCCTCTGACTCGTGATTTTGGCTTGGGTCATGATCTCACGGTTCATGATTTCGAACCCCATGTTGGGCTCTGCACTGACAGTGTGAAGCCTGTTTGGGATTCTCTCTCTCCCTCTCTCTTTGCCCCTTCCATACTCATTGTCTCTCTCTCTCAAAATAAATAAATAAACTTAAAAAAAAAAAAGAACTGTGCCACAAGAGGGAGCAAGAAGAGTGGAATTACCCTTACAAAGACTGAAAACCCCAGGTAATAACAGCACCATTGAACAGAATACCCCTCCCTACCTAGAGGCAACTAGGAGAGAATTTTTCTAATTCAGATGCAAAGGCAGCAGTGTTAAAAATACAAGAAACATGAAAAACCAAGAAGGTATGTTATCATCAAAAGATAATAATATTTCTCTAATAACTGAGCTCAAGGTAATGACATTTTATGAACTAGCTGATACAGAATTCAAAATAGCTGGGGTGCCTGGGTGGCTGAGTAGGTAGAGCACCCAACTTCGGCTCAGGTCATGATCTCACGGTTCGTGGGTTCAAGCCCCGCATGGGGCTCTGTGCTGACAGCTCAGAGCCTGGAGCCTGCTTCAGATTCTGTGTCTCCCTCTCTCTCTGCCCCTCTCCTACTCACATTCTGTCTCTGTCTCTGTCTGTCTGTGTCTCTCTCTCAAAAATAAACATTAAAAATTTAAAAAAAAGAATTCATAATAGTTGTTTTTGAAAAACTCAGTGAGCTACGAGGAAACTCAGAAAGGCAATTCAACAAAATCACACAAAAAAATGCAGAAATTCTGGAGCTGAAGAATGCAATGAATGAAATTTAAAATGCATCTGCAGTGAGCATAACAACTGGAAGACAGAAGAGGCAACTTGGAGGGTAGGAGTTTGTAAATAAATCATTTAGAGGAGAACAAAGAATAATGTAGAAAAGAGAATATCTATGTGATCTATGGGATTTCATCAAAAGAACAAATATTGGGGCGCCTGAGTGGCTCAGACGGTTAGACGTCTGACTTCGGCTCAGGTCATGATCTCTCAAACTCAGGTTTGTGAGTTCGAGCCCCACATCAGTCTCTGTGCTGACAGCTCAGAGCCTGGAGGCTGCTTCAGATTCTGTGTCTCCCTCTCTCTCTGCCCCTCCTCTGCATGCTCTCTCTCTCTCTCTCAAAAATAAACATTGAAAAAAAAAAAAAGAACAAATATTAGGGTAATCAGGGATCCAGAACAAGAGAGGGTAAAGGAGGCTGAACATTTATTTAAAGAAATAATATCTCACAACCTCCCAAGCCTTGGGACAGAATCAGGCATCCAACTTCGTAAAGCTAATAGATCACCTTATTATCTCAACGCAAACAACCTTCCCTAAGACACATGATAACGAAACTGCCAATAACCAAAGATACAGAGAGAATCCTAAAAGCAGCCATATATTAAGAGATTATAACCTACAAAATAATTCCTATTAAACAATCAATATAAATGAATCAGTATCGTGTATGAAATAAACATACAGAAATCAGGAGCACTAACAATTATACAATAATAACAAAACATCTGAAAAAGAAATTAAGAAACTATGACATTCACAACAGCCTCAAAAACAATAAAATATTTAGGAATAAATTTAACCAATGTCAGGAAAGAGGTGTATAATGAAAACAACATGACTTGAAGAAGACACAAATAAATGGAAAAATACCCTGTGATGTGGATCAGAAAAAAATAATGTTGTTAAAAGGCACATAGTACTCAAAGACATCTATAGGTTCCATGCAATTTCTATCAAAAGTCCAATGGGATTTTCCATAGGAAAAGAAAGAAAACTCTCCTAAAATTTGTATGAATCCACAAAAGACCCCAAAGAGCCAAAACAATCATGAGAAATAACAAAGCTAGAGGCATCACACTTGTTGATTTCATACCATAGGCCAATGGAACAGAATCAAGAGCCCAGAAATAAACTCCTACATCTATTGTCAACTAGTATTTGACAAGGAAGGCAGGAACACTCAATGGGGAAAGGATAATCTCTATAACAAATGGTGCTGGAAAAACTCATAACCACATGGAAAAGCTTTAAACTGAACCCTGATATTATACCACACTGAAAAATTTTCTCAAAATGGGTTAGAGATATAAACAAAAGATCTGATACTGTAAAACTCCTAGAAAAAAAACATGGAAACGTCTTTAACGTTGGTCTTTGCTCCTTGACGGTCGTGTTGATTGCTATACTCATTTCTCATTTCTCTCTCTCTCCTCAGGCCTCCCTATTCCTGAAAGCTTGAAACTGAACCCTGATGTTACACCACACCGAAAAATTTTCTCTAAATGGATTAGAGATATAAACATAAGATCTGATACTATAAAACTCCTAGAGAAAAACCATGGAAACCCCTTTAACGTTGGTCCTGGCTCCTTGACGCTCGTGTCCATTGCTCTACCCATTCCCTCATTTCTCTCTCTCTCTCTCCTCAGGCCTCCCTACTCCTGAGACATAGCAATATTGAAATTAGGCCAGTTAACCCTACAGTGGCATCTAAGTGTTCAAGTGCAAGGAAGAATCACATTTCTCACGTTCAATCAGAAGCTAGAGACGATTGTGCTCAGGGAGGGGGGCATAGAGAAAGCCAAGATGGGCCAAAAGCTAGGCCTCTAGTGCCACACAGTTAGTTAGCCAGGTTGTGAAGAACAAGAGAAAGTTCTTGAGGAAAATGAAAAGTGCTACTTCAATGAACACAGAAATGATTAAAAAAAATCAGCCTTCTTACTGATATGGAGAAAGTTCTAGTGGTCTGGATAGAAGAAGAACCAGCCACAACATTCCCTTCAGCCAAAGCCTAATCCAGAGCAAGGCCCTAACTCTCTTCAGTTATGTGAGGACCGAGAGAGAAGAAGCTGCAGAAGAAAAGTGTGAAGTGAGCAGAGGCTGGTTCGTGAGGTTTAAGGAAAGAAGCCATCTTTGCAACATAAAAGTGCAGGTGAAGCAGCAAATGCTGATGTAGAGCCTACGGTGAGTTGTTATTCAAAAGGCCCAGCTAAGGGAACTAATGAAGGGGGCTACGCTAGACAAAAGAGTTTTGATGTAGATGGAACAGCCTTCTCTAAGGAGAAGATGCCTTCTAGAACTCTCCTAGCTAGAGAGAAGTCAATGCCTGGCCTCAGAGCTTCACAGGACAGGCTGACTCTCTTGTTAAGGGTTAATGCAGCTGGTGACTCAGTGTTGAAGGCTATGGTCATGTTCCACTCTGAAAATCCTAGTCCCCTCCAGGATAATGCTCAATCTACTGTGCCTCTCTTCTATAAATGGAGCCACAAAGCATAGATGACAGCACATTTGTTTACAACATCATTTAACTGAATATTTTAAGCCCATTATTAGGACCCAGTACTTGGAAAGACCCCTTTCAAAATGTTATTGCTGATTGACAATGCACCTGGTCACCCAAGAGCTTTGATGGAGATGTCCAATGACATCAATGTGGTTTTTATACATGCTAACACAACACCCATTCTGCAGCCCATGGGTCGAGAAGTAATTTCAACTTTCAAGTTCTGTTGTTTAAGAAATACATTTTGTAAGGCTATAGTTGCCATAGACAGTGATTCCTCTGATGTGTCTGGGCAATGTAAATAGAAAACGTTCTGGAAAGGATTCACTTGTCTTGATGTCAATAAAAACATTCATGTTTCATGGTCAAAATGTCAACATTAACATGAGTTTGGAAGAAGTGGATTCCAACCCTCATGGACAACTTTGAGGGATTCAAGACTTACGTGGAGGAAGTCACTGCAGATGTGGTGGGAACAGCAAGAAAAGGAGAATGAGAAGTGGGGCCTCAAGATGTGACTGAATTGCTTCAATCTCGTGATAAAACGTCAGCAGACGAGGCATTGCTTCTTATGGACAAGCAAAGCAAGTGTCTTCCTGAGATGGAATCTATTGTTGAGGATGCTGTGAAGACTGTTGAGATGACAACCAATGATTTAGAATATGACATTAACTAAGTTGATGAAACAGCAGCAGAAGTTGAGAAGAGAGATTAATTCTGAAAGAAGTTCTGCTGTGGGTAAAATATATCAAACAGACCTTCATTCTCTAGAGAAATGTTCATAAAAGGAACCGCCAATCAATGGGGCACAAGCTTCACTGCTGTCTTATTTGAAGAAATTTCCACGGCCACCTCAGCCTTCAGCAGCACCACCCTGAAGGGTCAGCAGTCCTCAACATCAGGCAAGACCCTCCACCAGCAAAAAGATTGTCACTCACGGAAAGCTAAGATGGTGGTTAGCAATTTTTAGGAACAGAAGTCTTTTAAAATTAAGATATGCACATTGCTTTTTAGACATAATGCTATTGCACACTCAATAGACTACAGTATAGCATAAACATAACTTTTATATGTATTGGGAAACCAAAATATTTATTTGACTTGCTTTATCGTGGTGGTCTGGAAATGAACCCACAATACCTCCGAGGTATGCCTGTATACGGAAAGGAAATGAAAACAGGACAAAGAAGAGATGTGTACACTCCCATAGTTTTGCAGCATTATTCATAATATCTAAGATATGGAAACAACCAAAGTACCCATCAACAGATAAATGGATAAAGAAGATGTGGTATATACATATAGTGAAATAATATTCAGTCATGAAGAAGAAAGAAATTCTACCATTGCAACAACATGGACAGACTTAAAAAGGATTATGCTGAACGAGACTAGTCAGAGAAAGACAAATACTGTATGATATCACATATATATGCAATATAAACAAGTAAACAAACAAACTCATAAAAACAGAAAATAGAATAGTGGTTACAAGGGGGTTGAGGGTGGAAAAATTGGGGCAATGTTGTTTAAGGATATAAACTTGCAACCTGTAGATACGTAATTCCTAGAGACACGAGGCAGAGAATGGGGATTATAAACAATTTAGTATTGTACATTTCAAAGCTGCTAAGAGACTTTAGTAGTTGTTCCCATCATAAAAAGGAAATGGTAATGATGAGACATGACAGAGGTCGTAGTGAGTGCTATGGTGGTAATAATACTGCAATATAGGAGTGTATCAAACCAACATGGGCCACACCCTACAATACACAAGGCTGTATGTCAATTATCTCTCACTGTTAGAAAACACTATATGCGTTACGTATCCTAAACTATTTTATCGTATGAGTTTTTTTTCCATTCCCTTTCCACCAGCCATTAGTTTTACATTTTCCTCATTCTTTGGTTTTCCTATTATCATTATGATCACTATTATTTTTGTTTGGTTTTGTAAGTATATATACACATGCATTTAAAATTATCTGGGGCTCCTGGGGGGCTCAGTCGGTTGAGTGACTTTGGCTCAGGTCATGATCTCCCAGCTCACGGATTCGAGCCCCATGTGGGGCTCTGTGTTGACAGCTCGGAGCCTGGAGCCTGCTTCAGATTCTGTGTCTTCCTCTCTCTCTGCCCCTTCCTCACTCAAGCACTGTCTCTCTCTCTGTGTCTCTCAAACATAAATAAACATTAAAAACATATTCTAAAAAATAAGTAAAATAAAATTATCTTACAATTATATTTATCCATTTATCTTTGTATTTTCTTGGAGTGCTCCAGATTCATCTCAATATTTGGATATTGAATTCTATTTTCCATTTATTTTCTATTTAATTAATTGGAACTTGTAGTTTATCTTTGAAGGTGTAATGATAAGTAAACTTTTCTCCAATGAGTAGAAAGAGTATTCACATAAGAATGTTAAGTGGCTATGTAAAAATTAATATATATCTGTGATCAAATATTTACTCTTCAGGAAAAATATAAATAAGAAAATGTGTAGTTTTTAAAAATTTGTTTATGTGTGTATTTATTTATTTATTTATTTATTGACAGAGAGAGAAAGAGCACGCACACATATAAGTGGGGAGGGGCAGAGAGAGAAGGAGAGAGAGAATCTCAAGAAGGCTCTGGGCTGACAGCAGAGAGCCTGACGCGGGGCTTGATCTCATGAACCATGAAATCATAACCTGAGCCAAAGTCAGGCACTTAACCAACTGAGCCACCAGGTGCCCCAAGAGTTTATAGTTTTAAGTCATACCCCAATTTTAGGGGAAGTCATCTTTAAGTTCCATAGTATCAGGTCAGAATGCGTAGTAAGCTTATTAATTTGTTCATTTTCAGGTGCTGTCACACATCCAACAATTAACACTTTTCAGGGGGAAGAGGCTAAGAGAAGGTGCAATCTTAATCAATGATTTCCCCACACTATTTAATTGCATTCAAGGAGGTTAAAAATTGTTTGCTCACACCTGCTGGAAGTACCAGCCAATACCTTAAATAAACTTCATTTCCTATTCAGAGGAACACACACACTGTCTTTAATAATGGAAAGGAATTGTTTTTTTTTTTTTAATTTTTTTTTTCAACGTTTATTTATTTTTGGGACAGAGAGAGACAGAGCATGAACGGGGGAGGGGCAGAGAGAGAGGGAGACACAGAATCGGAAACAGGCTCCAGGCTCTGAGCCATCAGCCCAGAGCCCGACGCGGGGCTCGAACTCACGGAGCGCGAGATCGTGACCTGGCTGAAGTCAGACGCTTAACCGACTGCGCCACCCAGGCGCCCCAATAATGGAAAGGAATTGTTGATGGACATGGAATGGATACATACTGCCTTGAGATCAACGCTTTACTTTAAAATCACACAGGTACATATTGTAAAGCCTCTAATTGTCTTGAAGGATCTGTGAACTTCCAAAAGTGACTTCTAAGCAGGTAAAATATGGACACTTATCCTGCACTATCTCCATGCATATAAACACCCTTTCATTGTGATTAAGAACTAACTCATTGAACACATAATGCTGAACATTTACTGTGTGCCTAGCACTGTGTCAAGCTCAGAAGGTATATTTGCAGTCCAGTGGGTAAAGAGGAAAGTAAGAAAAGCACTTCAGGGGCACCTGGGTGGCTGAGTCAGTTAAGTATCCAACTTCAGCTCAGGTCACCGATCTCACGGTTTGTGCATTCAAGTCCCGCGTTGGGCTCTGTGCTGACAGCTCGGAGCCTGGAGCCTCCTTCAGATTCTGTGTCTCCCTGTCTCTGCCCCTCCCCTGCTCTCTCTCCATCTCTTTCAAAAATAAATAAAACATTGAAAATTTACTTTTAATTTTTTTTGGTGTTTATTTATTTTTGAGAGAGAGAGAGCGAGAAAGGGGCAGAGAGAGAAGGAGATATGGAATGCGAAGCAGGCTCCAGGCTTTGAGCTGTGGCACAGAGCCTGACGTGGGGCTCGAACTCACGAATCATGAGACCATGATCTGAGCCAAAGTCAGACACTTAACTGACTGAGCCACCCAGGCATCCCTAAAAAAATTTATTTTTATTTTTATTTTTTTTATTTTTATTTTTTAATTTTTTTAACGTTTATTTATTTTTGAGACAGAGAGAGACAGAGCATGAACGGGGGAGGGGCAGAGAGAGAGGGAGACACAGAATCGGAAACAGGCTCCAGGCTCCGAGCCGTCAGCACAGAGCCTGACGCGGGGCTCGAACTCACCGACCGCGAGATCGTGACCTGAGCCGAAGTCGGCCGCTTAACCGACTGAGCCACCCAGGCGCCCCTAAAAAATTTATTTTTAAAAGAAAAGCATTTCAGCACTGCGTGTTCTCAGCCCTTAGCGCTTAGGGATGAGCACAGTATGACAAATGTGCAGGGTAAAAGATCCCTAATTCAGCCTCAGGGGGTTAGGGAATCTCTGGATAAGGCAGTCTTCAATGTGAAATGAGAAATGGGAATAAACTCTAGTAAAAGTGGGAGAGGACTTTTACAAAGGGTAGGGAATAACATGCACAAAGTCCAGGGTCAACACAGAAGGTAACTGCTTCAGGGATTTTCTAGGTGACTCAAAATGACTGGAACTCAAAGGGATCTGGGGTAGTTGGGAGGCTGGAAAATGAGGCAGGTGTCTATTCATGCGTGTTGCCTCATGCCAGGCTCAAGAATTTGACTTAGCTCTGAAGATGTATCTTCAGAGACGCTGATATAGATTTACATTTTTGTGTTGTTAGGAGAATGCACTGCAGACGAGCCAGACCAGAGGCAGGAAAGCCAGTGAGGAGGTAATTAATGCATTTGTCTACACAAGACGTGAGGGGGGCCCAAACTAATTTAATGTCAGTGGGAACTGAAAGAAGAGGACGGTTTGAGGACAGAGCTGATTTGTCACTGTGAATGCTTGGATTTTAGGGGTAGGTTGTCAAGGAGGGTAGCCCAGCCCTGACCTGGACATGTAGGTAAATGTATTCATTGAAAAGTTGTCAGCATCTAAGTAATTGTCACATGGGATTTGCACACCTTTGCTGGCAGGGAAGCTTAAAAGGGAGGCACGTAATTGGGCCACAAGGGGGTGAAACTGGTAATAGGAGTGATGTACTCTGGCTTCACAAGACATGCCTGGCATCAGCCTGCAACTGCCAAAGCAACTGTCTCACTACGTAGAGAAGGGGAAGGCCGTGTGGGAAAATTCTGGAACCTACCTAAGGCTCAAGAGTTATACCAAAAATGAGTGGATTCGTTTCTCTCTCTTTGTTTACAGTTATATAATTAATGCGTCACATCAGGTCGATGGTTGTCCAAAATGCTTCTGCCGCTGCGAGCTGTATCATCATCTCAGAGGGACGCTTCTAGAAGCAGCTCCCTGCACTCCCCCCGTAACGCCAGCGTCATATAATAAACTATCACATCTCCGTGCTTTGTTAGGCAGTATATGACACGCACGGATTTACAACATTCATCCATTCATTCACTCAGCAAACATTTATCGAGTGTCCCACTAGCTCCTAGGCACTGTTCCAGGCATGGGGAATAAAACAGTGAATAAAACAAAGCTTGTGCCTTCACAGAGCTTTTGGTGATGGAAGACGATTAATATGCCAGATGGTGAAAAATGTGATGAAGAATCAGGGTACCTGATGAAAATCAGGGTACGAAGAATGTCAGGTGTGGGCTGTGGTGGACAGCTGTGCCATTTCTAAGGTAACTAGGGTGGTTATGATGAGCCTGTCTGATGAGATGATGTTCCAACCGGGCGAAGGGTTGAGGGAATGCATCATGTGGATATCCATGGGACAAGTGTCTCCAACCAAAGGATTAGCAAGGGCAGAGGCTCTGCAGGATCAAAGCAGGAACATACTCCCATACTCATGGAACAGCAAGAAATTTTATTGTGCCTCCACGATATATACGCTAGGGTCCTGTGCAATCTCTAGGAAGGAAAACGGAGATGAATAAGCACAGATTTTGCCCTCAAGGAGTGTATTCTTAAATACAGGAGCTAAAAGAGATAGACAGTCGAAGGTGTCGATATAAAGAAAAAGTTATAATATTACTTCTGGTAGAGTGGCTTGGGAAAAACGAAACACTGATTGAAAACCGGAGGAGCAACAGATACCAATGTTGTGTCCATTCCCAAATGACCCAGAAGGTGGATGATACCTGAAGTCATGGTCATGCTCGTAGGTCATTACGGTCATGTGATACGATCTCGTCCCAGGCAGCACAGCTTATTTCCTGAGTTATTCTAGCAACCTTGCTCATAGGTTCTCTTGAAAATCAAATAGCAAGTTTGGAGCACCCAAAGGGATGCTGCTGGTCTTTTCCCCGGTCCATCCTGCGCATGTAGCACATGGAAAGGGTCTTCGGGAAAGGTTTCCCGAGGGAACGGCTACATCAAGAGAAACTATGTGCCCCGAGTTGAAATGATATTCGTGAAAACATAAGTCTTGACGATTTCAGCATTAATCAAGAGTAGAAATGAGGACAAGTGTACTGGGAAGAAGCTGTGTATATACCCTCAGATAATACACTGCAGCCGGGAGGAAGTTAGGAGACGCGGGCACAGACAGACCGAAGTGACACAGCATATTCAGAGACTGGGTGGCTCTTTTGTGTGAAGATTTGGGATCGACTTCCCATCTAAATGGATGCCCTTTAAACGGCAGCATGTTCCGTGAATAGTGGTGGCAGCTGCAAAATCAAAGAATCATCACGGCATGTGCTCAGGGAGAGGGCCCGTGGTTCAGAGAGCAGTCTTTCCACCACGCCTGCACGTGCATCGTCATGAGCGTCCGGGGTCATCACCGAGAATGACCGACAGCGGCACCAGATGCACACAGTGCTGTCCCCTCATTTCCGAGGTGACTGTGCATATTCTCTCCGGTTTCCCGACACATGAGACACAAGAACTTTTCCTCGGTTTCACTGCAGTGCGCTCGAGGCCGCAATTACTTCCACATTGATTTGATCAAAGTCTCCCCTTGGTGTTTTATTGTGAGCAGTTCTACGTTACTAGGGAAACAGACTCGAGTCTGAGTCTCAATGAACGGCATCAAGGATTAAAACTACCTCCACCCCTACCTGAGCTCTACTATAGCTGCAGGACTGTTATCCTAATTTGAGGCTTCCCTACGCACAGGAAAGATTTCAGGCAAACTAAGAGATGCCACGTTTTTCTCTAAATTTCTACATAAAAATATTCATCCTATTTGGGGCACTGTTAGGAAGCTTTCAACCATCACCTTATACCATTACTGCACGGAGTACATGTCACGTGAATAATTTTCATTATAGTAACCTTATTAAATTACATTTTGCGGCTCTACCATTCACTAAAAACTTCATGTGTCTGCACATCAAATCAAGAGTTGTGATAAATGAAAAATGGCTGCCGGGTATAAAATCAGTGCCACATTAGCAGAAACTTCTATAAAGAGATGGATTCACTTTCCTTATCTCTAGAATGATACGTGATTTCTAGAATGGCATTTCCCTATTTCTGGGACGTGAGAAACGCAGAGGAATCACCTCGTCTACAATGAAAACCCATCCACACCCAGCCCCCATCCTCCAGCAGAGCGGCCAGCTGAATGTGTCGATGAATGAATGAGCACAGGCGTTTTGATTCCAGACAATTCAGATCATCGTGTTAGGGAGCATTCAAGTTAGGGAGTATTTCACAGAGGTTCATAAAGCACGGTGCATTCTTTTCCGAAGCCCAGGCTTCCTGACCATCTGGAATATGCTGGCCTTCCTTACGCCTTATCCTACCTCTTGGCTGGGTGAGTCCACACTCTTTTCAGGCTGGCTTCAGCCTAGGGTTTCTTAACCTATTTTTCTTGAGTGAAACATAAGAGGCCTAAATTGTAGGCAAAAAAAAATTGTAGGTGAGCATATGTGCATCTGAGCATTTTTCTGGAGCAGAAGAGAGAGCGCTTATGGCTTTTATCAGCTTTTCAGAGGGATGCTGTGTCCCAACACAGGTTAATAACTACCTTTAAGTGCCTTTTCACACATCATCAAAAAGTCACTCACTGTGTTCTGAAGGCTGTCTTTTTTTTTATTATTTGTTCCAGAAA
Organism: Felis catus; assembly: GCF_018350175.1. Taxonomy (NCBI): domain Eukaryota; kingdom Metazoa; phylum Chordata; class Mammalia; order Carnivora; family Felidae; genus Felis; species Felis catus. Next base: position 3,817,262 of record NC_058377.1, on the reverse strand, counting down.
ATAATAAAGTAATAATTATGTTAGAAAATATAAACAATAGTTATTTTAGAATATGAAATATGTTAGCAGGAAAATGCTACTCTTTTATCTCTCAGATACCGCATTTTATGCAGGATAAAATAAACTTGAAAAGTCCTTACCAGATGCGAGCATTTCAGTACATTACATGTTAGTAAGAAGTAGTATCTTGCAAACTACAGAGTGCTTCTATTATCAAATGTGACACAACTTTAGTACACAAACTTCTTTTTCATACATTCTGAGTGCCTGTAGGAAGCCCACAAGTATGATATGATGACTTTGTACAACAACTATTTGCACATTAAAGACAAAATGTTTGACTCAATACAGATTTACTGCAGTCCTGCCTTGTGGTTAGGCTCAGTGGTCTATGTTCAAGTAGAGGCACAGGAGAATTAGACCCACCTTCATCCTGAGGGGTGTAGCCCAGCGTATGGAGAGAGGCAGTGATAAAGGCAAGTGAAAAGTCTTACTCAGAGGGCACACCAGGGGCCCTGGAGGAACCTAGATCAAGTGCCTGACAAGTCTTTTGGGTTTGGAGGCAGTTTCCAAGATGAAGTAACTCCTCAGTAGCCGGTGTGAGGAACCCAGGAGACCCGAGATGGGGGAGAGACACTGAAAGATCAATGCATCAGGCAGCAGGGGCAGCCAATATAAACATCCAGACATGTCAAGGAGGTTGCCTTTTTACAGAACTAGAGATTTTATCAGGAGAATTGAAATGCCAAAGGTTTCAGCCTTTTAAAAGGATTTGCTTGCCTCTCATCCAGAGGGCAATGGGATCTATTAAAGACTTTAAACCAGAGGATGCAAAATTGTACACAAGAAAGTAAGGCTATGCAGCATTTAAAGTGTTCACAAGCTGGTGGAGGCACCCTGGAGAACAGGATGGGGGGGGGTCCTCATAAAGTTATAAATAGAACTGTCCAGGATCCAGCAATAGCACTACTACGTATTTACCCAAAGAATACAGGAGTGCTGATTCACAGGGACACATGCACCCCAATGTTTATAGCAGCACTACCGACAATAGCTAAATTATTGGAAGAGCCCAAATGTCCATCAATGGATGGATGGATAAAGAAGACGTGGTATATATATACAATGGGATATTACTCGATGATCAAAAAGAATGAAATCCTGCCATTTGCAACTACGTGGATGGAACTGGAGGATATTATTCTAAGAGAAATTAGTCAGTCAGAGAAAGATGAATATCATATGATTTCACTCATATGTGGAATTTAGGAAATAAAACAGATGAATATAGGGGAAAGGAAGCAAAAATAAGACAAAAACAGAGATGGAGACAAACCATAAGAGACTCTTGAATACAGAGAACTGAGGGTTGATGGAGGGAGGAGGGTGGGGGATGGGCTAGATGGGTGATAGGCACCAAGGAGGGCACTTGTTGGGATGAGTGCTAATGTTGTATGTAAGTGATGAATCACTAAATTCTACTCCTAAAACCATTATTACATTATGTATTAACTAGCTTGGATTTAAATAAAATTAGAAATGAAAAAAAAAAGGGTTCACAAGTTACTGGCTGAGCAAAATCAGTTTGAATACTTCAGGCCTTGAGAATTTGGTTTCCAAAATCATCAGGATTAAGGAATGGCTCCTAGCCAAAAAATACATTAAAAAAATCTAAACTAAATTCTCATTTCCTGTCAAAGAAACAGCCATTCTTTGATGGGAAATAAAAACAAACAAATGTAACTATAAAGATTAGAGGACTTTAAGATCGTGCTTCAAACACAGTGATAGATTGCTTCGCTACAGATTGGGAAAGAAACACTGATTAATTGGCATTGTTTAGGTAAGGCCACTCTTTCCAAATTTAGGTAAGAAAAATGGGAGAATCATGACAAGAAAAGACATCTGTTTTCCTCCTCGCATGAGGATAAAAACATAAGAAGCTCAACAAGAAGAGGGAAGACGCCAATGCTGATGACCAGCAGTGACGTTAGCCATGGAGTCATTCCCTGGACTGTCGTTGGCCATGGAGCCATTCCACAGACCGACGTTGGCCATGGAGCCATGCCACGGACCAAGCAAGAATGATGGAACAATGAGGGCAGACACTGTCACAGCAGAGAACAGAATGGCTAGGAAAAAATGGCAGATATACCAGGTCTGTTAAAAACAAAACAAAACAAAACAAAACAAAACAAAACAAAACCGAAAAATTGTAAGGTACCGAATACAGTGTTGTGCGAGGTAACACACAGGTGGGAAATGGGTAAAAAATTTTTAAAGATATTTCAGTCCAAATTAAATGAAGAGACAGCATTTTGGCATGTAAATATACACCAGTCATCACAGTTTGACCGTTGGAGAAAAGGTGTCATGAAGCAAGATGTTGGGTTCAGATCTGCTACGTCCTAGCCACACACCCTTGGGCAAATTAACTTTAGTCTCTAAATTTCACACCTGTTTAGACTTTTGTGACATAGTAAGTAGACGGTTAATGGCCATTTTTCACATGATATTTCTAATAATCACAGTAACACTGTTAAATGGAACCTACCATCCACATTTTTAGATATGAAAACTAAATTTAGTACAAGTTAAATAACTTACTGAACGTTACACACTTAGAAGTAAAAAAAACAAATTCCTACATAAAGGTGTTTTTAAATACACACACACACAGAGTATCTTATTGACTTCTAAGATTACAACACTCAATTTAGGAAATGGTTAACATAATTACTCAGTTTTACTAATTTGATGGAACATAAAGATCAAAGTAGTTCCCAAAGTACATAGATGCTACAACTTAATTTTAAAGTGCTCTAAGTTGATCTCAGAAATAAACAGCATGGACAACACAAATAAGGCTAGGGTCAAAGTTTGGCTCCTTTAAGCAACCTAATCAAATCTCAACGTCAGGAGATAAGGGTTTCTGTCTGTCTTATCCATGCTGTCTCTTGAGCATCTTGAAGACTATTTGGTACAAAGTGGGCTCTCAAAAAAATATCTTCTGAGTAAAGTTGTTTTATACAGGCAGCTAAATTTTAGATTCTTAGATTGTAGGACACTGCATTTGGACATTGGACAAGCCTAGTCCTCCAATAGGAGAGGGGATGGGCAAGAAGTAATTAATGTACAACAAAAAGTATTTTAGAGCAGTTAGAAACAAGACACTGGAGGTCTGGGTTAGAGGTCTGCAAAAACATGCTTCTGGAGGGAGGGAGGGAGGGAGGGAGGAGGGAAGGAAGGAAGGAAGGAAGGAAGGAAGGAAGGAAGGAAGGAAGGAAGGAAGGAAGGAAGGAAGGAAGCGAAGGAGGAAGAGAGAGAGAGGAGAGAAGGGAGGAAGGAAATGGGAAGGAGGGAAGGATGTGGAAAGGAAGGAAGGAAATACTATGTACTGTGTTAGGGTTTACAATGAGCAACAGGTAAGCCAGCAATGATAAAACAGAAGAGTGTAAATACCATGCTAAAAAGAATACCTGCAGAGTCTTCACAAGATAAAGAGTGAACACACAGGAAGAAATGCCAGATTCTCCAGCCTTCTGGGAAATCATGTCTCTAGGAATATTTACATCCTGTCTAAGTTCTAGAGTTTAAAAATATATAGACCGCTCTACAATGAAACAATCAAAAATTTTGCTCTAGGGGCGCCTGGGTGGCTCAGTCGGTTGAGCGGCCGACTTGGGCTCAGGTCACCATCTCGCGGTCCGTGAGTTGGAGCCCCGCGTTGGGCTCTGTGCTGACAGCTCGGAGCCTGGAGCCTGTTTCGGATTCTCTGTCTCCCTCTCTCTCTGCCCCTCCCCAGTTCATGCTCTGTCTCTCTCTGTCTCAAAAATGAAAGTTAAAAAAAAAAAATTAAAAAAAAATTTTGCTCTAGGGGCACCTGGGTGGCTTAGTTGGTTGAGTGTCCAACTCTTGATTTCAGCTGAGGTCATGATCCCAGAGTCATGGGCTTGAGTCCTGCATTGGGTTTCATTAAGCTGAGTGTGGAGCCAGCTTAAGACTGACTCTCTCTCTCTCTCCCTCTCTTTCTCTCTCTCTCTCCCCCTTTGCCCCTTCCCCTCTTAATCATGTGCATGCACATGTTCTCTCTTTCTCAAATTAAAAACAAAAACAAACAAACAAACAAAAAAAACCTCTGCCTTAAAAAATTTTTTTGGCTCTATTTTAAAAATCAAAACCACTGATGTAGTGTTTTCTTGTAAATAGCTATTTTTAGAAATTCTAAACCCCAAGCAGTGTTTTCTTTTCCCTTGGCCAGATATCATCTTCCATTCTGTTGACAAACTGAGTACTGATCAGATGCAAGAATATAGTCATAAATAATATTTTCATATTCCACATACACAAGTAGCTTATATGTATGTTATGTATTATTGTATGTACATATGTATTATTATTAAAGTGTATGTGTGTATTATACATATACTTTGCAGGAGAGTAAGTAGCAAACTTTAGGATCAGTTGTATTTTTATTCTTTTCTTTTTTCAAATGATGACTTGATTCGATTCTGGTCCTTTATTTTACTTAGTTATGACTTGTAATCACTGGCTGATTTAAAATATTTTTAAAAACCCAAACCATTAATATTAATAACATAAAATGGCATGGAAATCGCTGCAGCTTTGAAATCCATGCTCTCGGTGAAGTCTGAGGCAGATAATGACCGAGCTATTTAATAGCAGAATACTGTGAATCCAGAATCTCAGCTAGGTTTTGTTATTTTTTTGCCAAGAAGCACAGGATACGCTAAAAATGCTGTAATTTTCTTTCGCATGTTTCATGTATATTTACATTTCAGTAATCCTCAAGACTACATTGTTTAGCTGAAAGAAAGAATAGTATAAATGGGCTTAGTTATTTATATTAAATATTTGCATTATTTCATAAATGAGAAATTACTCTTGATGTGTTACAGATGAGACCGTTGCATTTTTGGACGATTGCCATGTGGGTGCTGACTTATAGAATGCAAAGCCTCTAGTTCCAGAATTCTGTATCTCTTGGGGCTAAAACTTAAAATTGAAATAATGAGTTAACCAAAATATGTAAAAGCTTAGGCTGACAAATGGCTCTTTTGAGCTTAGCAGTTAAATGGGTATGATATTCTATCCTTTTGATTTCGATTTCAAAGGGACATGTTAAGATAGATTTTTTTTTCTGGGTTGATCTTATGCTATTATGACTGAAAACAGTACTACTCTCCAGTCAAAGGGATGGGGCTACAGAAGTTTAGAGCAACCTGAAATGTTTCACTGAATGTTTAACTTGACCCAGTCCTTGTCATATCTCTCCAATAGCACGGGGTGCCTTGAGGGCGAAGTATTTCCAATAATCATGTTTACAATGGTGCTTTAGGCCTAGAAATCACTTAACAAATGCCACCTGTAGTGCAGCGGTTTTGTTTTGTTTTGTTTGTTTGTTTTCAGAATAAGTGATTACATATACGATGTTCAGGGCACACATCTACCCACAAGAGAGGTACTCAATACATGACTATCATCATCGTCAGTATCATCAACACCATCAAATTTAAACATTCCCTAAATTCTCTAAGTTCTCTTACATCTCCGGGATGGTGTATCTTCCAATGAGGTCAGCACTAAGGTGCCTGGTAACTCAGTTTGTGTTGATTTTAGATATTCTAATGTGTGGTTTTATAATCCAGCAACGTGTATTTATATATCTATTATCTAACATTATGTGCTGGAATTCTGAAATATGTTTCAGTAAAAAAATAACAATTCATTTAATCATCTAAGTAGTCCTTAGATTCCCTTACTTTCTTCATTTTACAGATGATGAAATTGAGGCACAATGTTTTAAAATGTTTAATTAAATCAAGCGAACTGTTTATTATCCAAACATCCTTGCAGAATTCAAGTTTGGTTTTCAGACGAACATTTAATTTCTCTTTCTGGCTCACATATAAAAAGGGCATAGACTGTATTTCTTATGTCTTCGCAAGAAATGTCTTATTCTGTATTATTTTTATTGTCTATATTTAAACATCACTCCCGGGAAGCTTATTTTACTTATTGATTTTTGATTGTTCAATTTTGTCACCCTCAGGAGGCACACAACGGTCTAACTGGGCTGTTGTAAATTACTTACAAAAATCTGTAGCCCCAATCGTGCCTGCCCGTGCTACACAGCAGGCTAGACAGACGCTAAAGGGCTAACTGGCTGCGAACCTACTGACTAATTAACTAGAGAAATAAAAACTCTGCAAACACAAGGAGTGGGCAATGTTCCTGTCATCTTTGTCTTTGCTCCCTGTCTGTTTACTCATGAGTCAGTACAAACTGTCCAGGAAGCATCTGATTTTGCTTATTCCCCTCAGGGTTCCACCACCTAGCGTCCTGACCTCCTATTCCCTGCCCTTGGCTGTTCAAGGGCAGGACTAACACTTGGTGACATCATGATGCTCCCAGGAAAAGCGTCTATTTATATTTCATGCCCTGATTTTAAAAAAGTCCTTAATATTGAAGAAAATTGATACAATCAGTTATTTGTGTAGAAGAGAAGGGTCACAATGATTCCTTGCCCACTCTTACACCTACCCCCATCCACATGGCGTCTTAAGAGTCTCGTTCTGACTTATCTCCAAACACACCTCAGGATTCAAAGGCAAGTGCAGCATCCTCATTTCAAACATGAGGAAATAAAAACTTAAAATGAAACACATGCTCACAGAGAGAAAGAGGAAGATGGATGGGAAAATTAATTAACCCACAGTTTAAATATTTAATCTTGAAGTTGATTATGATTCTTTAATAACTTTGCCTTTATTAAAAATGACTGGGATCTGGGATGTGAATTTTTTTTACATCTCTGATAAAGGTCACCTGGATCAATCCTGGGCCTCGGCAGGAAAGTGATAACCCGTAGTGGGCGGGTGAATATTCTCAAAGTCCTGGGATAAAGCATTCACGTATCTTTTTATCCGAGATACATATTTCTGTTATTTTAAATATCTTGATCACGAAAATAGTGAGAATATTGTGGAGTAAGCTTTTTGCTCATCCCTAGTCTCTTACTTTGTACCCTTGCTTTAGGAATGCCCTATGTCCGCATCCCTATTCAGACCCTTTCTCCCCAACTCTATTAAGAGTAACCCCGTCATTGTTTATTAATTTCCATGAGGATACAAGTGACAGACTGCTACTTACTGCATTAGCCCACATGGGCACATTTTACCACATCAGCATTACAGATCAGTCAAATGTTAAAGTGGTCCAAAAATTGTGAGATTCTTAAAAAAAGGTAAAGGAAAAAAGGAGAAGCTTCTCTCAGCAAGTGAATGTGAGTCAAGTGAAGAAAAATAATGTTGACCCTATTAACTATAAGGGGAAGCTAAGTGTAAACTTTCGAAGGGCAGGAGCAATGGGGTTGCCGTGGAAATCAGGGGATACTCTGATAGGGCAGAAAAATCATGGGATCAAGGGGCACGGAGACATTATTTCTTCCCTCTCTCTCAATCTTCCACTCCCTCTCTCTGACTTTGAAGAAAAAAAGACAGAAGGCTAGGCACCAAGGGAAAACACCAGTGAAATGATTCTTCTGCCAGGGCCAGCAGAAGGCTGCTCTAGATAAGGGGGTTAGCCTAGGTGTAAGGATGAACGCTAATTACAGACGTGTAGCTCAGAAACGCGATGGCTCTTCAGTGAGGACAGGCTAAGCTCCAGAGTTAAGGAATAATCGTGCTTCTCAGGAGCCTACAGTCACAACCTGGTAAGGTCCGACTCTGCAAAAGTTAGTTGCTAGAGAGGCTGGACCTTGAAGCACAAAGTTTCGGGATGAGGGCATGAAAGCCTTATAGCATAGGACTGGCTGGACACTTAGGAAAAGGAGAGAGAATAAAATCATAATAAAAATCCACCCAGACCAATATTTTGAATTAGAAAACTAAGTGTTCTGGTTCAATGTTTTTGAAAAACCTTGCTCTTGAAGGTGATATTCTTTTGGCATCTGTTATGATTTACTTTTGTAAATTATAGGGCAATACCTTGGCAATACAACTTTAAACATACTTAAGGAAATAATTATGATATAGGGGCGCCTGGCTGGCTCAGTCAGTGAAGCATCCGACTCGATTTTGGCTCAGGTTGTGATCTCAGGGTTTGGTAAGTTCGAGCACTACTCAGGGCTCTGCGCTGGCAGCGCGGAGCCTGCTTGTGATTCTCTCTCCCTCTCTTTCTGCCCCTCCCCCACTCGTGCTTTCTCTGTCTCTCTCAGGATAAAAAAAGGAAAATAATTGTGATACAAAATTTTAGAGGCTTCTTTATAGAACAAAATTCAGTTTAATTCACGATCCTGTGGTTTCACAGTAGACCTGAGACACCAAGTTCTACATCATAAGTGGATTCAGGAAGGAAGTCTACAAATCGCATACTTTCCTGGGGCATTTACTTTTTCATAGGGGGCAAAGCCTTGAGTTTTTGCAGGGGAGAACCAGCAGCAGATGGGGGCTCAGGGAAAGCCATGAAAGCATTTTTGTTGTCTCTTAAACGATAGTAGAAGTATTATTTCATACATTCCTCCTCAATTCAGATGTCTCCAAATTAACCCAATCTCTTTGTGCCCTCCCCAAAATAACCAGAATCATGAGTAACTGCTAAAACACTCAACATCTTCGTCATAAAATACATTTGTCAGCTTAAAATGGCAAATCATGTTGCATTTTGTTGAATGCAACTTATAAGAGAAAATCTAAACCTCTGTTCACTGTCTCCTTACCTAATGCACTCTCTCATTCTTGGTCACTTGATGTTCATCTGCCTAAAATATCCTTGCCACAGTTAGTCTACTGGATAAGTGATTCTTCGGGTGTTAGCTTGCATGTCCCCTCATTGGAAACAGCTTCCCTGATCACCTGGACTAGGTCAGATTTCCCCGATAGAAACAGCATCTGAGCCTTCTTCTTCCTATGGCCGCCATCTTTGCTAATGATATATCACGTGTGTCATGTGGTTACTGTCTACTAGGCTAACAGAATGCCTTTCTCATAGCAGATGTGTAGACCACAACTGTGTTGAAGGAATAACAAATGAAACATAAGCACCATGAGAACATAACTTTCTATTTCATTGACCATTGTGTCCCCAGCACTTAACAGAATCCTGCTGTGCTGTACAGTCATGGCCTAATGCATATTCTTGAACGTACGGATTTGTTTCCTACTCTACTTTACTTTCATTATATTTTTCTCATTCTTCTGCACCCTAAAGATTTCTTAAATGTGCCAGTTACCATGATATACATATATCTTGTTCTTAAGGTTATTTATTTTTGAGAGAGAGAGAGAGAGAGAGAGAGAGAGAGAGCGCACCAGTGAACATGGGGCAAGGGCAGAGAGATAGGGATAGAGAGAGAATCCCAGAGAAAGAGGGAGAGAGAATCCCAAACAGGTTCCATTCTGTCAGCAAGAAGCCCAATGTGGGGCTCAAACCCACAAACCGTGAGATGGAAGTCAACCTAAGGAAAGTACCTAGTTTCTTCATAAGGTTTGTACTCTACTTACCACTACATATGAAATCATTCTTGGATGGTGATTAAAAACTTCATTTGTTGGGGCGCCTGGGTGGCTCAGTCGGTTAAGCATCCGACTTCGGCTCTGGTCATGATCTCACAGCTCATGAGTTCAAGCCCCACATCAGGCTCTGTACTGACAACTCGGAGCCTGGAGCTTGCTTTGGATTCTGTGCCTCCCTCTCTCTCTCTGCCCCAACCCACTCGCATTCTGTCTCTGTCTCTCTCAAAAATAAACATTAAAAAAATTTTTTTTAAAAACTTCATTTGTTTAAAAACAAATGCATCCATTGATGCTGCTGAAGAAAATGAAGAGAAGGTTAAGAGAACTACCAAATAGATAAAGATGACTTTATATACATAGGTAGAAACATTAAGGATCAGCTATGCTCTACCGCAGTTTAAGGGGGAATTTAGGTCCGTCAGTGACAATGACAGTACCCGGAGTTTGAGAATGTCTTTGCATGTCTCTGCCTGACTCTGAGCCCTCTCAATACCCACAACCTTGCTTTAGCATGGCATCTCTCACCTGCCTCGTGGCTGTAACAGAAATCACCATCACCCCTGAGAACTACTCCACCCTCCAAGAAGTCTTTATTTCCTGAGTTCAGTCATTCTCCAGGTTTGGAAACTTAGTTATCACTGATTCTTCTTCAATTGCTAAGTGTCCCATATGGAATTGATCACCAAGTCATTCTGATGTGTCAAGGTCTGCAAATATTTGGAAACCTGGATAACATTTCCCCTTCTGCACACTGCCTCTCTTGTTTCTGGCTCAGGAGACACTCCCTGAGTACTGTCTCTCCAGTAATACAGTCATACCTCAGAGATGTTGTGGGTTCAGTTCCAGACCACCACGATAAACTGGATATGGCAATAAAGTGAGTCAAATGAATGTTGTGGTTTCCTAGTGCTATATGTTATGTTTATCCTATATGCATTCTATTAAGTATGCACCAGTATTACATTAAAAAAAAAAGGGCGGGGGGTGCTGGGCTGGCTCAACTGGTTAAATGAGTGACCCTTGATTTAGACTCAGGTCACGATCTCACGGTCCATGAGCTTGAGCCCCGCGTCGGGCTCTGTGCTGATGGCTCAGAGCCTGGAGCCTGCTTCAGATTCTGTCTCCCTCTCTCTGCCCCTCCCCCCTCATGCTCTATCTCTCTCTCTCTCTGTCAAAAATAAATAAACATTAAAAAAAAAATAAGACAACAATGAAGTATGTAGCACTGATCCACTCTTCCTGTCATGAACGAACTCCATGCAGCATGCAACGCTGTTTGATAGCATTTTATCCACAGTAGAACCTCTCAAAATTGGAGTCAGTCGCCTCAAACCCTGCCACTGCTTTATCAATCAAGTATGTGTAATCTATTCGTAAATCCTTTGTTATCATTTCAACAATCCCCACAGCATCTTAACCAGACGTAGATTCCAATTCATCGTTGAGAAGCAGGTCCTCATCCAGGAAAAGTAGCTCCTCCTCCATCCAAGTTTTACCACGAGATTGCAGCAATTCTGTTCCTTCTTCAGGCCCCACTTCTGATTCTACTTCTCTTGCTGTTCCCACCACCTCTGCAGTGACTTCCTGCACCAAGGTCTTGAATCCCTCAAAGCTATCCATGAGGGTTGGAATCACTTCTTCCAAAATTGTGTTAATGATATTTTGACCTCTTCCCGTGAATGATGAATGTTTTTACTGGCATCTGGACATGTGAATCCTTTCCAGAAGGTTTTCTATTTACTTTTCCCAGGCACATCAGAGGAATCAATGCCTATGGCAGCTATAGCCTTACACAATGTATTTCTGAAACCATAAGACTTGAGAAGTCGAAATTACTTCTCGACCCATGGCTGCAGAATGGATGTGTTAGCAGGCATGACAAGAACATTAATGTCATTGAACATCTCCATCAAGGCTCTTGGGTGACCAGGTGCATTGTCAATGAGCATCAATATTTTGAAAGGGATTTTCTTCTGAACAGTAGGTCTCAACGGTGGACTTAAAATATTCAGTATTATTCGTGTTGTAAACGGATGTGCTGTCATCCAGGCTTTGTTGCTGCACTTATAGAGCGCGGGCAGAGACTGAGCATAATTCTTAAGGGCCTTGAGATTTTCAGAATGGCAAACTAGCACGGGCTTCACGTTAAAGTCACCAGCTACACTAGTCCCCAACAAGAAAGTCAGCCTGTCCCGTGAAGTCCTGAAGCCAGGCATTGACTACTCTCTACCTAGGAGAGTTCTAGAAGGCCTCTTCTCCTTAAAGAAGGCTGTTCCATCTACATCAAAACTCTTTTGTCTAGCGTAGTCCCCTTCATTAGTTCCCTTAGCTGGGCCTTTTGAATAACAACTCACCGTAGGCTCTACATCAGCATTTGCTGCTTCACCTGCACTTTTATGTTGCAAAGATGGCTTCTTTCCTTAAACCTCACAAACCAGCCTCTGCTTGCTTCACACTTTTCTTCTGCAACTTCTTCTCTCTCGGTCCTCATGTAAGTGAAGAGACTTAGGGCCTTGCTCTGGGTTAGGCTTTGGCTGAAGGGAATGTTGTGGCTGGTTCTTCTTCTATCCAGACCACTAGAACTTTCTCCGTATCAGCAAGAAGGCTGTTTCACTTTCCCATCATGTGTGAGTTCACCAGAGTACCATTTTAATTTCCGTCAAGAACTTTCTCACTGTACTTACAACTTGGCTAACTTTTGGTGGCAAGAAGCCTAGCTTTTGGCCCATCTCAGCTTTCCACATGTGCTCCTCACAGAGTTTCATCATCTCTAGCTTCTGACTGAAAGTGGAACATGTGATTCTTCCTTGCACTTGAACACTTAGAGGCCACTGAAGTGTATTAATTGGTCCAATTTCAATTCTGTTGTGTCTCAAGGAGACACTCAAGGAGAATAGAGGCACTCAAGGAGAGGGAGAGAAATGGGCAAACAGCAGGTTGGTGGAACAGTCGGAACACACACAGCCTTTACGTGCTGAGTTTGCCATCTTGTGTGGGTGTGGTTTGTGGCACCCCCCAAAATTACTATAGTAACACCAAAGGTCACTGATCACAGATCATCACAACAAATATAATAATAATAAAAATAAAGGGGTTCCTGGGTGGCTCAGTCACTTGAGCGTCCGACTTTGGCTCAGGTGAGGATCTCGCAATTTGTGAGTTAGAGCCTTGCGTCAGGCTCTGTGCTGACAGCTCAGAGCCTGGAGCCTGGTTCAGATTCTGTGTCTCCCTCTCTCTGCCCCTTCCCAGCTCATGCTCTGTGTCTCAAAAATGAATAAACATTTAAAAAATTAACAAAAAAATAACAGTAAAGTCTGAAATATTGCACGAATTACCAAAATGCAACACAGAGACACAAACTGAGGAAATACTGGAAAAATGGAGCTAATAAACTTGTTGATCGCAGAGTTGCCACAAACTTTCAATTTACAAGCAACTCACTTTATCTGAAGTGCTATAAACGGAAGCACAACAAAACGAGGGAGTATTGGGGCACACAGAAGAGCCGAACACTTTAATTAGATTAATTAAACAGATTAATACTGCAAACAGTAGACATCGAATTACATTTGTTACCTTCTCTACTAAACTCTAAGATCTGTGGGACCGAAATCTAGATCTTATGTGAATGTTAATGCCACAGCACTTAACAGTGCCTTGTCCATGGAGGATAGCAAAAAAAACGCCAATTCTCATCAACAGCCTCCTCACAGTGCATCTCAAATCCGTCTTTCTGTCTTTCGTTCTCCCCATTTCTTCTGCCACCACTTTGCTTTGGCTTTCCTGCCCTTTTCTACTACAGGTTCAACTTTATTTCTCAGATTTGAGTATCTTTTTTCTTACTGCTTTCTGCCCAAGATTCATTCCATTGCCCTATTCATTTTTTTAAAAAAATTCAGCTTCTGTGACTTTTCTGAATGAAAACCCCTTATTGTTTATTATTCCAGAGTTGCATATTCCTCATTTCAATCACAAGAAGTTTCACAGTCTGGCCCTGCCGACCCCCAGACATGCCGTTCTGTAGTGACACCTGTAACATGGGGCAACCGGCCCTGTCTCTCCTAACTCTCCAGACGCACACCGCGTTTCCCGCCGCCTGCTTCACACAGCGCATGCCCCGCCTCACAGACCGGATGCCCCGCCTCACAGAGCGCTTGCCCCGCCTCACAGAGCGGATGCCCCGCCTCACACAGCGGATGCCCCTTCTCTTACCACGCCCTCACTTCCATCCTGGATCCAGTCTAACCTCTTGAAATTTTTATGATCACGTACAAGTCATGTTCCATATGTGACTTCTCTCTGTTATGTAATTAAGAATTATTAGCAGACCAACTTGTCACTTGCTTGTCTCTGTGTACGCCCTACTTAACTACAACTCTTCTATTTGGTTGGGTGACAGGAAAGTGCTGGTATTTGACAGTGGTGATGGTCAAAATGGCAAGTCCATAGGATTTAACATAATATTTTGGTGCTATCACAGAGCCAATTGGGCAGTGATTTCAAGCCAGGGGCTTGGTAATTTGATCACGAATTCATTTCATGTTTATATTTTATTTTGAAAATCAGAGCTTTGGCTGCAAACCTCATGTTAATGAAGTGCCATCACATTTCTGAGGATAGAGAGGCTGATACATATTTCAATATTCTGGCTGAGTAAAGAAGGGGAACTCCTCTTTACTGTTTTTTCTTTTTTCTTTTCATTTTTCTCTCTTCCTCCCTCCCTCTTTTCCTTCCTTCGTCCGTCCCTCCCTTCCTCCTTCTTCCTTCCCTCCCTCTCTTCCTTCCTTCCTTCCCTCCCTCCCTTCATTCCTTCTTCCTTCCATCCCTCTCTTCCTCCTTCTTCCTTCCTTCCCTCCTTCATTCCTTTTTCCCTCCCTTCCTTCGTTCTTTCCCTCCTTCCCTCCCTCCCTCCCTTCCTCCTTTCCTTCCTTCCTTCCTTCCTTCTTTTGTAGCCTCCATTTTGGCGACAAAACCACAGACTCAAAACAATCTGGTTGGCAGATAATCAATACAGAGATGTGTCACCTAACCATACGTGCTGTCACTCAGACATACAAGGAATATTGTCCTTTTTTTTTTCAGAGAGGACATCATTCATATTATTTATTTTACTCACAAGATGAATCTATGCAAATAGTTATTCAAAATTCCAAATCTTTAAATGACTTACAGAGAACAAAGCATACACCAAATATTAAGCAATCTTTATAAGTTACTAAGATAGAGAATTTTCTCAAAAAATAAACTTTCCTTATGAGAATATCAGTGATGAATTATTTCCTACTGCATTAAAAAATAAGCATGCATCAATTTAAAAAATATTAACAATCCTAAAAATGTTAATGCTATTTCCAATGTGCCCACCTTTAGAATAGGCAGGGTTTAAGTAAGCCAAATTTTTTTCTTTCTTCTTTGATATCAGATTGAGGAATATAGACTTTTGTTTCCATCTTACATTTATTTACCTTATTTTATTTTTTTTTTCAACGTTTTTATTTTTTATTTTTGGGACAGAGAGAGACAGAGCATGAACGGGGGAGGGGCAGAGAGAGAGGGAGACACAGAATCGGAAACAGGCTCCAGGCTCTGAGCCATCAGACCGGAGCCTGACGCGGGGCTCGAACTCACGGACCGTGAGATCGTGACCTGGCTGAAGTCAGACGCTTAACCGACTGTGCCACCCAGGCGCCCCTATTTACCTTATTTTTACTCAGAAAAGGAAATCACCTAAGGTGGTGTTTTGTTTTGTTTTGTCTTTGTGCTTTGTTTTATTTTCTCTATCAGTGTGGTCTAAGCCAACATAGTCTTCATATAATTATATTATAGCATTTGAAATGAAAGGAAACTCCTTCACTCAAATAAATGACTGAGACTTAGAACATCAGGATTGTGCAAGTTGTAACTGATCCCTGGTGTAATGATACAAATCATGCAACCACCATGCTTCCCATCTGTAAACTATCAGTAAAATTCTTAAGCTAAGAGTATTGTGAAACACAAAATGGATCATACTTCTGACACTAGGTTTCCCTTGAAACATTCTGGGCAGCAAACTTCCATTCCAAGAATATGCACTTATTTCCATTTCTTCTATATCTTCTGCTTTCTCCCTTTTCATTCTTTTCTTTGGTCTTGAAGACTTTAGTTATTCCCTGCCCTGCTTTTTTCGTAAGAATATTGTACTGAGCAACCCTGCATTGTCCAAGATTATGCTCCAATCATTGATCAATGTATCATGTATTATGTGATAAAGATGGTGGGAATCAAGCAAGGATTCTTTTTTTTTATTTTACTTTTTGTATCAGAGAAATAGTAGAAAATAGTAACAAATATTCCATGAATCACATTTTATATATAAAAACTGATGAAAATATTTCATAATTGATTCACAATCAATTGGTTTTAAGCTTAATCCCAAGTTTGGGTGCATTTTCTCTGTTGTCACACATTTTCCATTCAAAGCATACATTTTTAAAGTGCCCAAGATACTAATTATGTGCTGTTTCACATTAATTATGAGTATGAGCAGAGGAAACAATTAATTAATATTAGCCTATGCCTTATCAGTTTAGGAGCTGTCTGATTCATTTGCAAAATATCAAGGGCCATACAAATTTAACATATAAATGTTATTACATATCATTGAATGATATGCCTAAAAAATTAATATACATTTTAATGTACATAGAAAAAAATAGGGATTTTCTTATTTCTTATACTTACTCTATCTTAAATGTTTTAATTTTAGCTTATTAATTTATTTCCTTAGAGTTCTAAGACTGGAAAAAATCCAGGACCTACCATTATTATAAATGGCTCATGGATTTCAGGGGTACAATTAATATTAGGTGATAGATTTTTTTCCCCCTCTGAATAGGATATATTTGACCTATCAAAGATAATGGATGGCTCCTGGGATATTTTCATATGAGGGGTGAAGGTTTTGTCATTCCTCACAGCAGGCGCATGGATCATCAGTTTAAGCATACAATTTTTGCTCAAGACAACTACATCACTGGTCCAAATCATTCATTACTGAGAAGGTGACACTCATTTCCTAGAGATTAGTGTCAGGATACCAAGCTTCGCTCTTCTCTGAGTTGTAGCATTGGTTAATTAATCATCTGAGCCAACTATGGCACTGAGTTAAAATAAAAGTGTGAGACAGAAAAAAAGGTGATCATGACTGTTTTCTGAGTACAGGATCAGGTAATGCTCAAAGCTGGAAATGTAAGTGGGAACAGGGCTCACCATAACTCTATCCAAGAAGTGAGTTTTTGCTATCTGCTTCAATCCCACTACTAAGTAGCTAGATCTTACCTACTGCCTTCTGAACACATTGATTATACTGGAGTTTCTTTTTTTCTAAATTTTTAATGTTTATTTATTCTTGAGAGGGAGACAGAAACAGAGCATGAGCAGGGGAAGGGCAGAGAGAGAGGGAGAAGCAGGATCCAGCCTCCAAGCTGTCAGCACAGAGCCCGTTGTGGGGCTTGAACTCATGGACCACGAGATCATAACCTGAGCTGAAGTCGGACGCCTAACCGAGTGAACCACCAGGCAACCCCTGGAGTTTCTAGTGAGACCAGGATCAAAAGGTGAAAAGAGCAGCATATGATCCTAATATTACGCATTTTACTCAAGAGAAAGTCATTAAAAAGCACTATTACTTAAAGTAAATAAAACTTTGGTTCCACCTGTACTTGTCGCTAAAATTAGAGATCTCAAAGAAATGTCCTGTTTTGACCACTGAGGGATTCTAACCTGGAAAGAGATGAGGAATGGAACACTCCAATCTGTTCACTGGTTCTTGCCAGTGATGGTATTTCCTTTTTAATATATTGGAAACAGCACTGAAGTCGAGAAGAAATCTGCCTTTAGTTAGAAGCTCCTATGAAACTTGAATGGTTGTTATCACACAGTACCCAGATATCTATGTCTCAGGAAGGAAGGTTTGGGTTACGCCATCAGGTAAAGAACCATGACCACCGGAAGTGTGTGTTGCAGTAAAACACCAGCTATGGCCACATGGCTAGTTATAGAAACAAGTAGTTGTCATTTAAGTACTTTCTTTATTTTCTTATAAATATATTTGTGTCTGTGTTTACATTTACATATACTATCTTTGTTTTCTGTCTTCTCACATCCTATTATATAACTTGAGATACACAGATTTCTTATCATAGCATTTAAGTACTATTAACTTTACACCCAACTGTGTACATTGTAGGATGTCAAGAAAGGAGTAAGTATCACTCAAGAACTTTGCATTATTTCTTGGGAGAGTGTTAGTCATTTTCAGTTGTATGCAGGATAGCTGTACCAAGTTAGGCAGAAGTATGATGTGATTGTCTTTAATCAAAGTTTAACTATGACTTAGGGATGCGTCGAGATGCCACATTGACACGGGATGGGTTCGTGATACTTAATTTTATGTGTCAGCTTGGCTGGGCCACAGATGCCATATGGTGGATAAAATTATTCTGGATGTTTCTGTGAGGGTGTCT
The DNA here is from genome assembly GCF_018350175.1 of Felis catus. Taxonomy (NCBI): domain Eukaryota; kingdom Metazoa; phylum Chordata; class Mammalia; order Carnivora; family Felidae; genus Felis; species Felis catus. Next base: position 3,799,219 of record NC_058377.1, on the reverse strand, counting down.
TCTTTTTGAAAAAGATTAACATTTAAATCAACAGACTTTGAATAAAGTGGGCCTCGTCCAATCAGTTGAAGCCTTAATAGAACAAAGACTGACTTCCCTCAGTGAAGAAGGACTTCTGCCAGCAGACACCCTTTGAAAATTAACTGCAATATGGTTCTTTGCTAGGTCTCCAGCCTGCTGGTCCGCCCTGCAGATTTTGGATTTGCTAGCCTCCAAAATCATGTGAGCTTATTCCTTAAAATAAATCTTTTTCTCTATATATAAATACACATTCATTTGGTTCTGTTTCTCTGGAGAACTGTGACTAATAGATCAGCTGAATTGGAATTTCCTTAGTGGAAACTCCAAATCTCCCCCCCCCCCTTTTTTTTAAAATATTCTCCAAGGCATTCTGATGACTCAGGGTTGGAATCTCTTCAAGTGGGAAAATTAACTACATTTTTCTGCTCACTTGTGACCCCTCCATTCCCCAAAAACCTTCCATCTTACCCTTCATGATTAAATATTAGCTCCTTTTTATTTATTTCTGCAAATAGAATGCTTTTAGCCTGAAGATATTTGAGAAAATTATCCTGGAATGGCTTATTCAGAGTCTCATCTAGCCATACTTTCTCGATATGCTTCACTGATATCAGCCTCAATGGCAATTTCAATGAGAAGCTTCTGTGGAAAAACACTCAGAAGAAATTAATTTCACAAGCTGAAATTCAGAGGTGAATTCTGGAGACCACACACAGAACGTTTGCATGCAGCAGCAGGTTATGAGAGTTGCTTAAACAAATGCAGAGTACAAATTCAGTTCTGCTTACATGAAGTGTCAAAAACCATACTGCATTCACGAGGCAACTATTATAAATAGAAAGCTGAAAGAAAAGCATTAGCTTTCCCAATTAAATATAGAATTAAAGTGAATAAAACAAGCAAGAACCATTTTCAACTATTATCCCTGTCTTTAATCTTATGAAAGGCTTGCTCACTAATGATCAAGATAATGGGCAAAGCCCATTACTGCTCCCCTGAGAAGAGAGACATCGTAATCAAAGCTGAGACAGATTTGCTTAAAATAGTGGGCACAATTGGGCCCCCACCTGAATTTTACATATACTCATAGAGGACTTTCTTATTATTGTCAGTGAGCCAAATCCTGGCTTCAAAAGAGCTTGCTGTACACACTACAATATTTTCTAAAGTGCATGCTTGAAAAAGAATTACATATGGAAGTACCAAATCAAATCAAAGAGGTTGTTCATCAATTATTTCATCCAATAAATATTTATTTAGTGTCTAATTTACACTAGGGGCAGCATGGACCATTGGTGACATACCAGGAGACGAGATAGTCTCTGCACTCAAGAAACATACAGATAGGCTTATGGGAGGTGCAAACAGGTGATGGAGTAGAACAAATCCAGGCTCCTCACCACGAGTGCAATTACTTCCACGGTCTACCTGCCTCTGGGACCTGACCGGTTAGTAATATCCCTACTGCTCATGCATACTGGCCACGGTGACCTTTGCAACAGCGGATTCCTGAATCTACAATTCTTTCTGTACATCTTTGTGTGCTAGTTCCTTCCTCTCATGCAGGTCTCAGTTCAAATGTGATCTTCTTTTCAGAGTGAAATCCCTGCATGGCTGTGCTATTTTTTTAAGTTCAAAGGGAAAACAGGATATGGCAGCCAAGGACTCTGATGGGTGGTGAACTAGATTACATGAAAAGACAGTTATACCATCCAGCATATTCTCTGGGTTCTAAATCGAAGTTCTCCTTTGTTTTAGTTTAGGGACGGACTACTTGGATCAAATGCTTCTGTGTTTAAATTTGTAAATTCCTTTTGAAAAAACTGCTAGTTCTACTGTGTCAGTTACTTCCTGGTTTTGGCATCTTCTTCATCTGATGGTATTTTGTTAACTGGTCGTGAAGTTCATCGGGAATGTTTCCTGGTACAAAAAAGTTAGGAGAATGCCACCTCCATTTCCCTTCGCCCATTTAACCACTTGCCCGGTTAACATTACAAATATCAAGAGTACAGTGCTTGACTGTAGTTATCGCTTCATCCTTCTCTGTAATTCACCAGAGGGCATACCACAGAGTTACACGGATTGCTGCAAAGCATGTTGTCCTTAAGGTTTTTTAGCTTAATTATTAACTTCACAACTATTCTAAAGACAAATACAAATTAGAAAGACTGGATCACTCAGTTGCCACTCATTTGCAAATAGTGAAAGCAATAATTTTATCTTAACTCAATGATTTTTTCACATATATTTATTTACCAGTAACATTATACTGAGCTTCTTTGGTGCTTTGTAAATTATATGGCTAGAGTAACTGAATTTTGAAAACCGAAAGCATGTTTTGCTCATTAAAAACATGTGACCTATGCAATTTATTTATATTCATACGTAATAACCAAGTATTCAACAGCAGATATGCAAAGGGGGAAAATTCATTTCCCTCTACTTCTCCCCAAGACTTCTTTTCTCTAGCAATACTAAAGTATTTAAACATTTCTCTTGTTTTTAAAATATATTCTTTGAGCTAAATCATTTAGCTCATCCTTCAGGGCCCAGAAAAAGCATTACTTGCTCTTTTAAAATAAGCACTTAAAATGTCATCTTCTCTGATAAAAAAAATCATATGATCTTCTCAATAGAGGCAGAAAAAGCATTTGACAAAATTCAGCATCTGTTCGTGACAAAAACTGTCAACAAAGTGGGTTGAGGGAACATACTTCAACATAATAAAGGACATATAATAAAACCCTTGCTAGCATCACACTCAATGAGGAAAAACTAACAGCTTTTTGTCTAAGGTCAGGAACAAGACAAGGATGTCAACTCTCACCACTTTTATTCAACATAGGGCTGGAAGTCCTAGCCACAGCAATCAAACAAGGAAAAGAAATAAAGGAATCCATATTGGTAAAGAAGTTAAACTGTCACTATTTGCAGATGATATGATACTACATATAGAAAATGCTAAATATTCCCCCCAAAATGACTAGAACTGATAAATGAATTCAGTAAAGCCATAGGATACAAAATTGATACCCAGAAATAAGTAGTGTTTTTATACACTAATAACAAAAAGGCAGAAAGAGAAATTAAGAAAATTATTCCAATTAGAATTATACCAGAGAATAAAAATACTTAGGAATAAACTTAGCCAAGGAGGTAACAGGTCTGCACTCAAAACTATAAACACTGATGAAAGAATTTGAAGATAATACAAACAAATAGAAAGATATTCCATGCTCATGGATTGGAAGAACAACTATTAAAATGTCTATACTAGCCAAAGCAACATATTTATTGCAATCCCTATCAAAATACCAACAACACTTTTCATAGAACTAGAACAAATAATACTAAAATTTGTATGATACCAACAACAGACCTCCAATACCCAAAGCAATCTTGAGAAAGAAAAACAAAACTGAAGGTATCACAATTCTGAATTTTGAGATACATTACAAAGTTGCAGTAATAAGACCAGTATGGTACTGGCACAAAAATAGACACACAGATCAACGGAACAGAATAGAGCCCAGGAGTAAAACTGCCCTTATGTGATCAATTAGTGCATGACAAATGAGGCAAGAAAATACAATGGGTGAAAAGACAATCTCTTCAACAAATGGTGTTGGGAAAACAGGACAGCAACATGCAAAAGAATGAACAAAGATCATACACAAAAATAAACTCAAAATAGATAAAAGACCTAAATGTGAGACTAGAAACCATAAAAACCCTAGAAGAAAACATGAGCAGTAATATCTTTGACATTGGCCACAGCAACATTTTTCTAGACATGTGTCCTGAGGCAAGGGAAACAAAAGCAAAAATAAAACTATTGGGACTACATCAAAATAAAAAGCTTTTGCACAGTGAAGGAAACCATCAACAAAACAAAAGGGCAACCTACTGAATTGGAGAAGATATTTACAAATGATGTATCTTTTCATAAAGGATTAATGTCCAAAGTATATAAAGAACTTATACAACTCAACACCAAAAAACCAAACAACTAGATAAAAAATGGGAAGAGGACCTGAATAGACATTTTTCAAAGAAAGACATCCAGATGGCCAACAGACACATGAAAAGATGCTCAATATCACTCATCATCAGGGAAATACAAATCAAAACCATGAGGAGATACCACCTCACACCTGTCAGAATGGCTAAAATCAAAAAGAGAAGAAGTAATAAGTGTTGGTGAGGATGTGGAGAAAAAGGAATCTTTGTGCATTCCTGGTGGAATGCAAACTGGTACAACTACTGTGGAAAACAGTATGGAGATTCCTCAAAAAAAAATTAAAAATAGTTACTACTGAGTATTAACCCAAAGAATATGAAAACACCAAGTCAGAAAGATAGATGCATTCCTATGTGTACTGCATCATTATTTACAATAGCCAAGATATGGAAGCAACCCAAGGATCCACCACAGATGAATGGATAGAGAAGATGGGTATATATACACAATGGAATATAAGCAGCCTTTAAAAAGAATGAGATTGTGCTTTTGTGACAACATGGACAGACCTAGAGGGAATTATGCTAAGTTAAATAAGTCAGACTGAGAAAGCCAAACACCATATGATTTTACTCATATGTGGAGTCTAAAAAAGCAAATGAATAAACAAAGAAAAATCAGAATCAGACCTGTATATACAGAGAACAGATTAATGGTTACCAGATGGAAGACGGGTGGGGGATGGACAAAATGGATAAGGGAAGCGGGAGATACAGGCTTTCACATACGGAATGAATACTTCATGAGAATAGAAGACACAGCATAGAAAATACAGTCAGTGATATTTTAATAGCGTTGTATGGTGATGTATGGCAGATACACTAACAATGAGTAAAGCATAATATATACAGAAGTTGAACCACTGTGTCGTGCACCTGAAATTAATATAACTTTGTGTGTCGACTATACTCAAACAAAAAATGAAATTTAACATCACCTCCTCTATGAAACTTTTTCCATCCTTGCCACTTAAATTTAACCATACCCCTGTGTGGTCGATGCCTACTCCTATCACTACATTTACACAGCGTTGGTACACTACTGGTCAACCTGTCTGTTGCCCTCTCCTAGACATGAAGCCTCTGAAGATGGGATTGTATCTGACTCACTTTGTAGTCAGGACACCTGGTACGATGTTTTGCAGATACAATGCATGATAAGGTCAAGAGTTTCAGTAGTCAGAATTCCAGGGAGAGCTTTTCCTCATTAGAAAAGCAGACTAAAGGACAGGCTACTTGAACTCCCAGATGACACTGTGATAGACAGACTGTGGTGACAGCAAGAAGCTTTTGGTAAGAGATGGCTGTGTGAGGTTCACAGGACCAGAAAGGAAGATGTCAGAGAGGAAGCAGCAGGGGCTGGGAGGGGAGAGAAAGACATGTCTAGCAGCTGGTCACTGTGAGACTTTGGGGTGAGCAGTGTCTGAAAGGCAATGTGAGAAGTTCTGCTCTGGGAAAGACTTCAAAAACCCTCTATCCTGGGGCACCTGGGTGGCTGAGTTGGTTAAGCGTCCGACTTTGGCTCGGGTCTCGCGGTCTATAAATTCGAGCCCTGCATCGGGCTCTGTGCTGACAGCTCAGAGTATGCAGCCTGCTTCGGATTCTGTGTCTCCCTCTCTCTCTGCCCCTCCCCCGTTCATGCTCTGTCTCTCCCTGTCAAAAATAAAATAAACATTAAAAAAAATTAAAAAAAAAACCCTCTATCCTATCTCCATGAAAACTGTAATGAAGATACAGATTGGTAACATATTCTGGAAGGTAACACACACCAGGTTGTATATCAACTTAACAAATATCTGTTGACCCCAATAATGTGAACTATTTCTCTGCTCTAATGCTATCCAAAATCACTTCCTGTCTTCAATGACATTAAACAAGCATGCTTCCATAGTTATATTCATCACACTCAACTTTATTTTTACTATTGGTTTCAATGTTTATTTTTGAGAGAGAGCACATGCATGTGAGGGGCAGAGAGAGAGGGGGACAGAGGACCCAAAGGAGGTTCTGCACTGACAGCAGTGAGGCTGATAGGGGGCTTGAACTCACCAAACATGAGATCATGACCTGAGCCAAAGTGGGATGCTCAACCGACTGCGCTACCCAGGTACCCCTTACTATTTATTTTTAATTTCACAAATATTATATTATCATGTGAGAAATATTGCTAAGGTCCACTTTTACCATTACCCACAGGCCCCATTCTTTCTTTACAGGGAACTATGACCATCAGTTTGCGGAAACATTATTTAATTTCTTCCTATGCATGTATGTATACATACAACCTGTAGATACCTTGATTTATTTTTTATAAATATTTTAAACATATAAGCTATCTAATTAATATACCCTATAAGCCAATAGAAACTTTTGTTATACTTTGATATTGTTGCAAAGTATTACAATGTATGAGTATGAAATGATTTGTTTGGCCATTATTGATGGAAGGACATTTGGTTTGTCTTTCCATTTTCTCTACAAACAATTCTGCAGTGAAATACTGAAACTGCCTTCTGTGTACTTGTGCAGGTATTTTTCTGGGGTGGACCCCAAGAGATGATTCCTAGGGAACATGGCATGTATTGTTAATTATGTTGTGTACTACCAAATTTCCTTATACAGTGGCTGTAACAATTTTTACATCCATCAGTAGTAAAAGCACTTGCCTACTTCCTTTTACTCTTTCCAATATTTAATATTCTTATGATACATTATGGTTTTAAAAGAATATTCTATATTTTATTTATGAATACATCCCTTATGCCTGACATATTTTACTTGGTTCATTGGTGTTCATTTAATACTTATTGAATAAATTAATAAATTTATACATGTGAGGAGACTGATGTGAGGCGATCGAAGTGTACTGATCAGGTTTTGTATATATACTGGTATTATGTCCTTAGAATCACTACATCAGCCTAGAAACAAATGAGGTATCTGGAATATGTTTAAATTTCTCATTTTTTAAATTGGATAATTGAAATAGTATTAATATCATAATATGTAAATACTCATATTTCCCAAAACCTTTGATCCCAAATTTAAAAAGAAAGGTCTTTAGATTCAAAAAGGATAAAAGACAGTACATGATAAGCCATTCAACTATTATAGGCAATTAAACATTACAGAGACACGTTTTCTGAGTTCAGGATTCTAGGAAACACTGAAACTAATTGGGTATTGACTCTACTGTTTGATAATCCTTGTTCTTAAGAAAATAGTTCAAAGAGAAAAAATCGAATTCCAATTGGGGAAGAGTGTGACCCCTGAGATAGAATTTTTAAGTGTCAAGTTATGTTACTTCAAAGTTTTTTCTTAAAAACTAAGCAACAGAAACTGTAGAGATTAGTTGAATCTACTTACTGGTCAAGAGATTGTGCTCTGAATCCTAAGTATTAGAACCATTACTCTTTGACCACGTCAATAAGGAGATGACTCAAGTAATTACATTTTTATGGAATTTAAAATGTGCAGATTTCTTTTAAGAATTAAACTGGGTCATGAGAATCACACAAAAAATTTTTTGGTTTTTTTTTTTTTTTCATATAAATAAATGGCAGTTGGCTTTTTACAAAGACAGCAACAACACAACAGGGAAGCAATGACTCATGGGAATTTGCCCCACGTTGCCATCAATTCATACCTAATTACTTGAAAGTAGAAACCAACCCAAAGCCTGTGCCATTAATTGACTAGATTTCCTGAGTTACAGCTATAATGAAAATCTTGAAAAGAACGTGAACCCTCTGCCTGTCAGCTACTATAAGAACATGTCCCCCAAGGAGCTCTTTTAGTACTTTAAAAATGGTCTCCACGCAGCAATTTCCTTTTTTACATAGGTACTTATATCTTCAATTCTTTACAAGTCTCTGAGGATTAGGAAGAGAAGATTAACACTTTCATCTGTAAGATGAGGGCCTTGTGCTACAGAGGTTTTGATTTTTACAACTGAGTTTCCTCCCTGAATCGGCATTTGTTTTATTTTTCATGGAGTAATAAGTTTGTTTTATGTTGCCAGATAGGGATAGCGAAGTCAACTTTCATTTTCTTCTTTCAATGTCCCTTTTCTAAACTCAGAAAGTAGCTTTTTCTTTCAATGCACATCTTAAATGTGCGAAAGTAATAACAATGATAATGTACTGAGGCATCTCAGGTATAAGATGCAACTTAATGGAAATGCTAGAATAATGGGGTTCACTGTTTATGCAGACAATTTCAAATTTGAAGTCATATGGAAGCCATGTGGTCCAACTGCATAGAAATTCATCATTTTTGTCCACGACCGAATTATAATACAGCTTATATTTGGCCAGTGTTACTATTATCCTCAGAGGGGGTCTGCTCTATCCTTTTCCTTTCAACTAAGTCAATACAAAAATCATCCTGGGCAGATGGGTTTCTAAATCATCAAGCAGCTAGAAAGCTATGGAGACATAGGCTTGACTAGTTTAAATAAATGTGAAAACTGACCTCTCCCCTTCTACATACTCATACACATCTATCAACTACTTTGCTAAAGTAGTCCATATGACTACTTTGCTAAATTCATCCTAACCCAACAATGCTAAAATTAATTATGGAACTGATTTACTCCCTGGTAAAACATTAACATGCCATGGAATTTACAGGTTATCAAAATGTATACACATTCCATAAACCTGACTACAATATGCTGGTAGAGTATTTCACTATTAGAGGAAATACTTAAAGAGCTAATTCTCCACTTCCACATATATTTTCACATTCTCCATGCTTTATACATTTTTCAGGTAAGTAACACATTACCCTTCATATATAAAGTGTAACATAAAATTGATTGCATATGTAGATCGCTGTCAAAAATTCCTTTCTTTGACTCTCAGTAGATTTTAAAAAATCCAGAAACACATTAAAGTCCCCTTAAATTTTAAAATATTAGATATAAATCTCCAATTTAAAGTGGTTAGCCTTTAAAAGTATATTTAATTGATCTGGTAATTTGATGTGGATAACTTTAAGGAATTGTCTCATCAGTGATAAAAATTCTGAATATAATAATACTTCACGCGTTTTGAATATCTATCTTCAATTAAACAAAAGTTGTGTCTAACTTTGTTTTTATTTAATTTATTTTTTATTTTTTAAAGTTTATTTATTTTAAGACAGAGAGAGAGAGAGAGAGAGAGAGCGAGCGAGCATGGGGGAGGGGCAGGGAGAGAGTGAGAGAGAGGAAGACAGAGAATCCCAAGCAGGCTCTACACTGTCAGCTCAGAGCCTGATTTGGGGCTCAAACTCATGAACCACGAGATCATGACCTGAACTGAAACCAGGAGTCAGACGCTTAACCAACTGAGCTTCCCAGGTGCCCCCAAGTTTATTTTTAAATAAAATGGGGAACTTCAAAATAGAGTCATCCCTTGTGCGGTGAATGAGAGCAGGAAATTATGAGCTGCTATCTTGTTATGATTCCTAACACCCCTAGAGAATGGACAAAAGCCCTTTCCAAATCCTACAGAAAGGAGGAGTGAGTGGTACAACCGCTATCTTTCATATAGAAGAAAACATTCCTCTTTTTTCTATCATTTTACAAGGGGTGCCTTCTTGTTTTACATTGTCAACTTCAATGCGATGGTCAGGGAACATATCTCTGTACCCGCTGATTTACATATGCCCAGTTTGCTCTCAATGTCACCTACCTTATTATTACACTTCAATCTGTGTTGATAATTACTTTGTTCCATTATATGGTGAGCTACTGGGAGTCAGGCCTCTAGTCTCAGTTGCCTCTATAGTTTCAGCACATAGGACAGTATTTCTTTTGGTTAATTTATTCCTGGGGTCCACCTTCAACAAGCTCATGGTGGAGGGATGACATAAGCAAGTGCCTACTATGAGATGGATGAGATGGGGTCCACCTTCAACAAGCTCATGGTGGAGGGATGACATAAGCAAGTGCCTACTATGAGATGGATGAGATGGTAAGTTACGGTGACGTCATGGGAAAATGTAGCCGAGGCCCTCACCTGGATGTGGTGCGTCACAGCCTTCCAGCCACATACAAGTTTAGAATTATTCTAAGGGGTATATTAGAATATAGGGAACTTGAGGGAACTATCCAATTCATTTCCAACTAAGAAAGCTCATTTGGCTATAAGGAAATAATGTGACCTTTTCAAAAAATAAAGTGTTGAATAAATTCTGGTATTTAATAAATAACATATCTATACTATGTGTGTGTATGGAAAAACTGGTAAGTAAAACATAGTAGAAAAAAGGAATTTTGTATCAATGAAAAGAGTCAAAAATTAGAAAAAGTAATTTAATTTTCCTAATAATGAATCATTTAATTAACTTACATGTATTGTTTCTTTTTTTATGTTTATTTAACATAAACATATTGAGAGAGAGACAGCGAGCGTGAGCAGAGGAGGGAGAGAAAGAGAGGGAGACACAGAATCCGAAGCAGGCTCCAGGCTCCGAGCTGTCAGCACAGAGCCTGACGTAAGGCTCGAACCCATGAACTGTGAGATCATGACCTGAGGTTGGATGCTTAACCAACTGAGCCTCCCAGGTGCCCCAACATATATTGTTATAGTACTTGTAGGTGAACTAACTCATGAGGATGACTGCAACTCTGGTTAAAATAAAAAGTGATAATCCAGTAAAACAAAATAAAACCAACGATTTGACTTTGAGGATACCATTATCATTGCCATTACAGATCAATATTGAGCCCTGCATCAGAAAGTTGTTCTGAATTCCAAGTTAAGAAGTCAAACTATATCTGCTGGGACCACTGGTCTTGTCCACTTGGAAAAGTTTCATAGTTGGGATTTAGCATTAGAAAGGGTCCTTCAATTTATATTATATTTATAGTAAACAAATATAGTAATATTAAAACAAATACTTTGTTTAGTAACTTATGAGCTATATTAACTTCATTTTTCCATTAATGTAAAGAAGTGCCTTTCTCCTTGAATTGATGCAGAATGAGTAAGATCGGATATACTTTGTAAAGGTGTGGCTGCTGAAAATTCTCGTGTGATCCTCCCATAGCACTTGGCTCGGTTTTATGTGTAGAGTGGACAGTCAATAACCATCTTTGGAATAAAGGGCAAAATTTATGATTATACAACTCATTCTAATTGTATACAATCTTTAAATGACAGAAAAGTTGTAGCAAATGATCAAAAAATTCTATTTTTCACAAGCCCCATTCTATTTACATTAGCTTAAAATTCTATTTTGTGCTATCTCATGCTAAATGTCACTTTTGAATAATATATGTTCTCCAGGGTAATAGCTTCCCATTCCAGTTAGAGTGATTCAGCTGTTTTGGCTCCAGTGGTAAAGAAATCAACACTACAGCAGCACTTTCTCAAGTGCACCAGTAAATGGACGTAGTCATCAGAATCACCTGAAGTGTTTGTTAAAAAGCAGAATTCTGAACCCCATCAAAATCCTCCAGAGTCAGTCAGCATCTGCGGTGGGTGGAGTCTGGGGGTATATAGGTACAACTGAGCCCCTAAATATCAGTTGGAATAATGGAATAGAACTTTACTAACATTGATAGACATTTCCCTAAAAGTAGGTGATATTCCAATGATTTATCTTGTCCATCTTTTCTTCCCCTGAAATGACAGTGACTATATAATTAATTCCAAAATTATTTAAATTCTTTTTTGAAGCTCATTTAATCTATTATCAAAGTTAAAAAAAAATAGAACAGATTATCTGTTCATTACCTGCTTTATACACTGTTTTTAACTCCTTCTCATCCTTCCCCAAACCATTTCTCTATTTTGATTAGAAGGCATGGTAGGTAAAACAAACAAACAAACAAACAAACAAAAGGGTTCCAACAACATGTTTATGTTTTGATCCTTGGAAACTGAGATGTTATCTTACAGCACAAAAACCACTTTGCAGAAACGATGAATGTTAAAGACTCTGAGGTAGATTATCTTGTGCTACCCAGGCGGACCTAATCTAATCACGCAAAGCCATCAACAAGACGACCCTTTACTAGATGTGGCCAGAGAGGGAGAGGACACTATGGAAGAGATGGACAGTTAGTATCTTTGAATTTGGAAGAGGGGAACCACAAGGCAAGGAATGCGGGTGGACTCTCAAAGCTGGAAAAGGACAGGGAAAGGAACCTCCCTTCCAGGGAGGGATGAAGCCCTACTGACAAGTGACTGTTAGCTTAGGGAGATGCCTACCAGACTTCTGATCTCCAGAAGTGTAAGATAATGAGTTTTTGCTTTCTAAGCCACTAAACTTGTGGCAATCTGTCATGGCAGAAGAAGAAAACAAATACAGAAGGCATTGGCTTTGATCCCAGCTATGTTGGTCTATTTAGAATAGAAGGTACTGATGGGACTGGTAGCTGTCATAAGAAAAGGACATTCTAGTTATTACTAATTCAGCTTTTCTGAGTTTCAGCTGAAGTTGTCAGAGATTTATACTAAATAACTCTAATGCGTGTAACACACAAAGGTATTTAGAACTGAAGGTTTTATCATCACAATTACATTGCTGGATGCCCTTTTAACTGTTGAGATGCTGAAATTATTTAATAGAACTACAACTAACCTTGGAGTTGATCTAGATCATCTAACACTTCTTCGCCCTGGTGGTCTTAGATAAACCTTTCTGTATACACCGTTCCTCACTTATGATAATGCACAGGGTCTCAACTTGTTTAAAACGAGGCAATATATGCAGAGGCAATCAATGAACTTTACGACAGTCTGAAAATGTAAGATATTTTTAAAGATTACAGTAAAGTATCCATGGGAATTAAATTACCTTAAAATAAATCAACACCAAAGGAAACAAAAGAAGGATTTTATGTGCCTGCTCTAATTGAACACACGGGCATAATACATCTTAAGGTTCTTGGTCACTTGCCCAGAGTCTAGAAGCAAATTTACCCAATAAATGGTACATTCTAATTACTCACTTTTTTTGTTCTTGAGATTATCTTAAACTTTTATTCTGCTTTATATTTATTATACCCATCTAATATAAAGATGGCTTGCAAGTCCACATGGTGTTTTTTTCCCCAATTCTCCCATTGGGTATGGAAACGCAGACATCTATGTAAAATACGTAAAACAGATACATTCCTCCAGGATCAAGAGCCTACAGAAACAACTTTACAAAATGTACACCTTTGGCCCCACTGATTCTCCAAGAATCAGTCAAGACTGACAATACAGAATCGTGTGTCATACAACACATTTTGAAACAGAACGTTTACTCACTCACAAACTTAGTATCTACTTAATTTGAGCAGGCAGCCTGGTGGGTACCTGATACAGAGAAGACTACATACATGTGAAAAGTCTCTGATCTACAAGTTTGATAAAGGAATATAATTGGGGAGACCAATGAGTAAACCATGAAGTACAATGCACTGTGGTTAGTCCTGGTATTCATAAAAGCCACATTATCCATACATGACTATATATTATATATATATGTATGTATGCACATATATATATGTATGCATATCTCTATCTATCTATCTATCTATCTATCTATCTATCTATCTATCTATCTATCTCTGTAATTGTTTTTTGATTTTATTTTAATTCCAGCGTGTTTAACATACAGTGTTAGGTTAGATGCAGGTGCACAATACAGTGATTCAACACTTCCAAACATTACTGTGCTCATCACAACAAGTTCATCCTTAATCCCCATTATCTATTTCACTCACCCCCCACCCACCTCCCCTCTGGTTACCATCAGTGTGCTCTCTGCAGTTAAGAGTCTGCTTCTTAGTTTGTCTTTCTCTCTCTTCTTAATTTTTCCTTTGCTTGTTCGCTTTGTGTCTTAAATTCCACATATGAGTGACATCATATAGTATTTGTTTTTCTCTGACTTATCTTGCTTAGCATTATACTCTCTAGATCCATCCACATCATCGCCAAAGGCAAGATTTCATTCTTTTTATGGATGAATAATATTCCATCGTATATAAATACCACATCTTGTTTGTCCACTCATCTGTCGATGGACACTTGAGTTGCTTTCATATCTTGGCTATTGTAAATAATGCTGCAATAAACATAGGGACTCATGTATGTCTTTGAATCCCTCTTTTTGTATTTTTTGGGGTAAATACGAGTAGTGCAAATAGTGGATAGGAGAGTAGTTCTATTTTTAACTTTCTGAGGACCCTCCATACGTGGGCTGCACCAATTTGGTTTCCCACCAACATTGTAAGTGGGTTCCCTTTTCTCCACATCCTTGCCAACACTTGTTTCTTGTGTTTTTTATTTGAGCCATTCTGACAGGTATGAGGTGATATCTCACTGTAGTTTTGATTTGCATTCCCTGATGATGAGTGATGTTGCTGATAGGTTACCTTTAAATTTTGGTGATGGTTTTCTTTGCTGTGTAGAAACTTTTTGTTTTGATGTAGTCCCAAAAGTTTATTTTTGCTTTTGTTTCCCTTTCCTCAGGAGACCTCTAGAAAAATGTTGTTATGGCTGGTATCAGAGAAGTTATTGCCTGTGTTCTCTTCTAGAATTTTTATGGTTTCAGGTCTCATTTAAGCCTTTAATCCATTTTGAATTTATTTGTGTGTATCATGTAAGAAAGCAATCCAGTTTCATTCTTTTGCATGCTGCTGTCTAGTTTTCCCAATGCCATTTGTTGAAAAGACATTCTTCCCACTGGATATTCTTTCCTGCTTTGTCAAGATTAATTGACCGTACAATTATGGGTTTATTTATGGGTTCTATATTCTGTTCTATTGGTCTATGTGCCTATTTTTGTGCCAGTACCATACTGTTTTGGTTACTATAGCTTTGTAATGTAACTTGAAGTCTGGAATTGTGATGCCTCCATCTTTGTTCTTTTTCAAGGCTGCTTTATCTATTCAAGGTCTTTAGTGGTTCCATACAAATTTTAAATTACTTCTTCTAGTTCTGTGAAAAATGCTGTTGGTATTTTGATAGAGATTGTGCTGAATCTGTAGGTTGCTTTGGGTAGTATAGATGTTTTACCAATATTTGTTCTTCCCATCCATGAGCATGGAATCTTTCCATTCCTTTGTGTGCAGGTCTTCATTTTCTTTCATCACAGTTTTACAGTTTTCAGGGTATAGGTCTTTCACCCCTTTGGCTAGGTTTTATTCTTAGGTAGCTTATCATTTTTCATGAATTGCAAATGGGATTGTCTTCTTAATTTTCTTTATTGATGTTTCATTATTAGTATAAAGAAATGCAACAGATTTCTGCACATTGATTTTTATCCTGCAACTTTACTGAATTCATTTACCAGTTCTAGTAGTTTTTTGGTGGAGTCTTTAGGGTTTTCTATATATTCTGTCATGTTATCTGCAAATAGCGAAATTTTGACTTCTTCCTTAGCAATATGGATACCTTTTATTTCTTTTTCTTGTCTGATTGCTGTGACTAGAACTTCCAGTACTATGCTGAATAGAAGTGGTGAGAGTGAACATCATTCTCTTGTTGCTGACCTTAGGAGGAAGGCTCTCAATTTTCCCCGCTTGAGTATGATGTTCACTGTGGATTCTTATGTTGAGATATGTTCCCTCTAACCCTACTTAGATGGGGGCTTTTATTGAACCACTCTTCCATTCCAGAAATAAATGCCATTTGATCATGGTCAACATTTTTTTACATGTATTGCTGGGTTCTGTTTACTGTATTTTGCTGTGGATTTTTGCATCTATGTTCATCAGAGACACTGGCCTGTAGCTCCCTTTTTAGTGGAGTCTTCATCTGGTTTTGGCATTCAAGTAATGCTGGCCTCATAGAATCAATTTGGAAGTTTTCCTTCCTCTTCTGTTTTTTGGAATAGTTTGAGAAGTATTAACTCTTCAAATGCTTAGAAAAATTTCCCTGTGAAGTTGTCCACTCCACGACTTTTGTTTGTTGGGAGTTTTCTGATTACTGATTCAGTCTCCTTGCTGGTAATCAGTCTGTTCAATTTTCTATGTTTTTCTGCTTCAGTTTTATATATTTCTAGGAATTTATCCATTTGTTCCAAGTTGTCCAATTTGTTGGCATATAGTCTTTCATAATAATCTCTTACAATTGAATTTTGTTATGTTGGTTGTTACTTCTCTTTCATTCGTGATTTTGTTTGAATTCTTTCTTTCTCTCTCTTTTTTTTGATGACTTTGGGTAAAAGTTTATCAATTTTGTTGATCTTTTCAAAGACCATCTCCTGATTTCATTGATCTGTTCTACTGTGTAATTATTATATATGTATTATTATTATTTATATAATTATGTATACATATATAATAATATATATAAGTAGATATTTTAACTCTGGTGTGGAGAATAGAACGAGGTCCAGAGAAATTACTGTAAAGCTGATATACATAAAAAGATTATTGTAATAGTCTGGACAGAAGATAATGGTCTAAATTAGGATATAACCTGTAAGAGTGGAAAAGACGAGAGAGAACAAGAGAAAAACTGTCAGGTATCATAGCAGGAATACTTAGGATTTGGTGACTGATAAATGTACCAAGTGTGGGAAACATAAAAATGACTCCAGGTTTTCTGGCATACATGACTGAAAAGTACACATTCTAAGAAAAACAGCAAATTAAGGTGGCCTAACTTTTTTTGGACACTGTGGTGCCTGGGACACCTAGTTGGCGATTTCCAGTCAAAGGTTAGAAACAGATGAATGAAGCTGAGAAAAGGTGTTGGGATTAAGATTTCATGTCTTGTTCACCTTTTAACCACATTGCCTAGCAAAAAAAAAATGGGGAAAAAATGATCAATGAGATAGACAAAAACTGTTGATTAAAGGGTCGCTTGGGTGCTCAGGTGGTTAAGCGTCTGACTTCAGCTCAGGTCATGATCTCACGGTTGATGGGTCCGAGCCCTGCGTCGGGCTCCGCGCTGACAGCTCAGAGCCTGGAGCCTGTTTCAGATTCTGTGTCTCCCTCTCTCTCTGCCCCTCCTCTGTTCACACTCTGTCTCAAAAATAAATAAACATTAAAAAACATTTTTTTAAATATGCATTTTTATGAGAGCTATAGTTTTACTGAGGTTGTTCATAAACTCCTTTTTACTTGAAAATTAAAACAAGGTGTGGGGTGGCCCCACAAAACCAGAATGAGGTAGAGCTCAAAAGAGACTTTAAGAGACAAAACAGATGAACATAAGGGAAGAGAAACAAAAATAATATAAAAACAGGGAGGGGACAAGGCAGAAAAGACTCTTAAATATAGTGAACAAACAGAGGGTTACTGGAGGGGGTGTGGGAGGGGGGATGGGCTAAATGGATAAGGGGCATTAAGGAATCTACTCCTGAAATCATTGTTGCAGTAGGTGCTAACTAATTTGGATTTAACTTAAAAAAAATAATAAATTTTTAAAAATAAAAAAATAAAAAGAGACTTTTAATTCTCCTTTAATATTTTCCAGATTTTAAAAAGACTATTTGTGTAATTAAAAATAATAAGGGGGCACCTGTGTGGCTCAGTCAGTTTGGCATCTGACTCTTAGTTTCAGCACAGGTCACAATCTTATGGTTCCTGAGTTCAAACCCTGTGTCGGGCTCTGTGCTGACTACGCAGGGCCTGCTTGGGATTCTCTCTCTCCCTCTCTCTGCTCCTCCCCTGCTCTCTTTCTCAAAATGAACAAACATTTAAAACTAATTAAAGAACAAACAAAAATCACAAGAGGCCATCTCTTGCTTTAAATGATATGAATTAGTCTATTCCGTCATCCCTTAAGCTTCACCTCCTACACGACTGCCTTTTCCAGTTATCAGCTCTGTCTGTGTTTATCACCATGGTGGTTTATACCATCCCCTCTATGGAATATGGAGTCCAGAGAAGAAAAATAGAGCCTATTTTCATAAGTGGTACTTTGCCATCAAATTTGTTTCTTTGATGGGAGCAAATAAAATCCAACACAAAGTACATAGGTTTTGGGGCTTTGCTTAATAGAAAAAAAAAAACAACCATGAAGTCGAATTACCTTGTCTGTGTTATGTGTATTCAAAGTGGCTCTTAATATGTGCAGTTATGTTATGTGGCTTTGAAAGTATTAGCCCTAAAGCTAGAGAAGCTCGCTGTAGGAAACATTTCGTGGCTTTTGCTTCGTGCTCTCACATAAATAAAGAGACTGAATGATCTTGAGACCATGTTTTTCAATATGCAGTGGAGACAGCAGATAATTAATTCAGGAAGATGCTCAGGAACTTGATGGTTTAAGCAAGGCCCAAGAAAGCATGATTTTTGTTTTAAGTCAAACGAGATGTTCAGAAGCAAAAGCAAACAAAGGAGGAAATTAAATAGTTTCATGTAAGGCAGAAAGATGATAAGGTTAAGAAGTTAAAAAAAATTAATTTAATTTTAGGTAATTTAAGTAAGGTAACCACAACATTTATGATAGGCAACGTAGCTATTCTTTCATGAATAACTAGTTCCAAAGTGATTAAAACACATATCAGATATTAAGGAATTCTCTTCAGTATTTTAATTATACAATTGGAAAAATACCAACAAAAAATAACAGCAAACATTTACTGAGAGCTCACTCTGTACCAAACCCTGCCTCAACTAGACAGATGCATTATTTCATATATTAAAAAAAAAGATTAGGTTTTCCAGTACATCTGGCTTGAAACCACTCAATTCAGAAACCACAAAGGAATACACTCAGGTTAAAATCTGCATAAAATATGAATCATTGAATCTCTGGTAAAAATATAATTTTATTTCTGGTTGTCTTTGTCCCCTGTTCCCCACAGACATCTGGGAAAGAACATGATAAAAATTTATGGAAATATATTTTAGCACTAACATAGTAGTTGGTACATAAAAATATTTAGTAAGTATTCTTTGAATGGATTAGTGACAAATAAGGTACAATTGATGGAAATTCATTGTTCTCTGAGATGTGTATTTGACTAAAATGCTTTCTTTCATTCTTTGGTCCCTTGAGGGAGAGAAACAATGGTCAATGCTACGTCATGTTTAGTGCCCACATTTTAAAAACTCTCAAGTCATGGTCTAAAGTTATTCTAGTCCACAGCCTCATCCATTCACAGCTATCAATTCACCTCATTAAAACAGTGCATCACATTAAAATAGCACAGATTCAAAAACAAGATGGAAAGGCGGCAGGTTTTGATGAATAACTGAATTTCACTTGACTGATCACTAGTTGTTATTTCTTATCCAAGTGACGGCTGTGACTAAGACTCTTTTTGGCCAACAGCACCCATCCATCACACACCTGCATGCCAGCAAGCAACACCTGCATGCCAGCAAGCATCAATGTTCTTCGATAAATGGCACGGAGAACAAGCTTGGTGTGTTTTCTCTCCGTGAAAATGTTTCAGCAGCCTTGAATCCATTGCAGGAAGTATCTCACAAATAGAAGTGATGTAGTAACAGGTTCCTAATTTTGTCTGAATGCTCATGGGCTCGTTGTGACATACACTGCTTCCCAAAGGGGAGTTTTTAAAATTCCAGTAAGTATCAAGATATTAGCAGAACATTATCTATTTTATTTTGGCTCTATGAAGAACAGGAGTTAATTAATGATTTGCTGAGATACTATACTCAGCCAGATCCTTTCATGCTGTGCTTCCTCCTCTCTGGGCGCCTTCCATTTCCAGCTCCCAGGGCCTCGTCCTGTGCCCAGGCTCCTTATGGTGGGTCCCACCTGGTCATCACCACTGCCGCTCTCTGTGGCCAAGCCACGTCCAATATGGAGTGATGGTTAAAGACCTGGAATCAGGGCCAGCATGGCTAGCTCGAAATCATGGCTCGCCATTTAATATGTGCATAATTAGGACAAGTCTTTGAAGCTCTCAGAGGGTGGAATGTATTTCAAAGGGTAATAAAAATGACCTTAGAAGGTAGTTGTGGGTCTTGAGTTTCTATGTGTGAAGCCCTTAAAATGATGTTTGGAACACCGTAAGGACCGTAACGGTTAGACATGATTATTATTCCATAATCAGATCTTTTATTCCTTTTGTGCCACTAAGGAACTTCCGAAGTATTCAGATAAATAATTCAAACTGAAATATTTCACCAATTCAAACATATAAAAGAATTCTCAGTGATTCATTCCCTAAGCTGAAGGAATACATTTCCAGAAAAGTTCATGACTCACAGGAGGCCAAGAGGCCTTCTTTCTAAATACTGACAAATCACTCTGCAAAGGTTAGCACCCACTCCTCCTCCCGGTGGGATCGTTTATTTAACGTGAAAACAAAAGATTACTAGAGCCATGCATCCATCTCTGAGACTGATGCATTAGGAAGGAAGAGATAAATATTAAAGTACCAAAAAATCATAATTCTATAATAATACCAAGATAGTACTTTTTGATATTGAGAAAAGGACTGAGAAGGGAATAAATTGGCTATATTATAATTTGCCTCTCATAAAATCAATTTTTTTGCCTTAATTCTAACCAATGAAAAAGATGACAAAATTTTTAAAATTTCTCTTCATAAAACTCAGACTGTATTTTTGTTTTTGGAAGTTGCTAGATAAAAGTTTAAATTATTTGGTAAATTACATTATTGGCAGGTACTTTGTCATTACCTCAAATTAATTCCTTTTGAATTATCTCCCAAATATTTCCAAATTATCTCTCAAATAGTGCCAGTTTAAATTTGAATAAATTAATTGAAAGCGCTTCATATAATTGCTTATCCTTTTTGAAGAGGAATCAAACATTGGGATCCTTGGGGCATCATTAAACAAAATGAAAATCACCCGATTGATTCTGTTGTGGGGTGAATATTTAAAAAAAAAAGATTAAAATTAAGCTTATTTCTCAACTCACAAAATAATTGTATTTGAGATCCTTTGACACCTTATCTGATTTAACTGCTTGGTTCTGCGATGATTTCTTTTCTGAAGACTGTCCAGAATATTGCTGCCTTTTTCAGAGGGCTAATTGAATCACACTAGTTTCACAAAATAAGCTTGTTAATTGCTTGTTTTAGCAGGTTATTTTACAAATAGAAAAGTCCGGTGGTTCTTCCAAAGAAGAAAGTGCCAGATAATATTAGCGGCCATGGGTACCAAAGCTACAAAATGCATATAACATTAACTAAAGTTTTCATTTTAATTCATCCATAAAAAAATGCTGCTTTCTGGCTTATATCCCAACTTGGGGTACAAACCACAACTCCTCGCTCTGGTTTTGAAAGTTCCTACATGCTCCTACCTCTTGGATCTCATCGTACCATTTTCTCCTCTGCTTGCCACCCTGTCCTCCGGCTGGAAACATTGGGTTCCATCCAATGTCAAAATCAATGAGCTCATTGTGATCCCAGGATCTCTGGTGTAGAGTTTCTCTTTCCTAATCTTCATTGTCTGACTCCCAGTCATTCACATTTCGGCTGAAAATGGACTTCAAACAAGAGACCTTTCCTAACCACTCATGTTACTAGAATCTAGACTCCATGAAACCAACATCTTGATTGCCTGATTCTCTATGGTTTCTTCAACATCTTGACTAGCTCATCACACATGCTCATCACACTAGCTCATCACACTAGCTCATCACACATGCATCAACATAACTCAATATGTTATTTGTTGAGTGTGGAATAAGCATGGACTCCCTGATATGCTCTGTACTGTTAGTGACACATACAGCATTTCCTAATAACCTTGCAAGGTAAATATTATCATGGTTTTATAAGAAGTAAGGGCCCAAATTAACCACCTGGTGTGTCTGGTTCCAAAACTGTTATTTTTCCTCTAACCTACTAGCAAAGACAAATGAGTACTTTAGCACGGTGAGTTCAATCACCTCCCTGCTTTAATGTCATGCTACATCTACTGCAGGAAGTATCACTTTAAAACATGTTTACATGTGGATTTTCCAAGAGAAACTAGGGTTCCTTGAGCGTAATGACTGTGCCTTATTTATCTGGATAGTCCTAGTGCCTGGAACACAGATTTGCAATAAATATTTGTTGAAAAAATAGAGGAACTTAAAGAATCCCATTACTGGTAATTAACATGAGATCTCAATGTTGAATAGATACACGCATGCAGAGAGGTTTACAATGAATTTTCTTAACCAAGTAATTTTTGAAATGGAAAACTATGTGCTTGGAATGCATAAACTTCTCTATATTAAAAATTGGCTGAGGGGCGTCTGGGTGGCTTGCTCGGTTAAGCGTCCGACTTCCGCTCAGGTCATGATCTCACGGTCGGTGAGTTCGAGCCCCGCGTCAGGCTCTGCGCTGACAGCTCAGAGTCTGGAGCCTGCTTCAGATTCTGTGTCTCCCTCTCTCTCTGCCCCTCCCCTGTTCATGCTCTGTCTCTCTCTGTCTCAAAAATAAACAAACATTTAAAAAAAAAATTTAACTCTTAAAAAAATTGGCTGAGTCAATTGATGAATTTGATATGAAGAGTTTATGTTTTTATAGACAGTTAATTCTTTTAAAAAATTTTCATTCTCAAAGGCATGAGTTTATAATAATTACTGGTATTTATTCATTCATTCTTTCTTTTTTTAAGATTTTATTTTTAAGTAATCTCCACATGCAAGGTGGGGCTTGGATTTACAACTGTGAGGTCAAGAGTCACACACTCTACTGACTGAGCTGGCCAGGCGCCCCTCAATGTTTCTTTATCAAGGTATAAGGATAATTAGGGGGGGCACTTGGGTGGCTCAGTTGGTTAAACATCCAACTCTTGATTTCAGCTGAGGTCAGATCTCATGGTTCATGAGTTCAAGTTCTGCATTGGGCTCTGCACTGTGCATGGAGCCTGCTTAGTATTCTCTCTCTCCCTCTCTCTCTGCCCCTCCCCTGCTCATGCGCCCTCTCTCTCTCTCTCTCTCTCTCTCTCTCTCTCTCTCTCTCTCAAAATAAATCAATAAACTTAAAAAAAGGTAAGGATATTTTAAATTATCTGGTATGTAAACAGTTTTGGCAAAACTACTTTCGTTCACTAGTGTTTGGTACTACTTTATTATATATTTTGCTTCCCATGCCTTAGCTGTAAAGCAGCAGGCAGTTGCATGTGAAAGAAACCGTGAGTGCCACTAAAGTAGTCACCTCATCTGGAGTTTAAGAACACGGGAGGCCCTTCCATTGTTTCTCAGCCTGGAAGTCCTCAGATCTGCTTCTTAATGACTGTCTTTTCTCCCATAACATCTCCTTTTATCAATGTCTTCCTACAAAGGATCCCTTGGTTGTATAGCATTTGCTTTGCTATGTAATATTTTCCTTCAGGGGCGCCTGGGTGGCTCAGTTGGTTAAGTGTCCGACTTCGGCTCAGGTCATGATCTTGGGGTTTGTGAGTTCGAGCTCCGCCTCAGGCTTTGTGCTGACAGCTCGGACCTGGGACCTGCTTCAGATTCTCTCTCTGCCCCTCCCCCCACTAACACTCTGTGTGTGTCTCTCTCTCTCAAAAATAAATGGCTTCATCCTCTTCCCTCCCTAACCTGAACCCTCCACCTTGGTCTGCTGGCATTCTCACCTCCAGCCCCTCCCCCTCCCCAGCAGCCCACAGGTGCATTTCCATCACTGCATCCGTGTCCATACCTTTCTTCCCATGAAATGCCACTCTCCATTTCTTTATTTCTCCCCTTGATTATTTTAGGAGTAGGAAACGCAAGAGGTTGGGAGATAGGCAGAGGTGGGTCTGACTACTAGTTTTGATATGTAGAGTTCTGTGAACTTGGACCAGTTACTTAACCTGACTCTGTTTTCTCATCCATAACTGATATTTCATAATGGTTAGAGAAGATAAGATATTTGATTACCAAATTTCTCATCAATTTCTAGCCAATAGGTACATGATCCTTTATTTCTTTGGGTCTCAAATAAAACCTCATCTGCTTTGTTACATCTTGCCTAGCTTGACACATCACATTCTTTTACCCCTGTCACTAGATTGAGTTCATATATTTAACATTCATTTGGCATACACACACACACACACACACACACACACACACACACACACACTTTACATGGTTGGAAATCTCATTACCTCAAGTCCCCATTTCCTTAACGGTTGTGCTGGAACAATGAATTCATTAAGATTTCTTTTTCATAGAAATATATGATTTAAAAAAATCGAATAGTATAGAAAGCCTTAAAATGACAAGAAACTCATCTCTTTTCTTAACCTCCTCAGCCACTTTCCCTAGGAGCAACTACATTAAAAAAAATATTATTGTAACTCCCACATTCCATCACTCAATTTAATAGTTATCAAGAATTTACTATACTACTTATCTTTTCCTCTTCTTTCTCACCCTGTCTCAGCTACATTATATTGGAAAGCACAGTCCAGACAAAATGTCCTGTCATCAATTTATACATCAGTTTGCATAAGGAGTTAAGCATTAATTTCTTTAAATTATGGAAATTTTCATCATGTGATATGATGCCCTTATCTTGCCCAATTAATTAATTCCCCAATTAATTAATTAATTCCTCAATTCAATTAATTCCCCAATTTCATCTAATACCTAGCACATATTCATGTTTTCTTATTTATCTCAAAATGATTTTTTCCCTCAAAAGACCATTTGGATAAGAATCCAAAGAAGATGGACGTATTACATATTGTATTTAGTTGTTTGTGTTTTCAGTCTCTTAATTTAAATGAGTTCCTAGAGGCAATGAATTTTCTGAGGATTCTAATT
The DNA here is from genome assembly GCF_018350175.1 of Felis catus. Lineage (NCBI taxonomy): Eukaryota > Metazoa > Chordata > Mammalia > Carnivora > Felidae > Felis > Felis catus. Next base: position 3,774,542 of record NC_058377.1, on the reverse strand, counting down.
AGAGATTTTAGCTTTTAAATGTCTGTTCTTTGCACAGAATTTGATCTTTTGCTTCTGTGGTAATTTTTCCGATATTCTTACAATCCTGTGTTACAGGCTTTTCTCAAAAGTCTGCTGAATTCTGTCCTACCTGTTCATATTTTAGAACTGGGCAATAAAAATGTGCCTGGGACTCGGTGGGCATGGTAGGAACATGTCAATTGACAGGCTTTACGTGAGGCTGTCTGTCTCTTAGGAGTCTTTAAGCCTCAAGAAACAGAATATTTAAAGCGGCTTTAACAGTGTAGAACATCTATAGATACGGACATATGTTATTCCCGGGTTAATTCAATAATTTTGATGATGCTATTTAGGCGCAGAGGCTCACAGACCTGTCCATTAGTCACAAACTGCCACGGCAATACCATGTATCCTAAAGAGATACAAGGGACATGGTGAAAAGGAAGGGTCATTTCTCCTAATATTCTCTTTACCGTAAATTAGAAAAACCTCTCCCAAAGGTCTCTCCAGATGTCATCACACCTGATTGTTTAGGGTTGGGTCAAATGCTCACTGCTGAGATGGGGAGGCATCTTCAAAAGTGAGTAGTGGACACAGCCTCAATGGTGATGGCTTAGGACGTGCCCACAAGGAAACGCCTGGAGGGTGACGTCAATGACATTTGGGTAAACAGTCCCCAGCACCGTCACACAGGTTGGGGAAGGAACCAATGACTATTCTGGAGCCTCAGATATTTTTGTTTCATGAATCTCCTTGGAGGACGGCCAAGTTCACTGGCTCCCTCTAAGCTTTGTTTCTGTGAACATTCTAGCATCCACTGATGGCCTCTTCCCACTGTCTTCATCAATGTGGAGTTATGTCTTTTTACTATCTGAATATCATTTTATAAGGCTTTTGGGAGAAGAGATGAGCATATGAATTCAGTCTCAACATGTTGACATGGCAGAATTCCATTTCAACAGCAGTTTTGATGACCTACCTACCTATCTTTTCAATTCACATTTAAAGAGAAAATTGTAAGTTCATCACATTGTGCTACCTTTCCACAGAAAACATCTTTTAGAAACTATTCCCCAAAATTCAATGATGATCTAAGTCTTTTTCAATCTGAGTCCTATATCACTATAAATTTCTTCTTGTACAGACAATGTTAAATGCCACTGCCAACATAATTTGACCTGTTGTTTCATTTATGAATAATTTTTCCTTCTCACCCTCATTTCTTTCTGCATGAAATTACTTATATTGAATTCACAGACCTCCACAAGGTGGTCCCACTAATCTCATGTCTATCTTTTTATCTACAATAGTGAACTTTTCTTTCCTTTTTCGAGACCGCTCCATTCTAATACAATAGATCATTATATACATTCCAGATCATTTAAAATACTGTGTTTAAAGATTAGGTGCATGTTATTCTGAACCACATTCTTGCATTGTAGACTCTGAATGTTAAAAGAAAAAAAAATCTATTCAGGATGAAAAATAAAAATCCAGTTATCGTTTTTATCCTATAAACTCATGGCAAGTATCAAACTCCTCTAGAGAGATATTTCATCCCTCTAAGCGTGCCTTAAACCTAAAAAAAGTACCCAAATATTTACTCAGCTCAACTATTTGTAATTTACTAAAATATCTTATTGTGTTAATGGTACCCCTCTGTGAAAACTCATGATGCTTTTTTACAAAGGACAACTTAGTCCAAAGTCAGTACTTTCCCTCTACATAAATGCTTCAGGATTCTAGATACACACACACAGCAGTAAGTATAATTTTCAAAACATTTCTATTCCCCAAAGCCACCACTAAAAATAATAAATTCAACATATTTTCAAAAAAAATAGAAAATACATTCTGTACATTATAACACTATGTTTGCTAATTTTCCTCTGAAGGTTAAAAAACGTTGTCATCACTGGGAACATTTCTGTCAATGCTACGTTGAAGGTTTCTACCGATGTGTATGTAAATTATTTAATATGCCTAATCTTTCTGGGACATGATGATAATGTCTGCCACATAGTTTGAACGTTGAAATACATATATCATATCATTTCTATGCATACTCCAGTATTATCACTGATCACTTGGAAACTAGGAAGGACCAGATACTCAAACATTTTTTAAGTTGAGACTATATGACATTCATATTAGTTTTTTTAAAATTCCACTGTATTTATGAAATATGCTAATTAGTATTTTCTCTAAAAATAATATTTAAAACTGAGTTTATTCAATGATAAATTGACTACCTTAAAAGCTATAATAAAATCTAAAATTATTTTTGATTACAAAGAAATGCTTCCATCTGTATTTTCTTTAAATATTTTTCCTTTTCATGTTGAAGTTCCTCTAACTTTGCATATACAACTAAAATTCCTTTTCAGATAGGCTACTTTGATGTAGACTCTTAAATAAATTACTGCTTGCACAGTTAATAAAAAGAATGCAAGATTTAGGCTAAACTTTGGTCAGAAAATCTAATATGTTTTGAGATTTGTTCCTCCATCAAATAGTATAAATGCCAGTGTTTGCCCATTTACTCTGTAACTGCTGCTTTTAGTTATAACCCTTGGAGGCAAAAGTTCCCTATAGAGGAAGAGTTTTAGAACAGCAGACAATACACAGATTCTAATATTTCTAAGAACAAAATCTACCTTTTCTCCATGTCCTATAACCCACTGTTTCTTGCTTGTCACCGGCCTCTACTCTGTGGCTGTTCGAAACACAGCAAAGTGTTAGGATTATGATACGATATGATGTGATGTGATAAGATACTCTTTTGAAATTCAAGACACCATCGAAACACAGATTTTCCAGAACAGAATGACTATGAAATGACTTTATATGATAAAACGCCAGTATTTACAAACTGTATACAGATAAAGAAACTGTTTTGCTCTTCAAATACAGAAATAAATCCAGGAGAAACTTGCTAAGTGTTGAGAAGGACATAAATATTCAAAGAACAATTTCCTCTTTCCTGAAGAAGAGAGCCTTCTTTTCTGTACTGAACATGAGATATATATTCCCTAATTCTCTTTCTCAGTTCGCGTAGCCACTGAGTGAATTGGGTGGTAACACTCCATTGTTCTAATGAAAGATAAAATGGTTGTTGACTGAATTCCATATGCTGATTTTCTGGAAATAAGAATTACTATTTACTGGAATGTTGCAAGAATATATCAAAGTTGTAACAGATACTCTTAAAAAAATTTTTTTTAACGTTTTATTTACTTTTGAGACAGAGAGAGACAGAGCATGAACGGGGGAGGGGTAGAGAGAGAGGGAGACACAGAATCTGAAGCAGGCTCCAGGCTCTGAGCCATCAGCCCAGAGCCCGACGCGGGGCTCAAACCCACAGACTGCGAGATCGTGACCTGAGCTGAAGTCGGACGCCTAACCGACTGAGCCACCCAGGCGCCCCACAAATAGATACTTTTAAAGATGAATGGTTGAAAAGCAGAAAGGAATAATGGAACAAGGTTCTACTTAATTCTGAAGTATCAACTTAGTCATGCAAATTGTCAAAGTCAAAGTGTAAAGACTCCTGACTCTTACCAGTTCCCAAGAAAGAGGTCATGTCAGATTGATTGACCACATCAATTAAGCTGCAATGAAAATGTACTAGATAATCTCTCCTAGGAAAATAAAACCAATTTTTAAGATTTCATCCTTACAGTATTAGAATCTATTTATTTCTATCTGTTCACGTGCTATTTATTTCTACATAACTCTTGTAGGTTTGTTTTTTGTTTTGTTTTTGTTTTTTTACAAGGCCTGTAGTGCCCTTTAGCTTCAAAGTTCTACATAAAAACGAAGTCCTGTGCTGTTCCTTTGGCTTGATTTCAGACTGCTGTGTCTCCGTGACAAACTGCTGAGCAGTATATGGTTATGGAACTTATGTCTCTGGTAACATGATAGTTAAATATACTAGCATGATCAGATGAAAATGAGAAAGACTGCTGGTTACTATTAGTGAGAGGCTGACATTTTAAAAAAGTTTTTAATGTTCATTTATTTTTGAGAGAGAGAGAGAAAGAACATGAGCAGGGGAGGGGCAGAGAGACAGGGAGACAGAGAATCAGAAGCAGGCTCCAGGCTCCGAGCTGTCAGCACAGAGCCCGATGTGGGGCTCAAATTCGTGGACCACGAGATCATGACCTGAAGGCAGACACTCAGCTGACTGAGCCATCTAGGCAACGCTATGGGTGGATGATTTTGAACCTGAAAAGCGTCACAGCAACAAGAATACTGTGAGGCACATTTGAGTTGATTTTCCAAGGGATTTAGAAAGACTGGTTAGTGGCCTTAGCAATGTCTTTCAGCGTTATAATGTCATAGATCAGCCCCTGAACCTACCCAGGTTTTGTAATCATCTCTAACATTAAGCCTAGCAGTTCTCAGCCAATAATACTAAGGACAAATCAAAGGAAGACCGATAATACATCTAAGAATCATGCTATTTCCTTTGTTAGTGGAGGAATAGAAAAAAAAATTGTCCCAATATTTGTAATAATGTTTTTGAATAGTATGAGTAACTTTCACAAAGCTTGATTATTACAGATAAACAGGGTGTGGGAAGCTTACAATTGTATCAATTAACAATAATTATTTCTTCAGCACAGACTTATTTATTCTGGAATCAACTACAGAAGCACCAATGTTGTTTCCTTGGCTCTCTCCACATTTTCTAGGGCCTCTATTAGCCTTTGGGGTTTAAAGCCTGCACTTCATTAAAATATACTGTTTTGCTCCCTGGAGAGACGCCCCCCCCCCCTTCTTAAATGTACAGACCAAGTGTCAGTGTATACTCAGGACTCTAAACCATTTCATTTAGTTATCATGGACCCTCAGCATACATTCATCTGTCTGGGTTCATTACTGAATTAGTAAGTACACATCGTATAACGGACACTCTTTGATTTGCCAGTTGAGTCCAGAATATCAGCTTCTCCTTTGTAAATCAAAGTGGCTTCCTCTTGGGATGATTATGCATATAAAACACATAGTATTGTTTTTAAAAGAAAACACCACTACAAAACAGTAAATACACACCTATTTCTGATAAACTAATTGCAATGGGGGATCTCAATACCCGCCTGAATGGGAGGTACTATGATTTTGAGGGAAATAAAAAATCTGAAAGTATCAGAAAAATCACCTCTTACTGTACAAATAGGGTCGATGTAACTCTGAAAAGTGGTAGTGACGCAGAAATAGTTCCTTTGTCACAGTGTTATTGACACAGTTATGTCCATTAAGTGGTGATGTCCAAAGAATCAAGAGAAGAAACCTATCGTATTAAGATAAGAATAATAGTTGTATGCATCAAAGAGAAATTGTAATTCGATTATTTAAAAAAAAATACTATATGGAAAGGGAAAAGAGAGTGTTGGTAACGCTGGGGACCGAGTACCTGGAGAATTACGTGATGTGACTAATACTTGGTGGCAACTAAAAACAAAATGAAACAAAACGCTACAGAGTTTCAGCTGTATGAACCCCCCTGCTGCTCGCCACCATAAAGCAGGCAACCCTTTTATTAATGACATTAGAAAGAAAAAGCCAGACGCCAGTTAAGTACATGGAAATTAGGAGTAGGACTCTGACTCATCTAGGCAGTTCTCCCTTGGAGAGGACAGAGGAGGAGTTGAAGAGGGCTTTGGGAGAGGGGGACAAAGGACCAGGACAAAGAGCAGTGGTCCTGAGCTTGCATGGAGGTGTCCTGAGCCTTGCTGTTCAGGGACTTACTAGGTACTCAGATCTGTCCCTTCCCCGGAGGTCTTTCTCCGTCGTTGTAAGAAGTGTGTTACGTTACTGCAGCTTCTTTCTCATTCCTGCGTGGGACCAAACCCTGGATGGGGACATTCTCCTGGGGTTGTGGCTGTGTGTGATCTTACCAGACTAACAATGGAAGCATCCTCCTCTTTACTGAACGCTCAGAAGCCTGGAGGAGCAGACGGGGTAAGTTAACACTATGAACTACATTTAACATTATTGTTTTCACTGTTTTCAGGCCATCATTTTCTCCACAAAATGGAAATGAACAAGTGAAAAGGGTAGAAAAGCGAAGCACACATCACCTTTCCAACCCACCTGGTTTCGCTCATTCTTTAAGACTTCCATGTGAACTCCTTCTACGATGTTCTTCTTGACTGCATGCTTCCTTTTCTCTGTCTACCCAAATAGTCTCACTTCCTGGGTGCGTTTCTTTCTTTAATGTTTATTTATTTACATTTGATACAGAGAGATAGGGAGCAAGCAGGGGAAGGGCAGAGAGAGAGGGAGACAGAATCCCAAGTAGGCTCCATACTGTCAGTGCAGAGCCCAACACAGGGCTTGAAATCAAGAACCTCGAGATCATGACCTGAGCCAAAACCAAGACGGGATGCTCAACTGACTGAGCCACCCAGATTCCCCACTGGGTGCAGTTCTATCCTCACAAGGACCCTACCAGGTTCACCCGGGGAGAAGATTTTTCTGGAAAACACTCCCTCACAAACATTCAACTATGACCTCATTGGTCAGTCAACATAGCACCATACCAGATTGATAGGCACTCTCGATACATGTATGAATGAAAGAACATGACCCCATCCTGTCATAAAAAACAAAAAACAAAAAAAAAACCACCTACTTTCCTAGAGGAAGAAGGCTAAAACTTCTCCAAAATGAGGAGGCAGAAACCTCTAGTTTTTAGCTTCACATAATCTTGAGAACCAAGTTTCCTAAAAGTGTCAGGTATCTGGTCTATTCCTCTTCTCAATTAGATTAACACAAAGAAAGGAACATCTATTGACAAAATCAGAGTTACAGTGGGTGTCATAGTCGTAGTTACACTGGAAGCCTGTATTAAATAGAAACTTCTAGACAGGCTTTAAGTCCTTGTGAGGACCGCTTCCCACTGGTTAGACTAGATAACCTGACAGGGGACCTGCTGAGATTTTCCCAGGTGTACCCTCTGCTATCCTTGTATCCTTCAACTGTGAGTGAGTCACAACCTGATTATGGTTCATATGGTCATTATTTGTTGATTAAAAAATCATGGATTCCTCTTCTCAGTGCAGTAAGAATGCAACTATTTCTGTAGAAATATCATTCAAATCTAATCCCTTTTTAGGGGCACAGCGTTTTTCAATAACTGTCTTAGTGGCCCTTCTAGAACAGGAGTCCTTATGCCTGATAATAACTTTTAAATACCAAGAAAATTAACCTAAGAAAGCGAACCACCTCCTCTGTGGAACACACAAGTCTGGCATCGATGTTCTCTAAGGCTCCAAATTAAGTTAAAGGTCTGTAAAATGGCCCACACACTGCGTGTGAAATTTGGACCTGTTTCATCAGCAACATTTAATTACTATACTGGACATAAAGTGACAGGAGTCCCATTAATTAGCTCAGGGACAAGCATTATTCATTCTTTTGGCATTGAAGCAATTCTCATCACAGTGAAGCTGATAGGGGAGTGATAAATGACAACAGGCTACTAAAATTGTTACTATCTACTGAGCCAAATCAATGCATCCCCAAACAGAAGTGTCCAGAAGAAGATGTGACATGGAAACAATGTGGAGTGTTATCAAAGTGTCATAAACCCGCTGGGTGTATCTGAGACGCTCTCTTCGGTATTTAACAAAGCCACAGTATAGGTCTTTATTGGGGAAGAACATCCCAGCCATTTACATTCAGAACAGTGGTCCTCCAACATGACTGATCATCAAAATTTATGGACATTTTCCTAAAAAAAGAGATTCTTGTGTGTGTTTCTCCCTCCAGCTTTCCAATTCCTCACCAGAGTCTCTAAATCTATGTATCGGTGTATTTCCATGCATATTTCAAAAAAAAATTTTTTTTTGTAATTTTTTTATTTTTGAGAGAGACAGAGCACGAGTTGGGGAGGGGTAGAGAGAGAGGGAGACACAGAATCTGCATCAGGATCCAGGTTCCAAGCTGTCTGCACAGAGTGCGACACGGGGCTCGAACTCACGAACCACGAGATCATGACCTGACCAAAGGTGGACGCTCAACCGACTTGGCCACCGAGGCGCCCCAATTTTCATGCATACTTCAGATAACTGTGATGCAGGCTGGAGGACCACAGATTAAGGACATATGTGCACACATGCTTCTGTTCAGTCACCGAAGCTCTGAGTTGCCAAGACGATGGTTCCAAATCAAGGCATGACATTATTTGAGGGAAATGGTATTTGCAACAAAGTGTTCATATTGATTGTCATTTCAGAAGAGTATTTTCACTGACTATTAATTAGGCATGAAAATACATCTTTCGTGAATTTCTGTGTTTACCAAAGTCAATTGCAATTACTCTTTTCTACCTGTATCTAATCAGTTGATTGAAAATTCATGAGAAAATTCCATTAAGATGTGCTGATCTGCCTGAAATTTCATTTTTAAACATAAAAGTTATAAGATTTGGATTTCTTTGTTGTTGTTGTTGTTGTTGTTGTTGTTGTTGTTAAAAGGGAGTGGGAGAACAAGGGAGGGGCAAAGAGAGAATCCCAAGCAGGCTCCACACTCAGCAAAGAGCCCGCTGTGGGGCTCAATCTCACGACTCTGGGATCATGACCTGAGCTGAAATCAAGAGTAGGACACTCTACCCACTGAGCCACCCAAGTGCCCCAAGATTTGGATTTCTTATACATTTCTGATTTCAAGTGATTACACAGCAAAATGCTCACTCAAACACCCGTCTATTTTAATAGACTAGGTCTACCTCATCTGACTGATACGGTTTTGTGGTAAAAGAGGCCTGCTGAAGACTGTCTATTTCTCACAGACCATCTAATTTTGGTGAGAATATTCATGAATGATCTTCTTTTTCTGAGATTTCTAGAGGGAAAGCCAGGCTGTCATCTGAAAGTTTAAAGTCACTGTGTTTCACAGCCGTCTGAATAAACTGCCTTGGAATACTCATAAGAATTTTAATTCCTGAGCCCTGCCTCAGACCAACTGGATCAAAATTTCAGAGGCAGGGGCGCCTGGGTGGCGCAGTCGGTTGGGCGTCCGACTTCAGCCAGGTCACGATCTCGCGGTCCGTGAGTTCGAGCCCCGCATCGGGCTCTGGGCTGATGGCTCGGAGCCTGGAGCCTGTTTCCGATTCTGTGTCTCCCTCTCTCTCTGCCCCTACCCGTTCATGCTCTGTCTCTCTCTGTCCCAAAAATAAATAAATGTTGAAAAAAAAAATTTCAGAGGCAAAGTCCATGAATTCATAATTGTTTCAGAGTGCCTCTCTACCCTCTCCAGGGATTACTATGTACTAAAAGTTGAAACTCCATGGTCAGATTTTCAGTTTTTCTCGTCTTGATGTTTAAGAGATTTATTTTGTGGTCAAGACCTTTTCAACAATGCAAACATGTTTTTCACATCCCTTTGGTGGCTACATAATAAAATGTTCAAATCTTGAACCCTGTCGTAACTAGTGTCCTCTTTTCCATACCCAGGACACTGCTCAGAGAGTAGGTTCTAGGAACTCCGTGGCAAGGAAACAAGGCAACCTGCTTTCTTTCATCCGACAGTCCTTCTCTTCTGAAAACGCACCCTTTTTGAAGTCTGTACTTTCCAAGGCTTCCATCACGAAAAAGAAGAATGGATAATTCCCCCAAAGGGGAGACACTTGAGAAAAACAAGTAAAAGGAAATATTTCCACCATTTTGAAATTACAAGTTTGGAACACTTGTAAAGGTTGAACAACTGAATGAAGCATCATTCATTTATTCTCCCAAAACTCAGAAAGACTCAGAGAATACAGGATTGCGGCATTTTTTTTTCCTAAATGTTTTCTCTTCATGTAATTGTTTCTGTGGCTGAGCTCACCTTATATACATGGCTTTGACATTTTGATTTTTTATCTTAATGTCTTCTCTCCTATTTTCTTAGATAATTCAAAATTATTAGCATCATCCTTTTAAGGTCTTCATTTGAGTCAACTGTATGAGTGGTTTATTATTTCAGTAATCATGTTGCTATATTTCTACCTTTAGGATGTATTTGAATTTTCAATTTTATAAATAATACTGAAATCTACTTCTGAGTTAGAAGTAATTTATTAACTTACAGGACAATGGTTATGAATACTTAAAAGTTCTTGATAAATATAATAAGATTGCTTCCAGAAAGATTAAACCAATTTAAACTTCCACTATAAGTGTCTGATAGAACCGATGTCTGAAATCTCACGAGGCTAAAAGTTTACCTTGCTTTGGATTTGGCTAATTTGTTATGAATAGGCATATTGCTTTTGCATAGGCTATTGTTAGTTATTAGACAAGGAAAACGGGTCACATTCATGGGCCAATGGTAATGTATAATAAAAAGAGAACTGAAATGCTTGATTTCTAGCTTTCACCTTGTCTGTCAAATGGACGAATTTTCAGGCCAATGGAATGATAATAAACATTATTAAGATATAACCTAAGGTCGGGGGCGCCTGGGTGGCGCAGTCGGTTAAGCATCCGACTTCAGCCAGGTCACGATCTCGCGGTCCCTGAGTTCGAGCCCCGCGTCAGGCTCTGGGCTGATGGCTCGGAGCCTGGAGCCTGTTTCCGGTGCTGTGTCTCCCTCTCTCTCTCTCTGCCCCTCCCCCGTTCATGCTCTGTTTCTCTCTGTCCCAAAAATAAATAAAAAACGTTGGGAAAAAAAAATTAAAAAAAAAAAAAGATATAACCTAAGGTCAAGAACTGGATAAAAGAATTTTAATAACACATTATTTTCCAAAAGATTTTAAGTTCTACACTGAAATACTCCAAGACTTTATAAATGAAAACCCTGAAACATTCTCAGGGATATTTAGCTGAGATCAACTGAAGAATTAATTATATATTAAAAAAAATTTTTTTAACATTTATTTATTATTGAGAGACAGAGACTGAGCAGGGGAGGGGCAGAGAGAGAGGGAGACACAGAATCCGAAGCAGGTTCCAGGCTCTGAACTGTCAGCACAGAGCCCGACGCGGGGCTAGAACTCACAAACCACCAGATCATGACGTGAGCCGAGGTCGGAGGCTTAACTGACTGAGCTACCCAGGCGCCCCAAGAATTAATTATATTTTTGAACACTTTGTAGCTTTATTTCTTATCTGCCTGATCTAGTCTGGTCTATTAACTACCAATGCATTTATATTGATTTCTTTCTGATCTATCTTACAGTTTTTACTTTATATCAATAATATGTGTGATGTCTGAAGATTTAGAACTTCTTTGTTACTTAGAATCTATACAGTTGTAAGGAGCAAGCAAACATTCTTGTACTATTTAATGTTTTACTGCATTGGCATCAACTTTGATGAGAACTGGGGTGTGAGCAGAGCAGTGAAGATGGGGGCTGGGACACCCTGCACGAAGCCCTCAGCTCCGGATGCCACTGCCTGTACAAAGGCAATTACATTAGTTCCTCCTCACAGGAGTGTTGAAAAGATTAAATGAGCAATCAGGTCCGGCCGAAAACTTAGACAAGTCGTGCATCGATGCTGGCTTCTGTTAACTGCAGTTTTTCCCTTTCTACCCTCCCTCTTTCTCTGTCTCTAGTCTGTCTTCCTCTCCCCTCCCTCCTCTCCTGGCTCCTTTTTTTGCATTCCCTCACACCTTTGCAAATATTTGATTTTAAACTCTCTTTAAGAAGACTGTTTGTCCACTCTCGGTTTTGGCTCAGGTCATGATCTCATGATTTGTGGGATCAAGCCTCGCATTGGGCTCTGTGCTGAAGCCTGCTCGGGATTCTCCTCTCTGTCTCTGTCTCTGCCTATCCCCTGCTCACGTTCTCTTTCTCTCTCTCTCTCTGAAAATAAATAAACTTTAAATTAAAAAGATCATTTGTCTTCTTTAGGGCATAAAATAAGAAACACTATTTTTAATCATTGAGGATATCAAATGATATTTATACAAGAACAAAAATGTCCAATTTTTTTCATCTTATTGTATATATTTTTTATTTCTTCTATTTCCTTAATATGTTCTTTATAGTCTATCATTTGTCATAGGACTTCTCTTTCTTTAGCCTTTTCCCCACTGAGAAAATGGTGGTCACCTTCTAGCTCAAAATAGTATAGTTTTCTCAACGCATCCATTTCAGCCATTCTCAGGGGTCTATGTTTGCCCTCACACTCTAGTGTCCTTATTTTTTAGTAACGTATTGTTTTTTTGTAACAGTGAATTACATTCCATGTAGTATTATTTTTCTACTTTATTTCAAGAATGCAATCACCTCCATTTCTCAATAATAACCATTAGAGCTTCATGAATCATTATTTAAATAATGATATTGCCTCCAGATTTTTAATAACCTGCTTCCCACCAAGATTAAGTATTTGATAAAGCTTTCTGTTTATTGAAATCCATTTTCTGAGCACATAACAAGTTCTTCCTGTACAGAGCTTCATGGGAATGTTATTCTAGAAAGCTTTCTTTGACTCATTTTTGCATTTTTTTCTGCTCCAGTTTTCCTGTCTCCAGAAACGGTGATTATTTGTATAATCTGACCAACACTATGTTCAGTAGCAATAATATTTGCTGAAAGTGGTACTTTATTCACCCTAACTTCCTGATATTTCACTCAGCTTTTTAAAAATACTAATTCTACTCACTGGCATTGCTAATTTTAGATTTTGAAATAATTTCATTTTTCTCATCAAACGCTGTACTCAGTTTTGCCAGCGACGTCTAATCTTTTGAGGTTACCTCTTTCTTTATTCCTACAATTCATTTCGTAGAACCCATGGTCTCTTTAATTTTGGTTCCAAAACCTGCTTCCGTCTCCCCACTAATTTCTTAGGGTATACATTTAAATGCATACTCCTTCCTGCTCTTTTTCATGCTATATTCCTTTTTGCCATTTTTAGGAGAAATTCCACAGCATCCCCACGGGATTCTCTGTTGCTTTTGTTTTCTTACGCTCTTCATTTCTGCATCTAGGCATTTCCATCCATTCCTGTCCATTGGCCCGAAATAATGTTGTCTTTCATTTTCCTGTCCTATTCATACGGATGCTGTTGCAATCTTCCTATTCTGTGAACCGGGAGCTCCCTTCAGTTACTCAGATGCTCAGAGGAGCGTGAAGTGGGGCTCGTGGTAATGCATGGCTGATTCTGGGCCATCACTTCTGCAGGTCTCTTTCCAAATCAGTTGACTCCCCTGCCAGTGGGCACTTCTGTATCTTGTCATTCTTCACTTTGGGCACAAGCAACCTGCCCGAGCGAGTTATATCACACAAGCCTTTCTAACTGCACTTGTGCAAACTCTCCTTGCTGCAGCTACAAGGTTTATTTCTTCACCTCTTTTTTCTCTGTATCTCTTCTGGCTCAGCTCTGCCTTCCCACAGCCCTCCCTGATTAGGAAGCAGAATTTGCAAACAAAAGCAGCAAAGCCACGTTGCTTCCAGGTCAGTCCTCATGCACCTGAAGTTCTCTGCCTGGAGGTGGGGTGTAGGTCTGCAGCTGGGATCTGTTTCCCCTGTGGGCCAGCAGTGCTTTCGCCGAGGCCTCACATCTACCGGGGGCCTCGAGGAGGTACAGTGACCTGCTTCTCGCAGACCACACCTTGCTATCAATTCACTAGGACACAAACAAAGGGCGAAGGCCAGATTCCATTCTCTTTGCCTAGGCAAACGAATGCCTGTAACTATTAGGATTCAGGAGTGTGGGCTACCAGTTTCCAAGAGGCAGAATCAATAAAATTTCTTTATCTTAGGATTATTTTATCCCAATGTGCTCTTACTAAATTTCCTGGAAATATCCTTTTCAATTATGCGACTAAGATTTTGATCTTCTGAAAGGATAACAAGGTAGACTCATCCATCACAGATCACCAAGCTTGATGTGGCTCTGAGGTAGCAAAGAGGGACATTGGATCTCATAGCATGGCAGTCACTTTCTCCAAAAACGTCTCTCAAGAATCTCTTCTTTTTTGGGGCGCCTGGCTGGCGCAGTCGGTTAAGCGTCCGACTTCAGCCAGGTCACGATCTCGCGGTCCGTGAGTTCGAGCCCCGCGTCGGGCTCTGGGCTGATGGCTCAGAGCCTGGAGCCTGTTTCCGATTCTGTGTCTCCCTCTCTCTCTGCCCCTCCCCCATTCATGCTCTGTTTCTCTCTGTCCCAAAAATAAATTAAAAAAAACGTTGAAAAAAAATTAAAAAAAAAAAAAGAATCTCTTCTTTTCATTATACTCTCTTTTTCTTCCCTTGAAATACATGAGTAGTTTTAAAACCAGGTGCTAGGTGATTTCCTTTGAAAATCTTGATATGCAGAACTTTCCACATACTTACTTTTTTCATCTGATACAACCGTACAGGTAACTCAGTTGAGCTGTTGCAGGAATAGTTGCATGTAACATACTGTGAGAAGTACCACGACTTCCACTTCCACAACCACCATTAGAACTTGCACTATCATGAGGCTGAATCCCACCAATACCACCAGAGGAGACCAGGTAAATGAGGAGCACTTAGTGTCTCAGCACCTCAGTGGAGTGCATGGCCACGTTTCTTTAAAACCCCTGAGGAAATCATAAGGAAACATGGAATCAAAACAGAAGAGACAAGAGCTTTATCACTGGTTTAATCACAGTACATAGAAGTGCCGGTGGTATAGTCAACCTTTCCTTCCCAAAAGGAAGATGTTTTCAAGAATCCTACAGGCTCTTCTCTTCTTCATGGTCCTATTCAACACTGACATCACTATCCTAAATGATTGCCACAACATTTTTAGAAAGCAATAAGCAGACAGAATGGTGAATGTATCATACATATGGTATTGAACCAGACCTATATCCAAAACAAAAATCATAGGAAGAAACAGAAAATGCTGTACTTTAATTCGAAAGAACTGAATAGTTGTAGAATGTGTGGCTTTGCACCAGAACTCAAAATAGACTTAAGATATGAAGCTAGATGTGTCTTATTCAACGATATCATACAAACTTAGCAAGCATTAATAGAAGTCCAACAGAAAGCCTGACCTCAAGATCTAAGATAGATGGTCTTGATCAACTTAGACACGTCTGTTTTTGTTTTTGTTTTTGTTTTCCCCTGGAACTTTAGTGGGTGGGTAAGCAAGCACAGAGGGCTTCTGGGGTCATAAAAATTTGAAATTTTTGAATAAACATTGAGAAGTTGATAGTACATACTTGTTAAATACCTTTGAAGCTTTTACATGAATGTCAAGATTTAGGCCCCTACTTAGGACCAAAGGTCACCTTTAACTTTTCAAGGACTATTGGCTGTGACCCAACTACACGGATAATAAGTCACTATGATATTTAACAGAGTTGGAGTGTACAAGGTTGATTCATGAATAATGGGTTCCCATCAGGAGCAGATGGGGGACTTTGTTTGCCGGAGTTGTTGTTCTCGGTTTGCCTGCCACCACTCCCCCCTCAAATGTGGGTCCCTGTGGAAGCACAGAAGGATGTGAAGAGCTGTTTTGTGTCCTGAAATAAAGAGACTACAGGCAACACTGCCTTGTGGCCTAGTAACACAACATGGAGGGAAGAACTTTTTTCCTGACACTAGGTACTGAAGGATGGACAGGTGACTAACTTTATATAGCTGGAATTGAAACTGGAGAATGCCATCACCATGGGGCCCTCGGGAATCACATGACCAACTGGTAGTGACACAGGATGATATTATACCGTAGCCCATATGTTTGTGAGATATTATTCAAGGATTCTTTGGAGATTAAAAAAAAAAACCAAATTAGAGATGCCTTACCTACCAACTCTGTTGCCATTAAATGCTCTCTATACTAGTCTCAGTTCAGTCATTAAGCAGAAAAATTCTTCTCTGGGGCACCTGGGAGGTGCATCCAACTTCAGCTCAGTCAGTTGAGCATCTGACTTCGGCTCAGGTCATGACCTCATCGTTTATGAGTTCAAGCCCAGTGTCTGGCTCTGTGCTGACAGCTCAGAACCTGGAGCCTGCTTCCGATTCTGTGTCTCCCTCTCTCTCTGATGGTCCACCACTCACTCTGTGTTTCTCTCTCTCTCAAAAATAAATAAAAATTTTTAAAAATTTAATTTAAAGAAAAATTCTTCTCACTTTTCTGCTCAAGTAACTACTATAAGGACTATCAGTGACCAGACTGAGCTGGACAATAAGTCAGAAGAGAGAATGATGGCTAAGGTGAGTAAAGAGAAAAAGGCTAATAAAATAGAACAATTTAGATTAAACTACTAGATTTGAATTCTGTAACTCTCAGGTAAAAAGTTAATATGGTAGCTAATTGCAGAATTGTATTACACATATGAAATAATTATTTTCTTAACACATTTTTTTGTAATGTCTATTTTTGAGAGAGACAGAGAGACAGAGTGCAAGTGGGGGAGGGGCAGAGAGAGAGGGAAACACAGAATCGGAAACAGGCTCCAGGCTCTGAGCTGTCAGCATAGAGCCCAATGCGGGGCTCAAACTCAGACCTTGAGATCATGACTCGAATGGAAGTTGGATGCTCAACTGAGTGAACCACCCAGGCATCCCTGGAATAGTTATTCTTATATCACTTACTTATTAAATGCTAATAAAGTTCTAGACTTGAATGATGAATCAAAGTTCTATTTTATTTTACTTTTATTTTCTTCAATATCATCATGACAGATATTGGATAAACACTCTCACAAACTTTCCTAAGTGCTTATTAAAACCTTGTAAAGCAATGTTCCATGATTCTAAACATAGTGATTTGCCATAAAAATAATAATTAGGATAAGAATAATGCCATAAAACATTCTGTTTGAAGCTTCAAAACATCAATTTAATCTAATTTATTTTTACATGTTAAATGAAAAGTAAAAACTAAGCAAAAGAAATGTAATTTTAAGAAATACGTTACAAAGAAAACAAAACAAAATGAAAATAATTAGTTATCACTAGTCAACTAATTGAAAAAAAATAAATGAAAATTAATATGCATTGTGATGAAAAGGGGATAACCACACACTAATGATAGCCATGTATGTCTATTTAGAAAGCAATTTTGCAGTATATATCAAGAGCCTTTACAGTGTGTCTGTTCCAACAGTATGGAGGTTTCTCAAAAAGCTAAAAACAGAAATACCACATAATCCACATAATCCTCTACTGGGTATTTACCCAAAGAAAACAAAAACACTAATTTGGAAAGATATTTGCACTCCTATGTTTATTGCAGCATTATTTACAACAGCTAGGATGTGTTAGCAGCCCAAGTGTTCATCAATTGATGAATGGATAAAGGAGATGTGGTATATATACAATGGATTATTATTCAGCCATAAAAAAAGAATGAGATCTTG
Organism: Felis catus; assembly: GCF_018350175.1. NCBI lineage: Eukaryota > Metazoa > Chordata > Mammalia > Carnivora > Felidae > Felis > Felis catus. The sequence goes on along the minus strand of NC_058377.1, from coordinate 3,757,262 downwards.
TCATCCGCAACAACATGGATGGAACTAGAAGGTATGATGCTAAGTAAAATAAATCAGAGAGACAAAAAAATACCCTATGTTTTTCTCTTATGTGTGGAATCTAAAAAAAAACAAAGCAAATGAATAAACAAAAAGCAGAATCAGACCCTTAAATACAAAGAAGAAACTGATGGTTGGAGGGTGGGCAAAATGGGTTAAGAGGAGAGGGAGGTACAGGGTTCCAGTGATGGAATGAATAAGTCTTGGGGATAAAAGGCACGGCATGGGGAATATAGTCAGTGGTGTTGTGATAGTGTTGTCTGGGGGCAAATGGTGCCACACCTATGAGCACGGCCTAAGTACAGAGTTGCCCAATTACTATGTTGTATGCCTGAAATCAATGTAACATTTACATCAACTCTACTTCCTTACAAAAAATAATTTTTTAAGTTTGTTCATTTATTTATTTTGAGAGAGAGAGAGAGAGACAGCAGGGAAAGGACAGAGAGAGGGGGAGACCAGCTGGGGGAGACAGAAGATCCCAAGTAGGCTCTGTGCTGTCAGCGTGGAGCCCAATGTGGGTCTTGAACTCACAAACTGTGAGATCATGACCTGAGCCGAAATCAGAGTCGGATGCTCAACCCACTGAGCCACCCAGGTGGTGCAATAAAAAAAAATAATTTAAATAAACTAAAATATGCCTGCTCTTTCATCCAGTAATTATTCTTCTGGAAACATATCCAATGGAAATAAGTGGAAATATGGTCCAATTGTTACTTATAATTGTTGAACAGCGGAAAAAATAAAACATTTAATAACAAAATTGTTAAATAAATTATTATCATCCATAAACTAAATTATTATACGGTCATTAAAGTAGTACTATTGAAAAATATTTATTGGGAGAATGCCTATAATAAAATGTTAATCTGAAACAACACAATAAATATTATAAATATTTTTAAAATACGTGAAACCAGTATGTATATTATTATTACTTGGTAGTAGGATTACTGTGATTTTAATTGTTTTGTTTGTTATAACTGTATTTTTCAAATTGTCTGCTACAGGCACATTACCGTGGTAATTAAAAAGATTTCTCAAAATGAAGCAACAAGTGTAAACGTGTTGTTAAGGCATTTACAGAACACAAGGAAACATTTATTTTTTTGTTCATTTTTGTGGGTTTGAAATTGTTCTGACATGCCCAACTTCTTCAGTAAGAAAATGTCTTTTCTTCACTTTCCCTTTCTGAATGTTAGGGAAACGTCTGCATCAGACTCTTGGTCAGAAATAAACCTTTGATTATTTCTGAAAAGCTAGAACGAAGTTATTGATTAATATAAATGTTGATGCTCTCAAAATAATAAAAACAATTATCTACCTATATTCTTTGTTAACCATCTACTACAATAATTCTAATGATTTTTAAAAACTATTCATGAATTGCTACACATTTTTAATACCTGAAGTAACTGGTAACGGAATTAAGCAAATGGTCACACATGCTGCACGAGACGTGGGCAATATGAGAACACAGGATATGTGTACTCATGTTCTTTTTTGTATTTAAGTGAAAATTAAGATGCAAATTTGTAAACTGAAAGGTGTGGAAAACATAATCTTGATTGTTTTCTCCAAATTCTAAGATCCTTTGCTTTCTTTAAAAAATTTTGTTAATGCTTGTTTAGTTATTTATTTATTCATTGAGAGAGAGAGAGAGAGAGAGAGAGAGAGAGAGAGAGAAGGGGAGGGGCAGGGAGAGAGGGAGACAAAGAATCTGAAGCAGGCTCCAGGCTCCAGGCTGTCAGCACAGAGCCCGATGCGGGGCTTAAACTCATGAACTGTGAAATCATGACCTGACCCAAAGTTGGACACTTAAATGACTGAGCCACCCAGGCACCCCAATCCTTTGCTAACTTTATATTAGCAAAGCTACTATGGAACAGCAGAAGTTTGGCCTCAAATTGAGGAAACATGGATGAATGTCCCCACCTGTGTCCAAAGCACATCGTGTGATCTTAGGAGAGCCATTTAACTTTCCTGGTGACAGGAACTACCTCATTTAATAGGCTCTTTTCAGTTTAACAGCCTATGATTATTATGCTTATAGTTTAAATGTGAATACTATGATGATGGCATTATCACTGCAAATTAAAAATATACAGTACCATGTTGAAGTAAAATATTACATTGGATGTTTAAGGTCTCCTCAACTTCTCTAAGAGTCTTTGAATTTTTCCATATGACATGATTTCATTTCCTATCTACTAGAAGGCACAGAAACGGCTGAGTCTGGCCCTAAATGAGACACACAACACAAAGCTGAAAGCTTCACGGGGCGAGAAGCCTCGGGTCCCTGGTCTAAGTACTCTTCACAAACTGCCATAAGTAAATTTCATCCATAACACTAATAACCTGCACTTAAACAGAATTCTGAAACACAGTTTGCACTTGTTCAGTTACTCGTCCCCTTAGTAAACTTTTTTTTTTTTTTTAACTTTTCTTTCAAAGCGAATGAGTGCACTTGGAATGCACAAGTCTGGAGTGAGGACAGAATGGGCACTAAGTTAGGTCTGGCACAGCACAGACACCCACTCCTCTCTGCAGAATTAAAGCGAGTTCGAAAGTATTCGCTTCCCAAGGAAGAGGTAGACAGGGTGTATTTCCTGCTTTATTTATGGCTATTCATTCCATTTCTTGCTGGTTTATTGTTTTAAGACAAAATACCGACATGCTGGTGAAATGTTGAGTATTTATGTAAATATTCACCGATTAACCACTAGGTTACCGATTTGAAAACTGTGAACAGGTCATGGAAAAGGATACGTGGGCCACCTCACTAATAACAAAGGTAAGAGGTGACAGAGAAGGGAAAGGAACAATGAATGTTATCCCGGGAACATCACAGAAAGAAAGAGAAGACAGTGAGTTTTAATAATTCACGGAAAGATGCAGAAAGACAGAAAGTGATCCCCTCAGGGACAGAGATACAGTGAAAGAACAGTGAACTTAAGGTATCTAATGGAGGTTCTTTCCTCTCTCTACTTCTCAAAAATAAACATTTTTTTTAATGTTAAAAAAGGGGGAGGGGCACCTGGGTGGTTCAGTCGGTTAAGTATCCAACTCTTGATTTCGGCTCAGGTCATGATCTCACAGTTCATGAGCTCCAGTACCGCATCGAGTCCTGGAGCACAGCTCCGGATTTTCTCTCTCCCCTGCCTCTCTCTGCCCCTACTGTGCTCGTGCTTGCTCTCTCTCAAAATAAATTTAAAAACTTAAAAATATTTTTTTAATGTTAAAAAATGGTATCTAACAGAGGTGAAAGTGTGAAGTCAGAAATCAATGAAGAAACTTTGAAATCACAGGGTAAATGCAGAATTAAGTGATTTTAGTAAGAAGACAGGGTAAATAATCAAAGATACTATTTAAAAAGGGATACAGAATTTTCTTATACCATACACAAAAATAAACTCAAAATGGATGAAAGACCTAAATATAAGACAGGAAGCCATCAAAATCCTAGAGGAGAAAACAGGCAACAACCTCTTTGACCTTGGCAGCAGCAACTTCTTACTTGACATGTCTCCAAAGGCAAGGGAAACAAAAGCAAAAATGAACTACTGGGACCTCCATCAAGATAAAAAACTTCTGCATGGCAAAGGAAACAAGCAGCAAACCTAAAAGGCAACCGACAGAATGGGAGAGGATATTTGTAAATATCATATCAGATAAAGAGTTAGTATCCAAAACCTATAAAGAACGTATCAAACTCAACATCCAAAAAACAAATAATCCAGTGAAAAAATGGGCAAAAGACATGAATAGACACTTCTCCAAAGAAAACATCCAGATAGCCAACTGACACATGAAAAAATGCTGAACGTCACTCATCATCAGGGAAATACAAATCAAAACCACAACGAGATACCACCTCACCCTTGTCAGCATGGCTAACATCAACAACTCAGGCAACAAGAGATGTTGGGGAGGATGGGGAGAAAGAGGATCTCTCTTGCAGTGCTGGTGGGAATGCACACTGGTGCAGCCAGTCTGGAAAACAGTCTGGAGGTTCCTCAAAAAATTAAAAGTAGAACTACCCTACAACCCAGCAATTGCACTACCAGGTATTTATCTAAAGGATACAGGTATGCTATTTCAAAGGGGCACATGCACCCCAATGTTTATAGCAGTGCTATCGACGATAGCCAAAGTATGGAAAGAGCCCAAATGCCCATCAATGGACGAATGGATAAAGATGTGGACTATATATACAATGAAGTATTACTTGGCAATCAAAAAGAATGAAATCTTGCCATTTGCAACAACATGGATGGAACTAGAATGTATTATGCTAAGTGAAATTAGCCAGTCAGAGAAAGACAAATATTGTATAATTTCACTCATATGTGTAAGTTAAGAAACCTAACAGATGAACATAGGGGAGGCGAAGGAAAAACAAGATAAAAACAGAGGGAAGCAAACCCTAAGAGACTCTTAAATACAGAGAACAAACTGAGGGTTGCTGGCAGGGTATTGGTTGGGGGATGGGCTAGATGGGTGATGGGCATTAAGGAGAGCACTTGTTGGGAGGAGCCCTGGGTGTTTTATACCTAAGTGATGAATCACTAAATTCTATTCCTGAAATTATTATCACACTATATGTTACCTAACTTGGATTTAAATTTTTTAAAAAAGTAAATTAAAAAAATAAATAAAAAGGAGTACAGATAATGTGTACCAATACTACATGGAGAAAAAAAAATACCTCCTAAGGTGTAGATTCCTGACGAGAAAAAGTATTTGGTAGCATCGTTCCTCTGAACTTACCACATATGTTGAAAAATGACTGTGTATTATTCATGGAATAAGAGTATGATTTAGAACAACAGGTGTTCAGCAGATACACAGTAGCTGAATACACTCTGTTTCCTGGGTGTGTCTGTGGTAACCCAGGCCCTGAGCCCTCAGGGATCACAAGGTTTCTGATCTGTCTCTTCCCCCACATCCCTCACTGTTCTTATCAGCATGATCTCCTGCTGCTTTTCGTGTCACACCGATCACTGCCAATACCGCTCGGCTCCCAGTGGTGCTCCAATACCCAGCTTGAGGATTGCTCTGGGGGCAGAACTGCACAGGTTCACTCTTGGCGTAACTCAGTATAAGAACTACTCTACTTCTTTCAGGAAAAAGCAACCTATACCACCTATCAGGTCACTCGGTGAAATCAGTTCAAATTTACATGACATAATGGCAGCAAAAATACACCATTAGAAGCATTCAGAATCTCAGATATCCTCCGTCATCATTCTTATAGGGGTTAAATTTTAAGAATCCTCACATTCAAACTGCATTTTTTAAACCTACTTTCTAGAATAACAATAGCTATAATGACTGTCAAATGTAAGCTATTAAAATATCTGCCTAGGTTTAAGACGCAAAGTCATATCTTCCTGAGTAGAAATTTTTCTGTCCTTAGAACCTGCAAAGTATACTGTAGTATTCACCACCATCTCATAGAAGCGTCATCTATTTACATGGATTCCTCCTTCTAGACTTCAACTTCATGAGGGCAGAGCATTTATCTGGCTTTTCTTTGATCCTATATAGTGTCTAGTATAGTATGATGCATTGGACAGTCAGTCAGTAAATATTTATAAATAATTGTGTTAAGAAATGGAAATGTTTTTCGAGATGATTCATTATCACATAATGTGCACAATATCCAGAGATTCTTAGTCCCCAGAGAAAGTCAATCCAATTTAAAAGCATTTTTTAAGAATGTTTATTTATTTTTGGGAGAGAGAAAGAGAGGGAGAGAGAGAGGGAATCCCAGGCAGACTCTGCACTGTCAGCACAGAGCCCAACGTGGAGCTCGAACTCACAAACTGTGAGATCATGACCTGAGTCACAGTCACAGTCAGAGTCTTAACTGATTGAGCCACCCAGGTGCCCCTAAAAGCATTTTTATAAAAAACTGAAATAATATTTCAATAAAATTTTATATGATACCGTTGTAAGCAAAAGGATTGTTTGAAGGTGACAGGCATAGTGTTCTATTGTCAATGTCATAAAATGTACTAAAATTAATTATGTATTTCCATTTCTAGTGTTAAGAGCAACCAACCTCTTCTTCATACCTTGTACCACTAAGATTATCTAGTTTCACAGGAAATATTTTCAAATGATTATTATTCTCAATGATAATGTGAAGTACAAATATCAAAATTAAACAGGATTTCATAGAGTTCAATCTTCTAAATGTTCTAAATTCTTCTCTATCTCTATACTTGAGATTTTAGATAAAAACAACAACAACAACAACAACACACCATCCTTTTTCACTGATACATGCCGAGGCCACTGTTCTACTAATACCAACTGAAAAAGTCATGAAACTGAATGACTGTGTGATCAAATCCAAACACAGCAGACTGAGGGGAATCAGGTGACTTGACGGTCACGACGGACATAAGGCGCTGATTCAATTCCAGCCAAGAGTACTTAGAACTGAGCATCTGGGTGGTTTACTTGAAACAAACCATTGTGGAGAGAGATACTATAATCCTATGTCATTGTTTTAAGATTTCTCTTCACAAAGAGTTCATGGATTAAATAAGCATCCTTTTCCAAGGCATATGTTTACAATGACATTGTCACAACAGTGAGGAAGCATCACCATATGGTGAGTACTAAATGAAGCTAGACTTTATTGACTACAGGCTAGGGAAGCCTGGGGGTGCTAGGGAAAGTGGAGGGGGCACTCTTTCCCATGTTAGCCCTCACAATGTAGAGGCCACCTCTGCACTGTGCCTAAGGAGAAAGGGAAAGGATAAAAGTACAGGAGGTTTCGATTCGGTAGGAGTGTCAGGTGGGGTAACAAAAGGAAATGAGACTCTGAATAAAAAAAAGTCACTTGAAAGTGTTAAAGAGGCTCATCTTGAACAAAATGAAAAAATGGCAAAGTATTCTAGAGGGACAGAATGAAAAGAGCAAGAAATTATACAGGACACAGAAAATTCTACTCCTCCACACTTTCAGAAATTGTGTCCAAATTGCTTTAAAATGTACATTTCATGTACATTACCTGCCTTTAATAAACATGAAATTTTACACTATTAGACATTGCATGAGGGGGGGCATCTAATACCAATTAAACTGATAAAAAGGGAGGTAGGCATTTGTGTTTTATTTTATTTTCTTTGGAAGCTGCTCTGTGTGTATTCTGAAACTGTCTGTTTTGCATTTAATAGATTGCAAATATACTTGCAAGTTAAGAGCCAGTGTTTAGAGTTTTTCCGCACCTGCACACGCGAGGCAGAGGCGCCTGTGGGTTAGTGTGGACACTTCACTCTGAGGCCTGCTGGCAAAGTTCCATGCCAGTGCTGTAAACATCTTTGTCTACACCTTCTTTCTAACCCACCTTGGGGATAGGCTATGTTTTTGTTTTGTTTTGTCTTGTTTTCAAGATTTGAGTTTATGGAGAGCAGTTTAAATAAATAGGGTTACTTTCCTGTGATATCTAAACTGTAAGTAAAAATGTAAGCATTTGTTCATGATTGATCAAAGGCAAAGCCAAAGTCCACCCTCAAGCCACTAACACAATTTCAGGTGCAATGATGGTGGGGGTCACTCAAGGGGACCACTTGGTGGGGAGGCTCTGATGGGAGCACTGCCATGGGCCAGGCAGGCGAGAAGGGAGCTTTCTCTCATGATGCTAATGATCTGTGAAATGGCCTGAATCCAGCAAAAGGCTGCCCTTGCGATTCCCACAGAAATTTTACAATGTCCTTTATAGCCTTTTCCTTTGCCAAAAATGTAATTCCCAGGGCACCTGGGTGGCTCAGCTGGTTGAGCGTCTGACTCTTGATTTTGGCTCAGGTCATGATCTCACGTTTTGTGGGATTGAGCCCCACGTAGGGCTCTGTGCTGACAGTGAGGAGCCTGCTTGGGATTCTCTCTCTCTCTCTTCCTCTCTCTCTGCCCCTCCCCCACTCTCTCTCTCAAAATAAACATTAAAAAATTTTTTTCTTAAATGTAAGTTCCACAATTCCTATTTCAATTTTACCTAGCTTTCTCTCCTAAAGTAAAACCAATGATACTTTAAGTATATATATGTATATACATATGTGTGTGTGATATATATATATATGTATATGTATATGTATATATGTATAAATTTCTTCATGTTTACTTATTTTTCAGAGAGAGATCATGAGCAGGGGAGAGGCAAAGAGAGAAGAGATCATGACCCGAGTTGAAGTCAGATGCTCAACCGACTGAGCCACCCAGGTACCCCAAACCAATGAAATTTTTAATGCACAGTCTTGACATGTATTGTGGAACCATCACTTATCAGCACCATGACAGATGATTACACTGCTTTTCCCCTTCAAAGATAGGCTTTTGCTTCAGAATCACAAATTGTGTATTTATACTAAACTTCCTTTAAATGGTTCTAATTGAAAAACTGACAATTTATTTTACTTTTAAGCAGTTAATTTCCTACAGAGAGGTTATTTCCCCAGTTCAATTTTGTCTTCCAAATAAAATTAAAGATAATTTATTTTTGAACTCTCAAATATCATTGTTTTAGAGAATATTTAAATTTATGACTCCTGTACTTGATTGTGGATATTCTGAAAAAAGATTCAAGTTGTACTTTTAAGTGTCAACACACTTGTCAGAATCCCTGACTATATATCATTTAAGTTCTTAATGACTCATTTTTGAAATACTGTGAACTACTATGCATGCATGAGGTTTTATTATCATAGGTATGTAGACGAAGGCATCTATATTTGTCAAAGTCCACCCCAAAATTACACACCCCAAAATCATTTAATAAAATGTCAGTGCAAGCTCTACAGATTGTACTTTCTCCTAATGAATTTTCAAAAACGTTTCTGACAGTCCCCCAAAACCTAGAATATAACTGACAATGTTTCATATTCAGTATTATTCAGTATTATCAAGCAGCCATTCCAGAAGGTAATTTCCCATGTATTATATAATAAAGCCCATACGGGAAAGCCGAGGGAATTTGGAGGCTGTCAGAATCAGAGATGCTAAAAAGTGGCAGTTTGTGATGTGTAGGTTGTCTTTGGTGACACAGGGGGAAACAGCATGGGATGTGGACTCAGAAGGCTTGGGTTTGAGCCCACGTCCTAGCTTCAAAGAGCAAAGTGGCCACAGTCACAGCTGGCTTCACGCATGCGCAGGCCCTACGTAGGCACTTTGCAGGCAAGATCTCCCTCAAGACACAGCCAGCTCTTCACATTGCTACCTCTGTCCCTGCTCTGCAGATCCAGAAACAGACTCGGAAATGTTCGGAAACCAGCCTTCGGTCCTGGTGTCTAGGGACTGGCAGAAACCTTGTTCACCCAAGAACACTAAGCACCGAGCTATAAAACTTCAAAGAAATGGCAATATTGGTCGTTGTAAAAATGCGTGGTCATTCAAAAACATTTTTACAAAAGGAATTTTGAGTTGAAGGTCATTTTCAAACAGAAATGCATGTAAATGTAAGAGTAAATGAAGTTCCTCTATTTCAATTGCACACATTCACTGTGGTCATTTAATCATTCCCGGGCACCGGTGCAACCAATGTCTCTCATAATACAGAGAACACAAGAAAGCACCCCACATGAGAACCACCCTCAAGGAGCTGAGGGACTGGAGACATTGTCGGAGCACATGATCTTTAAGCTGAAAAGTCTGCCCTGTAAACACACGTGAGTTCTTACTTCCCACCCTTGTCTGGAGCGCCCCCCCCCCCATATGTACCCTTGTCTGGACCATTCCCCGCCCTGGATGTGTACCCTTGCCTGAAGCACACACCCGGATATGCACCCTTGTCTGGAGCGTGCCCCCCCCCACCCCGCCCCAGATGTGTACCCTTGTCTGGAGCATGCCCAACCCCCACCCCGGAGGTGTACCCTTGTCCGGAGCGCATGCCCCGGATGTGTATTCTTGGTGGCTTCTGAGAAACTGCTCCTTGTTCTTTCTCTCAGGGGCCAAATGTCTACAGATTCTAGACAGGAAATAAAATTATAGGAAGTAGGTCTTGGGGTTTCTAACACCCCACTAGAGAGAACAGACCTTACTTAACTGTGGGCCACTTACCAAACTCCAGCCAACTATTGACATTAGGAAATTCTGATTCATCGTAGTAAGGATTTTGTAATTTTCCAGAGAAGCCAGAAATCCAAAACTTGATGTGCAATCTACTGATTTTTAGTTAGGAAACAAATTAATTACTTTAAAGCTTTGTGGACCAAAGAGCCACAGTTTGTATGTTTCTTCTCGTGTTGTTATCTTCCCCAGGAATCCTGATCTTCTTTAATGCTAACTGGAATTTCAACAATCTCCTTCTTGTTTACGGCTTTAACTGTCACCTATATGCGGATAATTTAAAAACCCATATCGTTATGCCAGATCTTTCTACAGCTACTTGAATATTCAAGTGTGTATAGAACTCCATAAATTTCTAACTGGATTAGCTCCAAAATAAAATCATAAAATTGCTCTGGGCCTTGTATTGCACTTTCATTTCATATGCTGCTCAATAGCACCGCCCTCTACCATTTTCTAAGTCATGATCCTGGAGACCCCTTTTCCTTCACGTCGGTTCATTTCATTTTGTACACACAAGGCTGGGAGAATGATGCATAGTGTTATTTCAATGAGGACTGGAGAGGACCTTAACACTTTACAGAATGTATTTTGATGCACGGTTTTACATGTTTCTAATTAAAAACAAGGGAAGGTGTTTTTTTTCCCCTCCTCAATTTATAATTTAGAACCCTGAAACTCAATGAAGTTGATTAACGTTTCGAAAATTCACATAGTTCGTGAGCAACAAAATGGGAATTGAATCCAGACGGAGCTCCAGAGCCCATACTCTTATAATTCTACACCGATGAACTAGATTTGGAAGGATGCAAGTGTTTCTACAGATGGAAAGAAGGTGGAAAGATGTTCAAAATGGTGCTGTGGTCTCTCAAACCGAATACAAGTGAAACAGCAGAGGCTGGAAAGTAAGAGGCAGAAATAAAGATACATGTCCGGAGATCTTATGAAGAGAGAAGATGAGAAGTCAGTGAAAACTAGACTCGAGAAACCCCAGAATAATGAGGGGTGATGACTGCTGAGTGAGCCTTTAACTGGACTCATTTTACGTTCTTGTGTCTACCTTCTTAAGTCGATCCTGCGTACGCATGCCTGAATAATGGTCCCAGTATTCCTCTTTTCCTAATACCAGTCCCCTGCCTACACCTACCCTGTTGTCAGTCTTCACTTGGCTTCTAAAGTCCTGAATTTATAACGGGCTCCCCCTCCCTGCTTCCCTTCACTCTGTCTCCATTCAGATCCAGCGAGATACTTTACTGTGCCATCCCGCACTCTTCCAGGTTGGCATGATCGCTTATGCTCCGTCCAACCCTCTTTTATTTCCTCCCCTTTTGTCTCCTTCCCTTTTATGACAAGATTAAATGCCACCTGACCAAGGTTAATGTTTATAAAGTCTGGGGTCTTCTGATATTCCTTCTTTGGCGATTGTATGATACACAGTCACTTCTAATTTAATATCTACTTATTCCCTTGCTTCATATTAAATTACCTCTGCCTTTCCAGAAGACTATACGTTTTTCAAAGTCCAATATCACATCTAATATTTCTTTCCAACAATATGTGTGACACAATGAAGGAGGCAAGACGGTAGTCAAATAAACATTCGATTAAGGAGACATGTATCACTTAAAAAGCTGCATATTAACAAGGGCAGAATAACTAGGTAGCAAACACACCCGAGGCTGAAGGATATAGAATATAGCAGTGATAGGGGGCATGATGTCTCTTGAGACAATTTGGGTGATTCAGATTCATAGGTTTTGAGTACGCCTGAGGTAGACAAAGAACTTGGATTTATTCTTTCCATATGAATTCCAGCATCTAGGTAAATTGATCCAATCTGACCTCACTAATCAAGTAAGTCTGGGTAATAGAGCCCTTTTCTTTAGTTTCTTATCTTGGCCCTATAAGAGTTGGTCAAACTGTCCTTCCGGCCCATGAGGAGAGAAAAGAGAAAATGTCTTTTGAGGTACATTATAGATACACTCATGCAGGCAGGGCTCCCATGTAATCATAGCATCTGTCACACTGCACTGAGATTTTCTGTGGTCATCACTGGACTGTGTGCTATTTATAACCAAAGAGGCCTGTGTCCCCAGAGTGGAATATTACTTGGCACACTAGACACACAAAAACTGCCTTTGAAACTGAGAACAAGTGAGAGGATTTTAGTGGGTCTAGTGGGTAAAGAACAAGGTTAGGGGTAGAAATGAGAATGAATGGTTGTTGCTCAGATCAGAATTTTAAATGGGGAGCTGTGACATCCCTGTCCATGGGCAGGCAGTCAGCATCATCAGTCATTCAGGTGAAGCAATCCTCATGCAGAATAGGAACTCAGGAGGATAATGGAGGGCAACTTGTACGAGTGTCCATTCTCACTTGGAGACTCTCATTATGGGGCTCTTTCCCTCGAGACCCTGAAGGCAATGTGTTTTAATGAGCAATCATCTTTACAACCCTTCACCAGTTACCTACTCATATGGACTAGTCCATAAGGAAATTGTTTTTCAATTTTTTACAGTCCCCATAGTTCCTCACACAGAGTCTGCCGTAATTCCTTAAGTGGATGCTCAAAATATTGAATTAATATCTACTATCTACAACCATCAATTAAAAATGCCTCCATTCGTGGGGCACCTGGGTGGCTCAGTTGGCTGAGCATCTGACTTCGGCTCAGGTCAGGATCTCGGAGTTTGTGAGTTTGAACCCCGTGTCGGGGTCTGAGGTGACAGTTCAGAGCCTGGAGCCTGTTTCAGATTCTGTGTCTCCCTCTCTCTGCCCCTTCCCATTCATGCTCTCTGTCTCTCAAAAATGATTAAACGTTAAAATTTTTTTTTAAAAAAGTGCCTCCATTCTCTTAACATAACACTGTACATTAACTATACTAGAATTAAAAAAATGAGTACACTTATCTTGCTGAGCTCTGGGTAATACATGGAATTGTTGAATCACTATATTGCACACCTGAAACTAACATACCACTCTGTTAACTACACTGACATTAACATTAAAAACAAACCCCCTCCATTCTCAAATCCATACATTCAGTGGGTATCAGTTTGGAGCTTTCATGTGCCAGGCATTGTGCTATGGATCTGTTCATAAATACACTGGCATCTGAGAACACAGGAGCTCACATTCCAGGGGGACAGTCATCATATAACATGTCAAGGTAAACTCAGGATGCCATGGGACCACAGCAAACTGGAGCCCAAACCGGCCTAGGGTGCTCAGACAGACTGACCAGAGAAAGTGACCAGGTATCAAAGAGACATCAGCTCACACATGCAGCTACTGGCCTCTCTACGGAATTGAACGTAATACATGCAATCGAATTTGGTAAGTTACATATTTCGATTGTCAGTGAAACATGCTTATAGTGACCCCAATAATCAAAAGGTGTGTAAGCAGAGAGATCAAACACAGCAAATGCTGAGTGGACGTGGTATTTTTTTCATTAAATTTTTTAAACATTTTTTCATTTTTGAGGGACAGAGAGACAGAGCATGAGCAGGGGAGGGGCAGAGCGAGAGAAAGACAAAGAATCCGAAGCAGGCTCCAAGCTCCGAGCTGTCAGCACAGAGCCTGATGTGGGGCTCCAACCCACAAACCGTGAAATCATGATCTGAATGGAATTGGATGCTCAATTGACTGAGCCACGCAGGCGCCGCCCTCCCCCCCTTTTTTTTGATGTGATATTCTGACAAGTCTTGCTACTAGCTAAAATGTCTAAAGATCTCCCTGGATTATCTGCTCATCTGGACAGAGGAAGACAAACTCAATACGTGGTGGAAACATCACTGCATTTTCTTGATTTAAATATTGTTAACCAGAGAAGTGCAAATGTATACTTTTTGCAAATATGTAAAAAAAACTCAGAAATAAATTAAAAATAGTAGTTCTATATAATAACACGAAAGAAAAACAGTCGCTAACAACATTTTGGCATTGTCTTTTTCAACGTCTTCTACATGTCGTGATTCTCATGAAATTGTAATCAAAAGACAGCCTGTTTTTTTTTCCACTCACAATTCTATTAAAAGTCTCTAAATCCTGTTGTTTGATAGTTATATACTATTCTGCCTAATAGCACATTGGATGCAGTCCAATGGTTTAACAGTACTAGAATATTCCTAACACTAAATGAAAAATTTCCCTTTGAAATAAAACAAAGCATAAATTGTAAGGGTGGTGAAGACATTGCTCTTTTGAAAATCAAAAAAAAAAATTCAGCAAGAGTTGTATGTGAATAAAATATCCACACTTGGGTTTTTAATCTGTGATTTTATCACTTCTATAAAATGAGGCTTATTTGCAGTCACTTAGGTTTTTGTAACATATAATCATTACCAAATTTTGTGACAACAATAAGAATCAAATGCCAAGGGCATGTGTTTATTAAATATGCATACAAGACATTCTAATGTATATGCTATCTATACATATAACACAATAGAAAATTTACAGTTATCCTCAAATACAGTGTGTGTGAGTGTGTGTATACAGATACAGACATATATGTACACACACTGTATTTTTATTTTTTCTATATTTCATTTTCAAAAAAATATTATAAATAGTAATGGACAAAAATATGTACCTGAAAGTTTGTTATTCACTATTTTGAAGGCAATGAAAAAATCATTATCTTACAAATTATACATGCTACTTTTGCACTGTATTTTTTTTCCTTTGGTAAGCTCTGTATGTGTATCTGTATACACATACATATTCATTTATATGTATATCCACATATGTGGCGTCACTTGTACTAATTATTATTGTAGTCTTACAATTGTTCAACTCGCTTAAAAAATTTCTTTTAACGTTTATTTATTTTTGACACAGGGAGAGACAGAGCGTGAGTGGGGGAGGGGCAGAGAGAGAGGGAGACACAGAATCCGAAGCAGGCTCCAGACTCCTCGCGGTCAGCACATAGTCTGACACAGGGCTGGAACTCACGAACAGTGAGATCATGACGTGAGCTGAAGTCGGATGCTTAACCGACTGAGCCACCCAGGCGCCCCTCAAGTCACTTTTTAAGAACCAGTTCTTACTACTCTGTATTATGTGACTGAGTGGCAAGTGATAATTTTGGGACACATGGTTATTTGGGCAACTAAATTAAATAATAAACTTCTACCAAGAACAGTAACACAAGAAGAACAATAACAAAGGGGGGGGTAGTCTGAAGTTTAATTCGTAATGGAAAATGTACTTTTCCATCAGCAACTATGCTAATCTTTAAGGAGACTGAATTGCCTTTATACATATTATAAATGATGCTTATTTGTTCATTTTTTTTCTTCCCAGAAATACCAGCTCTTTTCCAACCTGCCTATTATCATAAAAGACCTGGTTTGCAGTCTTAAGCTACACGGTTGAGATGATAAGCTGAGTATTTTTTGCTGGAAGTAACAGTTCTCGATGGAAAACGGCGAGAATTACATACAATAATGGGTTCTACAAACAGCAGCTCAAGTAGCAATACAGCATTTCCTGTCTAGGAAATGGTGTCTTAGTGTGTGTGGTATGGGAAAGGAACTGTGTTTTGCTATATACATGATCAACAGTGGTGCTAGAATTCTTTCTAAAACATATAGTTATGTTATAAACTACTTAAAAGGGTTTTTGCTGTCTTCTGGCCCAGAATAAAAACCAAAATCCTTCTAGTTTACCAGGCAACATGCAAGGCTCCTCCCTCCCTCTCCAGTGCTGTCTGCACCCCTCGTCAATCTTCTACTCTATGGACCCCAAACCCCCATCCCTGCCTCCACTTTCCTGCCTCATTACTACTCCCCAAAGTTGCCCCTACACCTTTACCCTTCATCCCGTGATGCTGTTTTGTCTGCCTGGAATACTTCTGTCTAATAGAGCGTGGCCAAATTTGACACATCATTCAAGACCCAAGCGGACGATCACATAATTTCTGCATCTTCCCACAATGCGCTCTGTTCTTGGAAGGATGAGAGGAAAAGAGGAAGGGTATAGGGAAGGGGTTGGGACAGAAACAGTGATTTCCCATATCCTTCCACGAGCAGAATTTCTACATATCTGCACAGAGTGTGGAGGTACGCTCCCCCAGGACAAAGTCTGTACCTATCTTAACCTGGCTATCAGCCAGGTCCAGTAGATCTATGCTCCTCTACGCAATTGATGCTTTTAAAACATCATCCAGCTACCTCTATTAGCTCCATAAATAAGTCATTATTACACTTGGAGGACATCTTTGTTTTACATCTGACTAGAATGCTTTTATTTTATTTTTTTCCTACTATGACTCTGGCGTTTCTGTAAGAAAACAAAAAAACATAAAGAAAAAAAGTAGCATCTCTATATAAAGAGAGAAGAATTCTTGAACTCAGAACCTTGGCTCAGGTCAGACAGAGGACTCTCATAATTGACATTCCTCCTTACACAGTCTTCCTGGACTTCAATTAATTTAACCATTTCTCAACTAAATATTACTATGTAAGGCTTTCAGGAGCATTTCAGGACTAGAGATTTTCCCATATTCATGAATTCAAATGATTCACAATTTTTAGAGTTTTTGGAAAAATTGTGACAAATTGGTTTTCAAATTATATCAATTTAAAATGCCCCAGTCACCTTGAGGGGTGCCTGGGTGGCTCAGTCAGTTAAGCATCCAAATCTTGATTTCAGCTCAGGTCACAGTCTCAAGGTTCGTGGGATAGAGACCCACATGGGGGTGGGATAGAGTCCCAAGGTTTGTGGGATAGAGACAGCACAGAGCCTGCTTGGAATTCTCTCTCTCCCTCTCTCTCCCCCTCCCTTACTTGCAGGCATGTCTCTCTCTGTCTCAAAAATAAATAAATTAACATTAAAAAAATACAATTAAATGCCCCAGCCACTTTGAATGATTTAAAACTCTCTTCATCTTTACCACCAAAATGAGGTAATTTATTATGTAAAACTGTATAACTCACTTTAATTTGGTTTTCTCTGATTAAATATATTTTATATTTTATTTACTAGATTTATTCCAATGTGAATCATCTATTATATATCTTTTGTCAATTCTTTTCAATCTGAATGATGTATCTTGTCTTTATGTGTACACGCTGTATTCTCCCTTATCCAATAGATGCATGAAATCTTTTCTTAACATTTGTGTGTGTGTTTGTTGTAACGTGCATTTGTTTTAATGTTTAAAAAGCACAAGTGGGGGCGCCTGGGTGGCGCAGTCGGTTAAGCGTCCGACTTCAGCCAGGTCACGATCTCGCGGTCTGTGAGTTCGAGCCCCGCGTCGGGCTCTGGGCTGATGGCTCAGAGCCTGGAGCCTGCTTCCGATTCTGTGTCTCCTTCTCTCTCTGCCCCTCCCCCATTCATGCTCTGTCTCTCTCTGTCTCAAAAATAAATAAATGTTAAAAAAAAAAATTTAAAAAGCACAAGTGAAGTAAAATGACAATCTGTGTGAACAATATGCATAGATTTGTCTAAATGAATTATTTTAAGAGAATTCACATTTCTTTGACTACACGCACTTAACGGTATTGGTTCATGACGCAGTGCCATCCTATATCGATTATGTATCACAGCCTGCTGTTAATTTTAATCATCAATATGGATAATTATAAAGAGTCACACAGAATTTAAAATAGTTTACAGCTAACTAATTTAGATAATTAATTCAGTTAATTAACTAATTTAGTTTATCTTAATTCAAGATTCAAGATGGTCTTGATGTTCCCTAACTTCTTTGGAAATTTAGGAATATACCTCTAAAATCTATCATTTAGAATCTTTAAAAATGCATTTATAGACAGAGGTTGATAGAAATGCATGTGGAAAAAAAAGCAGAACGTTAGATTCTAATTGATCATGAACTTAACATGAAGAGTGTTGCAACTAACAAATTTGGGGCTACACTTCATATGTAAAATGTCTAAATAGCTGGAATAATCTCTTATGGACAACTCTTGAGATCATGACCATGAATGCCAAAAATGTGTGGAGTTTAGGGGCACCTGGGTGGCTCAGTTGGTTAAGCACCCAACTTTGGCTCAGGTCATGATCTTGTGGTTTGTGAGTTCGAGCCTTGCGTCCTGTGCTAACAGCTCAGAACCTGGAGCCTGCTTCAGATTCTGTGTCTCCCTCTCTCTCTACCCCTTGCCTGGTTCACAGTTTGTCTCTCTCTCTCACTCTCTCTCAAAAATAAATAAACATTAAAAGAAAATTTAAAAAACGTGGAGTTTAGTTATGGATAGATCATAATAGAGTATGGGGTTAATTCAGGTCAATATATTTTAATGAAATTATGATAAATCCAGAGGATATTCAAAATGCCAGAACTCAGATGTTAAAGGCCTTAGAAACCAAGTTATATAAGGAAATGATATTTAGCTTGGGAAAGTACAAAGGGGACATGTGATATGTTTTTTAAAAATGTGAAGGGTTTGAGTCATATAGAAAAGCTAGACTTGTGTTATTCAATTCTGCTAAGAATTAGTTGTTATAAATATGCAAACAAGAAATCAGCTCTTTCTCCTTTCCTTCCTCTCACAATTAGTCAGCAAACAATTATTGAGCATGGAACAGCAATGTTCCAGGCATGGTGCCAGGCCCTCAGAGCAGAGTACTAATGGCCATCATCCTTGTGCTCAAGGAACCAGCAGTCTGCTGAAGTCGACAGGTCACCTACCTACCTACCTATCTCCCCGCCTACCTACCTACTGATCTACTATAAATCATTTTCCAAGACATACAAAATACAGAAGGTACTAAGCAGAAAATGTAACCATTCAAGCAAAAGCTGACCAACACCTGTGTTGAATGGGATATAATCTAGACTTTTAATGGACAGCAACCGTGTCTTTACGCTTCTCTACTAAAATGATGCACATAGTCTTACAAGGTATGTTTATCTGAAACAGGCTCATACCATATTTAATACACACCTGTGATATATTATTTATATCATATATATGATTTTAGAAAAATCAAGGATATAAAAACAAAGCAAAATGTTTAAAATGGGGAGCAATGTTCCTGAGCAGTGAAAGTGAAACTGAACTCCCTGTTTATCAGAGGAAAAAGACAAACATTTTGACTTATAAGCTTTCCACTAGGAAAGGAAGAAGCACACATATTTTTCAGAAGAAAAACAATATCTTGATTCCAAATCTTTGGATCAGAGAAGGGGTGAAGAGCCTTTCAGAATTGCCTGGGAAAGACTGTGTATGCAGTTGAAAATTAAGTAATTTCACCAAGGGTGGGCTAGTTTCAAAAAGGGAGGGATGAATGGATATAGAAACCAGCCGATTGTGAAATTTACTACTGAAGGTGCAAGAGAGGTCATCAAGAACGGGCAGAAACAGCATCACACAGTTGACTGGAGCCTACTGTTTTTACAAGTTTTCTAGTTTCATGAACTTTAAGAAGTGCAAACAAGCAGTCAGTGTCTGAACAGATGGGATTCTCCTGAGTGTGCTTATTAGTTCACCTGGCTTCCCAAACGGGCTTTCTTGTACTCGGAAAGTGGATTGTATCAGCATTTTCTAGTTATTTTGTCCGCAGACACCACATGGTATAAGCACCTAGAAGTTCTCTTCTACCAGATGCACATTTATCAAAGTGCTAGCTGGCCAGCACGATGTCTGTTAATTTGCATTAAATGTCCCACTTTCTTCCTTATAGGACTTACTTAGCCTCTTTACTTAGCCCACCCCATACTTGAATCTAATGGAAACAAATAACAACAAAAACATGCTTCAGATAAAGAAAATATGTAACATTTATTTTGGATACCTCATTGCTTTCATATCCTCAGCTTGATTTTCTCTAAGATAACATACAAAATAGTCCTAGCTATCCTAAGGATGCCCCAAAGATGAGTGAGGGGAATAATCATCACATAATGCTCATTCATTTATTCAAAGACATTTATTGACTCTCACTTTGTGCCAGGCATTGTGCAAGGTTAGGAGGATATATCTTTTAACAAGGCAGATGAAGCACATGGCTTTGGTAGTTTATATTCAAGTGATGGAGATAGAAGATAAAGAAGTAAATGAATGGAAACAGTAACTAACAGTAATTGTGATAAAAGTAGAGGGTTGGTAATACAACAGAGAGTAACTAGAATTTGGGAAGGAAAGAGTTTACTCTAGAGGGGTGGGTCAGGAAGACTTCTCTGAAGTGCTAATTTTGACTTGAGTCCTGAAGGTTCAGAAAAAAAGCTAGTCAAGCAAATAACTGGATTGGGAGGATTCCAAAAAAAAGGGGGACATCAAGTACAAGACATTGAGAAAAGGTTAAAGCATGTCAGGGAACCAAAAAGAAGACCAAGCGGACTCTACCATGATGCACAAGTCAAAGAAGTGGACGAAACTCACATCATGCAGGGCCATGCCAGAGTTGCAATTCTATCCTAAGACAATACAAAGCCTCTGGAAGGTTTGAGGTAAGAAAGAGGCGGTCTGTGAGTTAGAAAGTCAGAAGACCATCACTGGGCGCAGTATGTAAAGTGGATGGAGAGAGGTAAAAAGTAGAAGCAGGAGATCAATTACGAAATTATGAGAAAAAGCACCATTGAAGGGGACAGAACAGCGGGACAGAAATGGAGAAAGGTGATGGTATTCACAGTGCACTTTGGAGATGTACATTCGTCAGATGGTGAGTGACAAACAGGAAGAGGAGCAGGAAAGGAGATGATAAACCTATCAAAATGAGTAGTGTGACCACCAGGAACCCACAGGGGAGAAAGGAGAACAACAACAAACAGGAGAACGTTGGGAGCGAGAAAATGCAGAACTCCCGTCCAAGCTTGAATTCAGTCGGGAAAGAGCAGTAGATGTGCACAAATGTGTCAGTGCAAAGCAGCCGTGGAAGAATAACTCATTCAATAAATAGCGCAGAAAAAAAAAAGTCCCTAATGGACATAAGAAAATTCCAAAAGTGGGTGTTATGAATATAACATTTAAAATCATAAAGGTATGAGCAAAATGTAGGATAATATTTTTATAGGTTTAAGGTTAGGAATACCCTTATGAGTATAACCAAAAACACCAAACCGAACCAAACCAAAACAAAAATGAAAAAAGAGAAGCCATAAAGAAAATAACTCACAGATCTGACTACATAAAAATGTAATGTGTCTGTATGATAAAAGACACCATATATAAAGCTAGAAGCCAAAGGCACAGGAGAAAAATAATCTGTAACACAGACAACAAAGGGTTAATTTCTATAGTACATAAAACACTCCCATGAAGAAGAAGATGTTGGCAAAGGAGAAGAACACAAGAGAAGGCCACAGGTCTTATAAATATATGAAAATATTCTCAGCCTCGCTATTAATAATAAATATGCAAATTAAAGGAGCAATTAGATGTCATTTGCACCCATCAGGACAAGTGAAGATTCAGGATACTTAACAGCTTAGTGTTGGCAGGTCATATAAAAACAATCATCCTCACATTTTGGCGATTGTAAATTTAAGTAACGTTTTGTTTTTGAGGAGGAGAAAATGACAGTGTCTATTAAAAGTAAAAACTCACAATATTTGATACAGTAAATTTCATCACCAGGAATTAGCTCTACAATACTCACACAGGTACACAAATAGTTTCTCAGATATTTTGTTTGTACTCTCAAAAATGTGGAAACAACCTAAATGTTGACCCACCATAGTAAAGGCAGAAAGACATACTCTGCAGCAGTAAAAGAAAATGGGACCACTCTTATGTACAGACGGAAAACTTGTTATGGTATGTGAAATAAACCCTCAAAAAAATGTAAGCAGAGAATGTCATCAGATTTATTAAATGCTTTTATTTCTAGACATGTATTAGCATCGTATGCCTTTAGTTCTCTTTGTCTCCCCATCTAGGTCTGCACTGTGATTACCTCTAAGTGGTAGGATTACAGAATACTTGGACTTTTTAAGATTTCTGAATTATTTGAAATTTTCATAAGTACATGTTACTTAAAAGACAAAAATATGAAAAATAGAACACAGGGCATAATATATGTAAAGTTCCTGACGAAAAGCTGCTTAATTTGGAAGCATGTAAGCAACAAAAGTAAGCCAATGCTACCTATAACTGATTGTGTGATTTCTCCTACATCTGGAGAAGCACAGTCATCTACTCAAGGAAAGTACTAAATCTCACATTTTGTTACCATTCATTTCTAAGATAACTTTTTATTGATGATACTAGTAGTTTTATTAAGACAGAGACAAGTGATGATGCTCTCCAGACAGCAATTTTGACTTGGGTGATGTTCTTTAAGACTGTCAACACTATGTTTCTTTGGAATCTAATAACACGTCCAAGAAAACCTGAAAGAAAATGTCTGAGAGCTAAACAAATATGAAAGGGAAGAACTTGGGAAAATATGTTTTGAATGGGAGTAGTTATTCTGAAATCAAATGACACTCCTATAAAAGAATATAAAATACAGTAAACCTTGGTTTGTGAGCATATTTGTTCTGGAAACATGCTTGTAATCCAAAGCACTTGTATATCAAAGCAAATTTCAAGAACCATTGGCTCATGTGACATTCGGCATCACGTACTACTCGTATTGCAAGACATGGCTCATTTATCAAGTTAAAATGTATTAGAAATGTTTGCTCGTCTTGCAGAACACTCACGGAACAGGTTATTCTCAGTCCAAGGTTTGACTGTAGGTTGGTTAACTGATGAAGTAACCAGACACTGTTTGCATAACATTTAAAAGAGTCATTTTGTCATTTTTATACCTGGCAGTACTTGTGACATGGACTTTATAAAGCGATGGGGGTGTCAACAATTAGAACGAGAACTCTCTCATTTCTGTGCTGCATGGCAAATCCATTCAAGAATCGACGTCCACTGTAGAATGCAACACGCAATGGCTGGGGTGAATCAAAGTTGTTAAAGCAAAGAGGTAGCTTTAAGAAAAACAGGTTTCTATTTAAAGTAAGAGTTACCTAAGCTGCTGTCACACCAAGTGATGGGTATCTCGTGGATACTGTGCTTCCCAAGCTGCCATAGTATGAATGGCCAGTAAAACTGGACTTCCATATCTGATACCCCGAAAACATTACGGTGAGGCAAATTTTCTCCACTACAAATTTTCAGTTTCTCCACAAATAAAATGATGGAAATAATAAGGCCTGCTTCTTGCAGCTGTGTAAGAACTGAGGCAACTAACACAAGACCTTGGTCAGGTAGTCAGCCCCCTGTTGGAGTAGCTACTGTTACCAGAGGAGGAATGAGTTTCAAAGAACAGGAAGTCTTCAGCAATGCAAATCTCAAAGACTCTTAAGAGACAATGAAGACCAAGGAATAACAATTGGATTTGCTAATTTGTAAGTCACTGATGACCTTCAAGAACACAGTGTTCCAGGAGTGGTGATAGTAAGGGAAAAGATAAATCATGATAAAAATAGAAAGAGCTGATGTGGAATGCGTAGAACCTCTGATAGTAAGAGAAGGAATAAAAATAATGGGATGGCAATTTGAGAGGCTGAGGACCAAGCCAAGCATTTTTCCAGCCAGGGAGACACTGATTATTTTCTACGTCAAGAAAGAAGCTAACGGAGATGGATTTGATGGAAAGATTCCTGGTTAGTTTCAAGGATAAAATCCAACTGGCTTCTAAACTGATGAAGGTAGGGAATGAAGTACTGTTTGTCTGTTTCTAATTTATGCGTAGCTCTTTTAGACCTGTGGTCTTGGACCCTTTTTTTTGTGGTGCGGATTTACTGAGAAGTCATCCAAAAAGTTTAGACTGTCTCTGTGTAAACACACAATACACACACACACACACACACACACACACAGTGCTTAAAAACATAAAATTTTGCATATACTTAGGAGAATTTATCAACCTCTTTCATCCATCCATGAACTAATCCTCTCTCTGAATGGTCCACAGATTCCAGATAAAATTATCCTCTGTTAGGACCTGGAAATAATTTTGAAAAATAGGTATTTAGACTTTTATATGTAAATTAAAATTAGCCATTCAGCGGGAGGTAAAAAAATATTCCTAGGAAATGTCTACAAAATATATTCATTCAAAATATAAATTACTTCCCAAAATCTCAACAGAAAATGTAACTCTTACAATGTGAAGTTAGGCTCGGAAATAAATGCTCCATATGACACAGAAAATGTTCACACAACTACATTTAATTGTGTTATGAATGAATGTTCTGTTTTCCAAACACTTTTCTAATATTCATAAAATTCACGTATGGAAGGTGTTTTTTCCCTGGGTTATTGGATTGAGAAACTGAGGTTCTGAAGTGTTAAGTGACTTACCCACCAGCACGATGCAAATTCAAGCCCATCTGGGTAAAAGTCAAGGAAGACTTTCTCCCTACCTCTGAGAAAAAGATAAGAATATTCTAGGCCACTATCTACGAAAGAGTACTATTAATAGAATCCACGTGGGGTTAATGAAGGCTTTTTTTTTAATCTAGTCAAAATATAAAAGAACACTCTGAAGAGAAGAAAAGCCTGATGTTTAAGATCAGTTAACCCTGCAATTCATTCTTTAAATTCTGCAACCTTTGACAAGGTTTTTCACTATTTACTTGAAATTGTCCTCACCTCTTGACTCCCGTGAAATTATTCTTGTCCCATTTTCCTCTGAACCTTCTGACCCATTGTCCTCCCTGCCCCTCCAGTAAAGGTATTTCCTAGGGTTTTTTCCTCAGCGTCTTGTCACCGCTCTCGCTCTCTCTGGGTGATCTCACCACCTCCCTGGCTTCAATCATCACCAAATGCCTGTCTTCAGTTCCCACTGAGCCCTGCAGCTCCAACAACACAAGTCCAACCATCTACAGCACAGCTCCATTTTGGATGTCTCTTAAACCCTCAAAATCAATACTTCCGTAACCTCACCTTCGCCATTCAGGTCTGCTCCTTCTCTTCCGTGTCCTGTCCCAGTGCATGGTACCAGAACCCAACTGTGTGCCCACGCTAGAAATCTGAGCGCTCATCTTTCATTCTCACCACGCCTCCTTTCCACTCCCCGACAAAGACACCTAACCCAGCATGAGCTTCGGTCCACAGTTCCGTATTCTGGGATCTGTGTGCTCTTCTCAGTACTCGGTGCTTCTACTTTCATTCAAGCATGTATCATCCTAAACTGTATTCCTCCAAGACTCAACCGACTTGGGCTTTTTCTTCCATGATATTCCCTTCCGATTCATTCACTTTCTTGTGACCAGCCTATTCTTTATAAAATATACATCTGATGATGTCACTGTTGTGTTTAAATCATTTAACGGCCCCCTTTTTTATGCATCGACAAAATCAAAACATCAACAAGATCCTCGGTGGGTCAAGAAATCTTCTCCCCTAGCAGACCTGTCCTTTCCCTCACACTCAATACCACCGGCCAGACTAAACCGTATTCAGTGGCTCAAAGACACCTGCCTCTCCCACACCTGAGGGCCTTGTCCTGTGCTGTTCCTTGGGGCCAGGCTTGGCTCCCTTCCTTCCTCTTTTTCAAATGACTCAATGAGACCTTTAAGACGTAGATCTGCAGGCTCCTCACCTGAGATGTCACGCTGAGTTTGGTGCTATTCTCGTGTTCATCTCTGTGTAGCGCTGTTTTTCCATCATGGCATTGAGTTCGACTGTACTGTAATGCCCGACTTTTCTGTCTTTCCCACAGGGCTCTCAGCTCCTTGAGGGCAGTACCCAACCCTACATGTTCCCGTATCCTCACTGCGAGCACAGCGTCTTAAATACAGTTGCCCTTGATAAATAGGCTTAATGAATAAATGGTTACATTCATTACCTAATCCAGTGAATGGATGGAAAAATTCATTACATAATATGACTTCAGCCTTTGCTAAATCACTCACTGTCATATGATTAATGAAGAAGTTGCCCAGAAATGTCTTGCCCTATTTTCTTCAAAACATTGCAAGTAAATTAGAAGAAAAGATAAATGGCAATTCTTTTTTCTTTCTTAACATAAGTAATCTCAATATAGATGTATTTTTCACACCCAATAGACTCCTCATAAAATAACTTAGGACAGTAGTTAGAAAACCAGAGTTCAAACCCTCACCTGTAGCCTATTAGCTACCTGGTGTTTGACAAGTCCCGGGACTCCTTTGAGCCAAAGCTGGCTTACCCACCAAATTAATGACTATCTTCTGAGAGTGTTTCTCTTTTTTTTTATTTTTTTTTTTCAACGTTTATTTATTTTTTTTTTGGGACAGAGAGAGACAGAGCATGAACGGGGGAGGGGTAGAGAGAGAGGGAGACACAGAATCAGAAACAGGCTCCAGGCTCTGAGCCATCAGCCCAGAGCCCGACGCGGGGCTCAAACTCCCGGACCGTGAGATCCTGACCTGGCTGAAGTTGGACGCTTAACCGACTGCACCACCCAGGCGCTCTGAGTGTTTCTCTTTAAGACAAGCTTGAGGGCAAACGAAATCATGTATATGAAAGCAGTTTAAAAACTATGTGTCATCATAAAATGTAAGGTGTACTACGTTTATTCTTCATGGTAAACTCCTCAGCAATAATAAAATTCTGTGGGGCGCCTGGGTGGCTCAGTCGGTTGCGCGTCCGACTTCGGCTCAGGTCACGATCTCGCGGTCCGTGAGTTCGAGCCCCGCGTCGGGCTCTGTCTGGGCTGATGGCTCAGAGCCTGGAGCCTGCTTCCGATTCTGTGTCTCCCTCTCTCTCTCTGACCCTCCCCCGTTCATGCTCTGTCTCTGTGTCAAAAATAAATAAACGTTAAAAAAAAAAAATTAAAAAAAAAAAATTCTGTGAATAAGATACACACATATTTCCTAACGCTGCAAAGTCAAAATTTTCCTCTTTGGGAAATCAATAACATTTGGAATGATCTGGGTGGGAAAAAAAAGTTTAAGGAATTTTTCTAATAGTTTTATGAAAGCTTAATCCCGTGAAAATTTTGAAGTACAGCAATGCAAATTATGGACCATCCTATCCCTCAAGAAAGGGACAAACTATATGAATAGGACTTTCATCATTCTCAGGATAGAAAATTAAGAGGAAGAGAGAAAGATTATCAAAGAATCATTCCAGATCAACATAGAATTCGGTATCAATTCAAAATAGAGAAATCTCATGGAGGTCACAGTAGTCACATTGTTCATTTCTGTAAAAATAATCAAAAGTCAAACAGCATTTAATTCCTATATTCCTCTAATAACAACTCTGCAGGTCAAACTACCAGACTTTTATTTTTAGCATGTTTAAGATATTATATTGGCCCAATGTAAACTCTTAGAATGGCTTTTTAGGGCTTCATGCCCCTAAAATGGAAAATGTACGGTATTTAAGCATTGTTGAATTAGAGCGAAGAGATAGTATTATTTAGTACCCTTAAATTCAGTGAGTTTTTATTAAGGACCATATGTAAGTGGAAAGGCCTGTAAGTGTCGACTGGTATAGTGTCACATTTCCAAAATATTTAGATTAACTAAACAAGTATATTTTACATAGAAACCTACTTTTACAAGTACCACTCATCCTGAATACTTAGAGTTGACAAATAAACAGGCCACAAAGAGAACGATTATTTAACTCTCAAAAGAACAACTTTTCCACCATTACTAGGGTATAATATTCATTCTACTTGGGATTGTTACAACTTTCCAATCCACCATTTTTTAAACCACCAAAAAGACTTTAGACAGAAAAGGAGAGTAAGATTAACACCTCATCAAAAGAAAAAAAAAAAAGAAGTATTACCTGAATGGTCCTTCCTGTCCAAGTTAAACAAGTTGGATATATATCATAAGATTATTTTATTATTTCACCACAGCAACAATATAGTACTTGATCTGTACTTGATCTGTTTTATTATGCATTTCCGACGGCCCATCTGAAAAGTGAGTCATTTCAGAAACGGAGTATTTGTGGATTACGTGCCATAGGTACTGTCTTACTAAAGGAAGGGTTTCCAATGCAAGTGGATTAGGCTAATAATTGTAATGGCTCAGATATTTTTAGCTTTTAAAAATTTGGTGATAGACTACTTTACCATTTTGGTTATTACTTACGGTCAAATTTAACACACAGCATCCTCTAAAACAAAATATGTCTGTTAACTATTGAAAATATAAGAAAACAGCGTGCTTTCAGACGATCCCAAATGTTTTGCAAAGGACATATCCAATTTAAATAGCATGTCTGTTTGTAAGGATAGCTACTATCAGTCAACTGTATGGCATTTTATTAGAGAGCACCGCCATGTTGAATTTATTTACAAAATACCATTTTGCTATACCCCATACTTAGATAAATCACAACAAAGAAAGATATACTTTTAATTACATTTTGGCATTTGAATACTTGGGTCATTTATTATGCCTACTTTTTATCATTATTGAAATAGGTCATCATTTTATATTATCTGTATTTCCTATAATTTCAGGTTTATACTGAGCCAAGTGTGACTTTCCGACAATGTGAACAGTTTGAAAGGAAAACAATATGAATCTTACACAAATATTATTAAAGACAAAAGAAAACCTAAGCCGAAATTTCCCCCCTCCCCGCTCAGGAACTTGGTATTTGTACCCAAAGTGGTAAGTTTGAGTTAATCAGGTCTAGACTAACGTCGTATGTAAACTGTGTATACAGAATGTTTAGATTGCCCAAAGTATTCTTAGAAGTCCTAGTTCTGAGGCAGAAGCAGCAGCATGAAATTGTATCTGTCCAGTAGATGACCAATATTCTTTATTCTTTAATCTGCGTTTTCTGCCTTTCACGTATACTTATCCTGTGTGATGGCCCTTATTCACAGACAGGCTGGACGGTGCAGTTTTACAAGGATCCAGTACAGGAAAATCACAATGAAAATAAACCTAGCCAGTCATATATTATATCTTTATATTTAATCTAACATGAAAAATTTAAAAATCCAGTCTGTATCACTCGGAGGAATAAGTTCCATGTTAATTTCCCAGAATACTATTTTTATCCTTTTGTACCCAAAGGCAGAGAGCTTGATAGATGAGGCTGCCTCATACTTACTGCTTACGCTTCACCTTTAATTAGACCGGAAAACCACACATGTATGTATTCTCGGTGAGTCCACACAACAAACACCAATCCCCTGACCCACAGTCTGTGACAGTTGATTTTTTCCCCCCGAAATTCTGCTTAGATTTGCCTTAAGGACATTTGGCACACTCATTTGTCAAAAAAAAATAATCATAATACGTCCTTTTCTTCACTGGAAAATGTTTCTTCCTCATTTACAATTTATGTTGTTTGAAAAAACTATGTTAAACGCACACAAAATCAATTATTTGTGATTATTGAAAAATATTATCATTAACATTGTATCACGCTCGGATTCAACATCAGCAGTCTTAAAGTTTACCTAGTTTTCTCAATCCTAACATGTTAAAAAATAGCATATTTTCTCTATTTTAGATCTTCTAATTTTTCATTCTGTGTGCAGCATCTTGGCAATTCCTCATGTTTATAGGTACTTTACCAGTAATACTTTATATAATACTTTCATTACATTAAAAATATAATGCTAATTAAAATTATCCTGAAGGAGATTAACAAATGATATGAGGTAACAAAGGATCAGCGCTTTATGGTTTCTACAGCTGGAAGTCACAATAGAAACTTCAGAATACTTAAGAACTTAATTTGTAAAAGCAAAACACAGTAAAACTAATATATCTGACACTTTTTAGAAAGCCTTTCAAAATTTAGTAATAAGGATTAATATTTAAATAGGAGTTTACTGTCGACAAAGCACTGTTGAATATATGTGGATCATGACTTATTTTTAAACTTAGTAATGTTTTGTTGATAGAATCTCAGGACAGACAAGCAAAAATAATTTAAAAAATAAAGAATATTCAGGTACTGAGCAGAATACTTTAGAACTATTTGAAATGTTGACATTCCTTTCAAAACTTCAAACACAAAACTAACAGCTGATAAAATCTGCAAATATAACTATCCACAAACATGGCTCTAATTCACGTATGTTTCTGCTTAAAAGTAACGTCCTCCTGCTATAATATTGATTGTATCACTAAATATGACAAACGATGTTTCCTAATTCAATAGTGCTCGTAGCAACTACAGAATCCCTGAAAAATAGCACAGTTGTGGCAGTTTACAAATATGTCAAGTGCTTGCACCTCCTTATGAAACCAACTAAAATAAAGTAATAGTTGGATGCCCAAATTTACAGAAAAGCAATCCTGGTAACTGTTAGATGAGTCAATGGCAAAATAATATGAAATAAAACAATTAAATTAATGAAGTAGATATCCTCCAGATATTTAAAAAACGTTTGTTTTCAATATCACTTCCTTGTTCAGTATACTTTCTTGTACTGACAGGACTTTTAAAATCAAAATATACTCCACTTGATACAATAATAAAAATACAATTCAAATTAAACATTTTATTGCTGCTATGCAAAACTACAAAGGAACTCTTCCTATCTATCTTACATAATCTGTAACCATCATCTGAAGCCCCAAAATTTTAAACAGGGTAAATGAGAATGTAAAAGCTGAGGAGATATTTGAAACATGTATTTCCTTCAACAGGGAAAATGCTGTGTAAATGCTCTGGTGGCTGGTCGTATGTTAGAGAGTTTCAAATTAGTACACAATTGATTATCTTTTTTTGCATTAAGTTATACAGCACTTTGGTGGGGGAGCACTGGGCCAGCGTTTCACTACAGCATTAGGTGAGGTCACCCGTTGAGTTTCATTGTGCGGGATAATAGATCAGGCTGGGCCGGTTCGTGAATTCAGGTGGAGTGTAGACTAACACGATTTGGCATCGAGCTAAGGATTCATGGAGGTATATCCACAGGATATATGCATCACGCGATAGTAAGAGACATTTACAACCCAGAATATAAGAGTAGGGCAGCCTCAAGTGACATCACCAGATCATCTGCAGCGTCAACCAACCATCTAGAATATATTTCCTGCACATCACAGCTCCTCTCTTTCTCACTCTTAACAAAGCTGCCTTTGCCTTTGCCAGGGTAAGACAGCTTGTGTCTTCTTTAAAAGCAAGACATGGGCTTACTCAAGCGAAAAGCAAATAAGAAAAAACGGGGGAACAGAATAAAAAACTAGATTGGGTACAATCTTCCCTAACTTGACATTCAGGTAATAGGAGTAACACCGGAATGGTGAAGGAGAAATCAACTTGAATTATCCAGACAAGAAATGGGGGGGGGGGGGGAAGAAGAGGAAGAAGAAGAAGAAAGAAGCAAAGAAGAAAGAAAGAAAGACCGGCTGCATATCCCCAAGACTAAATCTTGTTTTTAACTCTGATTTGCTCTGGAAACAGCCAACTGTAGCAATCTTGCGTTTCTTTCAAAAACAATTTGTAAAATAATAATGATACAGGGGAGGGGGCACCGTGTGGCCTCACTGTGATTGTCTAATTTATCCACAACTTATGTTTTACTTACAAGCATTTGTCACGGCAAAACTGTTGGCTGTCTCGATGTTGTCCACATGAGGTACCAGATTAAAAGGAGCTTCGGACGCATTGGGGCTAGTGTTGTGAAGAAAGATTGCTAATCGAAAGGCTGTGTATTCCTGATCTGTGTTTCGGATGAAGAGACCACCTAATAAAAACAGCAGGAAAAGCACATTCAACGTTTCCTCTTGGAAATGCAGTCCCCACCCGGAGCCCTGTCAAATCCACTGTCATTCAGCAACACACACACACCATTAGGAAGACAGCTTCCAGTCTCGGGACTGCCCTTTGTCCCCAAGGTACACGCTTGGGATCTTGGTCTTTAGGACAGCTCAGCTCTTTCGTGCCCCAATCTGTCACAGCACAATGACCTCTGGGCCCACGGAGTGTGTTTTCCTTTCTGTCTCTTGCCCTCCCCATGATTCCCAGCACCTTGCTACATCAGCCAAGCTGGGGGCATCTCTCTCCAAGAGGCAAGCCGAGGCACCCAAGAGAGGATCTGCATTAAAACGCGGAAATAAAGGGACGCGGGGAGTCGGGAAGGAGAAATGAACTTTGTCTTCCTGCAGCTCGTGGACTCAGCCTCCTGAGCTCCGTCTAGTGCACAGACCCGGGGACGTGGTGCAGTGTTCAGGCTGGGCTCAGCTGGAAGAAATTCAATAGCTGCGTCCCATTAAAAGACAGGAGCGGAGAAGAGGACGAAGAGCCAGGCATGGGGAGGGTCCCTGGCGACAGGGTCGAGTCAAGTTGGAGGCGTAAGGGCCAAACAGGCAAGAGGAAAACAAAATAGAGGGACAGAAGGCTTCGGGAAGGAAAGCGACCTAACTTTCGAATGGGTTAACCGGCAGCGAGCAGAGGCGGCGGGGTGCGGGTGCAAACGCTTTCTGCTCAAACAGGGTCTTCCCGGAACAGCCAGAAAGCTGCGGAGTCCAGCAGGGGCAGAAGGGTCTTTACAACATTAATAATAATAATAATAATAATAATAATAATAATAATAATAATAAGGATACTACCCCCGCCAAACTCGACACCCCTTAGCGCTCCAGGGAAAGGGGTGAAAAGAAAGACCACACTGCATATAATCAAACCCACGGAGGGCTTCCCCCCCTCAACTTATTCCAAGCCTACTTAAACGACGCGAGCCCAAGGTGGCAGTGAGAGCGCGGGCGCGGAGGAACGGGTGTGCAGGGTGTGTATATCCCCAGTGAGCCTGCACCGGGGCGAGGGGAAGGGAGAGGCGGGCTCGCCCGAATCCCCGAACGGCTCCCCGGCAACTCGCCGAACTCACTTTCGGATGCCTGCCCCAGACACCCACATGCACGCCCCGCCAAGGCACAGCTCACCTATCTGCACGCTGCTCGGAAAGGCTCCCATGGCGAGTCCCCAAAATCCAGAAAACAACAAGACAATCTGCCTGCAAATAATCCTCATCTTCTTTTCTCCTCTCCCCGGCGCGCGCTCTCTCTTTCTCTCGCACTCTTCCTAAAGGCTGTTCACACAGGCATTGACCACGATGGCGCTAAAATTAAAAACGACCAAAAAAAAAAAAAAAAAAAAAAAAAGAAAAAAAAAAGAAAAGAAGAAAAAGGAGAGAGGTGCAGGCGGTTGGCGGTCCCCCACTGCGCCCCTTCAGCAGCCCATCGCGAGCCGCCAGGTTTTTCCCGCAGTCTCCATAGCCCCGAGAGCGGTTTCCCGTCCGGCTGCTAAGGTTGCACATGCAGAAGATGGTGGTGGCGCGTCTGGCGGCTGCTCGCGGGGACGAGACATGCGCCCTGTCCTCGCCTCCCTCGCGCCCGGCCCGCCGCTCGCCTTCGCGCGCACACACCGGCACTGCGCCGCGGCCCGCGCCCCTCCCCGCGCGCCCCCTGCTCCCGGCGCGCCCCTCCCCGCGCCCCTCCCCGCGCGCCGCGCGCCCACTCCCCCCTCTCGTCTTCTCCCCGCTCGCCTAGGCACCTGCTCCGGGGAGGGGCACCCCCTACGCCCCTCTCTGCGCTGCTCGGCCGCGCTCGGCGGGAGTGGGGCGGGGTGGGGGGGGCCCGCTGGCCCGGGTCCGCCAGCCCGGAGCAGGGGCTCCGGCACTTAGCAGCGCCCCCGGCCCCTGGCCCCCTGCAGCATGCCCGCAGGCTCGCGGGGAGGACGGCCGGCCTCCCTCCCCGACAGCCCTCGCCCTTCTCGCAGCCTCGCCCTCTGCTGCCAGCGGGCCGCGCGCGGGAGACTCCGGTCCTGGCTGCAGCCGAGATTTCTCACCAGCCAGCGGCCCGGGAATCTGGAGAGCCCAGCCAGGACTGCGGGAGGTGAAGGGGCGCGGGGAGGGGGAGGGGGACACAAGGCCCAGGGGGCTGGGACCGAGGAGGGAGGTACTGGAGGAGGCGAGGCTGCGGGAGAGCCCCGGGGCAAAGACAGGAGGGAGGAAAAGTTCATTTAAATAGCAAAGTTTAGGGTGACAAAGTGATGGGCACGAGCCTGAGAAATGCACACCCAGTGGGGCCTCCTCCAGTCTGGCCTCTGGAAGGTCCAGGAGGAAGAGTGTGTGCGGTGCGGAGCAGGGACTGTGAGGGAAGCCCCCTTTCCTTCCTGCAGAGGCTCTGGAGGTCACTTTCCCTCCGTGCTGCCGCCCACTTGGGGAGCAGGGCAGACACAGCCCAGGGATGATGGGGGCAGGGGAAGGACGGTGCAGGGGAAGAGGGCGCCAGTGTCTGATGGAAAAGTGGGGTGTGTTTCAGGCACATCTCTTCTTAGCCTGGGCTCTGGAATATTCGCTCCACTCCATGTCAACCCCCAGAAGACCAAGCTCTGGGTTGATGTTGTCAATGGTCGGGTTGACTGGGTACAAGAACATTGATCATCCTAGAAAGTTTTAGAGCTCCTGTGTCCCTTCGTCCCCAGGGTCACCTGCAAGAGTTCATTTCCCAGGCTGTGCTGGATGGAGTCTATACTGCACCCTGAGAGAGACAGAGAGAGAGGGAGAGACAGAGGCTTTGGTGGCAATGAAGGACAGGTGTCTGACTTCCTCTGCAAGGCCTGAGGTCTCCTGATCCAGACAGTAGCTACCATCCCCTAATTCATTAAACTGTGAGACATGCTAGTTGAAATCTGCACAGTTCTTTGGGTGCTCTTGGTTGAACAGTTTGAGCGCCCGGAAAGTGGGGTCACATCAGTTCACACCAGGCTTCTGAGCCATCCTTACAGGGGGACGGATTCTCCTTAAACGTTAGGGAGCCTGAGGTAGTGTTTCCGGTTACATTTTACCAAAGAATACAGCAAGGGCCCACGTTTACCTAGGGGAACATTCGGGAAAAGAGCAGAGTGGATTCGATTAAGGGGAATTCCTGCAAGGCCCCCACCTTGTTAGGCTTTTTTTTTTTTTCAATATGCGCTACATTTACCCCTTCCAGTCTCCTATAAGATACCACCAATGACCTCTGTTTGCCGTTTGTGGAGGACGTTTTGTAATCCCTTCTAAAACTTCGCAGTGCTTTTCTTCAGTGTTTTTGTTTGTTTTTTGTTTTTTTAAGTTCTGAGTTTTACTTGTAATGTCACATCTTTTTGTGGTTGTTGTTAACTTTTCACCACAGAGTGTTATGACAAAAAAAACAAAACAAAACAAAACCCAAAGAACAATCTAATTGTGAGTAACTGGATTACACAAATCATACATTTGTCATTTCGGTTTATAAGACTTGAGGCTTGCGAGTCAAGTGGGAGTTGAAATGTTTTTGTTTTTTCCTGTCAGTGTAAAAACCAAGGCTGTAAATAAGATCATTCTGTTTCTCTTACAAGATAATAAAATAGGCCACATAAAATTCAAGTTGGATTTAAGTTAAATTAAAATTTCAAAACCCACCGAGGCATGAAACTCATCACCTAGTTGTGTACCCAGGGAAGTTCTACTTGACGCACAGAGGGAATTCGCAACTTTTATTCTTCTGCAACTGGAAAGATTTGAGCTCTCATATGACGTAATAGATGCAGGACAATGTTTCTTGTTCACCTAACCACGGTGATGATGCCTTGGCTAATAGGACCACAGATAACCTAATTGTATTTTTCCAAGATAATAATCCAGGTTTCTTTCTTTATTTCTATTTTCCCAGTTAATAAAAACCTCTATTTTACTTTCTAAATCTAAATTATCTTTCTCTCTCTGTATCTATCTCTCTCTGTATAGACATAGATGTATAGGCATCTCATTGTGTCATACCTGTATTTCAGATGCACCAAATGGGAAAGACTTTTGGAGCTGGTGAGCAAGGAAGCGAAGGAGAGGCTGGGGCACCTTTTGTGTCTTCATGAATAACAATGATCATCAACAGAGCTCAAGAGAAAATAATGAGGAATAAAAATGTGGCTAATGACAGCAGAGTCCACACCTTCACTTTTCAGTCCTGGGGGTCTGGTCCTCTGACCCATTTTACAATTATGACACGTGATATACCTCCTACTATAGGGAACGTACTCTCTTTCGAGCACTGGCAAAGGCTGAGGTAAAAGATCCTGCTCCATCACAGTGAAAAATTCGGAGGATTATTACCAGCTGGGAATACCAAAACCAAAGTGTATATGCACACTTGATTTTATCGCTTTTGTGCTGTTTCAACGAAATAGTTTCACGATTTTTCAGAACTGCAATTTCCCAATATATTAAATGAAGGTATCATACTGGAAGATGTCTAAGATTCCTCACCAATTCCCGAATCTCTGACCCTGTGAAGTCAACTTGGCCAGCATTGGGGCAGGCGGTTCCACTGCGGGGAAGAGCCTGGTGCTGTGGAGAATCCACAGACGAACGAGCCACAACCTATGGTCAAAACACCACGCGGCGTCAGAACATGAGCGCACAGAACACAGAGTCAGCGAAGCAAGGAGCACAGGACTGTATCGGGAGGCTTTCTGCAGATTTTCCAATGAGAAGAGACACAGAGAGATGGATATAGCTTAATGGTAGAAAAAGAATCTGAGGGTGTAAAGCACACTGTGTTGAGCTGTTTTTGGTGCAAACTTGGGAGGGGAGAGGTTGGTAAGAACATAAAGTCAGGTTGGACCATTTATGGGGCATTCCAAATGAGGTGCTTGGGATATTGAACCTTGTCTGTGGGGAACTGCCTCATATACATATGTGTGTGTGTGTATATGGATATATATTATATATATGTTTATATATTTATATATATTTTACAATTACACTGACTTTTGTTATTTATTTGAACTCATCACCTAGAGTATAATCAGTAATAGTGTCATCAGGTATGACACTTTTAGAAAGGGACCCTGTTTGGGAGTGGGAGTGAGAGGGTGGTTTGTTGCTGTAGACCAGGAAAGGCATGAGCTGAGGCTAGTTTGGAGACTGCCCTTTCAGAAAGTCAGGTGCGATGGGGCTGGGGTGCAGGGGGACAGTAGGAAAGACAGAGGATGAGCAAGGGAGAGGGACGCTGCTCAGCAGAGCTGACGGGACACACTTGCCAGCTGCTTGGGAGCATGAGGAGTGTGGCACATATTTAAGGTCAGGAATATCCCCAAGTTTGAAACCTGAATGCTCTAAAAAGGAGTGGCAGAAACCAGAAGGTTAGTACTGGCATCCGCTGCAAAGTGCAACTTGGGACGAAGGGCACCTTTGCTCAGGAATGGGCTTTGCAACAGATGATTCACACACACACACACACAGTTGTGTATTGACTACCGACCATGTATGTTTACTGTCTACGTGCTTAGAAATACAGGGGAGCAAAGCAAAATTCCTGCTATCATGAGAAGATTCCTGATGTTTATGAACCTTCAAAAACATGCTGTATATATCACCTGCCATGGTGTATGCATATGTATATATATAAAGGTGACATACATATATCTATATCTATCTATCTATCTATCTATCTATCTATGACATGATCTATAGAAAATTTGAGGTGTATTGACTAAGGAACTCATCTAAAAGTTAAAAATTCTTTTTTTTCATGTATTTTGTTTTTTATTTGAGAGAGAGAGAGAGTACAAGCAGTGAGGAGGACAGAGGAGCCCAGTGTGCAGCCTGATGGAGGCCTCCATCCCATAACTCTGGGATCATGACCTGAGCTAAAACCAAGAGTCAGATATCCAGGTGCCCCTAAAGGTTAAAGACTCTTCTTCTTGGTAAATGTTAAAGCCAAGTGTTAGGGATAAGACTCGGGTCTGTCTGATGTCAGAGACCACACTGTCTCCATTAAAATCTACTGAGTCGATGAGCTTAAAGCACAATGAGAGGTCTGGAAGCTGAAAAGTCAACTAGAAAAATCCCCATGTTTAGAAAAGTAGTTCAGTCTACTTAAAAGACCTCAGACTCTTAGAGAAATAATAACTAGGTTCAGATGACAGGCTGTTTGCTTCCTGGCTGCGTTACCCTGGACATTACTTTTCAGCACAGTTTTGGCACATCCACATCACAGGAAATTGTAATTAGGAAAAGAGTTGCCAAAAAATGTCACCAAGGTTCCAACAGAGGGAGGCAAAGAGCGCCACAGAGGCAAAATGGGAAATCTAATTTTGATTTGGGGGAAATTTAGGAAGAACTCACAGAGGCAGAGAATATGAACCGAATGTTTATGGATGTGTAGAGATTAACAGGGAGAGAAACAATGATGTGCAACACATGAGAGGGCATATGTCTTTCTGGTGAGTTCTGAAAGTTTGCTGTGACTGGATAGGTTATATCAGGGGACATGCGGGAAGTGAGCCTAGAAAGCAAAACAAGGAAGGTATGCCTGTCAAAGTGACTCATTCAAAAGGTTCATCTCCATCGTGTCAAGACGGAGAAATCACAGAAGTCTAGAAGCAAAGGGAGGAAATGACCGGATTTGCATTTTAGATTAAAAATTCTCATTAGTGTGGAAGCCTGAGGCAGGGAGAGAAATTCGGCAGCTGGAGAGAAAGTCTAGGTGAAAAAGAACTATGTGAACCAAACAGCAACAGTAAAATTTACCGTTTGACCCTCAAGTCCTATTTTCAGTTGTCTACCCTGAATATACAAGAGCGGAATTACAAAAGTTGCATGTACAAAGCTTTTTATTACAGTACTGTTTATCAGAGCAAAACACAAACAGCCCAAATGTCTATCGAGGGGAGGCTATCATACTAAGCTATGGTATATCCATACAATGGGGTGCTGAACGGTTATTCAAGGAAAGAGGAGAACTTTTATATACCACCGTGGAGTAATCACTGTGGATATATTTTATGAGAAAAAGTAAAATGGAGACAAGTGTGTGGCACGCTAGCATTTATCTAAAATGAGGGGTACTTCCTCTAGGGACAGAAAATCAGGATGGAGAGAAAGAAGCAGATAAATCTACTCAGAGTTGCATTATTTCAATTTATTTTAAAACAGATAATTCTGGCTTATCCTCTCCAGTGGGATATCTCCTGGAGACAAAAATAATTGCAAAAAACAGCTTACCCTGCCTTCACTAATCATATTGTTGATGCTCGTACTCATACTGCTATTCTATTTATATATAGTTGCATAAAGCAAATAAATGCTTATGCTTGTATACTTGGGAAAGCATTAAAGAAAAGTGATACATGTTTAAAATCAGAGGATAAGTAAAAAAACCCTGGTGGTTCTCCGTTTGAATTGGCAGTTGCATTATGATTTATTTTATCTTGTATTTTCCATAAAATATGTATTTTCTCAGCTCTACACACTAATGCATTAGAAATAACAATTAACTGAGGCACCTGCGTGGCTCATTTGGTTAAATGACTCTTGATTTTGACTCAGGTCATGATGTCACAGTTCGTGACATCAAGCCCCGTGTCAGGCTCCATGCTGACAGTGCAGAGCCTGCTTGGGATTCTCTCCCTCTCTCTCTGCCCCTCCTTTTCCTCTCTCTCTCAAAAATAAATTTAAAAAGGGGTGCCTGGGTGGCTCAGTTAAGCCTCTGACTTCTGCTTTGGTCATGATCTCATGGTCCGTGAGTTTGGTCCATGATCTCATGGTCTGCATCGGGCTCTGTGCTGACAGCTCAGAGCCTGGAGCCTGCTTTGGATTCTGTGTCTCCCTCTCTCTGCACCCCCCCCCCCCAACTCATGCTCTGTCTCTCTCTCTCTCTGTCAAAAATAAACAATAAAAAGAAAATTTTAAAAAAGGAGTAACAATCTATTAAAAATCAGCATCCCCATGTACACCATCTGTAGAACTTAGTACCATTTTCCACTAAAAGACATACATGCTCCTTGGAAAAATGACTTATTCCCAGCCCAGGGAAAGAATTACACAAGATGTCCCTGGAACACAGCATCGTTACAGAAAGCAAGGAAGCTTAAGTATTGAGATCATGTCAAAAGTGATCAGGAACTAACTGGAGGATATTCACATTGGCTGAAAATGGGAAAACTTAGGTGTCAAAAAGAATAATGCCTGAGATACACACATCACTGTTAAATCCATTGACATTATCATGATAATTTAAAAACCACAGGTAGAAGCCTCATTGGCCCCTTTATATATTAGGAAATCAAGTCAGATTTTTTTAAAAGTAAATTTCATTTTGGATTATTCGATGTGCAGAAGTGTTTCCAAGATACCACAGTTTCCCTACATCCCTCAGGTAGTTTCCCTTAATGTTACCATCTTGTATCCCTCTGGTCCATTCATCAAAACTAAGAAACCAGCACCAGCATGTTTCTCTTAACTGACCCCAGACTTTATTTGGATTTTACCAGTTTTCCCACTAATGAGTTTTCCTGTTTCAGCATCTAGTTCTGTATACTTGATTGCATTCAGTTGTCGTATCTCCTTGGTCTCTTCTATTCTGTGAGTTTCATCTTCTTTGTTTTTCATGACCTTGAGAGTCTGATGAGTACTTTCAGGCGTTTTATAGACTCTCCCTCAGTTTGGATTTGTCTGATGCTTTTCACATGATTAGACTGGGGTTATGGATTGTTGACAAGCATACCACAGAGGTTAAGTGTCCCTCTTTTCATCTCATATAAGGGGATCCATACTTTTCCCACTGATACTGCTTGTGATAAACTTCATCAGTTGATTAAAGTATGTTTGCAAGGTTTCTTCACTAAAGTTACCTTTTTTTTCCATCCCATATTCTATTCCTTGGGAGTGAGTCACATAGTTTGACCCAGGATCATCTTGTCTATTTCCTGTCTCAGTCATTGCACGATACATGTTTCAAGAAGTCCTATTTTGGGGCACCTGGGTGGCTCAGTCGGTTGAGCGTCCGACTTCAGCTCAGGTCATGATCTTGCAGTTTGTGAGTTCGAGCCCCGCGTCGGGCTATGTGCTGACAGCTAAGAGCCTGGAGCCTGCTTCAGGTTCTGTGTCTCCCTGTCTCTGCCCCTTCCCCGCTCATGCTCTGTCTCTGTCTCTCAAAATGAATAAACGTTAAAAAAAATATTAAAAAAAAGTCCTGTTCCCTTTAATTGGAGAATGATGTTTAAGAACCAAAATCTTGATGATGTTTGCTCACTGTTACTGGGATGTCACTGCTTACAGGTTCTCACATAGGACATAGCCAGTACACTAACCCATGTATCTATACCTATCTGTAATTGCTTCTTTATCTATCCATCTATGCATGTATTAGGCTAACCGTGAGTTCACACATTGATTACTCCAACTCAAATCCAGCACTACAGAGTTCATTCTAACCTACCTTCTATCATATCTTGAGTGGATATCAAAAGGGATAATACCTGAATTATATTACAACACATCACTGTTAAATCCATGACATCATAATGATGATTTTTAAAAATATAGGTAGAAGCCTTAGTGGGTTGCCTTTATATGATATGGAACCAACTCATAATTTCTCTCCAATACTGATAAAGCTGGCTCCCAGGATCAAGGAAAATTTACTTACACTATCAACCTGAACTTCAGTTCTCCAAAAATAACTGAAATTTTTTATACCTTATTTTTGTTTTCAGCCACTGGTGATCACTCAAACCCATGCCATGGCATTCTGTTTTATAAGAAGCCAGCACACTATCCAGAATAATGCCAACAATTTAACAAATTTATTTATGTATTTATTAGCTAAATCATTTCTTGGCAGGGCTTAGTTTTTTTTCAAGGTGTGAATAGTTTTCCCCAATTAACTGATAGTTTTTTATTTTCATATATTTTCCTGCCATCACTTTTCAGCAACAGGAGTAACACCCTTGTGCCTCATGGAATGCACTGCTTTACCTTTTTATCTGTCTGTCAACCTTGCTTGAAATCAGCACACTAATCTTGCCCTATAGCAGTTGCTTGATTAATCTTTTGTCATCTGTCTACCTCACATGGTCTCTCCGTGAAACTGATTGACATTGTGCGTGACTTTAATGCTGATAAATTATCTCTCTTCCAGGACCACAGAATCCTCATTACACCAAAAAGATTACTTTCCTTGTTTTATGTTCCTCATTCTTCTCTAGAGTCACTGTAATTGAAAGAGGTCACCAAGTAGGACCTGGCAGTCTTTTCCTCATTCGCTCATTCCTCCATCGTGTATTTCTAGAACATATACTATGAATCATGGTATCAGGAGGGGATGAAAGAATGTTTTATCCAGTATGGCATTTGTTCCTTACAACGAAAGGCTCCCCAAAACAGACAGCTGTACATCAACACACCTACGTAACTGACTAAAGAGATCTATGTTGTAAACCCCATGTTAGTGGTGGAAACCTGATGTGATCTCCTTCAAGGCAGGAATAGTGTTATATTAAACATCAATCTACCCCAGCGTTATCCTTTCATTTGACTACCAATTCCAGGCTAGGAAGGACCAAGAAAAGCATTGGAAAAGCAAATATTTGAGCTTGACTCTAAAACACGGACGGGTTTTCATTACTTAAGAAATGGAGGGGCATTCCAGACAGAGGGAAGAGGGGAGTGTGCATTAGGAGTAATGTGTAGCCCAGAGATAGGAATCATGAAAGGGACTGGTAGCCGGGGAGGTGCAGAAGTTTGAATAAGCCAGACTCTATAAACAGCCTGGCGTATTAAATATGAAATAAATACGTGGAAAATAAATTGGCAAGTGACACAAAATGGGGCTTTGAGTGTCTCCCCTACCTTGTTTGTTAACAGCGAAGACTGTATTTCTTCTAACGACGAAGCCACAGGCCACTGTGCTTAACTGGACTATACAAAGACTTGGAGAATTAATGAAGTTACTTGGAAAACCAGCCTTTTCCAAAATGATTCAGAGTCTTAAAAGTGAACATTAGATTGAGGTTTCTAGTTTAAACATCTACACTGGACACATTTATAAAATACACATTCGGTATTTTTACGTTTAATTTTGCTTTGGACAATTCAATAGCGGTAGTTGTAACTGCCCTTTACTAAGGAACTACTGATGGAAGTGTAATTTTAAGGGGCGCCTGGGTTGCTCAGGAGGTTGGGAGTCTGCCTTTGGCTCAGGTCATGATTTCATAGTTTTGTGAGTTTGTGAGTTCGAGCCCCGGGCCCGGCTCTCCA
This sequence comes from Felis catus, assembly GCF_018350175.1. NCBI lineage: Eukaryota > Metazoa > Chordata > Mammalia > Carnivora > Felidae > Felis > Felis catus. The sequence goes on along the minus strand of NC_058377.1, from coordinate 3,714,254 downwards.
CTGCCCGCACAGAGCCTGCTCCAGAGATCCTCTGTCTCCCTCTCTCTCTGTCCCTCCCCTGCTCATACTCTCTCTCTCTCTCTCTCAAAACTAAAAGAAGAAGGAGGAGGGGGAGGAGGAAGTGGAGGAGGAGGAGGTGGAGAAGGAGAGTAATTTTTAGTTCTTAAAACTAGCTTTCAATTTAGGTAGAACTAGCTCTGTTTTAGAGATGAGAAAATTAAATCTTAGAGCCCAAGATCACACAGCTTTGGCGGGATTCCAAGCAACATTTTTCTGGCCTAAAGGCTGTGCTCTTCTGACCATCCCACTTCTCATCTATATTTGAGAGAAGAGTCAAGCGTTTGGTTTATACCAATGATCTTTCCCTTGGCTCTGACCTAAGCTGAAACGTCATGAAAGAAAAATTAAAGAAAGAAAAAGTATGTACATTTGCACTTTCGTAGAAATATTAGTATTGACTGAGTCATTTAACACAAATGCCACAAAAGTCAGATTAGTAACATTTATTCCTCTCATTTAAAAAAAAAATAGAAGAGGGGTGCCTGGGTGGCTCAGTCAGTTAAGCATAGACTTTGGCCGTGATCTCACGGTTTGTGAGTTCAAGCCCTGCATAAGGCTCTCTGCTGACAGCTCAGAGCTTGGAGCCTGCTTCAGATTCTCTGTCTCCCTCTCTCTCTGCCCCTCCCTCACTCATGCTCTGTCTCTCTGTCTCAAAAAGAAATATTGAAAATAATTTAAAAAAATTTAAAAAGTAATGAAAAATAGAAGTATTTGCCTGGTTAGGAAAGAGAAAGTCTAAGGAAAGGACGTAAAGGTAGACATGTAGTTAGTTATATAGCCCTCTGGTACTTCAAATAACTCATTTGATTTATACTAGAGTTACTTTCTTCCCCATTATTAATCATAAGCAGCCCTGTTGGTTGAGCTAAAGTCATAAACTGAACATTCTCTCTCCTGTTTTCTTTTTTCTTCCTTCCTTTTTTTAGCACCTAAGAAGATTGAGTTGTATGTATTTAGTCATACCCGATCCAACTGCCTTCCCTTGAAAATATCCTTGGCTGTGACTGAATATATTTTGCATAGCATTTTTAACAAAAATAACATGGAGCATAATGACTTCACTTTCAAGATGATTTTGCTCGCAAACCTGCCTGCTTTTCCGACTGTTCATAACAGTCTTGTGCAGTAAGTGTTTGCCAAGCACACCTCTTAGAGCAATGTAGGGATTAGAGATAAATTATTTATGAAAGTGCTGTTACTACCGTTTCCAGACATACTGTTGAAATCTGATTATTTCTGTATTTTTATTTTATTTTAAAAGAATACAAAAAATGTGGTGTTGAAAGTAAGAAAGTATACAAAATTATGTCATATAATTTTGCATGTAAAATCAGATGTATATTAAATAAGACATTATTAATGGTTATTTGGAGGCTGTGGGATCAGCGGTAATTTGTGTCCTCTTTTGCATATTTTTCTGCACTTTCAAACTTTTCTAAGACTGATCTGTGTTGTTTTTGTAAACATTAAAACACCATTTTCAAATTATAGGGGGAAAAAAGCTTTGCTTCACCTGCAAGTTTCCTAAAGAACAACATTCAACTGAAAGTTTGTTCTTATGGGTGTAGTGATGCTAGTTTATGTGGCCTTTAAAATCGTTACAATACCTAATGAATATAGATTAAAAACAGGAGTACATTTTATCTGTTGCACATGAATGCTACATTAAATTTGTTGCACTTCTATGTAACGTTATTAGAGAGATTGATAACATCTACTGCCCCCTTACTGTTTGTGTGAAATACTGGGCACAGCCACAAACTAAATTGATAACTAAGTTCCTCATAGGGAATTTTATGGGGAGGGATATGTACCGCACAAAAAGTAGAATAATTTAATCGTTCTTTATAAATGTAAGCTTCTACTTGAGAGATCTTTTAGGAAAGCCACAAATAAGTGAGGATAAAATATACCCTGAGAAAATTAAAACTATGCATGTAATATAGATTACTTTAACATCCAATTTAAGGGTACATGGATTGGTGGAGAAAAGTGAAGCTTGCTTTGTAACTGGAGAAAAAAAAAGTACAAAACCAAAGAAATCCAGACATTTCTCTCACAAGCATAAAAGCAGACAGAATGTCTTGGTTGGAGTAGAATCCATATCAAATAAGCGATACCCTGGTAAGACAGAGAAGGAGCAAATCAAATGGGGAGAGAAATTTGAGGATCAGACAGGATATAAAAATGTGTTGAGGAGTGGTTGTGTGTTCTAATGGTAGACTTTATGTCCATTCTGAGGTTGCTTATTCTGTATGTATAGAGCAAGCTAGGACTTTGTGAGCTAGATTCTAGGGAAAGAAGCCGAAAGGCACCCAATCTTACAAAGGACTGCCAACATTTCACAGAGATGATAGTGATATCCAAATTCTTCTGCACCATTCTATTAGTACAATAAAAATGAGTATACACTCCAATATGTATTCATATAATGCAGAAATTATTTGTATTATTTTCACCCCAACATATATTTGGACACTGCACCATGCGAATATGGAAATTAAAAAGTAAGAAATAAAGAATATGTCAACTACATTTTATTTTGACAAGATCTTTTAATTTTCCCTAAAATATTATTTTTATGAATCTGTTAAGAAAATCTAATAACATTATGTGCTTTATATTACTGCATATTTTTATTTATTGATATTTTTGTGAGGGCAATGTAATCAAATGTGCTTTTCAGCTTTGAAATTTTGCCTTAATACTTTATGATACAGATGTCTGAATATTTAGTTATAATTTTGGTTTGTTTTTGTACTGCTTTTAGTGGCTATCATGGGTGAAAAGACACCAAAAAGACACACAGAACCAAATGAAAGAAGCTCACTGTGCCATTTTGATCCAGCCACTATATTCACTTTTCAGTCCAATCCATGAATCATTCGAGGTGTATGTGTTGAAACTTTTTATTAAATTATACTCTAATCCAAAAGTCTTATTTTAGTAATAAGTTTAAAATATATGGGGACTATTTATTTGAATATTATAGTCTTGAGTTTTTCAAGTGAGTGCACTTGGTTCACAGGAGACCCATGCACAATTTTTTCAGACAAAATCCCACATGATGATCAAAAAACACTCTCAAGCATCCATTTTCAAAACAGTATTTCTGTAACATGAGCTGTTTAACTGTTCAAATAATGGTTATTTTTCAAGTGCTAAAATGTCACCTATACTTTAAAGGGACAAATTAGTTGTGTCTAAATACCTGCTACAAAAATATATTTTAAAAATTTGCTATGTAATACCCGACTGGCATTTACCAAATAAGTCAGCAATTTGAAACACTGCATTTTAAAAAAAGTTTTCCAACTCTTTTTATGTAAGTTGCCTTAGATAAACAGCAAACCTTGTGTCCCACAAAAGATTTTAATAGGCTTTCCCCTTTCCATTACAAAAAACTACAAATATTTTAGGATTTAAAGAACTTATTTTTGTAAAACTGACCACATTGAAGGCATCTTGTAGCGTGTCTGAGAGGAATACTGAGAGGAAATCCGTGAGTTAAGAAATCGTTATTAACCCTTTGAGATTATGTAAACTTTACTATTTTATTTATTATTTATTTATTTTTGTTTGTTTATTTGAGAGAGAGTGCATGTAAGGAGAGGGAGAGGGAGAGGGAGAGGGAGAGGGAGAGGGAGAGGGAGAGGGAGAGGGAGAGGGAGAGGGAGAGGGAGAGGGAGAGAGGGAGAGAGGGAGAGAGGGAGAGAGAGAGAGAGAGAGAGAGAGAGAGAGAGAGAGAGAGAGAGAATCTTAAGCAGGTTCCACGCTCAGGGCAGAGACTGACAGGGGGCTCAGTCTCACTTCTGTGAGATCATGACCTGAGCCAAAATCAAGAGTCAGGTGCTCAACCAACCAATCCACCCAGGTGCCCTGTAAATCCCACTGTTTCCTATGAGAAACCCAGGTACTGTAGATAGACATAGGCCAGCGATCATATGGTCTGGGTTCTCACCCTCTAATGTAAGTCCGTATATTGAATTTTCATAAACTGTATTTTTCTCATTTTTAGACTTAAAAAGAAGTAGCACAGACAAGCAGATAGACTTCAGAGGTGACACTGGTAAGAATGCATGGTGGGCTGGAGCAAGGAAATACAGTTTAGATGTCAAGAGAAGGAGAGATGTCTGCAGGATTTCTATTGGGGTTGATGATTATGTGTTGGGAGTACAGGAATTAGGAAATGTAAGGATTTGAGACTTGATCACCTTGGGTGCTACATAATGGGGATGTCCGCCCAGCGATAGAATATACGGATCCAAGGTTCCGCTGAGAGATTGGGATCAGAGGTGTGAACCAGTAGAAGGCAGCCTGTCATCTTGCACAGCATGGACGGGACAAGATAGCTCAAGTTGGTGTATGGAGGGCAGCAAGGGGGGACGTCCTAGCACTGACCCTGGAGAAACAGAGCGGGCGGAGAAGACAAGCCCATGAGGATGGAGGCAGGTCAGACCAGGAGGACCGCGGGGAGAAAATGCGGTCATGGATTTCATGGGAAAAGGAAGAATACTAACTGTGTCACCTGCCCCAGAGACCAAACAAAATGTAGCCTGAAGATTGCTCATTAGAAACGAAAAGCTATTGATAAATTTCCAAAAGCACTTTCAGTTTATCAGTGACGGACACAAATCAGGGTTGGGGGTGAGGGGAAATACAAGATGAGGAAATGGACAGAGCTAATGTCTGCTCCTATGGTTTTGAGGATACCGTTCTATTTAAAGCAGGCTATTTTTTTTCTCTTTTGTCTCTGTCCTTTCCCGTAATTTCTTTCCTGTCATCCTCAAGCTTTTCCTGATTCTCAGCTAAATGCAGTTGATCAAGTGTCTGCATCTCTGTAGCACCTAGATGCTTCTAGCCTCAGACATTTGTCCTGCAGACATTTCAGTTAATGTTCACCTAACTTATGGGAGGTGGAGTTCTTTCAGACCTAATGCTGCATCTGTGATTGATCCAGAGTCTGAAGCAGGGCTGGCCACCATATTGGGTTTGGTGGAAAGGCCAACCAACTCTTCAATCTACTAAAAAATTATGGTAAGAATAATTAGCTATAGGGCACCCTGGGTGGTTCAGTCGGTTAAGTGTCCCACTCTTGATTTCAGTTCAGGTCATAATCTCATTGTTCAAGGGATTGAGCCCCGTGTCAGGCTCTGAGCTGAGGGCGGAGCCCGCTTGGAATTCTCTATCTGTGCCCTCCCCAACTCATGTGCACATGCACACGTGTGTGTGCTTTCTCTCAAAATAAATAAATGAATATTTTAAAAAAAAGAATAATTAGCTGTAGAATTGTAAGGAAAATAGCAAATGATGAATTAATATCCAACTTCAAAATATTTTTTTCAAGTTTTTAAGGAGATACTTGAGCTTCTTGTAAGCATTATTTTTTTTTAAGTGAGGGTTTATGCTTTGAATGGCTTAAATAATTTTTCACTATTCTTAGTTGTGATCTGTTCACATTTTTGTGGGTTCTCATGTATGAGAAACTTTTTTCAAAGGTTGGTGATAAAAATATGAGCTGTTGGGGCACCTGGGTGGCTCAGTCAGTTAAGCATCCGACTTTGGCTCAGGTCATGATCTCATGGTTTCTGAGTTCAAATCCTGCATCGGGCTCTGTGCTAATAGCTGAGAGCCTGGAGCCTGCTTCAGATACTGTATCTCCCTCTTTCTTTGCCCTTCACCCGCTCTCGCTCTCTGTCTCTCAAAAATAATAAATAAACATTAAAAAATTTAAATATGAGCTGTTTATGCAAATCATCTAATACATTTCCCAAGTTGAAATTATTTAAAATTATAAGTCTTCTTTAATTAATGACCTTGTGTTGAACTTTCTTGTAACAATGGGTATGGATTTTGGTCATCATCAAAGTTTTTCATGTTAAGTACTTCAAAATAATGATCCTTGACTTACAGAGCACAATGCATTGTGGGAGCATCCATTCCACTGGCAATGGCAAGCCAAAGGGAGGCACATCACCTGCCAGGGGACAGAAGCGTTCAGTGTATGTGAAGACAAGGCTCGGCAGTGGCCACCTCCAGCGTGATCTGTCAGGAGACCCACTCAGCTTCCCTGTTCCCTGGTCCCCAGCAAGCAGCACCTTAGCCTGAGTGGCAAGCTCCATGGACCCGGGGAAGAGGAATTCCTTCAGAAATTCCACAGGCCCCTTCCATACGTCATGGATAGTGTATGCTCTGAAGCTGGCTGCTGTCCAGCCACGTGGTACAACACCTTTGTGGGTGTCTTCAGTACCTTGTAGATGAGCAGTCTGCACTCGCGGCCTGTAAGACCGTAGAGTTTAATTCCATCCCATCCCCATCTTCCTCAGAGAAGCCAGCAATGAGCCTGCTTTAATCTGGAAGCGACTGGCCAAAGAGTGTCTGGAAGCTCTAAGCTCCACCTGTCCATCCCAATTGCAGGTTAGTATTTTCTGACATATCTATAAGCCTTGCACAGTGCACCATCGAGCTCCTGGGAATCCCTGCTCTGCAGCACAGAGCAAAAAGTCTTATTCATAGAAGATGAAAGGGAAATGGAAGGGGGGTGGTGAAGGTGGAGGGAAAGGAGAATTCAGAAGCCTCTCTATAGAGGCTATATAGAGAGAGCTAAAGAAGAAAGAGTGATAGCCACTGTTAAACATAGTTGAGAGGTACAAGCTTTTATCATTATTAAATATCTACAGTAACGAGATGCTGT